>NW_024870864.1:8342500-10742500 GCF_019054845.1 Dipodomys spectabilis | reverse complement strand
CTTAACTGTCCAAGCTTATTGAGGTTTAATGCACACGAGGCAAAGTATTCACATTTAAAATATGCAATTGTATAAGTTTTGCTGGTTTAACACCTGTGAAATTACTACCATCATCGATACAGACAACCCCTTCCTCCTAACAGTTTCCTGCTTGCCCTTGGAATGCCTCTCTCCAGTTTTCTCTTTATCCTCTTCATTAACAGCTGATACGGCTTCTGTTTCCTGTTTGCTATAAGGCAGCATTCAGTCCATGTCATATTCTAGGGTATGGTGTTGTCATGGTCCCTCTGTGCCTCTTCTGCCATTGAGAATGCAGGTAGACCCATCTGCCAGGAAGTGCAAAGATCATGGGAGAAGATCAGGTTCTAGGGCAGATGCAAATAGCCTTCTTTTTTATTTTTTTTAAATTATGAAAATACCATACACAGGGGTTACAATTACACGAGCAAGGTAATGAATACATTTCTTATCAAGCATTGTTGCCTCCTCCTTTGTTTCCCCTTTTTAAATTTTTTTTTTGTATCAGTATTAGGTCTTGAACTCAGGGCCTAGGCACTGTCCTTGAGCATTTTTGCTCAAGGCTAGAGCTCTACCACTTGAGTCACAGCTCCACTTCCAACCTTTTTGGTGCTTAATTGGAAATCATAATCTCACAGACTTTTCCTGCTTGTGATGAGTTTGAACTGCATTCCTCAGATCTCAGCCTCCAAAGATGACTTTCCTAAAGCATCCTCCCTTTACCTCTAGGTGGATTTTTTCCCAAAAGAATGGGGCCTTTGTACATTACTTTAAAAGTGATGCAACTAATTCTGACTGGACAAGAGGTGATTTAGAGTCTTGAGGGGAGGGTCTCACTGTACAGTAGTGCATTACTTGTTGAATCACACATATTCTAAAAGCAGCCTTTTTATTTATTTATTGCTAATTATGGGGGGTTGAACTCAGGGGCCTCATATTCTCACTCTGCTTGCTTATTCACTTGACTGGTACTCTACCACTTGAGCCATACCTCCAGCCCAGCTTTTTTGCTGATTAGTTGAAGATGGAATGTCTTAAGATTGTTTCCTCTGGCCACCTGTGAGCTTCAGTCCTCTACTCTCAGCCTCCTCATGACCCAGCTCAGAAAGCAGATTGTAAGGATCTCTCTTCTACAGAAGAGGCCTTGGCTCTTGACCAGCTTGTGGCTTTATGAATATCCCCAGAGAGGAACCACCTGACCCCAAGTCAGCACTTTGTGGATACCATCCTGTTTCTTTCAAAGATGCCCCTGACTTTCATGTGATCCCATCTCTCTTATTTTCTCTCCAACAGGTCCCACTAGAGGAAGGACTGAACAAAGCAATTCACTACTTTCGGAAAGAACTGGAGTACCAGGCAAACAATCAATACATTCCCAAACCAAAGCCTGCCAGAATAAAAAAAGGTCGGACGCGCCACAACTGAGGCCCCACTTGGGACACGAGACTCCGTTTTACACTTGATGAGATGTATTTTTGTTTTGTTTGGGTTTTGTTTTTATTTTGTTTTGTTTTTTAAAGAAAGACTTAAACAGGTGTCATGAAGAACCAACTGGAATTTCATTCTGAACCTTGCTTTAAAGACGTGGATGTGCCTAAAATTTCCCTCAAAAAAAAACCTACAGCCTTTGCCTTGCACTTTTCAAATCTGTCTTTTTATGTAAAATAGCCTAGATGCATCTCTGTGTATTTTCCAGTTTTTTATCTTGCTGTGAGAGCATACGTTGTGACTGTCATTGACAGTTTTATTTACTGGTTTCTTTGCGAAGCTGAAAAGGAACGTTAAATGGGACAAAAAATAATGCCGATTTTATTTATAAAAGTGGGTACTTATAAATGAGATGTTATACTATGCATAAAGAATAAAAAAGAAAAAAAAAACTAGCAGTATTGTCAGGTGGATGGGGCACCGGCATTTATTTTGGAACAGGTAAAAGAATTCTGTTTGAGAGCTTTATGTTTCTTTTTTAAAATCAGAATTTTTCCAAGGTCTAGTTTTTAGTTGCAAACTTGAATTTGAAATACTTGTGTTGATTCTTATGATCCAAGGATATTGAAATCACTACTGTATTGTGCTGCATTTTCAGGGGTGGGGAGACAAAATTAACGTATTCTTGGTTAACCGTGGTTATAAATATGCTATTTTAATAAAATATTGAAACTCAACAGTTATGGGCTTTCCATTTCAAAGGCTGGCTTTCTACTTTGCATATAACATGGTTGGATTGATGCCTGGCATAGTGGCTCAAGCCTATAATCCTAGGTACTTGGGGAGCAGTGATTGTAGTTTAAGACCAGCTTGGGCCAAAAGAAGTTAAGAGGCTCTATCTCAACCAATGGCTGGGTATAGTGGTGCAGATCTATTATCCCAGCTCTGGGGGAAGCACAATGAGAGCACTGTGGCATATGACCATCATCTCTGCAACATAGGGATGTGCTAGTAACACAGTCCAGTCCTGCCCCAACATACAGCAAGACACTACCTTAAAAAACCAATGCAAAAAAGAGGTCAGAGGCATGGCTCACATGATAAAGCACCTATCAAATAAGCATGAGGCAAAAAAAAAAAAAACATTGTTTGACGTTAAGGAAATGAAAATTTAGTTTAAAAGAAAATTCAAAAAACATTCAGGTTTATGTAGCATGTAATTGGATATGTGGATATTGAAAACACTTCTCTGCTGCTTGTATGAGGTCTGTGTGTGTGACACAGGTTGTGTCTTATTTGTAATGCTTGGAACCAGATTTCATTCAGATTTTCAGTTTTATAGATTTGGGGATATTTAGGTAGGTGTTATTGCCTGAGCAATAAAATCTGAGAAGCTCTGAAATCTGAAACTTCAAGTTTGTCAACGTACAAATCTATCAGATTTCAAATTTTTGGATTAGGGATGAGTGTTCAGTTTACATCCACTGTTTTGTGAAGTTCTTAGTTTTTACCCAGGGTTAGAATCCCTTTTGTATCTTTCTTTAGCAACCTAGGCCAAATTGATCAACAGTTTCATTTGTCGTGCAGAGAAAGGTTTACAAATGAAACTCATTCTGTGAACACGTGAAACCCTTTCATTTTCATCAAGAACTCTTTTAAGGGCTATGATAGGACCTTCTTTTTGCCTTATAATAAGTGAAGAGCAATGTAGTAAGTCAAAACAGCATGTTTCCCAAGTATGTTGGCTCTGACTAGCAACAAAAAAGCCAGAATAGGCACTGAGGGGATAAAGGTGGCAGAGGACAGAAAAAGTGTGTCCTCAGTGTCTGACAACAGGAGAGCCAGGGTGCCCAAGACTTTCTTGGCCTTTATAAACACCTGGGGATTTCTTTTAAATTGAACATGTTTTCAAGTCAGAGTCTCTGAGGTCCCCAAAGGTTCCTGAAACTTTTGTGGTATAAAAAAGAGAGAGAGAGGAGAAAGAAAAAAAAGTGAGAGAAAGGAAGGAAGAAAAGAAGGAAGAGAAGGAAAGAAAAAGGAAGAAAAGAAGGAAGAGAAGGAAAGAAAAAGGAAGAAAGGAGAAAGGGAAAGAAAGGAAGGAAGAAAGAAAGAGAAAGAAAAACATGGTTGACCCACCCTTTCTGCCTTCCTGCTTTCTTGCCTGCCTGCCTCCTTCCCTTCTTCTCTTTCCCTCCTTCCCTCTTTTCCCTGACATAAGTGCATGTCCTATCTGAGCCCCACTTTGGCCTCTTACATTTTTATTTCTGTCACTCTGGCCTGAAGTAGATGATGCACCTTTGATAGAACTGGGAAGCTAACTTGGTAACTACTAAGGATGAGCTCAAGCCATAGATAAGAATGGCTCAAAAGTTTGGTGGAGCAAAGCTTACCTTATACTTGCTAATATCCCAGATGGGATTCAGTCTTAGGATTTTTCATCCTTGTGATTTTCATAAAACGTACTCATTATTTTGCCCATGTAATTGTAACTCCTCTGAATGGTATTTTCATAATAAAAAATTTAAAAAAAAACATTTTCAAAGTAGGGAAAACAAATAGAAGAGGAACAGTGTGTAATTACACTGGATGAGAGGGCTAATACACCTTGGGAAATACTGTGGGATTCAAATTAAGCATCCTAGGCAGAGAGAAAAGTATAATTGAGGGTACTGGAACCAATGAGTAGGTGGACAGGTGAGGACTGCTATGGTTTAAATGTTTGTGTCCCCCTCAAGTTAACAAGTTGAAACTATAATGTAGTGATGTTAACAGGTGAGGTGTTTGTAAGGCAGTGAAATTAAGGGGGCAGAGCCCACATGGAAGGGGTTAATGCCTGTATAGAAGAAGACAAAAGGAGCTGTTTGCCCCTTTTACCTTGTGCTTATGTGTTCTCACTTCTTCCAGCAGACAGGCACCATCGATGAACCAGAAAGTGGACCCTTGTCATACCCCAACTCAGCAACTGGATCGCAGGCTTCCCACTGCTCAGAACCATGAGCAATAAATTCCTGTCATTTATCAACAACCCAGGCTGTGGTATTTTGTTACAGTAGCCTGAAGAGATGAAGACAACACTGCCCCTGCAAATTTGAAACAGATACTTCTCATTAGCTTCAGTGACGGGAGGCTAAGCAAGGTGTAAATGGCAGTGTGAATGTACTGTGTACGTGGCAGAGCTGTGTCCACTTGGATACTGATCCCAATCCACCAGGAGCAGGTGGAATCTCACAGCACCATCACTACTAGAGTCCCATTGGTGATTTTGCTCCTGTTTGTGTTACTAACAGGCTTCCCATGTTGGTTCATGATTCTTAAGTTGTAGGTGAAGTTGACTTCAATGAAATGGTGCTCTGGTCATTGCTTTGGATCATAGTTTGTTTCATAGACTGAGGGATAATGTAGAAAGCCTCCAATAATTCCCTGGTACACAGGAAATGTGTGAGTTTTAATGTATTGTGACTTGTACAGCCAGGCACTGGTAGCTCACGCCTATAATCCTAGCTACTCAGGAGGCTGAGATCTAAGGATCTCCGTTCAAAGCCAGCCCAGGCAGGAAAGTCCATGAGACTCTTATCTCCAGTAAACCATCAGAAAACCGGAAGTGATGCTGTGGTTCAAGTGATAGAGTGCTCGTCTTGAGCTGAAGAGCTGAGGGATAGTGCCCAGGCCCAGAGTTCAAGCCCCACGACCGACGACGATGACGATGACAACAACAACAACAACAAAAAGTGACTTGTATAGTTGGCCAAATCTTTTTCTGTGGTTGGTAGGGAGCTGGAAAATTGCAGTCCCCTGAGCACTGGGACCACAGTATCTGATGCTCTGCTTCAAAGATAGCAGCAGGGTTTGATGTTCTAATGATAGGCTTTCTTGACTGTATCCTGTATGTATCTCAGCCACACTGAGGAATAAGGGCCATTTTTTATCAACAGGATGGGAAGGAAAAAATACAGATTTTTTATTAAGGAATGTTCTGTGGTTTTAATGTGGCTGGAGTGTGTATCCTAGTGGTTTGTGTATTGAAATTGAATCTTTTTGGGAGATAGAAGAGTGGGAATGTACTCGCATTGTGGCATTTCAGGCAGGGCTTTTAGGAGGTGATTGGGGTTGGACAAGATCATCAGTGCAGTCTTATGTTGATCCCTGGTGATTTTATAGGAAGAAAGACCAAGACATTCATTGTCTATTGCCCTGTGCATCTCTGTGCTACCTCAGACTTCTGCCAGGAAAGACATCACCACATGCAGCTTCTGGACCATGAGTCAAAATAAACTTTTTAAAAGGTTATTCAAATCTGTAGTCCTGTGTTGCTAGCAACATAAAATACACTAAACTGAGATCTGAGGACTATGTTTCAGACCTATCCCTGGCAGCAAACTCCGAGTCTCCTAACTTACATTTAACTAGCAAAAAGCAAGAAAAGAAGCCTTGGCTTGAGTGGCAGAGCTCCAGCCTGGGGTGGAAAAGTGATGGGACAGTTTCCAGGTCCTGAGTTCAACCCCCAGTACTGGCACCAAAAAAAAAAAAGTACAAAAAGAAAATCTGTACATAGTACGAGTCCTATATGGACTCTACCTAAATATGCCAGACATGGAGCTTTAGGATTTAATGCCTGAATTGTATTTCAGTCTTGCTTTGAACTAATAGTCCCTATTTCTTTCTTTGGGAAGAGGCATGTTTGTTCTATCCCTGTGTTGGTATTATATTTGGAAAGATATAATTCAATGTGTGTGTGTGTGTGTGTGTGTGTGTGTGTGTGTGTGTGTGTGTGTGTGTGTGTGTATTTACAGGTTTAACAAATGGAAGCATTTACCTTGAATGTCACAGGAGACAGGGCTTCAAAACTGAAGCTAAAAACTGTAAATGGGGGGAAAGTCCCTGACACCTGACCTTCCCACTTTAGAAGGTTAGGTAGTGAGGTTGCCAAGCAGATGTAAGGTGGAGATGAGATGATAACTGTCTTTTTATTACTTCCAGAACACAACTCCAGCTGAGCTGGCTGGCTGACTGGGAGGCTGGCAGCTGGATAGTTAATCACATTCTTTATTCTCAGCTTCCTTGGTCAAAAAGCAGTAGCTAAAGGTTTCCTCTTAGCAGTGTAGTACAGACCTGCCCAGTGGTTTCCTTTCAACATTCGGGCTATTTATTTATCTTTTGAGCTATGATTTCTCTTAAGTTGACCAGACTGGTCCCCAATCTAAGGCTTTAAGTGATCATCCTTCCTCAGAGACCCAAGTAGCTGGTGGTAAGCTTCTTAAATAATAGATGTTTATCATGCTACATTGCTCAGTTTATTCTCGTAAAATATTTCAGCAAGAAAAGGAAATAGAGGTAAAAAGAACAAGACAAGCCAGGAGCTGGTAGCTCATGCCTGTAATCTTAGTTCTTCAGGAGGCTGAAACATGAATATTCTGGTTCAAAGCCAGCCTGGGCAGACAAATCTGAGAGATATTTATCTTCAATTAATCAACAACAACAAGCCAGAAATGGAGATGTAGCTCAAGCAGTAGAGCGCCATGCTTGAGCAAAAAGCAAAATACTGGCACCCCACCCCCCAAAACAGACCAGCAGCAGCAGTCTTAGGTTACAATGAATGAGCCAACTCCAACCCCCCCCCCCCATTTCATTTGAAACACAGTTGATTCCCCTCCTAGATATGTGTTGTAATGTCAGTGTCACATTGCTGGAGTCCCCAGCAGCACAGCTTTGTCTTCTTCCCAAGTCCTTTACATTACGTAGTTGATCGCTGACAAGATAAGGATGCACCTCCGTGAACGTACAGAGTTCTTTATGAATCCCCATTTCCTTTGTCTACTAAACTTGCTTTGTCCATTTGCTACAGTAAACATGACAGCCAATGGAGGGCAAAGGTGTAGCTTGTTTCCAACTTCTTTGACTTCCTCCAGCTTTCATTGACTTGTCTTAGCCTGAGGGAAACAGGAGGTCCCTTTGGCCTCTTAACAATTCCTACATCTAGTTCCTACATCTAGTCCTGCTAGCCTTCATAATGTGCACAACCTCTTTGTTTAATCAGAGTAAAAATTGCAATCATATATCACAGGAATCTGGCACTAGATTCTTTTTCCTATAGGCTGGACAAGGATGGGGAAGTCATGGCTGCTTGAGATACTGAGAAACTAATCGGTAGGTATGGTCCTTTGTCTCTGGTCTCAAAGGAGGAGTCCATGGATGGGGGAGAAGTAAAATGGCGACGATTTATTAAAGAAGTTAAATAGCTCCTACTAGACGAGAGGGGTCCCAAGGGAGGGCACCACCTTGAGTGCACTGTGCCAGGGTTAGGGTTAATAAGGTGCCTCTAGGAGAGAACTACATGATGTGACTCAAGATTCTGGGGCAGCCTGAAGGCCATATCAGTCCCCAGACCCAATCAGAGACTCCATGAAGCCCACCCGAGCTCTCCACGCATCTTTTGGCTATGCTGATTGTAGGCCTGTTCTGGTGCACACTTCTGTGTTCAAATGTCAGTCTTCCAGGGACAATAGGCTAGGACATGATGGCCAGGGGCCCTGCATGCACAACTGCTCAAGGCCTGCACATGAGATTGCCCAAAGCCCTGGTGAGGGCTGCAGAACCTCTGTTCTGAAGGAGGGCCTTTGTGCTGAGCGCCCAGCCAGGCTTTTCTCTGCTCTCACTTAAGTGATCATCATTATTCCAACCTGATAGCACCAATCATGAGCAAGAAAGCTGAGTGAGAGTTCAACTCCCTGAGTTTAAGCCCAGTACCAGCACACACACACACACACACACACACACACACACACACAGAAACAAAAGAATAACCAAATAGAAACAAGAGCCTAATAGACTCATAAGATATTAATAAAATTAGAGGCAAGCATTGTCTAATAATAAGATTCAGACAAAAAATTAAGCAAAAAAATTTAACACTTAAAAAAATGGCTATGTAAAGATAAGACATTCCATTCCCTATAGAAATGCATCAGTCTCAAATATGTGGGTTCTATATCCTCATAATATGACTACCCATACCAACAAGATTAAAGGGAAACATCAAAACCCCCATCATAGAAGGAGATTTTAACGTACTTCTTGGTGATTGTTAAGTAAAGCAAAGATAAAGACCCTATTATCTGAAAAATGCAGGCTTTGAATGAATGAACTTCACCCTGCTTGACATCTAAGAAAGATAGTCCTTTCAAGTATGTGTGGAACAGTTAATGGCATGACACACCCCAAATATACTGCTGTAAGGCACTGCTTGAAGGGACAAGGACCTGCCAGACTGCCTTGGTTACTACAAAGCAGTTAAGCTACAAAACAAAGCCAGGAAGATAATTAGGAAAGCCCATTCACTTGGAAATGTAATAATACTTAAAATCAATGCATAGGTCAAATGAGAAATACTGAAATGAGAAGATTTTGCCAGCTACTTTTTCACAGCAGACTCCTGGGACATAATATTAGAGCACTAAAGAATAAGGCCTGGCACCAGTGGCTCATGCCTATAATTCTAGCTACTTAGGAGTCTGATCTGATAATGGCAGTTCATAGTCAGCCCAGGCAGGAAAGTCTTTCAATTAACCACCAAAAAGGTGGAAGTGGAGTTGAGGCAGGATAGACTAGGGAAAATGAAGGATGGTAAATGACTCAAGGAATTCAAAGACTCAAGCTTAAAGCTGGACCATATACTTCCCTTAAGATTAAGGAAACAGGGCTAGGAAGATGGCTCAGTGGTAGAGCGCTTGCCTTGCATGCCTGAGGCCCTGGGTTCGATTCCTCAGTACCACATAAGCAAAAAAGAAAAAAGCCGGAAGTGGCGCTGTGGCTCAAGTGGTAGAGCGCTAGCCTTGAGCTGAAGAGCTGAGGGACAGCGCCCAGGCCCAGAGTTCAGGCCCCACGACCGGACCCAAAAAAAAAAAAAAAAGATTAAGGAAACAAAATCATTTAAAGAGAAATGAAGCAAGATAAACTAAGGAAAATGGGAATGGTCAGCATACAGCAAATATAGGAGATATCCCTTCATATACTTCCCTTAAGAATAAGGGAACGGACTTTACAATTTAGGCTGGGGCAGGGGGGAGAGGGGGGACAGTAGTTGTGGAGATGGGAGGGAAGGGATGGTAGTGGGAAAACAAAGGAGGAGGCAACAATGTTGGATAAGAAATGTACTCATTACCTTGCTCATGTAACTGTAACCCCTCTGTACAGTATTTTCACAATAAAAACTTACTTTAAAAAATTAAAAAATAATAAAGAATAAGGGAACAAAAGTCATTTTAGCGGGGCTGGGAAGGTGGCTCAGTGGTAGAGCGCTTGCCTTGCATGCCTGAGGCCCTGGGTTCGATTCCCCAGCACCACATAAGCAAAAAGAAAAAAGCCGGAAGTGGTGCTATGGCTCAAGTGATAGAGCGCTAGCCTTGAACTGAAGAGCTGAGGGACAACACCCAGGCCCAGAGTTCAGGCCCCATGACCGGACCCAAAAACAAAAAAAAGTCATTTTAGCGGAAACAAAGCGGGATAATTTAAGGAAACTGAGGCTTGGTGAAGACAACTCAGAAATATTGGATTTAGAAACATAAAAGTGCCATCTTTGCTTCAGAGAGACAATAGGATGCATTCATTCCTGAGGGATGCGTTTATATATGCCTTCCTGAGAAAAATGCTTCCCCCAAATTAAACCACCTGCCCCCAGATAGATATGAGGGCCCCTCCTTGTCTCAAGGATAAGGATCTGTTTAATGCAGGATGCATTCTCACCTGGAAACACAGAGCGTAACACCAGGTATAATCAGAGCCAGACTCCCTGCCTTTACCCTATAAATAACCCAACCCCCCAAGGAGCTGTGGATCTCTGTCTCAGAGTCTATGTATGTGTGTCTGTGTGTGTGTCTCTCTCTCTGTGTCTCTCTGCCTGTTTGTCTCTCTGTGGTTTTCTCTGTGTCTCTCCCCATGAGAGCACCCACACCTGCCCTTCAGTGTGTGTCTGCTTTCTGTTTGCTTGCCTGCTTATTTATTTAATAAAGCTCTGCCAAGTTTTCTAACCATCAGGACTTGTCCAGAAATTCTTATTCTGTAATCAAAGTCACACACACACACACACACACACACACACACACACACACACACTCACACACACACACACAGAAGTCTTAAAATGGAACAATGATCAAATTAAAGACACAAAAATAGAAGAAAATGAAAAGAACAGAAATTAATAAAAATAGACAAGTATACCAAAGAAGAAATTAATCTAACAAACCACGTGTTTGGAAGTCTAAATTCAGTTTGCCACCTGGCACAAGTAGAATGGGATGGGAAACGAATAGCCACAGACTCAAAGAGGGACGTTAAAAGCAACTCTTGGTTACACTGTGAACTTTGATATGGAAGACTTCCTGCAAAGATGGACATTAGAGAGACACACACCAAAATCAAAACAAACCTCTAACTATCAAAGAAATATAATCAATAGGAATCTTATGGATTCCAATAGTGCAATTGCTTTGAGCAACTAACTTAAACAGCTTAACAAATGGATACAGGAACTGAAATATGTTTTATCAGAACAAGTAGAGGGTGGGGGAAGGGAACCATTGGGGGCAGATGAATGGAGAGAGGAAGGGTTGGCAAATACACTCTAATCACATTAAGTGAAAATGGAACCAAGTAACTTGAGGTGGGATTTGGATAGATGGGGAAGAATGATGGAAGAGGTGACACTGATCGGGATGCACTATAATCTGACTTGTTGAATTGAAACCTCTTTGTACAAATACTTGAAATGATTTAGAGAAAAGAAAAAGCTAGACCTAAAATACAACTATGCATTGTTAGGAAAATGGAGGCAAAAAGAAGGAAACAGGTTGGACTTGATCTTCCACAGGTGAGGACTGTTTAGTGAGATAGAGCAGCGAGGGACACAGCCTTCCTGTGGGCTTGGAGACTGTGCAAAGAGGTGGGATAGGAGTTGGGTTTTTATGAGGTCTGAGAAAGGAGGCAGAGGTTGATGAAAAAGCCATAAGGTCTGAGGAGGTAGGGGGCTCTTTGGTTGGAACCACAATGGGATATTTACAGCGGTCTACACATACCGGGTGGCACCTGGGAAAACAGGGTGGGTACATAAAACAATTGGGCTGAAGGGAGAGGCAAGGCCTTCAGTGTATACTTAGAAGAGGAATCCAGAAGTACAACTCCCCTGAACAATTAAAATGAAAAAAAATAAAAACAATAATAAAAAGAGATGCAGTTAATAATCAAAATGTTTTCTCATAAAGCCTGACTGGGCACCGGTGGCTCACGCCTATAATCCTAGCTACTCAGGAGGCTGAGATCTGAGGACTGCAGTTCAAAGCCAGCCCAGGCACGAACGTCCATGAGACTCATATCTCCAATTAACCACCAGAAAACTGGAAGTGGCACTGTGGCTCAAGTGGTAGAGCACTCACCTTGAGCTGAAGAGCGCAGGGACAGCACCCAGGCCCAGAGTTCAAGCCCCATGACCAACGAAAGAAAGAGGAAGGAAGGAAGGAAGGAAGGAAGGAAGGAAGGAAGGAAGGAAAGAAGGGAAGGAGGGAGGGAGGAAGGAAGGAAAAAAAGAGAGTAAAGAAAGCCTGGCATCCAAATAGCTTGTGAATATGCGTGTGTGTACGTGTGTGTGTGTGTGTGTATGTGTGTGTACATGCACACATTAGGACTAGGGCTTAAACTTAAGGCCCAAATGCTGTCCCTTCTGGAGTTATATACCACTTTCGCTGAAGTGGACCCTGAGATGGGGCCCAAGCTAGTATGATTGCATTTTGAGCTTTGCCTTTGTTTTAGGGATTTTAGACTTGATGGGCCCAGTTCCCAGAATGAAAAAAAAATGCATCTGGTCCCCCTCCCCTTAACAACCTAACCCACCCTTGATTGTTCAGTTAAAAACTGACCCATAAAGCACACAAGTTGTAATCTTGCTCAACTGGCAGCACCACCCGCTTATGAGAGAAACCCTGCCTTTTGCCAGCCAAATTCACATGCCAATTCAAACCAAAATGATAGGATAGTTTAAGCAACTACTATAAGGCAGACTAACTCCATTGGCCACCTGCATGTGGCCTAACATGACTATGACTGTTCAATACTTTCCTGCTGTGGTTGGTTTTGAACCATGATGCTTAGATGTTTCTCTTTCCTGATTGTGTGGGGGGGGAAGGGGCGGGGGGGGGGGGGGGGGGAGGTAGTAACAGCGAGACCACTCAATCCGCAATTAATCTCCGCAGGGGCGGGGGAAGGGGAGGAGAAGGGGAGGTACAACTCACGGCATAAGGCTGTTCAGATTCCAACCAATGGCTGCGCCAGTTTTAATTCCGAGCTTGCCACCCAAGGATATCATTGGCTTCCCGCCGGAGCTGGGAGTGCCTTGGATTCCCTGGGAAGCTCAAGGAACACAACAAAGGATGTTAAAGGCTCATCTAGGTTGGGGAACACACGTGGTTCAGGAAAGGGCAGAGGTAGGGTTACAAAAGCTAACTAGTTAGGTACCAAGAAAGTCTCATCCACAAGAAGCTTAGTTACATTCATATTTTAAATCCATTCATCATTTACTTCACAGTTTAAGTGAAATACTTTAGCTCATTTTTAATTCCCCATCATATTATTAGATTCATTTGTTGTCCCCCTTACACAGTTTAAGTCAAATACTATAACTCATCTCTAATTCTCCATCATATCAGTCACTGGTATGAGCCACTGGTGTCTAGCTCCAGATGGTTTCACCTGAATTCTATCAGCCACTCTGGAAATGTTTTCATTTTTACAGAGAATCTTAAAAGGCCAATTCATTTTATAAGACCAGCCTAACCTAAATGTACCAACTGTCCCACTGGAACAGAACCAAAAAGAAAGGGACAGGCCAATCTTATGGATCAGGCAGAAACAAAACTTTCAAACCAGATTTAGCAAGTAGTCAAAAGATGACCAATTAGGGTTATTCGGAAATTTTAATTGCTAGATTTATTTACTTAATGATAGGCTATTTAGTAATAAAAGTCACCATATTAATGAACAGACTTAAAAGGAAATGTTATATCATCTTAATAAAGAAGGGAGAATCTAAGATGAGTGCTGGTGGTTCACACCTGTAATCCTGCCACACAAGAGGCTGAGGTCTGAGGATCACAGTTCGAAGTCAACCCAGGCACATAAGACTCTCATCTCCAATTAACCAGAAAAAAACCAGAAGTGCAGCTGTGGCTCAACTGGTAGATAGCCAGCCTTGAGTGAAAAAAGCCAAGCAAGAGCATGGCTGAGTTCAAGCTCCAGTATCAGCACAAATCAAAATAACTCAATACCCATATTGTAAGCATTAGGCCCACCTTTGGTCCTCAGCTCCACCCAAACCTGAGCTCCTCCCTCCTCTCCCCCCACCCCAGCTTGTAAAGTTCATTTCCAATATACTCTCTTGTGGGTATCACTATTACAATGGGTCATCCTGTGTCCTTGTTTCAGTGTTTTGTTATTCCCTTCCCCTCCCCAAATTAGACAAATGTATATACAAGATACATAGTACCAAAATCAAGTACAGTGACAACAGGGGATATACCATAGGGATATGGTATATATACCATAGGGAAACAAAAAAAAATCACATAGTACATTAAAACCAACAACAACAAAAAGACATCTTGTGTCCATATTTTGGGGTTCATTTCACTTAGTATCATCTTATATGGCCATATGCACATAGTTTTTGAGCTTTTCTGCTCATCTGATAAAATTATCCTAGACATATACTATGTATTGCAAATGAGGGAAACCATGGGACCTATATTTCTTTGTGTCTGACTTACTTCACTTAAAAGTGAGGGAAGTGGGGAGGGAAGGGATAGTGGGAGAACAACAAGGGAGGGGGTAACAATGCTTGATAAGAAATGTACTCATTGCCTTACTCATGTAACTGTAACTCCCATACATCACTTTTACAATACAAAATTTAAAAGTAATTAAAAATAAGACAATAAAAAGAAAAAAGAGAAACCAACAGGAAAAAAAATAAAATACAAAATTACAGCCCAATAATTCAAAAGGAAATTTAGAATCAGGACACAAAGAGAATCTTGAGCTCATAGTGGCATGATTCATGTTAGCCACCAGGGGGTCACTTACCCAAGTGTCCCTCAGATGAGCAGATAAACAAAACGTGAAATGTTACTCAGCCTGAAAAAAGGAAGTTCTGACACATGCTACCTTGAAGACACTATGTCATGTGAAATAAAGCTAGCTCAAAGATAAACACCTTATGTCTACTGAGGAGTAGTCAAAATAGAGACAGGAAGTTACGTAGTGGTTACAGAGAACTGAGGGCCGTGAGTGTGGGAAACTAGTTTTTAACAGGGACAGAACTTCAGCTTGGGAGGCTGGAAAAATTCAAAAGGTACATAGTGATGTACAGGACAAAGTAAATGCATTAAATGCCACTGGTCTGAACACCTAAGACTGGTTAAAATGGTACATTTGGTGTAGTGTATATTTATCACAATGTATTACAGAATGTGATATATATCATCTATATACATATGCATACTTATATAATGTGTGTTTGAATTTTACTCATCCATCAGGAAGAATATTATGTAAATTACAGAGAAATGGATGGACCTTGAAAAGTTACGTGAAGTCAGGCTAAGAGCGACAAAGGGTGCATGTTTTCTATCATAGTGGAAGTCAGATCTAAACTATAAATATATGTAAACATATACATTGTCATGTGCATATATACACAAGCACATTAAAGTATAGTATTTTTAGGGGGATTCCAATAATGTAACTCCTTTGGAACTTGTGTGGGGAGGTCAAGGAAAGGGGTGTGGATGTAGAGAGGAAAGGTGTGTAAATACACTCATATGTGAAAATGGAACCAAGTACATTCAAGGGACAGGTAGGGTTGGGAGAGGTGGTGGAGAATGAAGAAAATGATGACATTGATCAAGATGCATTGTTCTAAGCTGACATGTGGAATTAAACCTCTTTGTACAACTACTTAAGTATGATGATGATGATGTTATAGGATTCCCAAGAAAGAAATGGATGAGCTTGTGTTTAATTACCATAAATACTGCTATCTCCAATGTAGAGTACCTGGTTACTTATCCCCTAAGGTTTGTGAATGAAGGTGCCTTACAGAGATGATTGCACAGTAATGTCATACAATTTTTTTCTGATGGAAAAAGCAAAGGTTTTCATTAGACAGGATCTATGAAAGCAGGGCCTCTGGACCACAAAAATATGGAGAGCCATTCTGAAACACCTCCCCCCACCTCATGCTGTTAAATCTCCTCCTACCACACCTGTGCAGGTGTGCACAGAGCTACAGATGTGCCACAGCTGGAACACACCCTCTCTCATGAGGACCTGCTCAGATTCCTCTTACTCTCCCTCTTCCCACTCCAGTACTGTTCATCAAATGTTTAAATAAAAGGCAAAGTGGTTTCTTTAACTTCCTTGAATTCATTGGACAAAATTTTATTGCTTTTCTTAGATGAGCATGGTCCTGTAACCAACTAACCTTCGGGGTATTTTCTGTTGTTCTTCATTTTCTAGGTGATATATTAAATATATCCGGCTTTGACTTGGAACCTGACCAATGATTATAATCCTCTAAACCATACTCTGTAAGAAGAAACCATTTTCAACTCGATTTTCTTGCTGAGTCTAACTTTTGAACTCACTATCCACTGCATTTGAACAAACTGAAACCCTTTGGCTCCCATGCTGTGCTTGGGGCTAGGAGGATTCCTTGTAAGATACAGCAGAGAGGGTCTTCAGACGACATTCCAACTTCAAGGTATGAAGGAAGTAAGAAATCTTGTAGCTTAATTTTTACCTAAATGAATGCTGAGCCTTTTCTTTTTAACAAAATGCTTTATTTCTATTTTTAATGAGATGCATTGTTAGAGATTTGCATGAACAGGCACTTATATTTGGTGCTTAAACTCTGCTGAGTGACACAGAAATAAAGCGCTTTACACAAGTAGTGTAAGGCATAGGTATGGCTAAAGAGAAACCCTATTGGTTTTCTGCACAGTGAGCGGCCAGGCATGGTCAGTAGTCATCATAGTTGACGCTGGCCCCGTGTCTGAAGCTGTGGGGACTCTGGGGGCCGATGGCAGCATCTTCATCATAATGACGTTGGTAGTAATCGCCATAGTAGTCATGTCCATTCCGATCTCTATTTAGCCAATAGGTGATGTCATCTTCAAATTTCTATAGGAAAAAAGAAAGATTGAGGATGTACTTACAGCTCTCCCCCATCGTGGTTTTGCTTTGAAGATTAATAACTATTAGATCTATAGTTCTGGGATTGAACTCAGTGCCTGAGCACTGTCCCTTAGCTTTTTAGCTCAAGGCTAGTATGAGTCATAGCTTCATTTTCAGGTATTTTTGCTGGTTAATTGGTGATGAGTCTCATGGATTTTCCTTCCTGGGCTGGCTTCAAACAAAGATCCTCAGATTGCAGCCTCCTAAGTAGTTAGTTAATATTATTTAAGATTACAGGCACAAGCTACTGGAACCTAGCTTAGAAAATGACTTTTTTAAAATTAAAACAATATTGGTTTATTTTCTTTTTCCAATCAAGATTGATATCCAACTGGTAGGTACAGCTGAGCATTCCTGCCCTTCACACCTACTTCAGTAGTTTCTAGAGCTTGCTAATGGATGTGTGCTGAATTTTAGTCCTGTGCTTACTTCAGCTACTGCTAAAAATACCAAGATTTCTAGGTGGCCTGATTTCCTGCTTTACCCATTAATTGCAGTTACACAAAGCCTCTCTTATCTTTAATCACCTTTTGTTGCCAGATATTATATTACATTAGCTATTCTCCATATTAAACTCTTCATGCCCATTTCTGATGGCTACCAAAGAAATACAAATTACTGAAGAATGCATATATACACATACAAACTATATATGTATGTATATGAGTGCATTTTAATTAACTTATTGTCAGTGCAGGGCCTTCAACTCAGGACCTCCAGCTCTTACTTTATTTGTTTGCTCATAGCTGGCACTCTATCACTTGAGCCATACCTCCAATCCAGCATTTTGCTGGTCATTGGAGATAGGAGTCTCACGGACTTTTCTTTCTTGCTGGCTTCAAACCGTGATCCTCTAAGTCTCAGCCTCCTGAGTTGCTTAGAATTACAAGTATGAGCCACAGAATTCAGTCTTGAAGATTTCAAATATAAGATTATAACCTAAAGATTCTACAAGTGGCAATGTTTTCATGTAGGACTTAGGGGATCATGCAACTTAAAAATGTTTATGACTTATTACATGTTGATCTACCTCCACAGTAACTCTGGACAAAACATCAACTTCAGTAAGAGACAAATGTCACAGAGATGCAAATTATAGTATATGCCCTTTGGACTGCTTAAATGATGAATAACTTCACTCCTATAAGTACTTAGCATCATACATGGCACAAAGTTTGGCTGTAAATGCTTACCTATTTGCACAGCAAAAAGAAACTTACATTTACTGCCCAAAAAGCCATTTAGGGAGTAACCAATGGGCAGGAATCCATGACACAACCACATGATTTTTTTTATTCAGCCATTAAAAATGAGATATCTAGGCTGAGAACCAGTGGCTCATACTTGTAATCCTAATTACTCAGAAAGAGAAGACCAGAGCTCGCTGTTTGAGTCCAGCCAAGACAAAAAGTGCACAAAACCCCATCTCAATAGAAAACAATTGAGCATGGTAGCTTTCAACTGTCATCATAGTGATGTCAAGGTAAGAGAATCAAGATCTAGTCTGACCTGATCTTTAAACAAAAGTATATCTCAAAAATAAACAGAATAAAAAGTTCAAAGTGTGGCTCAAGCAGTAAAGCAGCTACCTAGCAAGCATAAAGGCCTGAATTCAAGTCCTCGCGCGCGTGCGCGCGCACACACACACACACACACACACACACACACACACGCACGCACGCACACAAGAAATATCTAAAGCTTTCTTCTTTATACCCATTGATTACATTACTTTGGTTACACCTTCTATACACAGCAGGTACCCATTTCAGCTGCCTAGTTGCCATCTGTGACAAACCCATCTGTCCTGGGAGTGGGGTGCAGGCTTCATGGTTTCCAGTCAATTACTCCTCAACCAGACTCAGTCTAGGCCTTCAGCCCGGCCCCGCTCTGAGCTGTTCTTGCACCCTAGGTGGAGTCTACAATTATAAACATTCTTTTGTTTTAATTTTCTGGGTTTGTCTACTCAAGTTACTTAGGTGCATGAGCTGTACCATCTTTCTCAAGTGTACTGACAAAGTTTCTCCTAATAGCTGCAAAAACTCCTCTATTTAATAGTCACTTTTGATTTTTTGTACGTTTTTTAATTGTAAAAATACTGTACAGAGGAGTTACAGTCACATGAGCAAGGTAATGAGTACATTTTCTATGGAGCATTGTTGCCTCCACCTTTGTTTTTCCCCGTCCATCCCTTCCCTCCCACTTCCACAACTACCCTCCCCTCCCAAGTTGTAAAGTTTGTTTTCAACATGGTGTCTTGTACATAACAATGGGTCAACCTGTATCCCTATTAAGCATTTTGTTTTTTCCCTTCCCCTCCCTGAATTAAAGAAGTGTATATAACTTTTGATTTTTATACAACTGTATGATTTTTCGTACTCATACTGATGTTTTGGACATGTTTTGATATTTTAAAAAAAAAACCTGGCTGTATTTTGGGACACTGTGAGTAATCTTTTCATTTGTTTTGTTTGGTGCTAATCCTGTGGCATGAATTCACCTGGGCACTGTTCCTGATTTTATTTTATTCAAGACAAATGCTACCACTTAAGCCACAGCTCCACTTCCCGCTTTATTTACCTATTTTGGTGGTTGATTAGAGATCATGGACTTTGCTTCCCAGGCTGGCTTTGAACTGCAATCTTGAGATCTCAGCCTTCAGAATAGCTACAGGTATAAACCACCAACCAGCTCCCAGCACTGTAATTTTAAGGCTGCTAAAATAGGGTATGTCTAGCAAATCGATCATCAAGGTATCGGAGACCCAGGCTTTTGGCTCTTGCCTTCTCTGGACTTGGACTCCCAAATCTCCTAGTGAGAAATTGTATCTCTTGCCCATTCACTGTTGGTTCAAGTAATCTAATGTCTGGATAGCACATGGCACATAGCAGGGCTCAGACATTTGTACTGAGTAGCTCTATGCTTTGGATATGCTTTCAGTATGCTGTCCAGGGCATATCTCATGGAAATTTGGTCCCCAGAAGGCAGTATTGAGGTGGGCAGGGCCTTTAAGAGCTGCAAGGGAACTAGGTCATGAGGCTTTATCCTTCCAAGAGATTATTGCTTGCTTCTCCTCATTCCTTGGAATGGGTTGCTATAAAGCAAGTTCAGGCTTGCCTCCTGCCTCACTGTGTGACCTCTTCTGCACACACTCCTGCTACGGTGAGGTCATGCACTATGAAGCCCTCACCAGAGCCAAGCATGTCCCTGGACTTTCTAGAACTTCAAGTTCAAATAAGCCTCATTTCTTTATAATGTACCTCATGCTGGGTATTTTGATACAGCATCAGGTAACAGACAAAAACAAAACAAGAAGCTGAGTTTTTCCATGTTCTATTTCCCAACCAGGGCCTCCGTTTCCCCAACCTGCCCTGCAAGGTGTCAGCCTCCAGCAGGAAAGCACACTCACCGCTTCGTCGAAGCCCATGTAGAGGAACTGCTGGTACCACTGCTGTACCTCCGGCCGAGTTCGGTCCCACAGCTGCCGCTTGGCACGTTTCAGGCTTCCCAGGAACTCTTTGGCTTTGTTCTCATCCATGGCGACATTTGTCTTAGCCGGAGCAGGTGCTGAAATGGTCAGTTCCCCACCCCAAAGTACAAAGAGTGATTTCTTTTCCAAAAAAAAAGATAGTAGTCTTTCCATTATTAGAATTTCTGTGGTTGAACTACTTCTGTTTTCCTGAACTGACCCGGGATGAGCGTGTGCATGGTGTGAAAATTCAGCATGTGTATAATGCACAATGATCACATCACACTAGCACTTCACCTCCTTAACCATTGGTCACTTCTTACTGTTGGGAAGGTCTGACCTCTTTTCATCTTGTTCTCTATCACATGTCACCCGACTGTGTAGTAGAACAAGAGCCTTTCCTCCTCCTATGTCCTGTATTTTGGCACCTGTTATTCAACCATTTTGTATCACCCTCTCCCACACAATGATTTTTTTTTTGCCAGTCTCAGGGCTTGAATTCAGAGCTTTATGCTCTCTTGGCTTGCCCAAGCTCATAGCTAATGCTCTACCACTTGAATCAGGCATCTAGTCTAGCTTTTTGCTGGTTTATTGGAAATAGAACTTCACAAACCTTTCCACCTGGGCTGGCTTCAAACCACGATCTTCTGAACCTTAGCTTCCTGATCAGCTAGGACTGCAGGTGTGAGTCAACTTCATTCTTACATGCATATGGTAAGAGTCAATAGTTTCTCTGTTCTTTATGAGTAAGCTTTCCTATTTGTATACAGCCATGTAAAGAGGCAAGCACTAACAGTCAACTTCTATTTCTTAGGGTAGCAATGAAATTCAGCTCATCCCCTGCAAAACATGCCTACAGCCCAGACCTCAACTACAGCTAGTGTCTTACCCTTTAGAGTCTGCACTCTGGAAACAGAACCAGTGTCTACTGTTGCATACATCATACCATGTATATTGTATTGTAGCCACAAACAGAAGAGGGTTGGACTTAAGAAACAAGGAAGAATAAAGAAACGGAAAGATGAGCCAGGAGCAAGCAGGGATAGAACCACCGGGTTCAGACATTATTTGCTGGAGTACACAGCACCCCCTTAAGACTGCTCTGGGCCTTACCATCTGATTGTGGCCAGTTTGATAGATTGAAGAGTGCCGACTCTTGTTTTAGTAATACTTTCTCTGACATCTTCCCATTCCATTCTCATCTGCAGGATGTGCTCAGAGATGCAGCTGTGCCTTTGGACTGGCCCCTACAGTCTAGTTTGTATCCTCTCTCTGTCCTCATCTAGAAAACAGTACTGACAGTCTTTACTTGGGTTCTATCACAAGGAATTCACAGGACAATGAACTAAAGTTTGCTATGTCTGTTAATTACATGAATAGAATTATCAGAAGGGATCATTGTGTGCTAAAACTCAGAGCCTCCTGCCCTCACTTGGATTTTTTGTTCCAGGCTCACACTGTAAAACTTGAGCCACTCCTTTATTTCTGGCTTTTTGTTGACTAATTGGAGATAAAAGTCTCTCAGGAATTTGTCTGCCCAGGTTGGCTTTGAACTGAGATCCTCAGATCTTTGTCTCCTGAGTAGATAGGCTTATAGGCATGAGTAACAGGTGCCTGGCAAAAAGGGATTTAAAAAAAACCTTCAAAGCTTGTAGTCCTGTTCTGTATAGAGTAGGTGCTCAGTATTCATTTCTTGGTGTAAAGGGAGAAAAGGCTGAGGGCAAGCATGCACACCAGGAGTCATAATTATGATAGGAGGAGCCTGTGAGAGCAACACTCACTCCTGCACATTCCCAAAGGCTGCTTTTGAGAATGAGCAACACAGACAGGGAATAGATAGAGCCTCATAGGTAAGCTGCAAAGGATGTTGGGAAATTTCCTGTGGCCAAGAGAGACCACCTGTACTCCAAGCACCTGTGTGCATGTGGATGGGGTGTCCTTAAAGATCATCTGGTAAGTATGAGAATGCATTATCAAGGGTTCCATTTTAGGAATTTTCCCATAAGTGAAGAGGGAGGAAAATAAGGTATTAAATGGCCAGATTAGAAATGTGTCACACACTGTTATTTCTGAAATACTTAGTCTTACTGAGTTAGATTCAGAGGAGGAGAATGATGTTCATGAGACCACACAATAGATCCAGTTGACCTAACTGATGTCAACTGTCCCATATTTTGTGATGCCCAGAATGTTCTATTTCCATGACATCCTACTGCTGTTTATCACATAGATCTTAGGAGCATTTTTTCCACAAGTTACAAACATAAGGTTTCCTTGTGTAGATAACATTCTCCAATTGCTAACTGGATGTGAGAGTACTATATAATGTTTATCCATGTATTCCCCACCAAGTAAGGTTTAATGTGCTCTGACTGTGTGCCCTAAGTCCAGTCATGATCTCAGACATTCTTCAGAGATCTCCATCGTCAACAGCTCTTAGGGAAACAACCTCCAAACATTGACCACAATAATACTTACTAATAAAAATACCACCCCACATACCACAGAGGAAGTCCCTCAGACCTGAAAATCTTCTAAGGGAGATTTTTGATTCTCCAAACACAAAGCACATTGTATGTTCCAAGGCATTTTCCCACTGAAAAGACTGCATCCTTGCCTGTAACAAGGCACACTTACCTTCTCGTTTCTGAAGCATCTGCTTGAGTTTATTCCCACTTATGCCACCTAAAAGAAAAGAATGAAAATAGAAATCAGTTTCAGAGTTTCCCTGTTGCCTATCATGTACCAGATGCAAAAATCAGAATTGGAGATAAGGACCTCGGGTCCCTGTCTTGGTTGAGCAACTCAGCAAGATTACAAGATTTAATGTTTCTTGCATACTTTTTCAGAGAAAGCAATCCACAGAGCTTGTGGCTAATATTGATGACAGTAACTCGGGATGACCAAAGGCATTGCCACTTCAACTACTTCCTAGAAAAGGTGACATTATCTTTTAACTCTGATCTCTTAGGGCCTGCCATCGGTCACATGTACCACACATGTACTGAAAATGTCTGCTTCAAGATGGAAGGAATCCAATTGTGTCTGCCAATCCCTATCTACCCAGGACGTCCAAATGCAAACTTACTTGGACATAGGGTCTTTGCAAGTGTGATTTGTTAAAGAACTCAAGATGTGGGTATCCTGGATATAGAGTGAGCTCCAAATCCAGTGACTGGTGTCCTTGTAAAGAGAGGAGAAGATATAGACCGGGCAGCCCTGACATACAGAGCCTGGCAGAAAGGGGATTTAGGCCACCACAATCTTTGGAACATACCTGTTAGCTTGTTCTATATAATCTCTTGATTATAGCATCCCATAATCAAGCATTATTAGGACTACTTGTTATAATGGATTTTTTTAAAGTTTCTAATCATTCTGGCCATTTTAACAGAAAATAATATTTCCAGCCTGAAAGAACATGAGCTGGTATGAAGGCCTTACAGAAAATCTCTGTCCTTAACTGTTTTCTAGAGGAACAGGGCTTATCTCATGAAGGTTAGGATCCAAGGCCCTGGGGAACCTTTTTGCCCTTAGCATCCCAAGTAGAGAACAGAATACCTACAGGGCCAGGAACTGGAGTCTGGGCTGCTCAGGATGCAAAAATGCATGGAGGTAGGGGTGCCTGCCTTCTGGGCAGGCTCTTCACCTCTTGTTCTATGGACAAGTTCCAGAGGACTGAAAAAGGGTTAGAATCATGTTTGAGTCTGCAAAGGTACAATTTTTAGAGAAAACAGGAGTTTTGCCAGAACTCCGAAGTGTCTGGATCCCAAAGATGAGTAAGAATCCTTGCTTTGAGCTGGGTGAATTGCTGGGTTTCATTTAGCAACACACACCCACACACACACATACCCCTCATTGTTTTATTTGTCAATTATACATCAGTAAAGTTGGAATAATTATCTTATCTACATTTTGTTTTGTGCTGGTACTAGGGCCTTATATTCTTGCTTAGCCTTTTCACTCAAGGCTGGTGCTCTATCATTTGAGCCACAGCTCTACTTCCAGCATGTTTTTGGTCCGTCATAGGGTTTGAACTCTGGGCCTGCGTGCTGTCCCTCAGCTTTTTCAGATCAAGGCTAGCACTCTACCACTTGAGCCACAGCACCACTTCTGTTTTTCTGGTGGGTTATTGGAGATAAGTCTCACGGAGTTTCCTGCCAGGGCTAGCTTTGAACTGCGATCCTCAGATCTCAGCCTCTTGAGCAGTTAGGATTACAGGCATGAGCCGCCGACTCCTGGCTCTACTTCTAACTTTTTGCTGGTTAATTGGAGATAAGATTTTCTGGGGTTTTCATGCACAGGCTGGCTTCAAATCTTTTTTTTTTTTTTTGTCGGCCATAGGGCTTGAACTCTGGGTGCTGTCCCTCAGCTCTTCAACCACAGCGCCTCCTCCGGTTTTTTGGTGGTTTATTGGAGATAAGAGTCTCAGGGACTTTCCTGCCTGGGCTGGCTTTGAACCTTGATCCTTAGATCTCAGCCTCCTGAGTAGCTAGGATTACAGGCCTGAGCCACCAGCACCCAGCCGGACTCAAATCTTGATTCTCAGATCTGTCTCTTGAGTAGCTAAGATTATAGGTGTGAGCAACTGGTGCCCAGCTTAGTAAAGTAACGTTAAAAAATTAGCTAGGTGCTGGTATTTCATGCCTATAATCGCAGCTCTCAGGAGGCTGAGATCTGAGAGTCGTGGTTCAAAGCTTTCCTGGGAAGAAAAGTCTGTGGGACCCTTATTTCCAGTTAACCACCATAAAAACAAAAGTGGCACTATGGCTGAAAGTGGTAGAGTACTAGCCTAGAGCAAAAAGAGCTCAGGGACAGCACCCAGGCCACGAGTTCAAGCCACACAACTGACCAAAAGACAAAAAAATCTATTAAACAATTTCCTATATTATTTTGGAGAAAAACTGTATTCTTCACTAAGAATCAACAACTGGCTCTTGAAGACTATCTGCACAGGTATTTTGTTAGTGTGTCTGGTGTTTACAAAACTTGAAATTACACATCTGTATCACTCACACAGCCCATGATGCATACACAGCAACCACCTGACCTATTAGCCCCAGCTGGAGACTGGCACTGGGAGCTCTACCTTCTGACCCCTATTCAATTAGTAGTAGCTCCTAGCTACTCAGGAGGCTGAATCTGAGGATCATGGTTTGAAGCCATCCTGGTCAGGAAAGTCTATAATTCTTTATTTTCAATTAACCATCAAAAACTTGGAAGTGGAGCTGTGGCTCCAATGGTTGAGTGCTAGCCCAGCATACACACACACACACACACACACACACACACACACACAGAATAGTGGTAGCAACCAGTGAACTGACTGGCCTTGCCTTTGTGATGGGACAGGGAGACTAGAACTAGAACTTACTGCTTCCTATTTCTCACCCATATGGCTTCCTAGTGATGTGTGGGTACAGTGGCTACACCTTCTGGCTATTCCAGCACAGCTCTGGTTTTATTTATTGTCTTGATAAATTAATGACAGTGCTTCTGTCCTACCTCAGACATGTTCTAGCTTGAACAACAGCTTTTGTGGTTACCTGATTTCAGAGGACAAATGGCATGGAAATGGCTTGGGAAGAATCTCTGAGGTCCATGCTGAAGGATCTGGGACAGAGTTGGTTTTTGTCCTCACATCTTGCACAGGACGGCTGTGGGCTCCTGGGTAGGGAGCTGAGGTGTGAAGTGTGGTGTGAAGCAGCCTATGGGGGAGACATGGTGACTTCTACTGTCTGTGGCCAGGTTGAGCTACAGCCATGCAGCTATTTAAGAAGCAAGGACATAAGGCTGCATCGATGAAGGATAGCACCTGACACAGGTAGATGTCCCTCTCTGCTCTGATTGCACAGTTCAGGCCACTTTTCTACTTTCATATCATCTCACTTGGAGAAGGTCATGGAAAATCCAGAGCTGTGTTGGAAGGAGAACATTTAGAGCAGATAGTTGAGGGCCAAAGCCCTAAAAAACAAAGGCATTTGAGATTTCATCAAGAGAAATAAAACTTCTAGGAGGAAAGCTGTGATTCTGAGGGGCCACAGGACCATAGAGTTGAGGAGCTGATGTAGTGTTTTCAGTGCCCATGCTAGTACCCAGAGAGGAAACAGGCCCCAAGTGTCTCATTAAGAGTCTCTTGACAAGGATCAAGATGCATTGTAGTCATAATCTGCTTTGGTAAATGGTAACTCTTTTGTACAACTACTTAAAAATAATTTTTAAAAATTTAAAAGTATTTCTTGAAAGCCAGGTGTGGTAATCCCAGAACTCAAGGAGCTGAGACAGAAGAATCTTAAGTTCCAGGACAGTCTGGGGTACATAGTAAAACCTTGTCTCTAAATAAATAAATAGTGCTGAGCACTGGTGGCTCATGACTGTAATCCTAGCTACGCAGGACACTGGGAACTGAGTACTGCAGTTCTAAACTGCCTTGAGGAGAAAAGTCCATATAACTATTCTCAATTAGTCACCAAAAACCAGAAATAGAGCTGTGGCTAAGTAGTAGAGTGCCAGTCTTGAGCAAAAAAAAGCTAAGGGACAGCACCTAGGCCCTGAGTTCAAACCCCAGTACCAGAGCACACACACCTGCACATGCAGGCACATACAAACACACACAAAACACCAAAAAAAGAGAGAGAAAGGAACAATGCAAAATATCTCTGCATAAATCAACAGCATCGAACACCTCACTAGTCAAATGCAGAGAGAACCATCTCCTAAGATGGGTGGGAGGGCTAGGAAATGCTATTTCCCTTATAAACTTCGGAGTCATTGAAGGGATCTAAGAACATATTTGTGAAGGTAGACAGATACACTTCTTGACACTAATATTAGCATTCATAAATAGCTTCATATTTGTTGATCTCTAACAAACCACAGAGCAGTGCACACAGAATTAAATAGCACCTCTCCATCTGTTTGCCTTCTTAAGCAAAAGTGTTTAAGAGTTAAGGAATGAAATGTGTTCTGATGTGGAAACAGACCTTGGGTTTGAGCATTTCCCTTAAGAATGCAATGTCTGCAGCAAGTGCGTGTTACTATTGCTCCACAGATGAGAGTTCATCTCAGCTCTGCAACTCAAAGGCATGCCAAGACCTTTCTGGTGCTCTACCACTTGGACTCTGCCTCCAGTCCAGATTTTTGGTAGTTAATTGGAGATAGACTTTTCTGCCTGGTCAGGCTTCTAACCTCAGTCCTCTGGAGCTCATCCTCCTAAATAGCTAGGATTACAGGCATGATCTACAAGCCCCTGGCTTCATCAAAATTAGTGTGTGTGTGTGCGTGTGTGTGTGTGTGTGTGTGCCCACGCGCGCGCGCGCGCGCGCACACATGCACGAATGTGCTCGTGTGCACACACATGAGCCAGTGCTGGGGTTTGAACTCAAAGCCTGGGCACTGCTCCTGAGCTTTTTTGCTCAAGGCTAGTGCTCTACCACTTGAGCACAGCTCCACTTCTGGCTTTTTTGGTGTTTAATTGGAGATGAGAATCTCACAAGCTTTCTTGACCAAGCTCGCTTCCAACCATGACTCTTGGAACTCTGGGTAGTTAGATTTACAGTCATGTGCCACTAACACCCAGTGACAATAATATTTTAATGGGCTTTTATTGTTAACTTTTTGGCATATACAAAATAAAAGATGAGTACTCACGATAAATGGCTTATACCCAGAGCCCACAAAACCTTAAATATGTGTTTTATTTTTTTTTTAAAAAGTAGGCAAAAAAGGGGGGATGTCTTCAAATCACCCAGTGGGAGACTACTGATTAGCTTTGCCAGTGGTTGTCCCTTAGAACACTAATCCTGACAATGGGACCAGGATCTTGGTGATGTGGGTGACCTTGTGGCTCCCATCCTAGAACTCCTACCATTTTTCCCTCCACTGGACTCAACTTTGCATAAGCAAAATGCAGATTCAGAGAGATCCCCTGGGAGTCCATCTACATTGGGCAGTGCCCAGCTACTTCACATAGTGGGACCAGCGCCAGTCTCAGGAGCTTGGCTGGGTCACTTAGCTCCTGCCAAGCCTAGAACCCTTTACCAGTGCACCTGGGGATCACAGTGGCTGTATGTTAGAGGTGTAAGTGCTCCTGAGCATCTGAGATCACTTGTGACAAGGATCTCAGAACCAGAGTGTGGTATCCGCCGACAAGATGTCCTTTCTGATTGTAGTGTAGAAGGTGCAGTCAGCCAGCCTCCAGGGTTCTGCTGGTTGCATCCCCACCCCCTTAGGGATGGGTGTGCAATGTGAATGCACTTCTAACGGCAGACACAGAATTCTCAGACTTGCCAGCCAATTCACCAAGAGCTCTGCCAAGCAGAAGTTAAGCACTAACCCTTTAAGAGGGTTCACCTATCTGGGGCGTGAGGCCTGCCCTCAACTTTGCAGATTGGAATAGGTGGGCTCTGTTCCCCGGAGATGCCTGAAGGCAATCTCTCCACAGCAGGGACGTTGCCACTTGGAGCCGACATTACCCCTCCGTCCCTTACATGTTAAGCATGGAAGCTTCCGTGGGCACACTTTAAATCCCTGTTCCTCTTTCCCCCCGAGTCTGAGACCCTCACCTGGACCTTGGTTCCCTCACTATCTGCCCCCGTGCGCACCAGTTTGTGCTCATCCAAATGCAAAATCCTAGACTTGCTTCCTCTATGGCCTTGGCCCAGCAGTACCTAAAAATGTGTCCCTACACCTGCACTCCATCTCCAATCTCCTTCCCAGGGCACCCAGGCAACACCACCCATAGCCAACTCCACCTATTGTCAGCCTGGCATGGACCACTCACCTGGACCCAGGCACAGCAGCAGCAGCAATGCCAGCCCGGTCAGGGCCAGGATGGCGGGCCGCGCGGAAGAGGCCGTCATGGCAGCAGTGTGTCAAAAGAGAGAGGGGCGCACAGGGAGCAGCTGCTGGAAAACTGGGTGCCTGAGACCTCAGCGCAGGCGGGCAGGAGCAGCTGCAGGAGCTTTCTGTGTCCTTGCTGGGGGCGGGGCTCGTCGGGTGGGCCACAGGCCAACAGGCCCCTGGCCAACTTCAGCTCCAAGCAACCAGACCAGCACCGCCGGAGCTGCGCTTGCGCTGACCCTGCGGTGAAGCTCAGGAAGCAGGGGGCCTGTGCCCTGCATTGCCAGCAGCCAGAGTGGCAAAGATGAGGTAGGATCCCGTGGTGTCTCAAAGGACTGCAGGCATGCAGGAGCTCCCTGCGCTCAGATCTCCTCCTGCTCCCCTTGTGTCCCCACCCCCATCTCCATCAGTCAGGCGCTGCTGATGGCTCTCTGGTCCTCAGTTCCAGGGCCAGTCCTCCTTTGGCTTCCCCATCTTGCTGGCTCTGGCTCTGGCCTTGCTCCTGCCTTGGCTTATGAAGCAGCCTATGGAATTTCCTTCATTCCTGAGCTGTATTAAAGCTGGCTTTGGCAGGACTGTGTTTTGGGGGCTACTTTGAAAGACTTCACAGTCCAGATTCATAGCTGCAGTCCAGGAAAACATCTCACCTCAATCCACTGTGGTCTAAAAGCCTTTGAGAAACCAGAAACCTGCTGCCTGCAGCTGTGAGCAAAGCCACTGCTGTCCCTCTCCGGTGTGGTCTGTGATTTCCATCTTCCTCTTACTCCCCTCCTCCCCCAACACCCACACCTAAGGGACTTGAAGGGGAGGCAGATAAGGACACAGACTACAACTTAGAACTAGGCCTGATCCCAAAGAGAGGACTTAGAAAAAGTAGTAGGTAAGAACAAAAGCCAGGTCAGGAGCTCCACTGACTCAAATATGTAATTCTACCTACTTAGAAGGCTGAGATCTGAGGATTGGTTCCATTCCAGCCCAGGTAGACAAAATTATGACACTCTTATTTCCAGTTAACTGGCAAAAAAAGCTAGATGAGGAGGTGTGGCTCCAGAGTGACAGCCTCAATCAAAATAACCAAGGAAGACCACAAAGCCCTGAGTTCAAGCCCCAGCATAGGCATAAAAAACAAAATGTCTAAGACAGGATGGGAGTATAGCTTGGTGGTTACAGCCTTGCCTAGTATGCTTAAGGCCTAGGCTTCATCCTAGCAACACACACACACACACACACACACACACACACGGATCCCATCAGCCTTGAGTGGCTCACCTACCTTCTTTCCAGCAAGGCTTCCTTTACCAGATCTTTACTTTACCTGATGGAAAATGACGTTGTAAGACCTTCCCATGTAAGATCTTCCGTGAACTCCACAGCAGCCTCTCTTTTCCACCTGGTTTCTTATGCTCAGTGCTTACTGCTTCACCCAAGGATGCACTTGGGTTCCTCCAGCAAGTCTTTCACCTTTGAGAAAGCACAGGTAGATGGTGGCAAGGGAAGAAGGTCAGATGAGAGCGAAATGTAAAACAACGATTTGGAGGCAAAGGCTGGGCAGGGTGCCAAGAGGATGGGGAAGATAATGTTGCATGTCAGGTTATCATAGGAAGTGCCAGTAATCTCCTGAGGAGATTGGATCTCGAAAGTAAGTGGACATATATTTACTTTTGCCTGAGAACAGAGCTCTCTTTCTGGAAGGATGACAATCTACTTCTGGTGTTATTATCCCACATTGTCAGATTGAGCTTCCCAAATAACATCTCAACATAGTGTCACTACTTCAGAATGCCATAGTGATGTCCAAGCCTTTCCCTTAACTTGTAGTAGATAAAAGATAACAGAAAAGCAGTGCTATTGTCCCTTAAGGGACAGCAGATGAACACAACCCTGGCAAATTCTGCATAACTAACCTCACAGGACAGAAGACAGGACCTGCCACTGGTCACAAGAGGCCTCAGAGACAGCACTGGGTCCATACAGTGAAACATCCTGGCTTTACTGACCTGTAAGCCAACAGCAAGACAGATGTAACCATAAAATGGGTTCCATTCCAACACTGTTAATTCTTTTTGTGTGTGTGTGGGAAGACAGTACCTAGGCTTGAACCCAGGGTCTCACAATTGCTTTGCTTGATTACTTAAGTGGCATTGTACCTCTTAAGCCATGCATCTAGCTTTTTACTAATTACCATAGACTTTTCTGCCTGGGCTGGTCTTGGACCACCAGCTTCCATATATCAACCTCCTTAGTAACATGAGCTATTATGACCTGACTAAATTTGTTGTTATTGTTTTTAAAGAAAAAGCACTCTTGTTTTCTTTTTCTGGAGTTCATTTCAATAAATATTATTTTGTATGATCATATGCACATAGGCATTGTACCTCTGTTCCTCTCCTGAGTGACCTCCTTTGGTCTCATTGTGTGTGAATGCCTATAGTCCTGTATCATTTATTATGTCTTGTTATTTCAGATATAGCTTCCACACTTGAGAGCAAACTTGCACGATTTGTCTCTCTGAGGTTGGCTTGCCTCACTTAACATGATTTGTTTTAGGTCCATCCATTTCCCTGAAAGTGACATAATATTATTCTTTCTAATGGCTGTGTAAAATTTCATTGTGTACAGGTACCACATTTCTTTGGATCCATTCATCTATTGTAGGACATCTGAGCTAACTAAAGTTGTTTTTTTGTATGTATGAAAATGGTATTCTGATTATTTTTTAAAGTTCCTATTAGAACTATATACTAGAGTATATATAAGTAAGTGGTACAGTGTATGGGATTTGCCTTAAAGTACTTATGAAAAATCTGGGCACTGATAGCTCATACCTGTAATCCTAGCTACTCAGGAGACTGAGATCTGAAGACTTCACTTTAATGCCAGCCCAGGCAGAAAAGTTTATGAACTCTTATCTCCCATTAAGCACCAAAAATCCAGAAGTCAAGGTATGGATCAAGTGATAGAGTAACAGCCTTGAGTGAATAATCCAAGTGATAGTAAGAGCCTCTGAGTCCAAGTCCCACCACACACACACACACACACACACAGAGAGAGAGAGTTAATTGGGAGTGAAATGGCAGTGGTGTGTACAAGGAAGTGTTTAACCAACTGAATGTTTGCCGCTCTAGTCATTTCTAATGTTAGCTCTGGGCCTGGGTGCTGTCCCTCAGCTCTTCAGCTCAAGGCCAGCACTCTACCACTTGAGCCACAGTGCCATTTCCAGCTTTTTCTGCTTATGCGGTGCCGAGGAATCGAATCTAAGGCCTCATGCAAGCATCCTACCATTGAGCCACCTTCCCAGCCCATCTGGCTTATTTTCAGATGGTTGCTTATTTCAGATTCCTCTGTTACCTTCCCCTATCATCTTGCCTCAGTGCTGTGATGTGAATAAACGTTCAGAAGTTGAATGTCTCACTGTCCCCTGTTGAAATGCTAGCCCCCAAGGAGATGGCATTGGGGATGAGGGTCTTTGGGATGTGATAAGGTCATGAGAACAGATCTGATGAACACCCTTATAAAGAGAGCTCTTCCACCTTCTCCAGCATGGGAAGATACAGTGAGAGTCCTCATCAGACACTGACTTTGCTGGACTTCCCCGTATCCAGAGTTGTAGGAAATCAATTTCTGTTGTTTATAAGGAACCCAGTTTATGGCATTTTGTCACAGCAGCCCAGACAAAGCAAATGAAGGGAAATTACTTTATTGTCTGCTTATATTAATTTCCATACTAAAAATTAAATATAGAATCTCATTAACTATAGGATAACTATAGAATGCTCCATTAACTGTAGAATATATAACATACTCATAACCCTCTACCTTTCTCTTTAGCTTCTAAATATCAACATTAGTATTTTTTTTTTCCTTAAAGTTTGGTAGTTTTCTCAAAACTTCATTCTTTAGTCTATTCCCTGTACCTTGAGAGCTTTGTAACTTTGCCTACAACATCCAATCTGAGATACCATGGGGCCCTCATTTCTATGAGTCAGAACCTTGCTGCTAAAAAAATCAAAAGGTGGCCCCAGACGTAGTGGTTTAACCCAACCACCATTTCATTATAGTTCATTCTTCCTTCTAGTGGGAAATTTGTGTGGAACTGGTGGTTCTTCTGTTTAGATTGGTGGTGGTTCTGTTCCAGGGAGTGATTATGGAGCTCTCTGTGAGTACCTGTCTGCCACAGACGCTGAACTGGAAGAGTCCCTGAGAGTTCCACTCACCTGGCTAGTGGTGTGGTGAGGACCCCTGGAATGTTGGACACCATGAAAATACATTGAATGTGGCCTCTATGGCCGGTGACGTAGGCTGATCAGGTATTGCAGAAGAAGGAGAGTATCTTCTGGAATACCGGCAGGATTTTAGATGTTGACCTGAAAACTAGCCCAAGTCAGTGCCCTTGGATTCTGTTAGTTAAAGCAGCATTCAGTGGAGAGAGAGAAACCTAGTTTCTCAATGTGATGACAGAGTAGAGAAGTTGTAGCCTTCTTTATGCCTACTTTTCTCTCAGGGTCAAGTTCAGATGTTGCCTCCTGGGCTTTCCTTGCTTTCCCTTCTGGGCTGGGACTATTTTTTTCCCCTTCTGGTTCTGGGGATTGAGCTCAGAGCCTGGGCACTATTTCTTTGTGCTCAAGGCTAGTGCTCTACCACTTGAGCCACAGTACCACTTCCAGCTTTTTTGAGTAGTTTATTGGAGATAAGAGTCTCCTGGGGACTTTTCTGCCCAGGCTGGCTTCGAACCACGATCCAGTCTTGCATAGCTAGAATTATAGGCATAAGCTACTGACGCCCAGCTGTCCTCCTTTCTTTTTTAATTCCTGCAACCTATCTTCTTCCACTGAGCTTTTCCCCTCTCTGCTTTTGATTTGTGTGCTTTATTTATCTTTTCACTCCTAGATTTGAAGGAGCTCTTCCATTTGTTCCTCTTTTTTAGTTACATTGAAGAACCAAAATTATAAATAATTGGTGAGTGAATACATTTTAACACCTAAAAGTGAATCAATCCATAATCACATAGATCTTACATAAATAAGAACATTTTATATGTTGGCATTTTTTTTCTTCAAATTTTGACATTATGAGTCAGGTACCAGTGGCCTGTAATCCTAGCTGCTCAAGAGACTGGGATCTGAGGATGGCGGTTCAAGTCTGTGAAACTATCTCCAATAAACCACCAGAAAACCAGAAGGGGCGCTGTAGCTCAAGTGGTAGAGTGCTAGCCTTGAGCTGAAGAGCTGCAGGACAGCGCCAAGGCCCAGAATTCAAGCACCATGACCAACCAAAAAAAAATTGATATTAGAAAAGGAAATGGTACATATGACAGCTCATTAGAACTGCCAGGACCAGAAACAAGGACAGACTATTGCAGAGAGAGAACCTTGCTACAAACCAGCTTTCGAAATCAACTAACTCAAGGACCCTACCACTATGGGGTTAATTTTCATTCTTAGCGGTGGGTCCTCAAAACCCTTTCCTGTTTACAAAGCAAGTTTCCATGTTGGAATTTTAATAACTTCTGCCTTTTTGAAATAACTAACTGAAGCCAAAGGTGGGGAAAGAGGAAAGTTTCCTTTTAGCCTAAAAAATATTAAGAAGCACAAAGTCTTTATTGTACAGAACTCCAGTACATGGAAGATTTCCGTGGACAGGAACTGCCAAGAGGTACCCAGGACCCACGGGCAGACCTGGCTTCTCAGTGCCTGTGTCTGGGAACCAGGAAAGACATGACCCCTTAGTGAACATGACTGAAAATCCTGTCAGGAACCCGGGGACAGTCAAAGAAGCTCTGAGAGAAATGGCTCTCTTCTTGGCCAATTAGAGATGATGTTATTAAAACAGATTAACACATTGAAGGAGGCAAGCTTCCATTTCCTCCCAACCTTTTTCACATTTTAACCAAAGTACTGACAAGCTGACTATGAACACAAAGCCCTGTGGTCATGAGGCAGTCACACAGCTCCTCTCAGGAGGAACCCCATCACATTTTCCCAGATACCTCACCCTGTGAGAGGTGGAGGCCCATAATGGAAAAACCCATAGCTGCTCCTCCAAACTGGACAATGAAGAAAGGTGCAGGGATTTGAAGTTCCACTGGGGACCGGGGGTGTGGAAGGGGCTAGAGCCAGCCTGCAGCTATAAAGACCAAGGTCAACTACCTGCTTCAGAGATTGTACTTCCTCACTCCAAGATGCTTCCTCCTTAGGAATGGGACAAGCCATCTTTCCACCAACTACAGACTGAGGTAGAGGAGAAGGATTCAACAAACTCAACATCACCTAAGGAATTCCTTGTTTATTGAACAATCTCAGCCCTTTAGGCTTTAGACAGCTTGGTTGAATTCCAAAGCAATGGGAAAGGAATTTTGTAGTTATGGCACCCTTCGGCCCTGGAGCGTGTCTAAAGAGCTTCTCAGTTCTATGTTGGGTTAAAAATTCAAGCTGAGCCAGGTGCTAGTGGCTCACTCCTATAATCTATTTACTCAGGTGGCTGAAATGTGAGGATTGTGGTTCAAAGCTGGCCTGAGCAGAAGAGTCTGTGAGCCTCTTATATCCAATTAACCACCAAACAGCCAGAAGTGGATCTGTTGCTCCAGCACTAGCATAAAAGCTCAAGGACAGTGCCTAGACCCTGACTACAAGTCTCAGGACCAGAACACAGACAAAAGTCAGAAGGCATTCTTTGCCTAAGTGCTGATAAAACCCACAGCTTTCCACAGATCCCCAGAATCACTGGATTTGGATTTTTTCCCTAAACTTTTCTTTCTTCTCTTCCTTCCTTTCTTAATTCCTCCCTTCCCCCTTTTCTCTCTTGTCATTGTTGTCACATAGGTAGGTTACTTGTTGTGCATAAGATTTTACATTTGCCATGCAAGTGGATCACCGTATGGTTGGTGAGAAAATGTAAGGCACAGTAGCCTCTCCCAAGCCCAGGTCAGCAGCAGAGAGTCCATCCTCATGTGAAGGCAACATTGGACCAAGATACTGTATTTAAATGAAGCACCGTAGTCTCTTTAGGGAGAGGAATATGCCTCAAGAGCCCAGGTGGATGCCTGAAACCACAGATAGTATTCAACCCTCTGCTTTCTATGCTTATTTCCACACATGCACATCCATGGAACGCTCTGCCTTCTTACTATGGCTGCTTCTTTGGCTTGTCTGGCAAAGCAGTCATAAATGAGTGCACTATGAGGGCCTTTATTGAGTGAAATAACCATTTCTGGAACACAGGCACTACAATGCTACCATAATAGATCTATGACCCAGAGGGCTACCAAGTGACCATCAGGTGGATAGCATATGTAGCATGGACGAGTTGAACAAAGGGATGACTTATGTCCTGGGAAGTTCATCATACTACTCAGAATAGTAAATAATTTTAAACATGACTTACTTCTAGAATTTTCCATTGAGTACTTTCAGACGTTGGGTGTTGGTGGACAACTGAAACTATGCATGGGGAAGGCATGGTGAGTCGTGTTTATAATCCCAGCTACTGAAGAGACAGAGATCTGGAGGACCACAGTTTGAGGATAGCACAGCTATAAAAGGTAGTGAGACTATCACAACAAACAACCGGGGCTAGGGGCTCATATCTATAATCCCAGATACATGGTAGCATAGGGAAGAGAGTCAGTCATTTGGGGAAGAGTTTTAGAGTATGATAAGCTAGAGAAGGCTACACATCCTGTATCAGTGATGGAGGATGCTCACAGGTGTATCTTGGTGACATGGAGTCCTGTCCTTTGCTTTAAAGATAAGCTACTGAAGACACCAAAAATCTAGATTTCTCACCTTCCTAGTCTTGCCACCAAGAGCCAGTGAAGTGTAAAACTCTGCTAGCCCTCTTCATTTGGTGAGCTCTTTCTGCCTCTCTGCCCTTACCACGGCAGACTCTGCCTTTCTGATCTTCACCAACTAATCCAAGGGACTCTTGTGCCTTGCTCTGCTATGATGTCACCATAGTGAGTCTTCCTCCTCTCGTATGTGCATAGTATTCTTCCCCTTAATTCTTGACTGCCTCTAAGATTGCTTTGACAAATAGCAGAATAACCAAGCTATCTTTTTTAGATAGAAACAAAGTTGTACTGGAACATGTCCAGTTTTCCATGTACTGTCACTGATTGCTGCTCATGGGCTATTGTCATTGATGAGCTGCCTAACTCATGAAAACTGGGAGAAATAATGTGTTGTCCCTTTTTTACATACTGGTTTTGGTGTCGATGCATCTGTAGGTAGCTTGAATGGCACCCATTTCTGACCTGGCTGCCACCTAAAACTAGGTAGTGCCCTATACTGAAGTGTCCCAATAATATCCGTAAAGTATGTTCCCGAGCATGAGAAAACAGAGGAGGAGCAGAATGAGAGGAAAGGCATGAAAAGAGCTAGGAAGACTAGGAAGGAAAATAGTGTACTAAACAGGAGAAAAGAAAGGTGACAGGAGGTTGAGGAGTTCATTTCCATCATTATAATGAAATACCTGAGACAGGCTAACTTTATAAACATAAAATTTTATTAGCTCACAAAGGGTGGAAGTCTAAACACCATTGTAAGGCTCTGATGAGGGCCAGGTTTGGGTGTATCACTTCTGGATGGAGGGCAATGCTGGGAGCAGGTGGATGAGAGGGATCACATGGCCATTCAGCAAGGCAGAGAGGCCTTTGTCCCACACCACTTTACAAGATATCCTCCAACAATCTAAGGACCACCCCCCAGTCTCACCTCCTAAAGGTTCCACATTATCTTCAATATCACTACTCTGAGGATCCAGTCTCCAAAACATGAACCCTGGAGACAAAGTCTGAGCCACAGCAGAAGGGAAAGGCATATATGGACTGAGTGAATGAATGACTGGAGCCTGTGTGAATGAATAGACCCAGCAGGAACTCATACTGGTGCAAGCCTTGATGGTGACTTGTCACAAAATGCACAGTCCTTGTGTCAGTGCTGAGGAAGGCATTCAAATGGGTGATCCCACACAACTTACCAAAATGGGTTCTTTAGCTCCTGGATACAATGAATCTTGATATAAAGGTACTGTCTTACCTTTACAGAATCTGTGTATTTTAAGAATTGTTTATATAAGATATAAAATCATAACACAACTATGAACTGCAATGCAAAGGAACTCAGTATAATTCCAAGAATCTTACAGCCTTCAAACCATAAATGTGTTGCAGCCTGCTGCCAGATGCCCATCCATTCTCACAGCATCAAACTTGCTGGGAAACCATGCAGAGCAGAGGATATGCTCTAAGGCCCTGGTTTGTCTCAGGCCCTCTGGTACCTTAGCCTGGTGAACTCCATGCCATTGTCATATAGTAACACAAAGTTAGGTTTGTCTTTATTCCCATGTTGAATTGCTTGCTACCGTTTCTACCAGTAGCACCAGATCTTAGCAGTTATCTTTGATGATTTCCTGCTCTGTTTCGGTAGAGTGCTTTTGCTTCTCCCATTCAATTCAGTGAGCATTTATAGAATGTCTTTGTGTGCAGAGCATGGTTAGGGAATCCAAGACTAATGGAATGTCCCTCCTCCCTCAACAAAATGGTTTAGCGTATGCATTTCTGTATGCAGGGAGGAATGCGGGGAGGAATAAATAAATTGTATGTGGGTTAGGCCATTGCTTGTTGAATTTTGATTTTAAACCATTGGGGTTAAACATCTCCCAAAGGCTTGTGTGCTAAAAGGCTCAGTTGCCAGCCCATGATATCAGAAGAGGTAGAATAAAAGGTAAGGATTGCAGGAGGAAGTTAGGTCTTTGGCTCCTTGGAGGGAATATTAGTACTCCAACCCCTTCTTCTTTTCTTTCTGATTCATGGCCTCCACCATGAGCAATGTCCTCTGCTCTGTAATCCGTATCATGATGTTCTGCCTCTCCATAGGCCTAACAACAATGGAGCCAAGCAACCATGGGTTGATACTTCTGAAACTGTGAGAGCCAAAGTAAACCTTTTCTCTTTATAAGTTATTTATCTCAGATATTTTGTCATAGTGATAGAAAGCTGACTAAGGTAACTATTAGGTGAAGAATATGCATGAATATACATGAAGAATATACAGGATGAAAGAGCATAGCAAATCTGCGAGCTACCAACATTGGGTTATGGAGGCTGAAGGAGAGAAGCACTGCTGTTCTGTGTGCCGTGAGCAGTGTCCTGCGTGAATGTCCTTGCTCACTTTCTACCTTCCTCTACCAAGAAGCCCCTTCTATTCTACACAGGTTCTTCCCTCTCCTAGACAACTTGCTCTCCCCAAGCCTCTGTTGATTGACCCAGGTCTGAACAGCTGATGTAAGTTCCTTCCCTATATCAGTAACAATGTGGCTTGAAATGGCTGGAGCTAAGCAAGGAGAAGTCACAGTATCAGAATCAAGTAGCACAAGCTTCTGAAAGAAAGGAGAGAATGAGGTGATAGAAGAGGGGACCGGAAGAGTGGCTGTCCTGGAGGTATGGGGGGCCCCCAAACTCTCTTATGTCTATGACTTTCCCAGTCCTCTGTGAGCATGTCCCATCATCTTTCCAACAAATCTGTGTCCTTGCTTAAATTGGTTAAGTAGGACTTTGTCACATAAGGAGACTGATAGGTCAAAATTTCCAGAGAGATGGACCACTCATGACTCAACACCCAGTCCAAAACAGTATAAAAATAATGGAGGTCTTTCCACAGAACATTCTGTGTTACAGTTCACATTTTTGTGCTTGAGCCAAAGCCACTTTGTGTTTCCTGTCTTACACCCACAGGGCCTGGCATCAGTGAGGTTCAGATATTTTGAATAGCATACAGACAGCAATGCTGGAATCTGGGAAAAATAAGAGAATCAGCTTCCATTAATAAGGCTCTTCATTGAGTGGCTCCCTTCACCCAATTTTAACACTTATGTACTTTGTGTACACCTCTGATTTTACCTTACATATGCACTGAATGGCTCTGTGGAGCTCATGATCAAACTTGGATAGCATTAGCAACTTTGTCTCCTTTAAAATTCCACATGTAAGTAGCTTGTGGTGATGATTTTGGCTTCTTGTCTTAATCACTTTTTATGTAGAGTAAGTCATATTTTATGCGGTATGGAAAAGAGCCATAGAATACTGAGACTCAGTGAGAACAAAAGAAAATTCCAGACAGTAAGTGTTTCTCTGTGGTCCAAGCAGCTCCTCTAGACACACTTTCCTTTGATATCGAGAGAGAATTAAAACAAATGCCTCTGAGGGAATTCCAGAGAAAAATACATTGGCTACAATTTGCTTTGTCTCAGAGAATTGGCTTCAGTTCCATGGAAGTCCACCATCTAAATTAAGCAAATGTTTAGTTAGCACAAGATTCATTGTCAAACATTTTGATAAAAAGACTCTGATTAGATACCACTGATTATATATTTGAGGGAAACCTATAATTTTTACAAAGCTTTGATGCAAATAATTCGTCTCCATATCAGTTTCTTTTTGATAAAAATTCCTTATGAAGCCAGGAGCCAGTGGGTTGTGCTTTTAATCTTGGCTACTCAGGAGGCTGAGATCTGAGGATCACAGTGCAAAGCCAGCCTGGGGAAGGAAAGTTGGTGAGACTCTTATCCAGTTAAATCACAGAAAAAGGCAGTAATGGTGCTGTGGCTCAAGTTGTAGAGTATTAGCCTTGAGCAAAAAGAGCTCAGGGACAGTGTCCAGGCCCAGAATTGCAGCCATTGATAGAAGACTTGATCCCTTAAGCTCCACTTTTTATTGTTATCCAGGCTCTGGTCTTCAATATTCCCCTCCGCCCAATCTGGGATTCCTATCTGCAGAACTGGGCATCTGAAATCTGTTGGTTGACAGAAACAAGCTCATCACCAACAAGAATGGCAAAGTGTTTAGAATGGTGAACTGACCCCTTCTTGGAAACAGTCTTTTTTTTTTTTTTTGGCGGTCATAAGGCCTGAACTCTGGGCCTGGACGCTGTCCCTCAGCTCTTCAGCTCAAGGCTAGTGCTCTACCACGTCAGCCATGGTGCCACTTGTGGCATTTTCTGCTTGTGAGGTGTGGGGAATCGAACCCAGGGCCTTGTGCATGCAGGGCAAGAACTCTACCACTGAGCCACCTTCCCAACCCCTTGGACAACAATCTTAAGATTTCAAGTACACTTACAGAAATACTCCATTTGTTTCTAGAGGATTCCTGGTTTTAGTGAATTCTGTGAGTTCAGTTGGTCTCAAGATGATGCAGGTATAACAGAGGAAATAAATGTCAGAAAACAATAGTCCCCAAAATGACTCCTAAAGTCCACCTGGGAGCCATTCTCCTGCTTGTTCATTGACTTTCCTTCTATGGACAGTCACTAGCAATTATTACTCACCCTATAACATTCATCTCACTCTCTAGAACAAAGACAGCATGGCACCAGGCAGGAAAGGAAGAATGTTGGAAAGACTTAGATTGCATTTAGTCAGAAGCTGTGCTTGGAGGGCTGAACCCTAGGAATGAGGAACTGGATGCTGTGATCAGCAGGGTCAAGACAAGGTCATAGGAAGGAGAAACATTGGTAAGTAGATGGGATGGTGCTGTTCACCTGTCTCTGTTACCTATGACCAGCTCTAGTGAGAGGGAGCTGAGGCTCAAGGACCCATGAATAGAAGTCAGTGATAGGTAAGCAAAGTGAAACCCGAATATTGTAAACCTTTTTAGAAACAGGACAATGAAATTATTAAATATTGGAAGCCAAGAGGGAAAAATTTAAAGAAAAAGCAAAACAATCTGGCAAAAAAACCCAAAAAACAAAGCAGCCAGGCACTGGTGGCTCATGCTTGCAATTCTAGCTACCAGGAGGCTGAGATCTGAGAATTGAGGCTCAAAGCTAACCTGGGAAGGAAAGTACTTGAGGCTTGACTCTTATCTCCAATTAACCACCAATAAAGCCAGAAGAGGGACTCTGGCTCAAGTGGTAGAACTCCAGCACTGAGTAAAAAGACCTCAAGGCCTTGATTTCAAGCTCCACAAAAAGTAAATATAAATAAGATAAAATAAACAAAAGTAAAAGAAAACAGAAGCTAAACCCACAAGAGAGTGTTAAGTTATCTCTAATGTCACATGGAGATGATACTTCCATAAATATCCTAAGGACCTTAAAACAGTAAAAGTATTCAAAGAGTTACTGTGTGCATTTGTGGGCTCACACATGACAACTAATTCAAGTGTTGCAGTGCCCTGTCCAGCCCATCACTGTGATGTGGGGACAGGGCTCAGATGCTTCTGTCTTTGGAAAAGATGCTAAGGCGGCCATAGAAACTGCTTAAGCCATGACCCCTCCATTAGAATATGTTGCAGCTATCTCTGCTTCCAAGCATGACGAAGTAGCTGGTACTGGAAATCTCTTCTGCCACACATAACTAGAAAAATAGACACAATAAGGGAGACAAATACTTTCAGATATTGGATGAGAACCAGCCTAGGGCCATACCCTGAAGAGAAAGTAGATAATAGAGGAAGCCATAAGATGCTTCTGACTTCCTGCCTAGAGTCATATTTCAGAGTGTAGGACAGTAGAAGCAGCGCCACTGAGGATCAGCAGTCTCATTGACTTGGGGGCACAGAATTTGGAGTTGGGAGAGGAGGAAGTGAGTAGAATGTTCAGAGCAGAGGACTGGAGGAGAGTTACAAGGTGAAAGCACTTACACTCAAGAACTTGCAAGGGACCCCCTTGCCTTGGACTGAGTATTAAGTATGCTTACACAAGGTGAGAATCCATGAAGCTCTGCAGAGAACTACACAAAGCTTAGAAATGTGCAGCCTGACCAGTCAAAAAATAGGGAGAGCCGGGTGCCGGTGGCTCACGCCTGTAATCCTAGCTGCTTAGGAGGCTGAGATCTGAGGATCACAGTTCAAAGCCAGCCCAGGCAGGAAATTCCGTGAGACTCTTATCTCCAATAAACCACTAGAAAGGCAGAAATAGTGCTATGGCTTAAGCAGTAGAGCACTCACCTTGAGCTGAAGAGCACACGGACAGCGCCTAAGCCCAGAGTTCAAGCCCCACGACCACCCAAAAAAAAAAAAACCAAAAACAAACAAAACATAGGGAGAGATCATTAAACACTTGGACCTTCAAGAATGACTGGCTAGTAGGACTAAACTAAGCTCTAGTATAAAAGCTGCGCTACACAAAAAGTAAAAAAAATAGGATTTAAAACAAGCCTTTGTTTAAGGCTTCTTTGTCATACAAGTCCACAAGAACCTTACCCACTTACCAAAGTAGAACTCAAGGGTCTTTAAAGCAAGACAACAAAATCTAGACTCAATACTACAAACAAAAGCTTAGTAGATCACTGTCAGCAAGCATATACTATAAGAAATATTGAAAGAAGTCCTTAGGACATAAAAATAAATGGTTCCAGAAGAATTATTGAAATGTATGGGAAATTATCAGAAAGGGCAAATATGTGAGTACATATACTGTGTTCTCTTTTCCTAAAAAATAAAAAAAGTTATCAGTTCAAAAAGAAAAAGAAAACAATACTGCAATGCTTATGTGGAAGTAAACTGTTTCCTACCCACTGCTAATAATACATTGTGGAAGCAAAATAGAGGGGAACTGTCAAAATGTTTCCCACATTGTTTATACCCACATTCCTTAATAAAGTGGAAACCCACTAGGTAGGGTCAACAGCATCTTCAACAAAACTCCAGAAGGCTCTTAGATAGAAGTTGGAAATCTGCTTCTCAAAATTATAAGTGCAACCAATTCAGAAAAGCCAAAGCAATATTTTAAAATAAGGATGGTTATATATACCTAGCTTCTGACCTTTTTCGCTTGTCCTAGACATATACTAGTTATTGCAATAACCATATAAGATGATGTTAAGTGAAATGAACCTCAAGACAGGGACATAAGTCATTTTTTTCTTGCTTGCTATTGTTTCTAGTGTACTATGTGATTTTTTTGTTTCTTTTGTATGTTCTTTTCCCATAGTATAACCCCTGTTTTCACTGTATTTGATTGCAGTGCACTGCATCTTGTATATACACTTTTCTAATTTGGAGAGGGGAGGGGAAAAACAAAATGCTTAAATAGCATTTTGTAACAATAAGATGTACAAGACACTATGTTGCAAACGAACTTTACAACTTGTGGGGGGAGGGAGGAGTTGGGGAAGAGGAGAGGGAAGGGATTGTAGGGGGAAAACAAAGGAGGAGGTAACAATTCTCTATAGGAAATGTACTCATTACTCATGCAACTAACTCCTCTGTACAGTATTTTTACAATAAATAACATATTAAAAATAAGGATGGATGGATGATAAGTTTTTAAATAATTTACTTTGTTGTTTGAAAGGTGATTTACAGAGGGATTAAAATTACATGAGTTAATGAGTACATATCTTCTGTTCCCTCACTCTCGCCCAGTCCCTCCCTCCCATCTCCATCCACAAGTTGTATAGTTCACTATCATCAGTGTCTAGTGAGCTCCATGGCTGCACTTTGTCACCCTTTTTCCTTCAAGTTCTGATAATTAATCTTGCCTAGATTCAAGCTGTGACCCAAAGCTAGAGTAAGCAAGAAAGTATAATGTTGGAGTAAACACATACAGATCAATGAAACAGAATTAGTATTCCCAAATGAATCAATCGTGTGTGTGTGTGTGTGTGTGTGTGTGTGTGTGTGTGTGTGTGTGTGTGTGTGTGTATATATATATATATATGGGTGTCTACTTCCACATACCACCACCACCACCACCACCACCACCACCACCACCACCCCTGTTTTCAGCAAAGGTGCCAAGGTAATCCAAATGGGAAAATTTTTCAACAAATATTTCCATGAAAATGAGTTATTCATGCAAAGGAAAAAAAAGCCAACACTCAAGTTACCTCAAAATAGTTCATGGACATAAACAAAAAGTTAGGCTTTTAAATCATTTTTAAACAAAAAAAAACTAGAAGAAAAATTTTAAGAGTGCTGTAAAGACTTCTTAGATAAGATAGGCAAAAATCATTAACCACAGAAGAAAAAAAGGTGATATATTGAACACCATTAAAACAATAAAAAATATACCCTTCTGTTCTTTACACACTATTCAGATGATGGAAAGGTTCCAAGATTAGAAACAAATAGGACTGGATTAAAGAAAGTACAGGCTGTGAAGGACTCACCACACAGCAGGTCTGAGCCACACTGAGAGTCAGAGGGGTAGGGATGGGGGAGGCATCAGTAAGGTGTGCTGCGATTGTCAGAACACTGAAGCTGGTCTATTCTGTGACATCACACACCCAGCCAGGGCTCTGTTTTAAAGAGTCTGTAACCACAGGCAACAGCAGTTGGTCAGCGAGAAAAGCCATACCACCCAGTGCCTGGCAAAGTCTTCAAGGAACGATCACCATAGCCTATATCTGTGTTCATACACTGCACAGCAGAAATCCCAGGAGACTTTTTACCCCTTCTTCCTTCCATGGAACAATCCAGATGAGAGTCCCAAGTGCAAAGTCTAGCCCATGATCAAGAACAAAATATCTGGAATCGCCAAAAGAGACAACAAATTCAACAGAAAAACCGACACCGAAGGAAGCTGAGTTAATTCAATAAACAAAATAGAGTTTTGAAGAAATATAATTTATATCTCTAGTGAAACGAAAGAAGTTTCTATCAAGAATAAGTTGGCAAATTCTTCCAAAATACAAGGGTCTTAAGAAATAGAAAGTTGGGGTGGGGATGGAGGGGGCATGGATCACCGTCTAGGTTTTGAATTGCCTGGACACAAAGCAAGAGGATTAAGAGGAATGCTGTGACATTTCAGCTGAGATAATGGAGTGTTGAAGGGGAAGCTTGTTGTGATTTGGTGCACCCATCAGATCACACTACTGGAAACTCAAACGTTAATGTCACATGTTAATGGAGGTGAGGTCTTTGGAAGGTAACTGAGATTGTCATCATGAGGATGGGACCACCACAATGGCATGAATGGATACTTGCTCTGTCTCATGATGTGATGCTCTGCTCTATCATGGGACCTTACAGAAAGCCCTTACCAGCAAAAAGCCCTCTGCAGATGCCGATGGGACTCTAGATCCATGAAGCTAAGGAAGTCACTATTCCCAGTCACAGCGACAGAAATGGACCAAGACTGTAATAACCCCTGGGGCCCAACAATCAGCAGGGCCCAATAGTCAGCGTGGCCCCGTGGCCCGGCCTGATGGAGGGGGCGGGGCATCAGAGGCGAGCCTCACTGCTCCACAGACCAGGCCACCAGACAGAGCAGGGCTTCAAGAGGCTGATGTCACCGCCCCACTGGGGGTGCCGCCGGAGGGGCGGGGCATGCCGCCGAAAGGGGCGGGGCCTGCTACTGGAGGGGTGGGGCGTCAAGCCCCCCCATGGTGACCTGTCAGGAAGTGATTGGACAGTGGGTGGTTTGGAGGAGGAGCATGAATGGCAATTGGAAAGCCGTTAGGGGAAAAAACAGTGTGGAGGAAGGAGAGGAGTAGGAGTGGACGGAGGGATAGTAGGAGGGGAAAGCCTGCCAGAGCAGGGCAGGCCTGTGGAGGACAGGGCAAGCCTCCAGAGGCCATTTGGGGCTTCTCAAGGAAGCTATTTGGGGCCTCCTAGAGGGGCCAACTGGGCTTCCTTTGGAGGTCATTCGGGCCTCCTTTGGAGGCCATTTGGGGCCTTCCTCTAGAGAGGCCTGTGGAGAGGCGCCTCCTGGAGCAGAGCAGGGCAGGACTGTGGAGAGTGGAGAGGCCTGCAGTGGAGGAGGAAGGGAAGAAAGGGAAAAGCCTCCCCTTTGGAGGTTTGGAGGTCTGAGGTTTGGAGGTTTGCAGACCGACTCATTGGTGGTTTGCAGACCAACTAATAAAGGTTCGGGGGGGGGGGTCAGGACTGCCTAATGGAGGCCTGGAGGTTTGGTGGTCAAGGCTGCTCTGGGTTCTGGGTATCTAGCCCAGAAAAAGGTAGTCTCAAGACCCCTTTCTCATGTAAATAGTGTACATAATCCTCTTTTGTTCACCTCTCACTGGAGGTCATAAGTAGATGATGCTATCAGTAGGTTTGGAGAGATAAGAACAGAATTCAGGAGTGAAGAGATTCAAATAGAATTCAGAAGATACCTAAGTAAGGCACTTGTAGTTTATTCAGTTGTAATCCTAGCTAATCAAAAGGTTTATATCTGAAGATTGCAGTTCCAAGCCAGCCAGGGAAAACAAATCTGAGAGATCCTTCTGTCCAATTAACCAGCAAAAAGAAGTGATAAAAGTCAGAAGTGGAGCTGTGGCTGAATTGGTAGAGCATCATCCTTAAATGAAACAAACAAGTCTGAGCAAGAGGCCCCAATACCAGCACACACATGTGTACACAAGTACACACACACGTACACACAATACCAGCACACCGACAGGCATGCAAGCACACACACACACACACAATACCAGCACACACATGGGTGCACAAGCACACTAATATTTAGATATAGACTTGATAAGACACAATGACTGATTGTAGAAAAGAAAACAGAAGGCTGAGCAAGGTGCTTTCTTGTTGGTGGTGATGGTGGTGGTCATGGCTTGAACTCTGGGCCTGGGATCTGTCCCTCAGCTCTTCAGCTCAAGGCTAGTGCTCTACCACTTGACCCACAACACCACTTCCTTTTGTCTGGTGGTTTATTGGAGATAAGAGACTCATGACTTTCCTGCCCAGGCTGGCTTTGAACTGTGATCCTCAGATCTCAATTTCCTGGATAGCTAGGATTACACTATCACCTGGTGCTTTCTAGGTGTCTGGCCTAGCAGCCAAGTGGGTGGTGCCACATTCAAAGAGGAGAGATACAGAATTGAAGTTAAAGATGGGACCAAGAAAATGGGTTAAAGCCTAAACACATAGAATTTTTCCAGCCAATGGGTGGAATCTCCACTGGCAGTGGCAGTAGACTTTCCCAGTGGTCCTCTGGGTTTTCTCCAATAGATATGGAGCTTACAAGAGAAACATAGCTGGTAATTAACTTACGGAGCAGTCAGCATGTGGGGATCTCTGGCTCTCTGGAAGGGGAGCTGTTCACTTAAGGAGACAGCAACAGGTGTCAAGTCACATGCCCAGAACAGAACCTAGAGGAACACCAAGATTTATGGGTAGAAATGTCAAAAGAGAAGCCTAGCACTGGAGTGGAGATGGTGAGCATTGGTGTCTTTTAGACATTTAAATCCTGGGAAGGACAAATGATTAGACTATGTGTAAGTCTTTAGTATAAAAGTATCTATTCATTATTTCTTCTCTCAAGGGCAAGAAGCACTAATGCCTTAGTTCCTAACATGGAAAAGTCAGGGAATTAGAAGGGACAGAGAGAAATTCCAATCACACCTTTGTCCTGCCCAGAATCAGCCATGGCAATTCAACACCATACCAAGGAGATAGCATGATGCTGAATGAAGGAATCAACTATCCAATAAGCCACCACCCTCATTCATTCACATATTTGAAAATCCATGCTAAGTTGTGTTGACAAAATGATGTGACAACTTGAAGATGGGGGGCTTTGTTATATATAAATGTCCTAAGGTAAAGCTTGATGTGAGGACTATCTAGTTACAGCAAAAATCCCCAATAATACATAATGAATGTGGACATGCTACAAATTATGATGTTACAAAGTGTGACGTACACACATTACAAAGTTACAAAGCATGATGTACACATAGAATTATAACACTTGATGTAGAGCAGATATGCCAACCACTTGTTAAACTCAACTAAAGTCAACTGTGTTGGCCTGTGTAATTCATTTGACCATTACTAAGAACAGACAGCAGAGTCAAGTAAAGAACAAAGAGGGAGAAAAGGCGGGAGAGAAAGATCAAAAGCATCAATCTTCTGTGTGCTTGTGCCGTCTGAGACGTGAATATGCACTCTTTCATTGACTAGGTGAAATCACAAGGTAGACGGAATTGCTATCAAGGATAGCCCCCCGCAGGTGCAGGCATAAAACCACTATCAGGTCTTCCAATGCAGAGTCCAAGTATCTCCACTGTTGGCATAAAGAACTCGGCTTAAAAGAAGAAAAATGAACTGTACTTTCAACTAATTCAGTTTGAACTTTAAAGTTTTTTTCGGGGGGAGGGGCTTATTTGAATTCCAGCAAGCCTTTTAAATGCCACTCTGGAATGTAGAAAGAAATTATATAAAGAAAGGAGAAGATAGATGGGGAGAGATTAATAAATTACTATCAGGAATACCTCTCTAGCCCCAGTATTTGAATCCCTGTGAAGTCTGGGGAGGGTTTCCTCCTCAGGTAGCCACTATCTCCCAAAAGGTCAGGCAGGAATGGCTCAAGCAGTAAGGAAAGATTTCACAGCATTGGTATCATCTAGAATCTTCTGTTGTATATTCTCAGTGACTGATGCCACAGCTGCCTTTCATGATCTTGTCTTGCCCTCACATGGCTTTTTTGTATGAGGATTTATCTCGAATGCCGTCTTTTATTTCCACTTTGCCTGATGACTTGCTGGATTTATATATTCACTTTTTTAAAGTTTAATTTTATTTTATTGTAAGGGTTATGTCAGAGGGGTTACAGTTATATAAGTAAGGTAATGTGTATATTTCTTATTGATCATTGTTACCTCCTCCCTTGTTTTCTCTCTTTAAATTGTCCAATATTCATGCATCTGCCCTCTAGCTCTATAGCCAAAGTCGGGCAATTTTTAGACCAGTAATCAGATCCAGATGGGCCTCAGCCTCAACTCCACTGGGGCTATTGCTGTGAAGGAATCACAGAGGTGGAGAAGAAAGAATAGACAGGTGAGGGGCCCACTCCCAGCTGCAGGCAGAGAGGTTTTCCATGTGATGCTTGAGAAGGTTAAGTAGGGCTGAGTGTCAGACATGGGGAAGGGGGGTCACAGCTGCCTCCAGATGGCTGTCCCTGTGGGGATCTGTGTCACAGGCCTTGCTCTCCACACACAGGAAAAGCTGTTGTCGCCAGGGCACTGTCCTCACTCCCCTCCTCTAACCCAATCTATCTTCTAAAGCTTCCCTTTTCCATAACACGACTAACTCCTTAAAATATTTCCAAAGGAGCTTACTAGAGGTTAAGACTCACATCAGAGACTATGTTTTCCTAGCCTTTTTTTTTTTTTTTTATCAAAATTTGCTAATTCAAGGATTTAGAGTATCAACCCTGTCAAGAGAGAAATTCAAAGGTTCCCAACATAAATAATAAGCTAGGCATCAGTGGCTCACTCCTGGAATCCTAGCTACACAGGAGGCTGAGGTTTGAGGATCATGGTTTAAAGCCATCCCAAGCAGAAAAGTCTATGAGACTCTTTACTCCAAATAACCAGCAAAAAAGTGGAGATGTGGCTCAAGTGCTAGAGCACCAGCTAAGTGAAAATACTAGGCCCTATGTTCAAACTTGAATACACACACACACACACACACACACACACACACACACACACACACACACAGAGATAAATGATAACTGCTTAAAGGGGAAAAAATCTTGTACCTCAAACCATACCCCCATAAATATACATATATATATATATATATATATATATATTATTACTAGGTGTCAATTGAAAATTTTTAAACAGTGTGATGGGATTTGAAGAGAACTCATTAAACAAGATTTCTCTTTCTCTGTGTGGTGTGAAACCAAAAGAAAAAAAAAGATTCACATGAGAACTGGACTTTGAGACCAAAGCATCCTCTGTGTAGGCAAAAATTGTGCTAGAGACACAATCTGGTATGGGACCACCAGGATTGCTGAGTTACACTTGCCTACCTGTTGTAGGCAGTCATGAAGATCACAGGGATCACAGGTCGGTTAAGCTTTATTCTGGGTAAGTCATGGGACAAGAAATGAAGGGGGAGAGAGCCTGGCGCTGGAGGCTCACACCTATAATCTTAGCTACTCAGGAGGCTGAGATTTGAGGATCACGGTTCAAAGCCAGCACAGTCAGGAAATGCCATGAGACTCCTATCTCTAATAAACCACCAGAAAACCAGAAGTGGCATTGTAGCTCAAGTGGTAGAGTGCTTGTCTTGAGCTGAAGAGTTGAGGGACAGCGCCCAGGTCCAGAGTTCAAGCTCCACAACCAACAAAAAGGAAGAAAGAAAGAGAGAAAGAGAGAAAGAAAGAGAGAAAGAGAAAGTAAGAAAGAAAGAAAGAAAGAAAGAAAGAAAGAAAGAAAGAAAGAAAGAAAGAAAGAAAGAAAGAAAGAAAGAAAGAAAGAGCTGAAGGGGGGAGAGGTGGAGAGCACAATCATGTCACTTAGAAATCAAGTATGGGATAGATAAAGATTCATGAAGATAAAGCAGGATGTGATTTCATGACTAAACCTGTTGAATATTACTACAGAATGTTCTAGGGTCAGGTTTATGAAAACATCTGCCACTTACGAGACACTCTTAATCAAGCCAATGTTCCTAGTTAATCGGGAGGCTGAGATCTAAGGATTACAATAGGAAAACCCATGAGACTCTTCAATTAACCAACAAAAAGCAAGAAGTGAAGGTATGGCTCAAGTGGTTGAGTACTGTACTAGCCTTGAATGACAAACCTGAGGGACAATGCTCAGGTCCTGAGTTCAAGCCCCAGTGTCAACACACACACACACACACACACACACACACACACACACATACACCAACAACTACAAAAAAAATACCCTGAGCTTTGGAAGCAATTTAAGAAAAAAAAAGAAATCTTGGACCAGCACATACCTGGCATGGGTACAGATGTAAGCAAGTGGGTAATGACTAACCATGTTGGAGGACAATGGTTAAAGGAGTGGACAGCCACCAGGAACAGATGGGCTGACTGCAAATAGGTGACCTCATTAACAAGCACATCATTTCACTTGATTGCTGATGGGATGCATGGGACTGATGGGAGAAGGTTAGGAGCACACAGGCTCCAGGTCAACATGTGCAATGGGATCTCTGGAACACATTTCAGCTTCCTATGACAGAAAAAGCTCGAGCTGAGCTGAACAGTCATTCTCAGGAACCCGTGGGTACCTGGACTTCATTCGGCATGCTTAAACTTTTTTGATCTCAGAACTGCTTTGTACTCTCAGAAATTACTGAGAAGCCTGGAGAGACTCTGTTTATAAAGAGCATTTCTGTCAATACTTGATATGTCTAAAATTAAATCTGAGATTTGCTAGCATATTAATTTATTTGAAATAATATCTTCTGGTGAATATCTATCTCCACAGAGGGTTTTCCTCTCCTGCCTTCTGACTGCTGCCATGTGTTATTTTGGCTAAATTATACGAAAATAATGTAGCCTCACTAGGTATGTAGCTGTAGTAGGGAAAAGCACTTTAGACACTCCCTTCTAATAATTATGGGTATCATTTGACACCACAATAAAGGTTGAAAGTGGTTGTTTCTTAAAGGTTAGCTGTGTAAGAAATAATTATGCTCCATTTTCAAAGCTAGGTATCTGACCTGACCCTGAGTTCACAGTGGCAACCTCAGCAAACAAGATGCTAGAAGGGATCAACTATCAGCAGAAAGAGTGAGCCAAGATGAAAAGAGAAAGTATGTAAAAACTGTAAGTGCCAGAAAGTATATATGCCAAAAGCCTTCCTGCCACGAAAGAACAAAGGAGATGGAGACAACTAAAGCCAAACTTTCTACCAATCCTAAGAGGTACATGTGTGTTAATATTACCCAATAGAACTGAGACTTCTCCCATTAAGGAGTAGTAAATTGCTTGTGGTAACCTCTCTGGGTGTTTCTGTCCACCAGACATTCAGTCTTACAAGACTACCATGAATGGGTAGTCATGCTTTTGTTGTACCTCACATCTCCAAGTCTGTTCTTTTGAGTGCAGGAGGGTGAGTGTGTTTTTCATAGTTGCTATGAGAAATCTCAAATTTTATCAATAACACTTCACACACCATATTAAAATTCCTCTATTCTATATCACGTCTTAAAGAGACCTTTTAACCATCCATAATGTGCTAACACTGCTTAGTATTATTATGAAAATAGTTTCCTTTTGCAGACTCCCAGACATCCGCAGATCCCTGCAGGGCACTATGGAACTTTCTTCACGGGCCACTGCCCTAGATAACTTTGTCAAGTTTAAGGTCTAGAGTTCTACAGAAGAGCCATCAACATGTCTGACACAATCATTCACATTGCAGTAAAGACAGAGCTTATCTCAGGCATATTGTAAAGAAGAAAAACCCCCTCAAACTCACTCAAAGAAGCAAACTAAGGTTTGCTCCAGGCAAAAATTCAGGTGCTGGAAATATAGTCAGGCCATAGTTCTACTCCCTAGGCTAGAGTTACTCCATCTCATTGAATATCAAAGGCTTCCCTTTCTGCCTAGCCTGTTCCATGCTCCTGATCCTTCTAAGTATGAACCTTCCCAGTGATAGTAGCATCTCTGCTTCACCACATCTTTAGAGTAAAGGTGGCTTTGATTTGTCCATGAGCTAACCCCACTTCCAATTCTATGAGACAGTCAGAATCAGCAACTATCTTTTCTCAGTTCTCAGACTGGCAATTCCAAGTCTCAGAGAAGGAGTCAGATTAACTCAGCCTGATTCATAACTAGATCAGGATCAGCTCCTGATCCTAACAGCTATGGCCAGGTATGCTGACTTCCCAGGCATAAATGTGGCCCTCAAATGTGCCTCCTCTTTTAGGGATTGTTTATAAAATAAAAGATTAAAATGCAGGACCACAGCAACACCACAAAAAGAAGACTGATGATGGAAAAAAATGCCCAAGTGTTCAGTATGGTCATTTTGTATAATCTATTTAGTGATAGCAATAATACTAGGTGGAGTTTATTGAAGGCATATTATATGGCAGGTATGAAACTAAGGATTTTAAGGACTATGTGCTTGGTGAATACCTGTAATCCAAGCTGCTTGAGAGGTAGAGGTAGGAATATCTCAGCTCCTGCCCAACTGGGCAAAAGCAACAACACTGCATCAGGAATGGAGGTGTGGCTCAAGTAGTAGAGTGCAAGCATGAGGCTTTGACTTCAATCTCTAATACCATGTGAGGGGGAAATGAAAAATAACCCTAAATCTTAGGCTGTAACTGTATTCCTCCCTTAAACTGTTTAGCTGTTAAGAGGAATATGCTGATACTGGGATTTCAATTAAAGGCCTTGTGTTCTTGCTTGTTTTGTTGTGCTGAACACTGGTACTCTACCACTTGAGTTATAGCTCCACTTCTGGCTTTTTACTGGCTAAATAGAGTCGCTCAGATTAGTCTGATCAGGTTGGCACTGAACTTCAATCCTCAGATCTCAGCCTTCTGACCAGCTAAGATTACAGTTGTGAACCACTGGCACCCAGACATTTTCTTTAATCTTGGAGCATCTCAAGCTCCTCTCTGCTTCTCCACAGCTAGTGGCTTCCATGGAGAAGTGGGGGTACAAGTGACTAGGAAGTTGAGCAGAGTCTAGACTTCTTTCCTCGCCACTCAGAGGAGATGGTAAAGATGGGACACAGTACAAGGGGGAACATCTCTGCTTGCTGTGCAGCCTAGTATGCTGCAGGTAGATCAGAGCTCTGACGTGGGGCCCAGATCTTCCCTTCCCTAATAGTCTGACCTTGAGCAAGTTTCTTAGACTGTGCCCTTTCCCCTCACCCACAAAATGCAGGAACTTGGCCTTGTTCACAGGGCTGTTAGGGATTCCCACGAAGGGGCAACAGTAAGGCCTAATACACATATCTCCTGCAAGTCAGGCTGAGCTGACATATCATGGTAAAAGCAAGTGACTGGTATTCCAGCCACAGAAAGCATCAGAAGACCACACAAATGCTTTGCACTCATGCCCTCCCTTCAACAGGGGAGGCAGAACCCTCCCTTTCTCTCTGGGACTTGGTTATAAGACTTCTTCCCAAAAGCATTGAATAGCACAGAGCCTATACAATCCCACATGTAAAGGGCTAGGGACATAGTTCAGTGGGAAAGGTTGTGCTGTACATGCACACAGACCTGGGTTCCATCCCCACCCAACACTGCATTCCCTAAACACCATGTGTGTCTTTAAACATAAATGCTAATGAAATGCAAAATGTAGAACCTTTCTATTTCCTTTTGGATAGAGAAAGTCTACTGATATTCCCCTTGCTGCTATCCAGAGGGAGACAGAGCTGGTGTAAGATTCCAAGATGAGCTATGATCCACCCTCATCCATTCCCTCACTCCAACAGCTGCTCTTGCCTTTCTTACTCTGAGGATATTTTTGCCTGAACCTAGATCCTATCCAGCTCTTCCAAGATCAAGTTCCCACAAGCTTCTCAAAGCAGGTAGATGACCACAGGGGATCTGGCCAGTGGGCTTGTTGTAAGCAGCAGGTTTGTTTCTCTGTTTTTGTAGCATATGGCTGAGCAGCTGTCCATGTGGCTGATTCTGTCCATGTAACTTCAGAGCAGGTCCCCAGGTTATTGCTTTACCTTTATAAACATTCAGTTTCTGGCTCTTGTCCTATGTCTGGCCTGCAGAAAAGATTGTGACTGATCCATGACAACTTGTTCTCTGTCCAGTGGAAACCAAGACAACAAATGACATCCAGCTGTAGTATGCTTGACCCCTTAGCCTGGTGGGATTGAATGACAGCATCTTCTGAAAGGGAGGTGTCCAGCATTCTGTTCCGTCCTAATTTTCTTCATTCATTCATTTCTTGCTGGGATCCCTCTCACCAGCAGACCATGGATCCATGTACAAACAGATCCCCCTGCTTGTCTCCCACTGAGTATGCCTTTCAGAAACTCCCATCAGATCACATTTTTCAAATGCCTTTCCAAATTTCTTGTGTGTGTGTGTGTGTGTGTGTGTGTGTGTGTGTGCAGTTGTCCCTTAGGTTTTTTTTTTCTTTCTCAAGGCTGTGCTCTACAATTGAGTTACAGTTCCACTCCTAGCTTTTTGAAAACAGTCTCACAGTATTTCCTGCCCAGGTAAGCTTTGAACCTCAATCCTTAGATCTCAGCCTCCTAAATAACTAGGATTACAAGCATGAGCCACTTGGGTCCTTGTCAAATTTCTGATGCACTTTGGAAAAATTCTGGGCCATTTCTTTGGATGAGCAATATTCATCTATTCTACTTTTAATAAGGTGCTTTTAATAGTTCAGAATACTCTGAGATGTGCAATAAGTTACAAAATTAATGCAGAGTTTTCATAGCTATCCAGCTTCCTCTTATTAATATTTTACACTAGTATGGCATTCCTGTCACAATTAATGATCCAATATCAATGGCCTTAATCAGAAATTTGAAGTTCAAAAGGCTTAAAAATTTCAAACATTTTGACTTTCAAACTTCTTTATTTTCTTATATAAAGATGGTTGAGGTTCATCTCCAGGTATATTTCTTGCCTCAATATTATGGCTCAAGCAGAAAGTTTCATAACTATGAAACTTCTTTTTTTACATAATATTATTAAAAATATTGCATAAAATTACACTCAGTGTCTGTGCATCAGAGTATTTGAAACTAAAAAAAATTTCATGTTTAGACTTGGTTTCCATTCTTACTATATTTCATTATGTATATGCAAATACTCCCAGATCTGAAATCTAAAACACTTCTCGTTGATGGAAGTTATTTTAGAGATAGATTTTTGGACTTTTCTGTCTAGGCTGGCTTTGAACAGCAATCCTCTAGATCTTACTGTCCTGAATAGTCAGGGTTGCAGTTGTGAGCCACTAGCATCTGGTGATCTCTTTGTTTTTGAGGAGGGTTATTCAGGTGTTTTGTAGAAAATCCCTCAATCTGGTGTTCCCAGTTTGTTTCTAGCAATTATATTGGGACTACAGGTTTGAAGAGGAAGATCACAAAAATAAAGTTCTAATCAGTTCATTCTGAGCATATGTGCCACCAAGCTGATACCATCACATTATGGCAGTGACCTGGTGTAGCTGGATGAAGGGTTGCCAGCAATAGTTTTCTTCTGTAGAGTGACTCTGCCATCTCTACTCTTTCCATGCTGTAGTGTTGGGGGAAAAAATCACTAAGCACAGCCCACCCTTAAGAAGACAAGTTACGTTCCATCTCCTGAGAGCTTTCTACATAAATTTTTTGAATTCTGCCCAAGAGTTTTGTCTATTCTCCTTTATTTAGTTATTCAGGCTTCTTAACATTTATATGAACATGGATACATGGTTACTATTTTATACTCTGGGTTACAACCCAATATTAAATTATGTATTGCGTTGCTCAAATTGTTCTGGCTTTCATCATTTAGAGCTCTCTTTCTATTGGCTCTTGTGCTGTTTGAACATAACTCCATTATTTTGGCTATTGAGCTCTTAATTATTTTGTTTTATAAAGATGGTTTAGGTTTCTCTCCAGGTATATTCTCTGCTTCAGCTTCAGACTCATCATTTTAGACTTCAGAACCAGCCAGTGCTGGTTCCTGGCTCCTTTCATTGGCATGATGCTTGGAGAAGCACAGAGCACTGTTAGTACCAGAGTATCATTAGTACTAAAGCACCATTAGTACCAGAGTATCCTAGTACTAAAGCACCATTAGTATCAGTGCTGGAGCATTGTTAGTGCTGGACCATCATTACTAATAGAGTATCATTAGTAATGGAACATTGTTACTAATGGGGCACTATTAATACTGGAGTATTGCTGGTATTAGAGCATCATTATGGCTGGGTATCATTAATACTGTAATATTGTTAGTTCTAGACCCTCTAAGTAGACAGATACACACATGTGTGTGCACACGCACATACAAGTCCTGGTGCCTGGGCACTGTGCCTGAGCTTTTTATGCTCATGGCTCTACCACTTGAGCCACAGATCCATTTCCAGCTTTTTGGTGTTTAATTGGAGACAAGAGTCTCACAGACTCTCCTGCCAGCACTGGCTTCAATCTGTGATCCTCAAATCTCAGACTCCTGAGTAGCTAGCATTACAGGTGTGAGCCACCAACCAACACCCAGCGATAAATGAATTTTTTAAACCCTGAATTCATTGTTGTAAGGAAACTCAGTCACAACAAACAGACATGCCACCCACCACTTAAGAGGTAGTGGATTCTTGTCTCAAAGACCAGCAACCTCAAATGCAGCTAGAACAAAGCTTATATAAGCCATGACCACTTAAGGTGTGTGGAATTAAGTCTAATAAAAGTGTTATACATAAATAAGCAAAGCAAACCAGATGAGGACACTTAAACCTAATAGAAGTGTTAAATAAAAGCAAACCATCTAGGGAAATCTAGGGAATAAGGGGAAATCAAGGGCCAATTATCTGTGGGAAGCATAGATCCAGTCTCCCAGTCTCCTTACTTCAACATGAAAGTTTACTCTCTGTGTTGTAAGATTCCATGTGTTTTGATAAAATCACATGAGTTGTATCTCTACCACTACAGTATTATATGAAACAGTTTCACAGCTCTGGAGAAATTCCTGTGACTTCTCTATTCACTCTCTTCCATCCCAAGGCCCTGCAGGACACTAATCTAGTTTGCTTTCTAAGTGGCACATAAATCTACTTCTCTGGTTTGGAAATTATGGGTAAGCTCATAATAATACGCATGTTCATGTAAATGGACTTATGTGGACATAATTTTGGTAAATATCTCACAATGCAATTGTTGGGTTGTATGAGGAGAGCAGTTCTAGCTTTGTAGAAACAATGACTGTCTTTCAAAGTGATTTTGCATTACCACCAGCAAGACAAGAGTCTCTGTTGCTGCAAATCTTTGCCAGAACACATTATTGTCAGATTTTTGGATTTCAGCCATTCCAACAGGTATGCACTCAAGCCCATTGTTACCTGCTTCATTTTTATACTCTTATTGGAGCATGGCCAATTTGGAATGCAGAATAGTTTTTCACTAGATAGACCTGGATTTTACATTGTGTTTTAAAGATATGACTTTGGCGAGGTCAAAGGCTGTGGAGAAGCAGCAGTTCTAGAAGTTGTGGAATTTGTTATGGCATTTCCAGAAACATCAGCTCATTAATAAACTGTAAGAGGGGTCTGACACTTAGGTCAGAAAAAGTACAGTGCTCAGAGAATGAAGCAGAATATAAGATCAGCTTTTGTTACATCAAGGAAAAAGAATTTTTAAATACTTCATTATGATAATGACAGATGAGAAAAATTGAGCTGAGTACTGGTGCTTCATATCTGTAATCCTAGCTATTTAGGAGGCTGACGTCTATGGATTGCAGTTCAGGGCCAGCTCATGCAAAAAAGTTCATGAGGCCCTTATCTAAAAAAAATAGCCATACGTGAAGTTGTGGCTCAAGTGGTGGCCTGCTTGATTTGAGCAAAAGAGCCCAGGAACAGCACTCAGGCCCCAAGTTCAAGCCCCAGGACTGGCACAAAAAGAAAAAGAAAAGGAAAAATGCAGGTAAAGAGGCAAAACATGAAGGCTGATGGGAATATATTAGGATATGCCATGGAATTTTCTTGGGACAGGGCCATTTGATTATGAATAACAATCCAACAGCTAAGATGTCTACCCTCTATCTTTCAGGAAATAGCTCACAATTCTGATGTTGCCTATAAATGCTTGGATTCTGGGAGCAGCTGGTCACAGGGTGGGATGACAGTGGGCGTTGGGAGGCACAGACAAAGCTCATGCTGTGCCCATACTCATGCACTAACCCATGCACTAAGCCCCTAACCCATCTGGGCTTCAGCTTTACCCAGTTTCCCCATCAGCCTATGAAGCACAATCATTATTGACAGCTGCTATTGTCTTTCCTTTGACCCATGCCACCCATTTTCAAGGTTATTTAGGGGAGCACTTAGGGCTGTGAAATACACATATTCAGCACTTGGCCCAGGATAGGTACAGTGACATTGCAGGTGGCCATGGCACGGTGCCAGGAGGGCTCTTGTTCTCAGGTTGTCAGTTTCGCCTGATGAGCTCTCAAGGAGTTCCAGACTATAGGCCTGCAGCTCCTATTTCAGGCAAGCCTTCCTGTTCTCCAGCAGGCTCTGGCATACTCAGCCCCCGCCCTCCTTCCGTACATTCCAAGCACAGATCTGTTTATACCACTGTGCCTCATCTGCACAGAACACCCTATACCCAAAAATTCAGAGGGAGAGCACATGGCCCTCCCTTCCTTTTGCTTTCCTGACTCACCTTCCCACTCTTTACCCCTTCCTCTTGCTTTGCCTTGGTGTTAATGCTATCTTTGTCTTAGCAACAGAAACACATTCTGTAGCTTGTCTTATGATCATGATCACAAGCCCTTAGCTCACCTAGAAACCCTCTGCTCTCCAAAGAACATCATCCATCCATGTCTGAAAGCTAATAACAACGTTCTGTTCCAAAATGATGAATTTCAAGCCTAACATTCATTGCTGAGGCCTGTAATCCTAGCTGTTCAAGAGGCTGAGACATGAAGATAATAGTTTGAAGCTAGACCACACAAGAAAGTGTGAGAGACATTTATCTTCAATTACTAATCAAAAAGCCAGAAATGGGAATGTGGTTCAAGTGGTAAAGCACTGGCCTTGAGCAAAAAAGCTAAGGGACAGCACCCAGACCTTGAATTCAAGCGCCATATTGGCACCAAAAACAAAACATATGAAACAAAAACAGCTAAGCAAGAAGAAAAGCCCCTGAGTTCAAGCTTCAGAAGCCCTGAATTCAAGTTCCAGTACCAGTGCATGTGCACACGTGCGTGCACACACACACACACATTATGAATTTCAGCTTTTAAAGATTACCTTTGATGACATGAATAAAAATAAAATTCATGTTACTATCATCTCCTCATCCATGGGAAATCCTTTTCAAGATCCCTGGTGGGAGCCTGAAACAGAACAGATCAAATCCTATGTGTATGATGTTTTTTCTATACATTCATCCCTATGATAGAAGTTCATTTTCACACTAGGTCTACAGCAAAAGACTAATGGTAACAACTACTAATCATAAAATAGAACAATCATAATTATACAGTATAATAAAATTACCAGTATCCATACTCTTGCGATTTGGGGGTGGTTATTAAGTAAAATAATTCAAGTGGTTACCTGAATCTAAGCCTGTGCAATGACCAGTGGATGAAGATGACCATTAATTGGGTAACATGCAGATAATGTATACAGGGCAGATGCACTCAACAAAAAGATGTTCAGGTGGGAAGGAGCAGGACAGCTCAAGAGGTCATTAAATCACTCAGAGCAAAGTTCAACTTAAAACTTATGAAGTCTTAATTTTTTTCTTTTTAGGGTAGCAGGATTTGAACTCAGGGCTTCTTGCTTGACTTTCTTACCGCTCGTGTTCTGCCACATGAAGCATGCCTACAACCCTTCTCTTTGCTGGTTATTTTTTGGGAGGCAGCATCCCATTGACTTTTCTGCCCAGGCTAGCTTCAAATCTTGATCTTCTTGAGGAGGCAGAACTCCAGGCTGAATTGTTTATTTCTAAAATTTTATATTTGGTATTTTTGGATCACGGTCAATCATGAGTAACTAAAACCATGGAAATTAAAACTATGGGGAAGGGAAGATCTCTGTGTAGGAAAGAAGCCAGTAAAAAGGTACTTTGTCTAATTCTATTGTGTGTGAAGTTCCAGAACAGGAAGAGCTAAACTACGTTAGAATACTAGTTATGTTTTCAGAGTTACTGACTAAGAAAATCACAAAGAAACTTTCTGGATATAAGAATTTTTCTCTCATGACCAGGGTGCTCTGTATGTGTTATTATCTATGTAAAAAGTGCTGAAGCTGTACATTTTATAGTAGGTACTCTATATAATTCAGAGGAAAACAGCTCCCAAAATGAATGGATGAAACTGTGAACACTGAGTGCACAAAATTAGAATTCTCAGAGCCTTTCATTTAACAGAAGCTCAGAGAGGTTAAGTGGCTTGCTTGTAGACACAAAACAGGTTAGGGCCAGACTGTTTCAAAGGCAGAAGGAAATGCTCCTACTTGTTCATAGGTTTGAATGATTTTTCCTAAGTAGAGCTTCCAAAAATTGTCCCAGACCACCCAAACCATAGCTTCTCCCTTGATTTCCACAGAGTCACCCAGCCTTCTTGGTCCCAAGAGGCATGTGAGGGCTCAGGTCTGGCCAGTCTATATCAGCAGGGTCCATTTGCCCTGAGTCTGAATATCAAACACAATTACATGTGTATATTCCCTTTGGCCAAGCAACTCCACTTCCAGGAAAGAAAATAGAATAACATATTTGCATGGTTATTCATTATGAGAGCAGAATATTAATAATGACTGAAATGTGATGGAATGGTTCCAGTACATCCACACAAAGGTACACGAACAGCTATAAGTAATGAATGCCAGGGAGCTCTTGTGGACTAATATACAATGATTTTTAAACAGAAGTAAAAAGTAGCCAAGTAAGAAATATCTTGTAGGAAATAAGGGAAAATAAGTCAATAGTTATGTTTTTCATCCCCCCCTCTACTTCGTTCTTCTCCTCTTCCTTCTTTCCAAAAAGAATTCCAGCAAGATAAAACCAATGTGCTAAGTTTGATCCTGAAGTGTCTCCCAAGAGCTGAGCTAAAGGTTTAGTCCTCAGTTTGGTCCTCTTGGAAGGCAGTGGAGCCTTTAAGGTTTGGGCCTCATGGAAGGGAGTTAAGTCATTAGAGGGGTTCCCTTAAAGGAGTTACTGGGATACTGACTCCTTCCTATTACTCTTATCTGGTTGGGCACTATGATGAGCAGCCTCCTCTGCCATGTGGTCCCACCAGGATGTACTGTGCCATCCCAGTACTGCAGCCAAAACAAACCTTCTTCAACAAGAAGAAGAGGAGGAGGAGGAGGGGGAGGAGGAGGAGGAAAAGGAGAGGGAAGGAGAAGACAAAGAGAGGAAAGGAGGAGGAGGAGGAAAACCACATGGATTTCAATGCATATTGATTCAGAGCTTTTGGCAGTATAAATTCAACTGCATCTCTGGAACAGGCCAGAGCAGCTTCTTAATATGCCCCAAGTGCACCAAACCTATCCGTGTTACCTCCTACCTTCCTTTCCATCCATAAGATCCTCCCTCAGCCTCACCAACAGTTTTCAGTAGGCTGTTTTCTCCACACAGTTACTGTGCAGTGCATTAAAATTTGTTACTACCACACCATTAATTTCCACACACATCTGCTTGAGGATTTTGCCCAGTCTCCATGGCAAATCCATCTCCATCTAATCCACGTTTTATTGCCCTTGTCTTAATGTTAGCAAGTGTGATCAAGTACTATAAGCAGTTGGGAGCTGTGCCAAGCAGCCAGCAGGTCCTCAGCCCCACCCCCTGTGAACTGAAGCTCTGCTTGCAGCCTTAATTTCCAGCCTGCTCCAATTCAGGACCACTGTCGGCCTGAATTGAAACAACACATTCACTTCCAGACAGCAGCTCCTTGGCAGCTCATGATTTACCAAGTTGAGTGCAATTGGAAGTGACTTCATTGGCTCATGTTGCAAACACCCTGGGTCATTGATTGGGCATATCTGCCTTAGAGGATGGCTGCTCTTATTTGCCAGGGGGACTTGGCAGGGCTCCCAGAAGCAATTTCTCAACCAGACATGGAGGCTCTGAGAACTTCTGCTATGAAAAGTTGCCTGGTGGTAATGGGGGGTATGATTCCAAATATGCCAACTAGTACTTCTTAAATGTGAGAAGTAACAAATCCTTGGGGATTGAACTTAAGCCCTGGGAATTGTCCTTTAGTTTTTTGTTTGTTTGTTTGTTTGTTGTTGTTGCTTAAGGCTGGTGCTCTACCATTTGAACCAAAGCTCTATTTCTAGCTCTTTGTTGAGTAGCTAGAGATTAAGAGTCTGTCAGATATTTGTCTGCCCAGGCTGGCTTCAAACCATGATCCTCAGACCTCAGCCTCCTGAATAGCTAGGATTACAAGTGTGAGCCACCAGTGCCTGTATGCCAAGACCAATTGAAAGGAGAGCTATTACAAAAGGGGTTGCTTTCCTGATTTCAGCTTCCCTCTTCGCATGATTGGCCGTATTGTATGTATGTTTATCTGAATTAGGGAAGGGAAGGAGAACGACAAAATAGACAAAGGACAAAGGGTGAACCAATGAAATGGTGAACCAATGCAACAGCAATACTCACAAGACAATATATTGGAAATGAACTGTGCAACTTGGGGGAGGGGGAATTAAGGGGGAGGGAAAGGGGGAGCAACATGAGGGAGGGGTAGATAAGTTTAATAAGAAATGTACTCATGACCTTACATATGTAACTATAACCCCTCTGTACATCATCTTGACAAAGTTAAATTTAAAAAAAGGAAGGGAAAGAAAGTGTGCACAATTGAGAACTGAACTAAAAAAAACTAACATTTTGTGCCATGCAAATATTCTCTACTTTGTAAATCAGTACTGCAGATGAAATCTGCCTGTTAAACTGGTATAATTTAGAATGAGCCCACCACCCCAGTGCAGTTTGGGAATGAAAAATCTAAATCGTATTTTTAGAATTATTCATACAAGGAATCACACACTTCCCTTCTCATTGCACTCCACTTCCTCTTGACTCTAATATTTCATCAAAAACCCTGTGCCCATGTTTCTTTGACCCCCCCAGGGGTCCTGGGAGTCCTGTAGGACTCCTGGGATTCTCAGGAGAGGAGAGAGCTTGACCTAAGTCACAGGAATGATAGCTCTAAGGCTGGACCATAGATATTGCTGTGAGCCCGGTCAGACACGGTTACCCATCAGGGAAACTGTCAGATGGTTCCGAATCTGATATGTCTGACTTTCTGTGGAATCATTTTTTTTCCATTGTGCAGTGATAATTCTAAAACAAAGTTAGTTTTGTTAAATAACTCACAGGACACCTTGGGAATAAATTTACAGTTGGGCCTCAGAACCTATGGGTTCTACATCATGGCTTCAACCAACCATTGATTTTAAAAAAATTAGAAAAATACCCTTGCACCAGTATCAAACACATATAGCCTTTTTGTCATTATTCACTAAAGCAAACAGGATAACTACTATCTACATACTGTTTACATTGTATTAGGTACTTCACCGTGTGCAGGAAGATGTGTATGAGTTCTGTGCTCCAGAAAAGGGTCCTCCCTTCTTTGCCCCGTTGGTCACAGATGTTCATGAAGGAACAGCCAGGTGGCTGTCGTAGAAACTTCATAAAGTGCAACATCTTAAACAGATTGGTAGTTTGTTTCTTTTCCATGAGTTGGTACAGGGCTGTTTGGGTGGCTGTGCCATTCTCAAACGATACTCTCAACTCTGAGTCCCAAGCAGTCACATCAACTCTCTCATCTCATAGACATCTGACCCAGGGAGGAGATAACACTCTTTTTCTCTGATGTGATGACCCTGAATTCATACATGCTCTGGAGCAGGTCAGAGTCTAGTGAAAGTACTAGAACTGTGAGCAAAGAGTGATGAGAAAATGTGAAATACGCTAGAAAATGTAATAGAACTGAAATGTGTCTGCACTGCCCAGTTACCAAAATGTGATCTGTTCTGTGCTAGAGAGCCTAGATACAAATCAAAGCTCCACAAGGCCCAGCCTCCTCCTAGTCATATACTCAACCAAAGACTTCTGGTCCAGAAAACAAACATGTATTTCAAGCACTCAACTACTTTCAGTCCTTCCATTTTTAAAAAAATTTTGCCAGTTGCTCAGCTTGCTTACCTTGCTTACCTCTAACACCTAAATCACACCCCCAGCCCTGCTTTTTTCTGGTTATTCGGAGGTGGTATTTCCTGGACTTTTATGCTTAGACTGGCTTCAAAGTGTGATCCTTCCCATCGTAGCCTCCTGAGTAGATAGATAGTAGAACGATCACCAGAATCCAGCTGTCTCGTTCTACAACTTTAACAAGAGGTGCAGTGGATTATTCCCAGTCATAATGTCTTCTCTTCTACAGTTTTCCCAATTCCTGATCTGTACCAGTGCCCTCGTGCCCTCAGGCTCTCACTACTGTCCTGCTCTAAGAACTATATATGCTTCCCTCGCCTTCTATAGGACCTAGTTCTGTCTAGAATGAGCACTAGGCCTTCCTCTGCTGGAATCCAACTGTTATCAGGCAGCTTCCAACCGTCATGAGGTCTGGATACAATATTATATGTGTTTGTCCCAGTAGTTCATGTGTTAAAAACTGGCTCCCCACTCTGAAGTCATAACAGGATGGAAATGTAATGTCTCCATGGTGTTTAGAGGAAAATTGGGAGGTCATCAGGATTATGATCAGGAGCCCCTATGTTTGAGTCCTGATGGTGTTCTGATAGGAGAGAGAGACCAACACACACACACACACACACACACACACACACACACACACACACACACACACACACACACACTATCTCTTGCCATATAATACCCTGCATGGCTTTGGGTCACTGCCAGCAAGAAGGTCCACGGCAGATGTTGGATTCTGGACATCTGGAACTGGGAGTTAAATACATACATCTCTTTTCATTTTCAGTTACTCAGTCTCAGGTATTTCATCATAGTTACGAGATGCAGACTAATAAAGACAGTCTAAAGATCTAGAAGAGTCAAATGGCATGATTCCTTTTAGGCAAGATTCTCTACATAGCTATAAAGTATCTACAAAATCCCCTTTCTCTAAGGTATTTCTACTCTAAAAGAGAGGCAACAAATATAGAAGCCTTTTAGGGCTGACAATTTTTGTGAAATTGATATATAATTTTCTGCTGATGTTCTTGGTGGGCAGAGCCCACACTGCTCCTTTTGCTTACCACCTGGCAGAGACCACTAGGATTGCAGCCTTGTAGAAGGCAACCCCTGCCAGTGTTGTAGCTCAGGGCAGGCAAGACCTGCCAGTGTTGCAGCTCAGTAGAGCTGCTGCATTGCTGTAGCCTCCTCAGGTTTGGGTCTCTGGTGTTCAAGAATGAACTTTAGGCCAACAGATGCTAAGTGTAAACAACTTTATTCAGAAGTCCCTAACTCTACTGCCACTGTCCATTCTCTTTTCTGCAGCCAATTGTCTCTTTATCTCCATCTCCTTCCCTGTCCCTCCCTCCCCCCCCCTCTCTATCTATCTATCTATTTATCTATCTATCTAATTACCTGTGGTGACTCTCAGTCTAGGGGGTTCTTACATCCTGGGAAGTCCTCTGATTGGTTCTTTTATTGTAATTAGGTGTTTTGGAAGGCACCATTTATTGGTCACGTTGCACAACATTCTGATTGGTTGTTAATTCCTAATCAGGTACCTTATGCAAACCCTCTCCCTAGGGTCACTGGAAGGTTATTGAAACTAGTAGGAAAGGCAGAGGTAATATATTCTAAAACAATGTCTCTTTTGTATCTTGTTTCAGCTTTCCAGACCAGGTTGCTGTGCAGGACCCTGAGTCCAAACTAGTAACTCCTCTTTCAATAAGTTAGTATAAAGAGCATATATGGAGATCAAAGACCAGTGCTCATGGGGACTTCTGATTAGAGCTTACCCCTGGGGAGTCAATGGGTAATACCATATCACTTTGCCGATCATTCCTAGCTAAAGTAGCTTTATTTGCTTCCATCTGTCCTAGCTCTTTGTTGGTCATGGTTGCACACTCCTGTCTCGACCCAAGTCCCAGGTCCCAGTCATTAGCCAAACAAACATTAAGTACACTAACTCTCTGATTGGCCAGAATCAAATATTGTTCGTTCAGCCCATTGAAAATAGCCTGTCTAACCTGCGCTCCCATAGTTATTGGAGCACTATTCCCAGAGATCAAGATAGGGAACCAGCCTGTCTGTCAATGGATGGATGTGATTGATAAACAGAAGTATACCCATATGCAAAGTGTTACTGGAGCCTAATAAAAAGGAGGAGATCTTGCCATTCATAATAACCTGTTAAACTAAGCGAATAAGGCAGACACAGAAAGACAAATATTGCCTCCTCCCACATCTGGGTGAAATAGAAGGATCTAAGTACACAGAACAGGAAATAGAAATGGGCTGGATGTGAAGGGATACTGGTCCAAAGGTACAAAAGTTTAGTTATAAAATGAATTGTTCTGGAAGTTGGCTCTACAACATGGTGACCACAGATAGCAAGAATGTAGTATAAATTAGAACTCTGCTAAGACATTACATCTTATGCATTCTCAGAAATACACAAAAGTAACTGTGAAATAAAAAATATGTAATTAGCTTGATTATAATATGATTTCACAAAGTATACATATATCAAAGTGAGGGACTGTCAGAAAAGAATTAGGCAGATAGGGACAGACAGTATCTTGCTAGAGACAATGGCTCTTCTTCCTCCTGAAGAGCCTAGAAGACAGAGATAAAAGTCCCTGGTGGAGAGAACATAGCTGATGGGCCTACAGCAGACTCACAGGGCACAGGTGCCTCTCCCCTTGAGGTAAGGTGGGCAATAACCAACCATACGTAAGAAAACTTGAGATTTGATCAAAGAGATACAAAGGGGGGACGGACCCCAAAAGCACTGCAAGCAACCTATTGACTTTCAGAACCCTTTTTCATTTTCTTGCCTTGAGTAGCCTGTGCTCTCCTCTTCTTCCTCCTTGCCTAAGAAGTGGATAGATAAAACCTCACATGATAAAAGGCATCCTTCCCAGCTGAGAGGCCTAGTTGGGGGCATATACCAACCCTTGGGTAGCCAAGAGGCCACCCTCATATTTCCTGGTACTTTATTCTCACTTTCAGATAAGCTTTGCCTCTGCTCCCACTTTTCCTGCCTCATGATTCTTTATTTGGTGGAGAGAAACCTCTAGATGATATCAAAATCATTATGTTGTGGAAGTGGCACTGTGGCTCAAGTGGTAGAGTGCTAGCCTTGAGCTGAAGAGCTCAGGGATAGTGCCCAGGCCCAGAGTTCAAGCCCCACAACTGATAAAAAAAATCATTATGTTGTATATTTTGAATGTATATAATTTTGCTAAGAATGCCTCAATACAACTGAAAAATAATTAAAAATTAAGTATTAAAAAGTAAACAGCCGCATGGCTTACACCCGTAATCCTAGCTACTCAGGAGGCTGAGATCTGAGGATCCCAGTTCAAAGCCAGCCAGGGCAGGAAAGTCTGTGAGACTCTTATTTCCAATAAACCACTGGAAAACCGGAAGTTACACTGTGGCTCAAGCAGTAGAGTGCTCACCTTGAGCTGAAGAGCATAGGGACAGCACTCAAGCCCAGAGTTCAAGCACCATGACCGACCAAAAAAAAAAAAAGTTAAAAAAATAAACAAAAAAGAAAATGGCCTACCTGTATGCATTTTATGCTAAGGTGCAGGTTTCTTTTGTTCAAAATACCACATTGCAACACAATGATGTCTGCAATTAATGGCTAGATGACAGAGCAGATTCTAAACTGCTTTTTGCAATTTAATTATTTTTAATTGTTTTATCTTGAAGTAGTTGTGCAAAGAGGATACCATTCAACATGTCACTTTATGAGTCCAAGACATCTTAATCAAAATCATCCCTTTCATCATTCTCCCACATCCCTCCCAGCCACAACCATCTCTTCAATTTTCCTAGTTTCATAGGATATGCATTGAATATTATAACTGTATTCTCCTTCACTTCCTTTCTTCATTCATCTATGCTCCTCCCCATGGCCCTCACCCACATTTCAAGTATCAGCTTGGATATCAACTGTGAGTTCATTGTTCTAAGGAGTCAAACCATTTGAATTCTTCCCCCTGCATATGCCACACTTCAATACATTTATTTACATGTGCATACAATCCTGTACCTATTTATTTGCATATTCATACATGATCTCTAACTCATACACAGGAGAGAGAATACATGTTTGTTTTTTTGTCTCTCTGGGCCTGACTTCACTCAACATAATTTTTTCCAGGTCCATCCATTTCTTGCAAATGACATAATGCCATTATTCTTAACTAATCAGTAAAATTCCATTGTGTGTGTGTGTGTGTGTGTGTGTGTGTGTGTGTGTATTGCATTTTCTTGATCCATTTGTCCATTGAAGGGAATCTGAAGTACTTTTTAAAATTTTTCTGTTCTATCAGTTTTGATCACAATGTGTTACTGAGAAGTTCTTTTCTGATCTTGGTCATTTGGGAATTCTAAAAGCCTCTTATGTGGACAACCAGTTTCCAAGTCCTGCTGCTAATTCTTCTGAGTGGCTTTTACTTTATCCTTACTAAATAAAGTCTTTAAACCTGAAAAAAGCCCCTTGTAACTAGATGGACTTTTCTTTTTCAAGATCTAGGACATTTTCTGCTATTATTCTGTTAAATATACTTCCTATACCTTTAGCTATCTGATCTTCTTCCTCAGTATCTATCAGCTGCAAATTTAGTCTTTTGAGTTGTAAAATTCTCACAGACTCGGGGCTGGGAAGGTGGCTCAGTGGTAGAGCGCTTGCCTTGCATGCCTGAGGCCTCTGGGTTCAATACCTCAGCAAAAAGAAAAAAAGCCAGAAGTGGCTCAGGTGGCAGAGCGCTAGCCTTGAGCTGAAGAGCTGAGGGACAGTGCCCAGGCCCAGAGTTCAGGCCCCATGACCTGACCCCCAAAAAAAAAATTCTTACAGACTCATTTCTTGGATATTTTTGTTGTTGGTGGTGGTATGTTAATTTTTTTAAAGATTGTCTTTTACCATTTTTTAAGTTAACAACTTAGCAAACTTTGTATTTGTAGTTACTTTTTTATTGTTATTATTAAGATGATACAGAGAGGGACTGGACTGCAGTTACCTAAATTAGATGAAGAATACATTTATTTTTTTAACAATGTCATCCCTTTCCTCACTCCCAGTTTTTCCCTCCCATCCCTATCCACAAGGTGGATAGCTCATTTTCACTATAGTATCTAGTAAGTTCCACTGCTGCATTTATTCACCATTTATCCCTCCATTCTGTGATCCCCGTTCCGCTCCCAAAGACAGATAAAAGAACAAATAACAAGACAAAAAGAAAAGAAAAAAAAGCAACAAAGGAAAAACCTCTTGTTTCCATTTCCTGGAGTTCATTTTGATAAATATTATTTTATATAATCAGATATACATAGGCAGTACACCTTTGTGTTCCTCTCGTAAGAATATACTCCTTTAGTCTCCTTTAGTGTGTGAATGCCTGGAGTTGTATAATTTATCATGTCCTAGTTTGCTTTTTTTTTTTTTTTACCATCCAGTGTATTTACTTGTAGATTTATAAACACATTCTATCACAAATGATGGAAACCATGCAGCCTATTTTTCTCTGGGTCTGGATTACTTTGCTTAATATAATTTTTTCAAAGTCTTGTCATTTTCTTAGGAATGGTACAATATCATTCTTTCTATTCAATGTGTAGAATTACATTGTGTATATGTGCCACATTTTCTTGATCATCAATTGAGTGGAATCTGGGCTGAAACTTTCTAAGATCAAAAAAATCACCACAAATCAGAGACTGGATAAATGGGATTGCATCAAACTTAAAAAGTTTCTGCATGGCAAAGGACATAGGTAGCAAACTCATTAGAAAACTAACAGAATAGGAATTTTTTTATTAGATATGCATCAGAATTAGAGCTAAAAAATTAGCCTCCCCCCAAATAAAACCTCAAAGAAATAATCCAATTAATAAATGGGCTAATGACTTAGAAAATTCTCAGAGGGAGAAGTGACAATGGCCAATAGATGCATGAAGAAATGTTCAAAATCTCTGGCTGTAAATGTAATGCAAATCAAAATAACATTGAAATTCCACCTCACCCTCGTTAGAATGGCCATTATCAAGGAACTAACATTAACAAATGCTGGTGGGGATGTAGCCAAAAGGGAACTCTATTACACTGTTGGTGGGAATATAAAATTGTTCATTCACTCTGGAAAGCATTTGGAGGTTCCTCAAAAGACTACCATATGACCCAGTAATTCCACTCCTGGGTATTTATCTAATACACCACAAAGAAGGCCACACTGAAGCTACCAACACAAGTATGTTCATTGCAGCATTATTTGCTATAGCCTTAGTATGTTTACTTCTTATCTCTCTGTCACATAGTGGGTTTAACTAAAAGTTAAAAAAGCCAAAGGTGGAAAAGAGGACAAGAAATGAGAGGAAAAAACAAGAAAAATAAAGGAAGAAAAAGTAGAGAGAATGCAGTCAAATTTCAATGCATACCCTACAAAATTAAAGAGAAATGAGGGAAGGGGTAGGTTAGGAAAGATGGATGAGGATGTTGAAAGGATTACATCAATCAATATCCATTGTATTCATAAACTTCTTTGTTGAATGGAAACTCCCTTACAATATTTACTAAATATAGTAAAAATAAAAAGTTTAAAATACTGAAAAATAGTGTTTTAAAGAGGAAAAAAGTTGAAGTAAGTCTCAACCTTTAAAACGATGAAAACAAACCAAACCAAATAGTGATATTCATACACTTAAATACTCATATCCTCTTTAAGGAGAAGAGTCAGGGGAGTGGGGAGGGAGTCCCCAACCCAGCCAGTATTCTGTCTTTGTAGGGGTTTTTAGGTTGTTTCTCACTAAATCCCCTTTTCAAAATAATGTATACTCCAAGTCTGAGGACTGGTGCCAGGGACTGGCTTGGATGGATTGTAGTCCCCCAGCCTTAGATGTTGGCAGAAGTCTGCAGTCCTTCTTTCTGGCTCTGCAGAGCTTGTGAGTGAGGCACTCACCCACCTTAGCTGGCTGAATTCAGCTCAGGCCAGGAGCCAGTGCTCTGCATTTAGGGAGGGTTACTAAGATTGTTGCAGATCTTCTTGCTGCTTGTGTGGAGCTCAGGAATGATTGCTCATCCATCCTAGATGTTGGATTCCTCTTGTGGAGTAGCTTTTCTATGGTATAGAGTGGCTTGTGCAGTCACAGTGAAGTTAATTTGTTTCCTGCTTCCCTGGAACCCTCAGAGAATGGCAGGCACCATCTGCATCATTATTTCTGTCCTTTTCCAAGCGTATAAGCCTTCAGAACCAGAGATGAGAGTTTCATTCCCCTCCACTGGTCCAGTGGGTATGTGGGATTGGGCAGCAAAAAGAAGAGAAAGAAAAAAATTTATAAAGAAGATAACCACAGATTCAGGTCGACTGTTTGGCATTTCTGTTGAGCCATGGGTGTGTTTAGGTAGTTTTCTTTTTAATTACTTTTTCTCCTCCTTTGAAAACATAAGATTTGATACATCTTGATTGGCACTAAACTCTGACTGCTTATTATTTACCTAGTATCCTTTCTTGAGGTGGATTTCCCTGGTGAAGCCCTGTACCTGGAATTGATCAGAGGAAGCACTGACTTTGTTGTCAAAACATATTGACTCCTTACTTGGGCCCACAAATAAACTAAGAGCAGGATAAAGGCTAGGCATGCCAGAATTTTTGTGCCCATGTCCTTTGTCCTGAGCCATTCTCTTCTGCAGCAAGGCCACCTGCCGGGCATCAATGCCCGAGATCCCACCTGAGCAATCCTGAGACAGTAGACTGCCTGACCACCTGTCAACCTCTGACCATCTCTGAACACACCAGTGGCTTGGGACTGCATTAACTATTCATTCCTTTCTCACCCTTGTCCTAAACTTTCTGTTGAACAGCTAGCCAGTATCTGTATACCCACCCCCAACCCAGGCAGCTGAAAACAGCTGAAGCTGTACTGAAGTGCTGTCTCCTTGTGGCTACCACATAATAAATCTTTCTCCGCCTTTCACCAGATCTGTTTACTTGGCATAGGTTGAATGAATGAGCCTCACATGTGAAACTCCTGCAGATTCAGCCCAGTGCTCTAAAATCCCTGAATTTATAGTTTGTCTATTTTTTTGTGTGTAATAAATTTTTTTTCTTACAAGGTAATGGCATGGTTCTAAGACATTTCTCTAATTAGATCAATGCTTGTTCATTTTGCTTTGCAAGAAGGAATTTGAGACCTAGCAGATGGGTCCTCGTGGGGACAAAGTGCTACACTTTGAGTCAGCATTAGAGGATGTGAGTGGGTAACTGGTAAGGAAGGATTACAAGACCCATACTGTTTGGCTCAGGGCCTAGAACAAGCACTTTTTTGTAGGTTTTCTACTTAAGGTTATAGTTATTTTCTTATATGCGATATTTCCATGGGAAAATGGCATTCAGATCATTATAAAGACTTGCAGGGATCATCTCTGTGGTTGTTTATTTTCTTACCTGAAGTGATAATTGCTCCTGTGACATCATCCTTCCTGCTGCAGAACTGATTTTCCCGTCACCAGCAGAAGATGAAGCCTTCAGGTAAGGGGGAAGCAGCAGGAGCAGATGAGCCCTGGGAAACCACAATTCCCCTTCATGCAAATGTCAACCTGAGTAAAGATGACAGGAGGAAAGGCTGGTGATTTGAGCTTCACAGAGAAGCTGTTATCCTTACCAAATGGACTCACAATATTCTCCACAAGCTGCAAACTCATTTTTAATTTCCTCCAACCTAAAAATTGAGTATTAATTAAACAATAGAACACCACACATGTCTTCATTTTCCTTTTACCTGGGGAAACAAAGCATGAAGGACAGGATGACATCACTTATGCTTGGCTACCTGGTAGTGGGAAACAAGCCTGGGAAAGAAATGACTTTTTAAAACTAATATTCATTTTTTAAACATACATATAATCAGCTATATTTAATTTAGGGGATGATTTATAGGGTACCCACTTCCATTCTCTGACCCTCTCGTCCACTATAGTTAACAGCATTTTTTCTAGACATAAGGAAAGTTTTAAATATTTACTTGAGAGCAATTTTACTAATTACGCTTCTTTCTGAATCATGAAATACAGCACCTATTTTTCTCTTCCTTTGTGTTTATATATTGTTGAAGTCATGACATATAAAGTAAAACTCAGTAATGCAAAATCAAGCTAAGGATTGTAATTAATGAAACATGCCGGCCAGCTGAAAATGAAAATGAAAACACTGATGTTCACTGTGCTGTGGAATATATTTTTAGAAACTGAATTTTACTGCAACTGTCCTTTAGATTAGGCTGAAAGTATTGTTTTCCGCTTGAAAGGTTAGGTTGTTAGTAGCTGCAGGAAAGACATATGACTTGTGAGTGTCACCAAGCTATGGAAAGTACTGTATCAAATGGAGCTAGGGTATGCTAGCCTCTTTTGTGAGACTGTAGATTTTGTAATAGTCCCATTTTCTTTCCTTCACTTTCCAGCAGCTTCTGAAAATAGTTATACTATTGCCCTTTACACAACTCTTATTCAAAATAAGATTCACAATGTGGTGACACAAAATTCAGGGGCTTAACATTTAAAGGAGTGTATTTTGCCCGGTGCCCATGGCTCATGCCTTAGTCCTAGCAACTCAGGAGGTTGAGAGATGAGGTGATTCAAAGCTAGCCTTGAGAGATGAGGTGATTCAAAGCTAGCCCTGGAAGAAATGTCTGTGAAACTCCTTTTTCTAATTAGCCACCAAAAAGCCAGAAGTATATCTGTGGCTCAAGAAGTAGAGCACCAGCCTTGAGCAAAAAAGCTATGTCCTGAGTTCTAGCCCTCGCACCAGTATACACACACACACACACACACACACACACACACACACACACACACAAGCACAAAATCCTATGTTGCTCTCTCAAAGTCCTTTGTCTCCCATAGATAGCTGTTGTCATTAAAGGACTTCAGGCTTCAGACTTTGTCAAACTCACCTTTTCATGAATCTAAGTCAGAAAAACAACAAAAACAACATACTCAGTCCCTAACTTACATACCATGTCTGTTACATACTAACATACCAAATGCATTTCCAGAAACTTAGTACAGCTAAGTTAACCATGGGTCCTTGCAACAGGCAAGAGGAGAATTCAGGCAAGATTCAAACCTAAGTAAAGATGACAAGAGAGTTTATTATAGAGAAATATGACTAATAAAGAACATGTCGCATGGACATGCCACAGGAAAACAACACTTCAGCCCCATCTCGGCCATCTTATGCCACCCTCCTTGTAACAGAGCTTGGCCTTGGGTTAAATAGGGAGAGTTGGAATCCTTGATGATGGATTTCTGACTGCTGGGTCAACTTTTCATTTCCTATTAGGTTGTGACACCAAAGATTTACTGCCCCACCCTTATTTCCCCATTCTTCAGTCCTTCCTACTTCTTCATTCTTTTGTAGCCACCTGCCTCCGTTTCTTTGTCAGGCAGGTTTTGGCTTATCAGCTTATCATGGCATCTTAGATTCTATAGGCTACAATTCCCTGACTACTTACTTTTCTACTAATTGATATCAAAACTAGTAGCTCTGCCATGTTTACTCAAGGTCATTATTTTCACCATCAGAGTCGGGAAAGAGATGGGAGAAGAGCCCATGGGCCCATCATGGCTGTGACCAGGAAGGTGAAGCTCATCCTTCTGCACTGTGACCTCAGCCAGATGTGGTCACATGCTCACAAGGACTCCACATAGCCAGTAAATGAACTTTCACGTGTTCTGCTGGAGGAAGAATGTTCCTATCAGGCTTTTGAAGAAAAGGCATTTTACTGAGGGGGATGGGAACTTGAGAAGCAGAATACTCTACAGGACAAGGTCAAAGACTGCTCTTCAGTCCATCTGTGCAAAGCCATATGTGTGTACCTCAGACCTGTGCAACCAGGCTTTCTGGGGTGGGAACCAAGGAATCTGTATTTTTCCAACCAGGTCTTCTGTAATTATACCTTGAAAAATATGATGTTAGGTGCTCCTGAAGAAAAGGGGGTTTCCACTGCTAATGATATTTCAAAGCACTGCACTTTCAACTTGGTGATTTACAAAATATTTTGATATATTAAGGTTCTAAACAAGGATCCACAGAGGGACCTCTCATAATGGTACATGAAAAGTCAATAATTCCTGTCTGGAAAAAAAAAAGTATAAAATTAGTCAGCATGTGACTAGTCATAGTGCTTAAAAGCAAACAAAAACAACAAATTAAGAAGCATTCTTGGGGGAAAATCATCATTAGGAGCTGTGAGCAAGAGTCTGTGATCTTGTGGCTTAGGGCTGTTTCATTTTCCCTTACCCACAGCTCTGTTGGCAAAAATGACAGGATGATTAGTAGAAGACTGACTGGGAGCATTTCTACCAGAGTGGGCACTCAATTTGGGGGCTGGGATTAAGGTGAGTCCCCCTGGTGACTTTGTCATTGAAAGTACTAGGAAAAAAAAGTTGGAAAGGAGGAAGGTGATCAAGGCCCTCTCCTTGGCCACTGCGGTCAGGCCCTTTTACTGGGTCTCATCACGGGGCCTTGTCCTCAGGCCTGAGCCTCTCAATTAAGCAAAAATCCTACTAGTCCATTTATAAGGATTCCCCTAACCTCAGTATCTGCTTATCTGAATATCTGATCAAATTCTTCAACTTTGTGTCCCACAGATGAGGTCTGGCCACTCTGGCCTGCTTCAGCAAGAATTCTGTTACGTCAGTTTAGCAAGAATTTTCCCTACCATGAATGTCCTCTTTAGTAAATTTCCACTGGCCAATCTGCTTCTGGGATAAAAATCTCTACTTATTCTTCTAGATTTGGAATTGAGCCCAGTTCTATACTAAGGTCTCTTGTCTCCTATTGCAATAGTTCCTGAAGAAAATCTGTTGTTACCTCTTTGACTAAGTTCCAGCTCTGTTTTCTTGAACAAAGGAGAAAAGAAAGCCTGCAGTTCCACGACTCTGTGATTAGTGCTCTGATTAAGGCAAGTAATGGGCCAGCCAGAAAGTTAACAAGGAAATCCAAGGAATGAGAGAACCAGAGAAGGACTAAGTCAGCCCTTTACTTACACCTGGAGCACTGGAAAGCTATTCAGTGGGGGTGGGGAGGAGACTCGAGAGCCTGACATAATGTGAAAGCCAGGGAAACTTGTGATGTGGCTTCAAGTTACTAAGCATTCTCCAGTTGGCACAGCTGAAAGAAGGTTAGAGACCTCAGAAGCCAGGTATTGGAGCTTTGCCTAAAACATGGGCTGATGTGAGGCTGTGCAGAGATATAGGGCAGCCCTTAGGAAAGACTGCACAAAACAGGAAAGTGAAAACTTCATCAGAGACATATACCTCATACTACAAAGAGACAGACCCAAGAGTTTAAAATCAGGCAATGATGGACAATAATAATCACCCAAGAAAAATAAAACAGAATCTAGAGTTAGTACAATATGGTACACAGGTTGACTGTCCCTTACCTGAAATGCTTGGGACAAGAGGTATTCTAGATTTCAGACTTTCCAGATTTGGGAATATGCACATAAACTTTGTCAGTGACTAACCCCTAATCCAAAAATTCCCAAATACAAAATGTCCTGAAATCTTTTTAAGGTTTTTTTCAGATCATCGATTTTGGATTTCCAGATTTTTGTTTTGTTTTGTTTTGTTTTTGTTGTTTTTTAAAGGCTAGTTTTAGTATAAATTTGCTAGCCAAAAAATTACACAGGACAATATGACTCATATCCAGCAAAAAAACTCAGTATATACTGACTTTGAAGAGCCTAGATTTTAGATTTAATAGAGATTTCAAAGAACTTATTATGAATATCTTCAAAGAATTAAAGGAAAACATGAAAATGACTCTGCAGAGAACCTCAAAAATGAGATAGAAAAAGATGAAAGTTACATTAATTCCAAATTTGAAAATAACCAAAAGAAAAATATAGCCTTTGGTGAGTGCACAGTAAATTTTCAGGTAACAGAAGAAACAATAAGTCAAACATTTGATCAATAGAAACTATCCAATCTGAAGAATGAAGAGAAACAAACCACTGGGTGAAAAATGAACTGGGATTTGAAGTTCTATAAAACAACATCCATCCAGCATGCCAAGGGAAATTGAATAGAAAAATATTTGAAAAGTCAATTGTGAAAAAATTTAAAAGTTTGATGAGTTAAGAAGTTTAATAGCTCTGAGCTCTGAGGAGAAGTAAATCGTGATCTCACCCAGATACACTACCAACCACTTGTAAGCAAAAGAAAATAGGGAAAAAATAAAAAGAAGGTTAAAAAACAGTTTCCTCACATATAATGTGTCATTTATTGTCCCATCAGAAATAACGAAGAGCAGAAAGTCTTGCTAGTGCATATACTAAGAGCTACAAGTCAGAGTTCAGCATCCCAGGAAATGTAGATGAAAGTAGGACATTCCCAGGTAACCTCAAACTCAAATAATTTATTTAATAAGTATAAGATTATTTGGAGTCATAATTTAAAACATTTTGTTGTTGAAAATAGCTAAGAAAGGAGAGATGGCATAGAATCTCACTACAGCAGTTTTGCTTTTATTACTGAAATGTAATCTGTTAGAAACCTGAAAATAATTGTGCTACACTGAAGATGCAGGTCACCATAACCTGATCTTAAGTATCCTCCTTGGGTCCATGTGGTAACAACTTACTTCGGCAGGGCAGTCCTATTTCAAGGTGGCAAAGCCTTTAGAAGGTGGGGCCTAGGAGGTAGTCTTTAGGTCATTGGGAGTGTGCACTGGTCCTGAAACTGTGTGACTCTCCTCTCCTCTCCTTTCTTCTCCTTTCCTTTCCCTTCCCTTCCCCTCTCCTCCCCTCCTCTCCTCTCCAACTAGAAAACTATCCAATGTTGTAGAAGACTCAAGAGAGCCTGAGAAAAAGTGAAAGTCTAAGGACTTAAGATTCTTTCTATTTATCTTTACTCTCTTGTCCCTCCTGCTTCTCCTCCTCCTTCCTCTTCTCACTCGTTCTCTCTCTCTTTGAATGAGGTGAGTAGTTTTCCTCTATCATGTACTTCTACCATGGTCATGATTTTGAGTTTTATCACAGTCAAACAACACAGAAAACTGATCCTACACTGAAACCTCTAAAACTACCCAAAATAAAACTATCTCCTTATAAGCTCGCCATCTCCTGTATTAACTTACAGTCACTGAAGATGAATACCTATATTAGAATTCTAAGGATAACTACCATAAATGAATATGACCAAAAATATAGCTAAAAATAGAACTACAATGGTGCAACTATAAATATGTAACCTGAAAGAGAACATTAAAAGAAACAAATACTCTTTATTCTCTTTGCACCTTTTCTGAATAGTTCTATATATTCTATTCTAACATGCACACAAAGTTTATGCTAAAAGAAGTGAAAATAATATTAGACGTGTAGAAAGTAGCAAAATAGTGGTGTTAAATCAAACTCCAACATTAAAACATGTAATGTTCATGTACTAAACACCCTTATCACAACAGAACTTGGCACGATGGGACTTAAAAAACTTAATGATCAACCATCTTCCAGAGGTATATTCTGTACCTAAACATACATATATGGAAGAAAAGGAATAGAAAATGGCATATAATAAAGATAGTAACCATAAGAGAGTTGGAGAATCTGTATAAACACCAAACAAGGTTGAATTTAAAAAAATGACTGGCCAGGCGCTGGTAGCTCCTGCCTGTGAGCTACTCAGAAGGCTGATATCTGAGGATCATAGTTCAAAGCCAGCCAGGGCAAGAAAGTCCATGAGACTCTTACCTCCAATAAAAACCACTAGAAAACCAGAAGTGGCACTGTGGCTCAAATGGCAGAGTGCTCACCTTGAGCTGAAGAGTGTAGGGACAGTGCTCAAGCCCAGAGTTCAAGCCCCATGACCAACCAAAAAACAAAAAAACAAAAAACAAGAATACTGCTGGAGCCAAAGAAGAACATGTTATAACGATTCAAGAATCAGTACATCAAGAATACAAGACAATGACAAAAGTATATGCATTTGACAAGAGGTCCTGAAATTGTATGAATCAAAATCTAAATGAAATATGAAAGCAATTCAACATTTATGGTTGAAGATTCCAACACTTATTTCTCAGTAATTGATAGAACAAACAAATTTAAATATTAGTAAAGATTAAGACAACTTGAGACTATAAACACAATAGGCCTATCATGTAAATAATAATACACTGAGTCAGAAGAATACACATTTGTCTCTAGTGTGCATATCTTCTAAATGATAGTCTATATTTAAAAAATACTTAAGGAAACTCAAAAGGACTGAAATTATATAGTGTATGTCCTTAAGGATTTAAAAGGACCTATGGTTGGTATCTCATGTCTGTGATCTTAGCTATTGAAGAGGCTAAGATCTGAGGATTGTGGTTCAAAGCCAGTCCATGCAGAAAAGTCTATGAGATTCTATTTCTAATTAATCAGCAAAATGCCAGACTAATGTAGAGCACTAGATGTGAGCAAGAAAGCTGAGTCAGATATGAGCCCGTATGTTATTCCTAACATAGGCACACATACATGCAGGTACACACACACACACACACACGCACACACACACACACACAAACAGTTTCACTGGGTCATCAAACATATTGAAAAATTTTAAAAAACTTTAAAATAATCCATGAGCTAGGCATAACTTACCAGGGACATTGAAAATCTTAAAAATAGACAAACACTTCAGCAAAATTGTAAGATACAAGGTGAAGGTACAAAAGTTAAGTTTTATTTCTATGTACAATACAATAATCAAATTAAGAAAGAAATTTTATTTAAAATAGCATAATGAAGAGTAAAAGATTTAAAAATAAAACTAAAGAAAAAAGGCTAACATTTTTACACTGTAACCTATGAAAGTTTGAGCAAGGTTAAAGAACATCTAACTAAGGAAGGGTTACATGCTTAGAAATTAGAAGTCTTTATATCATTAAGATGATGGTATGGCTGTGCACTTATGCCTCATTCCTGTAATCCTAGCTACTCTAGATGCTAAGATCTGAGATGGTTCGAAGCTAACTCAGGCAGGAAAGTCTGTGAGATTCTTATCTTCAATTAACCATCAAAAAGCCAAAAGTGAAAGTGTGACTCAGTGGTAAAGTGCTATTCTTAACCACAAATTCTCAGGAACAGTGCCCAGGCCTTGACTTTAAGCCCTGTGACCAGTACACACACACACAGGCACACAAACACACACACACACACACACACACACACACACACACACACACACAGAGAGAAAGAGAGAGAGAGAGAGTGTTATGCCTTGAATTTTAAATGTTTCTCAAAGGCCATGTACTGAAGACTTGGTCTTATGCCTATGGCACAAGTGGGAAGTTAGGTCATTGAGTTTATGCCTTGGGAAAGTCACAGAGGCCTGACCCCATTCCTACCTTTCTTTCCTTGCTTTCTGGACACCATATGGTGAACAGGGAGACAAACGGTCTCTTCTACCACATGTCCCTGTCATGATGTACTGCCTCACCATGGCCCCAAAACATAAAAGCCAACCAGCGATGGACTGAAACATCTGAAGCATGATCCTTTATATACCTGGTTTATGATGGGTATTTTATCAGAGCACCAGAAAGCTGATGATCACAGACAGCAATATCCCCTAAACTGACCTACAAATTCAATGCAATCTCTATCAAAATCCTCATCTTGCAGAAATTGCTAAGCTGATCCTGAACTTAACATGGACATTCAAAAGACCTCATTCAACTGAGGTATTCTTGAAAACGAAGGAAAAGAATGGAGAAGTCAGGACAATTTTGAATCCTGTTACAAAGCTATCATAGTCCTGCATGCTATGAGAAGACATTAAAGAGTTATAAAATAAAATAGAGACTTTAGAAACAAATGTGAAAATTTATAGTCTACTGATTTGCAACTAGGATGCCAAGACAACTCAATGGAGAAAGCATAGTATTTTAAAATGACCCAGGGGATATCTACACACAAACAAATGAAGTTGGATCCCTTCACTTCTTACACAAAAAAATCAACTCAAAATGTATCATTAATCTTAAAATAAAAGTTAAAATTGTAAAACTATGAGAAAATACTAGAATGAATCTCTATGACTCTGTGTTAGCAAAGCCTTCTTAAATAAGACTCCAAAAGATGAATGGCAAAAGAAAAAGTAGAAAAATTGTACTTCTTCCAATTAAAGCTTTGGAACTTCAATAAATCCCACTGAAAACTAAAAAGACAACACATTGAATAGGAGAAAATAGGAAATACAATAGAAAAAAATTAATAGTGAAAAAGAACCGTTTTTCTTTAAAAAAGGACAAAGATCCTAATAGGTATGTCTCCACAGAAAATATATGGATGGCCAAAAATAACAAGAAAAGGATCAACATCATCAGCCAGCAGGAAATTGCAAATCCAAGTCTCATCTAAATATTACTGCACACCTACTAGGGTAGCCCTAATCAAAGTAAGGACAGGTATTGGAGGCCATACCTGCAATCCTAGCTACTCAGAAGACTGAGCTCTGAGAATCAACATTTGAAACTAGCTCAGGCATGAAAGTCTGTGAAACTCTTATCACCAATTAACCAGCAAAAATCAATAGTGTAGGTGTGGTTTAAGTGGTAAGAGTGCCAGACCTTGAGTTGAAGCATCAGTATGGGCAAAACCCAAAACAAAACAAACCCTAAAATTTCTCCCATTTGGAGAGCAAAGAGATGCTCAGCCCAGATCATACTCCTGGATGTTATTTCAACTGACAAGTCTAAAAATGGAAAATAAGCACAAATTCCACATGATTTCCATACTTGGCTTCTCTTTAACTTTATACAGCCTTAGACTAGGATGTAGTTCAAAATCCTTCTGATTATCTCTACCAACTACAGGTTAACTCAGCTTTCCTGGTACTCAAGTGTCACAGACTGGCAGTCATCTGAAATAAGCCAGCCCTCTGTGCCCAGGTGTGGACAATTATATTTCCAGCCCCTGGGAGGATCTTGGCTTCATGATGCTGTTGCCTTATGTATTTTCCAGATTGCACGCGCTATAAATTTCCATCCGCGTGGAGCAGGCTCCAGTCCTCTCTGCAAGCTGCTGATGCATTGCTAAAACTGCCACCATCCTTTTCCTGCCTTGTAAATGTGCCAGCCTACCCTGCCGTTCCTAGGCCACACGGAAGGCACAACTGCTCCCAGACATGGCCTAGGGCCTTGCACCCATAGTCAGGTGGCCACAGTGGGGTTCAAGCTATTTGTCTTGCCCAAATCAGTTCCTCATCTTGGCTAATTCATGACAGAAGGAGATGTGAGGGAGGCTTGCTCAGACCCTCCCCTAGTCCAGGTCAAGTCTTCAACAACACCCCCCCCCTCCGCCCCTACATATTTATTTCCCCTGAGTTGTCTCTCTGTAGCTTTCTGTTTGTGGAGGAGACACTGGAGTTTGAACTTGGGGCCTTATGCTTGCTAGGAAGGCACTCTACTATAAGCTAAGCCCCCAGCAATTTTTGCTTTTTAGGTTCTTTTTCCTGTATGTTTTTTTTTTTGCCTAGGTCCAACTTCATGCCATGATCCTAATATCTCTGCTTTCCACTATAGTTGGGATGACTGGCAGGTTCTACTATACGTGGCTTATTAATTGAAATGGGGTTTGCCTATATTTTTTTGCCTAGGCTATCTTGAAGTCTGATCCTCTCAATTTCCACTTCTTGAGTAGCTGGGATTCCATACGTGAACAATAGTGCCCAGCTTCCCACAGACCTCTTTTTAAAAAAATTAATTTTGTTGTAAAGGGGTTACAGTTATATACATAAGTTAATGAGTACACTTCGTGTCGAACCCACAGACCTTTTATCTCACCATCTGCAACTCACACTCTCACTAGCCAGAGACTCATAAACAGATTAAACTTCTTCCTGCTATCTTTTCTAGACTAAGAAAGCAAACCAATAGCCAAAAGAACTGTACCAAGAATGAGTTCCTGGTCCATCCCCAACATTACCCCACCCCTACTCTCTCTCTCATTCACTCACTATTTGCCACATCCTCAGCCATAGGTAATCCTCACCTTCTGTTACGGAAGATGGCCTAGCCAGGTGCAGAGGGCCCTGTCAAGGACTCAACCTAGAACAGCAATGAAGGGGGCTGGCGTGAATGAAAAAAATCACTTTTCCAGACAGGGAAGACACAGAGTCCTTTGAAAATAAGACCTTCCTGCCCCTGGTTCTGGAAAGTTCAAAGCTTTTGCATAACACAAGGACTCAACTCCCCAGGTGCTCAAGCAAAGCAAATCTAACTTTCTCACTAGGAGTTCCATTAACAAATTATTTGCATGGCCCTATGGTGGTCCATTGGTCTTTTGAAGAGGTTACTTCTGTTCTTCTCTAAAATGCAGACATAACTGTTCAGTAAACCACATGGATCAGAGAATGCTGTTAATTCAGTAATTTGGGCCCTTTCCATGGGAAATTGTTCTTAGCTAACAGGTGTAGATGAATTATGGGGTTGGGATTTCATTTGGCAACACTATCAATTACAAAGTGCAGGGGACTAAAAGGGTAAATCTTTCTTGTGAGGACAGATAGTCATGGACCATGGACTTCCTAGAAGACCAGACCACCTCATGTGCCCAGAATTCCCTTGGCTAAACCTGTGTCTCAGTGTTTTCTGTGTGTTTCCCTAACTGGACAAAGAAAATCAGTTCAAATCCTGGAAAGTAGGGCACTGATGTTTAAGGACAAAAAATGTCCAGACCCAAGATGAGATGATAATGAATTCCTGCTTTATTGTGTTTTAAAAATATGATTTAACAAGAATCTCTTGAATGCTTTTAGATTCAACTGGCTTAAATAATACACACATTAAAGAAGCCCTCGGGCTGGGAAGGTGGCTCAGTGGTAGAGCGCTTGCCTTGCATGCTCAAGGCCCTGGGTTCAATTCCTCAGCACCACATAAGCAAAAAGAAAAAAGCCGGAAGTGGCGCTGTGGCTCAAGTGGTAGGGCACTAGCCTTGAGCTGAAGAGCTGAAGGACAGCGCCCAGGCCCAGAGTTCAGGCCCCACGACCGGACCTAAAAAAAAAATAAAATAAAGAAGCCCTCATCCAAACTTTGAAAGCCAAGACACTCCAAAATCCAAAATGTTTTTGAGAGTCAATATGACCCCACAGATGGAAAATCCACACCTGACCTCAGGTGACAGGTTGCTGTCAAGTTGTTCATGCCCTAAGAATCTTAGGCAATGCATATAAAGTGACTATGAAGCAGACACAATTTGCTTTTGCATTTTGTTCCCATCCATAAGATATTTCATGGTATATATGTAAATATCCCCAAATGTGACATTTCTGGTCTTAAGTACTTTGGATGATGTAATTGAAATTATACAAGAAAAACAAATACATGGCAAACAAACTGGAAATAAAACACATTATCACTTAGAAATTCCGAAACTGTAAACTTTTAATTGAACAAAAATCAATTTTCTAGGACTCTTAGTTTAGATATGAAATGTCCCCTCAGATGTTTAAGCATTGAAGTCTTGGCGTCCAGCTGGCGGCACTGGAAGGTGTTCTCTTCAGGTTCTATCACGAGAGTGTTCATGCCATGAACAGGTTAATCCATCAATTTATATGAAGGGGCTCTAAGGAGGTGAGATCTGATTGGAGGAATTCAATCACGGGGGCATGACTTTGATGGAAATGTCTTGTTCCTGGTCCCTTTCCTCTCATTATGAATCTTATTTCTCATTCTTAATTGCTTTTTATCAAGGTGAGAGAAAGGAATCTAGTTCCGGTTTTCCCTATATCTACTCAGTTTTCCCAACACCAGTTTTGAAGAGGTTGTCTGTTCCCCAACATGTATTTCAGGCATCTCTGTTGAGTATTAAATGGTGTAGCTGTATGAGATTATTTCTGGGTTCTTAATTCTGTCCCATTGATCTATCTGGGTGGTGCTGAAGACATAAGGAACATGTGCTTAAGGTCCCCTCCCCCAAAAAAACCCTACTTCTCCTTAGACAGAGATAAAGGCTTGTATTACTGGCCATCTAAAGCCTTTGAAGGCCCAAGGCCTAGGCACTGGGCTGGCAGAACCAGAGGCTACCAGTTCCAGACTCTGAGAGGTAGGGGCTCATTTTTCCTGGTTTTAGAAGCTGGACATTGATGGCTCTAAGCACTTGACTTGAAAGCTTATTACTCCTAAGGTTTAACCATCCATGGCCATGACTCTTGGCAGCTGTTGTAGTACTTGACTTCCAGTAACAGCAGTAGCAGCAGTGCTGTCAACTTTGAAACCGGCCCCAGATGCTGGTACCCTAGGCTCTACAGCAACAAGATACTAGATGAGTCTTGAGGAGCTAGTGTTACCGTTCTCAGACTAGAGTACTGGGCCATTCACCTCTGACAGAGGCTGGTGTTAAAGCTCTTGGGTCTCTAGGGTATCTGAGCCTCTCGGCGCTTAAGGCTTTGCAACAACCAGAACCCACCCCTTCTGTTCTTCAGCTTTTCACAGGCTTTACTATTGTGTCTCCCCTGATCACTCTCTGGAGCTCTTCAGTCACCTTCTCATCACTAATGCTGTTCTTAACTGCTGTCACTTCTGATGCCACTTCCACTGCCTTCTCTTCGTGTAACCAATCAGCTTGCTGTATAATGAGAAAGTTCAAAACTAACAAAAAGACCACGCAAGACAAGTGTTTCAAAAAAAAAAGACGTGTTTCATTGCACCTAATATTGCAACACCAGGGGGCAGCACACAAGTTAACCAAATAGCCTGCTTATATAGCCAGAAAGAGGGTGCGTTTGCACCAATTAAAGGATTGTATTTTAGCAAGTCATAAGCCTTCCTCTGGGCCAGTAAGGGAAGGGCTTTCTCTCTGGCTTTGATTAGAAAAAAAAAGTGGTTGCAGGGTCATCTAGAGTTCACTGAGACGTATGGCGCAAGCTCTTTGAAACAATCGAGACTGGGACAGTGCCTTCAAGTCTACAATTGTACAGGGGAGCAAACAGTTGTCGTCTCTCTGTCCACAAACTTCAAAATCTCTGGCGCTGGCATGGGGGCAGTGAGTTATTTCACTGATATGTCTTTGCTTGAGGCAGCCAGGACATCAGGGAAGGCTAATAACTGCCAAGTAGTCAGCTGCTGACATTTTAATTAGGGAAAATAAACAATAAAAAGGTTGGTGACATGGGGTTAGAGTGTGGCTCAGTTGATAGACTGCTAGCCAATGAGTATAAGCGGCCACACGTACCCAGTTCCAGGCCCAGTCCCAGACCTAGGGGAAAAAGAAAAGAAATAACAAGGTGGCTCACGCCTGTAATTCTAGCTACTCACAAGGCTGAGATCTGAGGATTGCAGTTCAAAGTCAGCCAGGGAAGGAATGTCTATAAGATTCTTATCTCAAATTTTAACCACCAGAAAAAATGGAAATGGAATTGGAAATGGAATTGGTGCTGAGGCTCCAAGTGGTAGAGTATCAGTCTTGAGCAAAAGAGCTCAGTGACAGCACCCACGCCCCGAGTTCAAGTTCCACAACAGATTAAAAAAAAAAAAGTTGGTTACAATAAATACTTATCATTAACATTTACAGTGGTTTAGCAGTATTTATCAGTGTCTCTAGGACAGGTACATGTCTGTAATTCCAGATATTTGGGAGGCTGAGGCAAGAGGATCATAAGGTAAAGGATAATAACTAGCTATACATATAGCTATCTTGGCTACAGAGCAAGTTCAAAGCCAGCCTAGGAACTGTGTCTCAAAGTAACAAACTCAAGAGGGCTAGGAATATTTCTCAGTGGTAGAGCACTTGGCTAGCATATGCAAGGCCTTAGGCTTAATCAACGATACAACATAAAGTGCTCTAATGATGCCTAACTCCCAGCTCAGTGCCACAGGTAGAGGTAAGTCCCTCTCATGTCTCAGAAAGATCTCCGTGTCTCTTAACTTTCTCAGTGCTCAGTTCTTCCCTTTAACTCATCCTTTCTTTCCCTTCACAGGACTTATGAATAGTTTTTTGCTTTAAAAAGACAAGGAGTCCAAAGGCCTTTTTCTTTGTGAACCATCTGTGTCAATCCAAGCTGGTGGTGTCTTAAGGGATAGCTTTAAAACACTGTAGGCCTCGCAAGCGACTGCTTTGCTAGACAAAAGCCATGCTCAACACTCTCTTCACCTTAGATTTCTGCAGAGCAAACAGTCCCCTGAGCATCTTAAGAGCCCTGTTGCATGATTGAAAAGATCAGTGGGGGATACTTGTAAACCTCTAGAGGCTTTTGTGTCTCACTATATGGTACTTAGAGACACCATATTTGATCTATTTAAACTCTCAACAAAGGATTTTTACAATCACATATCTATGACCTATGCTTCATCTATGGACTACGCCTGAGAGAGTTCTGAATTTGGTCTTTGCTCAGAAGCCATTTCTTGATTTTAGCATCAGTTATCTGAAGAGTTGGAGAGTCATCCAAAACATCGAGTCCCCCTTTCTCAATGTCTCTCTCCTGTCATATTTTACTGTAAAGAAGAAGAAACCAGCCGAGTGCAGGTGGCTCATGCCTGAAATCCTAGCTACTGAGGAGGCTGAGATCTGAGGATCACGGTTCAAAGCCAGCCCAGGCAGGAAAGTCCGTGAGACTCTTATCTCCAATAAACCACTAGAAAACTGGATGTGGCGCTGTGGCTCAGGTGGTAGAGCACTCGCCTTGAGCTGAAGTGCTCAGGGATAGCGCCCAAGCCCAGAGTTCAAGCCCATGACCGACAAAAAGAAAAAGAAAAAGAAAAGAAAAGAAAAGAAGCCAGGAATCTTGTGTCTCCCTGTGACAACCACCTTGGTAGGTCATCCTGTTCATTAAATGTATTTTTAAAATTTTTATTGTTATTATAAAGGTGATGTACACAGGGGTTACAATTACATAAGCCAAGTAATGAGTACATTCCTTTTTGGACAATGTCACCCTTTCCCTTGCTCTCTCCCAGTTTTTCCCTACCATCCCACTCACAAGTTGTATAGTTCATTTTCAGTTTTTATTAAATTTTTGTTTATTGATTAACATATTTTTATTATAAAGATACTGTACAAAGGGGTTACAGTTACATGAGAAAGGTAATGAGTCCATTTCCTATTGAGCATTGTTACACTTTCCTTTCTATTTCCCCTCCCAATCTTTTCTTCCCCACCTCTCCAACTTCTCCTTTTCCTTTCCAATCTCCTCCCCCAAAAAAGTTGTAAAGTTCATTTTCAACATACTGTCTGGTGCATCTCATTGTTATTTCCCTTCCCTTCCCCAAATTAGAAAAATGTATATACAAGATATAGGGCAGCAGAATCAAATACAGTGACAACAGGGGTACCATTGAAGAGCATACAAAAGAAACAAAAAAATCACACAGTACATTATAAGTACATTAAAAACAACAGCAACAAAGATAAAATTTCTTGTGTTCCTGTCTTGGGGTTCATTTTGCCTAGTATCAGGTTATATGGTCATATGTACATAACTTTTGACTTCTTCTGCTTATCCTAGACATATACTCGTTATTGCAGTTAAGGGAAACCACGGGACCTATGTTTCTTTGAGACTGGCTTACTTACTTAATATAATTTTTCCCAAGTCTTTCCATTTCCTAACAAATGGGGCAATGTCATTCTTTCTAATGGAGGCATCAAATTCCTATATATATATAGGAGGGGCATCTGGGTTGGTTCCATATCTTTGCTATGGTAAATAATTCTGCATTAAACATAGTTGTGCTGGTAGCCTTAGTATGGTCTTGTTTGTGATCATTAGAGTAAATGCCCAAAATTGGGATTGCTGGATCATAGGGGAGCTCTATGTGGAGTCTTTTGAGGAACCTCCATACTGCTTTCCAAAGTGGTTGAACAAGTTTACACTACCACCAACAATGCAGTAGGGTTCCCTTTTGGCCACATCCCCTCCAGCATCTGTTATTAGATTTCTTGATCATAGCGATTCTAACTGGGGTGATTTTTTTGAGGTATTGGTTTGATTTGCATTTCTTTTATGGCTAGAGAAGATGAGCCTTTCTTCATGTGTCTATTTCCTCTTCAGAGAAGTTTCTCTTTAAGTCTTTAGCCTACTTATTAATCCGGCAGTTGTTTCTTTGAGGATTTATTGTTGGGGGATTTAATTTTTTGAGCTCTAAGTATATTTTAGATATGAGACCCTTGTCCATTGTATGACTAGTGAAGATCTTCTCCCAATGTCTGGGCTTTTTATTCATCTTGCTTGTTGTGTCTCTAGCCATACAGAAACTCTGCAGTTTTGTGGAATCCCATTTGTCCATCCTTTCTTTGATTTGTTGTGTTTCTGGGTCTTTATTGAGAAAATTTTGGCCTGTGCCAGGAAGCCCTAGAGTTTCTCCTATTCTTTCTTGTTATGTTTTCAGGGTGTCTGCTTTGATTTCAAGGTCTTTGATCCCTTTGGAGTTGATTCTGGTGCAGGGTGATATATGGGGTCTAGCTTTAGTTTTCTACAGGTGTTTATCAAATTTTGCCAGCACCATTTACTGAAGAGGCTGTTGCCTTCCATTCTATTTTTTAGCTCCCTTATTGAAAATTGGGTGGCTATAGGTCTGTGGGTTCATTTCTGGGTCTTCAGTTCTATCCCATTGGCCTCACATTTGTTCTTGTGTCAGTACCAAGCTGTTTTGATTCCTATAGCTTTGTAGTAGAGTTTGAAATTTGGTATTGATATTCCTCCAGCAGTGTTCTTTCTGCTCAAGATTGTTTTTGCTATTCGGGGTCTTTTATAGTTCCATATGAACGTGTGGATTGCTTCTTCTATTTCCTTGAAGAATGAGGTTGGGATATTCATAGATATTGCATTGAATTTGTAGATAGCTTTTGGTGAAGTATTGACATTATCATGATGTTGATCCTCCCAATCCAGGAGCATGGGAGGTTTTTCCACTTCCTTGATACTGCTTTAATTTTCTTTTTCACGATTTTAAAGTTTTCATCATAGAGGACCATCACTTCTTTAGTTAATTCCTAGCTATTTTATTTTTTGTGGGATATTACAAAAGGAGTTGCTTTCCTGATTTCAGCCTCACACATCTCATTATTGGCATACAGGAAAGCCATTGATTTTTGAGGGCTAATTTTGTATCCTCTTAATTTGCCAAAGTTTTGAATCAGCTCTAGTAACTTGGGAGTGGAGTCCATGGTGTTCTTTAAATACAAGATCATGTCATCTGCAAAGAGGGAGAGTTTTACTTCATCTTTCCCTATTTGGATTCCCTTTATGTCTGCATCTTGTCTTATTGCTCTAGCTAGGCATTCTAATACTAGATTGAAGAGAAGTGGGTAGAGTGGACATCCTTATCTCATTCCTGAATTGAGAGGAAATGGCTTTAGTTTTTTGCCATTAAATAATGCTAGTTATAGGTTTGTCAATCACAGCCTTTATTATATTGAGGAATGTTCCATGGATTCCCAGTTTTTCCAGAGCTTTCATCATAAAGCTGTGTTGGATCTTGTTGAATGCTTTTTCTGCATCTATTGAGATAATCATGTGGTTCTTATCCTGATAGGCTAGCACCTGAGAGACTCAATCAGCCCAGCCTGGAGCCAATCTCAGGATTTATGTGTAATAAGTTTGCAATTGCTCAAGGGCTGTAGTTGCTTCTGTGCAGAGGCTGGGTAGGGTAGCCTCTGGCTCTGTTACCCACAAACGAGAGTCAGCCCTGCCTACATGGAGCTGGCTCCGTGTATACAATACTGTTGCTTAACTTTGTCACTTCACAAAACAGGCCCCCCCCTTTTTTTTTACAGCATTCATTAAGGCTTTCTCCACTTTTGCTTAAGCTCTACCCAACAGCTTTCTCAACTCCAAGTTCAACTATGAGTCTCTTCAGCACCACATAAGCTACCACTACTGCTTCCCTCTCTCCTTTGGCCCACTACTTGATCCTAAAGATGCTCTTGTTTTCCTGTGTTTTAAGAATCAGCTAAGGCAATGCTTGCTTCCATTTACCAAAATATGCAGAAGTGAACCATTGGTATAGAGCCATAAAGCTTAGCTGTTGCAGAGGACAGCTTACAGAGTTTCTGAGATTTGGGAATCTGGGACTTAGCTGGATAGTGCTGGCTCAGCATCTCCCACTGAGGTACAGTCAAGCTGTTAGAGGGGCTGCAGCATATGGATGCTTAACTGGGCCAAAACATCATGTCCTTGGTGGCCGAGGGCTTTCATTTCCTGCCATGTGGCTACTGCCATTCTGTAGTGGTCCATAGACCAACACCAGTACATGTGGGAGGTGACACATAAAAACACCACAGAAACAGAGATCCTTGGTGGCCATGTGGCTGTCCATTGACACCTAGTCTTCCAGGAAACCTATTTCAGCAGGCCTGCTTGTTTCAGATATGCTGATAAGGGGCAATGTCCAGTTAGGGACCACTTCCTGCTGAGCACACCACCTGAGAAGTTTTTGTGTATGTAGCAGTACTAGTGCTTGAACTCCACCTGGATGCTGTTTTTGGTCTGAAAACGGGACATGAACTTGGTACCTGACATTTTCATTCATTGGCTGGCACTCTATCAACTGAGCCTCACCTTCAACCCCATCCATTAGCTTTTTTGTTTGAGGCTAGTGCTCTACTATATGAGCCACAGCTCTATTTCCAGCTTTTTTGTGGTTAATTGGGGATAAGAGTCTCATGGACTTTGCTGCCCCAGCTGGCTTTGAAGCAGATCTTTGGGTGTCTGCCTCCTCAGTATTCAGGATTACAGGTGTGGGCCACTGGCATTCAGCTCACCTGAGATCTTAGTGTACCATCTCAGCCTTTGAACATTGCCATAAACTGATTTTCCACTTCTCTGGAGAGGTCCGTGTCCATGTTCTCTGGGAAGTTGTCAAGGCCAGGTAGTAACTATCTAAGAGACTCCCATGGCAGAAGCAAACTGAAACTCTTTAGCCCAGCCCATCTTGTGCTTCTGACAGCTGCATTGAGACTGGCTTACTGTGGGGAAGAAGCCCGTGGCACTGGGTACACTTGGCATTTCTGAGTGCAGAACTGCTGGTTGCTCTTCGATTGAAGCCTTGCACAGGAACTGGCAAATAGACAAAAGAAGCTTCCAGGAGCCCTAGCCAAGCCCACCTGAATCTTCATGGCATTAATATCCTTAGATACTAGGATGGCTCCAGGAAATGTGTAGACAGACATGCTGCTCCTGCCTCAAACTCTCCCCAAACTCCTAGCTAACCTTCTGACAGCCACAAGCTATATACTCCCTAGAGAGATCTACCTGGATCCTGCCTCCTAGCCGGGTGTCCCAGGGAGTCACTTCCTGACATGAAAGGAAGACTTCAGGTGCAGTCCCAGTCCTGCTGAAATGTGTCACCTAAACTGTACTTTGCAGCTGGGGTAATAACAATGGACTGATCGCCCTGCCTACTTCAGGACTGTAGTGAGGTCAGATGAGATCAAGGAAGGATTTGGAACCCTCTGGAACTCACAGATACAGGAGCCCCCACTGGGTCACTCAGGCCCAGGTCATCAGCAGCCCTTGCCCAGCACCCCAGCCACCTCTGGCTGCCCACCTGTGGGGCCACCAGAAAGCTCTCTTACCTCTGTATAACCCAAATGGACCTTCTCGCAGTCTATTCAGGATCCAATGTCTTCTCCCACTTGCTATGTATTTGGATGGGGACTCCAAGAAGCAGATTTTTTCAATTCAAAATCTTTTCATTTAAATCAATTCTAATTTCTCTAAACTGAAATTGCTGTCAGGCACGGCTTAGGAAAAATCAAACAGAGATAGGGCAGGTGAACTCAGGCACCTTGTAAGCCAGAGGCTACCAGCTCTGGCTGCACACTGCCATCTTCTGAGAAGGTTTTGTTTGCCCAGGCTGGCCTCAAACCACAATCCTTCCTATCGCCACCTCTTTCCTGAGAAGTTTGAGTTATGGACCTGAGTCATTTCACCTAGCCCCCAAATAAGCTAAGCATGGTGCTACATGTCTATAATCCCAAGTACTAATTTTAGTGGGTTTTTTTTTGCCAACATTGGAGTTTAAACTCAGTGCCTTATGCTTGCTAGAGAAGCACTCTACCATTTAAGCCACATCTTCCCTCCTGAAAAGCTTTAAAACCACTGATATACCACTGGAAGTATCATGAGGTATACACACTGTGCCCTGCTGACAATGACTAACCATGGTTAGATTTTCTTGGATGGAGCTCAGGTTCCTCCAGGCCATTCCAGTGCTGGTCAACCACTCTTGACCACGCAGGAATGTCGGTTTACCTGGCCAGACTCAATGTTGGCCAGGACTCCTCCACTTCTAGCAAGCCACAGGCCCAAATTCTTCCAGTCCCTGAAGTTCTGGTGGCACCAGCCACCCCTAACACTTGTCCTCAGGGTTGATTTTTTCTTTTTAAAGTATGATTTATTGTTATTATTAAGATGATGTACATAGATGTTACTATTTCATAAGCTAGGTAATGAGAATAATTCTTTTGGTCAATGTCACCACTTCCTTTGCTTTCTTGCATTTTCCCCCTACCATCCATGCCCACAAGTTGCATGGTTCATTTTCCACAAAGCGTCGACTGAGTACCATGACTGTATTTGTTCATCCTTTCTCCTTCCCTTTCTATGACTCCTTGCCTCCCCCTTAAAAACCCCCAAACAAAAATAAACACCAATACTCCACCACCACCAACAAAACTCCCCATGTTTCCATTTGTGGAGTTCGTTTGGATAAGCAGTATTTTAAATGCTAGGAGGAGTTAAGGCTTTGGGTTCTTTCTCTTCCTCTACCTGCCTGCCAGGACATCTGCATCTTAGCACCGAGGAAGCCAAAGGACCTGTGTCTGTGGTCCCTCTGTTCTAGGTGCAGAAACTGGCTCAAAGTCATGAAGAGACTAAAGCAGGGACTCAATAGGGTATTGGCCTGTTTACCCACACTGAACTTCTGCATCCATAGATAGGTTCCATATCAACAGGTTTAACCAACTATAAATAAGTCAACTAGAAGAACATTCCAGAGAAGTCAAAAAAGCAAACTTTGCATTTCCCATGCACTGAGGACTATAAAAACTAAGTGACTTATGGTATCACTCCATTGTGGTTTGATCAGTGTGAAGTTTGCATCTGTTTGTGTACTAGGTAGTTGGGCCTATGATGCTTGAGTCTCTGCTGACACATACAGATGTTTCTCTTGTCATGATTCCTAAACAATACAGTATAACAATTCATCATATGGCATTTGAATGTACCTGGTTTATATGCAAATACTATGTCATGTCATATAAGGGATTTGAGCATCTAAGGAGAGACATGGAACCCATCCACTGTTGACACCAAAAGCCAACTCTGCTGCAACCTTTCCAGAACAAACTTAAAAGCCAAAGGTACAAATCTGAGACTCTCTTGAAGGTAGACTTTGGTAGATCTTTCTCTCTGCTCATAAACACATCCAGTGGTCGACACCATAATGTCTCTGGGATAACATTGCTACAGGACATTGCTATAACAACGAATGACAAAATCCAAACTGAAAAACATTAGAGGCTATACCAGAAGCCCCTTTAGTATGCCATGTAAACACAAAATCCTGAAGAGAATGAAATTAAGTTAGCCATGTCCATAAGAAAGCTGTAAGTGTTTGCAAGACTGGGGAGAGCTGCTTAAGCTACTGTCATACTCAGATATTGCTGGGGTTTTTCCTTCCCTCTCTCCTCTTTGGTCCCTTGGTCTCTTGATCCTTCCCACCTTCCCTCTCTTCCTTCCTTCTTTCCTCCTTCCCTCCCTCTATCCATCTTTCCTTTCCTTCTTTCCATCCATCCATCAGTTGAAAACAAACTCTTAAATGTGTGGCATTCTGCCAGTGGCGTCTAACAACGAACAGGGGAACCAGAACCAACATCAAAGATGCACAGGGAGAAACTCGAGAATGTATGTAGGGAAAGTACAGAACATTGGCAGCAAGTCAAATATAAGGGAACAAAGAACAGGGCATATCATTTGCTAAAGCAGGTATCTCATAGGAGATGCTATATGAACTGAGTTTTAAGAAGTTCGTTGGTTGCCATGGAGATGAGGCTGGTAGGTGAGAGAGCACAGAGCATGGAATTTAAAGAGAACTCCAGTGTTTTCAGTACTACTTACTTAGTGCTTCACATTAGGAATCAGGGCATTAATTAGCTGCAGCCACATTAAACTTAGTTGTTTTCGTGGTACCCTTTCTGCAAAAGCAGCTAAGAGGTAGGGCCAGGCACTTAGCTAAAGAACTTTTGCTCAGTTCCGTGTATATGTCCTGAGAGCAAATTGTAGTGATCACTGTCAAAAGCCCTAATATTTTCATAGGCTCCTCTTGTCAATATCATCAGGAAGAAGCAAAGATCAAAAGTGAATTCACAACATTCATTTTTTTCCCTATGGTAGCCTTCAGCACTCAAACCTTAGCCGGCTGGGGCCCACAGATCTCTCCAAGCCTACAACAGTGCAGTCTTCCAGTTACAAGAATGTCTTACCCAAGCCAGGCTTAGCCAAGCACAGCACAGCAAAAGTCAAGGACCTTTACTAACTGTTTATATTTTGAATTATTTTTAATCATGCACAGAAGATTCAGAGCTGGAGCTAGAGTGACAGCACAAAGTTGTATGCTGTGAATTTTCCCCCTCTGTCATTTTTTCTTCCTTTTTATTCTGAAATACAGACTCAAAGAAAACTGGGAATGCAGTACAGAAAGACATAGGTGCCCGTGCCAGCATCCTCAGTCCGAACTTATATTTACTTAATTACAGACAGCATCAGACCTAGAAGACATCAATACAAACAATAAACTTCACTACAGATCTAGTTCTGGTCTCATCAGTTTTTACATGCACGTCTGTGTGTGTGTGTGTGTTTCTATGCTACCACAAAGATTGGTGTTCACATATTTTAAAACAATTTATAGTAAGAATGTATTTGTTTCCTAATAAAGAATAAAGTTTTGTTTTAGACTGTTTTTTGGAAATCTCTTCCAGAAAAAAAAATCCTAAATATGCAAATGACTAGGCATAAAAACTACTTATTGCTAAATAACTTACCATATGAAAAATTTTATATCACTCAAGTGTACTATTAGCAGTAGTGCAGTGGGGTAACTAGAAGAATCCATCTGCTTAAGGGACTATTTTGTAAGTATTTGAAGTATGTCTGAAAAAGTGAGGGGTGACACAGGAAATGCTATGGTGAGTTAAGTGGAAACACTATAAAGCTGTACAAAGATGGGAGGGGCACTGGGTAAAAACAACTTCATGCCTGGGGGGAAAAAGAGGCTAACACTCCTCACTGTCCTTCTCTTAGATATTCCAAAACTGTGGAGAATGGCTTCCCAAGTTTCAATGTGCATTACTGGGTGAACTCATCAATATACCAATTCTGAGGCATGAGGTCCAACACTGAGCATTTCTAATGCTTCCAGGTGACGTGGACATTACAGTTCTGCAAGCCACATTATTTTTAAACTAAGGTGGTAAGAAATAGACTTTGGACAACAATAAAGCACTTAAGATGCATTCCATTCACAAACTAATTTGTTAATTAGTAACTCCTTCGTACAATTAAAGATAATAAAACATAATGTAAAATACACTATAAAATAAAATATAATATTGTAAAAGTATTTTATAAAAATCAATTATAAAAATATAATACAAAAAACTACCTTCAAATGCACAGTTTATGAAAGAAAGTTTAATGAATGCCCCTTCTTTCTTGGGTTTTCCAAGCAATGGCAATGGAGTTTTATTCTTGTCAAGCTGCTCTGGATAGTGAGATATTTTCTTTTATTCTGAGTTATTTTCTTTGGTCAAAGCACATGATTTCCCAGTGGTTGCTACTAGTAGTCTTCAGTGCAAAGTTGAGGCTCGGACACTCATTGCTCTTCTTAGGAGGCCTGGCTGCTCCCACTGTAGCTCTTCTGATGGGAAGGAATCTACCTAGAGCACATAAATGAGGAAGAGCAGCTATTAGGTGCTCTGAGTCGCATAGCTCAGATGATGCTTAGCTACCACCTACTTACGTAGTAAGGTGATGCTAGAAGCTGCACACTTTGTTTGTCTCTTTCTTGGCAGCTGGAACTGTGAAATACTTTATTCTTCTTTTCATCTTTCTTCAGGGGAAGTTTCCATTCTAGTTTTGCCAAGTAGATGGCAGCAAAAAAAAATTGTATTTTTCAAAAACCAAGATGTGTCCTTCTGAACCAGTCAAACAATGCACTACTGCTTTCAGTTCTCTGGTAATGACTAGATATCAGTGCTCTTCTTCAGCTGTTTGATTTTTATGGCATCTTTCTTATTTAAAAAGTAATGCTAACTGGATGCTGGTGGCTTATATCTATAATCTTAGCTATTCAAGAGGCTGAGATCTGAGGATCCAGTCTTGAAGCCAGCCTGGGCAGACAAAACCTTGAGACTCTTATTTCCAATTTTCCAACAAAAAGCCAGAACTGGAAACATGGCATGGTAGGACACCAGCCATGATAAAAAAAAAAAAGGTTAGTGAGAGGCTCTAGCAGACACACACACACACACACACACACACATACACACACACACACACACACACGTACTGCTACCTGGGCATGATGGTTCATGCCTGTAATCCCAACACTTGGGAGTTTGAGGCAGGACCATTAGTTCCAGGACAGCCTGAACTAAACAATGAGTCCCTATAGATAAGAAGGAAGGAAGAAAGGAAGGAAGGAAGGAAGGAAGGAAGGAAGGAAGGAAGGAAGGAAGGAAGGAAGGAAGGAAGGAAGGAAGGAAGGAAGGAAGGAAGAGAGGGAAGGAGGAGGAAACAAGATCCCTTGTAGTTTCCCTTACCCCTAAACAGAATACACTTGAATCTATTGTTTATGAAGTTGTCACAGTACTACATTAATAGTTGTGTAATATCTGCTTTGTCTTATTTGTACCTCAGAGTAACTCTGTAGGGAGGAAAGTAGTTATTACTGGTTCCAATTCACTGGAATCAGTTCATCCATGTTAACATTCCACGATGATTCTTATTAACAGTAGAAATCTTTTCCTAGTTTGCACTCCCACATCATTGCCAATGGCTGCTAGTTTAGAACTGGAATGTCCCCAAATGTCCATGTGGTAAAGGCTTGGTCCTCAGCTTGGCAATATTGTGAGGAGGTAGAACCTTTAAAAGGTAGGGCCTAGTGGGAGGTCTTAGGTCATTGAGGGTATACCTTTGAAGGGAAGAAGGGCACTTGTCTCTTCCCTTCTCTTTTCACCTGCTGGCCACTAGAAGTGAACAGCTCTACCGGAGCTCCTGCCATGTCTTACCATGGACTCAGAAGCAATGGGGCCAAGCAACTTACAAAACCCTTTCTCTCTCTTTCCTTCCTTCCTTCCTTCCTTCTTTCTTCCTTCTTTCCTTCCTTCTTTCTTCCTTCCTTCCTTCCTTCTTTCCTTCTTTCTTCCTTCCTTTCTTTCTTCCTTCCTTCCTTCCTTCCTTCCTTCCTTCCTTCCTTCTTTCTTCCTTTCTTCCTTCCTTCCTTCCTTCTTTCCTTCCTTCTTTCTTTCTCCTTTCTTTCCCTCTCTTTCTTTCTTTTTTCTTTCTCTCTTTCTCCTTTCTTCCTCCCTTTTTTCCCTTCTCTTCCCTTCCCTTTCCTTTCCTTTCCTTTTCTTCCTTTTCCTTCTTTCTTTTACTTTCTGGTGTTGATAAATATGACTAATGCAATGGTGAAGGTCAGTTCTAGCCTCAGCTGTTCTACCAACCTATTTGTATGAAATAGATACATAGAAGTGAAAGGAAAACTGAGTCATTAAATGGAACAGAATTGTGGAGGGATCCCATCTTTAAGGAGGTAGCTTCAGTGTATTTATATACTGTACTATACAGATGTAGTTTACTCTATTTGTTTTCTGTCCTGTCTAGAAAATAACACAAACTATAAGTGTGTATTAAAACCAATTCACCATGATCTAAGAGGAGCTAATGTTCTATAATGCTGTGCATAATACAGGTGAGTGGATGAAAGGCACAATAAATACTGGGGGAAAATCCAGGCACAACACTTACAGAGGTAGGATTACCTTCATATAGGTGCAAAGACAGGACCAGAACTTCTGGTAGGGCAGTAGTTACTCTGGTGTGACATGACAGATAAATGGCTTTAGGCCCACAACATATGCACTTTCTGGATCTGAATGGACCATGTATGTTCAGTTTGGGAAACCTTTGAGCTGTATGTACATTTACCATACCTTTTTAGAAGCCTCTTGGTTAATGGTGGAGTGATGAGTGTGTCTACTTCTGCAGCTCCCCCAGAATCTGTCCATTGGCTTTTTTTAAAGAGCAGGGCTCAGGGGTTGGGAAGGTGGCTCAGTGGTTAAGTGCTTGCCTTGCATGCATGAGGCCCTGGGTTTGATTCCTCAGCACCACATAAATAGACAAAGCTGGAAGTGGCGCTGTGGCTCAAGTGGTAGAGCACTAGCCTTGAGCTGAAGAGCTGAGGGACAGCGCCCAGGCACAGGGTTCCGGTCCCACCACCGACCAAAAAAAAAAAAAAAAAAAAGACAAGGGCTCATTCTCCTGTTTTTTTATTTTTTCAAGATTCAAACCCACTTGTCTATCTAGGTGGGACTGACCTAGCAGGAGAGTGAGCCCTGTTCAAGAGGCTCCCCTGCCTCCCATCTGGATAGCATCAGACCACTGGGTGCTTTGATGGATTACCACTCAGAAGGAAAGAAAGCTATGGCTTTCAAGTTTCCTCCAGACCCCCAAACACCCATCGCCACCTGTCCTCCATTAGTAAGAAAAAAAATACCCCTGCTCTTTGATTTGTTGAAGACAGCTCTGGGATTTTGGAACCAGTTGAAAAAATCTGAAGGAAGCTGTGGGGAAGCAAAGGTCAGTAGAAAAGATTCTCTGAATGAGGACCTTGACTCCAGCCATCAGCTGTTTTTAAACAATGAGGATGACTAAAATAGTCCCAGCGTTTCTGTTAAAATGCACTGTTCTCACTGGTGACAGCCGAACCAAACGGACCTGGGATAGAGGCCAAGCTCAGCCCCCAAACCAGCTGCATGATTGGAGGCAACTCCCTCCCCTGTGAGCCTGTTTCTACAACTCTTAAAATGGGGATAAGAAATGCTATTTGAAGTGATTCAAGAAGACAGGGTCTGTTATGGAGACTGGCAGACAGTGAGCCATCAGAAATATCGTTAGAAGTAATGTTTACCTGGGTTGTCCATCATTCAGTCACTATGTATAATCCAGGCACCCCATTTGGCACTGTGGTTGCAAAGGATATAGTGATGGGGAGATGGAAGATGCCCTCCCTCTGGAGCTTACATTAGAATGAGGGTAGGCAGCAAATCAGGACCCAAATATTGAACTACACTCCTCCAGAATGCAATGAGGAGTGGCAACTTGATCAAGAACAACATGGGTGAGGGTAACAAGGAGGCCTCTCTGGGAGGTTAGGAGGTGAGCATGACCTGAAACATACAGACAGGAATAAACAGGTCACATGAAATATGAGGGGCTGGAGGTACATGCAGATATAGAAAAGATGGACAGAATGGTCTGTATGGCTGGAGTATATAGGGAGGGAGAAGGTAAGGAGGTGGGCACAAGCCAATTTATGTGGCAACAGGGAGAAGTCTCTCAGGCTATTAAAAGGAGTTTGAGGCAGAGAGCAAAGGGAAGCTTCTGATGACTCTCAGCTGCTGGATATGACTTGAATTTTAGAATCTTCACATTAGAGAGTAGAAGCAGAACAGATTACGGAGGGCAAGAGGGAGGGAAATCGACATTTTGATTGTAAATCTCCAGGTAGATTTGTTGGTGCCATGGTCTAAGGATGGTTGTAATGAAGGGATAGAAACAGGTGAAACAGATATCTTGCTGGCAGAAGAATCAGGAGAGAAGGATAAAAAAGATAGTTTCTGGATTTGGGAGTAGCCAGGAGGCAGGCATTGATGATGTCTGTAAGTGATGTCTGTAATGTGAAAGACAAGCAGGCTAGGGGTGATGGTGAACTAATGGGAATGTAGGTTACACAGCAAGTCTGGGATACTGGTTTGGATCTCTTCTGGGGAGAAACTAGAGGAACAAGGCCTCTCTGGTGTTTAGAGTCCAGCCAAAGAGACTAAGAATGATAGCCTACGCAGGGGAAAGATAGGACATGAGAAGTCTCTAGAGCTGGAGGGAGAATTTCCAAAGGAAGGAGAGTGAATGGAGCTGGGAGCCAGAGCAAATGAGAGCAACATACCTATGTCATTGGGTAACTTGCTTTGAAGGTAACTTGACACGTGCTTTCAGTAGGTAGTAGGCACACAGTTCCTACTGAGGTGGTGAAAGACTGAGCTAGGATGAGGCAGGATACTAAAGATCGTACTTGTTAAACTAAATATTCAAATTCTTTAGAAGAATGTGGCTAAGCCAGGCACCACAGAATCACGCCTGTAATCCTAAAACTACTCAGGAGGTTGATATCTGAGTATCCAGGCTGAATTTCTAACCAGAAAATAAGGCATATGAGGAAGTGTGACTCAAGTGGCAGAGTACTAGCCTTGAGTGGAAAAAGCCAAGTGAGGGAAAGGCCCCAAAGTCAAGCCCCAGTACGGGACAGGGAGGGAGGAGAAAGCAAATGAAACTATCAGGTGTCACATGGTCTCCTAGATTTCTTGCAAGTGGCATCCGAATATACCCAGTTTTATATAGGGATCATTGCTTCAGGGAGCCCATATGGGGTTCTAGCCCCTAGGCAACTAGGGAATAGAGAACCACTGTTTTCTTCTTGCCTTGTACCCATTCCCACCCTGGTCATAGCAAAACAGGACAACACACTGCAGAAGTTGATGTTCTGGGTGCTAAAGGTTTGTAGCTACATTCAGGTTTAGAGAACATCGACCCCCTGCTGGCGTAGTGGTAGCCAGGATACTGAGTCGCACAGAGATGCTATTAACTGGGGTGGGGTGTGTACCAAAAGCTAGCCTTTCCCTTTTGACTATAGCCAAAGGGAAAACTTTCCAGAAGTCATGAATCCTTTGAGTGGATGTGAAAAAAGGGAGGATGTGACTTGAAGCAAGTTTTTCCAGGTGATGGGAAAGAGTTGGGCCTGGAAGAGAAAGCAGAAAAGAAAAGGCAGTGTTATAATGTAACAGGATATGTTTGCCACTACAGTTATTTTTATTCATTAGGTGGAAAGTGGAGCAAATGAATGTGAAGGTGTCTTCCAACCTTAACATCTAGTGTTTGCAGACTCTGTGCTTCCAAGTAAGACAAAACACAAAAGTTTCGAAGCACAAAGGCTTATTCAATGAGCTTCACAGAAGACTTTTAATGTAGAAGAAAAACTTAAAGTAAGTGAATAATATTGTAAAGTTTAAAGATATAGTTGAGAAATATAAAATCATAATAAGCTTTTTGAGAAGGAATAAGGAATGACACGCAGAGAAGCCAGAGTTGTGGCCACAGTTTTCTCCCTCTATACCATGGCTTTGCTGTCTGTAGCTCCATTTATCCATGGTCAAGCACCATCTGAAAATATTACATGGAAAATTCCAGAAACAAACAACTCATAGCTTTTAAGTTGCATGCTCTTCTAAGCAACATGATGAAACCTCAAGCCATCCCACTCTGTTCTGGTAGGACATAAATCATCAATTTGTCTACTGTATATGCTACATACTTGCTACTCACTTAGTTACCACCTAGATTACCAGGTCAATTGTCATGGTATTGCAATGTTGGGTTCAAGTAACAGTTATTTTAGTTGATAATGGTCTCAGAGTACAAAAATAATACCATAAAGAAGGTCCCAGGGCATGTACCACAGAAAGACAGATTAACTCCAATACTACGTGGCAATAGCACAGAACATATATACAAAAATCATAGTTTATATGGGATTCAGTACTATGTGAAGTTTTGCTGGGTACCTTGGACCTTGTCTTCCTTAGATACAGGAATCCTATGTAGTAGTATTCCTATGAGCTATACACAACCAAGAACCCTAAGACATGGCCTAAAGGTTACAGAACTTGATCTCTCACACATTAAAAATGTTTGAAGAATACGAGCCAGTTGAAATATTTTGTGACTCTGAAATTGCCAAAGATTCTGTCATACTCAGGCCTCTGGCCATGTTCATTACTCAGGATAGAACTTGAATCACTTTGACCAGTAGAGAGAGAGAATGGCAGGTTGGCTCCCATTGTAAGTCACAGGCATTTCTAAGTCCATCTTAAAAGTTAGAACATCTACCACTGTCACTTGTAGCTGTAAGGGAAGTGAGGCATATCTTTGGGTTGCACAGTAATGTGGATGTGGCTATTCTGAGGGAATGGTCTACCATTCCCTCATATAAAAATCAAAATAGAGTCCAGAAGAAGATGGTGGAGGAGAAGCTGGGGGCTAAACAAGTTCTTGTGTAGAAACCAGTTTTAGTGTTCTACTGAAATGTCCAAGGCTAGAGAGTCACACCAAGTATGTCATCATAGTACAGAGAGTTTGGCCAGAGAGGAAAAATTCAGGCAGCTTGCTTAAGGAGACAGATTTGAGTACTTGCCAGTGTTCACAGCGGCGGCAGTGGCAGCAGTGGTGGTTGCTGCCACAGCCACCATATCAACAAAGAGAACCCGGGACATAGGTGCCACAGGCCGTGTGTGAGTGGATTCTATTAACTGCCAGCAAGAACTGACAAGGAGTGAAAACTTCCTCCTGCTGACCACTGACAGTCACAGACCATGGAGAGCCTGGAAACCAAAGGAAAGGTGTGAGTTCCACACAAGACATCCTCACTCCTCTTCACAGAGCAGCAGTGAGAAGGTAGCCCCTCTCCAACCACTGGAGAAGAACTCCATCTTTGATACTGACAAAGACCTGCCCAGGGCAGCTAGCAAGTAACTCAGGCCTTAGAAGAAGACAATAGGAGTCATTCAACAGGTCAAAGGAATCTGATCTACAGGGCTCAGCATCACCCCAGGGAAAAGTTGTCCTTCCCAGGCAGAAGGAGGTCTGCCCATGGAGGAGACACTTTCTTCACTGAGTAAACAGAGCCAAAGGCTACCCTACCCCACTGTAGCACAGGCAGCAGACCCAGCTGAAGGAGGATGAAAGAAAACAATTGGAAACTCAGTAAACATAAATGCTGAAAGCGCTCCAGGCTGGGCTCTGTGAGTGTCTCAGAGGCTAGGCCCTCAGGGAAAAGCTACTGATTGCTGGGACAGGCCTCAACCCTACCCACAACCTAGCCCCAGCACAGCAATTCAAAGCTAGAGGAAACAGCCATCTCCCTCTTTTGTGATAATCAAAGCAGATCACCTTCCCACTGAACTAGCCTGGGGGAGGGTCATAAGGTCCCTGGTAAGGCAGAGCATCCTTCTGCCTACTCAATCAAACTCATTTAAGAAAGCAATCAATACACAGGAAACCAAACACCACAAGCAAAAAAGAGACTCCACCAAGAGACTGGTTATGGATACAGGGGAGACACAAGATCCTCTCCAACACCCTCCCCCACAAAAAAAAAAAAAAAAAAAAAGAACTCTTTTCTACATAATTTTTTTATAAAATTGTTTTCTATGTTTTTATCATTTTTATTTTAGGGTTTTTAAAAAATTCTTTTTACTCTTTTCCCTTTTGGTCATTTTTTTTTTTTGCTTCACTTAATTGCTGTTCTGTTCATCCCAAAATATATAGCTGTCTTCGATTATTGGACCTTATCCTTCATTGTGTGCATACGTAATTCAGATTTCGATTACTTAATTCACAAACTCTCGGCCTTAACTTCTTTAATTGTAGTATTATTTATTTATACTTATATAATTTTAACTGTTTCATTTTAAAATTTTTTATTTTTCAGTTTTCCCTTTTCTTTATCTCTCTTCTTTCTTTCTATCCTTTTCCTCTCTCTGAATTAAGGCCTTCATTATATTCCCTCTCTCTCTTTCCCACCCCACAATACTCTAATACTACTTTCTCCTCACAATTCTCCCTAAACCTATTAATTTCTGGTCTGCTGCCCCTTCTTTGATCTTCTTAGTCCATTGATCCCTTGTTATTTGTTGTTGAACTAGATTGTATCTGTTGAACTAGATTGTACATGTACTCATTTTGACTGCATCAATCTGTGCAACTACATAGTTCTGGTTAATGATTGCCTTAAATTAGTGTTCTAGCACAGAATTGGTTTTGCTTTCATACCCAAATGAGCAGAACAAGCCACAAAAACACAAGAAAAATGGCAAGACCAGGTATCTCAACTCCTGCTCATGATTATCAGGCATTAGAGCAATTATGAATAATCCAGAGGAGAGTTCCCAAAATGCTCTACAAACACTACTGGTAAACATGCTGGATCAAAAGACTGAAAGCCTGCAAAAGACTCTGTGTGAGCATGATAGGGAAATCTGTGAGTGAGATGAGGCTAAACAAAGACTAATACAGGAATTTTGCCAGTGTGAAGAGGCTAATCAAAGATTAATAGAGGAATTGTATGAGCAGGATGAGAGGCATTCATGGAATCTACAAACAGAAAGCTGGAGGAATCAATGGAGGCCACAAAGAGAATGCTGAATGAAGCCCAACAGAAGGAAAGAGAACCTAATAAAACTATACCCAAATAACTAAAGGATTTAAGTATGAACACTAAAAACCAAATCAAGGAGGTGAAGAAGTCCATACAAATGGGGCAATGTCATTTTTTCTGATGGAGGCATAAAATTCCATTGTGTATATATAACACATTTTCTTGATCCGATCTAAAATAAAGCTCCAACAAAGAATCTGAAGCCATTAAATCTGACCAATTAGAAGGAAAGAAAAATAAGAAACAAAGTAGAAAGTCTTGACAGTAGGTTAGGTCATGCAGAAGATTGAATCTCTGGGATTGAAGACAGACAAGCATCTTAACAGAGAACTTCACAAACATGCAAAAAGATAGGCCCATTCAGATACAAGAATCCTTTAGAACCCCAAATATACCAGACCAGAACAGGACATCCCACAGTCACATTGTAATCCACACAGGAATAATGCAGACCAAGGAAAAGATCCTTAAAGCTGTGAGGGAGAGAATATCAATCACTTATACAGAGAAACTTCTGATTTCTCAGCAGAGAAAATGAAAGCAAGAAGAGCCAGTATGCCATGCCCTAAAGACAAACAACTATCAACCAAGAGTATTGTACCCAGCTAAACTCCCCTTCATAATGGAAGGCCAAATAAAAAGAAAAACTGAAACAATATATCTCCACCAAACCATCTCTATAAAAGATACTTAAAGATGTCCTACACATAGAAAACCAACAAGAGCACAATAAAGGCCAAGAAATAACCCCCAAACAGAAAATCCAAGAAGCATAGGAAGAACCCAGTTGGCACAGCCCACAAGAAGGTGGATTGGATAACATGGCAGAAACTACCAAACACCTTTCAGTCCTAACTCAATATTAATGGACTTAACTCTCCAATTAAGTGACATAGATTGTCTAGTTGGATCAAAAAGCAAGATTCTTCTATCTTCTGCCTTCAAGAGACACACCTTGCCCACATAAACAAACATATTCTGAAAGTGAAAAGCTGGAATGAAATCTACCAAGTAAATGGCCCCCATAAACAGGCAGGAGTTGCAATTCTAGTATCAGATAAAGTAGACTTCAAATTAAAATTAGTGAGCAGAGATAAAGAAGGTCATTACATACTAATTAAGGGGTCTCTCCTTCAGGAGAGTATTACAATTCTAAATATCAATTCACTAAATTATGGAGCACCCAAATTTATCCAAGAAACACTACTTTCCCTCAAATCTCACATAAATCCAAAGACATTAACTATTGGAAACTTTAAGTCACCACTATCCCCACTGGATAGGTCAACTCAGCAAAAACTCAACAGAGAAACCTTGGATCTAAACAACTGCATAGATCAACTAGACTTAACAGACATCTACCAAATATTTCACCCAGCAGCATCAGAATATACATTCTTCTCAGCAGCATACAGAACAGTCTCCAAAATAGATCACATTTTAGGCCACAAATCAAATTTTTCCATATTCAGAAACATTGAAATTATGGTCTGCATTCTCTCAGACCACAAGGGAATAAAAGTAAAATTCAACACCAAAAGCCATCAAAGAAAATCCTATAACACTTGGAGGCTGAACAACACATTGTTGAAGCACCAGGGGGTGATGGAAGAGATTAGAAAGAAAATTCAAATGTTCATGACACTTAACAAAAATGAACACACAAATCACCAGCTCCTCTGGGACACAAAAAAGGCAGTACTCAGAGGCAAGTTTATAGCTCTGGAGTTCCTACATCAACAAATTGGAGAGATTTGAAACCAACAATTTAACAAGGCATCTGAAGCTCCTTGAAAAAAAGCAACAAGCTAAATCTCTATCCATTAAACAGAAACAAATATTTAAAATTAAATTAGAATTAAATGAATTAGAGTCCAAAAAAAAAACACAGAAAGAATCAACAAAACAAATAGTTGGTTCTTTGAAAAAATTAACAAAATTGACAGACCCTTAGCAAATCTTATCAGAAAAAGAACACACCCAAATAAACTAACTCAGAAATAAGAATGGAAACATCACCACAGAAACAATCAAGATTCAGAACATTATAAGGGAACACTTCTCAAAGCTTTATGCTAATAAATTTAAGAACCTGGAAGAAATGGATGAATTTCTAGCAAATATTGACATGCCCAACCTAAATCAAGATGAGGTAAACCAAATTAACAGACCCATAACAAGCACTGAAATAGAAACAGCAATAAGAGACCTCCCACCCAAGAAAAGCCCAGCTGAATTATACAAGGCCTTAAAAGCAGAACTCACACCAATACTCCTCCAACTCTTCAATGAAATTGAAAGTGAAAATTCACTACCAAACTCTTTCTATGAAGCCATCATAACCCTCATCCCCAAATCAGGGGGATTCATTAAAGAAAGAGAACTATAGACCCATTTATTTGATGAACATCGATACAAAACTTCTCAACAAAAGAAATCATACACCATGATCAAACAGTATTAATTTCAGGGATGCAAAGCTGTTCAATGTGTGGAAGTCAATTAATTCATCACATTAACAAGAGCAAGGATAAGAACCGCATGATTTTCTCAATTGATGCAGAAAAAGCATTCGACAAGATCCAACACCCTTTTAATTTGAAGGCTCTGGAAACACTAGGAATCCATGGAACATTCCTCAATACAATAAAGGCTATATATGACAAATCTACAGCCAGCATCATACTTAATGGTAAAAACTAAAGCCATTTACTCTAAATTCAAGAATGAGACAAGGATGTCCCCTCTCTCCACTCTTCAATTTAGTATTAGAATGCCTAGCTAGAGCAATAAGACAAGATGCAAACATAAAGGGGATCCAAATAGGGAAAGAAGAAATAAAACTCTCCCTCTTTGCAGATGACATGATGTTGTATTTAAAGCACTCCATGGACTCCACTCCCAAGTTACTCGAGCTGATTTGAATCTTTGGCAAAGTAACAGGGTATAAAATCAGCCCTCAAAAATCAATGGCTTTTCTGTATGCCACTAATGAGAAGAGCACACCTGAAATCAGAAAAGTAACTCCTTCTGTAATAGCCTTTGTACAGTATCTTTATATTAAAAATCAAAATATACAAGAAGGTGATGATTCACTTTACAAGTGACTTTTCTTTTACCTTCAGAGCAAAAAATACATCTATTGCTTAGTATTTTAGTCCTTTAGCTGAATGCCTTAATGTACCCCTCCTAACTTTGCCCCTCATCCATACCAAAAATCGTTGGTAATTTTTCATTCTGTGTCTATTCTTACATTGTTCAGACTTTAATTCCAATTCATGCACAAAGGACTAGGTACAATCATTATGATAAAATGAATGGGCAGGGTAGGAGCAGTTCCTACAAGGAAAGAATACACACAGCACACAACACATGCACATAAATGAATCTATGCTGTGATTTGGAAAGGCTTATCATCTGGCACCGGTCCATTACCACTGGTTAGTGGTAAGGCCTTGAACAGGTGGGATGTAGTGGGAAGTGACTAGGTCATTGGGTCTCCTGCCATTGGACAGGATCAATGTACTTCTCATTGGCTTTTATTGAGAGACTATCTTTGTCTTCTGTATATTTGTTTCCTTGCCACTGCTATGCCCTGTTTGATGCCCAATGGGACCCCTACCAGAGGCTAAGTATATCTCCTGTCTGCCTTTGGACTTCAAACTGTAAAACTAAGAGTGAAATATACATTTTTTTTTTATAAATTACTCAGCCATGGACATTTTGTTATCCCAACAGAAAACAGACTCACCTACTTCACTGGAAAGGTGAGTCTACTGTGCATGAGGTCAGAAATGAGATGAAGAACTGATAGACTTTGACACACAGGAACACGCCCTTTTCTACAAGGAGGAGGGTTCTCAGAGTTCACTCATCCTGAAGAAGTGGTTCCTAGTCGGCCTCATACACCAGCAGAACATGTGATCTTCTAATTGAACTAGAAAATAGTTCCAACCTCACTTCTTTGTGCATGTATTAACTTCTTTAAAGAGAAATGTATTTCTTTGGTTATGGAAGGCCTGCTTGCTTATACACCTAAAAGGAACAACTCTCACTCTTAGCGAATGTTATTTTTGGAATATTTATTCTAGATTGTTATCCTAATCCATACTGCTACAGCAGAATACTATAGACTGCATTCTTTATGGAAAAGAAATGTATCTCTCATAGCCTAGAAAGTCCAACATCAAAATCCAGCATCTGTTGCAGGTCTTTAAGCTATACCATAATGTGGAAGGAAGTAGAAGGACAAGAGAATGAAGGCTCCATCCTTACACAGCAGAAGAGTGGAGGAGCAAGTCTATTGTATTTTGCTATTTTATTTTATTACTTTTATTTTCCTATTTGGTGTTAGTATTGAGCCTTACACTCTTGCCTGGCTTTTTCACTCTAGGTTAGCACTCTCCCACGTGGGCCATGTCTCCACTTTCATCTTTTGGATGATTAATTGAAGATAAAAGTCTCATAGAGTTTTCTGCCTGGGCTGGCTTCAAACCTTGGTCCTGAGATCTCAGCCTTCCGATTACAAGTAGAAGCCATTGATACCAGGCTATCTTGATTTTTAAATTGTGGTTCTCCCTTCTTCTTTCTCATCCCGACCCTTCCTCTTCTGTTTCTCTTCCCTTCTTATTCTGCCTTCTTGCCACTACCTTTGGAAGAGAAGTCATTGAAGAAATTAGGTAGGCGGTGTTTATACAGAGAAGGGGCTAAACAGAGAGCTCATTACACTTCCTCTAGGTCCCATAGTAGGAACACATTTAAAAAAAAGAAAAGCTTCAGCCAGGGCATCAGTGACTCATGTTTGTAATCCTAGCTATTCAGGAGGCTGAGATCTGAGAATCACGGTTTGAAGCCAGCCAATGCAGAAAAGTCAATGAGACTCTTATCTCCATCTGCAAAAACAAAACAAAAAGCCAGAAGTAGAGCCGTGGCTCAAGTGGTAGATTACTAGCCTTGAACTAAAGAAGCTCAGGGACAGTGCCTAGGCCCTGAGTTCAAGCCCCGGGACCTGCACCAAAAGAAAACAAAGGCTTCAACAAGTATACTGGGGCATACCTGCAGTTCTAGCACTAGGGAGATTTGAGTAGGAGAATCATGAGCTCCAGATTAATATGAACTCTGTGTGTGTGTGTGTGTGTGTGTGTGTGTGTGTGTGTGTGTGTGTGTGTGTGTTTACAGGTGTGAGCCACGATTACCCAGCTGGCAATCTATATATTCTACATTTATTTTAAATGACTTCAACATTGGCCATTCCCTTTAGTAGGTAATTTAAAACAATATCAATATTTTAGTGCCATTTATACAGCTGGTACTAGCAGCCAGCACCTTTGTCCCAAAGCAGCCAGAGATGATGAAGACACTGCTCTGATTTTCTGGATGAAGAGAACAGATTGTTCCCTGGAGCAGAAATTACTCTTCCAGGGCACAGAGGGGCCATTCAGGGCTCAGAAAGAGCTCAATGGTCCCTGACAGCCCTGCCAAGTTAATGCGACTCCCAGAGCGAGTGACTCCCTTTCATCTCACCAATTCATTCAGCCTCATTACCTCCATCATCAAGCTAGGGCCCTCAGTGTGGCACAGAGAGACTTCGTTCTTCTCTGCCCAGGAAGGAACAGAGGGAGCTCCAGGCCAAGACTGGACAGAAAGGAAGACCCTAACTCTTGATCTAAACTAGCCTAGAGCTTTAGTGCTCAATAAATACTCAAGAACAGAAAGGGAAAAGCTGAATGTATGCCCTTCCAGTGATACTGAGCCTGGATCCCTCAAGATATCTCGTTCATTCCCAGGCCTCAAAGGGATGTTTCCAAGTGAGCTTTGCTCAGAAAATTCAGGGCTTTCTGGTAGGTAGCCCCAGATCGCTAGTGGTGAGCCATAGAGGTGAATGAAATACTGCAGAGGGGTGAACCCCACCCCGCCCCTGTTTGGAGAGCACTTCATAGCTGGTCAAAATTATTTTCATTACTCCCTTTTCTCTTCTCCCCATGTAACAATGACACTTCCCATAGCTAACATCCATGCATTATGCATCTCAAAATAGCTAGAGAGAGGAGTTTGAATGGACTCGCTCTCCCTTCGGGACGGCTGATGCCCTAATTCAATCATTACACACACACATAAGAGTGGAGACATCCCATTGGATGACCCCATAGCTAGGTAAAATTGTGTGTGTGTGTGTGTGTGTGTGTGTGTGTGTGTGTGTGTGTGTGTGTTATATGTTGCTCTGCCACTTGAGCCACACTTCCATTTCTGGCTTTTTTATGTGTGTGATGGTTAATTGGAGATAAGAGTTTCACAGACTTTTCTGCCAGGGTTGGCTTTGGACCTCAATCATCAGACCTCAAGATCCTGAGTAGGTAGGATAACCAGTGTGAACTCCTGGTATCCAGCTATCTATATATAATTTGTATTTCAATCTTCCAAGGCAGTGTCCAGACCCATAAAAACAGCAAATCATACAGTTGCTGTATACTCCCAAAGATTTCAGTCCAAGCTCTGGGTCAGAGGCATACAAATGTCTGGTGGTCCACAATGCATAGATGACACATTCAAACTACAGTGCATAGGCCGACACATCTTATGTTTGACTCTGTGCTTGGAGAGGTATGTGAGAATATGGATGACAGCTCCTGCCCTGTATAATATGTCCATAGTAGCCATCATATGGGGTAGAAAGTGGTCAGTGTTAGTGATATAGAGGAGAGAGAGAGAGAGAGAGAGAGAGAGAGAGAGAGAGAGAGCACCAACTTTTATCAAGCCATTACCCATGTGGTCCAGGATTAGAGTACAGAATTGAACACATCATAACAATCAACATGCAGTTTTCAAAGAATCGATGTTTGTTGCTTGTCCATCATAGACTCCATGAGGAAAGCACAGATATTGCTTTCCTTTAACATCTGTGGCAGACATTGTACCCTTGGATCATAGAGTGCCCCGAGGCTAGTGCTTACATTCCTATGAGCTGGATCCACATTTTCAGCCTGAGCAAAGGCAGAAACAGTCCTCAACCAATGTGTGGTGGTGCCACTTAATAAATACCCAAAGTTCTCTCTCCAAGGCAGGAGTACTCAGGATTCTAAGCTGGCCTGTGCAGTTCCAGAGACACTGTTCCTCTCTATCAAACCTTCCCTTCCATCTCCCATTCCCATCTGTCTCCCATTTCCATCCACAAATAAACTTGCTTCACTGCAGTTTCCATTTCAAGGTCTGTTTGTGAGACAGCACAAAGCCTTTATTCCTCATTTCTCCTGCCTTGGGCTTGGCACTTCTTGTTCCAGAGAACCCCAGAGGAAAACTCACTGGGGACAGATGGTCGTGGAAGGACTTTCTCTGCTCCACAAAGTCACACAGAAAACCAGGCTGCTATTGTCCATGGCTTCCTCTTTTATTTAACTTTATTATTTTTAAACGTGACGTGGAGGATCAAACTCAGAGTCTTTTTACATGCTGGGCAAGTCTGTACCACTACACTATACCTGCAGCCCTTGGATTTTTGAGACAGTGTTTTGCCATGTAGCCCAGCAAAACCCTGAGTATACAATCCTCCTCCCTTAAGAGGATTGTAATTCCTGCCTATTGGAATTACAGGTGCGCACTGGCTGTCCAGTAGCATCTTCTCTTTACCTATTGTGGTGGCAAGGAGAACTAGAACCCTAATCTTGATTCCAGAGTGCTGACTGTACCTGTGACAATACTTCTACCTCAACTAATAGACTGTGACATGGGTTGTTTTTATCACATTTCTTTCTCTTTTATTCTTTTTTTTTTTTTGGTGTGTGTGTGTGGGGGGGGGGGGGAGTTGTGAGACTTGAACTCAGGGCCTAGGCCCTGTCCCTGAGCTTTTTTTTTTCTCAACAATTTTAAGCCACAGTTCCACTTCTGGCTTTAGGTGGTTAATTGGAGATAAGTCTCATGGCCTTTCCTACCTGAGCTGACTTTGAACCACAACCCTCATATCTCAGCTAGGATTACAGGTATGAGACACCAGTGCCTGGCTATATCCCATTTCTTTAACTCCCATATGTATCTGGCCAGAAAGCTTCCACCAAAACCAGTCTATCTTCCCTGTAGAAGAAATGACTGCAATTTCCCACTTGGAAAGGCATTTTGTTAAATTTCCTTTTTTAGAGAGACTAAAAGCCCTACTGTATCCAAAAAGGGCTCCGCAGAGGGAGGCTGCGACTCAGATGTCTTCTTCTAAATTGACGGGCTCATTATTTTTAAATTACTTCAAGCCCTGCCAAGATTAGAATTCTTCAGAAGGCTGCACCAATGCCGAAAGATGTTGTCTCTGAAGTTACAAGACCCTCATCATCTCTCATTCTGCAGGGGCCCTGGGAGCCTCCAGTTAGCTGAACATCAGCTGCCTGACCTACTTGGATTTTGGACCAGTGCAAAATCGAGCATAGTCTTGTAGAGATGGATTTTGATAAAATTAATAGTCACTGCTGAAGATTGGGGCCCTTTTGCTGTAGCTGCCACAAAGGCAAGTGGCTTAAATTTTGTCTGAGAACAATGGCACCAGGGAACCACAAGGTGTCACAAAATGGAGACACAAAATGGAGCTAGTTGTGGAAAAAAGGCAAAGAAAAAGATGAAGAGGAGGTCAGAGAGGAAGACTGTATGGAAAGCAAGATTGTAAGAGCAGCTGCCAGAGGCCAGTGCTGGGCTTCTCTGCAATGTCCCTCTGGCCTGAGATCCTGTCTACACTGGCAAAGCTGAGCCTGCTGGAATGATCAGGATCACAAGAGTATCACAGTTCTGCCTGATGGCTCTGAAATCCCCTCAGAGCAGGATTAGTATAGCTTTTATCTCCTTGCAGAAACAAACCCTGTGGTTTCTAATCCTGGGTGCTTACTGCTTCCTACACATCCTAAAATATAAGCAAGAATTAATGCATTTTGTTTAGTCTTCCTTTGGCTTACAATGATGTAATCACACATGGAAATGTATGGTTCTATAGTCACGTGGTTCCCCAGAGAAAGAGACTCAATGGGATGGAGATTATAAATATAATATGTAATATACATTTATATACATGCATCTATACACATACACTACATATATACATATACACTATATACATACACAATTCTATATATATAAAAACCTATATATATATACACTAATACTAGTTCATAAGTACCAAGAGAGCATATATTATACATGATGCTATAACAGTTGCTGCTGTATATATCCTAAAGTATACATGCATAGATAGATAGATAGATAGATAGATAGATAGATAGATAGATAGATAGATAGATAGATAGATAGATATAAATGTGAAAGAGAATAAAGAACTAACTTGCCTGATTGTGGTGGTGGAGAAGTCCCATAGTCCAAAGATGGCCAGGAGAACTGATGGAACAGCTCCATGTCAGATCTAACTCAAAGGCAGAAAAAGACAACTGTCTACCTGGAAGATAGCTGAGAGAACAGTTTCCCTTACGCAACCTTTTTGTTCTATTCAGACCTCTCCCTGCCCCCTCCCCACACACACCCCTGGCCCAGAGTGAGTGAGATCTGTTTCATCAGAGAGGGCAATTCGTTTTACTCAGGTTACAAAATTAAATGACAATGTCCTCCAGAAATATACCACACACGTTCCCGGAATAATGTTCAGCCTAATATCTTAGCCACTGCAGAGACTAATGTATCTCCCCCACCCCTCATTCTTTCCTTCCTCCCAGTCATTCCTAGCCTGTGATGGGTACGGTGATGTAAAGCCCAGGTTCCTCTTCAGGGATGAAGGGTGGTTCTCCCAGATATCCATGTCCATCAGCCCTTTGGGGGCTACTTTACCTGAAGACAATTCCCTTGCCCAAGTTTCCTTCCCAAATGCATCACCTCCTGCAATCACCCCCTGATAATGGGATTAGGATGTATGACAGCCTGGCCCACCTAAAAAAAAAAAGTATTGTTATTATAAAGGTGGTATACAGTGGGGTTACAGTTACATAAGTCAGGTAAAGAGTTCATTCCTTTTTGGACAATGTCACCCTTTCTCACTCTCAGTTTTCCCCTCCCATTCCTGCCCTCACCCACAAGTTGTATAGTTTATTCTTAATACAGTGTCTAACGAGTGCCACTGCTGCATTTGTTCACCCTTTGTCCCTCTTGACCAGCTTTTAACCCCAGGTGGGGTATGCCAGAGAACCATACTGCTCAGAGCTCCCTGTGACCACCTGGGGTCTTGGGGCATGGCAGCCCAGGTCCTCCTTCCCTCTGGTTTGTTTTCTTCCACAGCTCTGTGTCCTGTTCCATCGTCTCCAACAAGAATCCAGCCTCCCTTTGAAGGTGGCTCAGTGGTAAAGTGCTTGCCTTGCATGCATGAGGCCCTGGGTTTGATTCCTCAGCACCACATGGCAGAAAAAGCTGGAAGTGGCACTGTGGCTCAAGTGGTAGAGCACTAGCCTTGAGCTGAAGAGCTGAGGGACAGTGCCCAGGCCCAGAGTTCAGGCCCCACGACTGGCAAAAAAAAAAAAAAAAGAATCCAGTCTCCCAACCACAGACTCAGAGCCTCAGTCATTGAGCTGACAGTGTGTCATCTCTGCTGTATCCACACTCATGCATGTAAGTTCTCTAGAAGTTGGTCCTACTCAGTAGAAGCTACAAGTGATAGAATAATATTTGTGCAAACAAGTCATCTAGCCAGGCTTCTTTTTTTGTTTTTTGTTTTTTTGTCCGTCGTGGGGCTTGAACTCTGGGCCTGAGCACTGTCCCTCAGCTCTTCAGCTCAAGGCTAGCACTCTACCACTTGAGCTATAGCGCCACTTCCAATTTTCTAGTGGTTTATTGGAGGTAAGAGTTTCACAGACTTTCCTGCCCAGGCTGGCTTTGAACCGCGATCCTCAGATCTCAGCCTCCTGAGTAGCTAGGATGACAGGCGTGAGCCACCGGCACCCGGCTTAACCAGGCTTCTTAAGTACAGAATACTTTTGATTCACTTCTTGTATGCAGGTATGCGTGTGTGTGTGTGTGTGTGTGTGTGTGTGTCTGCGCACGCGCGCGTGCGCACATGCGCTGTTACTGAGACTTGTACTCAAGGACTAGGCTCTGTCTCTTAGCTTTTTCACTCAAGGATGGTACTCTACCGCTTGAGCCATACCTTATCTCACTTCTCATTTTTTTGGTGCTTAATTGGAGATAAGTGTCTCACACATATCCCTGCCAATGCTGGCTTTAAACCAGGATTCTCAGATCTCAGCCTCCTGGGTAGCTAGGATTATAGACCTGAGCTACTGGTACCCAGCTTGATTTGTATCTTAATCCTGGTTCAGTTGGGCTCTTTCAGATCCTCTGCCATCCAGGACTTTGGCTGTGTCTTGGAAGTCTTCCTTTGATCTTATTTAGAAGCTCCCCTTTCTGAGCTGCCAAGAGTTGGCATCATTTCCTGTGTCCCATAACCAATATGGCAGCCTTCTGCTATCAGCTGTCACTCTGGAAATTGAGGCCTTCCCTCTACCCCTCCCTTTGCCTGTCCTCAACATGTACCATGATGGCAGAATCATGCAGAGGTTGCAACATGTGACACAGAGAAGCCAACTGTGTCCACATTCCATGTCATGCATTCCTAGCTGTCTCCTCGCCCAACAAGAGAGACGTCTGGGTCCCCTGCAAAGAATAGCCTCCTTGGCAGCAAGCAGATCAGATCTGATAGAATTTTTCTCTTTTTACTTCTCTTTAAGAAAGTAATTCCTAAATGAGTTATCATCTCTGTGCATGGCTTCATGGTTGACCTTCTTCCTCTGAAAAATTCATCTTTTATCGATAGAGGGGCAGGCACACCAGAATCAGGGAACATAGTGAACAGCAAGTTTATTGTGAAACCCAACATGATGGGCACTGAGCAAGAGGAAAGGAGTCACGTTTGTGTTGTGTGGTGTGGTGTTTTTGTAGTACTTGGGCATGAATTCATGGTGGTGTGCTTGCCAGCAGGCACTCTACCCCTTGAGTTATGTCCTTTTGGGTCTTTATTTATCTTTTGTTTTTCTTATTTGGTAGGGTCTCCTTTTTACCCAGGATTGGCCTGGGACTCAGTTTCTCTAACTTAGGTCGCTCTTATAGCTGGAAATTCAAACATGCACCATTACGGCCTGTGCATTATTGAGATAGTGTCTTAAGAACTTTTTCCTTCCATGTGTCTTGAACCATAGTCCTTCTGATATCAATCTCCCAAGTAGCCAGCAGGAAAGAAGCCATGATTGGAATCAGGATTACATATGTCAATCATGAAAGAATGGCATCCAACTCAAATCATTCTGCTTGCAAGGACCCAGGTCTTTCTACTCTAAATAAGCTGATGCTTATTTGTGCTCCTCAGCCCCACATACATTCCCTCAATTATTTGAGACTATTTGACATTAAGAAATGAAAAGAGGGATTGCATGAAACTGCAGAGCTTCTGCACGGCAAAGGACATAGAAAGCAAGATGAATAAAAAGCCCACAGATTGGGAGAAGATCTTCACTAACCATACAACGGACAAGTGTCTCATATCCAAAACATACTTAGAAGTCAAAATATTAAATCTCCCAACAACAAATCCTCAAAGAAATAACTGCCTGATAAATAAGTGGACTAAAGACTTAAAGAGAGACTTCTCTGAAGAGGACATAAGAATGGCCAGTGGACACATAAAGAAATCCTCAACTTCTCTAGTCATAAAAGAAATGCAAATCAAAACAACATTGAGATTCTACGTCACCCCAATTAGAATGGCTATAATCAAGAAATCTAATAACAAGATGCTGGAGGGGATGTGGCCAAAGGGAACCCTACTGCATTGTTGATGGGAATGTAAACTTGTTCAACCACTTTGGAAAGCAGTATGGAGGTTCCTCAAGACTCCACATAGAGGGCCCCTATGATCCCTATTCCAGAAATGAAAAATTTTACTTTTTTATTTCAGAGCTAATTGGTTTGTAGGAAAGAACACTTGTCTGACATCAAGATTTTAGTCATTACATGGTAACAATTTTCACCAGGAGATTATTTTTAAATGTTTAAAATTCATTGTGAATGCATACTTCTCAGATAATTTACCTTTAAATTTTTGAAATACTAAAAAATTGTGGTGAATTATACATGATTTAAAATTTACCAATTTAAGCAGGACACTGGTGGCTCATACTTATAATTCTAGATTATAAGGCTGAGATCTGAGGATCACAGTTGGAAGCAGAAAAGTCCTTGACCAGAAAAATGAAAGCAAAAAAGCAAGCAAACAAACAAACGAGAGAGAAAGAGAGAGAGAGAGAGAGAGAGGGAAGGAGGGAGGGAGGGAGGGAGGGAGGAAGGAAGGAAGGAAGGAAGGAAGGAAGGAAGGAAGGAAGGAAGGAAGGAAGGAAGGAAGGAAGGATGAACACAGAAAATAGAGTTTATTGGGACCACCCAAATGGAAGGAAGACAGCAATAAATTCTGAGCTTTATGACAAGGAGCTGGACATTGAGATTTGTCCAGCTTAGGGTCTTAGAAAGGAGCCTGTTCATCAAGTCAACTTACCAAGCCTGCAAACTCAGATAGTTGTGAAGCTGGCCATGTGGAGCTGGGGCAAGACAATAAACCATCACACTGGCTTCTGTGACAATACCAGTGTCCAAATGGAGGCAACATGAGGTAGTTACTATAGAACCATACTTACAGCCAGGGGGGACAAGGAATTCTAGGACATCACTGAAGTGTCCTGGTGCATTGGCAGTGACAGAAAGGATGCTGGACTTCATGGCTTAGGAAAGTCATGCAAGACCTCCACGAAAGTGGAATGGTTGACAGCTGGAATGGACGAAATCCCTTATAAAGGCCCCAGTTATTTGGTCTTCTCCCTCTGCTTTTGTTCTGGCATCCATCATTTCCATCTACACCCACACATAGCCACAGGCTTGCGAGAGTTTGATTGGAGTAAGGGATCATAACCTCATGCTGAGGCCTGTTTAGAAGAGCTGTATCTCATGGAATAATGAATGGAGGCAACAGTGGAGGGCACTGTTAGTGGTGGTGGTAGGTGGTCCAAAAGCACCTCACCCACTGGTCAGTGCTGATATCACCAGGTGTGAGGCTCCTGGATAGTATGTGCTTCTCCATGGAACAGAACATAACACATAGTGCAGACCATGGAGAATCTTGCCAGAAGTCAATATGAACCTAATTGAGACCATAGCTCTAACTACCACGTTCCTCTAAGTATAGAAAAAAATAAACATATCAATAAACACCAGAGATATGCTATCCACAGGACCCTGAATATGGAAAATTGCATAAATAAGGTGAGTATTAAGCAGCTTAAGCTGCCATAACAAAATGCCACAGGCTGGATAGCTTAAACCGAAAAAAACGTATTTTCTTATATTTCTCTAGTTCTGGAAGACGAGAGGTCAAGATCAAGGTGCTAGTGCCTTCAGTTATGGATTCACTTCCTGGCTTTCAAACCACTGCCTTTTCACTGTGTTCTAAAATGGTGGTGGATAGGTGGAGGGCTCTGGTGTCTCTTCTTATAACAGTAATCCTATGCCATACCCTTATAATCTCATTTAACTGTAGGCCCTATCTCCGAGTATACAAGAAGCTTTATGTTAAGGCTTTAACATGCTAAGGGGATAGAATTCAGTCCTTAGCATGTCATACAAATGACTTTTCGCTCTCACTAAAGACAGATCACCTGCATCATGGTGACTGCTTCCACCTCCAGTCCTAATCTTTAGAGGTGAGGCCCTCTGTCCAATCTCTGTTCCCAGTGTTTATCCCAAATCTCCATATCAGTGCAAATACCTCCATGTTCCAGACTTGGTTTGGGAGCCCTAAGTGCCCATTGCAGAAGTGCCAATGTGGACACATGCCACCAGGAACAGCCTGGTCTATTAAGAAGGTAAAACATGGAGTTGAATCAGAGTGGAAAAGCATACTGCAATTAAGGGCACAATGACCCATCCTTTGAGGACCATTAAGTACGAATAGAATTACTCTGAGTCTAGGTTATTGTGCTTCTGTATTGTAAGCAATTTTGTGAGCAGATGGGTCAGCATCTATCATTCTCCATAATGCATTTTGAGAAGTAGAAAAGGCTGTAACATAGTCTAATGGGTTATATCCACATTAATACATTTACCAAGTTCATGTTTCTTTCCAGCTATTTATAAATCAGTTACTGGTACGTATTGGCCCTTTTTTTTCTGATACCGTTTTCACATTTGGTGATGTCACCACTAATCATCACCACCTTTTTCTCTTTCAATAAAAACTCTTTTCCAGAGCCCAGCTCCCTAAATCTAATGAAAAGAGGGCATTGATGTCTTCAAAGGAGAAACACTGCTAAAGATTTCCAGAGAAATAAACTTGCCTTAATCCATTTTCTGTTACTATGACAAAGCACCCAAAGTGGGTAATTTATTTAAAAAACACAGAAGTTTATCTCTTTCATAGTTGTGGAGTCTAGGAGGCCCAAGAGCATGATGTGGGAATCTGTGTAGCATCTGGCGAGGGCTTCATTCTACATTAAATATGGTACATGCCGTTACGTGGGGAAACAGAGCAAGAATGCTACCTCTGACCTCACTTTCTCTTACCATGCAGCCACTAATGCCATCATGGAAGCCCCATCCTCATGATCTCATCGAACCTTTGCCACTACCCAAAGTCTTCACTTTCTAAAACCATCAATATAAAATTTGATAACTAAGTTTCTAACACATAAATTTTGGAGGAAACTTTCAAACCACAGCAGTCCCTAAGTCTGAGGCATTCAGAAATGAAACCAGGTGCTGGAGTCACCTGGTTTTGAATTTCTCCTCTGTCTCTGATACTTTCTCATGGAACTAGAGCTGATGGTGTTATCATTGGGCATCCCCACACTACTGGAGGCCTGCCTGCTCTAAATCACAGTGCAGTGTGGATACGAAAGTTCATGAGAATACACTACTTCTCAGAAACCCTGAAAAGATTACAGGAAGGAACAGGAGAAACTCTAGGGCTCTTTGGCACAAGCCAAAATTTTCTTAATAAAGATCCCAAAACACAACAAATCAAAGAAAGATTGGACAAATGGGATTGCATGAAACTGCAGAGCTTCTGCATGGCAAAGGACATAGCTAGCAAGATCAATAGACAGCCCATGGATTGGGAGAAGAACTTCACTAGCCATACAACGGACAAGGGTCTCATATCTAAAATATACCTGGAACTCAAAAAATTAAATCCCCCAACAACAAATCCTCAAAGAAACAACTGCCCTATAAATAAGTGGGCTAAACACTTAGAGAGACTTCTCTGAAGAGGACATAAGAATGGCTAATAGACACATGAAGAAATGCTCAACTTCTCTAGGCATAAAAGAAATGCAAATCAAAACAACATTGAGATTCCACCTTACCCCAGTTAGAATGGTTATAATCAAGAAATCTAATAACAAGATGCTGGAGGGGATGTGGCCAAAGGGAACCTTACTGCATTGTTGGTGGGAATGTAAACTTGTTCAACCACTTTGGAAAGCAGTATGGAGGTTCCTGAAAAGACTTCACATAGAGCTCCCCTATGACCCAGCAATCCTACTTTTAGGCATTTACCCAAATGATCACAAACAAGGGTATACTAAAGCTACCAGCATAGTTACGTTTATTGCAGCATTATTCACCATAGCTGATATGGAACCAACCCAGATGCCCCTCAGTAGATGAATTGATTAAGAAAATGTGATATCTATACATATTCTCTCTCTCTCTATACACACACACACACACACACACACACACACACACACACACACACACATATACACACACACAATGGAATTCTATGCTTCCATCAGAAAGAATGACATTGCCCCATTTGTTAGGAAATGGAAAGACTTGGAAAAAATTATATTAACTGAAGTAAGCCAGATCCAAAGAAACATAGGTCCCATGGTTTCCCTTATCTGCAATAACTAGTATATGTCAAGGACAAGCAGAAGAGGTCAAAAGCTATGTACATGTGACCATATAAGCTGATGCTAAGAGAAATGAACCCCAAGATAGGGACACAAGAGATTTTATCTTTCTTGCTGTTCTTTTTAAAGTACTTATAATGTACTATGTAATTTTTTGGTTTCTTTATATGTTCTTTCCCCATGGTATAACCCCTGTTGTCACTGTATTTGATTCTGGTGCCCTGCATCTTGTTTATACATTTTTCTAATTTGGGGAGGGGAAGGGTAATAACAAAATGCTGAAATAAGGATACAGTATGTCCCATTGTACAAGACTCTGTGTTGAACAAGAACTTTACAACTTTGGAGAGGGAGGAGTTCGGGAGGTAAGGAGGAAAGGGATGGTAGGGGAAAAACAAAGGAGGGAGTAAAAATGCTTGATAGGAAATGGACGTATTACCTTGCTCATATAACTATAACCCCTGTGAACAGTATCTTTACAATAAGAAATATATATTTAAAATTAAAACTTAACCCACAAAAATAAGGAGCTTTTCTGTATGTCAACAATGAGAAGAGCAAGACTGAAATCAGGAAAGCAACTCCATTCGAAACAGCCTCAAAAAGAAAATACCTAGGAATTAACCAAAGATATGAAGGACCTCTATGATGAAAACTTTAAAAGCCTGAAAATGGAAATTAGAGCAGATCTAAGGAAATGGAAAAACCTTCCATGTTCCTAGATTAGAAGGATTAACATCATGAAAATGGCAATATTGCCCAAAGCTATCCACAAATTCATCGCAATATCCATCAAAATACCAAAAATGTTCTTCAATGATACAGAAGTAGCAATCCAAAAATTCATATGGAATAATAGAGGACCCTGAATAGCAAATCCTTAGTAGGAAAAACAGTACTGAAGGAATATCAATGCCAAATTTCAAACTCCAATACAAAACCACAGTAATAAAAACAGCTTGGTACTGGCACAATAATAGGCCTGAGGACCAATGGACTAGAATAGTAGCTGGCTTCATTTAATCTATAACAACCTGAAGCCCAGAGAATTAAATAACTTAAAGTTGTCTATCCGAAAGTGGCAGGCTAGGAAAAATACCTGGCTCAGTTCAATCTAGAAGTCATTTTCCCTAACCTTGCCTCATCAGTGGAGACTATGGCTGCTTTGTGGAGCCTTTAGATGTTAGGCCAACCCACTAAACCACACTTCAACTGTGGATACTTGGGAGCCATTGATGGCTGAGCAAGGATGCTCAAGGTTTCCAGATGACCCAATAACCCTCGGCTGGCAGCATCATATAGGGCAGATATCAGTGAACAGAAGCTGGAGGCAGAGACCAGCTCAGATGCCATTAAAAGAGAACTCTAGACATGATCTAGGCACTGACAAGGAACACACAGAGTAACTGTAAGAGAAGTTGCAGGAGAAGGAAAGAAATCAATGACTGGCAGGGAACAGGTGGAGAAACATTGGTGGTGCCGAGCTTCTGTGTGGGCCCTGGAAGACAATGGAGACATGGGGAAGGGGACCCATATCAATGCAAACAGGGAGAAGGTACCTTTACTGCCAGGGACACAGGACCAACCATCTGGAATCTACATCTCAGCTAGGCTCTTGATCACTGACTCACCCACACATGAAGATGTCCAGGCCACCTTCATTCTTATTCATAGTCAACACAGAAGAGGACAGAGTATGGACTAATTGGAAGATGAGCAATAAAAGCTATATATTGAAAGGGATATATGTGTATGTGTATAGGTATGGTGTACATGTGAGAATAGATATGTTGAATACAGATGTGAGCATATATGTGAATGTGAGAGGTAAATATGAGTGTGTGATCAGGTATGCATGTTGGGTAAGTGGTTTCAATGTGTAAGGGTCATATGCAAGTTTGTATGAGTTTGCATGTGAACATGTATAAGCTTATCTTTTGGGAAGGCTTGTGTGTGTGTGTGTGTGTGTGTGTGTGTGTGTGTGTGTGTGTGTGTGTGAGTGCTGAGTGCAGTGTGTGAAAAGGGCACTTACTTCAACAGCAAGCATTCCTCAGAAGAGACTGTTCAGAACTAAACATCCCTTTGGTAGCTTAACTTTCCTATTTACAAGGAAAAAGAATGCTAGCATGTGCTGGGACCATAGAGGTTTAACTTGGAAAACAGTAGTCAATTAATGATCAGAGAGAGAGCAGGACAAAGAGGTCTGGCTTCCCCACCTTGACTTTCTGCAACCTTCCTGAGCACATGAAATTTGGAGAGTACCGAAGCTGGTGGTGGGCAGTGGGGTATTACAGAAGACTGAAAAGTAGCCCTCAGAGTTTGGATGGTGTCCTCAAAACAGACAGGGAAACCTTAGAAGTTATTTTGAAAAGTTTGCAAATTGTATCAAGATCTTAACTATAAATGATTGGGTAGAAATTTTTTTTCAGTTTCAAATTCATGGAACTCTTTTGGTTCAAAAGAGCAGATGTATAACCAAGAGTTACACTTAACCATTTTAACTGTCATTTCCTGTGAACTAAACTTATCTGCTTTTAGGTTAGAACTCTGGTACACATTGATTTCAGGAATTAAAATCTGACTCAGATGAGATTCTAAGTTGAAGATCTTTAAGAGATCTAAAGACATTTAAAAATAACTCCTTCACATCAATTGCCTAAACAACTTTCTAGTTATTCAATTCATTTTGCATAGCCATCTAGCTTTGTACATTTCCAGCCTAATTTAGTGTTTTTTTATTCTTTTCTCATAGCCTCCAAACGTCTTTGTTTCTCCAAAGGGGTTTGGTTGGAAGCTTTTCATCCTTGTGGGCTGGCTTCACTTTTGAAACATCTTCAGAGAAACTGTCTCTCTGTGGCTACAAGAACACCTTCACTTACCACCATGTTGATCCTGAAATTGATCTTCCCATCACAAGATTGTACAACTGTGTTCAGTGGGTTTTTCTATAACAGCAGTTCTCACCACCTGGGCAAAGCACAGTTGTGGTATCAGGAGGCCCAGAGCTCACTCACAAATGTTCTTGAAGGACCTCTGTGCCCTTGAAGATGTCTCCTTAGCTCTAATGTTCCCACATTCTTCTTGGTGCGGCACACCATGGACAAGGCTATCCCTGAGGCCCATCTCTACTGTAAAACTTCCAAAATGCACAGTTAGTGCCTACTGAGGGTTTTTGATCCAGTCCTATTACCTTAGGTTTGTGTTGCAGCTTGAACTCAGGACTTCATACTAGTTAGGCAGGAGCTCAATCACTTGTGCCACTATACCAGGCTCTTGTGCATTGGTTATTTTTGAGATAGGATCCCTAATAGATAAGCTTGGGTATGCTTTGACTAAAATTCTCTTATTTGGGCTAGGATGGCAAGAGCAAACCAGCCACAGTATTTCCTCAGTAGCAAGGATAACAAACACATGCCATCACACTCAACCATTAGTTGAGATGGAGTCTTTTGAACCCTGGTGGCCTCCACTCTCTATCTCCTGAGGAATAAACTCAGAGCCTAGTATTTGCTAGGCAATCACTCTTCCTCTGAGCTCCATCTCCAATCCCACACCTTTGGTTTTAATGATGGAAAGATCAGTCCTACAATGGGACCCCTAGAAGGCAAGACCTGGGGGCCCTCATGATGATTTCTATATGGAAATACTATAAATTTATCCTGAGCTGTAATTCCTGAATTCATGAAGAATTTGTAAAACAGAAAAGGTTCCATGAGCAAACACAGAGAAGGACGCAATAGAAGCAAAAAAATTTGTCCTTTTGCCCCCTTTGCTTTTGCTTCTCTCAGGTCTGGATTGAGACCCAGAGTTTCCAACCAACAGTTCCATGTCGTTCCAAACTGTGACTTCTTCATATTTCTGTCCCCCCTGAAATGTTACTGGGACTCAAACTTTTCTACCAGCTTCTTAATGCCAGTTCCCTTGCTCCAAAGGTGCCTTGCCTGGGAATCAAGAACTGCTTCTTTGGGAATTCCCAGAGTTGAGTAGTGAATGTGACACTGACCACCTCTAATCCTAAACTTGGCAAGGGAGGTGCTGGGGTCTTCATACTTCTGCCATTGCATCTGAGCACCTAGTATCTCACTTACTACATGCCATTCATTCAGTAAGTATCCTAGTATAAGAAATGAAGTCCACATACTTCTGCTGCTCTTCCTTCTCAGACATTTTCCTTTTCCTTTGTGTAGTTGTGATACTGAAGATTTAAACTCAGGTCCAGGCACTTGCCTTCAGCCCTTTTTGCCTTGTTTTTCTTTTTAATAGAATCCAGACTGGCCTAACTCAATAGCTATCTATTTATTTATGCTTCCCACATCTCTAACCTGACAGGGATACAGCTACTGATTAGATGGGATTTTTCCATTTATGCCTAGTCTGGCCTTAAACTGCAATCCACTTGATCTTTACCTCATAGGTGAGTAGGATTACAGGCATGAGCCAGCACCTGGCACAGACATCTTTCTTCGTGTGTGTGTGTGTGTGTGTGTGTGTGTGTGTGTGTGTGTTTGCATGCCCACCCACACAATCCTGGGGCATGAACTCAGGGCCTATGCACTGTTCCTGAGCTTTTTTGCTCAAGCCTATTACTGTACCACTTGAGTCTTGGCTCCATTTCAGGATTTTTAGTGGTTAATTGAAGATAAGAGTCTCACAGACTTTCTGAGCCCAGGCTGGCTTTGAACCACCATCCTCAGATCTCAGCCTCCCGTATAGAATAATAGGCATGAGCCACTAGTGTCCACATCAGACATCTTTTTTAATCTTCATAACATATTATCCAATTCTAAGAATAAAGAAGCTAGTATTTTTTTGCTATCCAGTGAATCTATCTGTCCTTTCCCCTCATTGTCTGTGCCATCTGTGTTTTCAAAGTGAGAACGTGATTCTTTGGTAGCATAATGAATCTGTCTATATTGAGTCCAGTCAAGGTCAATGCCACACATCTTAATTTCCCCCTGAGCAATTTAATCTGCAACAATCTTTTTTCATTCTCTTTTAACTTCTTAGAGTCCACTTGACTGGGGCCCCACGGAACCTCTCATCCTGTACTGACTACCCAGCATTGTTTTTGTCTTCAAAATGCAATGCCTTGAGTTTTCACTTTGTTTTATAGGGTTGGTGACCTTGGCACTACTCTTCAATGATATAATTCCAAAACTTCAGAGATGTACAATTTAGACTGTATACCCCCTTTGGTGACCGCAGTAGTTTGGCTTGTTCTGTGCGATTATCAACTACCATGGATGGCACAGCACCACCCCAAGGGGCAGCATGAATGAAGACATGGTGACAGGTGTTAAATCATATACCTGTTCATGGGGAGAGGAACCAAAACACACATTTTTGGCCACATGCTCTTCAAGAACATCAACTTGCGGGAAGAAAGAGGTGGATGTTTGGGGGATATCTGAACGATAGATTGTAGGATCAACCTTTTTACAGGAGAAAGTGACTAGGCTATTATTTTCCACTCTGAGGTTCTGAAAGAAGCTGGATCCCTAAGCCTGTGCACCCTCTTCCTCCTCAAGTCTCCCTCCTCACAGATGAAGACATCTTGAATTATTTTACCTACAAGTCACAAAAACCGCTCCTGGAAGACTCTTTGCATGCCCCAAATTTTGTCTCTATGTCACTATTGGGCCCGACTTCATCCAAAGCAAAACCAGTGCTTACTGAAAGGAATCCCACATTGCTAAAAATCTATGTCTTAGTTAAAAAAAAAGAAACCATAACGTCTGGATCACATGCTTGAGGAAACCAGTTTCCTCACAGACAACTGCTTGAAAGTAAGATGATTCACTGGATTAGAAGAAAGGCACAAAATGGCAGCACACATGTTCAATGCCCTCAGTTCCAACTATGCCTTGCTTCCCATATCCCAGAATCCTGTTCCCAGTCTCCTTCTCCAAGGCCATGATCTTGCACAAGTGAGCTGAGTGTCCCTTCTCAGAGGTCCAGTTTCACTTTACTTCATCTAAGATCACTAGTTCAAAGTAACTTATTAGACATTAATGATAGACTTTTAGCCTGTCAGACAGTATAGGAGTCACTAAGTTTCCACATCTCTCCCTTTCCTTGCCTTTTTAAAAGGGCATGTGGAATGAATCCTAGGGTCGAGTTGGACCCTATGGGTCTATGTGAGCATCATCTGTAAGCCAGGAACATTCACTTCACTGTAGGGTCATGGACCATAACAGTGGACAAATCCTCAGTGAGGAAATTGAGATCTCACAGCAAGTAAAAAGGCAGGCCTTAAGGAAAGCTTGGAACTTTGGGCTCCTAAGCCCTCCTCTTTAGGCTGGTTGAATGTCCAACTTGACCAAGGCAAATATTTCAATTGTTCTATTGTGGATTTCTTCTAGAATCATAGAGAAAGGAAAGTTTGATAGATATCCTCAGGCCAGACTCCCTTCTTTCTGAGGGTCCATTTTTAAATGCTGTCATATCCCTACATGATGGAAAAATAATTTCTTATAGCTGTATCCTCTCACCAAAAAAAATCTGAAGTCTGTAGCAAGCATGATATCTCACATTTCGAAAGGAAAAGCAGATGAGTTGATTAGAAACTTGGTCTTGGAAGAGTTCCAGTCAGGGGAATGAGGGTGAGGAGTGCATCTAGATGCCATGAGGGAAATGGCTGGACGCCCTGGGTGGTGAGAGGGAGTATGGCTGGGTGACCAAAGCCCCTGAAGGCAATCACAAGGGTCTGCCCAACTTCTCCCCAGACTTCAAGTCCAGCAAACCACACTTGTGTGACCTTCTGTGTGCTGGTCTCCCCCAGACAGGAGGTAGGGTGGGAATACAGAGAAAAGACGAGAGTCAGAACTCCAACAAGCCCACTTTGGAGCCTGTTCAGAGCCTAGCCACAAGCAGCCTCACACTAGTCTATGCCTATAATAGTTTCCCATCTATGTAGATCAAAGTGATTTGGGGGTTAGAGATGCTTTCAGGGGTTGTACAAAGCAGAGTTGGGCTGCAAGTAGAATCATGCATTCTTCTCATTAGACTTCTTGAAGACATTGGCATTGCTGGGTAGCTATGGTTCATGCCTGTAACCCTACTTTAGAAGTAGAGATCAGGAAGATCACATTTCAAGGCCAGTACAAGCAGAAAAGTTTAAGAGGCTCCTTACCAACTAACAACTGGAACTGATGATATGTACCTTCATCCCAGCTACATAGGAGGATAAGATCAGGAGGATTGCAGTTCTTGACTTCAGTCTTGCTGGGCCAAGAGTTCCTCATCTCAACAGGGAAAGCTGGCCATCATGATGCATGCTTGTCATCCCCACTATGATAGGGGGCATTCTAGGATTATGGTCCAGGCTTATTCGTGCAAAAAGTGAGACCCTATCTCAAAGGTAAACAAAACAAAAAGGGCTAGAGGCATGGTTCAAATGGCAGACCACCTGCCTGGCAAACGTGAAGTCCAGAGTTCAAACCCTAGTACAACCAATAATAATAATAATAATTAATAATAATAATTAATAAAGACACCAGCCAGGTGCCAGTGGCTCGTACCTGTAATCCTAGCTACTCAGGAGGCTGAGAGATCTGAGGATCACAGTTCAAAGACAGCCTGGGTAAGAAAGTCCATGAGATTCTTATCTCCAATTAACAATCAGAAAACCAGAAGTGGCACTGTGGCTCAAGCAGTAGAGCACTCACCTTGAGCTGAAGAGCTGAGAGATAGCTCCGAGGCCCAGAGTTCAAGCCCCATGACTGACAAAAAACAAAAACAAAAGACACTAGTGTGGGGCTCTCTCAATAGCTATAGTAAAATACCTGAGATAATCAGTTTAAAGAGAGGGAAGGTTTGTTTTTGCTCACAGTTTTGAAGGTTCTACTACACAGCCAGGTGGGTGGTCTTGTTGTTCTAGAAGCTTAAGTAAGGCAGTATATATGATAGAGAGAACTTCTCATTTTACGGTGGCTAGAAAGAAAAGAAAAAGAAGAAGGGATTCCAGTCTCAATAATCCTTCCTAAAGCATGCTCCCAATGATCTGACTTCCTCCCAATAAGTCCCACCCCTAAAGGCTCCATCCTTTCCAACAAAAGAAAGCTGAATACTAAGCCTTTAGCACATGACCTTTATGGAACATTCCAGATCCAAATTATAGCAGCTGTATGTGTGCTAAGATGCAAGGAATTGACCGAAGAGTAAATTGCCAGCCTACATGGCCATAGACATCATCATAAAATGACTTTTTTGAGTACTCCATCCAAGAATTAATGACAGACTTTATGGTAGCCTCAGGCAGGTCAAAATGGGTTTAATTTACTTAACAAGCCAGTACAACTGTGATCTAGAGGTCAACTATTAATTCTGCAAGCCACCTCCGCACTTGGGAAACACCCTTCCCCATTGGTTATTCCTGGGGAATGACTTAATGTTCCTGAGCCTTTCTCTCCTGCAGTTACTTTGGAGTCCTTTTGGAATCTAGAAAGAATGTTGATTCCAGCCAGACATTGAAGGGTCTTGTTGTACCTGACCAATATGACAGTGTGCAGTCACCTCCGAGCCTACCTATGACTTATGACTATTTTTAACTATGTGTACCTTCTCACTTCCGACCCCCAATTCTCCCTTTTAATACTAAAGCCAATCTCTGTAATCTCCCCCTTCAACGCCCACCCTAAAGAGTAAGATGGCTGAGACGGGCTAAAATGCTGTTTTCCTGTGACATGTCTATATCACATATACTCTTTCTCTGCTATATTGATTTTTATAACAAACTTTTCTACCACCTTTACTGTGTTCACTTCTTGCTCACATACTTCTCCGGCCATACACAAATACCAAGGTCAACTTAGCTGCTATAAATTTCTGGTAACATTTTGTTAGTGAACTCCTGAAAAGAGTGAGCATAAGATAAAACTTAAGATTAAAAAAAAAACTAAACAAATGAATTTATTTGGTCATCTATGTTTTATTAAAAGCCAGTGCTTAGGATCTCATGATAAGTAAGAGTTCTCGTGTTGATTTCCTAGAAGATAGAGGAAAACACAGAAGTAGACCTAATATCTCCATCCAGTAGGGTAAACCTCTGCTAAGGCTCCAAAGACAATATTTCAAAATATGGCACACAAGGCTAAGCCAAATACTTCACCTAAAGCCAGGGGTCTCAGAGCCAAGGTCTCTTTGACCTTCTATTCACCATCTCTCACCTTCATCCTGCCCTGAAACTCAAGGAAGAGCTTCCTCTGAAGTTCTCCATCTTTCTAAAGCCCAAATCCTCAGGAGAATTAACTTAAGAGAAAGATGATTTGAGTTGACTCAATACTCTGATCCCAGATGAACTCTGTCCTAGGCTATTGTATGTGCTATGGCTCCATTCATCTCTCCTAAAAAATCACTTAATCTTCTTCAAAACTGCTCCCCCTATAGAAAGAGTTCATGGGCTTCTAAATCTCTTTGAATAACTTTCCTGAAATGCAATCATTTCTAGTTTTTGCCACTTGGAAAACAGCACTTGATTTAATAACAACAGAAGAATTTGCTGTTATTCAACTGAAAGAGCCATCATTCTCTTGTCTAGATCCAGACCACAGAGAGCTTAGTTGCCCTGTAGATTTGTATGACCATAGAAGATCTCAGTATATTTATTTCTAGAAAAGATATTTTTTTAAAATTTATTGACACTTCAAATATATGTTTATATATTTATATAAATACTAGAAATTGGAAAAGGAACTTTATATCAATACCTAACTTGCTTGTGGCTCAGCACTGTAATCTTAGTACTCAGGAGGCTGAGATCTGGAGGATCTTGGTTTGAACCAGCTTTGGGAGAAAAGTCAAGAGAACCCATTTGTAATCAACCAGCAAAATGCCTAACTAGAGGTGTGGCTCAAGTAGTACAATGACAGCCATGAACATGTAAGCACAAAGCTTGTGCAAGCATCAAGCCTCAATATTTACACACACCACATACATATACACAAAATATAAATTCCCAACAGATGACTTTAGGATTTGCAAGGTGTTAAAAAGCCTTACTTAATAATCAATTTATACCAAGTTCTAGCCATCCCAGTGTATACGTATGTGGGGGGTGGGGAGAGCTTGTCTTTGGCCTGGTACCAGTAAGCAACCAGAGAACTGAGACTGAGTTTAGCTGGAGGGGACCAAGAAACTCATTTGCTTTAATCTGTCTTGCCAGCACTGGCTACTGTTCCATCCCCATCATTTTCCTCCCACTGAATCTCTGAGAGCTATCAAATCACCAATTAAGACTTTAGCTATGCTTACTTCTCTACCACCAGCTCCTGGCTTCAGCTTACTACACCTAGATTTCTGTTAACACACACACACACACACACACACACACACACACACACACACACACACACACACACACCATTCACCTATTGGAGGTTGGTCTTGCCAACTAGGCATTGTATTCCTCTTGTTGAATGTTTCTTCCTAGTACCGTCACCAATGATCAATCAGGTGTGGCTTTGCTGTATCAGATTGGGGCTACCTGTGGGCCACTATATGGGTATATACAGTATCCTCCTTATTTGAAGTTTAATTTCCTGAGGTTTCATGGTCAACCACAATCTGAAAAAGCTCAGTAGAAAACTATAGAAATAAACTATTCATGAGTTTTAATATGTATCTGTTTTGTGTTTTGTTTTGTTTTTTTGTAGCATGAAACCATCTTAAGCTATGCTGCTGTGTCCCATCTGGGAGGTGAATTGTTCCTTTGTCCAGCAAATCTACACTGTACTATACAAAAAGAATGCATTATATGAAGAGAGATTAGATACTTCCCATGACTTCAGACATTCACTGGGCATCTTTGGAAACATTCCACATGGATAAGAGGGGAAAGTGAGGTTTAAAAAGACACTCTGGGGCTCTTTTCCTTAAATTCATTATTCCTCTTCATCTTTTGTATTTCATGAGAGCTAAATTAAAGACTGATCCTGACTTGTAGTAGACCACTGCTGCCAGCTAGCTGCCTTCAAATCCCACCTCTTTCTTTTCGAATTCACTCTTCATCATCTTTGGAAGAAGGCACTGACTCTTCATGCACCTGCATGCCTGCTGTCCTTTAATTACCATATAACTCCCCCATGCCCAGTCCCAAGGCAGGGCCTCCTCAGGCCTCTACATCTACGTGTTCAAGCAGGACTAGCATCTTGCAAGAGGCAGCAGAGATTTAGTTTTGGCTGGCCATCTGATACCAAAATGCAGGAAACAAAAAGACAATTCAGTTCTTATGAAAACTTGCCATATTTCCATGCAACCATTTCCTTCTTGAAATCACTTTTTTTCATTTACATCATAGAAAAGAACTCAAAGGAAAACGAATCATTGTTGGCCTACTCAAAATCACTGGTTCCCCACAAGCAGGGTTGTTCAGTGTGACTCTATTAACTTTCAGTTCCAGGGCTTTCAAACGTAAAACAAATGTTTGATGTAATCCTCATCAGTACTCTGTGATAATTAAACAGCAAACTACCATCTAAAGGGGCAAAGCACTTCATTGATTGGCAATAAATTTGGGCTTTAAGGGATTGCTTTTATGTTTGTTTGACTTATAGGAAAATAGCCACAAGCCTTTTATAAAGTTTTTTGGTTGCTGCTCTTCTTCAGATTATAATGGTAGTATTGGTATTTCTTGATTGCCTCCCGGTCTCATATCATTGCCCATGAAAATTATACATGAGTGAGTAGGAGATTCCCAATTGTGAAGAAATCTAGTCAATTGGATGAGTATTCCTTGGGCTCTTTGCAACACCAGCATCCTGAGCACAATTTAGGAAGTACCCTGTGTATTTTAAGATCTAGTTGCAGTATTGAAGACAGCTTTCAAATTAAGAGCTCTCATTATTCAAAACATGTCTTGCATCATCCACTTTCCTCTTCTGCAAAATAAGGAAGTTGGGTTCTTTACCCACCTACATATTGGAAATAGGGGGCTCAGGTGGATTTTCAGCCATATGTCTCCAGCTTGCCCAATTGTCGGGGCTACCGGGTTGCCACATCCAGACAGGTCCTTGCCCCTGATTCTAGAAGCAAGCCTGGAAGTGAGGTAGGGGAAAATGGGTTCTCAGTGTTCTACTACCCCAATGGTTAGGCCTCAGAAATTCTACTGTATTTAGAATGTCAAAGCTCCTGCCTGAGTTTTCTGATAAATGTCCCCATGTTGACATTGTAGTCATAATTGTTCAATTGTTGACAGCAGAATCTACTTGAGCTAGTTTAAGCTGAAGGGAATTTAACCACAGGTGGCTAAAAGGTCCAGAGAATCCTCGGAAAAAATGAAGGAGCCCCCAGAAGCTCTTGCCAATACCATCTTCTCGTTCTGCCATCTAGCAGAATCTGGCTACATTTCCAGCCAAAACATTGTCTGAGAAATCAGCAAATCACCCCAGACCCTTGGCTTCAGAAGCAGAACTTGCCTCTGGTCTCTCCACACTGGGAGAAGATCACTTGCCTGGACTACATGTTCTGATGTGCATCAAGGCATAACCTTCGGGGATACCTAGAACTTTATTTCCAAGGATCTCAGGGAAATGACAATCTCATTCTCCCAGCTTCTAGACTAGAAACCCAGATATGCATTGGCAGCCTGACTGAGCAGCCCCAAGTTCTGTCGGTATCCGTGCAACCAATATCCTTGCCTGAACCTATCCACTACAAACAAGTCTCTGGGGGAAAAAAAAGAACCCAAAAACTGCCAACCACAAATTTTATATCTGACAAAAGAATTCTTCAAATGAAGGAAAAATTAAAATACTCTTAGGCTAGAAAAATCAGTTAAAATTTTGGCTAATTTTTTTTTTTTTACTGTAATCCTAGCTTCCCATGAGGCTGAGATCTGAGAATTGCAGTTTGAAGCCAGCCTGGACAGGGAAGTTTGTGAGACTCTTATCTCCAATTAACCACCTAAAATCAGGAAGTGGAGCTGTAGTGCAAAGTGGTAGAACATTAGAATTGAGGAAAAAAAGCCCAAAGACAGAGCCCAGGCCCTGAGTTCAACTCCCATAACTACCATAACAAAAAATGTTAAAAAAAAAAAAGAGAAAGAAATGCTAAAAGGCACCACCAGACTAAATAAAAGAGCATTAGAGTTATGAAGAAATAAAGATCACTGATAGCCAGATATCAGTGGCTCATGCCTGTAACCTCAGCTACTCAGGAGGTTGATATCTGAGATCATGGTTTGAAGGCAGCCTGGGCAGAAAAATCCTTGAGACTCTGATCTCCATCTAACCAGCAAAAAACTAGAAACGGACATGTGTGATTTAATTGGTAGAGTGCCATCCTTGAGTGAAAAAGCAAAGGGAGAGTAAAAGGTCCTGAATTCAAACCCCAGTACTGGCACAAAAAAAAAGAAAACTAGTAAAGGCCACATCATGGATAAACATAAAAGCTTGTCCTATTTCTGGTTGGCTATTCTTCTTTTTACATATATTATTTAAAAGAAGTATATAAAACAATTATAAACTTATGTTAATAGGTACCTGTAAAAACAATGCCATAAAGAAAAGGGATATAGATATGCAGGAGGAAAATTTTATACACTATTAAGCTGAGTTGGTGTTAATTCAAGCTAGATTGTTTTCCAATTTAAGACATTAATTATGTTCCCAAGGAATAGAATTTAAAACCACACAGAAAAGAAAATTCGCATGGGAAGGTACACAGCAAAAAGCACTTAAACATGAAACAAGTTGTGTCTATTTCAATGTTTTTTTAGCATTCTCTATTTGTCATTTGCAAATTTGATTATCATATGATATAATATGAATCCTTTGCATTACTGTTTTTAGAGTTTGATACTATTAGAAGCATAGAAACATGTATCTTATGAAAAAATGTCTCTATCATCAGCTTAACCATCCAAAGCTCTGGGGACCTATTTTTTTTTCTTGTCGGTTGGGGCCCTGAACTTGGCCTGTGTGCTGTCCCTCAGCTCTTCAGCTCAAGGCTAGCACTCTACCACTTGAGCCACAGTGCCACTGCCAGCTTTTTCTGTTTCTGTGGTGCTGAGGAATCAAACCAGGGCCTCATACATGCAAGGCAAGCACCCTACCACTGAACCACCTTCCCAGCCCCTGGGGACCTATTTCTACTGGCTGAAAGCCCCTACCGGTTAACAAGCTCCAGTCAACATTGTTGGATTTTTATTCAGCACATTACTTTTACACAGTTCCTTTTTCTCTCCCACGCACTTTGACACTGATGTTTCTAGGGTTTGGGTTCATTTTCTCTGCTGAATAAACAATTAAAAGGCAGGAAAGTACATGGGCCTGGAAGATTTACACCTGTAATTGTAGCCACTCAGGAGGCTGAGATCTGAGGATCAGGGTTAAATGCCAGCCCAGGCAGCAAAGTTCATGAGGCTTTTATGTTTAATTAACCACCCAAAAGCCTGAAGTGGACATGTGGCTCAGACAGTTAAGTATGTAAAGAATATAGGGAATATTTACTTGAAAGCAAAAGAAAGAGGTAGAAATAGGCAAAAGAACAGCAAATAAAATCACAAAAATTGACTCCTTGTATATGGTGGGGTCCTGGAAACAGGTATCTTCAATCTCTTGCCAGGAGGCTGCTATATATAGGGTAACTTCCTTTTTCCCTCTTAGTGTGTGATCCTGGTCTGATTGGTTGAGGGGTGGACATTGTGATATGGGAGTCTCCTGATTGGTTCCTCCATCTCTGCATGGGTTTTGTTGAGTCACACACACACATAGAGGGCAAAGCATCTTGCTGGGTCATTTCCTAGCTCTCCAAGTTGGAGCCATCCAGTCTGCCATATTCCTAGCCTGTTAGTTACTTTAGTTTTTTAGTTACTGCTTTAGTTACTCCCACATGGCCACAACTGACTGAGGGCTACTAAATACCCTAGTTAAGCCCATTAGATCTCCTCAACTGGAAGTTAATACAGCTAACTATAACATTCCTTAGTGGCTAAGATTGGGGGGGGGGAGTCTTAGGAGCTCTTAGAAGCCAAGAGTTCTGCTGTTTCAATTGAGCTGTTGACAAAGGGAAGAACCAAGGAAGTTGAAAAACAGACTGAAGAAAGGCTATGGATGGAGAGAGCCATGAAGGCATTTCAAGTCCTGAATTCTAGCCCATCTTCCAGCTCCACATTTCCATTCCTTGTACTGGCCTCTTCTCCTTTTATTTTAGTTTGAGCCATCTTCTTGTTAGTTAAGCTTGGGATGTGGGGATGTCATGCAGGAACAGGAACACCAACCTGAAAAAAACTTGGCAAGCTGAGTTTACTTCTGCAGAAGGATACACCATCAGCTGAAATTCAGCAGGCAAGCACACAGAGCCGGTGGACTAGCCCCTTCCCTTTTTGATCCCTAATTCAGTGAGCCCTCCCGCTCTGCACAGATTGGCCAACCTCAGGTTCACAATCTGCACCAAGATGTGACTTAATTAACTGGAGTTCTTAATTAAAATGTAACCGGAATAGTATAAATAAAATACAGTCATCCAGGACCAAGCTACCTACCTGGCCAAAGCAGAAACTTTTCAGAAAAAAAAAACCAACAAAAACAGTTCTCAACAGATTGTCAGAAAAGGAAGTGACACACTCTGATAGAAAGGATGGCTTTCCTTGCATTCTGTAATCTAAAACAAGGATCCCCAAAAGCATATGTATTCACTGAGTATGTTGAGAGCAATTCTTTGATTGCTTCCCTTTCTTTTGAACTATTCTTACTCTGTTGCCCCAGATTTCTCCCCAATTTTCACACACTTCTCTTGTTCTCATCAGTACTGAAGACTTCTGTCTGGCCTTCTTACTCTGCTCCCTTCAAAACAACAACAACAACAAAAACAAAAACCTACCTGTGCTTCTGCATTTCCTCTGCTGTCATTGTCAGTTTTTCACTTATGATAAAATTGACAATTATACTCAGAATGTCAGGCATGGTAGGCCAGAAATCTACTGTTGAGATACCTCCCCTTCTCACCTTCTCTTAAGATTCCAGCCAGGATTTTCCTCCTACTCACCAATGACCTCCCTGTTGCTAAATTCAGTTCTCTCTCTCTTTCTCTCTCTCTCTCTGTCTCCCTCCTTCTCTCTCCCCACCCCCCCCACTTCTCATAGAAGAAGTTGACCCTGTTGATGGCTCCTAATGGGCTGAGTAACTTTCCTCAGCCATCCTGCCAACATGGCTTCCTTTCCACTTCAGAGTTGTCCTTGCCTACTTTCTCAGTCTTTTCCTGATGCATTCACGTCTCTGCTGTTTCTTGGCCTCCTTGGTTTCAACCCTTCTCATCCTTTATCTTCTCTTCTTATCGCAGGAGGTTTCATTTCTGGCTTGCGGGAGTTGGCTCTGGCTGCACCTGGCCACGTGGAGGTAGCGGTGGCAACAGGAGCCAAGCCCATGTTCGGCAGGCAGAATGCCAACCACTGAAAGCACTAAAAGTTCTGCAAAGGAAGAGTTTATTCATGAGGTGGCCAAAAATGAGCAGGCAGGAATCCCCAGACTCAAAACAGCCATCCCCAGGGTTCAGGCAAATTTACAAGATAAAGAAGTAGGGAAAAGCTGGGCATGGTGGTGTGCATCTGCAATTCCAGCTATATAGTGGACATCAAGAGGATAATGGTCCCAGCCTGGCCCCAGGCAAAAAAATACTTGAGATATTACTTTAAAAAAATAACTAAAACCAAGAGGGTGGGGTCATGGTTCAAGTAGTAGAGCATCTGTCTAGAAAGTGGAGGGCCCTGAATTCATATCTCAGTGAAATAAATATACAGATAAATAAATAGAAAAGAAGGAAGCAGAGTGGGAAGGTGTGTGGGAAAAGGTGAGTGGAGGTGAGGAAAGATACAGTGTACTGCATGTGTAATGAAACTTCATGCCTCTTTGGGACACGTGTTCAGAAAATGATGGAGTTGGTTGGGCCTAAGGGTGAAGCTTTTGCTCTCTGAAGTCTAAAGGCCTCCCAAGAATGCCTGACATACCCAAGAGTGGGCTTCAACCAACATGAACTAAGCAAAGTCACCTCAAAATCATTATAAAAAATTAAAACAATGCATACAGTCACTCCCAAGATGTCCATACCTCAACCGTCTTACCATTATAAAGCATATCTACATTTTTGTTGTTGTTGTTAGTCATGGGGTCTGAACTCAGCCTGAGCACTGTCCCTCAGTTTCAGCTCAAGGCTAGCGCTCTACCCCTTGAGTCACAGCACCACTTCCGGCTTTTTCTGCTTATGTGGTGCTGAGGTATCAAACCCAGGGCCTCCTGCAGGAAAGGCACGCACTGTACCACTGAGCCACCTTCCCAGCCTATATCTACTTCTTTATTGCTTAGCGAAATCAGATTTAGTATCAATGGCAAAAGCAAATAACTCAAAGCAAGAGAAGCCAGACAGCTTGTTCAGGTTTTCTCTGGATTTCTGAATAAAGAATTTCTTTGCTTGGGTTTTAAGCTTTAGGAAAGGAGAATAGCTCAAACCTCTTTAAGAAGAAAACCAAACAGAAACATCTATGGATTCCATTCTGGGAACTTCTTGACAAGGGAGGTTGCAGACACCCTGGAGGGTAATGGCAGCCACAGTAGCCTTTCCTTCTTCCCTCTGAGAAGCCTCATCAGTCTCATTCTGTCAGGTGGACCTAGAGCCTCACCTTACCCTTGCCCCAGATTCCTCCTCCTCTTCCTCCTCCCTCCCTCCTATCCTCCCTCCCTCCTATCCTCCCTTCCTTTCTTCCTCCCTCCCTCCCTCCCTCCCTCCCTCCCTCCCTCCCTTCCTTCCGTCCTCCCTTCCTTCCTTCCTTCCTTCCTTCCTTCCTTCCTACCTTCCTTCCTTTCTTCCTTCTTCTTTCTCCTTCCCTGTCCTGGAACTTAAACTCAGAGGCTGGTCATGGTCCCTGAGATTTTATGCTCAAGGCTAGCATTCTACCACTTAAGCCACAGCTCCAGTCTGGTTTTTTAATGATTAACTGAAGATAAGAGTCTCATTGACTTTCCTGCCCAGGCTGGCTTTGAACCAAGATCCTCAGATCTCAGCCACCAAAGTAACTAGGATTATAGGTATGAGCCACTAGCATCTGACAACCCCTCTTATTTATTCCCAATTTGAAGAATATCTTGTGAAATCTACAAAAAAATAAACAAGCGATTATAATATGGATAATTGCAAATACGTCTTGGTAAATTTTTCAGTAATGGTTTTTCCAATAATATGTTGAGCAAGGAAATAGGCAGTCACAATATCTCAAGGATGAATGCACTCATTGTTGCAAGCGTTACCCTTTAAGAAGATGTGATCACAGCCTCAGAATTGGGTGCAGAAGGCCACCTAATTGTCTGAGCCAAATCCAGTTCAGCCATGATGCAATTCCATTTTCACACCCACAAGAACAGCACTGCTCTTGTCCTTGCCAAATTTCAGGTTAAATCTTGAAAGTGACTGTCTGATGCAAAAATTAGTATGCAGTCCTTATGCTTCGAGATCAGGATGTCAGTCAGTGTCCACACAAGGACTGTGTGTGGCAGTCTTTCTCAAAGTTCCATCCACATCACAAATGAGATTTCTCCAACTTCACCCACATAGTGAGTCAGTAGCTGGAAGTGGGTGGAGATGACAACCCAGCATTCTTTATTTCAGGGGATTCTGATGCTGGCTATTACAGATCCAAAATCACTGGTCTGTAGAGCATGACATCTGGAAATAAATTCACTTACAATGTCATTTTTCCTGTATGATCTAAGCCTAGTGCCAGAAAGAAAAAGAAAGAGAAACAAAAGGGAGGGGAAAAACTATTCCTCACTGATCTAAAACTTGAAGTAAAATTAGCAAAATACTCCCTACTTTTAAGATTTTCTTCTCCAGATTTTTTAAACCAGGTAGTGTTTTCAGTCTGTATATTAAAATCTGGATGGTAACCTATGCTATTCATTTCCAGTAATCAGCAAAGACTTGAGTAGAAATAATAAATGCATTTTTATATGTTAGCACAATTGATTTACTATCAATGAGTGAAATAGATGTACTCACATGTACACACTTGGATTTTTTTAATGGAAAGTGGAAGAAAAGAAGCCAGATGCAAAATAATGCAATACTATTACATAGAAGGTGTTTATACAAAATGTATATGCCAGCTAAACCAAATCATGCTGCTCAGGGACACATATATATGTGCTGAAGCAGAAGAGATTGGAGCAGGACTGTGTTAAAGTTAGAACAATGGTTAGTGCTACAAAGGATTGTGTTATGCAGGAGAAAGAAGAGTTACAGGTGAAGCACCATAAGGAACTGGAATTATGTATTCATCTGGGAGCCACTGAGAAATATGTTAAGTTGTGCACATATGTTTTTATACATATTGTGAAGGTATAAAATATTTCACAATTCAGAATGATGGTTAAAAAGAGAAAGGTAAAGTTGGATTCTGGTGGCTCATGCCTGTAATCCTAGCTACTCAGGAAGCTGAAATCTGATGATTCAGATTCAGCCCAGGCAGGAAAAGTCTGTGAGACTTTTATCTCCAGTTAACCATGTTTTTAAGCCAGAAATGGGGCTGTGGCTCAAGTGGTCAGCCTTGAGCAATAACAGGGACAACACCCAGACCTTGAGTTCAAGCTCCAGCACCATCACTGTTAAAAAAGGAAAGAAAGAAAGGAAAGAGAGATGAAAGACAAATTGATATTGCCATACCAACTCAGTTGAAAAATGAGGTGCTTGCACAGTGTAAGGCTGTGTGTCCTTCCCTGCAGACAGCTTCTTTCCTACAACCAAGGTAATTTCTGAATTTATTATTAATCATTTCATTCATTTTGCTTTGGTTGTATACGGGCACATATATAACCTAATCTAATACATAGTACTATGCTGTGTAGTTTTAATTTTATATGAATAATTTCAGACCACACATAACTTCTCTGAAAATTTACTTCTCCTCCTCCTCCTCTTCTGCTTCCTTCTCTTCCTCCTCTTCTCTTCCCCCTCCCCCTCCCCCTCCTCCTCCCCCTTCCCCTCCTCCTTCTCCCCATCCTCCTCCCTCTCCCCCTCCCCCCTCCTCCTCTTCCTCCTCTTCCTTCTCCCCCTCCCCCCTCCTCCTCCTTCTCCCCCCTCCTCCTCCTCCTTCTCCTTCATCTTCCTTCTTCTTTTCTTGATCCTGGAGCACTAGGCATTGTCTCATGGATTTCCCTGCCTGGGCTGGCTTCAAACTGCAATTCTCAGATCTCTGTCTCCTGAATAGTTAGGATTTCTTATTCTAATGGTACATTAGGTACATTTTTATCACTGCAATCATTCACAAAAATAGCTCTGTTGTATGCTTTTGTACAAATGCACCACAACTGTGTTATTGGTGGACATTTTCAGCTTCTGTTATTATAGTTTGCTATGAAAATGCTTGTCTTTTGTGTTCTGTGTGTCTCTGTTTACAAATATTTGCTGTGCACATACCAGTAAATCCCATCAGTATATGTGGAACACAATACTTTGAATTTCATATATATATATATATATATATATATGTATATATATATATATTTCAGGTTTGGTCCAGTATCCTCTGGTAGGTAACAAAATCCATGGAGATTCAACTCTCTCATTTTTTTAAAATGGTATAGTATTTGCATAAAATCTGCACATCCTACTCTACACTTTAAATCACCCCTAATACAAATACATATAAATGCTTTGTAAATAGTTGTTAGACTATTTAAAATAATGGCAATAAAAATAAAGATCTGTATACAAATAAAAGTCTTAAAATATTTTCAATTCATGGTTTACAAAATCTCCATGTGAAATCTATAGGTACAGAGGATGCACTTATTATAGAAGTATGTGTATAGGCATGTGTACATATCTGTTTATCCTCTATCTGTGTTTCTCTCATCTATCTATCTATCTATCTATCTATCTATCTATCTATCTATCTATCTATCTATCCATGGGATTTTCTGATATGTCTAGCTGTGGAGTTCTGCAACATGATGACATTCTACCTGATTAGCTATTGGCCATCTGTTCCTCAATATTACTCTGGCTGGTATTCAATTGTTTGGCTGAAACAATCCTACCACTTGAGCTTCCCAAGTAGCTGGAACTACGGGCTATTTACTACCATGCCTACAGTTGTACAATACAAAAGCATAATACCTTTTGAGGAATGGAAATTCTTATATTCCATGGAGTTGTCTTTGTGTATGTTTCCACTGTGGGTTATATATTTTGTGCTTTGCTTATAATTATTTTCTTCTCAAATTTATAAAAATATTGTTCTAAAAGTTTGCCTTTCACCGTCATGTGTTTAGCTCAGGATTGTCTTTCCTGTGGTGTGAAATGGGATTAGAGATCCATATCATGGGATAACTAGTCACCCTCCTCCAAGCAGATGTGCAATGCCCCTTTCTCCACATATACCGCTTTGAACACTGAATGTTTAGTTCCAAACTAGGTATTGAAGGATACAATGATGCTGACATTGCTTAGTTGTTAGGTTGTAGACATTATCTACTGGATTCCTATTATGAGAGATGATGCTCTAGCTTTCTAGCTCTTTCTCTAGCTCTGTATGAAGCCAGTACTTGTAATCATTTCCTTCCCACCATTTTCCCCACTCTTTTTTTGAAGTTAAGAATTCTTACTAGTTGGATTTTTAGTTCTTGTATATCAGATGCATTTGTATCTCTTCTCTCCATTGTAGGGAGGTTTCCTCAAAATTATTTCCTGATCTAGTAAATCTATGAAGGCCACTTTGTTTATAATTCCCAAGAACTTTTATATATATATATATATATATATATATATATATATATATATATATATATATACACACACACACATATATTTACATGTATATACATATATTCCTATCATTGATGCTGATAACACCCCATTCTTATTTTGGGTATAAAATGTTCTGGGCACAATATTTTGTAGAAATCACAGACCCAATGCACAATAGGCAAGCAAACAGCCCAGAGTAGCACTGTCCCATAGAATTATTATGTGATTCAACTATGCCATTTTAGGTTTTCTAGTAGATGTGTTTAAAAGCAAAGTTTAAAAAGTAGATTATGTTGGGCACCAGTGGTTCACATCTCTTTGTACAACTACTTAATGAGAATAAAAGTGGATATCAATATCTCACACCTGTTACCCAGGAGTCTGATACCTGAGAATTGGAGTTTGAAGCCAACCCAGGCAGGAAAGTCCAGGAGACTTGTTATCTCCAATTAACCACCAAAAAATGCTGTGAGTGGAGCTTTGGCCCAAGTGCTAGAACACCAGCCTTGAGTGGAAAAAACTAAGACATAGTGCCCAGGCCCTGAGTTCAAGCCCGAGTACCACACACATAGAAACACATACATACACAAAGTGCAAGATAACGAAATTAAATTCATACTACATGTAACATTATATATGGTGAAATTTCTAAATAGTTAATACTGGTTTTAATCTACTACAGGTGGCACTATCAGTATTTTGAGAAGGCAGAGGGAGCACTAGCTTGTGTCTGAGAACAGGAAGTTGAAATAATGCACAAGCAGAGATGGAGTGATAAGAACAGCAGAATCAACTTTGTTCAAGACACCAAGCAGCAATGTCTCTTCAAGGGTGCCATCTTTTGCCTATCTAACCAAGAGCAATGGGCTTTTCAAACCCTTTCTTGTGTTAAGATACTAAATAACTTCTGTGGTCTCTGTTTTCCTGTGGGCTTCAGGTTGTTACACAAACAAGGAAAAAACTGGATTTTCCAACTTCACCCTTTACCCCAGGTTTCCAGACCCACTTAGGGTCTTACCCAGATACCTCAAAAGATGTATGATCAGGTTCACCAGCCCCTTGGTGAACTTCTTGGCCTCTGTGTAGATCCTTTACTCTTTCAGCAAGACCCTTCCCATCAATACGCACAACTTGTCTCATTGCTTATCTAAGGCTGCCATTTTCTTCAGCCTATGTGTCTCCCAGTGGGCTGAGTTGGAGATCTGCAACATAAGGGTAGGGACAATTCTCAGAAAAATATGTGGTCTTTTGTTTCTCTTATCTTTCCTATGCCTCCTCTATTTCATTCATTCATGAGGGTCAGGAATTCTCATGCAAATATATTTCTACCTCAGCTCATGTACTCCATTCAGGATAGGTCTGAACCTAAATGACAACTTAAAGATGGGGCCTCTAGTTGTACGTATTGTGTATGAGCCACACAGAAGGAGTTCTGCCAACAGTGTCCATGGAAGCTTTGGAAGTGGTCTTGGAGGAAGAGGTGGAGGGAAGGAATTGAGGGGAAGTGCTTGCTTCCTGTCCCATAACCCAGTGGGTAGGAAGTCTGTCTCTCATCTCAAGCAGAGGAATTTGCCCTTCATAAGGACTACATGAAATCCTAGACATTGTGCATTCTAGAGTTTGGGGGCAAGAGGGACTTTGTGATTCCTACTTACTAAGCCTAACAGCCACATCATCTCTTTAGTGGGAACAGAATAAGAATAGGCTATTCTAGCATGCTCTTACCTGCAAGGTCATGTAGATACAGTACATTCTGGAAAACTTTATAGAAAAGCCCCACCCTAGGGCCATCTTAGAATATTTCCACCTAGGAGACTCACAGAATGTGGGTAGAGTCACACAAAGCCAGTTGGATGGCAGGTTTGGCTCATGTGACCAGAGAGATCCTTTCCCTGGTGCTCTGGAGGAATAACAGCCAGCAATCAACCATGTCCTGTTAGGACAGAAGCAGTGAGAGAAGACATTGCTTTTCATACAGCTCCATTCTTCTCTTTCAGCTCACCATAGTGAGAATGTAGAGGTGGTAAACTGAGGAAGAAGGAGAAGCTACCATTTTGCCCTATGCCCTGTGGGCCTTTGGATAGTAGCAATCCCAAGCTGAGAAGAGCTACATGCCCCATGCCGTGGTTATCCATTGTGATTATCTATGGTCTTCAAAAATGGTCACTTAAAATAATAACAATCATTTATTCTCCTTATGAATATTCAGCTTTCCCAAAGGAGGGCTTGTCTCTGTGCCATGTGGCATCTGCGAATCATTTTGTCAGCAAGTGATCACCATGGTGATGATCTGTTGGGGGAAGGGAATTATGAAAGTTCATCAGACTCAGCTCCTTTCCACCTGAGCCTAGCTTCTCTCACAATATGGTAGCTTCCTTCCCAGTGTATACAAGACAGTAAGGTAGAGGCTACGTCAGCTTTCTTTTTTACCTTACCTCCAAAGTTAGGTAATATCATTTCTGCATCATTCTACAGTAAAGGTAGTCCCAAAGTCTATCCAGGTTCATCTTTTGGTGGTTGGATGGGACTAGCTACATTTAGAAAATACTATCTCTCTCCCATGCAGCAACTGCGTGTAAGACAGGAAGAAGGTTGGAACTACAGGCAGGGAGAACTACTGGGAATCTCATTTTGGTGAGAAAGAACAGAATAGAGAAACAAGCATGTAATTCAGAATCCTTTAGTCTCTGAGAGTCAGAAAGAGAAGCTCAGAAGCTACAGAGCCACCATTGACCATGACCAACCTTACTCAGAATTCTGAACATCTCAGTCCAGGTCTTTGAACTATGCTATTTAGACGGCTCTGGTCTTGGTGCCAACGAGATGTTTTTGCTGTCTGTATATCAGTCACATCAGTCAAAGCCTTTCCCATCATGGTTCTGAGGAAGGCTCGAGTGACCCTCCAGAACGTGGCCAATCTTCAGTATTGATGTCATGTACTATGTATGCCACTCCTTCCAGCACTGGGCTCCCCATAGAAACAAGTCTTCCTCAGAGACTGCTGCTGAAGGGGAATGTTTGCCTGAGAGAATGACAAGGCCTGATCTACTTTCCAAATGAGTCAATAACAACTGATGTTAGTTGGTAAGAAAGGCAGAGAGTCCTCATTCTGAATGTCTGTCCAGCCATTCAGTTGAGAATCAAGAGCATTTATAATAACATTCTAGAATATTTCCTTCAAGGCAAGATTGTTCCCTTGAATAAACAGTGGCAAAGAATTTGGTGGAACTGTCAGTGGAAGAATGCTGTGGAAGGCAGAGCTTCAGGGTGGTGGGCCAGATACTTGGCAGAGCTACTTGACTTCTCTTATTACCAACGTATAGTATAAGACAAGAAAGCAGAATAATTTTAAAGGCTGATGTTATCACCCAAAGATAAGTAGAAAGCAAGCATTGTATAAGTTTGTGTGTATGTGTGTGTGTGTGTGTGTGCATCTGTGCATGTATGGGTATGTATGAGTTACTGGGGATTGAATTCAGGGCCTGGGCACTGTCTTTGAGCATTTTTTTTGCTCAAGGCTGGTATTCTACCACACCTCCACTTTGGGCTTTTTGCTGGTCAATTGGTGATAAGAGACTCATGGATTTTCTTTCCTTGGCTGGTTTGGTTTAAAACATAATTCTCAGATCTCAGCCTCCTGAGTAGCTAGGATTACAGACATGAGCCACTGATGCCCAGCTTTTATTTTTAAGTAGTTGTATAAGGGGGGTTTCAATCCAACTGGCCAGTTTATGAGTACCATGCATCTTGATCAATGTCACCTCTTCCATCAGTCTCCTCCATCACTGGTTCCATTTCACATATGTGCAATGAATATTATGACTGCATTTACCTACCCTTTCTAATCCCATTTGTATGCTCCCCTTTCCTTGCCCCTCAACACATGTTCCAGCTTCCTGGTATTCATTTTGTTAAACTATAACCTAGTTCCACAAAGAGGTTACACTACTGGAATCTGTCCCAGGTTATACCATACTTTTAATAGTATGTTTGTGACTATATGCACATGACCCTGTAGAAAGTGAACATTTCAAAAACTCTTGGCCTGGCATATGAGGAATCAAAAATATTCCTGTGGGTGGATTCCAAGTGTGCATCTAGGTGGCCAGACTGGGAAGATTAGTTTGAGTAGAAAAATTGAAGCCAGGTACTACACTACTCATCATGGCCCAGATGACAGGGTAGAGATCTTCAGGGTTCCCCCTGCCATTATAGGCCTAAAGTACTAGAGCCTTCTTGATGCAAGAAGATAGTGGGAAGGTCCACAGACCATGAGGTTCATTCCTTTGGTCACCCTGGGTTTCTGTTTCTTATATTTCCATGTAGAACTCTTCAACTTTCTCTGTGGTATAAGAGGGACAATGTGAAGCTTGGTCTGCTGCTTAGGAAAGTATGAGCAATAAATCTCAGGCCAACGAGTGCTGATTCTCTGGGTTCACAGAGTGAGAGCTGAGGAACCATGGCTTTCCTCATCTAGCATTCAAAAACTGTCTCAGACAATGCAAAGGTCTAGATAGAGACTTTATTCAGGGTGAAGCCATCCCAGAGAGATCATACTAGGGTAAAACCAAAGAAATTTTTGGGCCAGGGTTACCGCAGTCCCTGTCATGTCAGTATTTAGGTAAACAGTGGGAAAGGAGTCATCTCCAAGACCCAAGAAATGTAGAGCAGCCAATATGCAGCCCAGGCTTCTGATGGCCACAATTTGGTGAGTTCATGATTGCCAGCAATCTTTGCCGTGCAAAGCATTTGAAGTAGAGCTGTGCAGATTTTGTGGGCACAGCTTTCATCCCAATATCTTCCAAGAATTGATGGGTGGAGTCAACCAAGATCACAATCTTCTTTTCTCTGAAGGCTAGCTTCCTGTTATTTCAGTTACTCATGTTGAAATATGGCTTGAAAATACAAACTAGAATATGCCAGAAATGAACATTTATGAATTAAAGAGACTATTCAAGATACTTCTTTAAAAAAGAGATTGTTTCCAAATCTAAACTTTCAATGGTCAGAAACTGAAGGGTAGAAAAAAAGTCTAAATTTAATCATGAAAGATGAGAGCTATAATTTAAATGTCCTCAGAACTCATGTTGAAATGGAATCCCAATGATGGTGTATTATGAGGTGGGATATGGTAAGACATTTAAACGTTGATTAGTATTGAGGAATGTTCCATGGATTCCTAATTTTTCCAGAACCTTCATCATAAAGGGGTGTTGGATCTTGTCAAATGCCTTTTCTGCATCTATTGAGATAACCATGTGGTTCTTATCCTTGCTCTTGTTGATGTGATGAATTATATTAATTGATTTGCATATATTGAACCACATTTGCATCCCTGAAATGAATCCTGTTTGATTGTGGGGTATGATAGTTTGGATAAATTGTTGAAGTTGACTGGCCAAAATTTATTGAGAAGTTTTGCATCAATGTTCATCAAAGAAATGGGTCTATAGTTCTCTTTCTTTGATGAGTCCCTGCCTGGTTTGGGGATGAGGGTTATGATGGCTTCATAGAAAGAGTTTGGTAATGAATTTTCACTTTCAATTTCATTGAAGAGTTGAAGGAGTATTGGTGTGAACTCTGCTATAAAAGCCTTGTAGAATTCCGCTGTAAATCCATCTGGTTCTGGACTTTTCTTAGATTGGAGGTCTCTTATTGCTGTTTCTATTTCAATGCTTGATATGGGCCTGTTAAGATGGCTTAACTCATCTTGGTTTAATTTCGGCATGTCAATATTTGCTAGGGAAAGGTCCATTTCTACCAAGTTCTCAAACTTATTAGCATAAAGGTTTGAGAAATATTCCCTTATAATGTTCTGAATCTTGGTTGTTTCTGTGGTGATGTTTTCATTCTCATCTTTGAGTTGGTTTATTTGGGTGTGTTCACTTCTTTTTCTGATAAGATTTGCAAAGGTTCAGTTTTTTCAAAGAACCAACTCTGTTTTGTTGATTCTTTCTATAGTTTTTTTGGATTCTAATACATTTAATTCTGATTTAATTTTAGTTATTTCTTTCTGTCTACAGGATTGGGGTTTAGCTTGCTGCTGTTTTTCAAGGAGGTTCAGGTGTCTCATTAAGTTGTTGGTTTCAGATCTCTCCAATTTGTTGATGTAGGAACTCAGAGCTATAAACTTGCCTCTGAGTACTGCCTTTGCTGTGTCCCAGAGGAGCTAGTAATTTGTGTGTTCATTTTTGTTGAATATCATGAACATTTGAATTTCCTTTTTAATCTCTTCCATGACCCACTGGTGATTCAAAAGTGTGTTGTTCAGTCTCCATGTGTTACAGGGCTTTCTTTGGTGGCTTTTGGTGTTGAGTTCTAATTTTATTCCCTTGTGGTCTGAGAGAATGCAGGGCACAACTTCAATGTTTCTGAATTTGGACAAATTTGCTTTGTGACATAAAATGTGGTCTATTTTGGAAAATGTTCCTTGAGAAAAACGTGTATTCTGATGCTGCTGGGTAAAATGTTCGGTAGCTGTCTGTTAAATCTACTTGATCTATGCAGTTGTTTAGATCTGTGGTTTCTCTGATTAGCTTTTGCTGAGTTGATCTATCTAGTGGGGATAGTGGTGTGTAAAAGTCCCCAACAATTAATGTCTTTGGATCTGTGTGAGATTTGAGGGAAAGTAATGTTTCTTGGATAAATTTGGGTGCTCCATTGTTTGGTGAATCGATATTTAGAATTGTAGTATCTTCCTGAAGGAGAGATCCCTTAACTAGTATGTAGTGGCCTTCTTTATCTCTTCTCACTAATTTTAATTTAAAGTCTATTTCATTTGATAGTAGAATTGCAACTTCCACCTGTTTATGGGGGCCATTTGCTTGGTAGATATTATTCCAGCCTTTCACTTTCAGAATATATTTGTTTTTATGGGCAAGGTGTGACTCTTGAAGGCAGCAGATAGAAAGATCTTGCTTTTTAATCCAAGGTCTATGTTGCTTAATTGGAGAGTTTAGTCCATTAATGTTGAGAGTTAGGGCTGTGAGGACTGGTAGTTCCTCCCATGTTATCCACCTTCTTTGTGGCTGCAACGGCTGGGTTCTTCCTATGGTTCTTGGGTTCTCAGTTTGGGTGTAGTTTCTTGGCCTTTATTGTGCTCTTGTTGGTTTTCTATGTGTAGGACATTTTTAAGTATCTTTTGTTGGGCTGGTTTTTCTTTGCTAAGGAAGGCTTTTATTTGACCTTCTGTTATGAAGGAGAGTTTAGCTGGGTACAGTATTCTTGGTTGATAGTTGTATTTAGTGCATGGCATACATAATTACAGGTTCTTCTTGCTTAAATTTTCTCTGCTGAGAAATCTGAAGTTATTCCTGTTGGTTTCCCTTTATAGGTGATTGATATTTTCTTCTTGACAGCTTTAAGGATCCTTTCCTTTGTCTGAATTGATCTTGTGTGGATTATAGTGTGTCAGTGGAATGTCCTATTCTGGTCTGGTCTATTTGGGGTTCTAAAAGCTTCTTGTATCTGAATAGGCCTATCTTTTTTGCATGTTTTGGAGGTTCTCTGCTAGGATCCTGTTAAATAAATTTCCTAGACCATTAACTTCTGTCTCTCAGTTCTCCTCTATACCCATTATCCTCAGATTAGGCCTTCTAATGGTGTCTTCCAAATGTTGAATAGATTTATCATATTTCTTGGATTTGTCTTGGATAGTTTATGTTCTTTCTCTGTAATATCTAGGCTGTCTTCAATCCCCGAGAGTCAATCTTCTGTATAGTCTAACCTACTGTCAAGACTTTCTACTTTGTTTTTTATTTCCTTTCCTTCTAATTTGTTGGCTTTTGATGGCTTCAAATTATTTGTTGGAGCTTTGTTTTAGATCTTGTATGAACTTCTTTACTTCCTTAATTTGGTGTTCAGTGTTTATTCTCAAATCACTTAGTTGATTAGTTATGGTTTCCTTGGACTCCCTTTCCTTCTGACGGGCTCCATTCAACATTCCCTTTGTGGTCTCCCTGGATTCCTTCAGCTGTTTATAGATTCCATGAGTGCCTCTATTGATCTTTGTCTATTCTCATCCCGTTCACACAATTCCTGTATTACTTTGATTAGCTTCCTCACACTCACGCAATTCCTGTATTTCTCTTTGACTGTTCTCAGCCTGCTCACACAATTCCTGTTCTTCTCTTTGTTCTCAGCCTGCTCAGGCAATTTCCGTCTTTCTCTTTGACTGTTCTCAGGCTGCTCACGAAATTCCTATATTAATCTTTCAGTACTTTCTTCACGCTCACAAGATTCCTGTAGCAATTTTTGGTTAGCCTCAACATGCTCGTGAAGTTCCTGTATTAATCTTTGATTTGCATTGTCTAGCTCCTATCATGCTTGCACTGAGTTCTTTGCAGGTTTTCAATCTTTTCATCCACCATGTTTACCAGTATTGTTTGTAGAGCTTTTTGGAAACTCTCTGATTGCTCATTAACTGTTCTGTCACCTGATTAACCTGAGTGGGAGCTGAGACACCTGGACTTGTCATTTAGCAAACACCTTTGAGGTCCAATTAGCTTATTGTTGATGTACAAAGCTTTCAGCGGTAATGGGCCCATGACATGGTGCCCAGAGTGCTAACAGGAGTGACTGCTCAATACCATGGTGATGTCTAGGCACCTGCACACAAAACTCAAGGTAGCTCAAGGTGAGGGATGCAGAATCTGGGCCAGGGTAGTGGGGGGCATCTTCTCTTGTTGAGTGACAACCAAACCTCCCGTACCAAGCTCAGAATGCAGCTGTGCTCCCCTAACTGGAGAAGGAACTTTACCTTGCCCACTCCCACCCAGACAATGGGCTCATTTCTGGCCTGGACTTGTGGCCTTGGTCTCTACCCTTATATAATAGTGTGAAAGCTGTATCTCAGATCTTCAGAAGTGCCTTAGCCAACAAGATACATTCACAAAAGAAAATCCAGCCGGAATCAGCATTGAAGTCGATGGCAATGCTACCATATGTTCTTTCCTGACACCAGCAAGGTTGAGTATTTAAAACCCCAAGATCTCCTTGCCATGGTAAAAGATGGTCCATCCAGTGACATGTTTGAGGAAGGGCATGGCTATTCATACTCAGTGCTTCTCATTCACAACCTCTCCTCCTTATAAAAACAAAAGCATGGGTTCAGTCATTTCACAGCTATTATCTAAGTCAAGATATTCAGGAATGTGCTTCCATACTGTATAGTCACAGCTTTCCAAAAAAGAAAATCAATAGAATATTAAGGTGCATATAAGAAGACAGGGGCTGGGAAGGTGGCTCAGTTGTAGAGCGCTTGCCTTGCATGCATGAGGCCCTGGGTTCGATTCCTCAGCACCACATAAGCAGAAAAAAAAAGCTGGAAGTGGCGCTGTGGCTCAAGTGGTAGAGCGTTAGCCTTGAGCTGAAGAGCTGAGGGACAGCGCCCAAGCCCTGAGGTCAGGCCCTACAACTGGACCCCCCCCCCCAAATAAGAAGAAGACACAAACAATGGAAATTGGCTTACACAGTTATGGAGGCCAAGATGTTTCATAATTTGCCATCTCTGAATTAGAGAGCTAGGAAAGCTGGTAGTGTAATTCAGTTTTGAGTTTAAAGGCAAAGACACCTGCAAGGGCTGATGGTCTAAGTCCTGGAGGCTAAAGAGCTGAAACCCGATGCTATAATGTGTGAGGACAGAGGATGGACATATCTCCACTCAAGAAGAGACAGGAAATTCAATTCACTCAAGTCTGTCTTTTTGTTATTCATTCTACTGATTCAAATGCTAGCTCTCTGGCTAGTTTTACCAGCTGCATGGGCACCCCAAGGAAGTGGAAGCATAAGATTTATCACCATATACATCTCTCCAGGGAAGCAAAGGGGTAGGGTTTCATGGTGAGTGATCACTGACACGAGTGCAAACCTGTGAAGTAAAATTTTTTAAAAGCAAGTCAGCCAAAATCATCCAGATCAATCCAGTTTCTTGCTTTCATTATGCTAATGATACTTCTTCTCTCCTTCTTGATCACCAACTGCACTACCTCCAAATTTGCATCCTATTTTCCAACCACCCTTCTGGCTTATTTACTTAATCTTTCAATCTTACTAAGACCTTGCAATTCATTGATCCCTGGAATTTCATTTTTCTTTTATCGATTCCCCTTTACTGTGATTGTAGGGTTTTTTTTTTTTGTTGTTGTTTTGGTTTTCATCCACAGTTCCTGGCTTATGACTCCCCCTATAACAGAAAACCTAATCTTTCAGTGAACCATAAATAAATTCTGTGTCCTACATTGTCTGCCAATGAGTCATAAGACTTTTCTCATTCCCAGTGATCCTGTCCTTACCCCAGAGGAAGAAATGCTGCATATGAAGGCAGGCTAGACTGGGGTTTTCCATCCTATCTCTAAACAATCATGCAGGTTTCTATATGATGCTTTGCCCAAAGAAGACATGGGAACTCTGCACCACATCCCCAAACTGAAACCTATGCATCCCTTTATCTATACCCTTTATAATGTCTTTTATAATAAACAGTAAATTTGTTTCCCAGTGTTCTCTGAAGTCACTCTAGCAAATCCAAGTCAGGGACATAGGAATGCCAGTTTATAGCCAATTGTTCAGAAGCTCAAGAAAAGAACACTTAGGGCTTACAATTGGCATCTGAAATGAAGTGAGGGAAGTCTTGTAGTCTAAGCCCCTAGCCTGTTGGCTGCATCCCTCCCCAGATGCATAGCATCAGAGTTGAGTTGAATTAGAGGACAACTGCTGGTATATGCTACCAAAATTTCTTGCTTGTTGGTGGGGAGGAATCCATTTTTTTGTGGCCATAGAAACTCTCTGTTGATAGTGTGAAATCAGAAGAAAAACATGTTGTTACTTTTCCTACACACATTTCCCTTTTCTTCAATTTAGGGTCCGGGGTTGATATTTGTAACTACAGTGGTGACTATTTTACCCAATGTAATTTGGTTTGACAATTTAAGTACAAAATATAATTTACTTCAGTTTGGGAGTTTTAGTTATTTTACTTCATTTTGGGAGTTAAGGGGATTAAACTCAAGGCCTGTGTTTGCTGGGCACATGCTTTACCACTTGAGTCACTCCAGCCCTTTCTTCATTGGTTATTTTTTAGGTAGCTTCTCTATGCCCAGGCTGGCCTGGGCTATGATACTCCTACTTGTACTTCTCTGGGTCACTGGGGATGACAAGTATGTGCCACTGTGCCCAGCCACTGTGTCTCCTGTAGCTAAATCATTAGTTGAAATGAAGTCTCATGAAATTTTATTTCCAGCTTGCCTTAAACCTAGATCCCTCAATCTCTGCCTCCCAACTAGCTCAGCTTACAAGCTTGAGACACTGTGTTCAGCTAAATTTGGGAGTTCTAAAAAGGGATCTTATAATTTACAAAATACAAATGAGCATTCACTAGGGAATCTTTTGTTTCCTTGAAGTGCTGGGAATTGAACCCATGGGCTTGTGTGTGCTAGGCAAAAACTCTACCATGGAAGTATATCCCCAGTACATTCACCAGTCTTTTGTTAGACGCATGCCTTCCCATTGAAAATGGGTCTGCCAAGTGGAATCCAGCATTGCTCTGCTTGTCTTAAAGCACTAGAAAGCCTTCTTTACCATTTCATTTAGTTTTCTTTAAAATAGAGTGAACAGCAAATGACACGTAAGAACTGATTTGAGTGTAATTATGTCTCACAGCAACATGCAAGCCTGGAGTAGATAGGTGCTAGAACATCTGTAATCACAGACCAAAGCCCCGTTCATATTCTCAAGAAGCAGAGTAGAACCATCTGGTGGTTCCATAAAAGCTCCACGCTCCTGCAATCCACAATCTCTCCTTCCTTTGGCTTTCTCAGCCCTTGCCCTCAGTTGATGGCTCTGCCTCTGTGCTTGGAAGGTCCTTAGAACTGGGCAAGGTCACAGAGTTTCAACTTGGTGTTATTTACAAGTGAAATATTTTACTAGGCATTAATGAAATTAAAAAGAAGTATTAAATGCTATGTTCAAAAATAGCTTATAAGTAGATTTCAATGCAAACTTTAAAACTTAATGAAGAACCAGAGTTTGGTAACTGTATCCATCTTTTATTTCCCCTGGGGGACAGAGTCAGGAACTACACCTTCACCTGATTCCTGTCTACAGGCTAACTATGTGCAACATTCCTTCCTTCTTCCAAGTAGCAGCACTCCTGTGCTATAGTGGTTCCATCTTCCAAGTTCTACCCCATCCCACTGGATGTCCTCTTCCAAGATCAGCTCCCCAATCTTGTGTGACATCTCATTAGCATGTGGACAAGCTCTGGGTCTGGTGTCAGTAACTACCCCACATGCCCTTTAGCAGTTCTCTTCCCCAGCTCCAACTCTTCTTCATTCCCTGCTCATTCCTTGATCTTCTGTGATCTGAGTTTCTCCCAGCTCCATTCAAACTGTCCAAGAGGATGTGATATCAAGGACTTCTGCTTGATACCCTAGGCCCCAGGTGGTCTTATTTTACTCAGGATTTCCTCTTTTTCTCTCTGTGCCAGTGATGTAATTTGAACTCAGTGCCTGGGCACTGACCCTTAACTTCTTTGCTCAAAACTGGCATTCGACTAATTGAGCTGCAGTTCTAACTTTTTACTTGTTAAATGGAAATAAGAGTCAGACATTTTTCCCAGAGCTGGCTTCAAATCAAGATCCTCAGATCTCAGCCTCCTGGTGTAAGGTCCACCCTGGGAAGGCAGAGCAGACTCCTCCCTCCTCTTGGTTAAGTCTCTACTCAGTACCTGTGTCACCTAAGTAACCAACACACTTGGAGGCAGTCACATCCTTCCCCCCCCCCCCCCCAGATCACATCCACATCTGGTGTGGCCACACCTTTTCCTGCCCCTGGCCTTGATAAGTCGTGGCCAGGCTGTGGTTCGACCCCTTTTGTATTCCAGCTTCATGGGCCTCCAACTTTACTAGAGGTGGCCTGCAAATCAACCTTTCCCTTGCCAGCTTTCTTTCCTCAGCTACCAATTTAATTTACCTAACACCTGGGTAATAGGATTACAGGTGTGAGGTACCAGTGCCTGCCTAGCTCTTTCAACTTCCCCCTGGATAGCAATTTTGGCACAACAATGGCTATTCGTGTCTTAGTCCTCTTAGCTAATCTCTAAGAGTTAGATTCCCTGAGCACTAATTCTTACCTTATTAACTGTATTTAACAAATCTCTTTGATGTTTTTGCATCTTGGATTTATCAAACTCCAGATTTTTTTCCTTGCAACTGATTTCCTCTCAGGCTTCAAACCATCCAACCTCATTGCACACATGTGAAGTTCTTCCCCACCTTCTTGAGAGCCCCAGCAGATCATATGCCTGTTTCATGCTACTCTGGTAATAACTGGCCCCGTCTCCCCTCTAAGTTTCCACTTACAGGTGAGCTCACCAAAGAAGCCTTTCTACTTTCAATCACTATGATTAAATTAGGCAAACTCCTCATTTCCTGTCAAAACTTTGCTTACTTTGACAATTCCTTCATCAATCCCAAATTGGCACAAATGTTTCCTGTGTACTGACAGCCACTACTAAAAATGCAAGTTTCCCAGGGGCAGAGATATCCATTTACTCATTTATATAGCACTACAGCCCATGATCAGACACTGTGAGCTTGGCACCTAAACCTTAAGGCTTATTTAGATATATGCCTGAAAGTGCCAGTGTATCTGAAGTGTGAGGACACAGGTAAAACCATTCACACTAATCCCAGTGGGGCAGAGTTGCCTGATCCTAATGGATCAAATCTTTCAAAGTCACGTCAAGGGAAGTAGACATATTACTATTATTTTCTAGCATTGACATTTTTTTTTTTAGAATTCCCAGTTCCATGTTTTTGTTTTTCTATTGTAAACTTTACACAGATCTTCTAAAGCAGTATTACGTTTTTGTTTTGGTTTGTTTTTTTTTTGTTTTGTTTTTTGTTTTTTTGCTGGTCCTGGGACTTGAATTCTGGACCTGGGCTCTGTCCCTGAACTTCTTTAGCTCAGGGCAAGCACTCTACTACTTAAGCCACACACCCCCTTTTTTGTAGTATATTGGAGATAAAAGAGTCTCCTGCCTGGGCTGGTTTCAAACCACAATCCTCAGATCCTACCTCGTGAGTAGGTAGGATTACAGGCATGAGCCACTGGCACTGGGCTTCAATGTACTTTTTGTATGTATTGGTACTGAGATTAATAGGGCCTTTTATTCTTGGCTTTTTTGCTCAGGGCTGGCACTCTATCACTTGAATCACAGCTCTACTTCTGGGTTTTTGCTAGTTAATTGGAGATGAGTCTTGTGTTTGTCCTTTGTGTTTGTCCTGGGCTGGCTTTGAAACATAATCCTTAGATCTTAGTCTCTTGTGAAGTTGTTTTTTTAAAAATTGGTTGTGGGGCTTGAACTCTGGGCCTGGGCACTGTACCTGAGTTCTTTAGCTCAAGGCTAGTGTTCTACCACTTGAGCTACAGCACCACTTCTGGCTTTTTTCTGCTTATGTGATGCTGAGGAATGGAACCCAGGGCCTCATGCATGCAACGCAAGCACTCTACCACTGAGCCACCTTCCCAGCCTCTGAGTGTACTTTTTAACATAAAGTTGTGTATGGGTTTGAGACTATGCAGAAACTGAAGTTTGTGGCCCTACATGCAGTTATGGACATAATGAGTTCATGTTTATACTGAATCTTACATACAATGACAGAATGCAATGTAAAATTTTCCAAGAAAAAACTGATACATGCATGTACTATATCTAGCCAAATACATCTTTGCCCCACCAAGGGCAATATAGACTGTTTTATAATAATTCCTAAAGACTTTGTATCAGGGATACCTAAAGGGCACACCACAGTAAGAGTAGGGTGGGACCTTGCCCAAGGGCACATTTCAAAAGCACTTTAGCAAAGACAGGATCTCTTGACTCTAACACCTGTAACAACCAGTGATCTGATTGGATGTTTGGATGCTATTTGGACACCTACTCTGGTTGGGCAAATGTTTTAATTGGCTCCATGACTCAGATAAATGGATGTTATGCTTTCCTTTTTGCATCATGGTCTGCTTTTCATGCTAACTCCTTAGCCCCTGTAGAAATAGACTCTGCTGGCATCATGTGTGATTAGAAAGTCTTGATAGTACCATCAGCAGATGTAAGTTAGAATATCAAATTACTCATTATCAGCTTCAGATAGGTAACAATTTAGTACATTAACCTTTTTTTCATTTTCATTAAGCTTATTTAACAAGCTGAACAAAGATTCTAAACATATTACTTATTATGTAACAGTTCACCTCATCAAAATGTATAATAATGCCTAACAGCTGTGATACCATCTTTAATTAGTTATAAAATATGCAGCTTTGTGCCAGGGATTTGGAGGCCATGAGGCAGTTTTGGGACTTGCTGGAGGTCAATCCCACAGGGTCTACTGACTTGGCCTTGGGCCAAGTGTGGACTAGAATGTAGGCAGGCTCTTCTGCTATGAGAAGCAACTCCACTGCTACCTAGGAACCAGAGGCTACTGCAGCTACTGACAGGTGACATCGGATCTTAACATCAGTCACATGGCTAGCACCCCTATTTTATTCATGAGCAACCATATCAAGAAAAGCTGGGTCCTTTACTTGAAACCACAGGGCTAGTACTTCCTTTGTGTGGCTCTGGGCAGGTCCTCCAGTGTACAGATGCCACATTAAAGGATAGCAGCTAGCACTCCTCAATATGTTAACATTGAAATAACACTAATAAAACTGGGGAGAGACCTGAACAAATCACATGTTAGCATTGCCACTTTGTCAAAATACCTGTGTGAAAATCAACCTATAAGGAAGGTTTGCTTTGGCTCCTGGTATCAGAGGTTCCAGTCCATGGGTGCTTTGGCCTGAGGGGAGGCAAAACATTAGGGGTGGGGGGGAAGTGGCAAAGGAGGACTGTTAACCTTAAGTAGCTGGGAAGCATAGAGGTGAGGGTCCCAATATTCCCTTCAAGAGCACACCCCTAATGACTAAACTTCTCCTAAGATCTCACTTCCAGATCCTACCACTCCCAATAGTGCCATGGACAAAGCTTCAAACACACAGCTTTTGAGGAACATTCAAATATTCTATAAACATTCTATATCAAACTATCAGCTTAGTTCCTAAGTAAACTTTCTAGACCCATGTACTTTTAGTTACTAGTTTTTAGTTGACAACAAACTCCTCTGTGTGTGGGCCACAACAATAACAGTTGATCCAGCTTGATCCACATTAACAGCCCATCAATTAGCCCACACACAATCTAGGCAGGTGGGGGGGGAGGGGAGTAAGGCCCCCTCCCCCCATCTCCACAGGCTTGCCTACCTTGTGAATGCTTTTTTTTTTATACAAAATTCAAAGCTAGTGGCCTGTTTCTGTCACTGGTAACCTGCATTGCAGGTAAAACAGACAGACCCAGATGAGTTACATTACAACATACTGACAGGAAATAAATCTAGGGGAAAGACTAACATGTTTATTTTAAAATGTCATGTGACATATTATATTTTGACACATATAAAATGTATATAATTATAGTATGCATAAGGTATAATTATATATTGTATATTGTATAATGATACAACATATATATGCATACTATTATATATATACCTCATGTAATATCCATATAAAATATGGGTAGAAATTCAAGCATGGTTGTGTAAGTTCATACCATCCAGTTGCTTGTGGACATACACTATGATGTTCACACAAACTATCTGACAATTCTTGAAGTATGTAACTTTCATTAAGTGACACATGACTACCTTATAATGTTTTCCAACTATCCCATAAATCAGTTTTGAACTCTGGGCTTAAATTTTTTGGCATTTTTACATTGAAAAGCAGAGACTGAAGTAAGGAGGTCAGGTCTGGCTGGCACCATATTGGCCACATGGTGGATGGCAGGGTCTGGCATCTTCATGTTGGGGAAGGAAACGCATTGGCCTCCCAGGTGATGGGTGTGCCCAGATTCCTGGAGGCAGGGGCAGGCACTTGGCTGATAGGTTACTGAATCTGTCAGTCCAGTGCCTGGGATTGGGAATTTCCTGTGGACCTGTCCCCTGTGCTGGCCCTACTTAGGTCCAGACCAGTACAGACCCCATTATGCCATGCCACGTGTCTCTGTGATCATGTCCTGTATCCTGTCTTCTGGCTTGTCTCTGGTCATCACCACATCCCAATCCATCAGAGCTGGATTGGTTTGTTGGTATGGTTTTGTTCTTTCTTCCCTCTCTGGCCTGTTTCTTAGCTGTGTTATGTGTATTTGGGGGCTGCAGGCCTTTGTAACAACTGGCTACCTGCAACCTGCTGTGTAATAAAGACTCCAATATTCCATTTTCCAAAATATGGCTTCTGGGATAATTCACCTTACAAGACATAGTTGAATAGTAGATTATGTGCTGGATGATGGTAGCTCATGCCTGTAATTTTAGTTACTCCTGAGGCTGAGATCCAGAGGATCTCAGTTAAAAGGCAGCCCAGGGGAGAAAAGTTGTGAGACACACCTCTAATCAGCAAAAAGCAGGGCATGAAGTGTGGCTCAAGTGGCAGAGCACCAACTAAGCAAACTCGTGAAACCCTGAGTTCAAACCTTATCCGAGGAGGAAAAAATTACCAAAAACTTAGCACATAGAAGCCTAAACTCAAATTGTGTTGGCATATAAATGGTTTGGTGATTCAATGGGAACCCCTGTAACGTCAAAACACTTTTAATAGTAGTTGGCTGTACATCACTTGTGAAGGGCTTAGTTATATTACACATAGCAATTCCCTGGGTATCCCAGGGGAAGTTGATGCACAGTGACAACTGTAAATAAGTATTGTGATTACAGGCAGGTACCACCAAGCCTGGCTAAAACACACACATACAAAAACAAACAAACAACCCCCCACCATGTTCCAAGTACCTGTAAAATTATGGTGCTCAGGTCAATGTTCAGAGATTACAGAAGCCACTCTTACCCATAGCCAGTCACCGGTGAGGTTTCTTACACATACACACACATACAGAGACACACATAGTTGTCATAATACTTTTTTTATTACAATATCCAAAAATCTTGAGTATGCAAGTTTAGAGGATCTCAAGACCCCCTTCTTCAATTGTAGGAATGTGCCATCTCAAGACTCTATATTCAAACTATAAAGAAGTTCAAATGTAAAGAAAAAAAGAAAATGCAGTATTTTCATAAACATTCTGTGTCTCTTACTACCAATCACATATTCTTTTGTAAACCCTGAAAAATTTCCCTGTAAAGCAAATAATATATATATAATATACATATATTATATATATATATAGTGTAGGTATATAAAGTATTGGTAGCTCCCCTTCCCCAAAGATCAGCTGTTTTCCTTAATCATCTGTTATTAGTGTCAACAAAAGGCTACAGATACCTATTACTTTGAGAATTAAATACATAATTGTGAAATTCAAACAAGCCAAAGGGCAAGAGGAAAAAAAGCACTATATGGATGGCACATGGTCGAAATCACCAAAACATCTGTCTCTCTGCATCAGGGCTCTCTGTTGCACTCCCATGAAAGTCTTCATTATTGCAATCACAGCCTCAAAGGCACTGGACAGTCTCCTTACTGCCATCTCCCTGTGGTTCCAATATTGCTCTGCAAATGCACCAATTCCCGGTAGGGTCTGGAACCAACTGGGGGCACAGGCCTGGTACTGGGGGCTGCTGGCCAGCCGGAACCTGTTGTGTGGACACAGGGGAGCCTCAGCCCTCTGATGGGCTTTCTGAGGGGTTGAGGTTCACTCCATTGCTAAGCTAAGTATGGCCTCACGTTTCTAACTGCACCCCTGGCCGTTTACTGGGGATTCTACGACATGAGCAATTTGAGAGGATCACTGACCAACTGTTGTTTCCAACTAAAAAGAAAGTGAACAGGCTCACCTGCCCCTCTACCTGCCACTCTTAGTGGGCGTGCACGAGGCTGTCAGGGCCTGGGGTGGCAGATGTGAAACAAACCGAGCTGAATAGAAAGATCAGGCTGTGAGACTGATCCAGGCTGGACCCTGGATGCTGCAGACCCTCAATGGGTGGCAGAGCCAGGTGGGCAGCGGCTCTGGTGAGGCCCGGAGCTGGTGTGGCATGGCAAGGTCACTGCACCACTGTCACTGCAGGGCTCTGACGAGGTAGAGCTTCTCCCCATGCTCGCTGGTGAAGATGGGCGCCTTCTTATAGTGCTCCACCAGCTCGTCCATGCTGTGGAATCGCCGCTGCCCAATGCAGTAGACATTGTCCACCAGCTGCACCTTGAAATGCTTGTTCTTCCCTGATGCTTTGAGAGACACGGAGAAGTCGCTGGGCTGGGGAGGAAGCAGAGGGGAGTGAGAACCAGCACCGGCAAGAGAGTGACAACAGTGCCTTAACTCTGTTGGGGTCAGCAGCCTAGCTCTGCGGCATGGAACCAGACTACCACCTAGCATAGCTCCACTGTCACTTATTACCCAGAATGCCGAGAAGGCCCAAGGCAGGTCGAGATTCCTGTGCTCTAAGTGTCCTAACTAAGTACATTTTGATCTTTTGACAACTACAAAGTAGAATAACCGCCCTCACCCGGATATTGAAGAAACTCGAAACTGTCACTTCCCAAACTACTTTTGATAAGTTAGGAACAATTCCAAGTGGTTTGCATGAAAGGAGCAGCAGCTACATGTTCCATCTCTTCTTGACTTGTATTGGCAGCTTACAGGTTCTGTTTGGCAGATCTGTGTTACCTCACAACTCTTTTGCTGTAGGTGCATTATTAAATAAAGGTTTTGTGAATTTGACACTCAAATTCAAATTTGATGATCTGATAATCAAGATGGTGACTATTGTGTGGATAGTATATACTGTACAGATACACTGGACAAAGGGTGACTCGTATCCAGCAGGACACAGAGGGGGATAGTGTAAGATTTCACCATGCGATACAGAGCAGTTTGTGATTTAGGATTTAGGACTGTTTATTTCTGAAGTTTTCCATTGAATATTTTTAGACTGTGGTTGACTATGGGTAAACCTAAACTGAAGGAAAACTAAGGATTCCACCAAGGGCCACTGTCCTCTGAACAGCCCCAAACCACACTCTTAAGTGATCAAGGGGCTGCACAATTCTGAACCTATCTCTCTTTTGGTAGGATCAAACTACAAGATGGATACAAGTGGGATCTTTCAAGTTAGTTGTCATCCATGTAGTTTTGAAAGTAAAACACACATTGCAAATGAAGCAGTTACTTCTCAGCAGGTTCACCACCAAACATCAAGGCCTGAATATCCACACCATGGTCACTGTGAACCATGGTCACTGTCACCAATCCTAGCGACTCAGAAGACTCACCAAGGCCAACTGTATAACTGTGTCCAAGTCACAACCCAAAATACCCAACCTTCTTTCTCCCTGGCTTCAGGGATCAGGCTCCTTGTTGTTAATAATATTAATTTCTATGCTAGAAGCGGAGTCTTTAAAAGATAGAGGACAGGCATGGTAGTGAATGACCTTCTAGCTGTGCAGGAAGCATGAAGGATCACATATCTGAGGCCAGCCAGCTCCAGGCAAAAATGGCAGACCCTATCTTAAAAATACAGCAAAAATAATTGAGAGCATGCATCATCTGGCAGGTCACGTGTCTAGCAAGCACAAGGCCCAATACGACCAAGAGAAAAAAATAATGGAGGTGATCTCAACTTTGCTTACTGTGCTAATTTGATACTCTAATCAGTACACGGACAAAGCAGCCTCATTTTCAGGGACGGTAAGGAGCAATAAGTAGTAAATGTATGCTACACCTGATGTTAATTAAGTCCAATGATCAGCTGATAACTTTGAGTACAGAAATGTGCTTTTGAGTTTCTTAACTGACCATTTTGAGTGTGTGCGCCTGTCTGCATGCGTGCAAGTGTGTGGTGTGTGCGTGTGCGCGCACACGCGCATGCCACAGTAGTAAAACTATGCAGAAGCTAAGGTAATTTTTTAATTCCACAGGCTCATGAGCAGAAACTTTAAAATTAAGGGCATAGAACCAACATATGCCGAGCAGAACTGTGGAAAGTTTGGGAGTATTCTTTTTCTTTTTGTGGCGGGGGGGGGGGGGGGGGGGGAAGGGGGGTGTTCTGGTGGTGGTGGTGGTGGGGCCTGAACTCTGGGCCTGGGTGCTGTCCCTCAGCTCTTCAGCTCAAGGCTACAGCTCTACCACTTGAGCCACAGCGCCACTTCAGGCTTTTTTTTTTTTGCTTATGTGGTACTGAGGAATCGAACCCAGGGCCTCAGGCATGCAAGGCAAGTGCTCTACCACTGAGCCACCTTCCCAGCCCCAGTTTGGGAGTATTCTTAACTCTGACCAAATAGACTTTTCGTAAGCAATCTCAAAATGAACAATCTGTACTAGTATACTCCTTTACCTATTATAGGTGGTGGGTATGTCCCATATCCAACATCTGCTTGGGACCAGATGTGTTTTAGATTTTGGATGTCTTGAACTTTTGAACATTTAGCCATTTTGGGGGTCTAAAACACCAAATTCATTTATGATTTTCATTACACAGTTTTTATGTTTATGCTTTTCTTTACAGTTTCATGGTATAAACTTTTCTCCTTGGTGGCCATACCATAAACACCCCTTCCATGAGCAGCAGGGTCCTGGCAGCATAAAAACTTGCTTGGGGATAACATATTTTGGAAATGTGCAATGAGGACACTGGTGGAGGCTGCAGTCATGGATGCTCACCAGAACCATGTGAGGTCCGTGTGTGCTGTACAACATGCTGACTGGCTTGTCTCAGGCTGAGTGCTTGGAGAGGGAGCAGAGAGGCCCATAATGCTGTGTAAGTTACCCACCACTTTTGTCACATTCTACCCATTAGGAGAGAGGATCAAGCTCTACCTTCCAAGAGCAGGACACTGAAGAATATGAGAACATCTTTCTATGTCACCCATAATATCACTCATTAGATCTATAGCTGGACTAAGACTTAACTAGGTTCCTTTTTTTTTCTCCTTCCCTTCCTTCCCCCTACCCTTCCCACCTCCTCCTTCATTTTAAAATATCCTTCCCTCTTCAATTCCCTCTTTGGCTTCCTCCACACTGTTCAAGTGTTCTTATTCCTTTCTTCTCCCAATCTAGTTTTGCTAACCACTGGGCTGATTGTTCATAATCTCTTATGCTAGACCACGTTACTGTCACTTCCTTTTCTGACTACTCCTCGTAAGGAATTAAGTCTGCTATTCTAGTTGCAGTTTTTAAATCAGAAGATCCAAAGAATTAACAATTAATTCATTGCTCTTTTTTTTAGGAAGGCATTTTCCAGGTGGAATCTGAAGATATTTAATGGGTTGGTAGAAAATCAGCCTCTTTGGGGGCCCTTGTGATCACAGCTTTGCTGAAGTTTTAGGTCTCCAATTTGAATATAATCCCCTTTAAATCCAAGGGCCTGATTTAATTCTCCACTGGTATCAGGGCTCAAAGTATCTGGTGCTGGATAAATGCAATGAGTTAGGAATTCCCAATTTGGGCCACTTTTTTCTACTATTCATTCTATAAACTTATCTCTAACGTATTTATTCCATAGTCCTAAAGGCAATCCACATATAAAATGATCAACTATTCATTAATATGAAATAAACAGGAGTATCTTAATAACGCAAAATCAATCATCAACTAGACAACAATCCTGGCAGTCCCATTTACCTAAATCTTTATAAACACATGTCACCTTTCTTATTCTTTTCCAAGTTAGGATATATTCTTCATTTATCCCTTCTCATTCCTTTCTAGTATTATTTTTTAAGTTAAAGGTGCACAGTTCAGTTCAAAGACTCCGAATAATGTCCTTGTAACTTTGTCTTTTCAGCATCAATCTGATTGTAATCAAATGATAGCAATTTAGAATAGAAATTTACTGTACATGTAAATACAATGTAATAATGAAAGGGTACACCAAGTGTATACACCACAAGTCAGTGGTTCTCAAATTTGAGCAACAGAATCACACAGTATACAGGGGAGATTCAAGTTCACACAGCACAGCACAGAGGAGATTCAAGTTCACCAGGCTACAGGAAGGGAACTGGTAGTTTGTTCACTGGTGATCTGCCACTCAAGCCACAGTACCACTTCTGGCTTTTTGCTGGGTAACTGGAAATAAGATCCTCCATGGACTTTCTGCCTGGGCTGGTTTCAAACTATGATTCTCAGATCTTGGCCTTCTGAGTAGCTAGGACTGGAGGCAAGATACACCTTTTTTTTTTCTTGTATGGTCCTAGGGCTTAAACTCAGGATTTTGCTAGAGCTTTTCCACTTGAGTCCTAGCTCCACTTCTAGATTTTTTTTTTAGTGATTAATTGGAGAGAAGAGTTTCATGGCTGTCCAGGTTGGCTCCAAAACTGTCATCCTCAGATCTCAGCCTCAGAACTGAGTAGTTAGGGCTATAGAGAGACTCCCATTTTAACCAATATAAAGCTGGTACAGTGGCAAGTGCCTGTCATCCCAGCTACATGAGAAGCACAAATAAGAAGACTGCAAGTCAGCCTGGACTAAAGAAAAGCAGCAAGGCACCACTTAAACACAAGGAGAACAAAAAGAAAATTAAAAAAAAAGCAAAGATGGTTTATTTTATATAAAATATATCTTGATAACAATTTTGTAAATGTTAAGTACTAATCTATAAGGGTTTCTGAAATTCTGGTAGAATTTCAGGAAACAAACCAAAATGGCATACTGGGAGAGGAAGCTGTGTTCTTCCTGCCACAGAAGCCTCTGAGAGGGCTGACCAGTGTAGTCTATGGCTGGAGGGGATGGAAGCACACAGCAGTGGTGGACCAGGGAGCAGAGTTAGAGGGATGTTCTTGGGCAGCAAGGATCCCTAACTTAGTGAGCACTAAGGCAATCTGGCTGCGGTGTGGGTGCATTCCACTAGAAATCACAGCTTTTCTCCACCAACAATGACCATACTGCACCGCTGGAGCTAGGAACAAGAAATGTAGAAGCCATCTCTACGGGGCAACCACCTTCCTATCATGTATCTCAAGATCAAAACAGAAATGTTTCCTGTGGTATTTCTTTTTTTTTTTTTTTTTCCTGTGGTATTTCTTTGGCAAGTAGCAAAGCACTTTTCAAAGGGCACCCTGGATCTCTCTGCTGGGGGTGGGGGTCAGTGAGGAGGGCAGATTCTGTTATGGAGAGCTTCTGCCTGTGAGAAAATATTTCCTGAGGTGTCTGTCACCCAGGGCCACAAAACGCAGGGCTTCCCCACGTACAGGCTGGCAGTGGTGGTGGTCTGGGTAGTAGCGGAACCATCTGATAACACACTACCCACTCAAATAGGAAGCACCCCAGAAGGGCCAGGGAGGCCTGCAGCTCCAGAACATCCACTGCATCTGCACGCATGCTTTGCTGAAGAAAACATTACTGTTCAAAGAAACCTGAGGCCATTTGATTTCTCCTTACTGCTTATTAAAACTGAGTGATGGTCATATACCTCTTCATAAAATAAGGTGTGACTCTGTTATGTTCTATGGGGTAGACAAACATATTCGTGTTTTCTGTAGCCACAGCCAAGAAGCCAAAACAGAACAAAATCTCCAGAAGGTTTATGTTTATGTTGGTGTTATACACTTATCAGCCCCATATTTGCATTGATACCTAAGTGATAAAAAAGTTAGTGTCAGTGACTCATGCCTATAGTCTTAGCTACTTGGGAGGATTGCAGTTTGAGGCTACTTGGGCAGAAAAGTTCGTGAATGTTTCTCAACTGATGGCTGGGTATAGTTATCCCAGCACTATGGAACATGGTTCCAAGGCCATCCATGAAACACAATAATCAAAGCAAAAAAGAAGGGCTGAGGGGCACGATTCAGGTGACAAGAGTACTTGCCTAGCAAGCAGGGATAGCAAGGCAAGGTCTCTCTCCAAGAGCTCTAGCTCACCTGAGAATCAGGAGAAGGGAGTCAGGTGATGAAAACTGAATTCTAGGGCTGGGAAGGTGGCTCAGTGGTAGAGTGCTTGCCTTGCATGCATGAGGCCCTGGGTTCGAATCCTCATCACAACATAAGCAGAAAAATCCAGAAGTGGCGCTGTGGCCCAAGTGGTAGAATGCTAGCCTTGAGCTGAAGAGCTGAAGGGCAGTGCCCAGCTCCAGAGTTCAGGTCCCATGACCAACAAAAAACAAACCAAAAAAAGCCCTGAATTCTAGGAAAGAGTCCATACTAGACTGTCTTCTAGAGCTTTCTAGGATTAAGAATTAAATAGGATTAAAGTAAGAAATATTATAAAAATCCAGGCTTAAAACTTCCATTTGGTACTGGGCAAAAAGCCTGGCAATTAAAAGTAACTTGTTATCTTTGAAACAAGACAGATGCACATAGGCACTGTTCATGGTAGCCTGCCTTTTCTTAATACTAATGCAGTCAGGAGGAAAGAGGGCAAGTGATCGGAGGAGAGCTGGTCAGTAATCCGTGGAGGCATTCTCTCATTCCATTGCTCCTGGCTTTTGAGCTGACCTTGGAGGAGTGTGAACTTTGACAGAGAGCTCTTTCCTACTACTCTAGCAGAAACACATGGTTACCTACTACAGCTTTATTTTTAAATTCAAAAGAGTAAAAACTGTTGACAGCAAAACATTTTAGGAGATGAATGCTAGTTAACAAATGCTAATAGCTTTGTGTAAAATTAAACTTCAGGGTAGAGTTCTAATTTTAATAATAACTGCTGTAAAAATGTATAAAACCATCAAGAACACATGATAAGGGCAAGGGGTCCAACCCAGTGGGAGGATGTTCTTCTAGGATGTTCTACCTTGAGAGGAGGACTAAGAAAACTGTGGTTACAGGTGTTTTCTACTGTGTGTGTGTGTGTGTGTGTGTGTGTGTGTGTGTGTGTATGCATGTATGTGTATCACATTAACATTTACAAATATCCATACAAATATATTTACATACACTCACATATATACACATGTATACGCATACACACAAACACACACATATATTTTCCAGCCTCAAAGTTTGCCCTCAAGAGCTCAAGCTTGCTTGACATGCTTGCTCAACTGGCACTCTACCACATAAGCTATATCTTCAGTTCAGCATTTTGCTGGTTAGTTGGTGATAGAATCTAATGGACCTTTCTGTTCAGGTCAGCTTTAAACTGTGATCTCTTGGTCTCAGCTTAAGCCAGTGGAAGCCAGCAGAAATATTAAAATGTACAAGTACTGTAAGGAACTCATTAAGTCTTTTATTTCCTGATCAAGTGATATTACTAGGTTAAAAAGAAAAAGAAGCTAGCTGCTGGTGGCTTACACCTGTAGTCCTAGCTACTCAGGAGGCTGAGATCTGAGCATCGTGGTTTGAAACCAGCTGGGTTAGTAAAGTCCTAGAGACTCTTATCTCCAATTAACCCCCAAAAGCCATAAGTGTGGCTCAAGTGGTAGAGTGCTAGCCTTGGGCAAAAAAGCTCAGGAATAGAAACCAGGACCTGAGTTCAAGCCCAAGGACTTGCACATACTCACACACATACAAAAGGAATGTGTACTCACTGACTTTGTGTGTTGGCAATATGCACATTAAATCGTCCTTAGCAAGATAATTTATCTCTACCTGAAATGAATGTGTTGTCTGCCAAGAAAATAAGAAAATAATAATACACAGGAGGGACCATTTGCTCAGAGGTGTTTCCCAGACCTCTGGCTGATGCTACCCTATGTCACCCTAGCCTCTCAACACCTTTTCAGACCTACCTAACTACTGACTCAGCATCTTCTTAACACTCAATACAAGGATGACAGATGGAGCAACTGAGAAAATAAAATGCTGATAACTTGCACAGCTTGCTCCAAGTATAGCTTCCGGGTCTCCAATCAATCAACATAGGCAGATATGTAAGAACTTCTGAGCATAGAGATATAAGCAGAATTTTTTTACACTACAGAGGTGTGGGTCACTGGTGGTCAGAAAATTAAACATGGAGGACAAGAAACAAATTGTGTTCCTTTAGCTGCTAAGGAAAAATGGCAATGGAAATAACAAGTCTACTTGTATCTTGGTGACTCCGACAGACAGTTCTGATAATCCCAGATACATGGATATGGCAAGGTTTTAGTGTGCTTTTCCTGCAGTGTACATTTCTTCCATCAAAAAGGAATTCCCAGTGTTCACAGATAGCTCTATCTTTTACTTTTTAATGGAGGAATACGCTTTCCCCACTTTCTTCTCTTTTTGTGCCAACCCTCTTGCATACTCAGCTGGCACTCTATCACTTGAGCCATGTCTCAAGTCCAGTTTTTTTGGTATTAAATTGAAGATGGAGTCTTGCAGACATCTGCCTGGGCTGGCTTCAAACCATAATCCCCAGATCTCATTAGTTAGGATGACAGGTATGAGCCATTGGCACCCAATTTGAGCTTGTATACAATCCTGGCTGAAATTTTGCATTGAAATGTTTACTATTTCTAGCCAGGCAGAATAATCTATGAAGCTCCATTTCTAATTATCCAGCAAAAATGCAGCATTGGGCATGGCTCAAGTGGTAGAGTACTATGCCTTGATATCATACTCCAGTGCCCTCAGATAAGATGGGAGGTGGGAGGGTTTGTAGACCAGCTCATTTATATTACAGCCACTTGGAATATATGTTAAAATGATACCTATTTGAAGACAGGCTCCCTCCTGCCCCCCAGCTGCTATGTTTATTTAAAAAGTCAGGCTTCTGACAGGATCCTGCAACAAGGGGAAGTCCCAGGCTAGATGATGGAAAGAAAGCAATAGAAAATAAAAAGAAGATATCTACCTCCAAGTCCCATACGAAGACCAAGTCCCTTGTTAACCTTTCTATCTCTACATATTGTGCTGTGTGATTATGTCTGATCACAAACCTAAGGGCTCTTGGTGGCTTAAAGATGGAGGTGAAAACCAAGCTCAAATCTAATAAATGCTAACATGAACAGGAAGGAAAGGAAAAGAAAGATGGGGGCCTGGGAGCAAGGTAGGAAAAGAGTAAGCAAGGACTTTGCCCGCTTGTCACTCATGGACAAATCGTCCTCCAGGGCCACGCTGCAGAGAACTAAAAACAGATTGGATTATGGAGCCCCGTAGGGCCTGGCATACCCTTGCTATAGGCCTACAACCAACAGCTGAGGACAGCTATGTCACAACCAGTCCATGAGGATGATCTGCCCAACACAGCAGCAGGCCCCAGGCAAGGCCATATGCATACAGAGCCAATGGATGTCCCTGTCCTCATGAAGCCCTTTGTGTCCCCTGCACCTGGACTAAGATCTGGACATGGGGTTAGGGTGTCCTATCTTGGTTTCCTCAATTCAGAGTATAAACAAATCTGGGATGATATCCATAAAAATGGCCCACACCATTACTGTTTTATTGACGAAACAGTCACTAGTAAGACAGATGAGTGGTGTTCCTGCCTCTAAGAGGATTTGACCCCAGAGTTCAGACAGCACCAACCACCTCCGTGTGTCTCACAGGAAAGCAACAAGACCCCTTGGGTCAGGATTCTGGATGCCACTCTTCTCACTGACCCTCTACCTAAGGCATTTTCTCTCCTAGTCCCAAATATGAAAAAAACCAAATGGGGCAAATTTCTCTCACTATGTCTTTTCTGCCCTTCCCATTCTACCTTCTAAGAAAGCTCTTAAAGGCTAACATTTTAAATTGAGCTAAGTACTCTGGATTGGTCACTTTCCACTAAAAGTGGCTTTTGAAGGACTGCTCTCAAGTTTCTGCTCTTCAGAGTTAAAAAGCACTGCTGTGCTCCGTTCCCAACAGGTCCCTCACTACTGTGATGGTGAGGAAGTTCACAGAGCTTCTGTCCATAGAACAATTCTATGTGATGTCGTGCCAGCTGCGATAAGCTGGCAGCTTGATAAGCAAACCTCAGAGTTCATGTTTCAGCTGCAGTTTGCTTTCAGTGTGCTATGGGAACCCCACACAGCTGCTGACATCATAAAGGGGGGGTCTAGTTTCCACCAGCACAAGGCTCCTTATGCTTCAGAGGATGGACCACGGTAGGTAGGCCCTCTCTCTCAGGGGCTGTGCATTCTTTTCTGATCAGTCAGAGTGGGGGAAAGTGCGCTTATCATACTATCCCCCTCAAAAGGCAATAATCCAGAGCATGTGCTTACATCTTAAGAACCTGAACCAGTAAAACTTCAAACACACTGAATGAACTATGTAGAAGGAGTATTTAGTGAGATATCTACAAAACTGGCTGAGTAGACCTGTAAGGCCCAAACCAAGAGGCTACCTTCTTGTGAAGCTTCCTGATCCTTCCAGACAAGCCCAACCCACACAACCCTCCAATTAGCCGCCTGCTGGAGGAAGATCTGCTCCCTGCCAGACAACTGGCCTCATCCTTGATTCACTTCACATCCAAAGCCCATCTCAAGCCAGGGCTGTAGCTTTCTTTTCAATTCAGCTCGTAAGTACTTTTATAAGCTGTTCAGAAATGAGCTCAGTAGAGGGGTCTGAAGCTGAAATGACCTCAGGATTATATGATTTAAAAAAAAAAAAAGCAAACCAAGTCACAAAAAAGCTGCATCAGAAACCAGGTGCCATCTAGCTGAGAACCCTCTGTGTGGTTGGGACAGACAGAGCACAGTAAATCACCCCTGCATGGGATGGGAAAGCAGTGTCTCTAGAGTAAAGGCGGTCAGAGAGAAGAGTTGTACCTCAGAGAGAGATACAACTTTCACAAGTGGAAAAAGTCCTTTCCGGATTCTTCCCCCTTCTATGGAGGCTGCCTGCTGACTTTATCCCAAATCCTACTCACCTAACCACTGAGGGGAGGTATCTTCACAGGACTTGGAAGAGGAATGAAGGGCACCCCAAGGTCACACTATAAAATCGACTTCCTCACTGTATGCCTCCTCCATCCTGGGCATGAACAAGCCCCCAAGTGGCTACTAAAAATCATGGACATACAGAATCCCGGAAATAACATATTTTGTTTCCGCGACATGTTACGGATCCACAACTAATAAAATACAGCAAAGATTACAATGTGGAATAATAAAAGTTAAATGTTAATTATTCACTGGGGTGGGTTGGGGGGGGGGGGGGAGATTTTTTCATGAAATGTCAGATGTGGGTGGCAGTGGGAAACTGAACCCAGGGATAAAATAAGCGCGGGTTGGGAGAGGGGGGAGACCATGGTACATTTCCTTTCCTCCCAGGAGCCCCCCCATCCCACCCCCCAGGCCATGGGCAAGCCGGGCACTTACCGAGGACTCGCTGTCCCTAATGAGGAAGTCGCCCTCGACGCCCCGCTCGTTGAGCGCGCACTCGGCCTGGTGGCGCGTCACGTTGCCATAGTACCACTCCCGGCCCGCGAAGCGCCCGCTAGACGAGGGCCCCGTGTAGCTGATCTGCGGGGCGTGCGCGGGGTGCAGGGCTGGCCCATCACTGAGGACCACCACGTAGTTCTTGGGGACAAGGCCCACCTGGCCCCGGGAGTTTTTGCATTTCCACCACTCGGGATCATTCTCGGGCTTCTCGATCACCTCCATGGTCTCCCCCTTCTCGAAGTTGAGCTCTTCTTCCGTGACGGAGCTGAAGGGGTACAGGGTCTGCACCACGTGCAGCACCCGTGCGCCCTGGCCATTGCTCATGGCGCCGCCCCTGCGCAGGCTCAGGAAGCTCGGGGCCTCCGCCGCCGCCTCGTCCACCTCCTCCAGCACGTAGTTGGAGGGAAACCAGCCAATCTGCCCGTTGAAGCTGCCCCGCCACCAGCCATCGCTGCACTTCTCCATGACCGTGACGCGCGAGCCCTTCACCAGGGATAACTCGTCCTCCCGCTCGGCCACGTAGGCGAACTTGACGAAGGCGGGGATGTTGAGGTCATAGATGCGGTCGGCCCCGCTGCCATTGGCGGGGTACTCTGCATCCGTGCTGGGCGTCGGGGATGCGTCCCGTGCGCTCGGCTTCCTGCGTGTCTTGCCCAGGCCTGTGGAGACAGGGCAGGGGCTCAGTGGGCACTACACACCGGTGGAGCACCTACCCAACTTCCACACTGCCAGGGCGCCTGGATATGTTACCAAGGCGACAGTAGAATGGTTACAAATGGCAGTGCCCGTTGGGAAAACCAGGGTGTCTGTTGGTGGGTGGTGAAGTTACTAAAAACTTAAAGTGAAATTTTCCTTGGCCCCAGCTGGCCTGGGACACAGGATGCAGTAACAGAGGAAAAGATAAGTTTGCTTCTGAAAGGCTGGTCCAGTTTTAGAAAGCCACGGTGTCAGTTTGGGAGAAAAATATGGCAGAAAGGCACAGAGAAATATCATCTAAACATTCTAAACAGGAAATTGAACTGAACAAACTCAAAGGTCTGGCCCAATTCTGGAGGGGTCATGTCTTAGCAGAATTTGCATCCCTGCCCCTGTACCTCTCTTCTCCCCTCTCCCAGGATGACTGTGCACCACCATACATGTCTGGACATAGGCTGGCTCTTCCTGCAACTTCCACGTCTCTGCCTTTTCTTTCAAAACAGGGGACTAATTTTCCACAACAGATGGTGTATGAGTTAGTAAAAAAAAATGAGCTAATAAACATTGTGATTGAAAACGCACAAGTGGGTCATCAAATGAATGGAATGGGCTACGGTCTGCTTGTAGATATGTAAGGGGTTCAGAGGGATAAAACAGACAATCTCAGAAAGCATCGTGGTCAAGATTAGGAAGGGTTCTTTAGCTCCGTGAGAATGAATGCTGACTTGTAATATGAAACACATTCTGCACAAAAGAAAACAAAGTTTGAAAAGTCCTAAAGTAAAAATGCTTTCACTCTGCTAGTATGTACAGAATTCCAGGAAAGCATGTTGGTGGAGCGCTGGGAACCAGCCCTGCAGGGTGGTGGGGGAGGAGGTCACTGGCCTCACTCCTTAGCTTTTCCAGACAGCTGCTTACCAGACAGCTCTGCTTCAGCCTTTAGTCACTGGGTTAGTTAGGGTGGTACAGGCACAGTAGGTACCAGTAGCTCACACCATAATCCTAGTTACTCAGAAGGCTGAGATGTGAGAATGTGCATTTGGAGCTAGCCCAGGAAGATAAAACCTTGAGTCTCATATCCAATTAGCCAGGACAAAGCTGGAACTGGAGAGTGGGTTCAAATGATAGAGTGCCAGCTGAACAAGCAAGCAGAACAGGCTCGAGGCTCTGAGTTCAAACACATGTATTGGCCAAGAAAGAAGGAAAAGCAAGACTACAATGGTACAGTTTCTTTTCTTTAAACTCAAGGCCTGGGGCTTGCTCGGGGTTGCTTGCTCGGCTGGTGCTCTACAACTTGAGCCATGTTTGCAGCCTAGCTTTTTGCTGGTGGTAAGTCTCACAGAGTTTTCTGCCCAGGCTGGCTTCAACCCATCCTCTGGATCTCTGCCTCTCAAAAAACTAGGATTACAAGTGTGAGCCACTGGCACTAGGCTCATACCTTCCTTCTAGCTTACTTTCCTCTCTTTATTTTCATTTTTTGCCAGTCCTGGGGTTTGACTTGGGGCCTGGGCACTGTCCCTGAGCTTCTTTTGCTCAAAGCTAGCACTCTACCACTTGAGCCACAGTGCCATTTCTGACCTTTTCTGTTTATGTGGTACTGAGGAATCTAACCCAGGGCTTCACGCATGCTAGGCAAGCACTCTACCTACTAAATCACATTCCCAGCCCTCACTTTATTATGTAACCTGCAGCAAGGACAGGTTGGCTCTAAGAAATACTTCTGCTTTTTACTGAGCAGGCAGGAGGTCAATGCATTAAAAGCTGCAACACCATTGTCCAGTGGGGCTACTGTCCCTAGGACATGTCCAGGCTCAGAGCCTGGAGCAGGTGAAAAGTGGCCACTCCCACAGGACTTAAAGGGAACACTCCAATTCATTTAAGATAATGACATCTACTGTTTCATTTCAGACCACATTTGACTCGAGTGCATGAGAAAGGCAAAAATACAAAGGAATATGATATAAAGTTCAATAGATTTCTACATAGGGCTATCTACCTTTATAGGAAAACAGGATATGCCAGAACTTACAACTCATTTTTTCACATCACTGCAAATGTAGGATAGTTTAACTATATAATGAGAATACTGTGATAATTTTATAATCCAACAGCATACAGTACAGGTTGAACATCTCCCAGTCCAATAATCTGAAATCCAAAACTGCTCCAAAATCCAGAACTTTTTGAGCACTCACATAACATTGTAAGTGGAAACTTTCACATTTGACCATGTGTGACAGGCCTACCAAAATATAGATGCATTAGTAAAAATTATTGCCATTTCCCCTAAGGAAATATTGTATAAAATAATCTCCAGGTCATGTGTATATAAGTCAATTTCTTGGCCAAACTTATAGTTGTAGCTCCAAAAAAATCTTATGTAAACAAAAAATACCTGAAATCTAAAACACTTCTGGTCCATGGCATTTTGGAGTAGGGATTCTTCGACAAGAGTAGGGATTCTTAATTTTTGTACAGAAGGCAGTGGTGTCCAAAGCTTGTCAAATAGGCAGAAAAATCTCTCAGCAAAGAACATGCTGATGTAGCCATGACCAGACAAAGTGCCATTTTGATAATGATGATCTCAGGAAATCGTACTAGAAGTATTTTAATAGGCCTTGTTAAATGTGTGAGTCACCAAAACTACCTAAGAGGCAGATCTTACACTCACCAAGACATGAAGACACTGGGGCAGAATCCAACAGAACAGACACAGACACAATGAACTGTTGAAGACATTTTGGAACTGACTTGTGATTACGCTGTTACTACTTTCAAAAACAAGGTAATTTCAGTGAACTCGGGCAGCAAATGAGACTTTACAGAGTGAGATGAACAGACAGATGTGCTTGCTGCCCACCTGGAACTCACATTCCCTGCCCAAGATGGAGCTCTCCGCACCAAACAAATGATGTAAAATGATGTGAACTGATGTTAACTGGGTCACAGGATGGCTTAGGGCAGGGTGTGAAAGAACTCCAAGTTGCCCATGGCATGTCTGCTTACTTAGCATCACTGTATTAAGTTATTTCCTTACTCCTACAACATAATACCGTGCTGATTTTCTTGGGCTGTCCTAACACAAAGAGTCAGAGACTGGTCACTTAAACAGCAGACATATATGTCCTCAGAGTCTGGAGGTTTGCTTCTTCTGAGAACTATTCCCTTACTTGTATGTGGCTATCTTCTCTCCCTGGCTGCTCCCCTGGTCTCTCCTACATACCTTTATCTCTTCTAAGAACACGTCACACTGGGTTGTTTTAACTCAATCAATTACCTTTTTGAACCCCTTTTCTCCAAATATAGTCACAGTTCTAAGATAAGGGAGGACAAGACTTCAACCTGTGACTTTGGGAGGGATACTGTTTCACAGGTCCTAGTTCAAAGGATTTTTTTTTTTTTTTTTGGTCATGGGGCCTAGGCACTGTCCCTCATTCTTCAGCTAAAAGCTAGTGCTCTACCACTTGAGCCACAGAACCACTTCTGGCTTTTTCTGCTCAAGTGGTGCTGAAGAATTGAACCCAGGGCCTCCTGCATGTAAAGCAAGCAGTCTACCCCTGAGCCACCTTCCCAGCTCCCTAGTTCAGAGGATTTGTATCAAGTACACAAAATATTGCAGGAACCACTGTCCTAACCAAGTGACAGCTTTCAATTCCCTTTTGCATAGAACACAATTTTTCCAAACAATGGCCAAAGTCCTCTTGAAAGATGCTTGGCCATGATCCCAGCCAGTGCCAGACGGCCACTGAGCTAGAAAGTGTGCTTGCCATGCTTTTGGCACATAGAAAGCAGATATCCACCCACCAACAGTAGCAATGACATATGTAGCTGCTGGTGCGGTGAAATTTAAGAGGCAGTCAGTCACCTGGAGGTCAGAAGGGACTCAAGCATTGCTGATACTAATGTTAACTGTTATAACAGTCCTTGATGAAACTAGTATTTGTCCTCTGTCAGTAGTCAGGAACTAAGACTGGAAAGGGTTGAAGAACTGAACCTAATGCCCTCAAGCCAGTGAAGTGGGGAAGACCAATGTAATCAACCAAAGCCTAGTTAATCCATGATTTTCAAGGTACCAGTTCTGTCAGAGATTGGTATGTTTTCTAAAGATAACACCTCTGAGACTTTGAATTGAGTGTCAAGAAATTACCAACTTCCCTTCCCTGATCTTAGGGGATGACATTGTTCCAAGTAGGAGTAAGCCAAGGCCCAAGAACTGGGTTAAGAGATGTGACAAGGGTCACAGACATAGTGCTGGGTGCCGGTGGCTGACACCTGTAATCCTAGCCACTCAGGAAGCTGAGATGTGAGGATCACCGTTTGAGGCCAGCCTAGAAAGGAAAGTCTGTGAGACTCTTGCCTCTAATAAACTACTCAGAAAAAGCTGGATGTGACGCTGTGGCTCGAGTGGTAGAGCTCAAACCTTCACCAAAAAAAGCACAGGGATGGTGCCTAGGCCCCAAGTTCAAGCTCCAGGACTGGCAAAAAAAAGTTATAGGTAGGGACGTTAGAATAGTAGGTAGACAGCTAAAGCAGCCAGACAGTGCTGGGGGTAGGGAAGCACTGTGTGCAGGTGACAAAGTTACTTGGGCTGCTGAGAAAAGATGTTCTGACTTCTCCTTTCTTCCATTCTTCTCCTCCTGCCCAATGGCAGAAAACAAGGTCGTGTGGCAAGAAGGGATGAAAGACCTTGAAGACAAGGCAAAATCTGATTTGTTTTACCATTCCCCACTGCAAAGATAGTCTTCACTTCTGTGAGGAAACTTGTAGACTGCAATCCAAGGGTCAGGCCTGTAGCAGGATTGCTTATGGGTGAGGGGCTGGGGGCCTGATACTCTCTTCTGGCCTGGACTTGACCTGAGACTGTAACCCAGCTATGAGACAACTACAAGATGTCACAACAGGCAGCCATTCATATGTATGTCAGACAAAGACAGAGCTGCCACACACCTGACTCAGGGCAAGTCCCAAAGGAGCATCATGCCTTGGAATGCCACACATGGCCCAGCAAATGGCCCTTTAATTTGGAGACAAATCAATTCCATGACCATGCAGGTAAAGGGGGACAATCAATACCATGACCATGCAGGTAAAGGGGGACCATGAGACTCCAGTGTTCCTAACTTTCTCCACATGTACTTTTTCCTATTCATCTTCTACTCATCCCACCAGCTTCTTCTTCTTGTGATGGAAACACTCTGAACCCAACATAATAATAGGGTGGCATGCTTTTATTCAAAACTAGAGGCAAGCTCTCAAACCCATTTCTAAACACAGATGCTTCAAAAACCAGGGCTTATACTCACTGTTCACACCATACGCTTGGAGAGAACATTTCCTAACACAGTCTCTAGGAGGGGACTATTCATTTGCAGCCCAATAATGATGCCTGGTGCAGGCTGCACAGAGCACCAAAGCCCTTCCAAAGGGCACTAAGCTGGTGCCCATAGCAGTACCCAATAAGAACCTGTCTCACAGACATATGAGCTCTTGCTCATACAGGACCCTCAGATGCGCCCAGTGCTACCATGTTTTATTTACTCTGGGACATGGTACACTGTGTAGAAGGGTGTTTTAGCCAGGTTTTATATAAATTCAAATGATGTGTCCTTGTAATTCTCATGTTAGTTATAAAATATTACTGCACAGAATTTACTTACTGTGTGAGTATTTTGGTTGAGTCGCTGCAACTTGCTCTGTATTATGGATCAGAATATCTAAAATGTGACCTTAAAAAAAAAAGGACTTACCCAATTGCTGGTAAGCTGTTTTTAGGTCAGGTGAAGAACAGTTATTTGCAAAGCACTAACTTTGTAGCCTATCAATAATGTACAAACAGCAACACTTTTGCATGGGGGGAACAAAGAAAGGAATAAAAACCAAGATGAGCAAAACAAAAGAAAGCAAGATGCCATCTCTTGGGGCCCCTGCTCAGGGGCCAGCAGGATTTTAATGCTGACATTGAAGATTAGGCTTAGAGACAATCTCATTCTCCTTAAATCTCTCATAAAATTCTGAGTATTAGGCTCAGTTTGGCTCAGTGATAGAGCACTTGCCCAGCATACCTAGCTTGCTTTGTATTCCATCACCTGCATGAAGAAAAATAATACTTATGTTTAAGATCAATGAGAAATGGAAAATAATCTGCCCTGGCTACTATCATGAAATAGCATAGAATATGTAGCTTAGAAACTACCAAGAATTTATTTGCACAGTTCTGGAGGCTGGAAATAAAAAAATCATAGCACCAACCAATTTCAGGTCCCGTTTGGATCCATTTCCTGGCCCCACGGATGGTCCTCACAAAGGGGAGAGGTAAAGGGTCTCTATGGAGCTTCTTTTGTAAGGGCATAGGTCCTCTATTTTCAGAAATTCTGCTTTCATGATGTACTCACCTTCCAGAGGTCCTGCTTTTCTACTGCCATCACATGGGGTGAGGACTTTGGGGAAGAAACATGCATTCAGTTCAAAGCTGGTAGGCCAGTGGTTGGTGATCAGTGGGGAAAGGACCAAGGAGTCCTGTGTGTGTACTGCCAAGGAGGACTGAATAAGGCAGGAGGTTCTGCTATTCATTCCCACCTCCTCCTGTCCCCCTGCCCAGAACAGGTGCAGCGGCAATGCTGTTTGCTCTAGGGTCTCCAGCAGGAGAGCCCTCAACAATGTACTCTGTAGATGAGACAGCCTACAGTCTTAGAAGGAGAGCCAGCTGGGAGATGCCCAAGGATGGTAGTTTTCAGCCATGGAACAATGTCACCAAGCTCTCTGATGAAGCTACCTCTGTGGGTATCATTGTGCAATGGCCTAATCTGCATTTAATAATAACAATAATGAAACGCAGACACTATGATGCTTCTTGCTTTGTGAGCAGAGGAATGGCACCATGTTAAGTGGCAAACAGCTGAGTTGAATTTAAGGGTATACTACATCTTTCCACTTTGGTGACAGTTTTTCTAGCTGTTAGATCTCTGATCCTGAGCTCCATTTTTATTGACAATAATAGGCACATTTTAACTTTCCTGAATAAAATTACATATATTGAAGATAGAGTTCTAATAAAAGCTTGAAATGTGTCATACATTATTAATGTTGGTGATTTAAAAGTCAAAATCTTTTATATACTCTTCTTAAGATGAAGGGATATTATAAGAGACTCCTTTAAAACATGTTCTCACTGTCATCTTCCAGCTGGAGTTCTAGAGACATAAGATAAAACATCAAATGAATTTGATAACTCAGAAATATATTCAAAGCAATTCATTAAAAGCTCTATGAAAAAGTCACTTAATTTTTGCTATGAAGCCAGATTTATCCGAAAGATTCCTGGTACTTATAATACTATTTATATTAAGTTAGAATTAGAGGTTATTAACTTGTGGTTATTTCCCCTACAAGAGTGAGGACCAACCATCAACTAAAAATGATGAAGGGCTTTTTATCACTAAAGGCCACCACATGCCAAGGAGCTATGACAAGATCTGATTAAGAAGCACAGTAACCACAGTACATTTTTATGGAAGAGTTAGTACGCACTTGCTGTCTGGTTGCTAACAGCTTTTCATGTGCTGGGTGATGATTCAATTCATATCTAGTTATTCAGATGTGCTGATAAGATCAGTTTGCACTTATTCGGAGTACCCAGTATAAAAGTTCATCATCAATCAGGAAAGATAAAATTCAAATTTACTAAACTTAAGCATGCTTGGACAAGGTGACCAGGTAACAATGAATGCATTGACTCTGTTGTTATCATCTGACTAGCACTTTTTAAACTCTTTTCTTATTTAAAGGTCCCTGCCACCCATGCTAGGCCATGGAAGAACCACCTATGTCCCTGGTCTTATATGTACTAGACAGCAAGTTGATTCACATATAACCCCAACCCACCTCCAAGTCTCTGTCATGCTGTCATCAGGGCCAAGTTCCGTGAGGTCCCAATAGTAAGAGAGAAAACTATCCCCTCTTTTGACAGCCAGAATATGCTAGAAACAAAGGAGATTAAAGACTGGATGAAAGTTGGCCCAGGAGCCTTTGTTCCTTTCAATGGGAGAACTCTATTTCAAAAATAAAAGCCAGTATCTCTTTAAAGCTGAATCAGTCCCTGGATCTCCCTAAGCAAGTCACAGGTAACACAGCCATGGGAAAATGCCCTGGATACATGGGCAGGTGATAGTTTATAAGGGACTATTGTGTTGCGGGCCGTCCCTCATAGTCAAGAGCTATCTCAAAGATGGCTAGCACCTAGATTCGGAAGAGCACTACAATGCTGCGATAGGTATCCATGAGGGATCTGACTCATAACCACTCCTCCCCACACACAGGTCTTACAGAACCCACCACACCAAGGTGTCTCCCTGGGCATGACCAGTCTCTAGTATGACCTCAAGGCCTGGCACAGGCAGACGTTCAACCATGGTTTGCTCAGCTGATAAACTCTTGATTACTGAAGCTATATCCACACAGTCAGTACCTATACTGCCAGAAGGGTCATCAGGGGATTACCCAGGAAGACCTATTCTCAGATCACAGAGCATATATTCCACGAACCCTTCCCTACAGTGAGTGTTTCTTCCTCTCTCAGCAAAGCTTCAGGAGCATACTCTACACAACGGAGGCTGAACTGTCTGATAGTTTCGCATTGTACTACTTCCTGATCCACCCCAACTTTCTTCTTTTTCCACAGTGGAATTACCCAGATTATTTCATATACCACATAATAAAACATTACCACTGAGTGCCATAGAAAATTCCTCCAAGTCCAGGGAGAGGGCACTATACAGGATAAAAGTGAGGGGAGAGGAAAAGATTTCTAGGGAAGATGGAAGCTGTCACCCAAGGCAAACCCATGTGGGGGGCTGTCACTGCTCACTGTGTGTGCAAGAGGTCTTTCTTCCAGTAGGAGGCTTGCCAGTATCCAGTTGGTAATGAAGTGTTGAGGAAGGGGCTTAACAACCCACTCTCTTTCCCTACCATCGCACAGAAGGACCTTCTGCACAGGGCTTTGAATGTGAACTCCCATGTGTGGTCGTAACAAAGAAATACCTTTTTGAGCAGGCAGGTGAGAAACATGACTGAATATATAAGCTTCAAAATATAAAGTTTTGAAGTATATGGATTTCCTAAGAATGTGAAAGTCAAATGGCAACACAGATGCCAATGAAAAGAACTTTTTTTTAATTGTAATTTTCAATTAAAAATACATATTTAGTACCTCTCAACACATACACCCGATCCAGGAGCTGGAGTACTTTTGAATATGCAAAAGAGTATATGAAATGTGGCACCGACTACATGTGACATTCTGGAGTGTGATTTGAAATATCACTGCATGGGCCAAAGTTCAGCACTCACACCCAACTTTTCAAAGCCACACCTGTTCCCTGAGATGAAATATGATAAATGAGTGAAGGAGAATGTACAGGTGGTGAATGGCAGGTGAACTATGGCATGGTTGAGCCATCCTTCAAACTTGGCATTCCATCTCTTAGCTTTTGGCCTCCAGAATTCCACAGCATCTCCATCTGTACCCGGATGTGGATGCCACTGAGCACAGCGAATGGTGTACATACAAGTCCAAGTGACAGCTGATGCTGTTTGTTGTCAGCAGTGACAGAGGCGAATCAAGCACAGAATGGAAGAAGTGGGGCTTTCTCAAGATAGATGCATGAACCTGCTTTTCTCTTAAGAAGCTTCTGAGAGGACCAGGTCTACCTCCCCTGGCTTCTCCTCTTCCTGTGGGGAAGGGTAGAAGCAATTGAGACATGAAGATACCTATGCATCATCATAAAAAGGACATGCAGTCAACACAAAATGGGTCAATGGAAAGAAGAAAAGAGCAGACTGTATCTCAAGTAAGAGTGTTAGAAGATCTCCACAAACCAGAGTCCTGGGTGTTCTCTCTTTACTTCCACTCAGGAGAAGGGTTTGGAGGGACCTATCATCCACTGATAGCCTACAGTAGACAGTGCCTAGCCTGGTTTTGCAGGGTAACATGTTAGCAATGCTGGTTAAACCCCAAATGCCTGACCATCGGAGAAAACTACTGATACAAGTAGACTGAACCATGGAGCACAGTTCATTTTTAAACTATATCTGAGGGTGAAGAAAGCTCATTTTTAAAACATTTGAGGGGGGAAAACCATGGGGAAAGACACAAAAGGATCCAGTGGTCCTTTGGGGCATCTCATAGATAATTTTTTTTTTTTTTTGGTTGGTCATGGGCCTGAACTCTGGGCCTGGGCACTGTCCCTGAGCTCTTCAGCTCAAGGTGAGCACTTTACCACTTGAGTCACAGCACCACTTCCAGATTTTTCTGCTTTTGTGGCGCTGAGGGATCGAACCCAGGTTCTCATGCATGTAAAGCAAACACTACCACTGAGCCACCTTCTCCATAGCTAACTTTTGTCATTGCTATATTTTTCTTATTAGCACAGTAGGTTAAACACTATAGATCTGATCAATAATTTACTATTCATTCATGCTCTGCTTACAAACACCCACTTGTAAATTTTACAAGTTAGCCAATCAACTGTCATGTCCTTTAAAGAAACCAAAACACAAAAGCAAGCAGGATTTTCTGTCAATACCACTACAACCTGGCCTGCTTCCTTGAAGAAATATAGCTGTCTCTAGTCTCAAAAAACAGAGCTACCCCCCTGGTGGCTTCCACAGCTGTGAGAACCACTGAAGACAACCTGAGTATACTCACAAAACCCAAGAACTTAGACGTAGAGATGGAAAGCAACAGTAGCTTAGACAGACAGAGCTCTGGACGAAACATGACACTTGAAAATATGTAGGTTGATGTGCAGAAAAACATCTAGTCCCACTGCTCTGCTAGCGTATGCAGGAGCTCTCCCAATGTCTACTCTACTACAGGGAGCAGTGGACCATGTTAGAAAGGGGACAGACAGAAAGAGGTTATGATCAGCAGGAGTTATGATCAGCCTTGCTCTAGTACAAGAGACTCAGCAATCAGCATTACACATCCATCCAGTTAATAATGCATCTAGGTAGCCTTGTGGCCACCCCCTGGAACAGACACTAAAATGGAGTAGAGGAAAAGGAATATTTTAGACAGAAGGATAGGAGTTAAAAAAAAAAAAAGTTGTGCAGGCCATATGGAGAAATATGGTCCTAAACCTGTTAAGAAGACTATTCTCATCTCTAGGCATATTTCATTCACGCCTTGATTCCATGTCAGTAACTCTTTAGCTAGGAAAGGGTGTTCATTTCATTCTTTAGAAAACTGTGGCACAATGAGATAATAAGAAGTGATCAACATGTCATCACTGGGGATACTCCCACAGATTCCACAATCTACAGTTAGCCCAACTCCCTTATATAAAAAGGCTATAGTGTTTACACTGAACCTACATATATCTAAACTATCTCGAGATAACTTATATCACTTGATCATATAAGGGCTATGTAAATAGTTGTGAGATAATGCTATATCAGTACTGGGCTAGAACTCAGGGCCCTGGGCTCTGTCCCTCAGTTTTTCCACTCAAGGCTAGTGATCTACCACTTGGTCCACAGCTCCACTTCTACAGACTCATCTTCCCCCCACCCCCCAACTATTTTAATCTATTTGTGGTTGGTAGTACCCATAGACATGGAACCTACAGACAGATTTGATACCTATCTTTCATCAGGACACAAGGGGTTGTCACCAGCCCACTTCCCAGTGGGGAGAGCAATTTGGGTTTCACATATCCCACGAGTAGCTCCACATCCGCTTCTCCATTAGTTTTCTAAGGTTCAGACCCTACCTACCACCACACACATGTCTCTCAGTCTCTCCTGGCTTTTGTCCCATTAGTAATTTTTTCAAAACAATCTGCCTCTATTTACTCTCTAATTATCTTCCCAATAATCCTTTGTGAGTTCTTTTATGTATTTGGTTCCAAATACTTAGAAGCTTATGAAATACAAAAACAAAGCCTGAGTTTGAGTGTCTGGCACCATACTACTGTCGAAGTTTCCATAGTACTCGGGCAGTATACGTGACAGCCCATTTCTATTGTAAATGATCTGGCAAGAAAGCATTGCAATGAATGCTAAATTACAATATGAGATGTATAATGCATGCTCACACAGTGATGCATGGTATAACAAAGAAGGAAAAGTAAACCTGAAGTGTTCAGTGCAACTCGGAGCACCCACAGTTCCTGGCTAAACATAGTGAAGAGATGATTCACAAATTATTGGAGAAGCTGATCATTCACAACAGAATTGAGACATCTTTATTTTCTTTTTTTTTCCCTTTTTAAGCATTTTTTAAATTTTTTATTGTGAAAAAAACTGTACAGAGGGGTTACAATTACATGGGTAAGATAATACATTTCTTATCAAGCATTGTAGCCTCCTCCTTTGTTTACTCTTCCCATCCCTTCCCATCCTTCACCCACCCAATCCTCCCCCCGCCCCCCCCACCAAAGTTGTAAAGTTCGCTTTCGACATGACAACTTGAACTTGTACTTTATTTTCTTCCTTAGCTTATACGCATACTTCCCTGGGTGGTAGCTTGGCTTTGTCCTATTTTTACAATGAAGAGGTGGTTTCACCAAGAATGGCTTAGTTTGGGAAGCACGTTTCAATGATATGCAGGATGACTAACAGGAATTTTCTTATCACAAAGAACACTGGATGCAGAAAAATAAATGACTTCTAAGACAGATGTATAGGTCAAACATCTACTGAAAAGAGCCTGATTATATCTAGCTTAACTGCATGATGACAGTGAATCTTGAGAACAGCCTGATTTATAAAACCTAATCCTGACAATACATGTATATAAACACTGGAGAAGTACGCATAAATTCTGTTTATTATGGAATTATGAAAACACAGGATTCATTCTCTGGCTTAAACTTCTCTCTATATTCCAACTTAAAAAAAATATGCCTGACTTTAAGACTAGGGTCACCTTGAAAGTGGATTTGTGGGTCAAGTGGTAGACTGCCACCATTTAGCAAAAAAGCCAACTATGAATATGAGGCCCTGAGTTCAAGTCCCAGTACTGGTGAGTGCACGCACGCACACAAGCATGCACGCACGCACTCATGCACACACACATGCACACACACACACACACACACACACACACACACACACACACAACTCTGTTAGACTGTTAGACTTTAGCTGGGTGCTGAGGTTCATGCCTGTAATTTCTAATTAACCTGCAAAAAAGGAAGTGGAGATGTGACTCAAGTGGTAGAGTATCAGCCTCGAGTAAAAAATCAAGTGGGGGTATGAGGCCTTGAATCCAAGCCCTCTTCCAGCATGTGTGCACTCTTCTCTCTCATTCACACTTTCTCTCCTCTCTCTTTCCAAAAAGAGTGAGGGCAACTGACTAATGACTTTATAAATACAATCCTAGGAAGATCTGTTTCACCTGTATCACGCAAAGATCCATAAAGGGCAAGGACGGCTGAAATAGTATTGCATGCCTTACCAGTACAATGTAACAGGCCCAAGTCTATAGCCAAATTACAAATCCATTTCAAGAAAACATATCCCTGCGATACTGAGCCTCTGAACCACTTGAATGAATGAATGACTCTTATTTTTGACACTAAAGAACCAGGCACAGTTACTAAAAAAATGAATCCTTTGGGACTAGGGCCATGTTCATTGAAGTAACTGTTGGTTAGCATTTTAGGGCCAATAGCAAATAACCAAAACAGCTGTAGGACTAGTGGCCAGGGAGTGGCTGAGTTCACTATCACCACACCACCAGACAGGCATCTTAGTCTCCCAACCTAATCTGAGTCTCTAATTCCTAACACGGAACAGCCTAGCACAGACTAAAGTCAGCCTGATCTGTGTTTGAATTTGAATCCCATTAGTACTGTGTGTTCTTAGTGTATCATTTAACTTCCAACGTTAGAAAAAATAAGGTTATTGTTACTCCCCTCTTAGGGCTATAGAGATGAAAGATGGATGTGCCACCTAGAGTGCTGTCTGATGCTGTATGGCACAAACTGCTGGCCATTCAACATATGGGTATATCAGTTGGGGACTTGGTTTGGGTTTTCGGTTGCATGCATTTCTGCTTGGTTTGGTGTATAGGCTGTGCACTACTAAGCAGGGAGGGCAGGAAACACAGAATATAGCACATTCCTGGACACCAACTATCACACGCTGTCACAAGGTGTCTTTGAACTGGCCTTTCTGACAGGGAGGGCTATGGGGATGGTATCTGGGGGGAGGTTTCCTCCTGTTTCTCTCTTCACTTCTCTCTAGTCTTATTTAAGTTGTGTTAATGGTTCAGAACTATCTGCATGCAAAGAAAAGGAGGCTGAGTACTGGTGACTGAAGCCAATAATCCTAGCTACTCAGGAGGCTGAGACCTAAAGGACTGTAGGTTGAAGCAAATCCAGGAAGGAAAGAAATACAAAGACACCATCTCTAACCAACAAAATACCAAATTAGGCACATGACTCAAACTGTAGAACATGAGCAATGAGTAAGAAAATCAAGCATTGTTTCCTCCTCCTTTGTTTCCCCTTCTCATCCCTTTCCATCCACCCCCCCCCCCACCAGAGCTGTAAAGTTCATTTTTCGACATAAAGTTTTCTACATCTCATTGTTGCAATGCGTCCACCACCTATATCCCTATTTAAACAATTTGTTTTTTCCCTTCCCCTCCACAAAGTATACCAACATCAAATACAGTGAAAACAGGGGTTATATCGTGGGGGAGGGACATACAAAATAACAAAGAAATCATCTTATGAATACGTTAGAAACAATCGCAAGTAAGAAAAAACATTTGAACCCTTTGGCTATAATCCACTCTAATAACAACAGATGCTGGAGTGGATGTGGACAGAAGGGAACCTTACTGCATTGTTGGTAGGAGTGTAAACTTGTTCAATCACTTTGGAAAGTAGTATGGAGGTTTCTCAAAAGACTCCACATAGAGCTCCCCTATGCCCCAGCAATCCCACATTTGGGCATTTACCAAATGAGCACAAAACAAGACCCTACTAAAGCTACCAGCACAACTATGTTTATTGCAGCATTATTTACCATAGCTAAGATATGGAAGCAACCCAGATGCCCCTCAGGAGATAAATGGATCACACAATGGAATTCTATGCCTCCATCAGAAAGAATGACATTGCCACCAGGTAATTTCTATGACACAAAAACCTGAAATCCACGGAGACAGGATGTGCTCTGGTTTTCAAATTCATGGGCTGGGAACTAAATTGCCAAACAGCAGTGTGAAGTAATGAGATCTTTCCAAAGTAGGCAGAGAATGGGTTAACGCCACTGAGTGGATTATTAGCACAACAGTGGGCTTGTTCTAAACGTAGCCCCTTCTTGCTCTCTCATGGTGCTCCCAGCCCTTCTGCCTTCTGCCATGAGATGATGTAACAATAGAAGCTTTCAGCCTCCAAAATGAAATAATTTCATTTTCTTTACCAATCACTTAGTCTTTGATGTTGTTGTAGAAGAAGAAAATAAACCAAGACAATTTGGGGAGCAGAAGGGAAAAAAATTGTTTAAATAGGGATGTAGGTGGACCCACTGTAACAATGAGATGTACAAGACGGTATGTGGAAAAATGAACTTTACAATTCGGGGTGGGAGAGGAGGGATGTAGTTGTGGAGGCAGGAGGGAAGGCATGGTAGGAGAAAAACAAAGGAGGAGGCAACAATGCTTGATAAGAAATTTACTCATTTTACAACTTTGGTGGGGATGAGAAGGGATGAGAAAGGGAAAGAAAGAGGAGGCAACAATGCTTGATAAGAAATGTACTCGTTAAAGGGTTGGAAAAGGATCTACCAATCAAATGCCCCCAGTAAGAAAGCAGGTGTAGCAATCCTGATATCTGACAAAATCTGACTTTTCATTAAAATCAATACAAAAGAAAAGGACGGACACTACATAATAATACAGGGAACAATCCAAGAGGAGGATATTACCATCATCAAGTTATATTCCCCAAACATTGGTGCAGCCAGATATGTTAAGCAAATACTCTCAAACTTACAGAAATAAAATAGATCCCAATACGATAATACTAGGAGACTTTAACAACCCACTCTCACCAAAGGACAGATCTATCAACCGGAGGATTGGCAAAGAAGCTACTGAATTAAGTGAGGCCATACTTCAAGCGGAATTAACTGACATCTACCGAGTATTTCACCCTAAAATAACACAGTACACATTCTTCTCAGCAGCTCATGGAACTTTCTCCAAAATAGACCATATCATAGTTCATGCAAGGAACTTAAGCAAATACAAGGGGATCAACATAATCCCCTGTATCCTATCTGACCACAGTGAAATCAAGCTAGTTCTCAGTAACAAAGCATACCGCAGAAATTACTCTAATACATGGAAATTGAACAGCACACTTCTTAGCAATGCCTGGGTAATGGAAGAGATCAAAGAAGAAATAAAAAATTTCCTACAACTCAATGAAAATGAAAACACCTCGCAAAGAAACTTGTAGGACACAACAAAAGCAGTCCTGAGGGGCAAATTTATTGCCCTCAGTGCCCACATCAAGAAAATAGAGGGAGACCAAGTAAATAATCTCATGTTGCAATTAAAACAGCTAGAAAAACATGAAAAAACAGAACCTAAAGTTACTAATGGAGCCAGATAACCAAACTAAGAGCAGAGATTAATGAATTAGAGAATTGGAGAACCATAGCCAAAATTAACCAAACAAAAAGCTGGTTCTTTGCATAAATAAACAAAATTGATGGACCATTGGCAAGATTAATTAAAAAAAGAGAGGAAACCCATATTAACAGGATTAGGGATTCCATGGGAAAAATCACAAATGTACTCAAGATATCCAAACAATCTTAACGGACTAGTTTCAAAAGTTATACTCTCTAAAGGAAGAAAACCTGGCAGAAATTGATGCATTTTTAGAGAAATATAAGTTGCCCAAACTGAGCAAAGAAATAAATCAATTAAATAAGCCAATATCCTACAACAAGATACAGGAAGCAATCAGAAGTCTTCCAACAAAAAAAAGCCCAGGACCAGATGGATTCACAGCAGAATTCTATAAGACCTTTAAAGAAGAACTAATACCCATACTCCTCAAGCTCTTCAGAGAAACAGAGAAGGAGGGAGCTATCCCAAACTCATTCTATGAAGCCAATATTATACTCATCCCCAAACTAGGCAAAGACCCAACCAAAAAAGAGAATTACAGGCCAATTTCCTTGATGAACACAGATGCAAAGATCTTTAACAAGATTCTAGCTAACAGAATCCAGAAACACATAAAAAAAAATCATACACTATGACCAAGTAGGCTTCATCTCAGAGATGCAGGGATGGTTTAACATACCTAAGTCAATAAATGTAATCCAATACATCAACAGAGCCAAGGTCAAGAATCACATGATTATCTCCACAGATGCAGAAAAGGCCTTTGATAAAATTCAACATTCATTCATGCTGGAGGGGATGTGGAGAAAGAGGAACCCTATTACACTGCTAGTGGGAATGTACACTTATCAAACCACTTTGGAAAGCAGTCTGGAGGGTCCTCAGAAAGCTATATATTGACCTCCCTTATGACCCAGTCATACCACTTCTAGGCATCTATCCTCAACAACAAGAACCAGTATACATGGACACATGTAGCTCCATGTTTATTGCAGCACTGTTCACAATAGTCAGGATATGGAAACAACCCAGATGCTCCACCACAGATGAATAGATCCAAAAATTGTGGTATCTATACACAATGGAATACTATGCAGCCATTAGAAACGATAAAATAATGACATTTGCAGGGAAATGGATGGAGCTAGAAGAAATCATGTTGAGCAAGGTAAGCCAAGAGCAAAGAGACAAACAGTACATGTCTCCCTGATAAGTGGATGTTAAATCCAAAATGTTAGGTGATACGACAAAATTAACAGGACTTAAGAAACAAAGAACTTCCACTCATGTGGTCGAACCACTACTAAATAACCCCATGCTGCTGATCACATGTATGGGGTATATGTGTACACCGTTATATGTTATAGACTGTGATAGACAATTTGCTCCAGGAAAGTTAGAATGAGTTTGTGACTTTAAGTGAGTATCACTATCCTACAATACTGTGAAATTTGGGAAATTATGTAATCACTTAATCACAATAATAATAATAAAAAAAACACAAGAAAACTAGAAGTGGTGCTATGGCTCAAGTGGTAGAACATGAGCCTTGAGCTGAATTGCTCAGGGACAGTTCCCAGGCCTAGAGCTCAAGCCCCATGACTGACAAAAAAAAAAAAAATAGAGAGATCTTTCATGCGATTGTTTCTAATATATTTATAAGTTTATGTCGTTGTTGCTTTGTATGTCCCTCCCCCACAGTATAACCCCTGCTTTCACTATATATGATGTTGGTATATGTGGAGGGGAAGGGAAAAAACAAATCGTTAAAACAGGGATACAGGAGGACCCATTGCAACAATGAGATGTACAAGTCGTTATGTGGAAAAACGAACTTTACAACTTTGGTGGGGGGGGGGGGAACGGGGGGGGGAGGATGCAAAGGGATTGGAAGGGGAAACAAAGAAGGAGCCTACAATGCTTGATAAGAAAAGTACTCATTATCTTGCCCATGTAATTGTAACCCCTCTGTACAATATTTTCACAATAAAAAAATGTTTATTAAAAAAAAGAAATGTACTCGTTATCTTGCCCATGTAATTGTAACTCCTCTGTATAATATTCTCACAATAAAAAAAGAAAGAAATGTACTCATTACCTTGCTTGTGTAACTATAACCCCTCTGTACAGTATTTTCACAATAAAAAAACTTATTTAAAAAAACCTAAAAATTAAAAAAATTTACAAGAAAAAGAAAGTAAACTAAGACAGTTGTGACAAAACTCAGGATGATTTTGAATCCTCTATGCTGGAGTCATGCCTGAAGCATCTGACTTGCCAAATCCTCTAGACATCCTGCCCTCGGCACAGATCACATGGTTTGCTCGGCTCAGTTTCTCTTCCTGCTTTCCTAATTCCCTATTTCTGAGGATTATTCAGGCTCAAAACACTCAAGTCATCTGTGATTAATACTTCTATCATCCTGGATCAAATAGAGTCTAGCGGTTTCCCTCCCAAACTCCCTTCTTTCCTCCTATGCTCACTGCTGAGCTCAGGGCTTGGGACATCAACCACTGCTCTGAGGCCTTGTGCTCAGTCTCTGCTCAGTCTAGGTTTGGTCTTCTAATCTCATTGTGAAGAGCAGGATCTGTATCCCCACCATATTCCACCAGCCATGCAGGAATACTTAGGATTCTCTTTTCACATGGAGTCACTTCTGTTGTTTTTGAGGTGGAATACCCTAACATCAAGGCCTCCTGGCAGCTCATGCCCACCTTGGCCACTGACTTTCAACATCCTTTCATAGGCATAGGATAGCTGGCCATATGGATAGCTGGAGCCCAGGTGTAGACACCTAGCCAACCTCTTACTTGCTCTCTGCGTCACCTCAACTGAAAGCCCTCTCTTCTGTCCTGGCCTTGGCCTAGACCAGAATCACCTTCATGATGACTTCACTTAATTCTCAGAACTTTGGTGACAAGGAAAGACCTATCCCATTATGCAGCTGATGCAAATGAGGCTCAAAGAGGAGAGAAACCCGAAGAAGCCACTCATCTGGCAGGTGGCAAAGGCTGAACTTGAATGCAGGCATTCTTCGTCCGCCCGCTCCTGACCCCTATATGACGCTTTCTGAATGTCCAGTGGCTAAACTACAATTCAGCCCTGGCATCCACTGAGGCAGGAAGGACACTGTAGCAGTATTATTCCTCCCACCAGATGAAATAACATCTGACCATACTCCCTTATCTGATGTATGCATACCCTATTACATGGGGACAATCCCCACATAATGGTTTTTTTTTTTTGGGGGGGGGTCCGGTTGTGGGGCCTGAATTCTGGGCCTGGGTGCTGTCCCTCAGCTCTTCAGCTCAAGGCTAGTGCTCTACCACTTGAACCACAGTGCCACTTCCAGCTTTTTTCTTTTTGCTTATGTGGTGCTGAGGAATCGAACTCAGGGCCTCAGGTATGCAAGGCAAGCGCTCTACCACTGAGCCACCTTCCCAGCGCCCCCCCCACATAATGTTTAACACATCCCTATTTCATAGCCTTTGGTTATTACTTGCAAAGGTCACTCAACAGAGAATGCAGTAGCATAGAAGAGATTTCTTGGGGATAAAAGAAAAGGACAGCCCTAGCTCACACTCAGCTTCCACAGTAATGAGGCTGTGGGATTCATTACTCAGGTTCGAAACCTATGCGTTTGTTCATAAGCAGAGGACAGATCCATCATCTCATAATGTCTAAATGAGAATTCCTGACAATTAGCAACCAGTGAGTCTAGGAGCCTAGGAGTCCACATATGCCCCTTGCCTCTGTTATAACCAAAGAAAGACAACTGAACTGCTCAGAATCCAACTAGGAAATACAGCAGGGGTTTTCCTCACTTGTGCCCTACAGATAGGAAGAGAGCAGTGAAACTTTCTGTAAACCAATGAAGCTCTCAGTTCTTAGGGGAACTACTGTGAACAATCAGCTGATCGTGTGAGCATGCTGTTTCCCTTACATTTCAGGTCTAATTGAAGCAGACACTCAGTGATGTACTCTAGTGTCTGAAGGATGTGGGCCAAATGGAAGTCACTGTAGCAACTGTAAAAGCTTAAGAGAGCGCAGAGCCTAATCACAGCATGTTCTAGGTGGATATCTGACTTTCTGGCCTAGTATAGTCTCTAGGCCACTCCTGGGTTTGTAAAGTTTACTGTAACTGCACAAAAAAGTCACAAGAACAGTAGAATTAACGTATTTTCCCTGACCCATCTGATGCAAGACCACTGTTCCCTCCAACACTGTTATTTCCACAAACAAGAACCTTCATCAAATTCACAAAATTTACACCGTAGCCATCTACCCTAGGGACCTCATCCAAATTCTGCTATTGCAAACCTACTTTTTCATGTCTAGAATGAACATGGTATTGCTGAAATGTCTGCAATGTTTCATATTGCTGACTCTGGGGCTGTGTCCCATTTCAAATGCACAAAGATGTTTACCACTAAATCTAGATAGTCACTCTGGTACAAGAAAAGTATTGAATTTAGAGTTGAAGTCCTCTCCGTGCCTCCTATCTGTGACTAGGGTATTTCTAGGAAGGTCAAAGGATTACTAGGACTTAGTTTTCCCATCTGGAATTAGCAACACTATCAAGGCAAGCCTGTGGTAGTGTGTTATACTTTAATATCAATTGATATTTCCTTACATTTATGCCCTGTAACAAAACACATCTCACTTAACTATTCTTCCATACTATACCTTCCAATTTAAGTCAAATCAACATGCTTAATATGGGCACAAACTGAAGTTCCTGAGTTCTAGAATATTAACTTTTTTTTTTTTGTGGGTACTGGTAATGGGGCTTAATCTCAGGGCATGAGTGCTATCCCTGAACTTTTGTGTTCCAGGCTAATGCTCTACCACTTGAGCCACAGCTTCAGTTCTGGCCTTTTGCTAGTTAATTAGAGATAGGAATCTGACAGACTTTCCTGCCTGGGCTGGCTTCAAACTATGATCCTCAGATCTCAGCCTAAGCAGCTAGGATGAAAAATACAAGTAGGGTACACTGCTTAGAAAGAGGAAAAGTGTGGTATACAGTGTAAGCAGGTGGTCTTTTCATGGTTATTTTGCAGGGATTTGCTGTAGGCATTTATTGACCCCAGTCAAAGCCATCTTCTGTTCTAGTTTGGTCCTGAAGCCTGGCTACTGCCTCCGGTTTCTTATAGACTATACATTAAGTCAAAGAAAATTACAGGACAGGCTTATCATAGGATAAATCACTGTGTATAACTAAGCACACGTAGTGTCTTTTGTGATACACAAGTGTGCTCTAAAATGAGAAAGACCTAAATGACACTAACAGTCATTCAGGCCCTGGGAAAGGAAAATGCTTGGCTCTGAGGGGCACATAGCTTCTACAGGCAGGCATTGGCTCATTTCCTTTCACAAGAACATAGTACCCTGAAACTTCTTGATGTTTAAAAAATGTTAAGAATGCCAGTTATTGAAACTAGGTAGATGTCTGTATTTTATACAAAGAAAGAATTCATGGAGTTCACTCAAAACCCAAAGTTGGACTTGAGAAAAGAGTAAAAGAGTCACATAAGAGAAATTCAAATCTCCTTAATAAAGATATGTCCTTAACTCATTTGAAAGTGGTACAAGGCTTTCTACACACATTGATCTAGTCCCTGCTTGCATCCAGTGGGCTCCCAGGCCAAACTAGACCTGCCTTAGTAGCTTGGCTTATGCCCCTTCCTTTCTTCCTCCACAGTGCAGCAAAGGAGCCCTGGGGTCTTATCTGGGAACTCTCCCTGAGTGGACACACAGAGAAAAAATCAGCATTCTGTTTACCACACAAGTTAGAGGGGAGGGAATGCACATAGAGAAAAATTCAGCATTCTGTTTACCACACAAGTTAGAGGGGAGGGAATGGTTACTAGATTGAGAGAACTAAACATCCTCATAATGCCAACTCTCTCCAACATTCCCTCTCTCTCATGGCTCCTCTATCTCCACCTGCCACTCCCCTGTGTGTTCCCTGTTTCAGGCCTCTAGGCCTTCTGTCTGTACAGTGTATGCTTGCCTCCTTCTCTTCCAGTTTTCTTTACCCCTAATTATCCTCAACTCTGCAGAGGACCTCAGAACACCTCTGTTCAAATATTCAACTGCTCATGAGCATCCAGACACACAGTTTAACTCCTGTGCATGGATCTACAACCTCATTATCTGTCTCCCCACTGTGAACTTTATGCTCCAGCAAAAGGATGCTACTCCCTATTCTGAGATAAATCAGGCTTCATGGGACCCTGAACCTGAACGAAACAAATGAACTCTCAAGAACAGAGGCTCTGTATATCTATTTGATTTCCAGGACAAAGATTGGCACTTGATAGATGCACTCAAAAAAGACTAGTTTCAGGAAGCCAACATTGTCCCCGCTGGTTTGTATGTAGGAGGGGACTCCCATCACTCCTGGAGTCTGGGTTTGTAAATCTCTTGTAGGGGGAGAGACTTCTGTGAACCGTGTCAATTTCACCAATAGGAGCCATTCCCACATCCTTATCAAAAGCATAGATCAAAATAGGGTCCAGTCTATTTCTAGACAGATACTGGAAAGTTACCATCAGAAGGCTCTCTGGGCGTGCAGGTCTGGAAGGAATCACAGAGGAGGGTGTTCTGAGGGACGTGGTCACACTGGGACAGGTGCTGGAGGAACAACCCGAGGGACAAGTAATTACGTCTAGAGATGCCCAAGGAGGTGGTTAGCAATGGGCACGTGTGAAGAACAGCCCTCTGGAGGGGAATAGTAGTAAATGATAAAAGAAACTTTTGGGATTCATGGACCTAAGTGAGCCATTAAAAGGAGAATTTGATTCTGGGGGACTCTGGTGAATTCCAGCTGTTATCAGAGTGGCAGGTAGAACTGTTCCTCAGTAACTTGCAAGAAATCTTTGAAAAAATACCACCCGGGGAGCAGATTCTCTGTTTCAAAAGCTTTTCAGCACAGTGCTTTTCTAATGCTTCACCCACATGGTTTTTAAGTCAGGTTGCAAGGTCAAGTCCAGATGGCAGCCTGGAACCTCTCACTGCTGAGTTCAGAACTGTGAAGTCTGAGCCCTTCAAACTATCAAGTATATTTTGCTGGCTGAAATCATTGCTGACAATTGTTCCTTGTTATCTGTGGAAAAGTTCTCTTGACTATTCATGGTAATACGCAGAACATGAAAGAAGATCCACTGCCACGTGAGAGAATAAGAGCTTATATCATTCTATTCAGTGACAAATTATTAAAGGAAAAGAACATTAACACTTTCAGAATAAATGGCTTGGCTCTCAAGTGGTAGAACGCCTGCCTAACAAATGTGAGGCCCTAGGTTCAAATCCCAGTACTTCCTCAAAGCAGAGCAAAACAAACAACAGAAAACACCAGTAAGGTTAATACTTCCATAAGAGAAGAGAGAAAATAGAGCAAAGAAAAAGGAGAGAGAAAAGAAAAATGCTTTCTTCAAGTTGCCTAAACAAACTATTGTGTGTGACAAAGTTAAGTTCACTACCAACCTTAGCACTACAAAGAAGTCTAAGAAAACAGGAGGGAAACATACAGCTAGGCACCTGTGGTTAGGTGTAAGCTCACATTTTCAAACACTGTGCCCCAGTGGAGGAGTCCAGAACAATCTATTCCCAACAAGGCAATTTCCAGGAAAATCCTACTGTGCACATTAGAAGCGAGAGGATGTACACAGAAGTAAAAATGACATGTTTCAATGCTGCATTCACTCATAACACACAGCAGAGAGCTTTTCTGCAGTCTCCACTATCAGTTGAAAAACCATGCTGTGATTATAAGGACACACAGGTGACAGTAACTAAACAGGAAGCTATAAACACTTTGGCGCCCATCTTCTTAGCAAAAGAGACTACTAGGAGATAGGAGGGGCTACTGGGCCCCCCCACCTTCCTTCTTGTCTATGTGCTCTGCATGGAAGTCAGGTTACAGAGAAAGATGCTACTCCACAGGGAGGTTTCCTATCAGGGGCGCTATCCTTGCTCCTCAATAACGCTTCACATAGTACAATACAAAATTCATGCAAAACTCAAGCTGAGGTAACAAGGAACCTGTCTGTCCAATGCATAGCAAGCCTTCAAGTGGGCATGATAAATACAACCAAACAAAAAGATATACTAAAAATGGGAGCCGTTTCTCCGATGCCTGAGTACTCATCTCCAAGGGCTATATGAAACACACTCTAAGTATTTTTGCAATGTATCATACTTCATGCAAATGTTTCCAAAGAAACGCATGCTTGAACAAAGTCTGAAGCCCACGGGAGAGCTGCCAGTCTACAAAAGAGAAGATTTGCTCAGCACAGCCCTAGAGGGCAAAATGAGAGCCAAGGAGAGGAAGTGGAAGAAATGCAAAAATTTTATTCTATTTAAGGAAGTGCTTTCTAACAATCTGTGTTCTCCAAAAATGGAATTGGCCCACTCTAGATGCAAACGTGTTCCTGCAGAGCTGGATGGCCATCTGTCAGGGACACAGTAGCAGCCCAGAGTGGAATATGTGGGTGCACTTAAGAGAAGGGACTATGTGAACTTGCCACACTGATGTCAGCTCAGGGAAAAAGCCAATAAACCCACTGGCCAGAAGACCCGGCTCATACTTTCACTTTGAGGCTTTGTCTTTTCTCATTCTAAGGAAACGAAGAAGTGAAAGGAGAAGTCATTCCAAGGAATTTCTACATAATCTAGAGGATCATTTTGCCTTTTTCTGCTTCCTACCAGTTTGGGAGCATTTCATACTTTAATCGAATCCTGAAGATAATAGTTTGTTATGCTTTTGGTGGTTTTTTTAAAGGCAGACAAACAAGCCAACAATGTTTAATATGCTCAAAAGGAAGGTAGTTTGGGGTAAGAGGTTGAAATTGGAAAGGATAAATATGACTACTTTCAGGAAATTCTAATGTTTATCCATTCATGCTTTCCTCATTTTCTTACCAATGGAAAGGATAGGAAAAGAGTATTCCTTTCTCATGACATGTGTATGTAAGGGGGTGGGGAAGGAGACTAAGGAGAGAAGCTTCTGTGGAAAGAGAATCAGAATGCCAATGGGACATGGAATTTCTAAATCAGCCTCAAAATCCAAGATACACACTGACCTGGTGTAATCTACCCAAAGTATCTGCCAAAAAATATCTCACTTCTTTTTCCCAATCATGGGGAAGAAACCGCAATCATAACACAAAAATACCACCCAACAAATGAAGGCTTTCAATGATTTTGAACAGATAGTTTAGACTTCCCAGGGTTGTAGAAAATGAAAGATGTACATTTTCCAACACCCACCACATTTGGCATAGAATTTTCTTTTCAAGTTTTCCCCATGTATTCCTCTCCCTCCCCCATAAATGAGACAAAATCTCTCTCAAGTCATAAAAAGCAAAACCTATGTAAATAAAGTACAGGTGATAACATTGGCTTACTTTAACACAATCTGGAAGTAATAACCCAGTAGTACCTGCTACATACAATTTTATACTCACATAAGAAGGTAATAATTGCTAAAATGTTAGCTCAGATCATTCACTTATTTAAAGGGGTCATTTCACTTATGTTCTCAGACAATTCTGAAGTGAGCCCAATGCATACCACCCAAAGGAAAGCGGGGCACCATTCACGTCACATGACATGGCAGTCTACATGTCTGGCACCAAGTGTTACATTTCAAATGTAGTTTGAGCACATCCTCTTATGGTCCCTTGTGTTGGAATTTAACTTTCAGTTTAGAGGTGTTAGCAAGGTGGAAACTTAATCCTAGTATGGTGTTTAGAGGTTAGGATTTCAAGGTGGTCACGAGGGTTAAATAAAAGCATCAGAAGAAAAAAAAAAACCAGCAGAATTGAATGCTGGTAGTTTTAAAGGAGAGAGATACTGAACCAGGCATGGTGGTACATGCATTTAATTCTAGTGCTACGATGGTAGAAGCAGGAGGAATCTAAGTTTGAGATCCGCCTGTGTTACATGAGATTCTTTTCTCAAAAACAAAACATAACAGAGATAGAGATAAACAGAGAGAGAGAGAGAGACACCTCATGAGCACAAAAGACATGCATACAGTGACACTAAGGAAGAAAACTAAAGGAGAAAACAAGACATCATGATGACTGAACACAGGTAATGGGAGATAATCTAATGCCAGACCCTAGTGACTACTAATGCCACTGATTCCAGCTGCCAGCTGATGAACAGTGCCTGGAACTGTGGCATGAAATATTGTTAACTCAGGGGAAAACGTTCTGTTCATGAAAGCCAAATCGATGAGATTATATGGGAGAGTAAAAGGGTTGATGGGAGGACACAGAGTGACACTTTCAGGTAGTACTTCTATCTCAGGGTCCTCTGGAATTTTGACACAGGAGACTGACACTTGTGCAGGAATCCAAAGCATATATATGAGCCCAAATTCTACAATCTCCAGAAAATGAGAAACAACGTATTTCTGTTTCTTGATCTCTTAATTCTCATGGACTGTAGAAAAGACAACTAGGAGGAAGTCAACATTTAAATAGATCTTAAAACAACAACAACAACAAAACAAAGAAGCCTAGCATTGGTAGTGCACACCTGTAATTCCAGCTGCTCAGGAGGCTGAGATCTGAGGATCTCAGTCCAAAGCCAAGCAGAGCAGAAAAGTCTCCAGTTAGCCAGTGGAGGTGTAGCTCAAAAAGAAGAGCACCAGACTTGAACAAAAAAGCTTATGAAGAGCTCCCTGGCCCTGAATTCAATCCCCAGTATAGACACAAAACAAAAACAAAATCCAAGAACTGGAAAAAGGATCCATCCTGCCTGGAGACCAAGGCTTCCCTCTCCAGGTCAGGCAGAGGGCTGGCTGTAGACCCTGGGTGGGCACTTACCTAGTGTGTCCTTGAGGTTTTTCACCAAGGATCCCTTCTTCAGGCTGTTCTTGCGCTCCACATAGTTGGATGGCACATAGCCCGTCCTGTTGGCTGCATTCCTCACCCGCCACCACGTCTTGGAGTCATCCAGCAGCCATAGGCGCTCATTCTTCTTGATGTCAAGCTCCTGGTCCTGCTGGGCTGTGTAGTCCCACTTGGCTATGACAATAACTTCTTCTGTCATCTTTCATGGAGTCCTTCTGCCAGCAAAACATTTGGAGACACTCATTAGAGAATCACCTAACCACTGTATCCTTTGACCAACTCGAACAATTAGACAATGGCAGAGCTCTTCTTACAACTCTGCAGAATCTTGAAAGGTTCACGTTTGAAATGACCTTCTTTAAACCAGCATTTGTGTTTTCCTTAGAAATAGCAACGTTATAAAAGAAATCTTGTGTTCCTGTTCCTGGTGTATTAGGAATCCCATGTATTCTACCAAAATCAAACAAACTTGCAACACACTCTAGACAATGATATGTGAATGTGCTCATTTGATTTAGTAACAATGGCTCCTTTGCAGCCAACAGGGTCACACTCATTTTCTCAGTCTATGCTGAAGTTTAAGAATATGTTTGGGCTGGGAAGGCGGCGCAGTGGTAGAGTGCTTGCCTTGCATGAAGCCCTGGGTTCGATTCCTCAGCACCACATAAGCAGAAAAAGCCAGAAGTGGCACTGTGGCTTAAGTGGTAGAGCTAAAGAGCTGAGGGATAGCGCCCAAGCCCAGAGTTCAGGCCCCACGACCAACCAAAAAAAAAAAAAAAAAAGAATACGTTTTAAAAATACAACACATACAAACAACTCTCACAAATTCATATTAGAATTAATGTGGAACTAACACAATGACATCTCCTGGGTTTGGATCATGAAACAGAAAAAAGAAATTGTTGGAAACACTGGTGAAATAGGAATTAAGAATGCTAAAAGGGGTGTCACTGATCAAGATATATTGTATTCAGAAACTTCTTTGCTAAGTGGCATCTCCTTTGTACAACTACTTAAATAATAAGAAAATTAAAAAGAGTACCAAATCAATGCCAAAGCCTTCGTTGTTTTTTTTAAATCTATTTTTAAAATTGTCTTTAAGTAATTGTACAGGGGTTTTAACTCAACAAATCTGTTTATGAGTACAATGAATCTTCACCGCTTTCATCACTGTCTCCTGTATCTCCCAACCCCATCCATCCCCTCAAGTTCCCTGGGTTTATTTTCACATATGTACCTTGTTTAATCCCTGCATTCATCCACACTCATTTACCTTCCTCCTGGTATTTATTTTAAGATGCTCATTAGTTGTTCAGAGAAGTTACACCACTGAAATCCTTCCCCAAGTATATCATACTATACTCAATTTGTTCATGTTTATATGCATATGGCCCTGTATATATTTTCATGTATGTTTATAATTTTGATCTACTAGCTTAGCTTATTAAAACAACTACTAAGTAATCATGGTATATAATATAACACGTGGCCCAAGTCAACTTGGGAATTAGTAAGCAATAAATATGTCAAAAAAAGTTTATATATTTCAGCAACTCCATACTTCCTAGGTATAACATGGGTAAGCATTCTTAAAACAACCCACATTTAGCAAGGTGCTGCTAGTGGCTCACACTTGTGATTGCTGTTATTTGGGAGACAGAATTCAAGAGGATCACAATTCCAGTCCAGTCCAGTCTGGCAGAAAGTTAGTAAGCGCTCAGACAGAGAGCTGGGTGTGGTGGCACTGTCATGACAGCTACAGTGGGAAGTATAAACAGGAGGATCAAGGTACAGACTACCAGAAGCAAGAGAAGTGAGACTCTTAAAAATAATCAGAACAACTTGGTACTGGTAGCTCTCACCTGCAATCCTAGCTACTCTGGAGGCTGAGAGCTGAGAATCACAGTTCAAAGTCAACCTGGGCAGACAGTCTGTATGTCTCTTAACTGCAATTAACCAGTGAAAAATCTGGAAGTAGAGGTATGGCTCAAGTGGTAGGGCATTAGCCATGAGCAAAAGAGCTAAGGAACAGAGTGCCCAGGTTCTGAGTTGAAGCCTCAGTGCTGGTGTGCACATGTGCATGCGTGTACATGTACACACACACACACACACACACACACACACACACACACACACACACACACCAGAACAAAAACTGCTAGAGTCATAACTCATATAGTAGGGATGATGAGAAGTCACCCTTTCCTTTGGAGTTTTGGTCACCTTATAGGGAAGAAGCCAAAATACCAGTGATTTCACGAAAGCATGAATACCCAAATACTAGACAGTAAAACACAAGCAATAAATATTCTTCTCATTGATCCACTTTTACAGATTAAATCTTTTAGGAAAGACAAACTTCTTGTAAGCCTTGTATATAATGTACACAATTTCCAAGAGGGTAGAATTTACACAAAGCTCATTTCAAAAGTAGAGACAATCTGTTACCGACATTCAGACCTAGATTCAGTTCTATACTATGAAGCTCACACATCTTACCATCCTACCGGATTAGACTTTTGAAAGGAGATTTTCATTTTAAATAATGGACAAAGATAATAGCAGTAACCAAAATGGGGCTCAGAGAAAGAATTGCATTTAAATACCAGGTTTATTTCTTAATTACACAATTTCTATATTTTAATAAAAACCATTCATCACTTGGGCCAATGAAGATCTAGCCAACCAAAGCTTATCTAATGATTTTCTTCTGCCTGAAGAGCAGTCAAGGAAGGCTCTGGCCATGCAGATGCATTTCAGTACACACTGGACATCATGAAAATACCATTGTCTGAGCTCTGCCCCTAAACAATCATACTAAAATCTCTACGAATGAGGTCCGGGGACCAACTTCGCACCCTTCTCTCCCACTTTCCAAGTGATTCAGACAGGCCTTAGACTACAAAAACCAAGAAAAGACCTCAATTCACTGCCTCTTCATGATGCTTCTCTGGGTCTGTGAGTATGTAAGAATGAAGGCACAATAGAGGAACAAGAAAGTAAACTTAGATCTTATGATGAGCACATGATTCTCATCAACTGGTTTAATTCTGAGAGCACTCACTTTTCAGGGAAGTGTTATTTTTCAGGAGACTGAGGATCACAGTGATTAAACTGTGTAATAACAGCATGAGGATCCATTTGAGCCCAGGTTTGTAGCTCCCAAATCAGTGCTCAGGAGCTACTTCTGGATAATAGGGTGACTAGGGTATAATAATGTGGTCTATATGTTGATAGGCTAACTTCAATCCAAGAAATTTAGCTCCTGTACACCTAGAAAATGTCTGGCTGTTTCTTGACCATCACAATGGGTTTTAACCCTATTCTAATTAATTAATGGCCTCCACTCCAATAAAAATGGATTCAACTGGGTATAGTGGTTCACACACCTGTAATCTTGGTGTTAGGGAGGCTGAGACAGGAAAATACTAAGTTGTAGGCTGCACAGTGGGATCGTCTTAAAAAAAATAGGAGGAAAACAAAAAAAGAAGGCCCATCAACTACATCACAACAGTGAAATCTACTAATCACCAACTACCTGGTTCCCAGTGAGGTTGCTTTAGAGGGAGAGCCTATCAAAAACTACCTCACTCCAGTGAGACTGCTTCAGATGGCCAATCACAACTATCATTCCAGTGAGAGTGCTTCAGAGGACCAGCCAATCAACAACTGCCTTACTCAACAGCTTCTCCCAACTAATCAGCTTCTGCAGACCAGGTGTTTACATTTAAGAACAACCAATCCCTAAACACTTTCTTGAAACTGTGTTTTTCCAAAACTTTTTTATGTAGCCCAGCCTTCTGAATAGAAATTAGTATTCTGCCTTTTCCGCAGTGAACTATGGATCCATTCAGTTCATTATTTTGATGCCAAGCAGTAGCTAAGCATAGATAAGACAAAATAAATCAGCCTGTATTTCTGTAATGTCAGAGCTTTCTACTCTTTGCCAAAAAGGTTGCAAAGGCCAGATAAAGTCCATTCTCTTGCCCAGACGTGGTTCCTCCCAGCCTTCCTTTAGGTAACTGATGTTTAGGAGCTCAACAATAACACATGGTTATTGCCAGAATTATCTGCTATAATGCAAAGCAGAATGGACTAGAACAGAAAGGGACTGGAGGTGAATCACTGTTCCACAATAATGTGAGCTATGCACACTGACTTAAATGTAAAAAATCAAAAAGCCTGTTTGCAAACAGAAAATAGGTCTGAAATGGTACATATTCTAACTATTGAAATTTTAACCCAGTGATAGTATACTGATTTAGGCTAAGGACTAGAAGTATAGAGATCAATACCAAAGCATAAGTCACATTTCTCTCTCCAGCTAAGGTAATTAAAGGAACTTTAACTTTTGCCTTTGTTGAGTAGCTAATAAAGGTCACCATGTTGATCTGTCCTCCAGGGAGAAAACTGAACAACTCTAATATTCTAAAACCTGATTATATCTTGCATGTCACATGACTTCTCTAAAACAGAGTTTGGCAAATCCCCAAAGTTATGATGAAAATCAGCGGCTCTCAAAGATTTTCACAAGTGAGGCTAATTTTGCAAGTCTCCAACAGGAGAAGATTCAGAAACTGAATAAAAGAGCTATAAAATGTTTACTGGCTTAATAGTTCTAAATAAAATAAACTTCTAAAATAACACTGATCCTATATTCTTAGACTCTACATCATAAAAAGCAATTCCATTACTCATATTATGCATAAATGTCAGTGTTCCCACAACACTCCAAACAGGCACAGGTGTTTCCAAAATGTTGAAGGGAGCCAACTAGGTGAGGCAAGGGTCTGGGGCATTGAGCATCTTCTTAGAAACCCCCTTCTTTGAACTTCTTACCAATGTCAGTACAACTGTCCTGGTCTCAATTTACTTCCTTCAGAGCCTTTGCTTACTATAGTGCTATCTGAGATGACCTGTCCATGTGTTGTCTGAGGCCCCATTATATGTTATATGTTGATAGTGGTTATTTTGGCTCATCACCTGGCTTAATGGAAGCTCAAATACAAGGCAGATTGATGATTAAAAATTAACATTTTAAAAAAGTTAACATTTATCTACCTCATTTATACATCTATTGACTAAAAACCCTGGCCTGCTACATAGAAGACCACAGTCACAGAGCTTAAAGCTCTGTTTACCTCAGTTTGCAGAAGAAACATCAGGCCAATGAGAAAGCATAGAGATTACCAAAACTCAATTCAAAATACATGTAAAGACTGATTGGCAAAATAAGCTCTTTTAATATTCTAAGTCTAGGACAGTGACTTGAAATTTCAGAAAAATACTATGTGGACATACTGATTTAGAGAGGTAAAGGCAGCTGTTGAGATTTTCCTTTTTCAATCTGACATATTGTCAGAATTATTCAAATAATATCATTTTCTCTCCTAAAAGACTCACGTTTGCATTATATCATGCCTTTGGGGAGGAAATGTAATCAACTAGTTTACAGAAATGCATTGAAATGCAAGGTTCTAGTAAATGTGTAGGCAGATATACATGTTCTAACCCCAGCACCTGGGCCCGTGACATTGCAGAGACAAGGTGAATTCAGGGTTGCTGACTACTTTCCCTCAAAGTAAAGAGATGACCACAGATTATCCGGGAGGGCTGCATGCAACCACCAAAGTCCTTGTAGATAGGAGACAGAGGTAGAAGCCTCAGAGAGATTTAGAGGTACTACACTGCTGCCAAAGGATGAAAGAAATCTCTAGAAGGTTCCAAAATGAATCTAACCCATATGACCCCCCAATTTTCATCTGCTGAGACTGAAAGAGAACAGAGTATTTGTGACGAGGCTGTGAAAGAGGTCAGAAAATGATGTATTATGCCAATGTCAGTCTAAAGAAAGAGACAATTTTTGTTTATCTTCTCCCACAGTATATATTTGCAAATATTTAAAAATAGTGAGTTTGGATTAAGGAGACTGATTCATGAGAATGCCTTCGAAGCAACTAAAACTCTTGATTAAAATTTCAAGTTGTGTGATAGACCAGACTTGTCAGATGCCAACTAATGTGACCAGAGTTGGCAGAAGCCTGTGGTCTCCTGTGGGGAAACAGAGAGGTTGGTTGGTGGCCTTTTACAGCAAGCATCACTAATTACAGCTCATGCACTGCATCTCTAACTAGGACACAACATGGAATCTCATGGCTGTTCCAACTCTCTGTAAGTTAATTACGTTGTGACACAAGTCAAGGACTTATCAACTCCCTATGACACAAAAACAAACTACATGTAAATGAGAATAAAATCAATAGTCCTTCACCAAGCACATGCTGCTCAATGCCTAAATGTCTAAGGTCTTCAGTGTTCGCATAAGTGACCATGGCTCATGTGAGTGGTTCCACATGAATGAGCTCATCAAGTGTTCATCGTGGATGAAATACATATTGCCTATAGATATACTTCATAAATAAGGCAACTGGGGTGGGAAGCTATTAAGTAAGTCACCCAAATCCACGAAGCCAGGGAGCTGGGTAGGATGAGCTTACTAGGAGAGTCTTCTCACTAGTTCTAGCTAATATTCTTACCATCCAATAGAGTTATTTGGAGGCAGAATTTTGTTGCACAGATTAAAAAACAAATCCCAAGGGGAAGATGGATGATGATAAACACTGAATCTCAATTTCTTTCAACAAATGAATCAGTGAAATTACTAAGGGAGAAGCAGCAATAGTTCCTCATCTTCCAGGCATGACTCAGGAAATTCGGATTTATTTTTGAATATTTTACTGGAGAGAGCTAATGGGAAGCTCTCAGAGGAGTTACAAGGTAAAAGTGTCCTGGCTGCAAAGCACAGAACTAAATGGTAGGGTTCCTCTCATTGCCCCTCTCCTCCAGACAGTGAGAAACAAGCCCTGACCCTCCCACATACTGCTATTTAAGGACAAACAAGTTCTGGCTCCTGAAAGTTATAGAGTGGAACTTGGAGCCAGAAAGACCTCATTAGCCTTTTTGGGGGTGATCTTGGAGAGGGTCTTTTCATGATTTGTTCTAGGCTTTGTTGGATCAAGGTGAAATGTTATGACCTACACAGTCTACCTCTGAAATGGGCACATTTCTCTCCATCTGAAAGCCAGCCTTGCAGCACCTAGCTGAGTGGCCCTGGGGGGAAGGTACCAAGGCACTCTGACCTCCATTTGTCTTTGCAGAGTTGCTCTGCACATTTATAAGGACTAAATAAGACATCGTGGGAAGCAGCCAATGCCTGTTCTCACTTTATTCATGTCCAATTATGTGAGATAGTATGGGCCAGTAGGCGTGCATATCATCTTGTCAGGGACTCCCAAGGGTATTTGCATTAGCTTATGTCTATCAATACAAAGGAGAGAAACTTTTATTCATTTTTCTCAGCCACTATTTTGTTGTTGCTGTTGGTATTGAAGCTTGAAGTCGGGGCCTCACATTTGCTAGGCAGGCACTCGACCACGTGAGCCACAACTCCAGCTCTGAGGACACTTGGCAATGCTCAAAGACAGTGCTCTTAAATAAACTGGCATGTCACAGTATTGCGGACCCAATTTAGAAAGTTTTGCAGAGGGGCAGTGACAGGTTTGCATCCTGGGGGAGTTTTCATGGCCTCACACTACCTTCTAAGATGCATTTTAACCCAAGCAGATATAGCCAACCTTTTATTCAAAAAGCACATTTAAGAGGCAGGCACCAGTGACTCATATCTGTAATCCTAACTGTTTAAAAGGCTGAGATCTGAGGATAATAAGTTTGAAGCCAGCTTGAGAAGGAAAATCCCTGACTGTATCTCCAGTTAACTACCAAAAAGCCTGGAGGTCTGCCTCAAGTGATAGAGCACCAGCCTTGAGTAAAAATAAAAAGAAAGAAAAGAAAAGCTAATGGACAGCACCAGGCACTGTATTCAAGCCCTAGTACTGTGGCACGCACATGCACACACACGCATGTGTACACACAATTACATGTTAAATTATTGCAGACAATCAGCCAGTAAACACAGACCCTTATAAATTTGGAATGGTGCCCTAATGTATTCAAGTGTCACTCTCCCCCTCCAACTCCTCTGCATCCACCCAAGGAGCCCCTGTGGGCTCATCTATTCCTAGGGCCATTACTCTGTCCTCTAGGGCACACTCACAAAGTCATAGCCACAGTGACTCCCTTGTGAATGGTGATACGGTATTACTCTGTAGAATTCTGAGTGTACAATACATCATGCAATTTTTTAAAATCATAATACATCATACGTTATTCTAAGTTCAGTGAGTGGATGTAGTCTGTCCACATTGTGCTACCATTACCAGCACCTATCTCTAGACTGCTTCCCTTCATTTCCCTTCTCCCTGTGCCAGCCTCCTACCCAGTCTACTCCCTGTCTAGGACCTCGTGTAAGTGGATATGGTTATTTGTCCTATTTGTATCTAGTTCATTTACTATGATGTTCTCAGAGTTCATCACTTTTGGCTTTGATATAAAAGCCAAGTTTTCCTGCTTCTTGGCTGTTGTGAAGCAAGCAATGTCCTCTGCCAGTCACTTCTATCATGAACTGCTGCCTCCATATAGGTATTGAAATCATACGCCTGTATGTTCTACATTTGGGGTATTTAAAAGTAGAGTTTCACTTAAAAAGTGTTCTAAGTAAGCAGGGCACCATTGACTCATGCCTGAGATCTGAGGAACACAGTTCAAAACCAGCCTGGACAGTAAAATCCATGCGACTCCTAACTCCAATTAACTACCAGAAACATGGAAGTGGTGCTGGGGCTCAAAGTGGTAAAGCACTAGCATGCAGAAAAAAAGCTCAAGACAGTGATCAGGCCCCGAGTTCAAGCCCCACAACTGACCAAAAAAAAAAAAAAGTGCTCTAAGAGAGTAAAAATATCCTAAAAATTATTTTCAGTATTTTGGGATTTCTTCTACATTTACAATAAGACACAAGCCAAATAAAATAAAGCTAAGTAAGACAAAAACCCTCATAAATATTTCCTTCCCCTATATCTAGCTCCAATCAAATCTCTCACCTACTATTCCCTGCCCATGCTGGCCCAGGGCCTCAGAAGCAGCTGCCCCTAACTCCTATGCTCCCTAGCCCAACGGGCCTATTCATACCTCCCAGACCCCCTTTTTCCCTTCTTGCAAGCCTCATCAGAGGCAACAATTGGAAGCTTCCCCTCCGCTACACCAGTGAATCTTCCTCAGTCCCTTGTGTTACAGGGATGAGCTATCAAAGTGCTCCATCCATCTCAGCATTCCCAGCCATCTGAGTTTCTGGAACATCTCATTTGGCATAAAGCACGAAGCAGTATCTCCTCCTCAAAAGCTCTCTCCCTGCCATTTTTCAACATCACCCTCAGTTATGGCCTCTGAGCATCCTCACAGCAAGTTGTCTGCTGTGCTGCTCCGCTCCCTCCACCATTGTGTGATGTGGTTTTTACCCCTTCCACAGTCCTCATGTTACCTGCACAGTCAGCAGCAGCCCTCCTGTCAGTGTAGGAGTCACTGGGCTGCCCTGCAGCGCGTCTCCTTCCTGATTGACTAGTTCTTCTTAGTCTAGCTGACTCTGCCTGTTTCTGTGCTTGAAATAAGAGGCCACCTCTCCTCTCTACCCATGCTGCACCCCAAAACAGCCCAAGCTATATCTACCCAACTACCTACAGAACATCTCATGGGGATATCCAGTGAGTACTCCAAATCTCTTACATCCACAACAGATCTCTTGATTCTAACCACCCAAAACAAAAGGAATACAATGCAATGAACAGCAACAACCAAACACTAAATCATGTAGCAGAAAACCACTCAGTATACTGCCTGAAGATTCTTGATCCCTCTCCCTCTCCTTCTCCCCACCTCTTTCTCTCCCTCTCTCTCTCTTTTTCTCAACTCCAACCACTTCCTACGGCCCTCCACTGCACAGCCCTGACCAGGGATCTAGATTGTGCTTTCTCCTAGTCCAACTTTGTTTCTACCTCTCCCAGCAAATGATTAGCGTGGCAACACATCTAGGAGGAATAAAGTTTAACAAAGGGCATGAGATTGCCAGGAAGGCAGCATGACACTACATTATTTACCTGATGAAATGTTACCAGCTTCTTAAAAAATTCCAGCCTTCGGGGCTGGGAAGCTGGCTCAGTGGTAGAGTGCTTACCTTGCATGCATGAGGCCCTGGGTTCGATTCCTCAGCACCACATAAGCAGAAAAAGCCAGAATTGGCACTGTGGCTCAAGCAGTAGAGTGCTAGCTTTGAGCTGAATAGCTGAGGGACAGCACCCAGGCACAGAGTTCAGGCCCCATGACGGACAAAATAATAAATAAATGCACAAGTTAATTAATTAATTCCAGCCTTCAAAATTTGGTACTTATATCTATCCATTCCAGCCTTTAATTAAAAAAATAGGCTATTGAACCCTGCCTGACACATCACAAAATACAGTATGGCCCTGTTGGCAGAGCTGTGAATACAAAAATATCTTGTTACATGAAAATATTGATGTTTATAAACAGTGGTAATCACCATTACCATAGTGAAAGACAAAGTATGGTATGGCAGTGGGTTAGTGTAGAAATTTAACAGATTTTCCATGATCAAAAAACAGTTAAATAAGCCTGGCTCCAGTGGCTCACATCTGTACTCCTAGCTTACTCAGGAGGCTGAGACCTGAGGATTGCAGTTCAAAGCCTGCCTGAACAGGAAAGTCTGTGAGACTCTTATCTCCAATAAACCATCAGAAAACTGGAAGTGGTGTTGTGGCCCAAATGGTAGAGCGCTCTCGCCTTGAGCTGAAGGCTCAGGGACAGTGCCCAGGCCCACGACCAACCCTCCCCCCCAAAAAAGGTTAAATATATTTGTTTTAAAATGTTGTAAGCCACATACATAATTACAAAAACTCCTACAATTCAAAGAAAAAAAGACCAACAAAGTAGGCAAAAGACACGGACGTTTGGACAGGCATCACAAACGTTGCCTAAAAAAAAAAAAACCAGTCTGCCTCATTCATCATCTGAAACCAGATTTTAACACTAGCTGTGTAAAGAATGGAAAAACGTTGATATATAAGTGTTTAGAAGGCCATAAAACAACCTGAGTCATGTGTTCCTTTGGACAGAGAAAAATAGAGTAACTACTTGGGCAAAAAAGTAGGATTATTCTCCAAAGCCAAACACCAATCTAAGTACAATGCCATGATTTCACTCCTACTTAGATTCCAGATCCCTTCTCATATGATAGGAAACTTGCACAGTGAGACTCACAGTGGTCCAGTGAACAGTGGAAGAAGAGAAACATCAATCACCCAATTAACAGCAAGGAGACAGTCAGGTAGAACAGACACACAGTCCAGAACTCTACAGCAGGGAGAATGAAGCATCTGGCACATCCTATAACCATGTAGGTAATTGTGACAAACAATATAGAACCAAGGGAAATATCCAAAGACCATGTGCTGCATAGTTCTATTCTCAGATCCCTAAGACAAACATTGTTGTTCAGGCTTACACATATTCTAGGTGAAATTCATTTCCAAAGGAAGGCAGTAAGTGATAGTGTAAATAAATGGGGAAGAAGAGACAAACTTCACGGGCAGAAGCATTCTAGATAACTTTGGCCAAGTGCACTCAGGGAGCATCACAGCCTGCCTTCAGGTGTAGCTGTGCTTAGATGTCCTTCCACAGAGCACGGTGTGGAAAGGAAGGGGTGACTGGAATGAACAAACTTGTGAGTTTTCAAGGTCAACACTAGCAGGGATAGTCACAATGACAATGTCCACCTTTGAAAACAATGTGAATAAGAAAGGTGCTTCACCTCTGTGGTCTTCCTCTAAACAACCTATAGTTCCTGTCTGCATATGAGAAAAACCATCATGTAACTCCCAGAGGGACTTCCTACAAAACATCCGACCTGTCAAAACCATCAAGTTCATCAAAATAAGGAGAGTTTAAGTTGAGCCTAGGCAGACAGGGAGACTAAATATCATGTGATATCCAAGCATTCCTGGAAAAAGAAAAAAAAAAAAAAAAGAAAGGATATTTGGTAAAGATTTTAAACTTCCAAGGAGGTATAGGCGTTAGTTCATAATAATGTGGTGGCCACACTGGCTCTTTAGTTGGGTGCAGTGTGACACAGTAATGGATGTGCTAACATGATGAACAGGAGGGAAAAGTAGACACTGGGCAACTGTGAGGACTCCACACTCTCTTCCCCACGTAACCTGGGAGCAGTGGGACAGGATGGGGCAGAGAATACCACAGTTCCCACAGTCCAGCAATACATGAGCGTTTAAGTTGAGACATGGCCAGTAAATACTGTCATTATGCCCCAAAGCGAAAGAACGGCAACCTGAGTGTTTTGTTCCTATCAAATACACTGAATCTTACAAAGGCAGTATAGAGGCTTCAAAATGACATGGGCACTTAGAGTTAGCATTTCACTAACTGGCATTTTCTGACACCTCCAGGCACACGAGTCAGGTAGCTGTACCCTTAAGTTTGTACTTTAGTGCCACTGGTGGCTGGGCCCTGAATGAAGGGATCAGTTCTTTGTGGTTTGATAAAAATGCTACCTACATCTAAACCACAGAGAGATGGAGTATATGAGCTCACATCCAGAGTTATGGTTTCTATTAAAGATGACATTTGGGCAGTAGCCATGATCTTTCTGCAGGAACAGCTGGAAAGAGGAGTGAGTGCCAGCCCTTTTCTCCACACAGTGTGCTGCAGTTCACTAGGAAGACACACAAAGCAAGTACATTTGCACCACAGCCTAAGGGATAAACCGGTTCTGTCAAGTCAGAAACAAGGATATGGAGGCCATGCACGTGGGTCCCTTGTTCAAGATGCAGTCAAAGACAAGCTGAGACTTCAGCTTGAGTCCTTGGCCCACGTTTAGTACTAATATGAGCACAAGTATGAAAACAGGCACTTCATTTCCAACATCTGGCATGACTTACAAAGCTGTCTATTGGTTTTTGGCCTTGTTTCTTAAGACTTAGCCAAAACAGAGCTTAAATACTGCATTCCATATTGTTTTGGTGTATTGTGTTTGTATGTATGCATTATGTGTGATATGGATACACATGTGTAATTGTGTGTGGCACTGTGTATGGGAGACTGTGTGTAGATGAGATTATATGTGTGTATAAACAAGACTAATGTGGGTAACTATGTATAGGATCTTGTGTCATTGTGGGGAGGCGCTATATGTGTATGTATGTAACTGGGTATATGAAAATATGTGTGTGTGGTTGTAGTATATACATATATATGTGATGTCATGTATTCAACACTATATGTGTGTGGCTTTATGGGTATGTGTATAACTAGATTACGTGTATGAGACTGTAACTGTATATTACTAGATGTATACATGTGATTATATCATATAATTATATAAGTATGTATATAACTGTGTGGCTGTATATGACTGTGTATATCTGGCTGCATGTAACTATGTGTGCATTATGGGTGTGTGTGCACATGTACATCTGTGTGGGGACTATCATGGGGTTTTAACTGCAGTAATCTTAGTCAAGGCACCCAGCTTATGTTTTATTTTCATATGATAGACATTAAATACAGTGTACATTTTGTGGATTATAATTGTGTGTGAACACAAAAAGGTATGGTTAAGATCTCAAGAAAGCAGGGAAATCTCTTGATGAGAAAATATATTCTACAACAACATTCAACTTCCTCCTTTCCATCCTATTCTCATTTTCCTTTTATGAATATCAACTGCTACACAAAGTTAGAAATGTCGTAGATTTCCAACTATAGACTACTGCAAAAAGAGGAAATAAGTTGTCCTTTAAAAATGTTTGCCTTTTCAAACATGTTTAAGCTTTGATTTTTGAAGTACATATTCACAGGGAATGACAACGCTGGTATAGGCTATCTTGTACAAGATGAAGCAACCACTCACTCTTTGCCTAGTTCTTCCTCAGGATTATCTGTTACACTGCTCAGTATAACAGCAAAACCAAGGCACTGACATGGGGAAGAGTGTATAAATAGTTCTGTCATCACATGCATGGGTTCACATAGACACCCCACAATCAAGGGAGATGACTATCCAGTCTCCACAGAGCTCCCTCTTACTCTCCTTCTGAGTTACCAATCACTGCTAGTCCCAGTGGGCTTTTGGCATTGAGGCTGAGAATTGTATGCAAGAAGATTCAGGCAATATTTGAACTTTTGAGACTGAAGTGTTTGTTTTTGAAACAAAAAAATTTGTTGATTTTTTTCAAAGGATAAGAAGACATCATGATTTTCTGGCTCAGGATCAAGTTGAAGATAGTCCATGTTCTGTGAGTGTTTATACAGGATGTGTGTTCTGTGGTTCCTGGGAAGAGGGTTGTGCTAATCAGATCTCGTTAGCTGATGCAGTGCTATGTTCTTCGATGGCCTTGCTGATGTTCTGTGGTGGTGTCCGAACTGCTGTTGAGAGAAGACTGAGGAGGTCCCAAGTACAACCATGGACATGGTTCCCTTGTAGTTCTAGCACATGTGGCTTTACTCATTTCACAGTCCTCACATTTGTCTTCTTTGAAAAATATGGCCCTTCGTTGGAAAGCAGTATGGAGGTTCCACAAAAGACTCCACATAGAGCACCCCTATGACCCAGCAATCCCACTTTTGGGCATTTACCCAAATGATCACAAACAAGACCCTACTAAAGCTACCAGCACAACTATGTTTATTGCAGCATTATTTATCATACACAATGGAATTCTATGCCTCCATCAGAAAGAATGACATTGCCCCATTTGTTAGGAAATGAAAAGACTTGGAAAAAATTATATTAAGTGAAGTAAGCCAAGCCCAAAGAAACATAGGTCCCATGGTTTCCCTTATTTGCAATATCTAGTATATGTATGAGTCAAGCAAAAAAGGTCAGATAAGGTGATGTTAGGAAAATGAACCCTAAGATATGTATTTAAATATTTTTTTCTTTTATGCATTTGTTTCTAACGCATTTATAAGATTACTTCTTAGTTGCTTTGTATGTCCCTCCCCCACAGATAACCCCTGCTTTCACTATATTTGATGTCGGTATAATTTGTGGAGGGGAAGGGGAAAAACAAGTCGTTTAAATAAGGATACAGGTGGACCTGTTGCAACAATGAGATGTACAAGTTGTTATGTTGAAAACGAACTTTACAACTTTGGTGGGGGGGGGGAGGACTGGGAGGGGATTGGGTGGAGGGAGCCTGGGAAGGGATGGGAAGGGGAAACAAAGGAGGCGGCTACAATGCTTGATAAGAAATGTACTCGTAGCCGGGCGCCGGTGGCTCACGCCTGTAATCCTAGCTACTCAGGAGGCTGAGATCTGAGAATCGAGGTTCAAAGCCAGCCCAGGCAGAAAAGACCGTGAGACTCCTATCTCCAATAAACCACTAGAAAACCGGAAGTGGTGCTGTAGCTCAAGTGGTAGAGCGCTCACCTTGAGCTGAAGAGCTGAGGGACAGTGCCCAGGCCCAGAGTTCAAGCCCCATGACCGACAAAAAAAAAAAAAGACCTCAGGGACAGTGACTAGGCCCTGAGTTCAAGCTCCCCCGCCCCACCCACACAAAAAAAAAACAAACAAAAAAAAAAAAGAAATGTACTCGTTATCTTGCCCATGTAATTGTAACCCCTCTGTACGGTATTCTCACAATAAAAAAAATTTTATTTAAATGATCAGGAAAAAAAAAGAAAACAAAAACAAAGAAACAACAAAAATCCTCTTGTATCCTTATCTTGGAGTTCATCTCAATTAGCATCATTTTATATGGTCATATGTGCATTGAGTTATTATGATCCTCTGCTAGGACTACTCTAGGCATATACTAATTATTACAAATGGAGCCTATGTTTCTTTGGGTCTGGCTTACTTCACTTAAAATGATTTTTTCCAAGTCTTTCCATTTATGTCATTCTTTTTGATAGCATAGAATTCTTGTGTGTGTGTGTGTGTGTGTGTGTGTGTGTGTGTGTGTGTGTGTGTGTATCACATTTTCTTGATCCATTCATCATTCTTTTTGATAGCATAGAATTCTAGTGTGTGTGTGTGTGTGTGTGTGTGTATGTGTGTGTGTGTGTGTGTGTGTGTGTGTGTGTGTGTGTGTGTGTGTGTGTGTGTGTGTATCACATTTTCTTGATCCATTCATCTGCTAAGGAGCATATTGGTTGGTTCCATATCTTAGCTATGGTAAACAATGCTGTAATGAACATAGTTGTGCTAGTAACTAGAGTGTGGCCTGTGATTGGGTAAATGCCCAGGAGTTTAGCCTTTTCAGGAACCTCCACACTGCTTTCCAGAGTGGCTGAACCAGTTTACCTTCCCACCAACAGTGTAGTAGCATTCCCTTTTGGCCACATCCCTGCCAATATCTACTACTATTTGTTTTCTTGATAAAAGCCATTCTAAACTGGGGTGAGGTAGAATCTCTCTTTCTTTTATGGCCAGAAATTGTGAACACATTCTTCATGTGTTTATTGGCTATTCTTATTTCCTCTCCAGAGAAGTTTCTTTTTAATTCTTTAGCCCACTTTATTAATGGGGTGGTTGTTTCTTTGAGGATTTGTTATTGGGGGTTTAATTTTTTGAGCTGTAGGCATATTTTTGATATGAGGCCCTTGTCCGTTGTATGGCTAGTGAAGATCTTCTCCCAATCTGTGGACTTTCTAAAATAGTGTGGCTCATAATTTAGAGGTTTCAGTCCACAGCTCACTTGCTCCACAGCAGTGAGTTTGTGGTGAAAGAGAGCCTCATAAAGACAGAAGTGTGCCCAGGCTCCTCACCTCACAGTAGCCAGGAAGCAGAGATAGGAAGCACACAGTCTCCAAAGGCCTAAACTAACCTACTTCCTCCCACCAAACCACGACTCTTAAAGTGTCCAGTACCTCCAAAAATAACATTATCAGCTGGGAAACTGAGCCTTCAACACACAAGCCTGTGGGGACATTTCATAGACACACAAAAGCACGACGATATAACCATTCTGTTTTATTTTGTGAACATTCACACTGAGCACTTTTCTCAGTCTTTTTTTTTTTTAATATACATACAGATATCTAAAATGTCTTTAAAGTGTGCCAAGTTCAGACAAGGCAGAAAAGGAAGCTCTCAGGGGAAAGGAAACTTAATGTTGAGAAAAGTCAGAATAGGGCCAAACCTAGAAAGGGTCCAGGACTATACAAAAGAGTTCAAGTCCTTTACCACGTAGTCTAGTATGTGGTTCTGATTTGGGAATAAAACTCTTAATGGTTTATTGTTATGATTTTGTAGAGAAAAACAAGTGAACATGTATTCTATGTGTCAGTCTCTTTATATTTTCCATTCCTACGAACTGTCCATACTAGACGCCAACTGCCTGACAGAAGATGCCCAGAATTCTCCAGGATATGAAATATAATTATTTTGTATAACCAGAATCTCTATCAAAATCATATTACCATATTTTTCAGTACTGGAGTTTGAACTCAGAGCTCCCATCTTGTTTAAGGCAAGTGCTCTACTGTTTGATCCAGGACTGCGGTCCTTTTTTGCTCTGGTTATTTTAGGGATATTTTTTGTTTTCTGTTTATGCCAGCCTGTACTATGATCATGCTATGTATCTATGCTTCTTTTCTGCCATAGCTGCAATGACAAACGTGCATTACCATATCCAGTGTTTGTTATTGCTGTTGTCTAGAGAAGCTTTTGCCCGGGCTAACACTGAAATGCTGTAATCCCAATCTTAGCCTCCTGAGTAGGTAGAATTACAGGCTTGAGCCACTGTGCTTAGCTTCCATCAAGACCTTACACAGATGGGAACACTAGTCTTAAAGATCAGCCAGTACAACATAAAGAATCCAATCCTGAGGACAGGAAGTTCTGACAAGGTAACAGTATATGCAAATGATCTGGGGAAGAGAGAGGGTCTGTACTGACAGAGCAAAGTTTGCACATACTTTGTTCTGAAGTTTAAGTATTTCCCTTCCTGAGATGCTGTGAAGTAGTCTAATGTCTCCCACTAAGAAAAACAAAGTCCCCATGAAAGTCCCTGGGAGGAGAGAAATATCCCTGTTCTGCTGTACGATTTCTCTGGGGATCTTACTCCAGGATCTTACCAGTCCTCAAGCTAGGACCTCAAAAGTGAAAAATACAAGAGTTGGAAGAACTTTAGAGCTCCCATTTCTGGCATGTTCCCTAGAGCTACAGTGTCTGATGGTATTTTATTCTGAAGAAGATACATCCCACTGAGAGTTAACTCACTGTCAGGGTCAAAGATCAGAATCTCTAACAAACTCATACTAGTCATGGATCACCCAAAGGAAGATTTTTGGAACAACACAGAAGTCCAGGCCCATTCGCCCACTCCAGGCTGATCTGGAAAGGACCATCCTAGAAAGGACCTGAGCATCTCCAGATGGCCCTAGGCTTCCTGCCTAGGAGCAGGCTTCCAAAGGCCTAGGGCGATACATCATCTGTCTTATCTCTACTCTATCCCCAAGCATGAATCCTGTTTCAGTTATCTCCTAAGTCTAACCCTCTGTAAGTAAGGCCAAAAGTTAACACATAGTAATGGGTGCGCACAACCCCAGAATACGCATGCATGCATATGCACACATATATACACGTGTATGTATACAGAGACCTCTGTTCTGAGTACACGCAGAAGAGGCTTGATACCTATCCACTGGAAAAAATATAGCCAGCACAGTATGAAACTCTTAAAATTTGAGTTCTCAAGTCTAAGATGTGGTCCCTTGAAGATAGCCTTATGATCTTCCTACACAGGTATTGAGAAGAGGCCCCTCCAGCCCCATACTTTGCATAGGGAGGACAGTTATCCCCAGCTCTTGGAATCAATGGCTTTCTCTAGTGCTTCCTCTTGGTGAGCACAAAATCTTAACTCAAAAACCTCTGGGTAAGTTGTCCTCTTGGATCCTCTAAGAAAGCAAGCCTCACTGAGGGCTGGGTTTTCAGGTCTGCTGTATTCCCCACTCATTCCCCCAGGTCAGCAGTACAGCTTGAGGCAGAAGCCAGTAGAGGAGTCCCATTATCCTATATTTTGTGTTCAAAGACGACACAGTTATGGTCAGCCATGAGACTGCTATCGCAATGAAGAAATGAACATACTAAAGACACCACACTCATGTAGCCTCTACGACAGTATACTGCCATTATTGCTCCACTATTAACCACAATTGTTAATTGCTTCTGGTGCCTGATTTATAAATTATAAACTTCACCAAAGATACATATGTACAGGAGAGTACAGAGTATCTATATGGATCTGGAAGTACCCACAGGACTAGGATTCCACTGAGGTCCTAGGATGCACCTTGCAGGTATGGAAGGATTACTGTCTATGCAGATGTAATACGAAACATTCCTCGATATGATCAGTGGGAGTTAAGAGGGAAGGGAGGCTGTCACTCACACATGATATTAGAACAATTGAAAAACAGAACCCAAAGTGGAATGTTGGCAGCAGAAGAGACAAGCTATTTAGAAAAAGAAAGGAAAAAAAACTACTAAAAATGCCAAGTCTAGAGACTCCTTCCACCCCATGTCCCCAGAGGGGATAAGCTGTCTGGGTACTTGGGAGGGATGTCACCACTTAAAGAGCCCTCTGGCTTGAAGTCCACGCTGGCAGGGGGCTGCTGCTGACAGTGACTTGGGCAAGCTGTGACCTTTAGATAGGAAGGTCACAAAGCAAGGGCCATGGTCAGGAAATAGGCACAGCCTTTCAAAATTACAAGCGTGCTTACTTCATGCAGAGCAATCACACTCACAGCATATCAATGAATCTGTCTTGTGTCTCTGAGAGGCCTGGAGGGCACATGTCAACACATAAGGAGATGCAGTGCTGGCCTCCAGGATCACAGATATGGCAGAAGACATAGCTAGCTACCTGTTCCCACAAGCACTGAGGGTCCTTCACTTTAATTCAAAACATGCATTTTGTTTCTAGCTTGCTCTTTCATTCATCTAGCACCAAGAATCATGCCTTACAAATTGTGATCTCATATGGTCCAATTGATTCATGCTTTTAATATCCAATTTAACGTCTTGGAGCCAGTAATATTTCCAAAGAAAATATTTACAACAATATAATAAAAGTCAAAGGAAAACAAGTTCTTAGTGGAGGAAATCTGAAACGCGGCTGCTTTGTCTCCCTGCAGTGAGGCCTTCCAGTGGCAGAAGTCCCACCTCCAGAGACCTGTATACTCCAGTGCCCCAGGACATAAAAGACATATGTGCCCTGTAGGTCAGCACACTTTAGTGGTATCCCATATGGCATTCTTACACTGACACGTATGTGCCATATGTGTGTCTCAAGGAAGGGGTTGTGGGCTTTTAGCAAAGTCGACAATGTAAAAGTTTATTAAAAATCAAACTGCTGGGGCTGGGAAGGTGGCTCAGTGGTAGAGCACATGCCTTGCATGCCAGAGGCCCTGGGTTCGATTCCTCAGCACCACATAAGCAAAAAGAAAAAAGCCGGAAGTGGCGCTGTGGCTCAAGTGGTAGAGCGCTAGCCTTGAGCTGAAGAGCTGAGGGACAGTGCCCAGGACCAGAGTTCAGGCTCCATGACCGGACCCCAAAAAAAAAAAAAATCAAACTGCTGTCAGGAGGTAGAGGTAGGAGGATACAGTCTGAGGTTAGTCAAGGCAAACTGCAAGACCCTATCTGTAAAACGAACTAAACAAAATAAAAAGATGGGGCATGGCTCAAGCAGCAGAACACTTATCTAGGAAGTCTGAAGCTCTGAGTGGTCCCCAGTACTGTCAAAAAGTAAAAATTAAATAAAAATAAAGCTCTGTATGATATCCTTCTTTTACTATTATTTTCTCATGTGCTTATCATCTATGTTCCTCATCTGGAGGTTCTTCAAGTAAAAGAAAGTACTATTAGGCCAGTGTGCCTGTAGTTCAACCTTTAGGTGTTAAGACCGGGTCATCATCCAACCCTGTACAAGGTAAGAAAAATAACCTCTCGGGCTGGGAAGGTGGCTCAGTGGTAGAGTGCTTGCCTTGCATGCATGAGGCTCTGGGTTCGATTCCTCAGCACCACATAAGAAAAAAGAAAAAAGCTGGAAGTGGCACTGTGGCTCAAGCGGTAGAGCACTAGCCTTGAGCTGAAGAGCTAAGGGACAGCGCCCAGGCCCAGAGTTCAGACCCCTCAACCGGATGCCCCCCCCCAAAAAAAGAAAAAGAACCTCTCTTCTCATATACATTGGGTTCATTCTCTTCCTGCATATAATAGGTGGTGAAAAATAAAATCCACATAATATTATCTCAAAGAAAACTCATGGAATGTTTTTGTAAACTCTAAGGTACGAATTCAAAAACTATTCAAAAACAGACCTTGTTAATCCATGGAGGATATACTCCAAGACACTCACAAACTATTCCAGACTTCATTAATCCATGGAGGATATACTCCAAGACACTCAGTGGGGGCCTGGGACTATGAATCACACCAAATCCTATATGCAAGCGGTGTAAAAGCCTGACAGTCAATGGCTGACGGAAGGGTAGTGTACACACAGGTACACTGCCCAAGGGGACAACTCACAGCCTGGGTGGACGGGGCAGGAAGATGTCGCACTCTCAGAACTGCATGTAATTTAAAACCACACGTTTTTTGTTTCTAATTTTTTCCATTTTATACTTCCAGAATACCTGACTACAAGGAACTGTAATTAGAGAAAAGGAAACTTCAGATAAGGGAGGACTACTTTAGTTAATAAGTAACCAGAGTATTATATATCCAGCATCTACAATCTGTCATAAGAAAAGGAGATAGGACAGGAAGGCAGGAAAATTTTATTTATTTATAATTTGCTTGTTTGTTTGTTCCTCTATTTTTTTGGAATCCATACTGCAAAAGCACAGAAGGGAAAAAAAATAAAACTTCACAGCTTAACTAGTTCATGGTTACACAGTTCAACCATGAGAAAATGACAAATTCACTGACCAAGTATAAAGATGTTAAATCCCAATGCTGAGAACTTCTCCATGCAGGCTCCTTGGGAAGTATGAGAGTCCATAGACAGCCCTACACAGGAAGTGGCCATGAAATACACAGCCCTCTTGCCTCTACAGGTAATATCTCTCTCAGTAAGTCTGGTGTAGGTCAGGAATCCCTGGCCCCGGATGACCCTTAGCACAACTCAGGAATAGCACTCCTGTGGCTGGAAGACCAGTGTCCTCCTAGCCTCAGCCCAGCCTAGAAGGGCCACTACAGTCCCTCCCGGCCTGGAAAGGCCACAGGAGTCCCTGTATCCTCCCTGGCAACCCGCTCACAGCCTTCCCTCACTATCCAAAAGTGACTTCCTTTACTTTCCAAAATCAATATTACTGGCTGAAATTTGTATTGCATTAAGAAGGAAAGACTTTGAGTTAGGAAGAAGTGGGTTCCCAGCCTCCTCTGCCTCCCATTATGTGCGGCTTTGACCAGCTGTTTGATTTCCCAGAGCCTTATCCAGGTTCAAGATAAGCATTCTGGGAATGGATGGTCAATGTGTCATTTTCAGGTACATCAAGAATGACAGGAAATAGACCAGCAAGAACATGGGCTTACAATCAGCAAAGTCAGTAATATTTTTGTCTTCCATGCCATGCATGGGGTAAAGTATCTGCACCGGAGGCCAGAAAAGATCCACAGAGGCAACAGGCCCTACACCAGGTGTTTGCAAATGCAGGGGCTGCTTCCAATGAGTGGACAACTGTTTCATCAATTAGTACAGACTACCACAGAACCTGGAGCACCAAAGGTTGGAACCATCTTGTGAAACTCTGAACCCACCTGTGGAGGAAGAAGCAGTCAGTCCGAGTAGGCTATCTCTTTGGACCTTCAGGGCCTCAGCTGACATAAGGGGGTCAGAGGTTCATTCCTACTTGCACAGAAGCCATTTTGAGGCGCAGAAGTCACTTTTAGGTACCAGAGCATCTCTAGCCCTATACCTCCAACAGCAGCTACAGCCCTGAAAACTTAAGGACTGACCAATGGCCTTGTCTATAAAAAGTCTTTCTCAATAATTCTTGAAGAGTGGCCATCTCTGAGACTGCCACCAGCCAAGAGCTGGAGTGTAATATAAGGAGCCGATTTTAGGCAATTTTTCTAAAACTATTGTTACCATTTGGATATAGTTTGAGGTCTCCCAAGGAATGGTGTGTTGAAATTTTATCTCCATTGTGAGGTACTGAAGGGGGTACAAACTTGAGCTGAGTAGTTTTTGCCGGTTGATTAGATCCAATCATCGGGGTGGGTCTCCATGATTGAATCCTAGAGGCTTTGTGTGGAGAGGGAAAGACTAAAAGACAAGCATAGGTTATCCAGCTCTTCCCATGTGATGCCCTGCACAACCTCAGGGCTCTGCCAGCAAGGTCATAACCAGATGAACTTTAAGAACCTCCAGAACTGTAAGCTTAAACCAGTTTCTTTTTTTTAAAAAGTTATTCATGTCCAGGCATTTCATTACAGTAATAAAAACAGACTGACAACATTTATAAAGTCTAGGAAAATGGTTTCTATGTAAATCCAGGCTCCTATGAATATATTTAAAAAGGCATAGTACTGGATACATTCTTAGGAAGATCAGATATGACCTGCCTGGCTTTTCATTTTCCCCTGCTGAATTAAGCAAAGCCAACTGTTGTTTCTGTGGAGGATGGAAAGGATGTGTACAAGACTGTGGCTGATATTTACACTTTGGCTATTCCTGTGAGCAACTGAGAAGTTTGTGAAATCCAGGTCTTGTTTACTTAGCTTAGAAGTCTTGCTGCCTAAGCCACTATCTTTTCTCCCTGGGAAACCAACATCCTTCCATACATTAAAGTGCTTTTCTTCTGAACTAGCCTCCAATAGCTTTTCAAAACCTCAAAGCCCACAGCATAGTGTACAAAGCTCTTCACGTCCTTCAACCACGGCAAGCAAGCAACAGCCAACCCCTCACAACAGGAAATGACAGTCAGTTTTCAAAATTGGGAGCAAGAATAATGAATAGCTTGTGCATTTGTAAACAACCATCTGTTGTTGAAAGAGGTGTGTGCTCCCATCCTCTTCCCATGGTCAACACTCCCCAAAATGAGCATGGCAGAGGCAGGGAGTCTCCCGTGGCTTTGCTCCTTGACTTAAATGGTGAGATGAGATTCTAGGCCAAAGAAATCTAAGCCCCAACTCCTCAAATTGCTCCCTCAGTTTTACGTCAAGGGCAGATCTAGTAGCAGGTCATACACCTTGAGTACTTGTAACTAGGAAAAGCATTCAAGGCTGACATTCCACTCACCATCCTTCCTGGCCAGCATAGCTTTCCCATCTTCTGACACACCAGATGGTAGAGTTTTTCAAAGACCAATCAGCATATGCCTGGCCTCTAACTTAATGCTATATGCCTCAGTCTTCAGAATCCATTAGACAGCTAGTCCATACAGCCTGCACTTTCTGCCCAGGTATCTTCTCATGCTCTTAAACTTATTCTAATTGTAACTTCCTCCAGCTTCTTTAGAGCCCTTCCCACAGGGTCTGTGCAGCCCCACCTCTGGCACCAGGGATGGCTATGTATTCTATTCCTATAGCAGTCAGACAGGCCTGTAAGAGCAGGGTCCAGCCTATTCTGAAGGCTGTGAAAAAGAACAACACTTTACCTGCTTTTGTAGGTACTAAAATGCAGTACTAAAACAGCACTGTTGTTTTATGATTGGTATTTGCAATAAGTAATACAAGTAAATGTATCTCATGATTTTCTTAGTATCTTTCAAAAAACAAAAGTGAATTTGAGTAGGCAAACAAGGTTGTTTGGTGTAGATGTCAAAAACTTCTGAAATAAACACAGTCCTTTAAAATGACACGAGTGTAGACATTTTGTGTTTTTTTTGGTTGTTGTTGGTTTTTGTTTTTTGGGGTTTGTTTTTTTTTTTTTTTTTTTTTGTCGGTTGTGGGCTTGAACTCTGGGCCTGGGCACTGTCCCTCAGCTCTTCAGCTCAAGGCGAGCGCTCTACTACTTGAGCTACAGCGCCACTTCCGAGTGTAGACATTTTGATTAGTACGCATGCACTGATAATTTGTGAGTGGCTCTCTGACACCGCCCTGACATGTATTAATGCACCTTACTGGGTGCTTAGGCCCAGTGAACACAGTAATCCTCACTTTTCTTGCCATTTCTCCCCTAAATTCCGGAGAAGGGCTAGCAATTCCAAGTTTGCTCATGCCACTGATGATTAAGAACTTCAGGAAGTAGCATCAGAACCTAGAACATGTTCCCTTCAGAACAGAATTTACATTCTGACAGATTGACAAGTGACTGCATTTACAAATGGCAAAATCCAGAGAGGTTCCAATAACTATTTTTTAAAAATTTAGAATCACCAGGAGTCTGAGAGCTTTCTTATATAATTAAATCTCAGGATTGGCATAGGGAACACTCCCCCTCCCCCCATGCCCACCCAGGTCTTGGTCTTGCATAAAGTCTGGGAAGCTCCAAAAAGGCAGGCAGGGACTAGTAGCTCAATGGCACCCCTGGTGGCAAAACCTAGAATATCAAGTATAAAGGGAAGGCCTGGGAATCAATCAACCAGCTACTCAAACTCATTTCCACACCAAGCATGCTCTGATAATTAACAATGTCCTAATAAGTGGAACAATATACCATTTTCTCTATAAAGAATATCACAAGGATAACAATATGGAAGCATTGGGATACTCAATCCTACCCACATGAAATACTACATGCTCTCATGAAATACCACATACTCAATTTATAGCCTTCTGAATGTGATACATCCAAAGAGGCATAATTGAAATTAAGAAAGTTCCAAAAACATTTTAAATGTGTTGAGAGCAAAGTGCTGGTGGCTTATGTCTGTAATCCTATCTACTCAGAAGGCTGAGATCTGAGGATTTGGTCTGAAGCCAGCCTGGGCATGAAAATCCATGAGATGCTTAAATCCAATTAAGTACGCCCTCCTTCCCCAAAAAGCTGGATATGGATCTGTGGATCAAGTAGTAGAGTGACATCCTTGAGCAATAAAGCTCAAGAACAGTGTCCAGGCCCTGAGTTCAATCCCCAGGAGTGGTGCATACACACACCCCCACACATGTGCGTGCACATGTGTGCACGTATGCAAACACACACACACACACACACACACACACACACACACACACAAATGTGGCTGAGGAGAAACAGCATATTAACAAAGTGCCTTAGTAATCACTTCAGACTAATTTAAAAGCAAATTCAAACTTAAGGTAGCAAACTGATGGAAACAGTTATGCCAAGAGATTTCATTCTGTAAATTCAACAATATCACAAAAATCTAAATAGTAGAAGCAAAAGATGGTTTTCAAGGAAAGATGAAGTAGGTGTTATTGTGGGTGTTATCTCACAATCTGAGACATAATCTGACTACCCAGCTTGATTTGGGCATCTAATGAACTGGATTACCCAACCACCAATAACTCACAGGAAAATGTTTCCAACTATGGTTTAACGGATTATTTTTGTGGGCTGAGGACATAGCTCAGTGGTTGTTTGCCTGGCATGCATGAGAACCTGGGTTCACTCTTTAGTCAAACACATACATGCATACACCCATGTACACAGTGTATGTGTATCTATTCATGCATGTGAACATACACAAGTTTTGCCACACAGCCATGTTTTTGTCTACAAGTTTTGGTCTACAAGTTTTGGTCTACCTGCTACAGGATACAATGGAACTTCTGAATGCCAGAATCCATAAGAAGCAGTTACAATTTTTTTTTTTTTTAGGTCCAGTTGTGGGGCCTGAACTCTGGGCCTGGGCTCTGTCCCTCAGCTCTTCAGCTCAAGGGACAGCGCTCCACCACTTGAGCCACAGCGCCACTTCCGGCTTTTTTCTTTTTGCTTATGTGGTGCTGAGGAATCGAACCCAGGGCTTCATGCATGCAAGGCAAGCACTCTACCACTGAGCCACCTTCCCAGCCCAGCAGTTACAATTTTATCAGAATACATTTGGAGTAGCTCTCTCACACAACAGAACCTTCCTAAGAATTTTTATTGTTTATATTTTCCTTTAATGGAGACTTATTTTCTCAGAATCAAAGCTGGAATGAAGGATTTGCTAGGGAAAAAAGGTGCTTAGCGGCCCTAATACAGTGCACAACAGGCTCCAGTTCAGAACATGTGCTAGAAACATGTGCTGAGCCAGGTGAGGGGAGGCACTATCCTGACTTACAAGTGCGATATGTCTACTGTTCTACATCTTCCCTGTCTACAGCCATAACCCATCAATTTAAAGTTGGAAAAGGGAGATTATTTTGTTTGGTACTAGAGATTCGAGCCAGAGCCTCATGCATGCCAGGCAAGTGTTCTGTCGCTTGAGCAACACCCCAGAATTCTTGCCCTTCTGTGAACTCAGGGCCCAGGTACTGTTCTTTAGCTTTTTCCACTCAAGGATGGCATGCTACCACTTGAGACATACCTCCACTTTTTAGTTTATGCTGGTTAACTGGAGACAAGACTTTCCTGCTTGGGCTAGCTTTGAACTGCAATTCTCAGATCTCAGCTTCCCAAGTAGCTAGTATTATAGCCATGAGCTACCAGCACCTGGCTTATAAATTTGTTTTTGACATAAGGTATCTATACCTTTTCCCAAAGTGGCCTCAGTCCTACTTCCCAAGGAGATGGAATCACAGACATGTGCTACCACCTCCAGCAGTAATCCAATTTTTGAACTGGGTTCCTTAGAAGCTTAATTCAAGGCACTTCAACAAATCTGAACTGTGTTTAATGGTCACATTCCTAGTTTAAAAATTACTGGGCAAATTAAGCATTTAAAACAAGAATAGCAAATCCATCTGCTTGTTTTATGAAGAAAACAGAAGACTTACCTTTGGCACAAAGCAACAAGAGGTGACTGGCAAACACAGATGAGGTTTTTAGCTGATGATGTCACCACTGAACTTACAAAGATGTGGAGATCTGACAAACTCTCAAATCCAACTCAAATCTCAGTGAATCTTCATCTGGGACATCACTTGCATTAAAGGAGCCTATGAAACCTATAAAGAAGTAGAGAGGAACATGCATTAGATGTGCATGTTTGATCAGGTCTGTATTTTATCTACACAGGAGGCTGGGATCTGAGGGTCACCTTCCAAAGCCAGCCTGGAGAGGACAGTCCGTAAAACTCTTATCTCCAATTAACCATCAAAAAGCTGGTATGGGCTGGGAAGGTGGCTCAGTGGTAGAGCACTTGCCTTGCATGCTCGAGGCCCTGGGTTCGATTCCTCAGCACCACATAAGCAAAAAATAAAAAGCCGGAAATGGCACTGTGGCTCAAGTGGTAGAGTGCTAGCCTTGAGCTGAAGAGCTGAGGGACAGTGCCCAGGCCCAGAGTTCAGGCCCCACGACCGGACCCCTCCCCCCCCCCCAAAAAAGCTGGTATGGAGTTGTGGTTCAAGTGGTAGTGTGGCAACCTTGAGCAAAAAAGCTAAGGGTCAACACTCAGGCCCTGAGTTCAAGCTTCACACACGTGTGCATGTGTGCCTGCACACACTCTCTCTCACACACACAAATGTGCATGGTTTGATTGAATTTTACCACTTTAAATAAATAAAAGTACCCACTGATTTGCTTGAACCCAGTATTTTTGAGCATATTCTAGAGGAACATTCCATCTTTGCGTCCCTGCACTAGTCCTGCAGCAGGAGTCCTGGAGGGCTGAACCACACATCCTGTGGCCAGCAGTTGGAGGAGGGATAGGAAAGAGGGGCAGGTGGCAACCATGGAGGGGGCAACTTAGGCTCCTCAGTGCCTTTCAGCACTCCTCTCCACAGCCCAAGTGCAAAGGAGGCAGGTTCAGGAACCATAAGAAAAAAAGGTCTGCAAAGTATGAAACTGTGGGAAAATCTGGTTCTCTCTTGGAGTCCCTAACACTGAGTATTTGCTGAGAGGAGACACCAAGTGGATCACTGATCTTGGGTTAAAAACATCAAGAATACCACTCTAAATGGCACCAATTTAAAGGGAGATGGAGCTGATACAGGGATACAACTCCTCCCTTTTTGTACTGAGTCCAATATTGCTTTGCCTTGCCAATTCTTAAACATCCCTGCCCTTGACTAGCATTTTTGAGGAGACCCCAAAGGGCTATGTAGACTTCTGAGTGAGTTCACTGGCATCTTTAATTACATTTCAAACCCAAAGGGGATCTGCCTTGACAGTTCACTCAGAGGCGATCTATTAATTCATCTTGAGCATGATTATGATCCAAAATGTTAAATACCCTGCAGAAAAAATCGAATTCTGTTTCAGTCAGACAGAAAAAGATAATTCAAGTAGGGCTATCATAAAAATGCTAAAAGGTAAGTTCATAAATTTTGACATAAGTATCCTTCTTTATGTATTCTCCTGTATTATCATGAAATCACCATGAGTTTTAAAAATACATATGACTCAATGCAAGACAAGGTGATCAGTAAACAGTAGGAGTCTAAATATGGTCAAGATTCCAGTGCATACTACAAAAATTATTGCTCCCCACCCCATGCTTACGATCATGTGATGGGTCCCTAAAAGTGGAAGTTCTAGTATGTGGACTTGGGTCTTGAGCCAAGGTTTTTATTTCCTCTTGCTGACATCAATGGATTTATTATCTATGCCACTTACCAAGGAAACACAATACACAGAAGTGCATTAGGCAGCCATCCTCCCTGAACCGTTTCCAATTCATATTTTCATGAGCTATTTTAGAAATAGGCAACATTTCTAAGATTTGAATTGAAAAGTGAATTGGTCTGGAATCATACTTCCCCAGGCCAATGCTAGGTTAAGTTCACAATCAAGTGATATTACTGAACCTTCCTAACATTTTTTTTTCTGATAAGATATTAATACCCAAATTTACTTAGGAGTTAACTTTCTTAGGCTCCATGTCAGTTGGTTTACCATCACTATACCAAATACCTGAGATTACTGACTTATAAGGAAGAACGGATTATTTGGGTTCAGAGTTTTAAGGTTTCTAGTCCTTTGTCAGCTGACTCGGCTGTTTGTGGCCTGTGATGAAGCAAAGCTAATACACTCAGTTCATAGCAACTAGGAAAGATAAAAGTCCCCAAAATCCCCTTCAGGACACGCCCCCAATAACCTAACTTCCTCCTTAAGCCCCACCTCCAGTATCCAAGTCTTTATCACATGATGTTTTGGAGAAGTTTAAGGTCCTAAATATGACATGGTCATTAAATATTTTCCATAATAGATTTTAGAGTTAGAAATTCTTTTGGTTCTTAAAAACCCAAGTCCAGTGAGCCGTACACTCACCCAAACAGAAAACCAAATGCTAGCAAGTTAGGTCTAGACCAAAGCAAAAGAACAATGAAATGGGGGGAGATGGGAAGAGATGGGAAGGGGAAACAAAGGAGGAGGTAACAATGCTTCATAAGAAATGTACTCATTACCTTGTCCATGTAATTGTAACCCCTCTGTACGGTATTTTCATAATAGAAAAAAAGAACAATGAAATGGGTTTGAGATGCTGAATCTTTTGAATCTTTTGTTAATAGGCCAAGTCAAACCACAATGTCTCTGATCATTGTCCAACAGAAAGAGAACATGACTTGATAAGTAGTTGCAATGCAAGTAAAACAATGTAAAATTCACTTCAAGGTGCCAAGTGCCACCTTGGATTCAAGTGTGAGAAATGAAAGTTGCAGTGTTTCTTTGAGAAAAGCATTGCATTGGCAAACTGTCAGTGCACTGCATGCCTCAGAATCAGAAACATAGAGAACTAAACTGCACTCTCTATGTTTTTTTTGTTATTGTTTATTTGTTTGGGGGGAAGGTCCGGTCATGGGGCCTGAACTCTGGGCCTGGGTGCTGTCCCTCAGCTCTTCAGCTCAAGGCTAGCGCTCTACCACTTGAGCCACAGCGCCACTTCTGGCTTTTTTCTTTTTGCTTATGTGGTGCTAAGGAATTGAACCCAGGGCCTCAGGCATGCAAGGCAAGCACCCTACCACTGAGCCACCTTCCCAGCCCACTCTCTATGGTTTAAATGAAGTTCTCCACTACTTCTGTCCATGGGGCGGGGGGGGGGGGGGGCACTCACTCAAAACTTTTGTTAAGGGAAGTTTTCATTACAAACTGTAATCTACACCCATCAGAAAAGCCAACACTGAAGCCAAACTAACACACCACCAAATAGCATCACGTGCATGCTGAAGTTCAGAGTAGAAGCCCTCACAATAGAATTTACTCAAGGATTTTCTGAACAGCCAGGCTCAGATATGAATATATGAAAGGGAGTGTGTGTGTGTGTGTGTGTGTGTGTGTGTGTGTGTGTGTGTGTGTGTGTGTGTGTGTGTGTGTGTGTGTGTGTGTGTGTGTGTGTGTGTGTGTGTGTGTGTGTGTGTGTGTGTGTGTGTTAAAACAAATTCCACTAACACATGCATACTTCCCTTTAGGAATAAAAAGACGAATTAACATGGGTATCATCTGTACTTTTACTATTTGGAGCCCTGACAATACAAAATTTGACCACTAAAAAATCTAAAGGAGTGCCTGACTTCTCTGTAACATTTGGATTTTCTTTCCTTCAACTTAAAGCCATACTCTAGAGCTTCACACCTTCTGTTGGGAGGGCCTTCCCTCCAAACAGTATAGATTAACTCTAAAAGCAAGATGATGCCTTGGCCTGGTGTACATCCCAGCAGTTTAGCTGTCTGAGGTGCACAGGTAGAAACCAGAAACTCCTGAGCCAGTTATCATAATCCATTCTATCCCTAGGACCTATTATAGTGTCTGTATGGTCTGAGCCCCTTCCTTCCAATCCCAACATTCATATGAAGGTTCTGAGCCTTATTCTGATGACAGCCAAAGATCTGTACCTTCTGGGCATGATACTGGCAAATACTACGACTCTCTATGCTTCAGACCTTCCTGTCTGCCCATGTGGTTGATGCTGTCAATATGTAGAAGTTCCATGTAGAAAACTTAAAAAGAGGCCCTGTTTGTCCTTTCCCCAAGGGACAGAAATCCTATCAGAGATGTCCAGTGATCCTCCTGTGACACTCACTGTGACTTCAACTTAACTCCAGCCTCACCAAGCTGCACAATGCTCATCGTAGGTCAAGAACAGCCACCCTACCACCAGCATGGAACATATGCATGTCTGATTTCAAAGCCAGCATGCCCTTGCCTTGTAAAAATCTCCAGGAAAGAGCTAGTAGACAGTGTCAGTTGCTGCCATGTATCTAGAATACCTGCCACCCTAGGCAGCCAACTTTAACCTCTCAAACCAAATAGTGTCAGTGTTGGGCTGTGTCAAAAAACAAACTCAAGAATGCACAGGACTTTCAAGACCTTCATTTTCAAAGACACTGCTTGTCTTAGATGTCTGCACAGGAAAAAAAAAAAAAAAAAAGACTTGTCAAATAACATTACCTGGCTGTAAAGAATGCACAGTCTAAAGACCCAGGTATCTGGTCAGGCACCTTGCAGCAGCTCAAAAAAGAGCTCTGAAGAGCCAATGTTGGCAAGTGAATCCTAAAATCTCTTTATTTACAATTAACCAGCAAAAAGCCTGACATATAAATTGTAGAATTTGTAAAGTGTCAGCCTTGAGAAAAAAAAAGCTAAGGGATAGCACCTTAGTCCTGAGTTCAAGCACCAATACCAGTATTAAAAAAAAAAAAAGTTTACTAAAGAAATGGAAACAACTTAAGCGTCTACCGAGGGATGGAAAGATTACAAAAATAAGTGATATATACAGAAATTAAAATATGATTCAGCCCAGCAAAGAAAACGCTGCCGCTGCTACAAAATGGATGAGAACACTATTCCTAGTGAAGTAAAATAGGTACCAAAGATGAACATCACACAACTTCACTTATGTGTGAAATCTGGAGATGTTGAACTCACAAAAAAAAAAAAGAGAATAGAGAGTTGGTGGCCAGTGACTCTGAGGTGGTAAAAACTAGAAGATTTAACAGGTACAACATTCCAGTCAAAAGATGAGTACATTCTATAAATCTAACTTATATTTGTGTTTAAAAATTGACAATTTTAAAAGCTGATAGTTATAAAAACTTACCCTCTACAGACTTACACTTACTCTAATTGTACAAAAAGAATTTAATATTGTCATGCTTTTGAAACAGATTTAGCTGTTCTCAAATATTCCTAAAATTGTCAGAGCACAGTCACCCACTCTCTTTCCACACACAGCTGTGTGCCTTTGTGTCTTTATTTTTCCCTTCTTTTGGGAATGCTTCTGTGCCCTTAGGGTCCATAAAGTCCCTTCCCTGCCAAATCCCACTCATGGTTCATGCATGAATTTAAATGTACTCCCTTCAGGGATGCTGACCTCCCTACCTTATTAAATAATAGTTGATAAAATCCCAGATTGTCATGGATATGGTAGGCCTCCTATGCGTACATGCAGGGTCTCAGAGCAGGCCCACATCTGCATGACTCTTAGCAGCTTGCTAGTGGCCAGCCCTCTCTTCCGTATTGTGCCTCTATGACTTGGAATTTCCCAACTCTGCAGCATCTGGTGTCACACTAGCCTCACAATGTTCCCTCAGATTCCAATTCGAGACACCAATCTCTTACATAACTATGCCTTTGAGCCAGTTCATAAACACCAAAATGGAATCCTAAACACAGATAATAATGTCAATATGCCCAAATTAAATGACAGCTCCACTCATAAACCATAGTTCTTAATCTCAGGGCTATTTTTGCTTAGGTATCTCATTTATTCAATGAATTATCAATGAGCCAATGAAAGGGACTCAATCCAAACGTACTTCTAAATTCTAAAGCTCAAAAGCATATAGATGACTTCCTTTGGCAGCCACCCAACTAATGCCATCCACACACAAAGTCATTCAAATACTGTCTGGGCTGAAATCCAATTAAGCCACTGCTGTCTGAGTATCCCCCAAAGAACTGCCTGCTGAGCTGGAAGTAGAAATAATCAGAAATGCCAATTTAGCTGTGAAAGCACTTTCAAGGCTGAAGCCAAGCTACAGCAGAGGGATCTACAGGCTTCCCCTTTTAACTGGCTACAAAGAAACAAGAGACTACACTGGCTTCATGGCAGAAAGCCACTCCCATTTCTTGTCCAGCCAGGTCTTGCAGACAACCCTCAGCGAGCACAAATGTCAATGGAAACCTGTGGTCTATTCATCCACACCCATGTTTACAAGGAGCAGCTTTGGCTCCATAATGTGAGTCTGTACACCAAATAAACACTGTCAAGAAGAGATGTTTAAGCTTTCTTGGGATTTTATAATTCTGTCAATGCCTTATAAAATACATCCACAAAATCAGCAAATTTTCTCTATAATGTGTCCCACAAAAATGAGCAAGAAAAAGAAATTAAAATGAGCTAAATTATCCTCCTTTTCCTTGCAGTGATGAACCAACTCACAAAACAGTATGTCCAGGTTAAACTATGAGTGCTCCTGGCCTGGCTATTCAGGCCTACAGAATTAGGATAGGTGCAGTTTATAAATGCTCTCAGGTGGTTAGGATGCCCAGTGATCAGGACTGCAGAGAAGAAACAAACAACACAGGGCTAAATCAAGAAACACTCAAGACATAAATACAGGGCTGCCTGAGAGACCCAGGTAAGGAAGTGAGCAAGGCTCCTGTATGAAATACTAAGGACACAGGCTTTCTTTTAAACTGGAAAAACATCCTACCCAAGTCTACATTGTCTGTATTGTGTTGAAGTGGCCACTGAACCTCATAGACTATGCTTTCTTACCAGTGATATTTGTCACCATGATGGTAAACTAAATGAGTCACACTCATTTAGTTTTTATTGTAAAGATACTGTACAGAGGGGTTACAGTTACATGAGCAAGGTGATGAGCACATTTCCTATCAAGCATTGTTGCCCTCTCCCGTGTTTATTCCCTACTATGCCTTCCCTCCCTACCTTCCCACCTCCTCACTCCTCCCCCCTTCCCTCACTCCCCCCACCAAGTTGTAAAGTTCATTTTCAACATAGTGTCTTGTACATCTCATTGTTACAATTGGGTCAGCTGTATCCTTGTTTCAGCATTTTGTTATTTCCCTTCCTCTCCCCAAATTAGAAAAATGTATATACAAGATGCAGGACACCAGAAGCAAATACAGTGACTATTGTCATAGGGGGAAGAACATACAAAAGAAACAAAAAAAAAATCATATAGTGCATTAAAAACAACAGCAACAACAACAACAAAAACCTCTTATGTCCATATCTCGGGATTCATTTCACTTAGCATCATCCTATACAGTCAAATGTTCATAGCTTTTTGTAAGCATTATGCCCACCTTTGGTCTTCTGCTCCACCCAAACCTGAGCTTCTCCCTGCCCTGGAGTTCCTACCATACAATTGGCCCCTCCTTCTCTCTGCCCAGACCCACCTGAACTCTCATCTACCTTACTTCCTAACCCCCAGACCCTGCTACTATCTAGATAGTGGAGGCTGCCATGTGCTCTCTCTCCAGGAGATATATGGCTCCCCTAATAAACCTTATAATAATCTTTCTCCTGTGCCTGCCTGCCTCTGCATTGTCCCCTGGCATGGATGTGAAGGAGTATTTCATTGATCCTTTCATTGGTGACCCGTAAAACTCCATCTCCTAGCTAATCATAGAGCCAGACTGGAGACATGGCTTGAGACTCACCTCTAAGTATCCAGCCGAAGGCTGAAAGTGGCATTGTGACTCTTAAGTAGTAGAGTACTAGCCTTGAGCGGAAGTGCTCAGGGACAATGCCCAGGTCTTGAGTCCAAACCTCATATATGTCAACTGGGACAAGCTATCCCAGCAATGGACGATGAGACACCCATCAGGACAAAGTCAGTCCTGACAATGGAAAGGAGAGGAGTAAGAGGAGATGACATTCTAAATAGAGTCACTTTATGCTCCCCCTTTCAAATTAATCAAAGCTGGGAGATCAAGAGAAACAGTTGCTTGCCCACCTGATGTCCATACCTGTCTTCCTTCTAACTGGACAGAAAGTTAACAGTCACATGTTATTTGTATTTATAGTAGCCTCTGACTGGTACTCCCAACCAGTCCATTATGCTCTCCCCTACCCAGGTACCCAAAAGACCCTAGACAACCCTTCCTGCCTTCCTTGCCCCAAGTCGTTATTCTCCTTCCCTGTAATTGGGCTGTAATTGGGCTTATCCTCCAAATGGAACTTTTCTGGCTCATAGCCAATGTGTGTTCTCCTATGTCATTCATGTTAACTGACTTTGTCACCTTGTCAGCTTTTTGCCTGATCTTTTCAAAAGTCTCTTTCAATGGGGTAACATCCCCTGCCCAGGATACCACCTGGGAACAAGTCAAGGCCATCCTGTTCCTTCAGACAACCAGAGACAGCACTTACACTGCCCTGCCTTGCCCAGCGTAGACGCGGACCCTAAAGACTCCAGCTCCAGGGATTCCTTGATGCCCCCAGACCAGCAGAAAGTAGACAAAAGAGCCCATGGTACCTTTGGTCCAATGGTTCTGGTACCTTTAAATATCTCTGCCACCTCCTCCTCAGGTTACTGTGAAAAGTCTTACTCCCCCCCCCCTCCAGGATGCCAGAATTCAGGTATCAGGCTATGTCTCCAATCTGAGACAGAAAAAGCAACTTCAGGTCTTTCATAGCCCTTTCTGGGAATCAATACCTCCATGGCATATTCCTCTCTTGGGGTACTAACAAATTTTTGCCTTTTATTAATTGTCTTGAATTTTAGGTAACTCTTCTCATGGAAAAGGAGGACCTTTACCAACTACTGTCAAGCAGATGCTTCTTGGACAGTACCTGGCCGAGCAACAAAACTGACTACTTCACCCCTTTACAGCAGGAAGTAGCTCCAGAAGAAACAACTTCCGCCTGTACCCCCGCCCCAGCCATGGTACCCCCTATTTTTATTAAACAACAGAGCTGGGAATGTAAGCATTATGCCCACCTTTGGTCCTCTGCTCCACCCAGACCTGAAGTTCCTGCCCCTTCCTCTCTCTGCCCAGACCCACCTGAACTCTCATCTACCTCACTTCCTAACCCCCAGACCCTGCTGCTACCTAGATAGCAGAGGCAGCCATGTGTTCTCTCTCTGGGAGAAATCTGTCTCCCCTAATAAACCTTGTAATAATCTTTCTCCTGTGCCTGCCTGCTTCCGCATGGTCCCCTGGCATGGGTGTGAAGGATCCTTTCATTAATCCTTTCACTTTTGACCTTTTCTGCTTGTCTGATACGATTATCCTAGATGTATACTAGTTATTGCAAATAAGGGAAACCATGTTTCTTTGGGTCTGGCTTACTTCACTTAATATAATTTTTTTCCAAGTCTTTCCATTCTGTAACAAATGAGGAGATGCCATTCTTTCTGATGGAGGCACAGAATTAGTGTGTGTGTGTGTATGTGTATATATGTGTGTGTGTGTGAGATATAATTTTATTCCAAGTCTTTCCATTCCCTGACAAATGAGGAGATGCCATTCTTTCTGATGAAGGCATAGAATTCGTGTGTGTGTGTGTGTGTGTGTGTGTGTGTGTGTGTGTGTGTGTGTGTGTGTGTGTGTGTGCACGCGCGCGCTACATTTTCTTGATCCATTCATCTACTGAGGGGCATCTGGGTTGGTTCCATCTCTGAGCTATGGTGAATAATGCTACGATAAACATAGTTGTGCTAGTAGCTTTAGTATGGTCTTGTTTGTGATCATCTGGGTAAATGCCCAGAAGTGGGATTGCTGGGTCCTAGGGGAGCTCTATGTGTGGTCTTTCTTTTTCTTTTGATAGTACGGGGTCTGAACTCAGGGCCTTGCATTTGCCAGGTTCATGGTGCCCCATGTGAACCACATCATATTGGACCTGCAAGGGATGCACAGCCAAGCAGGAGCACGTGGCTGTAACACAGGATCTTCGTGTATCCTGAACATCCTGTTTTTTTAACTGGATCATCTGCAAGGTGTATGACTTTTTTTTTTGGTTGGTCGTGGGGCTTGAACTCTCTGCCTGAGCATGGTCCCTCAGCATTCCAGCTCAAGGCTAGCACTCTACCACTTGAGCCACAGTGCCACTTCTGGTTTTCCGAGTGGTTGATTGGAAATAGGAGTCTCACAGACTTTCCTGCCTAGGCTGGCTTTGAACTGTGATCTTCAGATCTCACCCTCCTGAGTAGCTAGGATTACAAGCATGAACCACCAATGCCCAGCTGTCTTGGTTGTTTTAAAACTTCCTTTTTGCTCAGACTACTCTGGACTATTGACACTTCCCATCATAGCTAAAATTCTAGGCATGTGCCCCCATACCCAGCTTTTTCTTTTTTTCTTTTTTTTTTTTATTGTGAGAATACCATACAGAGGAGTTACAATTGGCAAAATAACAAGTACATTTCTTATCAAGCATTGTTGCCTCCTCTTTGTTTCCCCTTTCCATACTCTCCCCTTCCCCCACCTGATCCTCCCCAACCCCCCACCAAAGTTGTAAAGTTCGTTTTTCGACATAATGACTTGTACATCTCATTGTTGCAATGAGTCCACCTGTATCTCTAGTTAAAGGATTTGTTTTTTCCCTTCCCCTCCACAAATTATACCAACATCAAATACAGTATACCGTGGGGGAGGGACATACAAAGCAACAAAGAAATCATCTTATAAATATATTAGAAACAATTACATCAAAGGAAAAAAAACAAAAAAACATTTGAATACTTATCTTGGTGTTCATTCCTCTAACATCAACTTATCTGACCTTTTCTGCTTGACTCAGACATATACTAGTTATTGCAAATAAGGGAAACCATGGGACCTATGTTTCTTTGGGCCTGGCTTACTTAATATAATTTTTTCCAAGTCTTTCCATTTCCTAACAAATGGGCAATGTCATTCTTTCTGATGGAGGCATAGAATTCCATTGTGTATACATACCACATTTTCTTGATCCATTCATCTACTGAGGGGCATTGACATGAGTCTCATGAACTTTCGAGTGCTGGACTTGAACGGCAATCCTGCTGATCTCCACCTCCAGAGTGGAATAGCTTACTATGCTATGCAAATGTATCAGGTATGTGTCATGTGCAAACACTTCATGGGGGAGGCACAGCATATACATTAAACTTAGGGAGTTCAGGCTAGGGGGCATAAAAGTTAAACATGAGAGGCCGATGCTGGTGGCTCATGCCTGTAAATCCCTACTCAGGAGGCTAAAAGCTATTTCGAAGCCTGGTCAGAAAAATCTATAAGACTTGTTATTTCAAAAAAAAATACACACACACACACATACATATACACACACACACAAACTGGAAGTGGAGCTATGGCACAAGTGGTAGAGAACCAGCCTTGAGTGGAAAAGCTAAGGGATAACGCTAAGGCCCTGAATTCAAGCCACTGTATCACCACTACCCCCCTGAATAAAAGTTAAACACAGGACCACACAGCAGGAATTCTTCATATGTTCTAACAAAATGCACCTTAAAAAAAAAGAAAAGAAATCACCTAAACTTTTCCAGGTAGCTCCTTAAACATAGGTGTGCTGTCCAAAATACCTACCTTGGAAGAAAATATTCTAAGGAAATAAGCTAAATGAGAGTTAATGTTCATAGAACTGTTGCAGATAAAAACGAATTTAAGAGAGTTTCATTTTGCCTCCTGGAGACTGACCTTCAAAGCCAAAGGAATGATGACATTTCTTTAAGTACAAAAATGAAACAAAATGAAAAACCTCCCTAACTTTGACAAGTGAAAACAAGCCATCCCAAACCTTACCATCCTACCACTATGCTTGTAGACGTATTTCAAGTTAATTCACCCAACAGTATTTCCTAAACCCTCACTCATACTGAGATGGGTGCCAGACACACAGCAGATGAGACAGATACTTCCTCATCCCCACAGGCATCTGAATTCAGGTGTCACTGGTCAGTATCCTTGGCTGGAATGTGTGATACACTTATCCCATGGGGATGTTTACCACAGAACGTGGCAACACTGATGCTACAGGCATGTTCATGTCACTGGTACCCTTGCAAGCAGCAGAAGCTGGCACAGCTGGGCTGGCCTCTTCAGCTAACTTTGGGACGTGGCTTCTGAGTGGAAATAGAGGGTCTGTGCAGGTTCCATGGGCCCATCCTACTTTATGTAGTCAGCCTCCATCTATAGTTGAGATCCTCAATGGATGACCCACCATCCATTCACTCATCAACTGCCCAGCTGGTGAGCATGTTTCTGTGTTTGTATCCAAACTGTTGTACAATTCATGGTCATGGTTCTTGCATATTTGAGGTTTTCTTCAAAGAGCAATGGAGCAAAAAAGAGTATAAGGGAGCCCTTGTGTCTGCTCAATCACTGCAAATCCACATAACAGTCCCATAGGCAGGGAGGTGAGGCTATTCACTGATATATTAAAAACAAAAAACAAAAACAGTGGCTTAGGAATTTATCACTACTCCAAATCTGGAGTAGTGATATATACTCGAGACCCCAGCCCTTGGAAGACTAAGGGAGGAGGATGATAAATATGAAGCCAATCAGGACAACCTGGTGTGGTCTTTTCTTTGTACCAGTACCGGGACTTGAACTTGGAGCCTTGAGTGCTGTCCCTTAACTTTTTTGCTCATCTGGCACTCTACCACTTGAACCACACTTCCACTTCCAGCTTTTTGCTAGGTAATTAGAGGAGTCTCACAGGTTTGTTTTCCCAGGCTGATTTTGAACTGCAATCCTTAGCTCTCAACCCCCTAAGTAGCTAAGATAATAGGCATGAACCACCAGCACCAGATTATAGTTTTATGTAGCCAGGGTTACAAAGCAAGACCCAGTCTCAAAAGAAAGCAAACAGCAAATGAGCTCTATCACTTAACTGGTGACAAAACTTACTGCCTCAGCTGAATTTTCTAATTTGCTAACTAGAAGATAAAGAGGAAGAATTATCTTGGGGATTGGTTACACACACTAAGTGGCATCAACAGCAGTAAGTTCATGAAGAAAACACGACCCTGTTCCCCCAACTAGACATTATAAATGGGGCTCAGCTCAGGAGTCACTTGGCCCATGAACATCCACCTCTTGAGTCCAGTCTTCAAGGAAGAACAAGATCAATTCCCAGCTGCTATGAAGGAGAGGGAACAGGAAAGTAGAGGTGGGGCCCTGAGCCTCTCTTCCATCACTTGGCACTGGCACTCTGTCTTCCTTTTGTGTCATGGACCATTATCCTTCTCTCTACTCAGCTTATAACCACCACATGAAAAAAGGACTCTCTCCCATGCTTTTTCCTCAGTTTTTCTCTTTTTCTGTTAATATTTCTTACCTAGTATATGATGACAGTTAAGAGTTAAAGGAGAAAGTATCCCTAGTCATGTATGCTGTGCACAGGATGCTACATAACCCTGGAAGGCAGGTTGTGCTATGTTGATGGATATAGAGAAGAACCAGAGCAGAAGTTCTCTGTAGATGACCACAGCCTTGTCTGTGATGGTACGGAAGGCCTCCGAGGGACAAGGGAGAGAAAGGTCCAGGGTGAAAAGAGATTTTCACATTAAAGATTAATGGGTACATGCAGAGGGAGTCTCTGTCAATAGCAAGCCACACTGCATCCATGTGAGGAAAAAGCTGAGGCTCATTGCTGCTAGCTTATAACTCCTTCCATAATCTGGTCCAGTGTCTCTCTCTCCTACCTCTGTCCTGTTCTCTGTGTAGAAAATAACACTCACAAAGTTATAACCTTCTGATACTTCTCTCCTGAAAGAAGCCTGGGGAACACTCAGGGAAGCTGCTATCCACATGGAGAGGCACATAGTGCCTAAGAACCTTGGGCTCTGAATGCAAGGCATCCTCCTCTGATACCTCCCAACTGCCCATGGTGAACTCAGGTTCCTTCTTCATGATACTTGTTATGCAGGATGTGACTGAAGATTCTTCCTGACAAACAGCACAACCCCCCACCAGATGAACACGAAAGATAATCAACTATAATCCTGCAGCTGGTCGTATCACACCCCAAGCACTGAGTCTCTTCTCCACATCTTAAGCAGACTGTGCTGCCTAGCTTTTCACCACTATGACAAAACACTTGAAGGAAGAACTTAAAAAGTGAAAAGGTTTATGTTGGCTCAAGGTTTCACAAGTTCCAATCCATGGTCAACTGGCCTACTGCTACTGGGCCTATGATGAGACAGATAGATCAACATGGTAGGAACACATGCTGCGGCAAGGCTTCTCATCCCACGGCGGTCAGGATGTAAAAAGAGAAGGGTAGGGTCTCCCAAATCCCTTTCTAGGGCACACCTCCTAAAGGCTCCCCAACCTACCAACAGTGCCAAAGACTGGAACCAATCAAGCCTTTAACACATGAGCCTTTGAGGGGGAATGGCAAACCACAGCAAAGGCCAAAAACAGAGGAAAACCTTTTATTCCTTAGAACATCACAGCTAACTTTATCTGGGTCTCAGCTTTCTATGGGTTCATCACAGATCTCTCCCCTCTCTTTCTTCAGGATGAAGATCCAGCCAACAGGGTTTCATGCATGACCACTCTCTCCATACTCTTAAACCACAACAGTCCTCCTCTGAGATCTCACTCTGTGCTTTCAGTAACTCAAGGTTAACCAGGGTGAGAAAACATTCCTACTCCTCTGGGGGCACAGACACTTCACATTTATTACAGTAAATGGCTGTCATTGCACTACTTTCTTATTAGATGCTTTTGCTAATCTCTTACTGTACTGATTGGTAAGGTAAGCTTTACCATTGGTGTGGATGTATAAGAAAGCACAGTATATAGGGTTTGGTGATATTAGAAGATACAGGCCATCCTAATACCATACACCCTAGTTTCCATTGCCTTCAACATTCAAGTTCCTCGCATATGTCTTGGAGCTGCATATACTAAAGAGGAATGGAAACAGACCAATAATAACAATCTTTTGCCAGGTGCCACAGACAATGTTACATACTTACCATGCAATGTTACATTCAGTCCTACCAGAAGAATGATACCACATTCCCCCATTCACAGCAGTATGTGGAAACATGCCTTGGCAGACAGAACCTAAGTAGCACACTCTGAACTGGGAAGCTGCTGGCTTTAGAGTCATGGCCTTGGCCTGTGTCTCCTGTCCCTTGTGTTGGGCTAAAGACCAAGAAAGACCAGATCACACAGCATGCAGGGCTGATAAGCGGCACTGGCTTCTCCTGCGTGTGGAGCATACGCTGAGAAGAAATAAGTAGTAAACCCCATTAAATGCTGGTGCAGAGATCTAAGGAAAGCATGTGAAGAGTGTTTCCAAGTAAGAGATTTCCTTGTCATCCAAAGTTGAATTTATTTAAAAAAAGAAAACAACTTTGGGGAATGCTTACATCTTTCTAAAAGAACGTCTGGGAATTCTTATATACTTTTTAAAATGTATTTTTCTTTTTCTCTCTTCTGCTCAAAAAATATTAGGCCATTAATGGTTTTCAGTCAAATTATCTCCGATAGCCAGGAGTAAGAGGGGCAGTCAAGGTAGAGTCTTTTTACAGTAGTGGAATTTGAACTCAGGACCTTGTACTTGTTAGGGAAGTCCTCTATTACTAACTATGCCCCCAACTTTTATGTTGTTTTGCGTTAGTTTATGTCTCATGTAGTCTCATACTTTTCCCTAGAGCTGGCCTCCTAACCCATAATCTTCCTATCTCTGCCTCTTACAACTGGGATTTTGACATAGGGCCTCCCATCTCTGTTGAATGCATAGGTGGGATTATAAACTTTTCCTAGGACCAGTGACTTCTTTCAATAGATATTGCAGATACTTTTTTTTTTGTTTTGGTGCCAGTCTCACAGACTTTCCTACCCAAGCTGGCTTCAAACTATAGTCCTCAGATCTCAGCCTACTGAGTGGTTAGGATTACAGGGGTAAGCCATGGGCACCCAGCTCTATAGCCTCTTTGGACCAAGAAATGGAGTAAAATCATATGCCCTCTTCCTCTTGCTGAAACTAGTAAGTGGCTTTTTAGTGCTACTGTCTCATTTTCTTAGGTTAATCATACTTCTTGGTAAGTATGAGATACTCCCTGGCTACCAAATTGGCAGATGCTTCAAGTTCCTTATATAAAATGATACAGTATTTGCTTACCTCCCCATAAACTTTAAATCACCTCTAGATCATTTATATAATACCTAACACTATGTAAATGTTATGCAAATACTTGTTATATTGTATTGTTTACAGAAAAAGATTAAAAAAATAAGTCAGGTCAGTACAGATGCAATCTTTTTCCAAATAGTTTCCATCTGAGGTTGGAGAATCTTAAGTTGGGTGAGTCTAAGTATGTAGAATATGAAATTGTTTTTTTTTCCTAGATTTTTGACACAGTGTTTTGTTTTATTTGCTTTAAAATAGCAAGAAGTTATCAAAGGATTCATCTGATCCATCATGGAATGGAATAGGAGGGGCTAAATATAAGCAAACAATAACCCAGAAAGCAGTCCAAGTGCACAAGGTAGGAAGCAAGGAAGGCTGCTACCTCCTGTCACTGGGGAAAAGAACAAACAAATGGCAATGAGCTATTCTGATAACCCACTCAAGAAAACCTGGGGATACCTAAACTCTGCAACAGGATGTTAAACACAGCTATAATTATACACACAGCTACAATTTACAGTAGAAAAAAATGCCAGCACAGTAGGAATATGAAAGGCATCTTTTAAACCCCAAAGAACTTAACAACAACAAAATCCATGACTCCCAAACTAGCTGGACACCAGTGGCTCACACCTGTAATCCTAGCTACTTGGGAGGCTGACATCTGAGGGTCACAGTTCAAAGCCAGCTTTGGGGGGAGGGGTAGGGTGAATTCATGACTTCCTTATCTCCAATTAACCAGCAAAAAGCTAGAGAGGAACTATGCCTCAAGTAGTAGAGAAAAAGCCTTAAGATGAAAAAAAAAAAAAGCTACAGCTAAGGGACAGTATCTAGGCCTTGGTTCAAGCCCTCATTTGGTCCCAAAAGCAAAGCAAAACAAATGACAACGAAGACTCCAACCAAAAAGAAAGATGAGTTTAACTACAGAAACCCCAAGACTTTTTCTTTTTTCTTCTTATTCTTTTTGTTTGTTTGTTTGTTTGTTGATCATGAGGCCTGAACTCTGGGACTGGGTGCTGTCCCTCAGCTCTTCAGCTCAAGGCTAGCCCTCTACCACTTGAGCCTCAGCACCACTTGGGGCTTTCTCTGCTTATATGGTGCTGAAGAATCAATCCCAGGGCCTCATGCATGCAAGCACTCTATTACTGAGCCATCTTCCACACCCTCCACCCCACCCCCACCCCATCCCCGGCTTTTTCACATATCAAAATACACCACGGGCAGATTCAAACAACAAAAAGCCAGAAAACAACATACCCAACGTATAGAATGAAGGACAAATCTAATACAGTCCGAGTTTCCTTACAATTGATTCTAAGAAAAGACCAACAAGCCAAGAAAACGAAGGGCAAAGGAAACAGAAAACAAGCATTACGTTTCCCAGTGTGTGAGACAGTACCGGACATCATAATAAAATAAGCGTAAACTACAACACTAAGACATCACTTCTCACCTGTCAGACCGTAAGAGATGAGAAAACAAAAAATCCCAGCACACAGGAAGGTGACTTTTAGATTTTAATAGCTGAACACTGCTGCTATTTAAGCTGAACTGCTATTTATTTCACATTGGAGAAAGTCAAGTGAGGGCTAGATAGGAACTGCTGGCATTACTTTTACATGCTTTTGAAGGCCTGTATTTATTTCAAAATTTAATGTTAAAAAAAATGAACAAATTTCATGGTGAGAGAAGACAAAACTGTCAGTCTGTGGTGGGGCAGGTCTCCTCATGCCTGTGGTAGGAAGGTAGAATGGTGCAGTCCAGGTAGGGCGAGTTAGTGAGACAGAGCAAATTAGTGAGACAGAAACAGCTTGAATGTCCATCGGTAACTAAGCACATAGACAAAGTGCACCTGTATACTAATAGGCAATTGCCTATTAGTAAAACTGTGATCTCTTTTTTAAATTAGGGAAGATTTCAAAGACAAATTAACTCAGAAAAATAAGGTAAGAAGACTGTATGATTATCCCCCAAATTCATCTGTCTACAAAGAAAAGAAAGGTCTGCTGCTTGATTAAGCAGTTTCACAGTATGCACAAACTGTCTGTTCTTATTACTCTGAGATTCATTTTCCTACACTGATTTAATTACCATAAACTTGGTGGGTTCACTCCAGGCTTCCCCATCTAAGTGATCCATAAAAACATTTTAAATTCTAAGCTAAACAGGTCTTTTAGGAACCTCAGTATTCACAGATAATGATATAAAGATTGTGTGTGCCTATGTCTTCGTGTGTGTGTGTGTGTGTGTGTGTGTGTGTGTGTGTGTGTGTGTGTGTGTGTGTGTGTGTGTGTGTGTGCGTGCGTTTGACTGAACTCAGAGCTGGGCACTTAGCTTTTTCACTCAAGGCTGATGCTCTACCACTTGAGCCATGTCTACACTTCTTGCTTTTTGGTGGTTAATTGTAGATTAAGAGTCTCATGAACTTTCCTGCCTGGGCTAGCTCAGACTTCAATCCTCAATCTCAGCCGTCCTGAGTAGCTAAGTCATGAGCCACTAGCACTAAGCCTAAGATTTTCAAAACTTAATTATTTTATTTTTGAATCATCATATGTTAGAGTTTTCTATTCTGATTACATACCAGTGCACTTTGGACAAATTTAACCCCTCCACCATATTCCAATTCTTGTCCTTGAAGATGAAAACATTTTTTTTCTGCCAGTTATAGGGCTTGAACTCAGGACCTCAGTTGTCCCTGAGCTTCTTTTGCTCAAAACTAGCACTATACGACTTAAGCCACAGTGCCACTTCCAGCTTTTCTGTTTATGTGCAAGAATCAAACCTGGGGCTACATTTTAGGCAAACATTCTACCACTGAGCCACATTCCCAAGCCCTCTAAAGAGACTTTTTGTTGTTGGTGGTGGTTGTGGGGAAAATTTTTCAATGTGTATTTCTTCTTCTTATAACCAATCCCCAAGTCCTGAGGTCATTTTTATATTAAATTTAAGGATAATTCACATACCATCAACATCTGCCATTTGAAAAAGGGCACACTCCAGTAATTCTATCTGCTTTTAAAATGTAGAGTTTAGGAGAGAGCTATCTTTATTATATAAAAAGAAACAGGAAGAGCATTGGAAAGAAACAAAATGACTGAGGTAAAATCAGCAGTTAAATGTTTCTAGAAAATTCTGAACTTATACATAACAAACTGCCCCTGATGAGGCTCTGAGTATTGGAAATAGGAGAAAAGCTTCTCTTCAAGTGTAGTTTAAACTATATGCTACTCATTTTTTGTTGTTGTTTAAAGTGTTTGTGTGTCAATAACTATAGTAAAAATAAATTTTATAACAAGCTAACATTAGCTCCTATGCTTTTTATAGATTAAACTCTAAAGGTACTTATTTTCAAAAAATGCATCTTCTCCAGGTGGGAGATAATTTAATATTGGCTCTGAAATAGATGGATCACAACTGTAAATTAATGAAAATGTAGTTATAATTCTGTTCTCTGAGGAAATGAACTGAATCAGATTAATACAACACATCACCCTACAGCCAGACCTTACTTGAGATGATTAAACTGTTAAATCTGCAGATAGTGCCTCAAGATTAGAAACCATAAATTAATAAGCAAATGTCCACACCAAATTACTTAAAGAGTTTTTGAGTGCTAAACATACAAACTGGTTTTCTTTTCTAGGCACATCCTGTTTCTAGAGGAAGGCCATAATGACAGACAGCAGGCTGCCTTGTGGGCACTTTCTTCTTTGAGCATGGATAAGAGAGATTTTGCATCTAATCTCACTGGGGGAGTATCACAATATCCCATATTGCTTAGGAATCCTGCAAGCCAAGGAACTCAAAGTTCACTAGTAGTGCACTCCATTCCCAAGGGTAATATAAGAAGCACAACAAGCCCTTACCCCTCCTCACCCATCCTGACCCTGGGATGTCATCAGGAGTCTGGCTTTTCTTGAGCACGTACAGAACACTGGGGAACCCCTCCCACTTGTTCACACAGCCTGGCAGCTGGCTGCTTGGCCAAGCCAACTCTTGCTCTTTAGAACAGCCTGGAAGTCATCTTTGTATTTGCACTGCACAATATGGAAATACATGGCTGCCAGTTCCTTCTAGGTCATGACATGACATTTACTATCCAGACATGGCACAAACTGGCTTTTATTTCCTGTGTGGCAAAGATAACTGAGCCAAAGCTTCAGAATTTTCAATATTTGAAAATTTTGTCAAAATACAAATAGAAGGGTTAAGATAGAGCTGAGTTCTGTTCAAGAGCGTGAATGTGACCAGAAACTTTAGAAATCACTATTTTGGAGGGGGAAACAGATGAGGAAAAATAATGAAAGAATCACGGAGATAAACTGAGAGCCCAGTACCTACGAAAAATAATCCATTTTTGTCTTACAGACATACAGTTAAAATCAAGGAGGAATTCTAATGACCAAATCCACATCTGAAAGACTACCCTCGTAAACACCATTGTAAGCACCCACAGGGGTGCTGAACCAACCAGAGAAGAGCTGAAGTTTACAAGTCAAATACTTCACAAAATTTATTCTATACAACCAGCTCTTAAGAGAGATGAAAACCTGTGAATTGTCACCACTAATATCCATAACTACTCTAATTATATACAGTCCCTTCTCAGGGAATAAAATTTATCTTGTAATTTACTTGTGTCAAAGAGAAATGTTAATTTTTGTTCTCCCCATTCATTGAATTCACCTAATAGAAGTGTTGGGAAACTACAAAGGAAAAGAAGATAAATAATGCTGAGAATTTTGGAATAACAAACCACCAGACATTCTTCTTCTTACTAAATGGAAGAGAAACTTTACCCTGAAACCTAAAACATCACATACATACACTCCCAGATCTATACACGTTCCTGAGTCATCTCTCTGCCAAGGAAGCACATCTCCAATCCTTCATGAGAGTTTGTATATATGTGACCTTTAAAAGGACAAAGAGACTGAATTGCTGACTCCTCCGATTACATGAAATTGACAAAGTCATGAATCACTTAACAATGGAGACAGGATGGGAGAGATGCATTCATTAGTAGGTGATTACATCACGGCAGGAATATCATAGACTAAGACCACCACCATGTCGCTAGGCAATATAATCTTATGAGTCCACCATCATATCTATGGTCTTCCATTGGCTGTAAGTAGCTTAAGTGACTCTAAGTGACTCTTTCATAAGCTAGTAAAGAGAGTAACAGGAAATACTGAAGCATGAAAAGGTTACACTGACCATCAGAGTTCTTCATATCTATTAGTGGCAAGTCACTTCACAAGAGCAGGAGCAAAGCTGCCTACCTTCCCACCAATCACCAGACCTGTCTTTGAATGAGCACCTTTCTATCACAAAGGGAGACATCACAATAAGCTCTAAAGCTGAAATGCCTAGAACAATATCAGTGCCTGAAGATGACTGTAATCGCTTCAAAACATCCAGTCGGTTTTCCATGTGCAAACACCTAACAAGCAAGCCTGCTTCCCTGAGACCTGTAATAAACCAAAATTAGTTTTCAGAAAAGTACTTGGTTGCATACATGATTTATACCAGAGTAAGCGTAACAGAGCTCTGAAGGGCTAAATTAGGTTTGCCTAATATGCCTGCCTGGTAAGAAAAAATAAAATAAAAAACCCACTGGTATTTCTTTTGTCTTTCCATTTTATTTTTTTAATTTTTATTTTTTATTGTGGAAATACTGTACAGAGGGGTTACATGGGCAACATAATGAGTACATTTCTTATCAAGCATTGTAGCCTCCTCCTTTGTTTCCCCTTCCCATCCCTGTCTTTCCATTTTAAATGACTGTTTTTTCTAAAGTCCTGCATTTAAGTGTCCAATTTTCCTCTAAGAGCAGAGAGGAAAATGAAGGAAGGAGACAGGAAGGAAGGGGAAAGAGAAGATGAGTGGAGAAGGAGGGACCCAATCTCTCAATGCCTGGTTGAAATTAGACAGGAGAGTAGCATTCTGTCCTGTGGGGACAGGTAATTCTTGATTATGGGGCTGTTTTAAACATAGTAGGATGTTCAGTAGCAGGCCCTACCCTGACTTCCTTGAGAGGGGCAACCAAAACTGTCTCTAGGCATTTCCAAATGTCTCTTGAGTAATAAGGGATACAGCAATCCTGATTGGGGATCACTGAACAACTACATGTAAATCACATAAACAGCAAGAATAACACAGGAATATTCATGTATTCTCTAGTTTGGCATATGATTTAAATATTTAAGCACCAGTTGCTATAATTACCCTTTCTAAAATAACTGAATAGACATATTGAATGTGATTCAGTGTCATGATTATCTAAAGTTATAATATGCCACAGAATTAGGAGATAATCTTAGGATCCCACCTTGGGAAAAGTACAGAGAATAGGCTGTTGCTTTTTAAAGGAAAAAATATTAAAAATATAAGTGTATGTATATATGTTTCTGTTCACATTAAAATAAATAGCAAAATAAATAGCAAATATTTATTGGACAATGACAGGACAAATTCTGTACATGTTCAGTACAGAAGTGCCTGTCAGGAGCAACAACACAGTGTAACATTTTCCATCCAGTATTTACTGAACTGTGGATCCAGTACCCTAGGGATCCCAACAGATCCCAAAGCACAGATTTTAGAAGGACGAATTTGATGCAAAACCAGCTTGCTCTGAATAAACCTTGGTTGGCTTGGAAACTATGTAAATAGTTTACATCATAATTGCTTAGTGCTAGCTTTTTAATGTCAAAAATTAAAAGCAGCCTAAAACAAGTAACTAAATTACATACTAAGTTGGTGGTATAAACACAGAGAAGAATTTGAACTTGAACTGCCAATAATTTGATAGTATTTCCCTACTAAGACAAACCTCAAAGACAAAACATTTTCAGCTATTTCAGCACACATATTGTTAGTAATATGTGTACTGAATATGTTCATATATACAATATGTCCAAGCCCCTACCAGTACTGGGGCTTGAACTTAGGGCTTCACATACTCACTCGACTTTTTTGTTCATGACAGGTTCTCTACCACTTAAGTCACACCTCCAGTATTGGTTAATTGGAGACAAGAGCCTTGAGGATGTTTCTGCCCAGTCTATCTTTGAACCCTGATCCTCAGATCTCTCAGCCTCTTGAGTAGCTAAGGATTATAGATGTGAGCCATTGATGCCCCACTATGGTAGTTGTTTTAAACATTAACATGTGTTAAAAATGAATAATCAAACAAATATATAGATATATCCAATGACAAAGATTTTCAGCAGAAGACTGATATAAATGTAAATCTTTTATAATTCTAATTTTGGATAAAAAATAGAGTGTAAATTTACAATTGATTATGTTTGAAAACAAAACAACAAAACAAGCAAAGAAAAACAACAAAAACACTTTGTCTGCTGGAGAGGCCATGAAACAATGGCCAATCCAAGCCATGTGCATCCTTAATCCCACAGTGCGATCTCAGGTTCCACTACCTACTAAAAGACCATAAAGAAACACAAATGGAAGGGGTGACACTGATCAAGATGCACTCTACTTATAAATAATATGTTTAATTAAGACCCCTTTGTACATCTACTTAAATATAAGCAAAAGAAGGGAAAGAGAAAGGAGGCAACTCCAACCCGTGACAGGCTCCATCTGGAGGAATCGGCAGCCTACAACTCCCTGGTTCTGATGTGACCTCACAAATGTGAATAAGTGGCAAAACAAAAACACAGGCAGCCATGTCTGGCAGTTCTCACTGGCGAAAGCCAGGGCAATCTGGCTGTCAACTACCTCAGATGAAAATATCTCAAGAGATATGTGAAGTCATAGGTTCATAGATACTCATTGCTGTATGATGAAGCTACATGCCCATAACCATTGTATGTGTTGACAACACATTATTAAGACTGCTTTAGGGGCTGGGAAGGTAGCTCAGTGGTAGAGTGCTTGCCTTGCATGCTCAAGGCCCTGAGTTCGATTCCTCAGCACCACATAAGAAAAAAGAAAAAAGCCGGAAGTGGCGTTGTGGCTCAAGTGGTAGAGCGCTAGCCTTGAGCTGAAGAGCTGAGGGACAGGGCCCAGGCCCAGAGTTCAGGCCGCACGACCGGATCCAAAAAAAAAAAAGACTGCTTTAACTATATCTAGCCCACAGAACACCCTAGCCTCAGCAGCACAACAGCATACTGTAGACTGCTTGTTCTCCTGTGATTGTGGTTCCTGCTATTGTCCAGCAGGGCAATAGAGTGTCATATAGCTCATTGCTAGCCCCAAAATGATACAAATTCCAAACTCAAAGTACAGTTCCTTTCTGCCTATCACTTTCAAACCATCCTAAAGTCAAAAAAAAAGTCAAACTATCATTAAGTAGAGCCTATGTTCTCTTAAAAAGCAAACTCATTAGCTGGTTTTGGAGATGCTAAGGACCCCAAACTATTTACTTTGAAAACTTACAAAAAGAGGGAAAGCCTTCCTTGCATAGATTGGACTTTAGGGTAAAAGTTGAGTGTGCCTTTTATCTAGCTGGTAAATGTGGAATGAACCACTGACCAGTTACATTTTGCAACCCTCACAAACAACACATGGAGATCATGACCACCAGGCTGTTCACAGGTGCCTGCCCAGACAGAAGCATTCATACCACAGAAAATACAACCCTTCCAGAAAATCAAGGCAGATGGCCTTAAGATCTGACCATCACAGGAAAAATTCAGATCTGATCCAGGAATCACAGAGCTACAGTCAGCACTATGAAAGGCAAAGGTTTTGAAAATGTATGCTCTCTCCAATAAAAAAAAAATCTGCAATAGAAAGAGGGGGTGGAAAATGGGGGTAAATAAATCAATAGACTATCCAACTTACAGATCTTATTTGCATCTTCTTGGCTTGTCAAAAAAGAATCACTTGTAAAGAAAATGGCTTTCTATTTGTTGGAAATCTGAGCACTTGACTGTATGTTTTTTTAAGGAATTACTGTTACTGAAATAACATGAATAAATATCTGGAATTCACTTTAGAAATAATCAAATGGGGGATTAGATGAAACAAGATTGGTCATCAATTGAGAAATGCTAATGGAGGCAATTCATTCTATAATTCTCTCCACCTTAATAACCAACATTGAATATGATTAACCTGGTAACTAAAAAATCACATTTTACAAATGTCAAGATCATAATGAAATGTGACAATCTGAAGGGCCTTTAGAAACAAACAGGCTGAAAACTACCTGCCGTGTGTGAAGTCCAGCAAAATACACCCCTCCCAGGGTTACAGTGAGTGATGTGGCCAAGACCCATAATCTCACCCATCTCCAATCACCCGAATAAGGGTGATCAAGCCCTACCAAGGTCCAGGAAGAGGCTGGGGAAGGTCTTGGATGAACTGTGCAAAGCCCACTCAGAATTTGTCACCCTGTTCCTTAGAACTAATTTGCTTTTAAATGCACTCTCCTGTCCCTGCCCTGAAAAGAAATAGTCTTGGTAGCTGGAACTCCAATAACCCAAAATAAAATAACCACTTCATTCTTAAGAATTAACTCAGATATACAATACACAACAGATATGCAAACATTTAGTGACACAAAGCGTTAACTACCAATAGCAACAAGAGCACAAAGGCAACTGCATCTGCCTCTCATAGCTGTAAGGAGAATGTGCATCACTGGTTTGTCAGAGTTATCACAGTAGAAATGCTAAACCCTGTATCAGCACTAGGTTATTGTGATCATTTCTATTGTGAATCAATCAAAATGCTCCCTACTCTAGAGAAGTTTATCACGCCAAATGAATGAACGTGTACTGTGTAATAAACTTATCTGGAATGAAGTCAACAGAAAGAAAAAGGACATTGGAAGGGAGGTGGGCAAAGCTAAAGCTTCTGGCCTACAATGGCAGATGATGATGGTGAGAATGTTAAGAGGGGAGAAGATATGTTCTCCATATTGATGGTTTTAAGCTCCACATATTTCCTGCTCCTATCTGCCCCAAATAGCAGAGAAAGTCCCAACTTTCCTGCCCACCGAGTTAATAATTTTCCATACCAAGAAAAACTGAAAAGCAGGCTCTAGAAGTTACTTAGGAGAGATGAAATACAGGACCCACTGCTTATCAGTGAGGTTGTAATTTATACTACTTCTCTAGATGAATGAACTTTCTTCATCTTTCCCTATTTGGATCCCCTTTATGTTTGCATCTTGTGCTCTTGCTAGGCTTTCTAATACTAAATTGAAGAGAAGTGGAGAGAATGGACATCCTTATCTCATTCCTGAATTCAGATGAAATGGCTTTAGCTTTTCGCCATTAAGTATAATGCTGGCTGTAGGTTTGTCATACACAGCCTTTATTATATTGAGGAATGTTCCATGGATTCCTAGTTTTTCCAGAGCTTTCAAATTAAAAGGCTGTTGGATCTTGTCAAAATGCTTTTCTGCATCAATTGACAAAACCATGTGGTTCTTATCCTTGTTCTTGTTAATGTGATGAATTATATTAATTGATTTGCCTATGTTGAGGCCAGTTTTGCATCCCTGAAATGAATCCTGTTTGATCGTGGTGTATGATTTTTTTGATGAGTTGAAGTCGATTGGCCAAAATTTGGTTGACAAGTTTTGTATCGATGTTCATCAAAGAAATGGCTCTATAGTTCTCTTTCTTTGATGAGTCCCTGCCTGGTTTTGGGATGAGGGTTATGATGGCTTCATAGAAGTAGTAGAGAATTTTCACTTCCAGTCTCACTGAACAGTTGGAAGAGTATTGGTGTGAGTTCTGCTTTGAAGGCCTTGTAGAATTTAGCTGTAAATCCATCTGGTCCTGAGCTTTTCTTGGGTGGGAGGTCTCTTATTGCTGTTTCTATTTCAATGCTTGATATGGATCTGTTAAGTTGGTTTACCTCATCTTGGTTTAGTTTGGGTATGTCAATATTTGCAAGAAATTCATCCATTTCTTCCAGATTCCCAAGCTTATTGGCATAGAGGTTTAAGAAGTATTCCCTTATACTGTTCTGAATCTTGGTTGTTTCTGTGGTGATATTTCCATTCTCTTCTCTGATTTTGTTTATTTGGGTGTGTTCTCCTTTTTGTGGGAAGATTTCCTAAGGGTCTGTCAATTTTGTTATTTTTTTCGAAGAACCAACTCCTTGTTTGTTGCTCTTTCTATGAGTTTTTTGGACTCTAATTCATTTAATTCTGATTTAATTTCAATTTGTTTCCTTCTATTGGATTGGGGTTTGTCTTGTTGCTCTTTTTCAAGGAGCTTCAGGTGCATCAATAAATTGTTGATTTGAGATCTCTACAATTTGTTGATGTAAGAACTCAGAGCTATAAACTTGCCTCTGAGTTCTGCCTTTGCTGCATCCCAGAGGAGCTGGTGATTTGTGTGTTCATTTTTGTTAAATATCATGAACATTTGAATTTCCTTTCTAATCTCTTCTATGACCAACTGGTTTATTGCAGTATTATTATCTATAGCTAAGATATGGAACCAACATGGAACCAACCCAGATGCACCTCAGTAGATGAATGGATCTAGAAAATGTGGCCGGCCGTGGTGGCACATGCTGGTAATCAACAAGAAGGGTGAGGCAGGAGGATCATGAGTTTGAGACCAGCTTAGGCTACCCCTTTATGAATTTTACAACTTTGCGGGGGAGGGGTGGGAGGGAGGAGTTGGGGAGGTGGGGTGAGAAGGTATAGTAGGGGAAAAATAAAATAGGGTATAACAATGCTCCATAGGAAATACTCATTACCTTGTTCATGTAACTGTAACCTCTCTGTACAGATCTTTACAATAAAAAATATATATTAAAAAAAGAAAAAGCAATAAAAGGAATCGATATGATCAAAGTACATCAGATGCATGTATAAAAATTGTCACAATAAAATTCTTCTATACATGTTAAGGAAAAAAATTTAAAAAATTTAAAAATGAATGAACTTTCTCTTAGAAATAACGAGAACTTAAATCCTAAATGGGAAGAATTGAATAGCTTCAGCTACAACCCCTTACATTTAACAAGCAAGAAAACAGAGGTGCAGAAACAGCAGAGCCCAGGCTACCCAGTTTCAGGATGCCTCCCTCGTGCATTAATAACCACTCTCAGTGACATTCCTCAAGGGTACTTTGACAGCCCCAACATTTCTTTCCTGAGCTGTGGTCAAAAACACCCACATGGTGCTGTCTAATTCTTATGAAGCTCTAATGCCAAAAGCACAAGCCTAGTTTCTCTTTATGGCTGATGGACACTGAGGGCAAAGAAACTTAGGAATAGAGGTCATACTGACCAACTAGGCCTCCCTCTGAAACCATGCAGAGGCCTAACATTTCAGTTGGTATCCCTCATGGGCTTGCCAGAGGCAAGACACTCACTCAGCCAGCAGCCTTAAAGAGGCCAAGTGGCATCAGGACACATTCCACCTATTCATACATCTCTCCCCCAGTGCTGAGAATGGAAGCAAGGGTTCAGGAGCTCCAACAGCCCACTCTAGTGAGAAGCACCTCCACCTAAGAAAAGAACAGGTACATGAGATGTCCTATGAGCACTAAGACACCTTAGCACTGCTTGGCCCAGTTCACAAAGGGCAAGGTAGAGAGAGCCCAAATGTGGCTTTTCTCAGATACCGGTGGCCTGGCTCCCCCTCACATGCCCATCATCCCTGTCAGTGCCAGGGTACAGGATGTGACCTGTCCTGACAGTCTGACCACCTGCAAACCTCAAAGCACCAAGAAGCCCACATTTACTACCAGTTCCCACTTTGAGTCAATCATGCAGGATGGACTATAAATAGATAGTAGGCAATTACACGTGCTGCAGGAAGTCAAGAAATGAGACTGTCAGTTTAATCGGATCAAAAAATTCTAATGACAAGAGCACTGTTTCTTAATGGTTTACTTTCATGTCTGCAAGTTCAGGTTTATTTATAGGCTTTGAGGAAGAAGCAGTTTACCGTATTTTTAGCTCACTTCAACTTCTAATTCTTCCTCCTTTACAAACAAGAAACAACACTGTACACAGAAGAGGCAATAAAAATCCAGATGTTTTGAAGATAAGTCAGTGCTGCCTCTCTGCAGTCAATATATGAATATGCTACAATGATTCATGTGCATCTACTCCAAGAAGTTAGTGAAGCCAAACTTCAACCTCTGTGTGCTGTGGGATTTAGTTGAGGACTGCTCACATCGAATCTGTATAATCCTCTGTATCTGATGGAGAGCAGTCATGCCTCAAGTTTCAGAAATGCAAACTCTGAGGCCCACTGCAGACAACTGAAGCAGAAACTAATAAGTATATGGGCAGCAACCCAAGTCTGTGTGTAGGTGTATGTGTGTGTATATATACATGTACATGTATGTGTGTGTTCACATCCATGCACGTGTGCTACTACTGAGGCTTGAACTCACTCAGGGCTTGGGCACTGTCTTGCTTTTTGTTCAAGGATAGCACTCTACCACTTGATGCACAGCTGCAGGTCCAGCATTTTGCTGGTTAATTGTAGATAAGAGCTTTGTGAACTTTCCTGTCTAGACTGGCTTCAAACTCTGATGCTCAGATCTCAGCCTCCTGAGTAGCTCAGATTACAGGCTTGAGTTACCTGTGTTCTGAAGCCCAGGCCTTTATGAAACTATGCAGCAAACCTAAAGAATACTGAACAAGGTATATCCTCTCACTAGCACATCATGATGGACAATAAGGGCTTTATAACCTGACCCTCCATCATATACTCTTGCCCTCTTAAGCCATGATCTACACAAATATTTCCAACAGAAGGACTCATCAGGAAACTTTCTTCAGTTGAAAAAGTATCTAGATGCAAAGAAGTTGGATATACTCTGTGAAACACCTAGGGATACAAGTGCCACCTCTAACTGAGACTTTGGTCTCTCACTGACCACCAGAAAGCTAAGGAGCAAGAGCCAAACGTCTGGTCAGTCAGTTAAGGCAGGCAGGTGGGCCATCTACACTCACGTGAACAGTTCAGCAAGGATCCACAGGAGCATCTTGTATAATCTGTACTAGTGGCCTAAAGATGACTGCAGATGGGTGGGAATACTAAGAACTTGTCAAGAGGAGGTGAAGGTAAGTGATTTCAAAATATCAATCCCTATTAACGGTAGATGACTGCCAAATTAATCATGGTCATCCATCTTGCAAATTTCTGATCAAAAGACAGTCTGAAAACAATGTATGTTGAGTAGAAACCATTCTTCCCATTTGGATCTTTTTCCAGAATAACCATACGCAGTTGTATCCTCTCTAAGGATTCTGGGCAGAGGTAGCAAACCACAGGTCTCAGTCAGCTCCACCATCACAAGGGGAAAAACCCATGCTCCTCAGTGTGCTGTGTGGTCAGCATTTTTCATATAGGTATTCAATAAATGGCATGAGATAATGAACACTTTATTGTAAAACAGGCTTTGTGAGGGATGGTTCTGCTCAATGAAGGCTAACATTAAGTATTTTGGGCAGGCTCAAGGTAGGCTGGGATACTTTGTATGTTAGATTGCTAAATGTATTTTCTACTTACGTATTGTCTGCCAACTTATGATGGCATCTATATACAGAACAAAAGAAAAAATAAACAAGAAGGAAGAAGAATAAAAAAAATCCATCTTGATGTGGCTGACAGATATAAAGAAGTGAACTCTAACAGCAACCCAATGGCTTTACTCCATCAAAGAGCAAACTAGAAGCTTCCAGGGCCCAAACATCCTTTAAGCTAATAACAGCAATAGCATCTACATTTTCTATCTTTTCCCTCCAATTCATATAACTGCTTTGAAAGACTCATTTTATCCCAAATTGGTCTCCTTCTTTCTTCCCAACCTCCCACTTCTAACCCTTTCCAATAATTCAAATACATAAAAATGAAGTGAAAAGAAACTTTCCCAAAGCAAGCATCCTCATTTCTGTTAGAAGCAAGATGACCTAGAAAGGAGGTGCATTCCCACTGTGATCTGTCACTGGCTAGAGGAAAGTGGAGGTGAGGAAGGGAGGGAGACCAGCAGGAAGCCCCAGGTGCACATGGTACCTGAAATAGGCTCAGTGGTCTAGATGTGTGATTCTCATGAGTTCCGCTTAGGCAAAATTATAAGAGAGCAATGGACTTCACGTCCCATTCTACTGCACTATCATCAGGGAAAGAGCAGAGTCTTGTTTCCAAGCCTGAGGGAGCCCAGCCAGTAAGCATACCTTTGTCAGGTGAGGAGTACACCAGTATGAATAGTGCTGAGCAGCTCTCTAACATAACAAGGGTCCAAGTGAAGCAACAGCATTGCTTAGTTGCTCTAACAAAATGTCTTAGACGTTTATGTCTCACAGTCCTAGGAGGCTACAAGTCCAAGTCCAAGATGCAGGCAGATCCTGGTTAAGACTCTTTCCCTGGGTTACACAGTCAACTTCTTACTGTGCCCTTCCATGTGGCCCAGAGGCAATAATCTCTCTGCTGTCTCTTCTTAAAGGGCACTAATCCCCTTAACTCTTTTCTTAAAAGCCCAGTCTACAAATACAGCCAACCTGGATGTTGCCACATTTACTTCACTGCACTCTCACGCAGTTCCAGGTGGAACTGCATCACAGCTGAACTCAGATCCTCATTTTCCATTGTGCTGAGCTGAGGGCCCATCAGTGTAAGGTAATGGGGGCACCAACCAAATAGGCAGACCCAGGAGATGCAGGACTGAAAATGAGGTGAGGAGAACCCTCATGGCACCAAAGGCAGAACTGAGGAATACCCTAAGCAAAGAGCAAGGAAGAGGAAAGCAGAGGACACCCCACTACCACTACCATCATCCCTAGAAGATACCAAAACTCACCTCCTGCAAATCTAACCACTGTCCTATGAACTTGATATTGGCATCACCATGGAGACGAGTACCAAGTAGCAGCAGTCAAGGTCCTGCTCAATGATAGCAGCCCTAATGAGGGGGCAGAAGTGTCAAGAGGCCATGAAAGGAGGAAAGAAAAGGAATTCAGGAGTAGGGAGGGAGAGGCCAGAACAAAGCTAAAGAGGAGAGGCTAAGTGTGGAGGAGATTAAAGGGATAGTAGGGGGAAAACAAAGGAGGGGGTAACAATGCTCAATAGGAAATGCACTCATTACCTAACTCATGTAACTGTAACCCTTCTGTACAGTATCCTTACAATAAAAAATATTTTTTAAAAAAAACATATTAACAGTAGTGGAGATGAGGGCCACACCCTAGACTCCCACAGGAAGGCAGGCAAGGATGTAACAATATGGGCTGACATAGCCCATGCTGACTGATCCTCACTCACAAGCCCTGCAAAACACCTCCTTCTTCCTTCTTGGCCTAAATGTATGGACAAGACTCTCAGCTAAATGATCTGCTTGGTGTTTTGTGCCAAAGGAGGAGCCAAGAGCCCTGTGGAGACCAGGGTTGACTTTAAGACTAAAGACTGAGGCTCCCATTCAAAAGTGTGTCCAATCAACCTAGTCTTTCAAACCTCAGGCTGCATACACTGGGCTTCATGGCTGTTCCACAGTGCTCAGAGCAACAAGCACACAGCAGAGTGCTCTATGCAGACTCAGGGCAAGTTATCTGTCTGCTCCCAGAGTTGTCTGTATATGGATTCCCCACCTAAACTGGGTGCTTCAATACCCTCAATTAACCATTCCATCCATAGCACTGAGTATGGGGCCCTTAGCAGAACCAAGAATCAATAAAAGGTTGGCTGGATAAATGGACTCATTAACTGACCATTCGCATCAGTGAAAAGGATACAAGTATAAGGCAAATAAGGCAGAAGGCAAATGAGAAAATCTACACATGGATGAAGATTAGCCACATGCATGTCTAAAAACAGCTGTGTGAGTGTGTGTGTGTGTGTGTGTGTGTGTGTGTGTGTGTGTGTGTGTGTGTGTATGCAAATGTAGTAGATACAGGAGCAGGGACTGCCTGAGTAATTTGTATTTCCTCAGAGTCACCTGGACCAAAACTACTGCACCACTACCACCAGCCATAATATTTATTCTCTTCAGCAAACCAGGTAAGAGCCAATAAATAAATAGACATAGCACTTACTAGGAATTGCACATCTTTCATCTGGCCTCCTGTTAAGCTCTAGGGTGACATTTGTGTGTGACAGAGTTCTCCCAGGCCTTTGCTCACTAAGCACAAAGGCAAACATGACCGTGTGCTGGGTGGAGCTGGACACACTACTGAGCAGAGCCACCCAAGACCATGCTGGGGCTACACAGCTCCCACTCGCTGGTGAGATAGACCCTCTTCCTGCGTTCAGGGCATGAGTGCTTGTCTGTGGGTACTCCTGGGCTCTCAGGAGAGTATACAAGGAAGCATAAACCTAGGATTTTTTTTAACTTTAAATGTTTTTTATTGTGAAAATACTGTACAAAGGGGTTACAGTTACATGAGCAAGGTAATGAGTATATTTCTTATCCAGCATTGTTGCTTCCTCCTTCGTTTTTCCCCTACCATCCCTTCCCTTCCACCTACTTAGCTACACACACCCCCACCCCCTGCCTAAATTGTAAAGTTCGTTTTTTGGTTCTTCTGGTGGAGACACTCAGGATGCTGTTTCAATTTCATGGATTTGAATAAGAATAATTATACTTATGACGCCTCCCCCCGCCCCTGCCAGCAACAGCCTCATCACTATAAAATGTCTACAGACATTTCAAGGGAAGACACCTTCCAACTAGGTTCACAAATGCCAAAGTCACCTAAGCTTCTAAGCAATACTACAAGAACCACTGCCTGCTTCAAAAATAATTTTTAAAGCCAGGTGTGGTAGTTTATACCTGGAATTCCAGCTACATGGAAAAATAGTGGTAGCAAGACCATACTGAAGCCAGCCCTAGGTTAAAAAGCAAACAAACAAAAGAAAAAAAAAGCCTTCAAGATCCTGTCTGAAAAATAACTAAAGGAAAAAGGCATGGAGGTGTGAGTCAAGTAATAGAATACCTACTTAGTTCAAAATACCACTAAAAAACATTTAAAAATTATTTTAAATAGAAGGTCACATCTGTCAGTACCTGCTTGTTCTCAGCTCCATCCATGTATCCCATGATGCCAATACCTCTACATACTGTAAGAAGGTTGAAATGGTATACATCACAATCACCTGGGATTACTCACAGTCAGGAACAGTGGCTGGATAACATATCTGACATACCATATATCCAGACAAAGCCTCTGCCCCTTGGTTCACAGCTTCACTGGACTAAGTGAGAATGCTATATGGAAAGCATCTGTATCTTCTGACTTACCAACACTCTTGACTTAAATGACCACAATTAGCCAGGTGCTGGTGGCTCATGACTGTTAGGCATTTGGGCTCATGCCTAGCTATTCATGAGGCTGAGATATGAAGATCTCAGTTTGAAGCCAGAATGGTCAGAGAATCCACAAAATTCTTACCTCTAATAAACCAGCAAAAAGCCAGAAAACGGAGCTGTGGCTCAAATGGTAGAGAGCCAGCTTTGAATGTAAAAGCTAAGCAACAGTGCCCAAGGCAAGCCCTGAGTTCAAATCTCAGTACCAGCACATGCGCAGGTAAACGTGCACATACACACAATGACCTCAATTATAATACAACAATTATAAAAACCTATTTATTCTTAGCTACAAACAGCCAGGTGGCAATGGCTCATACCTGTAATCCTACTCAGGAGGTTGAGATCTGTGGATCATGGTTCAAAGGCAGCCCGATCAGGAAAGTCCGTGAGACTTCTCCAATAAACCACTCAGAAAATCGGAAGTGGCGCTGTGGCTCAAGTGGTAGAGCACTGGCCTTGAGCTGAAGAGCTGAGGGACAGAGCTCAGGCCCAGAATACAAGCCCCACAACCAACAACAACAAAAAAAAAAAGACCCACAAACGTTTCCAGGTTGTACTTCCTTTACCTCTTCCCTAGTGGGACAAGGAAAGAAAAGGTTGCATGCCACTGTATTCTTTTTTTATTGTGAAAATACTGTACAGAAGGGTTACAATTACATGGGCAAGATAATGAATACATTTCTTATCAAGCATTGTAGCCTCCTCCTTTGTTTCCCCTTCCCATCACTTCCCATCCCCCCCCCCCCCCACCAAAGTTGTAAAGTTCGTTTTCGACATAACAACTTGTACTTCTCATTATTGCAACGGGTCCACCTGTATCCCTATTTAAACGATTTGTTTTTCCCCTTCCCCTCCACAAATTATCATGCCACTGTATTCTGAGCAGAGTTTCTGGCAGAGAGTAGAAATCAAAGACATTTCTGAAATGTAGCATGCCCCTTTGCTTTGATAAAGCCAACACTAACATTTATTAGACCCAAAAGGCTGCATCAAACAGCCTGTCACATACTCAATGAGACCCTTGCTTCCTGGTTCTTCTCAAACCCCTGCCCTCACTGGGACAACGCTAGGATGGGAACAGGCCAGCAATAATGCAATATGTGCTTTCTTGTCTATAAAGGAATGTCATCCCCATCAAATGCCATGCCCCAAGTTCAGGGTGTCAGTGGCATGCCATCGCGAACAGAGAACTACCCACTGTGACCCAGGGTTGCCAATACAACAAGGTGACCTGAAAAGACAAATGACACTCTATGTTTGGCAGGCAAAAGGGTGTTTCATTTTGTCCTGAAAATTCCAAATGTATCTATATCACTCACAAGGCAATCACACACAGAGAGGAGAAAAAGGCTCCTCCCGTTTCTAAGAGTTTCCAGTGGCAAATCCCCCACTGAGTGAAAGGGCATCAGAGGTCTCTTGGGGACCGAGGACCCTAGCACTTCCCTTGAAAAGCATGAGGTCTTCATTTTTTATCTTTTTCTAGAGAAAAAAAAAAGATATATAATCTATTTACGTAAGGTTATTGCCCTGCATATTATTGAGTTTCTTCCTGCTAATATATTTTACAATCCTCAAAGACATAAGCTCAATCAAATTCAACATTGTTCCCCACTAACGGCCTCCTCCTCAGTAATTGGACTCACCTTTATTAGGGGCCAATATGTGTCAAGTCTATACCGCAAGTACCTAGATGCCCAGACATCCAGGTGCTCAGGGACCACCAAATCTGCCTCCAGCTATTCTTACTCCAAGTTATAAAGCATGTTGGTCACAGCCCTGGATGAATGTGGGCATAACTTTACAACTAGCTTTGCTTTTCACCTTCATGAGGACCAAAAGTTACACAAATCTACCTGCACAATAGCTACTGTCAATATCTCAACAGAACAAAACTGAGGCTCGAGAGTCCTTTATCCTGTCCTCTGCCTTCCCTGGGCTGGAATAAGTTCATTTGAAATTTTTCCTTCTCCCAGTGCTGGCCTATCCAATTCCATCATTACAGCTGCTTAGTGGGCTGGGAAATGTGGCTTAGTGGTAGAGTACTTGCCTAGCATGCATAAAGCCCTAGGTTTGATTCCTCAGTACCACATAGACAGAAAAATCCAGAAGTGTCGCTGTGGTAGAGTGCTCGCCTTAAGCAAAAGAAGCCTAGGGACAGTGCCCGGGCCCTGAGTTCAAGCCCCAGGAATGGCCAAAAAAAAAAAAAACAACACACAAACATATATATATAGCTCCTTAGTTTCTCTCTTACACTATCTTTTGGTGACTTGCTCTTTTCCTTCCATTCCTGTTGCCAACCTCATATACAACCTCACTTACTCAGTAGATAAGCCCATGGCTTCCAGGAATGAGGACAGCAGCCAGCCTTGGTGTGCTAAACTAGTGTCATGTCCGCTCATAGAATCATTCTTCCTGTCTGCTTCTCTTTGTGCCATTACTGGGGCTCAAACTCAGGGCTTGGGTGCTGTCCTGTCCACATCCCACTTTCTAGACATTAGTTGGAGATAACTGTCTCATGGATGTTCCTGCCTGGGCTAGTTTTAAACTTTTGATCATGAAATCTGTCTCCTGGGTACGTAGGATTACAAGCATGAGCCACCAGCACCTGGCTCACCCACTGTCTTGACAAGGAAACTGGGTTTGAATGGAAACATGCCATGGTATGTGAGGATGGCTCATGAGCACTGCCCTCAAGTCACCTGAGTTCAATCCCTTCCCAGACCAGCACCCACCAAGTCAAGGCCTGTAAGCTCTGTGCTAGCTCCCCCAAACCTCTACTTCATCATCCCCTGCACCTCTCCATTGAGAAGCCACACTTCTTCATCAGGGGCTGGAGACAGGTCTGTGCTCCCAAGAGCTTTCTGCTGACTTGGCTCCCTGCCACTCACAAGAGTTTCCTGCACTCACCTCGAGGCTTCTCCTATATAACTAATGAGAAGGGACAAATGGTGTCCACCTGCCATGGGCATCCAGACTTATAGTGATCACATGGAAAGCGTACAATCATTACTCTACATCTGTCCAGGATGGATGTGTTCCAGAACCTTGCTTGGATTTCAATATCTGTGTATGGTTTAGTCCCTTATATAAAATAGTACAGTATTTGCAGAGAAAATAGGTACCTTCTTCCATAGACTTTAACTCATCTCTACGCCGTACCGTCCTCAATGCAGATGCTATGTAAATTGTTGCTGTGCTCTGTTGTTCAGAGAATGATGGCAAAAATCAAAAGCCTGTGCATGTTCAAAACAGATATAATTTTGTTCACTGTATTTTCTATCCACAGATGAGAAACCTGCAGAGAGCTTGACTGTATGTACCTGGCCAACCATTTATTCCTAGAAAATCTCTCAGATCTGAGCCAGCTAAAGCCTGCCTCTGCTCCGTGGGAGCCCCCAGCAGGGCTGCTGCGACATCTCCTAAGACAAGTTTCAGCGGCTCCCAACTCTTCCCTTCTGTTTCATAAGAAACAGCGTTGTCCACAAATGTTCGGGGTGGCTTTACATGTCATTCATCCAAGGCCTCTTGGCATGTCTCCTCCTTGGCCTGGGCTCAGCAGCCCCCTCTGTGGCAGGTAATGGTAGCAGTGACAGTGGAGGACCAGCATGTGACCAAGATTCAGGATACCAGGTTCCACAGCACAGAAACATTTTGTTGACAACTATTCTTAACAAGAATGCTCACAAAAACTGAAGCTTTGAAGAGCTGAAGCTAAATAGTGTCTCCGCAGCTGTCACCTTTGTGTCACTGGCTGAGTGGCCAGGAAGCTGGCATGTGAGTTAAGTGGGATTGGGCACACGGAGCACATTGCAGTCAGCATCTTATTACAAACATTATCACTGTCACCATCACCCAAGATTCCCTTTGACAGAAATGGATAAATATCAGCATCTTTATGGGCTCAGCCTCAAGAAACTAAGGATTGAGCAGAACCAACTTTGTCCCTCATGTAAAAGAACAAGGGTCCACAAAGAGTAGAGAAGGCAAACAGCACCCAACTCATACCAGGGCCAGGGTGAAGCATCACCCAGAGAGGAAGAAGCAGGCCATGTACTTAGAGCCCAGGACTGTCAGAAACCTTTGTAGATAAACACAGTAACCCTTGATACCTCAGCACAGCCTATGGGAGTCATGCAGAGCCACAGGGAAGGAGGGGCTTGGCCTGTCTGCTGTTGCCTACATAGCCCAGGAAATGTGTCAGGGAGAGAGGCTAGACCAGGCAGGGACAGGAGACAGGAAGCAGCAGGCAGGAGATTCAGAAGCAAAGCAAGCCAGGCCCAGCATGAGGATGGCATGAGCAGCAACAATCACTCAGCCCAATATCAAGGCAGGTCATCCTTGTGTCCTAGGCCTGGGATGACTTTGTAAAGAGCCAGGCACGGCAGCTCACACTTCTAAACTTAGCTACTTAGGAGGCTGAGATTGGGAGAATCATTGTTTGAAGCAAGTCCAGGCAAAAAGTATACAAGACTATCTCAGTGGAAGAAGCTAGGTAGTATCGAGTGTGCCTGTCAAACCAGCAACCATCAGAAGCCTAAAACAGTTGAATCACAGAAAAGGAAATACCTAGAGATAAGGCTCAGCATTACAATACCTACTGAGCAAGCACAAGGCTCTAAGTTCAAACCTCAACACAGAAAAAAAAAAGTATAATCCTTGACAATTGAAAACAGAAAAGCAAAGAACCAAATGAATCATCCTCAAGTTCCCTTTAGGCTCCTAAATAATCCTTTAGCACACATGACTTAGAACTCCAGGCAGGGAAGTCTGACATCACCCAAGAAGTCTGAGAAAAGACCTGTTTCCTCTATAAGCAGAGCCTTGGCCCTTTCAACAAACCAATTATTATCAAAAGCTCTAATTCACACATAATTGGCTTTTTCAAAAACTGTAAACAAATGTGTTTTCAGCTCTTTTCATGCATGGATGAGTACATGTGTTTCTCTTACTTACTGAAAACTCAAGAATAGCCAATGCTCTGGTCACATGGCCTTCCAGCTTTTCTTATGAGAACTAGCAATATTCATGTTACAAGGACACACCATCCAAGGCCGTGAGTAAAGGAATGAAAACCTACTCTCACACCAGGAAAGCTAAACAAACTAGACTATCTTTTGCTCATTTTTATCTACAGCAAAGGAACTTATCTACAATGAATACAGCATTGCTGCCAATATATTCATGAATTTGCAAATGTTTTCTCTATCAGACAAAGGCTGATCTTTGTCGCGAAGATCACACCCTCCAACTGAAGTGACTCTGTAGAGGGATGGTCTCCTTCAAATGTCTCTTTCTACCACAGAGTAGTTGAGCTAGCCCATTCCACAAACAAGCCAGCATCTAAGAGTGAACCAAGGTAAGACCAGCAGGCCCATCAAGAAACATTTAATAAATGTTCTTTCCATTATTGCTAGACAACATGAGGCAGGCCCTTCATCCAATGTGACATGTGAAGACAGACACACAGGGCATACACCAAGTGATGACAAAGGCGGAGACTGCAGTGATGCAGCTGAGAGCTGAGAAATAAGAAAGACTGTCAACAACCCCAGAATCTGGAAGAGACAGGAAGGACATCCCCATGGGCTTTCAAGCAAAGCTCTGCCCACACTCCAGCCTCCAGGACTCTGAGGCAATAAACTTTTGTTGTTCTAAACTTCATGGTTTATGAACTTTGTTATGTCAATTTAGGAAACTAAGTTTCTGGCAATGTAAGGACTATTTCCAAGGCAATATTGTGGCTATCCTTCTGAAAGATTCGTGCCCAGACTGCCAGCAGCCTCACTGCCAGCAGCTATGGATGGATCCTACAGACATCATCCAGGGGCTCAAGTAGGAACAAAGATCCAACCTATTGTCTCTTCAATTGTGAAACAATATGGGAAGCTTTCAAAATGACCACAAGTTCAAACATGGAGCCTTCGGAAGTCTATAATTTAAGTATACTCAATAAAATTCAAATACTGGTGATCAGACAAGGAGAAAGATACAGCAATCATTGCTGGACCCAGTAACCAAAGATGTTCTGTGGCCTTCCAAATGTTCTGAAGAACATGAAGGAATGACTCAAGCACTTAGACCAAATTAAAAGCTATGAGAGGGGAGAATCAACAGACTGTCATCTCCAAGGAGCAGACTGGCTTCTTACTGTGACAAACTATGGTAAGTCATATGAGATGCTGCCATCTTAGCTTTCTAGCACTGTAACCAATGCCCAAGACATTCAACTTACAAAGAAGAAAGGTTAATCCGAGCTTTCGGCTCATGGGTCAGTTGGCCCCATTGCTTTGGATCAGTGGCAACATATGGTAAGAATGAACACTGGAGCAAAACCATTCACCTGATGGCCAGGATTCGAGAATGGAAGGAAGAGAAAAGAGCTGGGGTTCCACCATCACCACCAAGAGCATGCCCCTAGTGACCGTAGGACCTCCTAATGCTTCCTCTCCTCCAAACAGAGCCAAGCTAAGACTGTATCTTTAGGATATGTGCAAGATACAAATGACAGCAAAGGCTATCACTAGGGAAACTTGGGTGTGTGCTGTCATCACGACTTTTCTGTAAACCCGAAACTGTTCTAAAGTTTATTATTTTTAAAAGCCAAATGTCAACACAAGTAAGAATAACATCAGTAACAGTAACAATTACTAAAGCAAAGCATGGTGGTTCACACCTGTAATTCCAGTTAGGAGGAGGCATAAGTAAGAAGAGCACAGTCAGAGACTGCCTTGGGCAAAAAGCAGACCCTATCTGAAAAACAGCTGAAGTAAAAAAGGAAGAAGGCATGACCAATGGCTAAGTGTAAAGCCCTGAGTCCAAACCTCTTTAATGATAAAAGAACACATTATTTTATACCTCAAATAGATATAATATATAGAAGAACATGGCTGGGGATAGGCAAACACATCACATCTTAATTTGTCCTGATAGGTCCTAAAGTGTCACTAGAGAACAATGGCTTCATGTCAGATTCTGCCCTGCACCATCCAATGTCCCATCTACCTGTGAGGAGAGGAAGGTTTGTGGGGAAGACATGGTCTAGAATGGCTGTCAACTTCATTTGACTGTCTAGAAATCACTAAGGACATAGCTGGTACCTACTATAATCAACTCACTCTGTGAAGTTCAAACCCAGGACCCTAATTTCCAAGGAGGTCTGAGAGTCCTGGCTACAGTTTAGGTATGTGGGACTCCCAGGGATTTGTGGGTTACAAGCCCATCCCTAACGCAGATGTTGGGAGGTGGTGGGACCTTTAAGAGGCAGGCCTCAGTTAGAGGTGACTGGAGGAAGGAGGTGCTGCTCTCAGAAGGAGTAGTTCTTGAGAAACTCCAATTAGTTCTGCCAGAGACCTGGTTTAAAAGAATGAACCTGGTCCCTCCCCAGGCTCTAGTTTCCAGTCTCACCTGTAGCCTCTCCCTACCACACCCCCCTTGCCTGCCTTGAAGTGCTCACCAGAGGACAAACACATGACACTGTCAATATTAAGACTTTTGGCCTCCAGAACTGTGAGATAAATAAACCCTTCCCCTTAATAAAGTATCTGGCCTCAGATATTTCATTATAGTAATGGGAAGGAGATTAATGCAACCCCTCCCCCCCAGTTTAATCTCCAAAGCTCCCATCAGAGTTTCTGAGCACATTTTATGGGGTACAGGACTGACTCAATTGCCAGCTCAGGTCTGTGGGGGATACCATCCATCTTCCTCATTTGGGATAACTGGATCCATCAAACAAGAGAGGGGGAAGGAGGAGAGAAATAAGAGAGAGGAGAGAGAAAGAGAGGAGAGAGGAGGAAGGAGGGGGGGGAGAGCGAGGAAAGGAGGGAAGAAGGGAAGGAAGGAGAAGAAATCATCCATCTTCCCTTATTTGGGATCTTTCAAACACATGGGGGGGAGAAAAGGAGAGAAGAGAAACAGGAAGAGAGAGGGAAGAGAAATAGGGAGGGAGGAAGGAAGGAAGGAAGGAAGGAAGGAAGGAGGGAGGGAGGGAGGGAGGGAGGGAGGGAAGAGAGAGAGGACAGAGAGGAGAAAGACCCAGGTAAGTATCACCCCAAAACAGTGTAAGACAAGCTCAGTCTAGGCACTAACAGCATTCAACACCACTGCATTGCAGTTTCTTACTATTTCCCTCCATTTTTACATATTTCTTCGAGGGAACCCCAAAGTTAGAGTCTGCCACCTTTTCAATGCTAGTTCTGTGACAGCTGAGACACAACTCATTCTGCTGGTCCAGCTGTTTTGGCAGAAACAAAGTAGAGTGCAGAAGACTGAGAAATACCTTTCCGGCTTTTGTAACTTACTTAAGTCTCCAGGCAAGCAGCCTCCTGGTCTACTTTGTTCCCCAACTGCTTCCCTCAGGCAACAGCAGGAATGTGTTATAGGAGCCTCTTCTGAAATTCAGGGCAGTCCTGCTCAGGAGTCCACCCAGTCCACCAAAACAAAAGGCCACAGATGGTGGGGCTTGTCAGCAACAGAACATTCTGAAGTCATTTCTGACAGTTTTGCAGGCTAAAGTCCAAGATGGAAGCAGGGGAAAGTTTGGTGACTGGTGAAGATTTGTTTCCTGGTTCACAGACAGCACGTCTGTCTGCATCCTCGCATGGGAAGGGGCAAGGGTCTCTCTATTCTCTTTTAGAAGGACACCAATCCCATTTATGAAGACTTCCACTCATGATCTAATGACCACATAACCCCAGAACCCTGGGGGTGGAATCATAGCATATGAATTCTGTAGGAACACAAAGATTCAGACCAAGCAATGGTCACACTCTGATATATGACTGCTTTTTTACCATTCACAATGGTGTCCAGGTGAAGGTTACAAAAAGCATGAGTTTCATTTAAGACAATACCCACTTGGACAAGACACAGGCCATGAAGGAGAAAAAAGATGAGGATGAACATAATTTAAACTCAGACACTAAATGAAAATAAAGGAGCACGTACATGCATACGTGCATGTAACTGTCAAAACGAAATTCATTCTTTTTTTTTAAGTTGTGGGGCTTGAACTCAGGGGCCTGAGTACTGTCCCTGAGCTCTTTTTTTTTTTTTTTTTTTTTGGGGGTGGGGGCGGGTCCGGTCATGGGGCCTGAATTCTGGGCCTGAGCACTGTCCCTCAGCTCTTCAGCTCAAGGCTAGCGCTCTACCACTTGAGCCACAGCACCACTTCCGGCTTTTTTCTTTTTTCTTATTGGTGCTGAGGAATCAAACCCAGGGCCTCAGGCATGCAAGGCAAGCGCTCTACCACTGAGCCACCTTCCCAGCCCCTCCCTGAGCTCTTTTGCTCAAGGCTAGTGCTCTACCACTTTGAGCAACAGCCCCACTTCCGGTTTTTGAGTGGTCCTGTGGAGGTAAGAGTCTCAAAAGGACTTTTCTGCCCTGGCTGACTTTGAACTGCAATCCTCAGATCTCAGCTTCCTGAGTAGTTAGGATTACCAGCATGAACCACCAGGGCCTGAAGCACAAAACTCCTTCTTTCGTACAATTAACATATGCTAAAATAAACAGGTTAGATGGATATTTCATTTAGGTAAATTTACAAATATGCAAACCAAATCATAGACATAAATATCTGGTAGATATCTAAATATTTGCGACAATCAGGCTCTAAATAAATCAAGATCCTGAAAGCAAAGGTTGTCTGATTGGTTTTTGCCAATACCAGGGTTGAACTCAGGGGCCTTAGGGTTGCAAGGCTGGTACTATACTACTGAATCATACTTCCAGCCTGGCTTTTTGCTGGTTTTTGGGATATTGAATCTTTCAAACTTTTCTGCCTAGACTGACTTTGGCCTGCCATCCTCCTCCAAGTCTCAGCCTCCTGAGTAGCTAGGATTATAGAAAGAGTGAGCAACTGACGCCCACCTACAGCAAAAGTTTTAGTATTGTAATTTTCACTTGAAAAACAATTCTGCATTCTTGTTTAATCTTAGAACCAGAAATTTTAAAGGAAAAGTATACTTCATTTTTAATGCATGCAAGATATGCTTGGTTAAGATAATGTCACATGTACAGAAAAGTGAGAAGTAACCGGATAGGAAGAAAGAGAGGCAGTTTGTGAAGCACAGAAGCAAACTAAAGAAGTGAGGGAGGAAAAACACAGGAAGTGCAGGGTTCACTCCATGGTGAAGTAGGTGGGTACATTTAGGACAGCACCAGGAAGCTGGCAGGAGGCTTACCACACACAGGTTTCACAAATCCAGTGATACTCTCAGGCTATTTTCCCCAGGTCAGTTCTGCCTGTTCTACAGCTACGGAAATTAATCCTGTCATACAGAATAGATGACTCCACAGAGCAAAATCTTTGCTAGGGAATTGCTGTGCCTGTATCTGGGAGTGTGCACTTTGAGCTACAGGCTAACAAAGAGGCCCAATTCAAAGGCTGCAATATAAGCGGAATGAGCGTATATAGGTCTTTCTTCTCCTCCTCCCTGTGCCACATTCAGGATTGGAAAAGCAAGTTCCCTCCTGCATCTGCCCACAAGGTCAGGCATGCAGTGGAGTATGGGTCCACACCCAGGGGCTACAGTCTGCCCTTGGAAACCAGAGTCAGCTGGAATGCTGCAACCTAGCAACATGTCATTTGTCAGGGGGTAAATGGGAACAGTGCCACATTCTGCTAGGTAAGTGCTCTATATGATAATCAGATGGCAATCAACTTAATGCATCCCTTTGGCTATGGGTTTAATCTCACCATGAAATACTCAAAAGGGTGAAAATTTAATCTAACCATGGGATTTAGAAGTAGGGTTTCTGGGAAGTGATTAAGATTAGACAGGATCACAAAGATGTAGCCCCTGTGACTGTATACTGTGACTGTATACTGTATACTGGTGGATTTCTAAGAGAAGGGACAAAGACCAGAATACACACACACACACACACACACACACACACACACACACACACACACACACACACAGTCTGTTGCTATGGGATATCCTGTATACTGTATACTGTATACTGGTGGATTTCTAAGAGAAGAGACAAAGACCAGAATACACACACACACACACACACACACACACACACACACAGTCTGTTGCTATGGGATATCCTGTATACTGTATACTGTATACTGGTGGATTTCTAAGAGAAGGGACAAAGACCAGAATACACACACACACACACACACACACATACACACACTCACACTCATACACACACAGAGTCTGTTGCTATGGGATATCCTGACCATAATTAGTAAGAAGTCATCACCAGACACAGTCCCTTGACCTGAGCCTCCTAGTACCATGAACCAAAATAAAACTAAGTACAAAGCAGATCAAGAAACCTTTCAAATTAATAGAAGTCCCTGAGTTCAGGTCTTTAGGGATAATTCTAACAAATACATCGTACTATTGATTCTCAGTAAAAATTGTTTTCACTTATTTCTCAAAGTTAGTATTTTAAGGACATGGACTATCTGAGCTTAAAAGAGTTAATGTTCTTAGCGCACATTCATAAAGTGATTTCTGTAATAGCCATGATCTTGCCGTACATCATTACCCAGTAGCAACAAGGACCTGAACTCCCAGCCTATGGAGAAATGTGCAGAAACTCCAGGTAATGATGACCATGATTGGCACCATCACTGCATTCTGTATTACTTGTGACAGACTGCCCTGCTGGCAAATCCCACTTGACTCTTACTGAAACTAATGGCTTCCTTCTGGGCCACTGCTGCCTATCCCCTGGTCCCATGAGGTGGTAATCAGGGCAGGTGTATTCTTACACAACACTATCTCCTTCTCCACAGAGCATAGTCAGCTAATTGCCTAGGTGGGCAGCTGGCTGAACTGGGCCAAACATGCCCTTTCTTGAGGGCTGGAATACTGAGCAGATCAGACCAGTCTGCTGGGCACACACACTCAGTGCTGGGTAGGAATGGCAAGTCTATATAAAGTGTGGATAGGGAAGGGCTGAGAGGCAGCAAGCTTTCTAGGTTCTCCCCAGTCTCCTTCAAGCCCTCAGACCCTGACCCAGGGGCCTGTTGACTTTCCTTCATCTTCTCTTTACTTGCCCTAAATTCTTCTCGATTCAAGTAGCTCAGGGGATTCTGACATCTACCCAAAGCTCCTGTGAGCATGGCTCAAGAAGACAGGAAGAAAAGGCCCACAGAGACCAGAGAGCTATAAGCCTCACAAAACCTAGATCTACAGCAAAGGACTTTCCTTGATTCAAAGACAAGCACGAGCTGAATGGATAAGCAAAATCAATTCACTGTTGGAGGACTCTTGTTATCTGTCATTGCAGCACACAACAGCACAGAAGAGCACAGGGTTTTCAAGATCACTTGTGTTCTTCCCCTACAACAGGAGTAACTCACTGCACCTAGGCTTCAAAGAGTGATTCTGTCCCTGTACCTACAAGATCCAGGGTACACATTTGCATTCAATACCTGGTAGGGGAGGGACACAGGCACAGAGGTATCCAGTCCCTATTCCCTGAAACCTAACTGCACATGAATAATTTATAGCCATTCCCTCTGGTTAAAGTGGGTCATGTCAATTTTGTTTCAGATTTTCCCAACTAGGTGGGTGTACACATCGCATCATTAGCATATTTTCCATACTCCACTTCCCCTGACCCACACAGAAAAGATGAACACAATCTTCCATGATCCACCCACTCCATACCAGGTGGCCAAACACTGGGTCATTAATTCTGCCCACACTCTTGGGAGTCTGTGTGCTAGCCATGACCTGCTGGTATCAAGGCTACACATGCCCTACTCTGCATAGCTGGGGCTAGAAACCTGAAAGCTACATTTTAACAGGTCCTTGCCAGCTGGATTGTGGCTAGGGTCTGCTAGGTTGACACTGGAAGGCAGGAGGAAGGACAAAGACTTACCTATTCCCCACTTCTACTCTCAGCAGAATTTCTAATCTGTTCTAGCTCTTCATACTCATTTGTAACCATTCTCCCTGGTCTAGACTGTGGCCATAGGAAATACCTATGAGGCTTCTATTTACTAACAGAGGCCAGCAGAGTGACGCAGAGGCCATCCAAACAATGAAGCCAGAAGTGTGATGACTAGTGGTTGAGTCAAAACAGAAAGAAATCAGAGGGATGTGTCATTCCTCCATCACCTGTGGTATGGTTCCAAATCATCCCCAAAACCTGGGCACAGATTAGCCCTGCTGGGCTGGCTGAGCTAGAACCAGCAAGGACAGCTGGAGGAGGAAGGCACCTGGTTAGTCCATCTGGCTGCCACTAGATGAGCCCTAAGAAGTCTCAAAGTTCCCATTTACAGAGATCCTCAGGTGGGCCAAGGGACCAGCCATGGCAGTCAGTGTGCAGCAGCTCTCCATGGGAAAGTGCCAGGCCACCAGGAAGCAGCCTGACCACAGCTGGAGGACTGCAGGCCCTGGAGGGCAGCCAGGACTAGACTGTCAGAGGCTCAGTAATAAAGTCAACAGCCGTTTCCAGAAGCTGTTGAAATTTCAAGACATTAAAAGTACTTCTAGAAATAGGGGTAAAAGTTGAAGGATGTTCACAGAAAGCCAAGAGTATATAATTGCCAGAGCTGGAACAAAAACTGGGGTGTTCCCAGAAAGGGCATGTAGCAGTGCACAGGAAGTAAGAGCTGATGATGACCCTGAACAGTAGAACACACCCAAGGGGTTCCCTGGGGAAGGCCCAGGCATGAGTGGCCCACACACCTGCTTCTCCCAAGAGGTGCCTGCAATCACGGATGCTCAATATCACAGCCAAAGAGGCCACACCAGAAACACAGTAGGGCACCCTTTCCAGATATTTCCAATGTGGAAGACATTAATTCCCTAAGCCAATGACGGTCAGTTATACCTTGTGCTATTTATTGTTTGGATTTGGGTAAATACAGGGAACCTTGACAACCAGCTTTCTAACCCTCTCATTTCCGGATGAGGAGATGAGAAGTATGATTTGTATATAAGAAAACAAAAAGTCAAAGCACCAGGGCTCAAGTGACTCAATGTAGGTCTGACAACCTATGCCCTACTACTCATTATGACAGCCAGGCACTAAGGGCGAGAAGGTAACAAGGTGGGAAGTCAATCTCCAAACAGCCACAATTAGCTGATTGCTTCTCACTTGAAAAGAAGCATGAAACAGCTCTTTGGTCTATAGCAGAAACTAATCCACGAAATTTTAAATAATGTGTAGAACCCAAAGACAAGAAAGAACCTATCAAAGGATTACAAGATGACAACTGAGAAAAAAACACAAATCAGAGGCAAAATAATTATGCTCAAGCAAAAACAATTTACAATTTTTAAAATTCCATTCAAGTTAAAAATAATATCAATGTTAGCTATTAGTGGCTCACTCCTGTAATCCTAGCTACTCAAGAGATCTGAGAAATACAGTTAGAAGCCAGCCCAAGCAAGAAGTCTATGACTCTTAGCTCCAATTAACTACCAAAAAAGACAGAAATAAAGAGCTGTGGCTCAAGTGGTAGAACACCAGCCTTGCACACAAAAAGCTAAACAACAGCACGGAGGCCCCGAGTTCAAGCCCCAGTACCAATACACACATACCAAAAAATAAATAATAAAATCAAAAGCTGAGCATAGTGGCTCATACAGAAATAAGAGATGAGAGGAGTATAATCCAAGGCCAGCCAGGGCATAAAGGTTTGTAAGACTCGATCTCAACCAATAGCTAACAGGATATATAGCACATGCCTATGACCCCAGCTACAGGGGAAGCACAATGGTTGGCACAGTGGCACGTGCCTGTTTATCCCAGGGAAGAGCAAGTAGGAGAATCACAGCTATGGCAATCCAGCGTATAAAGTGAGGCTCTACCTTAAAAATAACCTATGCAAAGCCAGGTCCTAGTAGCTCATGCCTGTAATCCTAGGTACTCGGGAGATCTGAGACTTGTGGTTCAAAGCCAGCCTGGGCAAGAAATGTCTGTGATATTCTTATCTCCAATTAACCACAAAAAGCTTTCCCTGCTTCTTAGCATATAAAACACTCTGTTCCTTAAAATTGCTATGCTAATAACTTTTATTTCTTAAATCCAAACTCCAGCATTTTGAAATAAGCTAATAAAAACTGTTCTTCCCCTGATGAGGTTAAAGTTGAAGGTGTTATATTTACAGGTCCTGGAAACAACTTGCTAAGACTTTTTTTTGTTTTGTTTTGTTTTTGTTTTTTTGGGTCCGGTCGTGGGGCCTGAACTCTGGGCCTGGGCGCTGTCCCTCAGCTCTTCAGCTCAAGGCTAGCGCTCTACCACTTGAGCCACAGCGCCACTTCCGGCTTTTTTCTTTTTGCTTATGTGGTGCTGAGGAATCGAACCCAGGGCCTCAGGCATGCAAGGCAAGTGCTCTACCACTGAGCCACCTTCCCAGCCCCTTGTTAAGACTCTTGATATGTAATGTTTTAAGACTGTCTTAAGCTTTGGTCAAATTTTTATTCTTACCTAAGATGCCTTAAACTTACTAACATTGCCATTATAAGAATAAAATACACTGTTGTATCTTAATGGAATTATTAAATACTGTTTCACTGGAAAAAAAAAAAAAGCTGGAAGTGAAACTGTGACTCAAATGGTAGAGCACTAATCTTGAGCAAAGAGTTCAGGGACCACACCCAGGCCTGGAGTTCAAGCCCCTGGGCGGGCACAAACACAAACACAAACACACAAACACACACACACACACACACACACACACACACACACACACACATGCAAACAACAGCAGCTAAAGGCATAGTTTAAATGATAAAAGGCCTTCTTAATAAGTGTGAGGCTGAGTTCAATCTGCAGTACCACCAACAATAATAATATCAAGAAATTATGAGCCAGGCAGGGGTGGCTCTTGCCTATAATCCTAGCTACTCAGGAAACAGAGATGCGAGGACTGTGGTTTAAAGCCAGCCCAGGCAAGAAAACTTGTAAGACTCTTATCTCCAATTAATCACCAAAAGCTGGAAATGAAGCTGTAGCTCAAGGGGTAGAGCAAAACAGCCTTGAATGAAAAAGCTTAGGGAGAGCGCCCAGGTCCAGAATTCAAGTTCCAGTATTAGCACAAAAGGAAGGAAGGAGGGAGGGAGGGGAGTGGGAGGGGAAGGAGGGAGGGAAGATTACATGGCATACAGACGCTATTTGCTTTAAGTAACTCAGTTGGGAACACAAGAAAGTGACTGGATGGGGAGGTGAAGATGAAGCTAGTTTGGCACTGAGTTCAGGCATACTCACATCTCGTGATGGGCACATAGGCTTTGGAAAACTGTAATTTAAAAATCCCCATCTTGAAAAGTTAGAAATTCACATAGAAACAGCGAAGTTATCATCAGGGAAGCACACACATGCCACACATAGTATAGATTACTTAGAGCAGGCCTAGCACATAAACACCAGCCCTCATCAACTGTCACATTTGTAACGACTTTTTCACAAAATCGAGTTAGCATCAGATGACAAGGTACTCAAATGACATGGCATGACTTGATTTCTAAATGACTCATCTGGTAATGATTCTGGGAAGCATTTTTTCAACTGGAATCCATGTAAAATTTCCCTGGCTATATTTATTTAGCTAGACATACAATTCAAAAAGAGACTTTAGACACTGTTGTCCCTTGATCTCCACAGAAGTTTTTTTCCAGGGAACCCCTGCTCTTCCCAATTACCAAAACATCAGACCAAGTCTTCTATATAAGATGATGTAGTAGCTGAGTACCAGTGGCTCACACCTGTAATCCTAGCTACTCAGGAGGCTGAGATCTGAGAATCGAGGTTCAAAGCCAGCCCGGGCAAGAAAATCTGTGAGACTCTTATCTCCAATAAACCACTAGAAAACCGGAAGTGGTGCTGTGGCTCAAGTGGTAGAGCACTTGCCTTGAGCTGAAGAGCACAGGGACAGTGCCCAAGCCCAGAGTTCAAACCCCACAACTGACAAAAAAAAAAAAGATGATGTAGTGTTTGCACATCTCCTACATACTTCCAATCATCTCTAGATGACTTAGAAGACCTAACACAATGTAAGTGCCATGTGGATAAGAGCTATACTGGATTGTTCATGGGGATAAACACAAGAAAAAAGTCTGTGTATGTTCCACACACACAATCATATGACACATTACACATCAGCAACAACATGACATTTTCAGTCTCAGATTAATTGGATGTATAGAAAGTGATGGCCACAGCTTCTATTAAGTGCTACAGTAGGACCTGGGAAATGGGAAGAAAAGATTTTCTTACTTGTAGATGCACAGATGACAAGTTAGCATGGGTGTCTTTCTGCTGAAGGTTACCTGCCCAGTAGGTTCCTAGATTCCAAAGGCAGCACAAATGGAAATGCCCAGAGGATGTGGGAAATGAGGAGGCATTCCACACTGCAGCACTGCTGTGAGGAAGGTGCAGAAGACAGATCAAACCTTCACGCTCAACTGAAAGGGAGACAGAGGGACAAAGAGGGACCCAGTGTCAAAGGAACCAAGGAACAACTGCATTTGTTCATGTGGAAAGGACAGATGAAAGCTCCTGGCAGTATCTAAAAGGAAGGAAGGTGCCAGGCAGGACATGTGGGCTGAGGGCGGAGGGACCAGGAAGGTGGGCACGGCCACCCAGGATGCAGAGTGGGTGGGGAGAACTCTGGCTCCAAGGTCACTGTCAGAGGCCATGTATTTTTGCCATTGTGCTCTCTGTATCTGCTACATTCATGGTGATAAGCTGAGCTAGTGGGAGTGACATGCAAGTCTTGACTCAACTATGTAACCAAAACATAAGGCAAAGCCCAGCGCTGAACAGGAGGAGGAAGGAGCTACCATGAAGCCCAGAGCAAAGCCTATGTTCCCAGGAAGGAAAGAAAGGAGTATTCATTCTCCTTTCTCTAGGCTTTATACTAACTAAACGCACAGCAGATGGCAGGATGCTCAGTTCTAGTCATTGCAAGGGCTGGAAGCGCTCCTTTGGGACCAAGTAAATAAGCGCCTGTTTCACTGAGCCTTGAGAAAGTCAAAGTCAACTGTCTAAGTTTAAAGACCATGCTTCTCAAATTGAGGGCCAGAGATCAAGCATTCCCATGAGAGAATGCTGGGAAGATATGGAAAGAAATCACTTGAACCTCCCCCCAGACTCCATCCTGTCCACCCTTGAGATTATTCACCGAGGCCAAGTCACAAGCCCTGCCCCAAGCCCTGCTCCTTCAGCCCCAGCAGGGTCCCAGAAGGAGGCAAGCTATAGGCCAGAGTGGTAGTTAATATTATGGAAGATCCAGGCCATTTCCACAGAAAATTACTTCCTTCCTGTGAAGGAAGAAGTCAGCCTGGGGAAGCTCCGGGAAATAGCTGTAGGGAAAATACACAGGGCTTCATCAAGGAATGAAAGGCTTTAAGAGCAGAAGAGCTTTTGTGTCAACAAGAAAAGATCAGGAACCACTTTCAGTGGCCCATAAGCTTATTCTAGAAAAATATATGGACTCAATCTCTATTGAACATTAGCCTTAAATAAAAAAATGTCTTTTGGTTATAAGAAACAAAGATTAGTTTCTTTTTTTTTTTTTTTTTTGGTCCGGTCGTGGGGCCTGAACTCTGGGCCTGGGTGCTGTCCCTTGAGCTCTTCAGCTCAAGGCTAGCGCTCTACCACTTGAGCCACAGCGCCACTTCCGGCTTTTTTCTTTTTGCTTATGTGGTGCTGAGGAATCGAACCCAGGGCCTCAGGCATGCAAGGCAAGCGCTCTACCACTGAGCCACCTTCCCAGCCCACAAAGATTAGTTTCTACTGAAAGAACATAGTAAGAATGAGAAATACTCCTAAAATATTTGTCCAAATTAGCTGGCAAGCTTCTGGCAAGAAACCCAGAATAAAAAAGGTGTGAGACAGCGCTACTGGTGACTCACACCTAATATCCTACCTACTCAGGAGGTTGAGATCTAGAGATCAAAAGTTGATGCTGGACCAAGCAGGAAAGTCCCTGATTCTTACCACCCACTAACAAGCAAAAAAAAAAAAAAAAAAAGCCAGAAAAACAAGTGGTAGAGTAACTTAAGTGGTTTAGTGCCAGCCTTAAGCAAAAAAAAAAAAGCTAAGGGACAGCGCCTAGACCCTGAGTTCAAGCCCCAGTACCTGCTCAGGTGAGCATATATGTACACAGTGAGAGAGACAGACAGAGAGAGAGAGAGACGGAGGGAAGGAGGGAGGGAGGGAGGGAAGGAGGGAGGAGAAATAAAGAAAAAAGTGGGAAGAACAGAGAGCTATTGATTGTAACATGAAAATCAACACTAGAGACTAAAGTTGTGACCTCACCTATTACCTAAAGCAATTTAAGTTAAACCACATTTTTGACATTATCTTTCTAAACCCACTAGAATCCTAAGTATAAGATAATAAAAAACAATTCGAGTTACTATCAGTGTCCACATAATAGACTCTAAAATCTGGTGTGCCACCACATATAGATGCTGAATTGTGATCTAATCATGTTACAGACAAATTGCCTTTCTAGAGCAAATGTATACCTAAAAAAGTGACAGATTCTACAGAGTCCTCCTGCTAAGGAAATTGCTTTAAATATGATCATTTATATAAACGTACCCACGTTAAGTATGATCGCTTACTTTAAGTTCCAGGTCTTCTTACAAAAGAGTACTGTTTTATCAGAGACATGTGTATATTACCTATCTATCTGAAAGACAAAAACCAGATGCAACTGGGCACAGGTGACTCACACCTGTAATCCTAGCCATTCAAAAGGCTGAGATCTGAGGACTACAGTTCGAAGCCAGCCTAGGCAGCAAAGTCCATGAGACTCTTATCTACAATTAACTACCAAAAAGCCAAAAGTAAAGGTGTGGCTCAAGTGGTAGAGCACTAGAATTGAGTGAAAAAAAAAAAAGTGCCCAGCCCTGGAGTTCACGCCCCAGTACTAGCAAAAACAAAAGTAAAAACAAAGGCCAGATGTAAACATCAACCTTTAAGATCTTTGCATTAGATACAGCCAGTAAGGGTGTCTCTAACTGAAGTCACATGGGCATTTCAATCATGTTCTTCAACTTTAAATCAATTTTAACGTACTCTATATAAAGCCATGTTCAGCCATGTTCAGAATATTAAAACTTATTTTAAAACCTCTTGGCCTTAGAAGTCCTGTAGCAACCATGCTCTACTTACACAGTTTCATGAAGGTTCTCTTCCGCCTTTCTCTCTTAAAATACTCCTTTCCTTTACTTGTCAATGCTATACATTATAAGATCAAAAGCAAAAATGCCTAAGTAATGCCATTTGCCAGGTGCTGTTCCTCACATTTGCTTGGGTGTTTTGTTTTGCTTCGTGATGCTAAAGATGGAAACCAGGGCTTCACAGTACTAAGGTGAGTGTGAGCCTTCCTAGTCCTAGCTTGCCTGCCTTTTTAACTCATTTTAATCTATGTAAGTAATTTCCAGTGAAGACAACTTAGATATCAAGAGGTAATCAACCCTAGTAAAAAGACAATGGCAAAGTCAAGATCTGATACACACACACTCCAGAATCTGTGAAGATTCCAGAACCTGTAAATACCACAAACCCCAAGACTGGGGGTTTATTTCAATATTCTCAGGGCCTGGGTTCCATCCCCAGAGCTAAGAGAGGAGTGGCAGTAGAAGGGAGGACTAGAATCATACAAGGAAGAACGTAGCCACACTGAGGACTTGAGAACTAAAATCCTATTTTTTTTCCTCTGGCTTCTCTCCTACAGTAATGTTACCAACAGTGCATTGATACACACATTTCATGCCATGGGCTCCCTCCATAACCCACAGGTACCTCAAAGCAAGAGTGGCGTAAATCTCTGGAACCTGCTTGGGATGTCAAATCTGATTCATCCAGGGGGCAGTGAGCAGGGTGGTGAGTTTACCTCCACACTCCAATCCACAGAAAACCTACAGCCTATCTCCCACAACCCAGTTATTCTGTAAATTATTGTAAGCAGAGTCACAATTTGTGTGCCGCCTTGAGGACATCTTGTATCTCTTAAGCTTTCCTAGAAATGTTACTATATTTTCCCTCCATTTGCTTCCTGCTAACCAAGAACTGGGGGAGTTACCAGCACAGTGATAGTCATGATTACTCAGCCAGAGGGCAGAGAATGTAAAAATAAGAAGACCTCTGCTCACTCAAGAGACATGTTTTAAATAGGACTCTACCAGCTGGGGATAGAGAACTGGCAAGCTACACACTAGGACTGCCTTGTCATAGCACAATAAAAACTGTCTTTGGACTTTGTTCCTGATTTCTGGTACTGAGTTCCTAAACCCCTTGGGATTTCTTGAGTGATAATAAGTGTCTTTTGTTGTTCATGATGAGCCCCCATTTTGTACCCTTAAGAGAACACTGGGTAGGTCCCTAGGCAGCCTAACAATAAAGCATGATCACCAGAAAGCCCTGCCCTGTGCTCAACACCACCACTGGGAGAGAAAGGGGATGACCATTTAATTATACAACTCAAAAAATGGGACTTGGGAAGTTCCAGGGTTGCTGAGCCCAGTGGAATGCACCTCCCTTCCCCAGCCTCCTCCCACCCACCCCCCACATTCTACAGGCTGTTCTTGAGTTTTTAGATTGCCTAACAAACTAGTAATAGAAAATAGGTTGTTTTTCTAAGTTCAGAAAGTTGTCCTAGCAAGTTATTGAACATGGGTTAGCTGTGGGAACCACCAACTTACAGGAAATAGGTCAGAAATATAGGAGATTCCAAAACCTGCAACTGTCATCTCCGATGGGGACAACCTTGTGAAAACGGTTCCAACTCTGAGAAGCTAATGTCAGAAATGAACTGCAGGACATTGGCTGATACCAGAGCCTCCAAGACTGTCCAGTGTGGTCATTGTCCACTGGCCACAAATGGCTTCCAAGTACTCAGAATGTGGCCTGTCAAGTTATGCTGTGTGACTAGATACAATACACACACACATGGGACCAAAAAATAAAATTAGTAGTTTCTTGTATTAAATATATGTTGGCATATATTTGGGTTATGTTGGGCTGATCAAACCATCACTAAAACAAATCTATTTTTCCCCTTTTTTTAAAAAAATGTGGTTACTAAGAAACTGAAAGCCACCTATTTTGTTCATATTTGTAGCTGGCATTCTATTCCCACCAGATAATATGCTAAGATGTTTTCATTTCTAAAAATCTAAGCAATGAAACTATTTTATACCTCAAACATTCACGTGGATTAGAGCCAGCTTGGGGACAGGGGGAGGGGAAGGAGAGGCGGGGGCAATGAACATTTCTGAAAGGCTTTTATCACGCCAGAAACTACCCAGTATCTCCCATGACTTCACCTGACTGAACCCACAGCAAAGGGCAGCCTCCCCATCCTGCCCTAGAAAACGACACAGAGACCTTATGGGAGCAAAATCTAGGCAAGGCCTCAAATTAAGCAGCTTCCAACTGTACCCCTGCACCTCCCCGAACACCAGGGTCAGCAGACTTCCTCCATGAAGAGCCTGGTAAGTATAGTATTTCAGCACTTGCCAGCCACACAGTCACAACTCCTCAAATCAGCTATGAAACCATAAAGGCAGCTACAGACAATACACACACACACACACACACACACACACACACACACACACACACACACACACACACACACACACACACACACACACACACACACACACACACATATGCCTGACTGTGTTTTAGTGAAGCCAAATCCACAAGGTAGACAGGGAGCAGGATATAACCTGTGGGAGGTGGTTTGCCAGCCCCTGCTCTGCACCCTAGAGAGAAACAGGCATACTAAAATAAATGAGTGTATCAATCATCAGTGTACCAAAATATAACATTTATTCAAGAGACCTTTTACAAACCACTGATTAGGTTACTGTTAAAGCAAGATTCAATGAAGAACATAAAATTCTCCAAGTTAACTCACTGTCAGGCTTCTTCTTTTATCAGACATCACAAATAAGAGTTACTAGGATAATGTCACTGGAGCTATTAAGTGAATGATAAATGACATTTGGGTCAATAATGTATGTGACATAAACAAAATTTAAAGGGAATAGAATGGAACCCATGATTAAACAGAGAAGGGCCAGACCTTCTGGGCCAGAACTATCAAAGTTCTGCAGAGGGGAAGAAACTCATTTGCATGCCACCCAACACCATGTGTGTGACATGGCCTGTCTGGCCACACTATACAGGTATCACACACCTGGTGACAGAAGTCAGTCACACTTGAGCATGTCCCATTCTCTCTTGGACCAACTTTACCTCCTCCTTCCTTAGTCCAACATTCAGAAGACAGCAGGCAGATGGATTACACTAGTAAGCCATCATTACGCCAGTCTGAAGGTCTTCAGAATATTCATTCATAAAGCTAACTACAGAGAGAAATGGTACAGAGGAAACAAAATGTTGGTATACACTCCTTGTGAAAACGTTTGCAAACAAAAGGCAAAGCACCTGGAGAGACACTTCTCACTGGATTTTCCTGCACATCTATACAGGAGTCTGAAGTGTATTTGGCAAGCAATATGAAGGGGAAGGTAGTACTTGAGAAAATAATCTCTAAGTAAGAAAGGGAAAATAAACACATCAAGTTCTTCTCACCTTATTGTTCCTCCCAGACTTCCCACAACCCACCACACTTGCCAGGTAGGATGGGATTGCCCACATTCCCATATTCATGTTGCGAGCGAGCACTGTGGCTTTTCACATGTACTTTTCCTCATCAACACACTTACACCCTCCCTCTTCATTCGCTCAGGACCTCTACAGATCTTTTTTAAAGTTACACTGCAAAAAAAGTAGTGTAGTAGCTTCAGCTATGACAGAACTAGCTATGACTAGGGAGTTCTGCTTTGTAGAAACAAATTGTGAACACAGAGCAAGAGGAACAAGTTTGTTGTATGCACTGTGTTACTCCCCTGCTGCTGAGTAACAAATCAATACAAATTTAGCAGTTGAAAGATACACAAATTATTGCTAAGTCTCTGTGAGTCGTTTGGGATGGATCCTGTGGGTTCTTAATTATACAAGAAGTAGCAATTGTAAGTGCCTATACAAGACATACACATAGACATTTCTAAACAGCATCCTCAACAGGTTATCAAGCCTGTTACAGGCAAGTTGAACTGACCAAAAAAACAACAGGTGTGGGCCACATATATATGTATATGTGGGTCACATATACAGTGGTAATTCTAATCGATTACAATGTAGCTATTGACTATGTCCTGACTGCCTCTTGTTCTCCTTTGCTTAATTTCATCTTATGTTGATTTCATGGCCCTAGGATGGACGGATGGATGGATGGATAGATGGATGGATGGATGCATGAATGGACAGGTGCATTCATACATACATATAATTCCCTATCACCTAGGTGTGCACCACAGATATCTGGTATTTCTATACTGTAGCTGTTTGTGCAAACATAACTAAATCACCTAATGATGAATTTCTCAGAAATTATCCTATCATTAGGTGACACTTGGAAGAAATAGGAACTCTGAGTGTCTTTAGAGAACAGATTAACAATTAAAATAGTAATTAATACAGCTGGATGCCAGTGGCTCATGCCGATAATCCTAACAACTCAGGAGGCTGAGATCCATAGGATTGTAATTCAATGAAGAAAAGCCTTCAAGACTCCATCTTCAGAATAACCAGCAGAAAACCAGGCTGGAGGTGTGGCTCAAGTGGTAGAGTCTCAGCCAAACAAGCAAACTGAGGAAGCAAACTCTGGTACCAACAATAATAACAATAACAACAATAATAATAGCACTAAAAATAATAATGATAATAATGAATTCCTAGATAGATTTGACCAGTGATTTAAAACATGGTAATTAAAATCACTGCCAACTTTATATCCCAAGCAAGGTTTCTGAGAAAAGTTTCCTAACAAAACAGAAAAGAAAAAAGAAATGCTACAACCATAGACATTCGGTCTGCTGTCAGGAAATCCCTTAGAAGCATAGGCCAAGACTGCTCCAAAGCAGTGGGGTAGGTCTTAGTCCAACCCTGAGGTAGTACTAGGTCAGTGACTGGAGCCCTGTTCCTGAAACCTGAGGACTGTTTCTGAGGAAGCCAATTTCAAAGGACACAGTAGTCACAGTGTGTTCAAATTCTAGTCACTTTGTTTAAAAACAGCAGCAACACTGTTTTCTAACCACTCAGGGTTCTCTGGAATAGATGAACTCAGAGTAGTTTGGAGGCATTTATATTCTCACTTCCAGAGGCAACAGTTTGGGTAAAATGATACTGCTATGCTCCTGAAAATTGGCACAACCTTTTGGAGGGACATTAGGGAAAGACAAATCAAAAGCCATAGGATGTTCATATCATGAACTGGTCAGTCATCTCTGAGGAGTTTATGTCAAGGAAATAATTCTATCAGAGAACAGAAAATGCCCACAGATACCTTATCTGCCGCGGAAAAGATTTAAATGACAAATCAACAGACTTTCTGCAAGGGATGAACATTCTACTTTTTGGCACAAGATTAAAAATGGTAAGATGGGGCTGGGAAGGTGGCTCAGTGGTAGAGCGCTTGCCTTGCATGCCTGAGGCTCTGGGTTCGATTCCTCAGCACCACATGAGCAGAAAGAAAAAAGCCGGAAGTGGAGCTGTGGCTCAAGTGGTAGAGTGCTAGCCTTGAGCTGAAGAGCTAAGGGACAGTGCCCAGGCCCAGAGTTCAGGCCCCACGACCAGACCCAAAAAAAGAAATGATAAAGATTATTAATAAAGTGTAGAAAAGGATCCAAGTGACAAGAATATGAAATTACATAACATGGCTATAAACACAAGACAAACATGAAATGTGGGGTTTTTTTTCATTTTGTTTTGTTGGTACTGGGGCTTCAACTCAGGACCTCACACTCTTGCTCAGCTTGTTTGCTCAAGGTTGTCACTCTACCACCTAAACCACTCCTTCAGTCCAGCTTTTGGCTAATTAATTAGAGATGGGTTCTCAAAGACTTTCCTACCTGAGCTGACTTTCTACCTCAATCCTCAGATCTCTGCCTCATAAGTAGCTAGGATTACAGGTGTGAGGCACTAGAGCCCAACTCAAAATTACAAAGAATCTTCTTTTGCAAAAGCCTCTGAAGAGTTACTCTAGTGTGCTTGCTTTGACAGCACATACACTAAAACATACATTAAAACACTGGAACAATACATAGATTAACATGGTCTTGTGGCTAGGATCACACACTATCCCTGACGGATTCCATATGATTTAAAAAAAAAATCCTTACCATTACAAGAAAAGCCACACTCATACAAATCAAATAAATAGGTAGCAGTGCCAGGAAGATGTGTCTCAGCAATCTGAGCGCTGACAAAACTGCACTCTGTTTACACTTTCAGGTCTTAAACATGGCATTGCTACACAGCCTATTGAGAAGACCAAACCAAAAGACAAAGACCCTTCTGCTCCTTCCCTTCCACCTTTCTCAGTCAGATAAAACAGACTGACACATTTTGAGTCAACTCCATCATGTTTTGTTAGGGGCTGAACTCTGACGCACTAGAGCAAGCTGCAGGTTCATGCAAGAATGCATCTGGAACAGTGGTCATTGATAACCATGAAGTGTTCAGATGGTCACAGAGAAGGCATAGCCACTGGAGATGCTTTGGTATAGTGAAAGGATGAAGGATGCCTGCCCACATGTTCCCATTAACCTGCACACCACAGGGACAAAAGCAGCCATGGTCAGGACGGAGCACTAATACAGGGATCTTCTACACACACACATGAAAACTCTCCAAAGCAAAACTGTGTCTGGATAAGATGCTTAGCTTCTTCAAGTTGGTCAATTCATCTGTTCAACTGGGCAGAGGGCAGCCACATAAGACTGTAGAGTAAAATTGAATTAGACAGCATATGAAATGCTCAGCTACATGAAGTGCCCAATAAATATCAGCTATTACTCCTGCCACATTAATCCTTTGAAAATGCACCTTCTCCATTCCGTTATTGTAAGTGAACATTTCTGACAGCTGGTATTCTCTGTTTCACACACAGGGAACCATCATGAATCAAGTCTTTTTTCCCAATTTTCTTTCTATTTTATAGCAAGCATGCTCAAACTCACTAAGGGCCACTTTTCCCTAATACTCTTGAGAACTAAAAAGCCAAATTCTTTAATGTGTGAGTTTTTTTTTTAAGTCCCTGACATTTTCTTGATAGTGGGAGTCATTACAAACCTCTAAACCCCAATCCACAATCCAACCCAACTGCCATTATATTAAATAACCATAGATCCCAAAACACAAATTTATATTAGGGTTTCTGTTAGCTAATAAACAGAATATGTATTTTCATGCCACAACATTGTAAATAATTAAAATTTACAAAGACAATAACTGGGCTTTTATCCAACTTTAACAGAGTTCTTATTTGATTCTCTTTTGGAGAAGGGATTTTTCTCTTCTTATGGTGGACAAAATACTGCAGCACAGGAATGAGTTTTGCTGGGCAAACAGTTTTGAGTTACTTTGCTGCAGAGCCTGTGTAGACTGTCTCAGGCAGGGGGGAAAGGGGAGGTCATAGGTTCACTTGTGTCACTGGAAGACACTGCAATGTACCTTTGAAAAAAACATCTTTCGAGGACCTGAAAGAATGAAAAGGGAAGGTGTTAAGCAGGTTGATGACGTAAGGTACATGTGAAAACCCACAGTGCTAGTAGTTTGCAACATGAATATGGGAACGTTTGGGTTGTGGGAAGTCTGGGAGGGACAACGTGGTCTAGGCTAGGCCCTGCCATCCTCTGCCGTGCCTCCTTTCTCCCAAAGCAAAGTGAGAACTCCTTGAGGCTCCTTCTCAGAAACACCCCACTGCCACGTTTTAAATGAATTTTACTTTTAGACAATTTAAGTTATTAATATAACATAAAAAAGAAATATTTGAGGAGTCAATGGTGGCTCACACCCATATTTCTAGCTACTCGGAAGGCTGAGATCTAGAGACTCACAATTTAAAGTCACCTAAGCAGAAATGTCTGTGAGATTACACCTCCTATTAACCAGTAAAAAGTAGGGCTGGAGGTGTGGCTTGAGTGCCAGCCTGGCAAGCTCAAGGACATGGGAACAAACCCTAGTACCATCAACAAAAAAGAAAACATATACATATGCATAATCAGCTTTGTCTAGCCCAAGTCTATGGACTCCCATCAAGTCTACCTACTCCCCACTAGAAAGGAAGGGCTCCCTCTTTAAGGAATTATTCAGTACTTCTTGTCCCCCCACCCACTACCTTCCTACCACTACTCTCAAGAGGTACCATTACTGAAGGGTGACAGGAAATAGGAATTAGCTACCAGCCTTAACTATGACCCTTTATGCACTCCAGATGATTAACTAATCAATCCCCTCAATGCATACTTTCTCCCTTCCCCCCTCTCCCTCTCTCCCTCTCCCCCTCCCTCTCTCTCACTCTCCCCCTCTCTCTTCTCTGAAAAGAGGCCTTCAAGACTCTTCTCCAAACAGCTTCGAAACATTTCTCTATACCTGAAGCACATCACAGAACTTGGGGTAAGGCTCTTGGTAGACTCTGGCCCATATCTACAGATGGGAGTTCTGTATCCCATGATGTCAGGTCTCTTGGCGCTGGGTTGAAACCACTGTGCCAACCCTATTATCCTCTAGAGCTTCCACAGGGAGCACCAAGACAAAGGTTATTAGCCAGGTCCCAGGCCACAAAAGCCACTTAAGGCCATTGCCCTCCTACTCCAACCAAGGATGTTGCTTGAGCTGCATGATTGTTTCAAAGCATAATGCATCAGACACATTGGAAATCATGAAGATCTGCTGGAGGATTCTGACCTGCTCCAACTTGCAGACAAGCCTGGCATTTAGGGGCTTCCCTACCCTGGCTCAGGCATTTCCATAATAGAGCTCCCAGCTGTCACTGTAGTTTCTGTCTACTGAGAGTATGACACCATCAACTGGGGATGTGGTGGTATCTACAAGGTATGGGAAAGTCTGGGATCACTCCAAGGATTGGTTGCCCAGAGCCGGTGAAAACCATGGGAGGAGAGGCAAGACTTGTCATGGGAGTTGTTGGCCTGTATGCCACACAAAAAAGATGTGTTCATAGCAAGCACCAGTGACCCCACAGGTAGGAGCAAAGAGTTGGAGGGTCTCAAATGTTAATGCATGACTGAGGTTCTCAACTTTACAGACAATAGATCCACCTGTGGAATGTGTTCAACAGAGAGAATTCCTGGCCCAGGAGACCCAATCAGTAGTCCCAAGCAGGTCTCAGGAATTTTGGTCTTTGCATATCCCAGGGCCACATTCTAGAAGCACCATGCTCAACACCATCTTATCCCCTCACCCACTGGAGTGCCACGGGTCTGTGCTACCATGCCTTTTAACCTCCATGGAAAACTTTCCTCCCCAACCAGGAAGGACATCCTCCTATGAGGAATCTTCCACATAGAATTCCAAGGATCCACAGCAGAAAATAATCCCTCCATGGGATGAAGCCTAACTCCAGGCAGCCTAAATGACTTTCCTCAATGTCTACAAAGGAGGGAAGAAAGGAAAAGATGAACTTCATTGTAGAGAAGCATTGCAAATACTACCTCGGTTCACAGGGACATGGTCAACATTGGCAGTGACAAGTCATGCTGACATTCTGTATCCTTGATGTGAAAAGAATGGAACTTTGCCTCTATGGTCATAACCCTCCTTTGGTCATGAGAAAGTATCTGATGACTTAAGAGATAGCCTACCAAACACCTGGCCAATGTCCCAAACTACCAAGTTTAGCAAATCTTGAGAAACTGTCACAGACCAGATGAGTTTAGGAGATCAGGATAAATGAAATGTGAGGTCCTGGATAGGATCCTAGAACAGAAAAAAGAACTTATGTAGCTACTAAGTAAGGCCACTAACACACGGGCCTTAGTTAATAATGGTGCATTCATATTAGTCAGGATTATGATTAATGCCCTGCATCTGTCAGATGACAAAGTTATGGGAACCTTCTAGACTATCTCTGGAACTTTTTGATAAATAAATTACAGTCTTATTTTAAATATATGAGTATATATATTTACATATACATATACACACACATCTATATAACAGATGTTATAAAAATACACATATACACAGTATACTACCACCAATTTTAATTATGGCAAACTGAAGTTTAGAAAGACTGGGAAACCATCAAACTCAAGAAAAGGAGAGGGGGCTGGGAAGTTGGCTCAGTGGTAGAGCGCTTGCCTTGCATGCCTGAGGCCCTGGGTTCGATTCCTCAACACCACATAAGCAAAAAGAAAAAAGCCGGAAGTGGTGCTGTGACTCAAGTGGTAGAGCGCTAGCTTTGAGCTGAAGAGCTGAGGGACAGGGCCCAGGCTCAGAGTTCAGGCCCCACGACCGGACCCAAAAAAAAAAAAAAAAAGAAAGAAAAGGAGAGGGCCAGTCACGGTGATGCATACCTGTTAATTGCAGCTATTTAGGAGGAGGTAGAGACATGAGAATCAGGAGTTAAAAGAGGCCAACCAAGTTAGCCAGGAAATACTATGTCAAAAATGAAATATAAAACCAAAGGACTGGTGACACAGCTCAAGTATTTAATTACTAGAGTGTTTGCTGGCATGTGAGGCCCTGGGTTTGACCTCCAATACTGTACTCCGAGAGAGAGAAAGAGAGAGAGAAAGAGAGAGGGAGAAAGCGCATGCGCACCTGGGCTCAAGGCCTTGAGTTTGATCCCTAACACTTTAGTTAATCAATCTCTCAATCAATAAACAGGAAGGGGTGAAGGAAAATAGATAAAGACACCTACTGATTAGCTTAATAATAGTGTGCAGTTACACAGCTGAAGTACATACATTATCTATATTTAAGTATGTAAAATGGTATACTGCATGAATTTGCAAATGAAAAAAACTTATCTTAAATGATACTGAACAAGGACTTATTTAAGGCATTATGTTTTTTCCTGAAGACCTAAGAACCAGGAATCCAAGTATTGAATCTACCTCTAAAATTACATCCCAAAATTGATATCTCAAAATAAACTTGTCTTATTCTCAAGTTAAGCTCATAAGAAATACCAAGTATTATAGTCTACCATTAACTATAGTTATTGCACAAACAATATTTTACACTAATCCACATCATCAAAAGCTAAAGGAAATGCAGACTGACTCATCATAAGTTCGAAGAAGAACCACTAATAATGACTCTATTTGTTTTGAAGGCCAGAATTATTTTCAGATGATAAATGGAGCTTAAAAGTAAACACTGTCATCTATCCACCTTTAGAAAATAGTTGTGTAATGCCTTACTATCAAAATAGCTTGTGTTCAGTATGAGCAGACCACAATCAGCAATCTGAAGTACTGCATCCAAAATATATATAAAAGGTTTTCTTGGTTCAACCCCAACAGACAGACAGACACTCTCTCACACTCACACACACACACACACACACACACACACACAAACACACAAGCATGCATGCACAAACACAATCTATAGTAGAGTGAGAAACAGCTTAAATTTCAAAGGAAACATACTCCCAATTAGACCATCAGGAGGATAAACTTGTGAAATGTCTGAACAGGATTGATCTGCATTATTCATCGCAATGCAGGGTGGTAATCTGATTAACTAAATTTTCACTTGGTTAAAATGACATTACTACCTACAAGCCAGTATCAGTATTAACTGGTCAAATAATCTTTTGCTACCTGATGCCAACCTTCTATTAAAAACAGCAAAATAGTCTTACCAATCTTGAAGAGTTTAAGGTGTTAAGCACAGAGCCAGTATAAGAGTTTACATTATCTAGGCAGTAAGGACTAGTTGCTCAGTATCCAGTGTTCATCAAACGTAAACATAAGGTCTCACTGCCTCATTCAGCCTCTGAAACAGCAAATGTGGCAACAGAATGATTACATTTGCCTTAAGTGCAGCCACTACCAAGGTGACAACTCCAGCCTCCAGGAGGTACTTTTGCATCAGAGTTTCTGGGAACTTGCAGAAAACACAATCATTTCCTAAACATGCTCAAAATAAATTCTACCTGGACTTTAGTGGGAGAATGTCCCGGTGGCTCCCCACACACATAAAGGTAAAGAACTATCATTTATATACTCATTAAGATTAGAGTTGATTGTGAACTTATAAACGTCTCTACAGCACTGGTTTTATAGGTCTTTTGAGGGCTTGAGGGTTTTGGCTGGTTCCCATAGCCCTTGGCACATAGCAGGGATCAACAAGAATTAATCAATTTAGTTGAACATATCCTGAAAGCAAACCAATAGTCCAATCTATAGGTGGAATAATGATAAATATATCTATGTCTATAGAAACATCGCTGTAACTACATATGTAGCATATATGCACAATTAGCATGGATAATTCAAATGGGCTTCATTGTATTTCAATACACATACACAATGTACTTTGATCAAACCTACCCACTCTAATACTTTTTCTCATTCCTTTCCTCCATTTTAAACAAATAGGTTTATAACGGGTTTCACTAGTCTACTTTCGTATATCTATATAAAGTACTTGGGTTAAATTTATACCTGTTCACACTCACTCATAAACAAAAATGTTTTACATTATTATCTTTCATTTTTCAGGGCTAGATTCCATGTGTGGGAGGAACATGTGATATCTGTCTTCCTCAATCTGGCTAACTTTTGCTTAATTTGATGATCTCTCGTTTCAACCATTTTCCTACAAATGACATAATCTCAATTCTTCTTTATGGTTGAATAATATGTCATTACACATGTGTGTATGTATACCACAAAATAATGCCATTTTTTTCTATCTTTACCCTCATTCCCCTCCAACCTCAAATGTACTCAGAAAAATGTACCAGCAACATAGATTTAAGTCATTCATTGTGAGCTGATTTTAAGGGGGAAAAAAAGCTCTTGGCAAACATTAGCAGCAACAACAAACACTAGTTTCATAAAAGACAATGACAGGTGTCAAGCAGATAAAATGAATTGGGTAACTTAGCCAAATCAGTACCAGAGGAAAAGGAGCCTCTGCGTCTCTACTTATATGAATCAATATTGTTGAAGTTCAAATTTAAAAGAGCTATTCATCAAGTTCGGCATGATATAATTTAATCTAGCTCCTCTTAAAATGGAAAGTCAGAAGCAACTGCTAAAGGCTATGTTTTATTGGAAGGAGAATAAAGTCATAATAGAGCAGAGTTTGTAGCTTTAGATTTGGGGTACTCCTTAGCCTATCTGCATCTAAGCCCAGATCATTGGCTAAATCCTCTCCAAAGCCTCAGAATTGGGATGCCTATGAACCAGCAACAGTGACCTATAATTTTCTCACCTACAAAACAGCTGATTCAGAACAATCCCTCTCCACACAAGCAGGAGGAATCCATGATACAAAGCCCAGTGTTAGAAACAAAGATACGTTTAACAAAAATACTTGCTGCTGTTTTGCAGCAATAACATCAGAATGTTATGTTCCTTTCAGTCCAAAGAATTACTATTCATCTTCAGTGAGTTTTCTCTATCTACAAGAGATTAAATAAAGATGGATTGGACATCTAAGGATCTCAGGAAGTTGGCACATTTGCAAAAGTGCTGATTCTGTGTTTACCCTGGTAACAGAACAGGAAGAGGGTGATAAGAAACAACAAAGTCAAAAGGAAGAGCACAAGAACAGGAAATAATTTACACAACCCACCCAAGGAACTGTCCAGTTGACAGGCCTCTTGATTTTCTAGACTTTTACTACTTGATCAGGTAAGAATTCATTTATAAAGAAAAAGAAAAGGTTCAGACAGCAAATTCATATCTCAGGCTGGCTAATAGGCAGCTTTGCAGACGCTGAAAGTCAGCAACTAACAGCCAAATTAGAACTCTCCCTTTCCTTTTCCTCCACAGGGTTTAATTTGTGGTATTTTTGTTCTCTCCCCTGAAGAGTTTTAAAACCATATCCCCCTTAAAAAAAAAATCTAAACATTCAAAAGCTAACACATGACCAGCTCAAAAATGATCAGACTGAATCAAGAACCCTATGAGCTTTACTAATAACAAAACAAAAAGGCTTCTGAACTAAAATGGCATACATCTTTGACTAGCCCAAACTCAACAAAGCCATTCTTTCTTTTTTACCAGGCTGCTGTACCTGGGCTTTTGTGCTCAAGGCTAGCGCTCTATCACTTGAGCCACAGTTCTATTTTCAGCTCCTTGGTGGCTAATTGGAGATAAGAGACATGAATTTTTCTGCCTAGGCTAGCTTTGAACCATGATCTTCAGGTCTCAGCCTCCGGAGCAACTAGGATTACCAGTGTAAGCCACCAGCACCAACCAGGCTTTAGTGACTGATAAAGTCTCTCCAATACTCTCAGAGTCATGGGGCATCCTAAGGCTCTAATGGCATCCTACCCAGCTATCCAGACATTTCCAGCAAAAATTATCTTGTCCTACATGTATGATTAAAAAAATATGCTGAATTAGAAATATTTTTAAAAAACAGTTTTCACCGGGCTTTAATACTAACATTACAAAGAAAACTCAGTTAAGTCAATTATAATAAATTAAGATTCTCTTTTACATATTTAACTGCGCAGATGTACAAATGGTGTTCAGGTCTCTACAGATGTATTGCTTTTCACTCTGTTGGTTAAAACAGAAGAATGAAATTCTTCTGGTGTAAGAGAGTATATATGTCACTGATTTAAGACATCTAACAGAGCAGAGAAGCTTCACTTTTATCTCTAGACTGCTTAAATATTGGCATTTTGAACCAGCTAATTCATCCTTGTGGGCTGCCTAATTTATTATGGAATGTTCAGTACATCCTGGTCCTGTACCCACTGAATTCCTCCCAGTAGCATCCCTGGGCACAACAATTAAAAATGCCTTCCGAGAGGGCCAAATGTTCCCATGGAAAAAAAATGCCCCAATGGAGAACCAGCAGTTTACATACACAAATAGAAGTGGTTCATGTTTCGGTCAACTTTTCCAAAATATTGACCTTGAAAAAAATAATTGTGGACTGGCGAAAGTGACCTGTCTATATTTTATAATCCAAATCTAAAAGCTAACCCAGCCCACTAACAAGAATCTACATGTATTCACATATAGTGTATTGAAACTGCATTTTCCTGAGGCTTGTTTTTTTTTTTTTTGTTTTTTTTTGGGGGGGGGGGGTGTTTCCTGTCGTTCAGTTTTGTTTTTTTCCCCAGCAGTGGGGCTTAAATTCAGGACTATGGGCACTTGGTTTCTCTACCACTGAACCACTCCTCTTGCCTGAAAATATGATTTCTTCCTTAGTGTTGAAAATGTGTTTCTTTCCTTAGACCTGGAGCCCTAGACCACACACAATAGGCAATCATGAAAAGACATGCTTTAACAGAACATGAATTCAAATTCTCTGCCCATGGTGGCTGAGCACCTTAAGTACATGGCTGAATCCAACTTAAGAAGCAACTCCACCAAGCTCTTGATCTATAGGTGGTCCAATCACATGAGCTTTAGTTCCTTCCAGGAACGCTCTAAAATCAAAGTGACCACAACAGAGTCACACACCCTTCCTTTATTTTTTACACAATAATGCCGTTTCTTCATAGCTGCCACTGGGTCTTGTCTCCTGCACCCCACATATAAGACTTCTAACTCCAAGCTACCTAGGTTCTAAGAAAACAATAACTGAAACAAGGAAAGGGAAAACCACAAGTGTCACTCAACAGACCAGATGGCAAACATACCAACTTCAAGATAAATGGCCAAATGCAGAGATGTCAGAGACACATATAACTGTGAAAATGTTAAGGGAGAAAACCAAAAGCATGGAAACAATGGAAATGAGTGGGTCTAATTTCCTTCAAATTTCTTGCTAGATACTGCTAAATGTGTTTCTTTTTTTTTTGAAAAAAAGTCTAAAACCAAGTCCAAGTGACTCATATCTATAATCCTAGCTACTACTCAGAAGGCTGAGAACTGAGGACTGGGGTTTGAGGCCTGCCAGGGTAAACAATTCCTCAGACTCTTGTCTCCAAATAACTAGCAAACAAACAGAAGTAAGGGTGCTGCTCAAGTGGTAGAACTCCATCTCTTAAAAAAAAAAAAAAGGCCAAGGCCTAGATTTCAAACCCCAGAACTGGCAACAACAACAAAGAAAGAACTAAAATTGTAACTTTCTGAATCCTTTTCTTGGTTTTTGAGGGAAAATAATAATAATTAATAATAATAATGACTCAAGGAGCTTGTGGTTTTATGTCAATTCCCCAAGTGGATTTCCCTCACTCAGAGCAGTAAGACAGAGCCATTTCCAGCACTTTTAACCACCCCCTCCTCACACTGTCTTGAAAACAGGAATACAAGCTTTTAAAATGATTGTCCTTCAAATGAACACAGCTGTTGAGGAGAGAAACACAGCAAATGTTCTTGTCTTTCACAGTCAGGCTCTTAAGTGACATAATTAAAATACTTGTTGGCTGGCAGACATCCTTACATATTCAACCAAAAATCATGAACCATGTCCTTGAAGGAAAACCATTGGAGACATCAGTGGACTTTGTCCTTTCGGATGGCCAGTGCACCTTTCTATGCATTTCACTATGGTCCTGCTGCTTGCTAACTTATTTCTCCCTGGTTAGCTGCACCCATCCCGGCCTGATTATTACAACTAAATAAATCTCTTTGCTGCTACCCATTCTACAGCATGCTCTAGACAGAGCTGGCTCCATAGGTAGCAAGATGATTGCAAATCTAAACTTGTGAATGAAAAGATCTTGCCCAAGTTGGAGTCTGTCTGACACCTAGGGCAACAGGTAGTTAGTTATATCTCAATATACTTCAGACTCCTGGCTGTACTTCAAGCCCATCTGCTCAGGAAGAAAGTTGACCAACCCTCTGATAGCCTCAGGAGCCTTTGAAACATGGAAGGGTAGGTTTAGGATGGCTTGGCATGTACAAAACTAATTTGGAATGGCAGCCAATATCACAGTTCCTGTAGGGACCTGGTAGCAGCTGCTTGTAAGAATCTAGATTAAGACATGATGACAAAGAGACCCCAAACCAGTGCCATCTTGGAATTCTTCAAGACCTTTACAGATGTCATAAGGTATCAAGGAAAAGCATGTAGTACCATCAGCTCTCACTACTGGTAATAAACACTTTATTCACCTACACATGGATAATAGCAACTCATTAAAAAAAAAAAAAAAATCACACAGCCAGAAAGAGACATTTCAGCCCTTCAGAGGTGAGAAACCAAGAAAGTACCAGAAGACACTGGCACCAGCTTCCTCCACTAGGGGGAAGATTGAATAGCACCCACCATATAGTCCTTTATGACACACACTAGTGGTATGGTATCTACAAGGCAGGCTACAAACTAACCGGATGAGCACTTTTAATATGCAAGAGTGAAATCTGAACTAATTCAAACTCCTGTACTTTTTGAGCCACAAATGGAAAATTCCACCTTAGTCTCATATGACAAAATGCAGTCAAAACACAGACACATAAAAATATTGTTTAAAATAAACTTTAAGCTAAGTTAAGGTATATGGGAATCATAAATAAATCTCCTGATTAGATTTAGCTTCCACCCTCAAGTTATCACACTATGTATTTTCAAATATTCCAGACTCTAGAAAAAGAATCCCATGTCTGAAACATTTCTAGTCCCAAGCACTTTAGAGAAGGAATACCCAAAGTGTACTAAAATGGAAATGCCTCCCTACCCACCTAGTGGTTGTACAGATTCCTCCAGTGGAACTTTTCAAAGTGTGATGCCCATCCCATACCACCTGAGAATTGATTAAAACAGCCAATTTCCAGGTCCCACCACAAACCACAGCATCAATGGTCTTCTTCTAGGGAGCTGGTGCTCACCTACATTGGAAAGTTGGTCAGTTAGCTTACAGGAGAGTGCAGTGCGGCCAGAGAAAAGAAGCCAGAGAAGAGGAGCCATGTCAATGGAACCCTTCACAGCTACCTGCTCATGACCACCTGAGCAGGTATTAATTATTCATTTCATTCATCCAAAGTCCAGGACCTCTTCCATAGCATGGCTGATTAGAAGTTGCCAGCATGAATCTTTATATCCAAGTTCTACGCCCTACCAACAATTCTCTATCAGTGTTCCTCAAATCCTATGTAATCGTAAAAGTTTATGGCTCTGTTTTATGTTCAGATATATCTACATTTTAAGAGGGGATGGTGGCCAGGAGGGTGAGTGTGAATTCCATGGGCCATGGAGCCAAAGGCTACGCACAATTCTTTTCTAACCTTTCCATAAGGATAGAAACAAAGTTCCTGACTCAGTTCTGATGAGGATGTAATGAGTTACTACATGCAAAATGCAGTAATTACAATGTCTGCTATGTGGTGTGTACATGTCTATGTGTGAGGAAGAAGTTAATGATACCTTTTTTTAAAAAAGGTATGATTTTAACTACTATACTTATGGACTGAATACTTAACATGTATCAGAAATAGGGTAAAGAGTGATTCCTTCAAAAGATATTTTACACTAGCAAGTTAACCTCTAGAATTAAAAGACACCTGAAAAAGATTTGTAGGACTGGAAACGTGACTTTAGTGGTAGAGTGCTTTCCTAGCATGCATGAAGCCCTGGGTTCGATTCCTCAGTACTACATAAACAGAAAAGGCTGGAAGCAGGGCTGTGGCTTACGTGATAGAGTACTAACCTTGATCACAGAGAGGCTCAGGGACAGTGCCCAGGCCCTGAGTTCAAACCTGAGGACCAGCAAAAAAAAAAAAAAAAAGATTTGTAAAATGCACAAGGTATGTTGATTATATGCATTCACTTTCAACCAAATATGATTTTTAGCATTCTACAACTGAATGTACAAAATATCACATTATTCTTTAAAACTCCACAGGTTATAACTTTCCCAATAAAGCACAATGATAATGACCACTCTTATTTATTCTAAGTTATTTCCACTATGTCTTTTTAGCTATCTTAATTTTGAAAATGTGGAACAAAGGAGGCATAAATCATGAAAAGAACCTCCCCATCCACTCTCCAGTGCAGTGGCTCCAGCCATATGTGCCAAATGACCAGCCAAGCTGTATCAAGAAAAAAAATCAAGTTATGCTGTAAAAATGTAATACATACTGGATTTTGAAGACTTCACACACACACACACACACACACACACACACACACACACACAGAAAGAGAGAGAGAGAATGCTCCTTTTCCTATTATGTTTTAGATTAATGATCTGTAGAAATGAAAATATTTTAGATATATTAGGTAAGCCTTTAATCAAGCCTTTAATCCTAACTACATGGGAGGTTAAAGATGGGAGGAGGGGAGAGATCATGGTTCAAAGCCAGCCAGGGCCAAAAAATACTGAAGACTCCCGCTAAGACTCCATCTCAACCAGTGGCTGGGTATTATGGAGTGAACCTGTTAATCCAGCTACAAGGGATGCACAACAGTCAGGCTCAGTGGCAGTGCTTGTCATCTATATTGACATAGGAAAACACAAGTAAGAGGACTAAGTTCAGGCCAGTCTGGGGAAAAAGTGAGACCCTACCTTAAAAATAACCAGTGTAAGACAAGGCTTTAGGCAGGGCTCACCTGGCAAAGCACTTGCTTAGCAAGTTCAAGATCTTAAATTCAATCCCAGTACTGCTAAAAAGTATGTGTGTATGTGTGTGTATATATAACTAATATTGTTTCTTTTTACATTTTTAATCTTACAAGAACGTTTAAATTATATCTGGAAGCTAAGCACTCAGGAACTGAGACAAGAGGAGCTTGAGTTTGAGGCCTGCCTGGACTACATTATGATAGCTTATCTCAATTACATACACACACACACACACACACACACACACACACACACACAAGTGGAATTCACATCTGGAGTTCACATGGCATTTCAATGGGACAGCACTGTTCCTGCAAAGATGGATTTTACCCATCATTAGCAGATACAGCCCATTTTCCAAAGTCAATCTCTCCTCCCATGAGGGAAAGCCAGGCTCATGGAGAATTTTATGCAAAGCAGTAGCTGTGCAACTAGGCCCTTGTTACAAGGGATAACTCTGAACCAGTCCTAAAACACAGGAGTCTTTAAAAGCCAGAACAGATTATAAACGTTGTTGTCTTGCTGTTACTGTTAACAAACAACTTGGGTGGGAGGCAAGCATTATTAGATTTCCTAGGAATAGTGGGGAGGAGTGAAGCCATAGGCCCACTCCTTTTGTTCACTTGAGACATAGAACTGAGGATAATCAAAAGTCACTAAACACATATGGTGAGCAGACCTGAATGTAAGGATTCAACAGGCGGCAGACTCACAGGAGTGGTGGGAATGCTGTTTTGATGTCCAAATGAAAGAGAAAAAGAAGCAAGCACAGAAAGATTCAGCTGTAAGAGATCTTTCGGAGGGAGAATCAATTGGGGTTGTTAACTGGATTGGGGAGATAAGGAGAATCCAAGAATGAATGGGTAAATCAATGATAAGGAAAATAACCAAGAAGTACAGCTAGACAGTTTGGGACACTTAGTTTTAAAAGTGACCAGTGATAGCCAGGCACTGGTGGCTCAAGCCTGAAATCCTAGTTACTCAGGAAGTTGAGGTCTAAAGACCTCTGAGTTTGAAGCCAGTCGGTCAGGAAAATCCAGAAGATTCAACTCCAGTTAACCACCAAGAAGTCGGAAGTGGAGGTGTGGCTCAAGTGGTAGAGAGTTATCCTTAAGCAAAAAAAAGCTCAGGTACAGCACCCAGGCCATGAGTTCAAGTCCCACAACTGGTACACGTGCAAGCACACATGTATGTACGCACGTGCGTGCGTGCGCGCCCACTCACTCACTCACACACACACACACACACACACACACACACAGGACCAGTGACAATTCATGTGAGTAGAGGAAAGAAGGAAGAAGGGAGGAAGGAAGAAGGAGGGCAGGAAGGGAAAACTTTATCTAGAGCTGCAAAGTAGCCAGTCTAGTAGGCACTTCCTGTGTCATCTCCAATAAGAACATCAGAAACAAGATCACAGGGCTCAAGATGCACCTCACCAACACTACCACACAGACACCAGCAAGGGTACTAGCTTACCAGGCTCTGTCACCAGGGTGGCAGCCCAGGCTAGACAAGCTCTTCACCCAGGCCTCATCCAGAGCTAGATAATGCCTTCCTTCCTATATGAAACTCAATAACTCAGATGTTTCTGGCATTTTATCATGGTTACCATAAAGAAAAAGGAACAACGAACAAACCAGTGCTCCCAGCTGAATCCACACATGTGGAGAGGAAGGAAGGAAGGAAGCACCCATAAATGGAACAAGTCAAGATTCCCTCTAATCAATCTGCTTAAAACCTGACCAGCCTTTAGGAGGCCAGCACCAAGGCTTCTTGCCTATTATGGGGATCTCTGACTACTTAATAAGCTGACAGTCCCTGCATGCCTCTGACTGTTCTGAAACCATCCCTGGCAGGTGGCCCTGGATAAACAAACTCCAGATCTGGACTGGTGGGAGGAATGGCACATTCTAGGATCAACCCTGTTTGAGTATAGTCACACTTAAAGGCGCAACAACCATGTGCCCTCCTCCTTTCCCCCCCCCCACTTTACACCTGTTAAAGCCTTAACACCCCCCACCCCCCACCCCCCGCCAGGTATATAATGGTCCCTTGGTATTGTGGACAATTGGTTCCAGGCCCCCTCAAGTCTTCAATGCTCAGTTCCCTTATACAAAATAATATCGCATTTGCACCACCTCCACACAGCACATCCTCCTGTTTACTCTAAGTCATTTCAAAATCTCTTATCTCTAATACAATGTTATTGTACTAAGAGAAATTACACTACCCTTACCTCTCAAAAAGCCCTGTACCTATTTAGAGCAGCTACAACTTGTCTCCCAAATATTTTATCTGTGGCTGGTTAAATGTCCTGGGATGAAGAGCCCACAGTGGATATTTGGAGACAGGACATTTACTAAGGAAATAAAATAATGAGGATGGAGCCCAGATCCAACAGGGCTGATGTCCTTATGGGAAGAAGAAAAGACACCAGAGGCATGTCTGTGTCTACAGAGAAGGTCATGTAAGGTCAAGTATAAAAGTGAGCCAGGGGAGAGGCCTCACAGACACCAACCCTGCCAGCACGGTGATCTTGGACTTCCAGCCATAGAACCATGGGAAGGCAAATCATGTTGCTTCCACCTCCTAGTCTGTGAAATTCTTTCCCAGAAGCCCAAGCAGACTAATGCAGGAATAAACACTCCAGAGTAGGAGGTGGCTCTCCAGACCAACTGTGGTCCCTAACAGGGACACAAAGACACTGACATTGCTTCTGTCTGCCCTCAGCTCATCTTCCAAGAGTTAGCTCTCATACAGGACACCCTCCCATCAATATTTGCACATACCTGTAATATGGCATGGCACTCTCTCAAAGGCCCAGGACACTCTGCTCCAACTGGGCCTTCAATGAAAACACCTTCACCCAGTGAATCTGGTGTCTTATCTACTGCCTGCTTAGTTAGCTTACACCTCAATCTCCTCACATAGAAATATGGATGAGAGCCAACTCTGCTTGCTATTCAGAACACAAACTCAGATAGCACATGTGAGAATTCTGTTAAGTTATAAATTACCATACAATCATTAGGGTATATTACTCTTCTCTCATTATTGCACCTTAGGCTTTCATTAACAACTAACTGACCAGTAAAAGCATCCACTCTTCCAAAACTGTCTTAAGACAGGCACTGGTGACTCATGCCTATAATCCTAGCTATTTAAGAGGCTGAGATCTCAGAACTGCAGTATGAAGCAGCCAGAGCAGGAAAATCCATGAGACTCTTACCTTCAAGTAACCAACAACAACAACAAAAAAACCAGAAGTAATGATATGGTTCAAGTGGAAAAGCACCAGTATTGAATAAAAATGCTAAGTAACAGTTTGAGGCCCTGAATTCAAGCCCAGTGCACGCGCGCACACACACACACACACACACACACACACACACACACACACACACACACACACACACACACACACACACACGGGGGGGGGAAGTGTTTCAGATTCTGAATTTCGGAAAATGGATTTCTTACTTATAGAATGAGATCTTTATGCAACTGGAAACCCCAGGCAAAGCACTGCTTATCCAGCTGGTAAGATATTGGCTCCCAGCCCACTTCTTTCTCCATTTGTTATCTATACTTTTAAGAAGAGAAGAGTCAGGTAAGTCTAAATACACTTTGGACCCAAGATAAATTTACTTGCTTCTTTTTTACCTTATACGTTCAACCTCACAGTAACTATACAGTGTTTTAAGTGCCCCTGCATTTGGATTCCAACCTGTCACACCAAGTCAGGAATTCTCCACCTGGAGTACCATGTTTGTATTCAGATGGCTTTTGATTTAGGGGCATTTCAGCTGTTCAGATAAGGGATCCTGAACTTGTATTTAAATTCCTAGTGGGCTTAAGGCTTCTTTCCTTAAAAATACTAATAATAAGAAGTGGAGGTGACCCTAAGTAACTAATTTACAGTCACAGAATCAATGCCTTTTCAAATTCCAGTTTGAAATGTCAGTGAGACTCAGTTACTGATGAATCTTGTCAGCCTACCAGCTGGTTATTACACTTGGTTTGGCTGGTTTGTTAAGGTTAAAATATACAAGCACAAAAGAAGGGGGAAGCTGATATAAAATTACCCACATTCTGTGTGTCAGATGTATATGAAAGAAACAAATGAGTTTTGTGGTTCTGTTTTATAAGTTCAACTTGAGAATGATAAATTATATGTTTGGCATAGAAATTATCAAATAGAAACCATACCAAATAATCCCACTATCTACTAGACATCCTTGGGACCAGGCAATCTAATAAGTGGCAGAAGTTCTGGGCAGAGGTACAAGAATTCTGGAGTTCCCTTACTTCTAACACTTCCATGAGAACCTAGCACCCCATTAATACAGGCCTAAACTCAGTATTTCTGCAGTCAACAAGTGTATCATGTACATAAAGCATGCATATGTTATGTATGTAAGATGACTGGGGGCCGATTAAAAATACGATAAAAAAAAAGATGAAGACAAAACACAGGGAAGAACGTCACAAATGCCAAGTGAAAGACACAAAGAAAATACTATAGAAATAAAAAAAGAAAGAAAAGAAAGGAAGGAAGGAAGGAAGGAAAGAAAGAAAGAAAGAAAGAAAGAAAGAAAGAAAGAAAGAAAGGAAGGAAGGAAGGAAGGAAGGAAGGAAGGGAAGGAAGGAAGGAAGGGAAAGAAAGAAAGAAAGAAAGAAAGAAAGAAAGAAAGAAAGAAAGAAAGAAAGAAAGAAAGAAAGAAAGAAAGAAAGAAAGGAAGTCATCACCTCTAACTCTGAAGACAGTTGGGAAGATGTGGAAAGGAAAGGGCACTGGGAAGGATGAGAACCTGAGACACCCAGGAGGTTGAGCAAAGTAAGAGCAAACACAGAGGCTAGTCAGTATACTCTTACCCCAATCATGACACTGAATTTCAATCAAAGAACTTTTATCATTTCCATGAACTGGCAATCTGAAAGTCTTAAGGTAGGAAAGCATGGGCCATCCTGGCTGTGCGTTTATACCAACTGGAGTGGGATTTGTTCAAAGTAAAATGAAGAAAAGGTCTAATTCTTTCTCACTGGAGCTGCTTACTTATGGTAAATGTTAAAAGATTGCTTGACCTCCTCAGCTGCCTTAATTCACGCATTTTAGCTGCAAAAATGGTACCAATTTTTAGTTAAGGCACTTTGAAAACATGCCGAAGTATTTCCAACCCTCATTTTAGGAAAGAGAAACATTGTAGAAGTTCCATTTGCAGTCCCTTGGAATAGGAAAACTAATTTCCTAAGCCTCTGGGGGGAGTTGTTGGGAGTTTCCAGTTCATTTGTGAGAAAAGTTAGCTTACTAGTTTTCCCAAACTCTCCCCTGCAGTTCTAGCCAAGAAGTCCTGAGCTCTTCCTTTAAGAAACCCCATGTTTTAATGTCAGAACACCATTTGCATAAGCCTTGTTACCTTGGGGCACACTGCTAGCCAGTGTGAGCAGTTAGAAGCATTTGTATCCCATAGAGCAACACAATCTGATCTTGCCAGGACAAATTAAGCTAATGCAAGTGATGTAGTAAAGGACTCCAGGTCATTCTATGCAAGCTGGGAGTCTTAGGGCATTTTAAAGGGTTATCCAGTCCTCAGGTATGTTTAATATGGATGGCAAGGCCTTTACATGGCTGTTTATATAGGATCTACTATTTGTTGAAAAAGTTCTGTCACCTCTGTAAATGACAGAGGTTGGGAATATGACACAGTCATGTAAGAAAGCAAAACTCAAAGCCTGGAAACCGACCTCAGCTACTTGAAAAAGTCATTCATTCGCAAGCCCCACCTATTTTTATAGGGTCATTGTCTCCACCACTGGGCAAGGGGTATGGAGAACCAATTAATTCTCAGATGGCAATTCACCCTTCAGTTCCACCCTATAGACCACCATTCAGCCCTGTGGTTCAGGAAGCAGCTGAGCTCAGAACACAGGAAAACAGTCAGACTCTCCACAGCTTCTCACTGTTCTCAATTTCAGCCTTAGGTAGCTGCCAGACCCAAAGGGTAGGCCTCTTTCTTCAACCAAAATAAAACTGACATCAACCAACTACTTGGAGGAGAGTGACATTAAGGTAGAATTTTCCTTAGTGGTCACATTCTCACAAATGGAGTTAATACCAATTCTTAGGAAATCCCTACTCCAAACGTCTAAAACCCATATCCAGGGCCTCTGACTGAGAGAGGTACACTTTGTGATTCCTCACCGTCCATTCTTTATTTTTTCTTGCTTCCTAACTATTTTTGTGCATGTAGTTTTTATTGTTTTACTTGTACGAAAGAGTAAGCTTCAAACACATGCTTGAAAACCCTGTCAGTAATTCATTCATTTTATCTACAAACACTTGGTAAGTGAATCAAGGGAGTGCTCACAAGCATAGTTTAGATTCATTTTTCTTTTCAGCTACTTTTAAGACTTAAAACACAGTTTGATAACCGTACCAAAACCCCTGGCGTGGAACACACCTCGAATTAACTTTCATTTCTACACCAAATAAATCCATCCATAGGAACATGGATGGAATAGGCTGATTAGGTAGACGAAGGACTTTCCCATCAGTGGGTCCCTGGCAAGCCACGCCCACTAGCCTCTGGGGTTCCTTTTCTCTTTGGGTCAAAGCAAGCAGCAGTCTGGGCCCCTCCAGCCCACACGGGGGCCTACTCCCACAACACAGATGCAAACAGGGCAGAATCAGCCTTAAACCTACTGGGAAAGTAAACAAAGCCAAATAAAGGGGAAACTGGCAACCTCAAGGGCCCAGAAGCCAAAGCCTGCTCCACTTAGGGTCCTGCTTTGTCTCTACAGCTATTTACAATACTAATCTAAATCAGGTGCCCAAGAGCCAGTGACTGCTTCAGCCGGCGCAGACCTTCCAGGAGAATCATTATTGTCTACAAATTCAACCGTTTTGTGAATTTAAAACCCCTCCACACAATGCCACAAAATAACTGCACCGGAAGGGAGTTGAAAGCGTCAGAGCCTTCGAAGTCACAGATCAAATTCTTCCAGAGCCACTGGGTGGTTAAATCGCCCTGAATAAACCGAAAAGGGCAGAGCGACTGGGAGAAACTTTGGTTCAGGTGGCTGCAAGTCTTGGCAACCCCGGGCACGGCGCAGAGGCTGAAGCCGGCACAAAAGCGCCCTTCGCCGAGGCAAGGACTTCCTTTATGCGATGTGACAGCAGCTTTGTGCGGAATCATAAATAGTTCGAATACACACAGTAAGTTCTCCCGGCCCAGCGCGGCCTCCCGCGCGCCCCGGCCCTGGGCCCCGCGGATCCTCAGCTTACCCTTCCCTGGCACACACGCCCGGCGACTCGGGCACCGCACGGTCCCACGCCCGCCCTGAGCTTCGAGTCCACCGCTGGCACGCAAGGCCGAGCGCTTGCTTGCTTGCCCGTCCGGGGTCTCCAGTGCGGGAGTTAGGGGGCTCCTGACGCCCGCGCCCCGGCGCCCGACTCTCCACCCGCGCCCTTGGAGGGCGCCCCGCCCCCACGCGGGCCCGGGGGGGAGGGGGATCCGGGAGCGCGGGCAGGAAGGTGTGCGGTGTGGAGGTGCCGGACGGTCAGCAGCTGGGGACGCCCAGGCCGCGGCGGGGCCGAGGGCGTGGGGGAGCGAGGCGGAGAGGACTCGCTTCCCCCGCCCCCCCCCCACCCCAGCCCTTCTCTCCGCGCGCCACGGCCCGCGAGCCCCACCGCGCTCCCAACTCTACCGACCGGCCTCAAGTTTGCAGCCCCCGCACCCGGCGCCTGCCCGGCCGCGCTCACCTCGCCGAGGGCCGCCCGCCGAGGCCGGAGGGCAGCGGCGCGGGTCCCGGGGCGGCGGCCGCACAGCGCCCGGCCAGGCGCCGCTCTTTGTCTGCGCCGCTCCCTCCTCCTGCCGCCGGGCGGACGATGCCGGCCCCGGCGGACCCCGCCGGTCCGGGTGTCCAGAGCCTCCCGGCCGCTGAGCCCGGCTTGCCTCCCGCCGCCCGCTTGGCCGCGCAGCTCCGGCCTGAAGATCCCGGCGGCGGCGGCGGCGGCGGAGGAGCGGCGGCGGCGGCGACCCTCCCCTGGCGCGCAGCGCCCGCCTCCTCCACGCTCAGCCTCCTCCTCCGCGCTCTCCCCGGCCGCGCCTTGACGCCGCCCAGGGGCCGGCCCAGGACCAGCGCGCGCGCGGGGCGGGGGCCGAGACCCACCTGGGGGCGCCCGGACCCCGCGGAGAACCGGGCCCGGCTCCCGAAGGCGCGCGCAAGCGCGGGCGGGATTGCCACTCGGTGGCAGAACGCAGCACCTGGGGCGCGGGGGACCGGGAAGGGGGAGGAGGAAGGGGGTTGAGCGCCCAGCAAAAGAAGGGTCCCCACCTTGAACTAACCGGCGCCGGGGTGGGGGACTCGGTGGATGAAGACCAGAGGGGAGGTGCTAGCCACAACTTCCAGGGTGGCGGGGTGGTCTGAGCATCCTCTGTTTTGTTTGATTTTCTTATCAAGGCGCCCGGTTGTTTGGCGACTGCCCCCCTCCCGGAAGCATTCCCACGGCACTGTCAGCCAAGCAGGCCTGGTGTCCATCAGAAAAGTCACTTACCTAAAAATGTCACTTCCTCCCTGTAATTGCTTGTGGGCATTTTTATTTGCCTTGCTTCTATTTACTTTCCCAACCAGACACGTTTTCACTCCATCCTCCCTGACCCTGCCACTTCCTAAGGGGAGGAGAGGAAGCCAGACCTCTACTGCCTCAAAGGCAGCTAAAACCCAGGAACAAGCGCGTGGATCCAGATGTTTCTTCTCCAAATGCTTTCTCATATGGTTTCCCAAAGGCTATCCTAATGTTGAAAATGATTCTGATTCCCTGGCGGGCTAGCCTGCATCCATGATAGTGAAAGTATTTCCTTACTCTTCTGCCTTCTCCTTATTTGATTAACAAGGGAGAACTCACCCACGGTAACCAGAAGTTACTATTTGATGCATTCCTCCTTTGCCTCCTTCCCCAAAGGAAGTACCTAAATGTGGCTAACTAGAAATGGTGTGTGACAGGCTCTCCGCAGACAAAGTGTTTGGCAGCCGGCTTCCTCAACTGTGTCACCTTACACAGGTGCTTGTTAACCTTTCTAAAATTTATCAAATGAGATAATATTTGCTTAGCACCTATGTAAAGTGCCTGGCAGGTTGCCTGGCAGTAGGGCAGGCTCAGCAGCTCTGGATGTGGAAAGAGGTACCAGCCTCTGCGAGGAATCAGGGGAAGGATCAGGAAATCTGACAGCCACTTCCTTCGTTTTGACCTTGGGCTGGGGGGAGGGGGAAAAGGGGGGAAGCTGCCACTGGTCAAAAATCTCATCTTACTTACCACTAGCTACCCACCCATAAGGAATGCAAGATTCTAAACAATATAGACCGACCCCATTTTAAATTAATCCGCTCAAGAAATAAATATAACAGCTTTGAAACAGTCTTTTACTTTCATGGAATTGTGGTTTAGGCTCCTTTTTGTTTTCTGTTTCTTTATAAAGTTCTCCACTCAATGACATTCTCTATCCAAACTCAATGGTCTATTCTCAAACTCTATCCCATCCAAACTTTATGGCATTTCAGTTGTTTCCTAAAAAAGTCCTTTATCTTTTTGTTTATCTACTACCTCTGTTCTGATTCTGCTATGGTTCTTATCTGTTTTGTTTATCTGTCTCCTTTTAGCTTACCTCCCAGGTTATTACAGCAGATGTGGCTCATTGTTTTTATTTTGAAATACTGTTTTTTAAGGAGTTGGTCCTGATATGGCCTTTCATTGTTTAACTCCCAGTGCTGTGATTTTAGAGCCTGCAGCTTACTGGACCTCCTTGCAGATGGCTTGTTGTCTCTCCTAGATGGGAAGAGTTCAAAATGAAACTGATCTTCAGAAATGAACTCTTCCTGTCAGCTTCCAGCTTGACCCAAAGTCCACTTTGGATCCCAGGAGAAAGCTCAATGTGGTCTTGACCTCCTCTATTCTTCTCTTTTAGTTCCATACAGTGGAATAGAGTAAAGGACACTTGAGGACCCCAGGGCCCCATTCAATCCACTCCATGATTCTAGTTCCTTTTGAGTCCCAAACATCTCTCTTGCTGCACCTTCTTTTTTATATCCAATGTAGCATTGAAACATATCATTCCCAGCAACATTTTGGAATGCATCTTGACTGAATTCTTGACATCTGCAAGCTCTAATCCATAAACAATAGTGTTATTCCCATTTTACAAATAGTCAGGGAAAGCGCTAGGATCAGAACGGCACATACATGTCTCCAAATCTCTTGTTCCTTTCCCTACACCCATTGTTTCATGACTGGTCTATCATTAGTTACAGCTTCTGTTCTTCACATTCTTACTCAAAGTCAGTGCTATCCTAACCTTCCTAATTGCTCCCACCTGTGCTTTCATTAGCAAAAGTCTTCCCATGGCAGAAGACTGGAGCATTTACTCTGGAAGGCTGAAGTATTTAGCCCTAAGTTGCTATATTAGTGTCTTGGGGGCTTAACAAATTAAGACTATGTGAGTTAAACCATTTTATTCTCTCAAAGGCCTGGAAATCAGAAGTAGGAGAATCAAGAACACCAGCCTCTCTGCAAAGGCTGGAGAGAGTCCTTGTTAGTGTCTTCCAGGTTCTAATGGGTCCTGGTTTTCCTTAACATATAACAGCATGGCTCCAGACCCTACCTCTATCTTCATATGCCTGATCCCTGTTTGTCCCCTCCCCCTTTTTTTTTTCTGTGAAGACACTTGTCCATAGATTGAAGTCTCTTTCTAATTTAGGATGGTCTCATTTCAAAATCCTTAGCTTACAGTGTCTACAAAGACTTCTTTTCTAAAACAGACCACATTTGAGCTTCCAGATGAACACATCTTTGGGGCCACTATTCAATGTACTACAGGCCCCACATGGAGGACACTTTTTCTGAAGCCTATGTTTCATTTAAAAATGTATTTATTTCTGCTTTCTACTGTATCCCTGTGTCCACTGTTTTACAGTTAAAAGTGTCTTCCATAACACAGTATTAAAAGCAAAAAGTGTAAATGTTTTCCTAAGATCATACCAGCATTAATCCCTATGATCTATTCTCTAGAGGCTTTTCATACATACTCCTGCCCTGACAAACTCTTTTTTTTTTTTTAAACTCTGCCCAATATAAGCTATCTGCTTCAGTCACTCTGTCCTTCGAACAGGGCCCTACCAAGTAAAATTTCTGCCTTCTAGAGTATAGAGGCAGCTGGTAATTCTGTCCCCTCTTCTTCCTGGAGATTTCCAACAAGCGTTATTCCAACTCCATCCTTAGACTTCTTGAAAACACAAGGTAAGGTTGGAAATGCTGTCCAAGATCAGACTTCAGAGACTCAAGACCTCCCTAATGAGCCTGTGACTTGGGGCTCATTTACCATCCTGGGCCTCAAATAATACAGTTGTCCCTCAGTATCTACAAAAGAGCACTCCTAAGACTTCCCTCCCTCTGGCAGTGTCCAAGTTCAGAGATTTCAGTCCCTTGTATGAAATGATGTAATATTTGCATATCATTTACCCACATCCTCCCTGTGCTTTAAGTCATCTCTAGATGACTTATAATACTAATATTATGTAAATAAAATGCTGTGCAAATAATTGTACTTTATTACCTAGGGAATAACAACAAGGAAAACAGCTGTACATACTCAGTACAGATACATTTGTTTTCCAGAACATTTTTTCAGTGCATGGAGGGTTGACTGGCTGATTCAAGATCTGACTCCGCTAGTACTCTTGCAAAGAGCTCTTCTAATTAAATGTGATAAACATGGCTCAAGTCAACAATGTGCTGGCTAGGGTAAACATTTAGGCCAGCATTTCCATGACCTTTTGTCTGAACCCTCACTTCAATTAAGCGTGTCTGGTAAGTTTCCACTTGGAAGGCATTCTGAGATTCAGTCCAGGATTCATTCATTGGGCTTACATACCAAAAAAATGCCAAGGATAGGAATAGCAGGTGTAAATTTGCATTACTCAAAATGGTAAAGAGCCCAGAGTGGAGTGAGTCGGCTTTGAAAACTATCTGGGTTCCAGTGGCTCAGGCTTGTAATCCTAGCTACTCAGGAAGCTGAGATCTATGAGACTATTATCTCCAGTTAACCACCAAAAAGCCAGGAGTAGAGCTGTGGCTCAAGTAGTAAAACATCAGACTTGAGCAAAAAAATCTAAGGTACAGGGCCCAGGCCCAGAGTTCAAGCCCTAGTACTGACACCAAAGGGGGTAAAAAGGTTTAGGGAACAATTGAGAGCAAAGACTCAAAAAAAAAAAGAATAAAACCACACAGCGGGGAATAGAGCATCAGCCAATGAACAAAAGCTTCAGAAGCATCAAGAGTTTCAACCTTGCTCTTGGACAAAAAAGAAGAAGAAAAATACCACACACCAATAATTATACTACATAGCTAAATATGAAAGCATTTCATGTCCTGGGAATCAGGAGAAGCTTTCAGCTTTATGAAGGATGCTAGCATTAGAAATAGGCCAGGAGAGAGTTGGAAGACAGAATTTGGCTGCCCCCATCTAGATTCCTTTGTCATTTTAAGAAGGCAGGTGAGCTCCTCCCTCTCTCTGTTCAACCCCTGAGGAGGCCTGTTAGATGGAAGAACCTGGGATTGCTCAATAGAACTTCCCATTCAAACTTTGAAACTGGAGAGAGTGACAAGGACAAGGGAAATGGATTCAATTTGCTGTGGCCAAAATGGTACCAGCACCTCCCTCTAGCAGCCATTAACCCACTCGGTTCTCTCTCATTCTCTTACTTCACTGGTGTTACTTGAGATGCTTCCAATAAATTCTGTTCTGCTTAGGGTAGCACAAGGCACTTTCTCTTACAGCTCAAACACCTGAATGAAATAAAATATACAATTTTGAAATGTTAGGACAGAGAAATTCCCAGTGGAAAGCATCATAGAATTTTTCAGAACCCCATGGAAACTAGAATGGCTGTTTTGTCTACATGGAGCAGAGGATTCTGGGAACAGAGGCCAGGAAATGAATTAATCAGTGTTGGACATCTTGAGCTTCTTTGGTGCATGCACCCAAGAACACCTGGAGCTAGGAAGAGTAGGTATGAGTTTGCACTACTTATAGAATTAATAACCCAAACAAGGTGTGCCATATATCATCAATGACCTATATCTGTTACCTATAACTAGCTCTCAGTCAGGAAATGGATGGGAACATGGTTTAGGAAATTGGAGAAGTACTCAAAAGGATTTGACAGCCATTGGATGTAGGCACCAAAGAGAATGAGATAAATCTGAGCCTTTGGATATAGATAACTATAAAGATGATGGTATCAACATCAAAAATAGGAAATTAACTAGGTGCCGATAGATCATGCCTGTAATCTTACCTATTCAGGAGGCTGAGATGTGAGGATTGCATTCAAAGCCAGCCTGGGCAGGAGATTCTTATCCAATAAACTACCAAAGGGGCTGGAAGTAGAGCTGTGACTCAAGTGATATAGGGCTAGCCTTGAGCAAAAGAAGCTAAAGAGTAGCACCCAGGCCCTGAGGTCAAACCTTAGGACGGGGACAAAAAGGATGGGGGGGAGGAGGGAGTTAGGGAAACTGATTTGTGACAGATGAGCGGGTTTTAGTTTTGCATGTATGGTTATATTTACTTAATGTATGTGGCCAGCTTCCTATATGGAGAAGGCACTACAGAAAGTTCATAATCAAGTCAAAAGTTCCTGTCCTCAAGTGACTTTTTGCTAGAAAATGAACCATCACTCCTGTGAAAATCCTTTGAAGTAACAAACCTTTTTTGCTCTTTAACTGTACCTTTTGTTCTCTCTCTCTCTCTCTCTCTCTCTCTCTCTCTCTCTCTCCTCTCTCTCTCTCTCTCTGTGCGCATGCACATGCCTATGCTATGTGGGACTTAAACTGAGTCTGGTGCTCTCATATGGCTTTTTCACTAAAGGCTAGCTAATACTTGAACCACAACTCCACTTCTGACTTTTTGCTGGTTGACTCAAGAGCCTCCACTGACATTTTTGTCCAGGCTGGCTTCAAGCTATGATCCCCAGATCTCAGCCACATGAGCTGTTAGTATTCCCTTTGGAATACCAACATGGGGGAGAAGGAAGAGTCACACACATCTTCAGATGGCATGGGGATTTCTTACCCAAACTACTAAATACATTCGATTTCTTGTGACTCAAGAGGGATCAAACAAGGAAACCCTGTCGGCGACTGACAGCACTTAACATTTGCAAAACTCACTATTGTAGGGATGGGAGGTATAGCTCACTGGTAGAGTGCTTGACTAGTATGCCTGGGCCATGAGGTTCTATCTCCAGCATGGCAAACAAGCAGAAGCAGGCACATGTGTGCACGTGTATACGCACACATGTGCACACACGTGCGCACACACAATTGCAAAAGGTTACATTTGTAAACATCCCCCAAAGTGAGATGTATTCATATAGGATCAATACAATTCTCCTGCTTGTAGCTTTGAAATATGATCTGAGTTCTAGGAAACAACTATACACTTATTAATTGTTTAAATGAGGAAGAAAGAAGATAAAGCAATACTATAAAGTTGAATGTAACTCAGAGTAAAAAGAAAAGTAAGTGTGTTCATATGCTAATTAATCTTTCAGTGTGTATTTGGTCAGACTACTATTGTGGTGGCAGATGGCAGGCATCCTAACTTAAAACCTTTAAGGCTAACTTGCTCTGAAACATATAAAAGATCAAACTTGAAATGGGGGTGATTGCTACCAGCAGGGCAGAATTCATTTCAGCTAGGAACAATCTGAAGAGAATTCTTCAATTGTAAAGAAGCTAAGATTATTTCACTTAGATTTCCATTTTGAAATCTGCCTTGAGGTGATCATCAATGTTGGAGACATTTCGGTTACACAATCAGCCTTCAATTAATCAGAACACCACAGGAAGACACTATTCTACTAAATTACTTTTCTGTGTTGGTTAAAGATTAATCAGAATGTCCCTTTATCTGGAACTTAAGTTGAAATTTGAAAGTATTCCTATATTTCCAACTGGTATCAGTGGGACTATACAACTCTTACAGTAAAAGAGTTGAATGTCTGAGTGTCAATATCCTGAACACACACCTTCATCATACAAAGTGAAGTGAGTAACTGAATAAGTGGTAACTGTGTAAATCAGAGCCATGTGTTGATTACCTTTTTAAAAGATCAACAGAATTTACTTGTTTTGCTGTAGTTGTTACTGTCTTTTTTTTTTCAAAAGCAAAGTGTTGAGAGATTTCCATTGAGTGAGGGTCCTACTTAGTCAATGTCTAGTTCTTCAATGTCTAGTTAATCAGTCCTTAGATATACATTTTAAGAGGATAGATTTCAAAACTACAAGGCAGACTCCAACCTGGGCACTGATGAATAGACTGGTTTCTTTATTAATTCCATTCTTTGCTAAACAACAAATAAGTAGGCTGGTGCCAGTAGCTCATGCCTGTAATCCTTGCTACCTGGGAGGCTGAGAATGGAAGGAATCAGCCCAGGTAGGAAACTTGGTGACACTCATTCTAGCTAGGCATGGTGACATGCCCCATGAGATACTGGAATTAGAAGGATTTTGGTACCTGAGCAGGAAAGTCCTGTGACTGTCTCCGTGGAAGGAAACTGGATGTGGTGGCATACACCCATAAAGCCTAAAGTATACGGATTACAGGTAAGAAGTGAGACCCGAGTTCCAAAATAACCAGTAAAAAGCAGAATTGGATGTGTGGCCTAGCGCTATTTCAACAGCCTAATATACATGAGGATCTGAGTTCAAACCCCAGCACTGCCAAAAGAAAAAGGGAACAGGATTAGTAGGAAGGCATGCTTAGAGATACTGTTACGTACCCTCTTTCTAATAGGAGTGCCCTATGCAATGTAGCTTCATTGAACCTGATGGAAATTTTCTGACTGGAAATTGGCTATGTTGGAGAATCTTCTGTAGTTTCATTCCTGGTGGTCCAGGCCCTTCTGCCTGACAGCATTCTCTACTCATGATTCAGAAGCTCTTTTTCCTTAGAACTCCTCTTACTCTCTGAACCTCTGCAGGGCACCTCACCAAAGCTGCCTTGTTTTCTAGTAATTTATGTCCAGATGATATTACAAGATGATACACTGATTAAAGGCAAGAAGGATTGGTTTGAACCTCCCACAGGATCTCATTGACATCCCACACGAAGTGGGAAAGTCAATAATGCTTTGGGAAGGATAGGTAAGAAATAATAATCAGCCACTTAGGAAAATATTCGTTTGAAATGCAACTGTGTTTCTCTTTGTACTCTCAGTTGAACATCCCTAGTCTGAAAATTCAAAATTAGATATGTGCCAAATTCCAAATTTTTATCAGCATCATATCAGCCTGATATCAAGTGGAAAAATTCTCACTTGACACCACTTTACAGGTCATAGACAGATGCATATTTCTGATCATGCATCAGTCCCTCTCCCTCCCTCCAGCTGGATGAAGCTATGTTTCTTTAGGATTTGTGGGTACAGTGGTCTCCCTGTGGAGAATCCAAGGTTACCTTCCAAATCCAATGTTCATACCTAACTTACCTCTGTAAATCCCTTTGCCATGTGTACTGACATAGTCACAGGTCCTGGGAATTAGGGTGAGGATGCTTTGCATTATTCCAGGGCTAAATCCTAGAGGGACTTCCAGAAAGACTTGGGGGATGGAGAGAATAGGGCAAGAATGCCACATGCTGAGTTAAGAGGAAAGGATTGATGTGCTGGCCTCAAGAATATGGGGAGAGAATGTGGCAGGTATGTGGAAATGAAACCTTCTTTCTGGTAGTGCATCCTGGAGTCCCTTGCCCCAGAGCATCATGGGTGAGGTTGCTTTCTTCACCCTCTTAGGTGAAGAAGTATGAACCCCACCTAAGAACCTCTCAGAGGCGTTCAGAGAAGCTTGTGGTTTCTTGAGCGAGGAAGTGACACAATTAAAAAGATATTTTGGATTCAACCATAAAATTACAGGAAATCCAGAGGATATGCTCCACTATATTAGGAATGCAATTAGCAAAATACAGACTCTGAGGACCTTCAAGATAAAAGACCTGCACCAATATTGTCAAGAAAGAAAGAGAGACAGACATTGGACCAATAGTATAAAAGACTCAACACTTAGATTAGCTCTAGTTGAGGGAAAAATTAAAAGAATAGAGTGTTCTAATAAGAAGAAGAAGGAATTTGGAAGGGTCTTTTAGACTATAAGGGTATTTATGGATCTACTTCTCATTATCATTGAAATATGAGAGACTGGGTACGTTTGAAGATAAAGGGTTTCTTTTTTAATAATTTTTATTGAGATTAAGTGATTACATAAATTTCACAAATTTCACAGTATTGTAGGATAGCAATATTTAGTTAAAGTCACAAACACATTTTAACCTTCACAAGGCAAATTGTCTTTATCTTGGTCTATAAAGTTTGTGAATTCTATAAGTTTTGACAATACAACTACTTCTTCCATGTTGGGTGATATGTACATTTCCATCCTTTTGCTTAGTATTAGTTGTTCTAAGAGGTTTCTTTTACCTCATGGTTGTGGTCCAAGGCTGAGGGGCCATAGGATAATGGGCTTTTGTTCCTGCAGAATCCCAATGTGTCCTAGGATATAACATGACAAGAAGCAGGTAGCATATGTGTTTTTGTTCTCTCTCCCTTTCTATAAAGCCACAATTCAATTCAATATTGGGGGCTTCACCCTGGTTACTTTATCTAATTTTAATCACCCCCCCAAAGTTATCTAATCCTCATAGGATTAAATTTCAACACAGAAACCTTGGGGGACACATCTAAACCATAGCTACTATTTGACTTATAAGAGTCATTGGACCACTCATTTAGGGAGGTGTTCTCTAGCTATCAAGGACACAAATATTGAATTGGGAGGTGATGAGTCTGAGTGGAATATAAGTAGATGCAGGGACAGACAAGAAACTGTGGAGGTTGTGGTGTTGATGAGAATAGAATAAAGAACCTGGCTAGGCAATTTGGACAAAGGCCTCCTCTAGTTCTGTATACAGGCCCCTAGACACTACATCACCACGGCCTTAAATGGACCTGTGTATGCCCCCTGGCATCTTGTCATGGCTCTGGAAGACTTGCAGGTGAACAATTATCTAGTTGGACCCCAGAGGTGTGGGGCCAAGATGCTCTCCAAAGGATGAATGGAGAGCTTGTGCAACCTGTGTGTAGCCTATGATTGGGTCTGGGAACTGATGTGACCTTCAGACTGACCAATGATCTTGAGACTCGCCTAGCTTTCTCCTAGAGACACTCATTGTTCAATATACCCCAGATGCTATATCTGAGGAAGAGGAGCCTGCTCTAACCTACTGACATCTGGCTTCTTGCTTGGCTACCTGAGTCCCATCTGTTTCCATAAGACTATCAGCAGTTTAACCATATATTCCCTAAACAGAGAACCTTAGACAAGACCTTTACTTGTTTAAGGAGTAAAGAGGTGGGAAATATGTAATAGGGATGGAAAGCCAGAAAAGAAAATCTCCTCCCAGACAGTGGTCTTGCTGTTTCTTGCTGAATTCATAGTTCCTAATACCTTCAAATGGAAGCTCCAATATGTATCTTTTTCTCTCCTCTTTCTGGTTCTTACTGTGGTGCAGGTAGAGAAACAATCCAAGCATCAGTTTGGAAGTGAAGAGAGAATGTACCAATGTATCTTCTTCAGCAAAGGAAAACTGTGCTTGTGGCTGTCAAATTTGCAGATGAACCTTCCATGCTATTCATAACTATGGGAGGAAGGAATACTGAATTGGCAGGAGGTGATGACTCCCCTGTCCAGTGTGTGTGTGTGTGTGTGTGTGTGTGTGCGCGTGTGTGTGTGTGTGTGTGTGTGTGTCTGTCTGTCCGTCTGTCTGTCTGTCTCTGTGTGCACCTGCACACACACTACTAGTGGGGCTTGACTATCCCTTAGTTCTTTCACTCAAGGCCAGCACATTACCACATGAATCATACCTCTGTTCCAGCTTTTTGGTAGTTAATTGGAGATTAGAGTCTCACAGACTTTCCTGCCCATGCTAGCTTTAAACTGGGATCCTCTGATCTCAGTCTCCTGAGTAGCTAGGATTACAGGTGTGAGCCACCAAAGCTCCTCTGACTTTTGAGGGAGGCCCCTGCAGAAGCTGCCTTGGCATCGGTCATTTGGAGTGTTTTTACCATGCTCATGTTGCCCATGCGGGCATCTGGAAAGCAGTGGCCAGCTGGAGATCCTTACGGAAGCCCAGCCATCCTGCAGGGTAGCTCACTGTGGGGGACCCTCCACCAGTCCTCTAGGGCACTCAGACTCCACTCCACCTTCTCTGTGTATATGGCTCACTCTTTGTAGCCAAGGCCACCCTGAGGAACATCTCTCCTAAGTTACCCTTGGATTCATTCAAACCGAGGCACACATATTCCCAGCATGATTTCGACTTAGACCCTGAAACCTTTAAATTCCTATGTCCTTTATAGATGGAGTCTCAAAATAACATAGAAACTGGCAGGGAGCTTGCCAGTAAATTCCCTTTCCTATCCAGTTAGAGTAGAGGGCAAAAAATGTGATACTGCTGAAGGAAATGGTTTAAAACCCATACTAATTTTTAAAGCCCTACAGTAAATCTAAAGTAGATGCTATTGTTTAATTCAGAGTATTGTAGCAGATTCTCTAAGCACCCATCAACCTACCCTACATCCACCCTAGGGATCATCAGCAGTATTAGTAGACAGGCCACCCATTCCCTTCCCGGCCATGGCCTCCTATCTTAGGACTTGGTTGCTCTCACCTGGGCCTTCTCTGGCTATGAGAATATGCCTGGTCCTGGGGGGTGGAAGGCAGAGTACTAGGGGAATAAGAACTCATAGAGAACCCATCCTGGAGAAGTGTGTCTGCCTGTAAATGACTCGTTTCCTCACTCCAGTGAGGTAATTCTGAGCATCTGTTACAGTCTCCTCCCCAGCAGAACTGAGCCCCACCTGGCTACAGATGGGATCTACTCCTGCTTGCCTGCCTGCCTGCCTGCCTGCCTTCTTTCCTTCCTTCCTTCCTTCTTTCCTTCTTCCTTCCTTCCTTCCTTTCTTCCTTCCTTCCTTCCTTCCTTCCTTCCTTCCTTCCTTCTTCACCTTATATCTCTTAACCATCTCCTATAATTCCTAGGACACTTGAAGTATTAAATTTTCAGGGAGGTCCTAACAAAGTGCCATGGACTTTAACCACTCATTGTCTCATAGTTATAGAAGCTGGAAGTTCAAGACCAAGGTATTGGAAGAGGTTGGCTTCTCTGAGGCTTTTCTCCTTGATAAAGGAGAACATCTTTCTTTCTCTGTCCTCTTATGGCCTTTTTATTTGGCATAATCAATCCAAGTATCTCTTCCACTTCTTGTGAGGAAAGCAATCTTATCGGAGTAGGGCCCAACCTTATGATTTCATTTAACTTCAATCACCTCTTTAAAGTATAGTCACATTGTAATGTATAGTCACATTGGAGGTTAGAACTTCAAGAAATGAATTTCATTGGAAACACAAACTAGTTCACAATACCTACTTATCAGTAAATTATTTGCACCCAAATCCTTATCTCTAGGTTAGAATCCAAATTAAGACAATTACTTATCAACCCCAAGTTGTTAGGGCAACTCCTTTGTGCAACTAAAGATAATAAAAATATTAAATAAAAAAGAATGCACACACATTGATGTGACAAAGCCAAGAGTCTTTTCACCACTGAATCAGAAATTACCATTGAATATTTCAAGCCAGGTTCTCTGAACTCTTGAATCATAACATGCCAAAGTAAAAGCTGGAGCTAGTAGTAGGGCCTTTCCCTTAAGAGAATACAAGTGTGGCCAGGCTATATGATCCTAGCTGTGATCCTAATTGTTTAGGAGGCTGAGATCTGAGGATCCCAGTTCAGTGCCATACTAGGCAGAAAAATGCATGAGACTCTTATGTCCAATTAACTAGCAAAAAACCAGAAGTAGAGGTATGGCTCAAGTATTAGAGTGCCAGCCTTGAGTGCAAAAGAAAAACAATAATAAGAGTCCCTGAATTCAATTCCTAGTGCTATTACCAAAAAAAATGCAACTATAGATACAAAAGTTTTTTTCCCCTCTGTACCCTATTTCTTTTTTGCTTTCCTGTTACCACTGTTCTATATAATTTCAGCTGGTATGCAACTAATGTTGATTGATGGGGAAGCTTGGAAGATGGATCATCCAGGGAATTTTCTTCTCTGGAGACCTCTGCTAATGTATTTTCTTGGCAGGGATCTAAAGCACCATAGGCAGATCTCTCAGGTTCCTCCCATCATGGCTACTTTCAGACCAGGGCCCAGCTAAGACACTGTGGTGAGTCTTGGAACCAGTCAGTCTTTTGATATGGGGTCTTAAGTCTCATGCAAATATCTAAGTTGCTGTTTTTAAAATATATATGTAATGCTGTAGACTAAAACAAAAGCTTACTTTATAGGACTACTAAATTCATTGTGGTTTTTAATTTATTTTAATCAATAAATATTTAAACTGTAACCATTAATACATGAAAAACTTGGAAAATATTACCAATATACCAATATACAAGATTTGAGTCTGTGTGTGTGTGTGTGTGTGTGTGTGTGTGTGTATGGGGGGGGGGGGGGTGCACCGCGTGCATGCCAGTACTGGGGCTTGAAATCACATAGCTTGTGCATTGTCTTTTAGCTTTTCGGCTTAAGGTTGACACTCTAACACTTTAGCCACAGCTCCACTTCTGGCTTTTTGGGTGCCTAATTAGAGATAAGAGTCTCAGGGCCTTTCCTGTCCAGGCTGAGATCTCAGCTTCCCAAATAGGATTACAGGCATGAGCCATTGGCACTTATCTCCTGTAGGATTTTGGAGTCATTGCTGTCCTTTGTAGTAAAAAAATATGTGTATCTCAGCCGAGTCTCCATGGATGACCTACTCAGAATCTGCCACCTGCTTCCTGTTTTAGTCCCTTCAGCCCTGCATAGTTTATTTTGGTGAAATTTGCTGAGACAATGTCTCTTTTCTTTTAACTCTGCTTGTCTTCTGCTGCTGCTTCTTCTCTGTCTTATCCTATTCAGCTAATGTTCTTCATTCCATTCAGGTAAGTTTCCCACCTCACTGTGATTACATCTTTCTGTATTCTTTACCCTTTCTTGTAATCACCATTTCATTATAAAGCTACCTCAATTCCATCTCCCTGTCTGAACTGTATCACTATCACTATCAGGTTTTCAGACACATCACCTAAATGCAGAGGTTCAAAATGAGACTGGAGAAGATTCACTCAAAGTTATGTTGATCATTAACAGGTGCTATACCCAGTGTATTGGAAGCAATCACTACCCAGATATGCCCATGGAGATGCCCCATTCCCTACACAAAGGCCTGTCTTCCAGAAGTATTTTTTTGGCCAACACAGTCTGATCTGCCTGCATGTGTGGCAGAAGGTTGGGATATTTAGAGCTACCAGAGTCACCTCAATTGGTATTTGATACATTCTCCAGTTCCCATCTCCCTCGGGTACCTTGAGATGCGTATTCCACACTGGTCCACAGCTCCCAGTTCAAGTAAGCGCCAGGTGTCCTGAGCAGTCTCCCAGTTCACAACAAACCTGATATTGTCTTCCCTGTCCCTCTCCTTCATTGCTGATGTTTCCTGGGATCTCTTCCTAAATGACCTTCTTGAAATCTAATCTTTGTCTCAGGTTGCTTGTGGGAAAGCTTGCATTATGATATGCTGGAAAGTCCTTTACCCTTATGTATTCAAAAGCATCATTTCCTTAATTAAAAGGGGATGTTTTCCCTATTGCCTCATACCACTTGAATTTCTAATTCCATTGCTTGAAGTGTATGCTTAAATAGAGGGGACCTGGACAGGCCATTTCTTAGTGGATACATTTCTCATTATAAAGTAAGGATTTGTACTAGAGAAGTAATTTTTCAAGCCCTGAGATTCCTCTGAACTACTTGAAGGATTCTCCAGACAAAAGTGAAATGTGAAAATGAAAGACATTTATAAAATTATTCAAATTAAATGACAAAACTGCAGGGGAAGGCTAAAGACTGCTCCCTTGGCTTTTGAGAGACAGCTCTCCGCAGAGTTCTCATGTTTCTGCACATCTTGCAGACAGAGGCACTGGTAACTTTTCTTCCAGGTTGGCTTTTCAAAAGGAAAATAGAGGTAGTGTCTCCCAAAAGCTCACTGGGAGGCTTATTTACTGTCCAGTAAGAAAGAAAGTGTTTCTCTCCAGTGAAGTGGTTGTACAGGCTCAAGTTCCCTGAGCTCTGGGGTACTCAGTAGTGATTAGACCCTATGCTACCTTGGCCACTCTGTGTCATATCATCATAGGACCGTGAAGACAGGGGAGTTAAACAACTGTGAAGTTCTTGCTGTCCTGAGTGCAGATCTAAGAAAGATGATAACCTAAACTTGATATCATTTTTACATCTCCAATAGACAAGTATGTAGGTATCAGTGATTTTTCCCTTTTCCTTGTTTCTATCTATATTCTTTAGGAAAAAAGGATAATTATCACTATATAAAATATTTACCATTGAAAGATCTAGTAGGAGAAGATAATAAAAGGATTAAGACATAAATAATACGCCACAAATAGCTGTGTTACAATAAGCAGTGTTTGCAGAGCATTGGTAGCTCACATCTGTATCCTAGCTACTCAGGAGGTTGAAATCTGAGGATCATGGTTTGAAGCCAGTGTGGGAAGGAAAGCCCATGAGACTCATATCTCCAATGAACCAAAAATCCAGATATGGAGATATGGCTCAAGTGGTAGAGCACCAGCCTTGAACAAAAAAGCTAGGCAAGAGTCTGAGCCCCTGAGTTCAAGTCCCAGCACCACTCCCCCCAAAAATGTGTAGCAATGTCTATATAATGAATGACAGCAGTGGTTAAAAAAAACTTCCTATAAATATCAATGCCAGTATGTGCAAAAACAGCATATTTGCATAACAAGCGCTGTTTCTTGGATAAAACCAGAGAAAGGCAACTGTGCTTTTGAAGCAGAGTGATGTCACAGAAATGGATAACTTTATTAAGGGACTGGCTTCACATTTCAAGTCGTTCAGTGATAAATGTGGTGAGTTAACAGAATCTCCTTTCCTGTTGAAATTCACTGGCTGTACTGAAGCTAAGGCATCCGTGTGGTGACTACAAGTGAGATGAAAATGTACTATTGTATAATAGGAGTGTTTTTAGTGAAAACTCTTTCATATACATAGTTACATTGATTTACATACATGGGTGATATTTTTTAAATAACTAAAATTTCAGTGTAAGGACTCTATAATATTGAGAATAAAATTACAACTAAAATGTCAGCATGAAACAAAGAGATATAGATTGGAGTCAATATGCCAAACAAAGAAAACTACTGCTTAGAAACATCAAATTATAGCTACGTGCCAGTGGCTCACGCCTGTAATCCTAGCTACTAAGGAGGCTGAGATCTGAGGATCACGGTTCAAAGCCAGCCCGGGCAGGAAACTCTGTGAGACTCTTATCTCCAATAAACCACTAGAAAACTGGAAGTGGTGCTGTGGCTCAAGTGGTAGAGTGCTTACCTTGAGCTGAAGAGCACAGGGACAGCGCCCAAGCCCAGAGTTCAAGTCCCACAATGACAAAAAGGAAAGAAACATCAAATTATGATTTGGCCACACACTATTGATTATTGAAAAAGCAATATGGTATGGGGTTTGAAAGGACCTGGTACTTTTCTTTGGCTTTTTCACTCCAGGGTGGCATTCTATCATCTGAAGCACACCTCTACTTCTAGAGTTTTGTTGGTTAACTGGAGATATGAGTTTCATGGGCTTGTCTGCCTGGACTTTTTTGGAACCACAATCCTAAGATCTCAGCCTCCTTAATAGCTAGGATTACAGGCATGAGCCACTAGTGTTCAGCTTACGCTTTTTATATTATACAAAGATATTGAAAGTGGTATCTGCCCAGCGGTAAAGTTTGCTACTAGACTTCAACTTTAGCCACTTTCAAGTAAGAATTGTTGGGTTTTATAAGAATTATGAAACATGCCTAAAAATCACTATTACTTTATAAGGTGTCTAAATTAGTATAACTAGCATACATATTAAATTATAAGATGAGCTATTTTCAAATTCCTTACTATTTGAGACTATTTGTCTTTGTGAATGACAATTGTGTCAATAGTCTATAACCATATCAAATGAGGCCTAAGGCATACACATTTATAAAGTCTGTGATTTCCACTTCCTAAATTGTACATTCACATTAATATTTGCAATGAATTTCACTGTGATTAATGTTATGAATTTGAATGTATAAAACATATGTATGGTAACAAAATGCCATATTTTCCATTACTGCTACTTGTAAAAAGCTTCTGTGGATTAAAAATATTATGAAAATCCTTAAAAGTCATTGATGTTTAAGGTTCTTTTATTTCTAAAGATAGACGCCTCTAATTTCATTTTGACCACATTTTTATAATTTCCCAAAGACTGAGATGTTATTCAACTTATACATTCAAGTGAAGTATCTCTAATTTAAAAAAAATCCCAAATCCCATATTCTTCAGAATGGGAGACTTTCTAAGCATCATATGGGGAGGCAGCACAAGTAGAACACACAGGCATGCAAAAATGGTATAAAATCACTTCTGGGATGAATATGAAATATAAGGAAACATTTAGACCTGAGTCCCATTTCCAGGATACCTCAGTATGCACATGGAAATATTCTAACATCTAAGACATCAAAAATCTTCTAGTCTCACCAGGCACTGGTGATTCACATCTATAATACTAGCTATTGAGGAGTCTGGAATCTGAGTACTGAAGCCAGCCCAGGCAAGAAAATGCATGAAACTCATCTCCAATTAACCACAAAAAAGCCAGAAGCTGAGCTGTGGCTCAAGCGGTAGAGCACTAGCTTTGAGCAGAAAGAGCTCAGGAATAGTGCCCAAGCCATGAGTTCAAGGCACAAGACAAGCACACGCGTGTGCGTGCGCACACACACTCACACACACACACACACACACACACACACACTGCAATCAGCTCTTTATTGGTTGAGATGGGAGGTCTTGAACTTTTTGCCCAGGCTGGCCTCAAACTCCAATCCCCCTGATCTCAGCCTCCTGAATAGCTAGGATTGCAAGTAGGTCTGAAATGTTTAATGAGGTAAATGTTTACAATTATTGACTGGGGTAATATTTTAGTCTTTCAAGCAAAAAATATGAGAATATGTGAAAGATAAAAAAATCTTCACCCTGTTGAATTACTCAATATCCCTGATCATGGTCTTATGCCTGCGTGGTACATATTATTCCTGACTGCATAGCATATTTCTCCAGAATTCAGGCCTTCAAGAAATTCATATGTATTATCTCACAACCTGTGCAGGTCAGAATTTGTTGTACAATTTAGTTGAGGGCCTCCTATTAAGAGGTATGGTTGTGCTTATGACTGTAGATATGGTCTTCACACCCACAGGCTGCCCTGGAACCTGCATGTGTGATGACCCACAGGCTTGTTTAGAGATTCCATTTCACACGGGCTCTTGAACTGACTTCAGATCCTCAGTGGCTGCTCAGTTCTTATCCATGTGGGCCTCTCTACCACAGATGAGATCAAAGATGGCAGGTGTCCTCTCAGAGTGAATAAAAAAAGACCATAAGAGAGTGCTCATTATAGAAGATTATTGTAACCTGATAGCAAATGTACATCACTTTTCCCATTTCTGCTCTACTTAGAAGCAAGGCCCAAGGGTAAGTCCATTCTCATGGGATGGGTATTACATGAGAGCATTGATACCAGGGGGTGTGGATTATCAGAGGTCAACTCAGAGCTCACCCCCACAGGGTGTTAGGAAGAAACTTGATGTCTCTCCTGCAGCCCCACTCTCCTGTCTGTCCAGTTGCCGATATAGCAGATATCAACCTAAGTCAACTTTAAATCTCATAGTAGGTTGCTGTTGTTTGAGTGGCCCTTTATAGGTCATACTGACATTTAATACTATTAAGGTCGCCAAGTCTTTTGGCAACCTTGATTTTGTTGCAGAAGAAATTCAAGGAGAAACACAGAAGGGTAAGCAGGAACAGGTTTATTAACTCAAATTACAGCAAAAGGGGAGCAAAAGTGGACTTTCCAGACAGGAGAGCAGGCAGACTTGAGAAGAAGCACTACTCTGGGGACACCAAGACCTCAAGCTTTTGTTGAGGTCTGTAGCTATACCGGTGAGCAGTCCTAAAAATCTCCTACAAGTCAGACAGGTGAGTTCTTGAGCTTAAATGATCAGGTCAGGTCTATCATTTTCCATAGGCTGTCGAGGCTGTAGGCACCCAAAATCCTTTCCTATATAAATTGTCCCATTAATGATGGCAATCCATCCTGTGGTTCTTGATCAATATCCAAGCCAAAGTTCACTGCTATCACTTTTCCTCCTTCCCTGCCAAACTCCTAAATCATTAGAAGATGGGACCAGGCAGGAAACTTGAAAGGTGAATGACTTAGGAGAGCTCTGCACTAGCAAATGGATGGATCCATTGGTGGATTAATGGATTAGTGGACCAATGAATTACCTTGCTATGAAATTCAGCTCTCTCTGGCAAGATTGCTCTGTCTCCTCATATAATACTTTCTACCGAGTTACAACCCAGTAGGAGGCCCTCATCTCATTCTGAGAAGATGAAGGTGCCAGCTGCTTGGATTGCCTAGTCTTCAGAACTATGAACTACACAAACTTGTATTCTTTATAAATTTTCTGGCCTGGGGTATCCAGTTAGAGCAACAGAAAGCAGAGGAAGACAGAGGCATGAATGGCCATCACCATCCACTCCTAAAATCCACTCCTATCTTATCTCACCAGCATCATGTAGCCATCACAGCCAACAAAAGGGAAGGTGGGGGCTGGGCGTGGTAGTCACCAGACACCCAAGGGTCAGGTCTATGCCTCACTACAAGTGCATATAATGGACCAAACTCCACTCAGTGAAATCTCAAGGTGTGTCATGCCGCAAGAGGCATCTCTTCCTCTGTGATCACTCTTTGTCCTGGCTGACAGATTGTTAGCATTCCTTTAGAAATAGAAGATGATGTGTGGGGGGTGGGATACTATGGCTAGAACTCAGGGTCTGAGCACTGTCCCTTAGCTGTTTTGTTCAAGGATGGTACTCTACCACTTGAGCCAATGCTCTACTTCCTACTTTTTTTCTGGTTAATTGCAGGTAAAAGTCTCATGGATTTGTCAGTCTGGGAGAGCTTCAAATTGGAATTCTCAGATCTCAGCCTCTTGAGTAGCTAGGATTACAGGCATGAGCCACTGGCAACCAACTTAGATGACTATTTAAGGTTGAAATAATTCTTTTTTTAAAATTGAGATTGATGTCCAGCAGGTAGGTGCAGCTGAGCCTCCATCCTAGCTTGGCCAGCACTTCAATGGTTATGGAGCTTGCTAACTGGTGTGCACCTGCATTTTAGTTGTATGTTCACTTCAGCTGCTTCTGAAAATGCCAAGATGTCTGGATGGCCTGAGTCACCACTGCACCCATTAGCAAGAGCTACACAAAGCCACCTGCAGAGGATTTCATTACATGTCAGCTGCCACTGCTCCTGACATTAGCAACTGCATCATGGATTCAAAGGAAATACAGAGTCTGTATGTGACAAGATGTGCATACATATGGAAATACTCAAGTCATGGATTAACTCATATTCTGATGTGCAGTGTAGACAAAAAGGCAATGACAGTCTCCACTGAGGACAAGATGGAGTGTCACTCTTGCTAAGAGCCACCCAAGGAGAGTAACATAGGGACACGGAGCAAGAAAAGGCTTTGGTTTCTATCAATTTGAGTGACAACACTCAACATGTGTACAGCTCCTCATGCCTTGCCAGTGACAATCTTCCTTTCTAAAAGTGAAATTGAGGTTTCAGGCTGTGCCAACCAGGATGAAGTGTAAGTGCTGGAACCTTGGGAGTTTATGCCAAGGACTGCAGCTAGGAGCAATTTGACTCTTTGAGTGAGAGGGAGCCCCGCCTCTCCTGGGGCAGATCCTAGAAAGGGGAGGGAGAGGAAGAGTTCTGTCATGTCAGGAGCTATTTTAAGACCATGCACATTCACTAAAGAGACATAACTATTCTTAGCCCAAGTATATAAACTTTCATTACCCTTAAATCTGAGACTGAAGATCAGGGTGAGCAGCTGGGTCCTTCTCTTCATTCTAAGCATTCTTTACAAGTCCTTCGAGGTCATTCTTGACCCAGCACACAAGATACATTCTAAAGTATGATAATTAGCTGTTCATCAGGTGAACAGTTCAAAGCACATCCTTAATCAGATCCTCAATATGAAGCCAAAGTTGTATTAGAATTCTGTAAGCAGTTCCTCAAATAGTACTTTTTTTTTTGGGAGGGGGACCAGTATGTGGACTTGAACGCAGGACCTGGGCACTATGAAAAGAATTTCTTTTTCTTCTTTTTTCCCTTCTCCTCTTCCTCCTCCTCCTCCTCTTCCCCCTCCTCCACTTCCTCCTCCTCCTCCTCTTTCACCTTTACAGTACTAGGAATTGAATTCAGAGCTTTGTGATCGACTTGGTACACTACTTTCTCAACAATTATGCTATTAGATAGGGTCTTGCAATTTTCCCCAGGCTGGCTTGGACCTATCTAATAGCCTCCAGAGTAGCTAGGCCCATAGGCATGTACAACTGTGTTTTAATGCATTAACCTCACAGTGATTTTTGTAGCAGCTATAGAAAATTAATATAGATATCTTTGACTCATTTGAAATAATAGTTTTTCAGAAATTAGATTGAATTTGAAAACATAATGGACCAAAGGTATGGGTTTAGGGTGATTTTCAGTGTTCAGCTATGTTCAACCAGGTTGGAGTGATCCCTCAGTCTAGTGTGCTTTCCCTGTTTGAATCTCTAGGGTTTCCCAACTTCCACATTTCAAGGAATCAATTTGTCCTTCCCTCCCTCCCTCTCTTCCTTCCTTCCTTCCCCCTTCCTTCCTTCCTTCCTCCTTCCTTCCTTCCTCCCTTCCTTCCCTCCTTCCTTCCTTCCTTCCTTCCTTCCTTCCTTCCCTCTTTCCTCCTTCTTTTCCTCCTGTCTCTCTTCTTCTCTCCCTCTCCTCCTTCCTTCTTTCCTTCCTTTCTTTCCTTCTTTCTTTCTTCTTCTTTTCTTTTTTGGCAGAGACCCACTGTCTAGCCCAGGCTTCCCTTGAGTTTTCAATCTTCTTGCCTCAGCTTTCCAAGTGATGAAATTACAGACGCAATTCATCACACCCAGCTTTACCAATCTGTTCTTTAAAAACACGTTTTATGAACCATACATCAAAATGCTTGAAAATAAACTAATCCCAGATCACTCTAGTCATAATCTAGCCATTACTATCTTTTTAGCTTACATTTGTTTCAGGCTTATTTTTTTCTGTAATAAGTATTCCTTTCTAAATGTAAACTAAAATTTACATACTAAAACCCAACACTCACAGTGATGCTAATAAGTAAGAGATGGTATGCTTAGGAGGTGATTAAGCCATAAAGATACAACCCTTTTGAGCAATATTAGGATCAGGTATCAGTTCATTTTTGTTTTGTAACAAAAGACCAGAGGCTGGGGAAATTGTCAAGCAAAGGGCTTTACTTGCCTCACAGATTTGAAGGCCGAAAGTCCAAACAGCATGCCACTGGATGTAGTGAGGGCTCCTCTGGTTGTGTCACAACATCAGTGCAAAAACAGAAAGGGTAACAGTCATGTGCAGGGGACACCACACAGGTGTCTTGCTTACAGAAACTTACCATAACTTAGTCCTGTGCAGAGGGGAATACACATAGTTCTTGCTGACAGAAACTCACCATGATTTAGTCTCATGGGAGTTAGAAACCCGAAAGACAGCACTAACGCATTCATAAGGATGGCCTACTTCTCCCTGGAATCCATCTCTTAAAGGTTCTAGAATTTCCTAACCTTGCTTGACATCTGGGAACCAACCTTCCAGCACATTAATATTGAGAGAGACATACAATACCATGGACGCAATAGCCAAATCATGATATACCCTCTTAAAAAAGACCTGAGGGCTGGCTTATTACTACACTGTGGCAACAGAGCAAGAAGTTTCCATTGATGAGAAATGGGGCCTCACCAGGTACCCTGCTATGATAATGCCTGAATATCGATGCTTATTATTGATGAGGCACCTATCATATGGCATCTCTGTGGCAGTACCCAGAAGAGCAAAAGCATTCTGCTTTTATTGCCTATCCCAGACCTCACACTTGTTTTAGTTAACACATGCTCTTCACAACGTGTTATAATTGTCATGTATCACTGAGGGAGTAAACCAGGACCCAGCTGCAGGACAGCGTTCTGATTTTCCAAGCAAACTCTTCACTGTCTTCTTGTCTAAACACTTTTCCATATGTGGAAATACTTCCTCTAATTCAAGTCTTGTGAAGTTATTAAAATAAGGATATGGATTTTTATTGTTCATTGTTTTTTCACCTTCCTTTAAAAATGTAATACAGAGACCAGCATGTATTTCACTACACTCTGATTCAACTTGGGTAATATATCTATATCTATATTGGCATCTATTATTCATCTATCTATCCATCTAACTATCCACTATTTCAACATAAAAAGTGGAAACTGTCACTTGTTGCTGTTATTTCCTTGAGGTTTCTCTCATCTTGTGATTAGTAATTTTACTTATTTGATTTTGTTCTTAAATGTCCCCCAAAGACCCATTGCTAAATGCTTGGTCACTACCCTGTGGCACTATTAGGAGGTTCTAGGACCTTTAAGAGATGGAACTTAGTAGAAGGAAGTTAGGTTATGGAGGCATGGGTTTGAAGAGAAACATTTGGGCTCCTGGCTCTTTCCAATTTTTTAAAATATTTTCCTCACCATGAGGTTCTGTCTCTCCACAGGCCCATTCACCATGGACAGAGACCTCTGAAATTATAAGCCAAAGAAACTGTTCCTCCTTTAGATTTTCTCAAGTGCTTGCCACAGTGACAAAAACCTGTCTAATCCACTGCTTGTTCATGGTCCACTTGAGTTTTTCAGTATTTAGTTGTCCAGGCAATACTATAATGAAATGTTCACATGGTCAAAACTTTCCTTTATGATTTCCTGTATTCCTTCTAGGCTTAAAAGAAACTGTTCCTGCCACAGGATTTCCATGCTTCTTATATTCATTGATCTAAGGTTTTGTTATATTTTAGCTGTGTCCATTTTCTCAAATTCCAAAAAAGGTCCAAGGTAAATGAAATCACCCTTCTTCCTTTTCCTCTAGCTATACCCAATGTCCATTTCTTCTCCTCCCCCTTCTTCTAGGCATCCCCAGCCTCTGATCTCTGTACTTCATCTGCTTTGAGCCACGACTGAAACAGTTCTGAAACAGAGGAAGGAAGAAAAGGTTTATGGGTGAGCCCTTTCTTGGGCCTTTTTTGGTTCTCTTAAAGAGCTGATCATATTGGCCTACTTTTCCCTGCAACCCCATAACATTCCGGCGCAGTCATCCGTAAGACCGCAGGGCAAGACTGAGCATCTTTCTAATTTAGGAACAGAGGGGCAGGTGGTTGCAAGAGCAGGAATGTGTTGAACCTGGAAATGGCCTTCTCATTGTGAAGCAGGGCAGATGGGAGAGCCCCCCAGCCCATGCAGCTTGAAAGGAAAGCTTTCCTTTCACTTGAGGGAATAGTGCAGTTAGAAAACCCCTTTGGCCAGTAGAGCTTTTCTGTTATCATCCTGACCTACCTGTCCCTTCTTCCCATTGCCTGGAACTCAGGAATCCCTAGAGAGAAAACCTCTGCCAGACCATGAAAGTTTCACCAACTATTGTCTAAAGGCCTTTTGAAAGCACATAGATTCTCATTATTTTTTTTTCCGGAGAGCCTAATTACTATCCTGCCTAGGGCAGCAAGATGAATTGGATGATATCTCAAGTCTTTTTAAAGGAATGATTTTCATGTATCTAAAACCATTTGTCCACACTGGAGACAAGGAAGAAAGAATCTAATTGGCTAAATGTGAAGACAGGTCCATGAAGTTACATATTTTAATTTTTTTTTCATTTTAAATTTTAACTTACTTCAGGAAATGATTTCTCCTTCTTTTTAAGGCTCTGAAAATATTCGGTCTTATCGCCTGCCAGTCATAACAGTCTGCATATGAATATTTATTGAATTCCTGCAGTTATCTGTCCCTCCCCCTCCCAGAACCCGAATGGCAAATGAATGTCCAGGATGCATTTTTTCTTGAGCTCTGGAAACAACCTCTAGAACTGGGTCTGAGCTCTGGGAACTCCAATGAAACTCAACTTCATTTTCTAAAAAAGTATATTTTCATCTTACTTCACACACAGTAATCATACATATATTTATGGGTTGTGGTGCCACATTTCAGTATCTGTGAGCGATGTGTAATGACCACATTAGAGTAACTGGCCCTATTTTTTGTCTCAGACATTTACCATTTCTTGGTGTTGGGGACATTCAAATTTCTCTCTATAAACTATTTTGCAATGTACAATTATTGTCAGTCAGAGTTATCTCATTGTGCTATAGAACATGAAAAGCAATCCCTGCAGCTGAGTGCCAGTGGCTTACATCTGTGATCAGGAGGCTCAGATCTAGACAATTGCAGATCAGAGCCAGCTTGGGCAGAAAAGTCCATGAGACTCCATCTCCCATTAGATTGAAGGCATAGAGTACCAGCTGCAAACCAAGCAAGAGTTCAAATCCCAGTATCAGCACATATACTAATAGTAATTCCTGCTATCCAACTGTACTTGGTACCTTTTAAACATGCCCTTTTCCAAGTTAATTTCTATTATCTTAAAAAATCTTTTTTTCAGTGGCTCATGCCTATAATCTTAGCTACTCAGGAGGCTAAGAGCTGAGGATCACAGTTCAAAGCCAGCCTAGGTAGGAAAGTCTGTGAGACTCTTTATCTCCCATTAATCTCTAAAAGGCCAGAAGTAGAGTTGTGGCTCAAGTGGTAGAGCAAAAGTTCAAGGATAATGCCCAGGACTGATACTCCAAAAAAATAATTTATTCTTTACCACCTTTGTGGTGGAAATTTCAAATTTTGTCTATCCTTTACCACTCAGTACTGTTTTCAGTGTAATGGGAAATGACATTTCTATTTCAGATTATGAAATTTTATTTAGCTTACTTACTGTTTGTCTTTATTGATATTCTAATAAATTATTTTTTTAAAAGCAAGGCTTGAAGCTAGGCACTGTTGGCTCACACTGTACTCTTAGCTACTTAAGAAATTGAGATCTGAGGATTACAGTTTAAAGCCAGCCCAGGGTAGAAGAATCCATGAGATTCTTATCTCCAGTTAAGTGCCAAAATGCTGGGAGTGAGAGCTGTGAGTTAAGTGGTAGAGCACTAGCTTTAAGTAAAAAAATCTCAGGTATAGCATCTAGGCTCAGAGTTCAAGCCCCAGAAACAGCACAACAACAACAACAAAGGCAAACAAACAAAGAAACAAAGTAAGATTTGACTAGATGATTTAATACCTATCTTAAACATCTGAGGCTGTATTATTATCCATTGAGCTTAAAATGATGTTATACTTTTGTGGATGGATCTCTGAAAAGTACATGTCTTGTCCTTGGAAACCTAAATGACTTAGTTGGAGTGACTTAATGGTAAAATGCTTATGCAAAAATTGATAAATTGGAAAAGAGATATTCCTTTGATAAACATTAACAAGTAATGACAGCAGTGTAATAAGGACATGGTGCAGGAAAACAACTAGGAATCATTTTCTTCTTCTTTATCTCATTCCTCCCCAGCTTTCTTCCTCCTTCTCCTCCTCCTTCTGTACCAGTACTGGGGTTTGAACTCAGGAACTGGGCTCTGTTCCTTAGCTTTTCTGCTCAAGGCTGCTTCTCTATCACTTGACCCACAGTTCCACTCCTGGCTTTCTGTTGGTTAATTGAAGATAAGAATCTCATAGACTTCCCTGCCTACGCTGAGTAGCTAGGATTACAGGCAGGAGGCACCTGGCTTTTATTCTTCTTTAACAATACACTCTCAGGGCATTAGAGGAAACTTGATACCCACCTTCATTCACCCAGCTCTCTGGCAGGTAGATAGATTGTGCAACTTCCTGAGCTTTTTCCTTCGAAAAGAAACTGCATTTTCTTCATTCTGCTTGCCATAGACCAGCTCCAGACTGGCCAGTGATGAGCCAGCTGTGGTCATGAAGACAAAGATGATACACTGGGGGATGATGGAACCATTGGAGGGAAGGCGCTTGGGATCTAGTCTGTGGACTAGGGCCTATCCTGACCTGCTCTCACCCCTTAACAGCTGTCACACAACAGGTAATATGAAATGGAGTCAGGTACAAAGGTGAATGCCTGTAGTACTAGCTTCATGGGAAGGTGAAATCTAGAGGATCATGGTTCAAGACCAGCTCCAATGTTGCTCCATTTCAAAGAAAAGGCTGGCCATGGTAGCATATACTTGTCATTCCAACGCTGACAGGAAGCATGAAATAGGTGATTCACAGTCCAAGGTCACACATGGGCAAAAAGACCTTATTTCAAAAATAGCCAATGCAAAAAAAGGCTGAAGGTATGGCTCAGCAGTAATATGCCTGCTTGGCATGCAGGAAGCCCAGAGTTCAAATACCAGTACTGCTCCCAGGAAAAAGGGAAGAAAAGAAGGAGAAAGGAAGGAAAGAAGGAAGGAAGGAGCGAGGGAGGGAAGGAGGGAGAGAAGGAAAGAGAGAAAGGAGAGAATGAAGGGAGAAGGAGGGAGGAAAGGAGGGGAAGGGAAAAGCAAAGAGGAAGGAGAAAGGGAAAGGAAAGGAAAAAAAGAAAAGGAAGGGAATTATGAAATAGAGCAAGTAGTTGAACACTACAATCATAGATCAAGAAAATATACAACTAGCCCAGAGGAAAAGAAGTATAAATACTTCTTGAACATATGAAGGAATATTAATTTACTCTTAATAAGAAAAGCAAATTAAAATACTATTTTAAACCTATGTTGGAAAATAATACCAATGGATAAAACAAAAGCAATATGATCCAAGGACGTGAATAAGAAAATGACACCCATTCAAATCATACAGGAAAGGAAACACTGAAAATACCATGCCAGAATTTCCATATATGAATTGGCAAAGCAGCCAGTACGATGGTGAATGCATACGTCCTAACATGTGGAGATGATGAAATTGGGCACAACCTTTTGGGAGAACCATACAATTAATTTTTTGCTAACCTTCATCAATGCATTACAATGGAATGATCCAAAATATAGTCAAGATTATAGTCATGAAGATATTCATAACAATACCATTAAGAACAGTGAAACGTTGGCATCAAGGTGCCCAAGGCAAGAGAAATGGTTATTACATATCTATTCAGTGGAAGACAGAGCAGTCATTTAAAATGATGCTTCTGAAAAGTGCAACCTGACAAGGAGACTTACATAAACTGGGGTGGAAACAGCAAGCTTTGAAACTGGACATATATTAATTTTGCTGTCACAAGGTGCCTCCATCATTTGTTCTGAATCCTCAACCCCATTCTGTTTTTCCACACAGTCCTAGATTTTAGGAAGATTTTTTCTCTCTACCTGGATATGACTTTGCCCTTCTTCAAGAACTCTTTCCCAAAGATCTTCTGCTGCCAAATTAATTCCTTCACTGTTTATTCAACAAATATTTATTGAATGTTGTTCATTAGCCAGGAATAGTTTCCAGAAGCGTGGGCAAGATCTCTGATCTCATAAGGCTTTCAGTTCCAGCAAGGAGAGACAAACAACAATATGCATGTGTGAAGGCAATGTACAGGGGTGCTCTGGGATGGTGTGGGTAGCCATACTGGAAAGTCAGAATAGGAACTTGCTGGGAGAGATTTGCAAACAGCTGTAGGAGGGATAGGGTTAGCTATGGGCATATTTGAGGAGACCGCTTTCCAAGCAGGGGAACAGCTAGATTTCCAAAGAAGATGAGGCAGATCAGGCCTGAAAGGCCTTGGCTGGAACAGATCACGGAAGGGGAAGTGTGGGAACAGAAGGAACCTGATCGTACAGGCAGAGTGTGCCTCTGATTTGATAGCTAAGGGTCAGCAAGCACTTCAGGGTCTGAGCAAGCAAGAGAGTGGCTGTGATATAGATTTTAGAAGAGCTGTCCTAGGGGGAAGAATGGAATGAGGCTGGCCACAGTAAAAGCTGGAGGGTAATTAGAGGACAGGTCTAATTGTCTAGGTGACAGACAGTGGTGATGAGCAGGGCACTTAGAAGCTGTTGGCTTTTGGATATATTTTGAAGTAGAGCTGCAGGATATCCTAATGAGATGTGTATATGTGTAGGAAAGTAGGAGGACTACAAACTTTTTTTCAATTATTTTCAAAATTTTTTGTTGTAAAGATGATGTACAGAGAGGTTACAGTTACATAAGTCAGATGATGAGTACATTTCTTTTTAACAGTGTCACTTCTTCCCTCATTTTCTCCAAGTTTTTTTCCTTTCTGACCTCCCTTAAGTTATAAAGTTCATTTTCAACATAGTATCTAGTAAGTACCACTACTGCATTGGTTCACCCTTTGTCCCACCATTTCTGTACTTCCCCTTCCCCAAACAGATAAAGTTACATGCAAGACAAAAAGTACAGAATCAAAAACAGCGACAAAAGCAGAAAAACAAATAAAAATGAAAAAAGAAAATAAACCCACAAAGAGTAAAATAAAAAACCTATTGTTCCCCATGGTGAAAATGGCAATACTGTCGAAGGCTATCTACAAATTCAATGCAATACCTATCAATATCCCAACCTCATTCTTCAAGGAATTAGAAGAAACATTCCAAAAATTCATATGGAACAATAAAAGACCCTGAAGAGCAAAAACAATCCTTTGCAGAAACAACAATGCTGGAGGAATACCAATACCAAATTTCAAGCTCTACTACAAAGCCATAGTCATCAAAACAGCTTGGTACTGGCACAAGAACAGACCTCAGTACCAAAGGAATAGAACTAAAGACCCAGAAATGAACCCACAGACCTATAGCCACCTAATCTTCAATATGTAGCCACCTAATCTTCAATAAGGGAGCTAAAAAAAAAAGAATGGAAGAAAGACAGCCTCTTCAGAAAATGGTGCTGGAAAAACTGATTAAACACCTGTAGATAACTAAAGCTTGATCCTTACATATCACCTTGTACCAGAATCAACTCCACATGGATAAAAGATCTTGAAGTCAAAGCAGGTACCGTGAAAACATTGCAGGACAGCATAGGAGAAACTCAAGGGCTCCTTGGCAACAGGCCAAAATTTTCTTAATAAAAACCCAGATACACAACAAATCAAAGAAAGGTTGGACAAATGGGATTGCATGAAACTGCAGAACTTCTGCATGGCAAAGGACATAGCTCGCAAGATCAATAGAAAGCCCACAGGTTGGGTGAAGATCTTCACTAGCAAACAACTGACAAGGGTCTCATATCTAAAATATACTTGGAACTCAAAAAAATTAAATCCCCCAACAACAAATCCTCAAAGAAACAACTGCCCAATAAATAAGTAGACTAAAGACTTAAAGAGAAACTTCTCTGAAGAGGAAATAAGAATGGCCAATAGACACATGAAGAAATGCTCAACTTCTCTAGCCATAGAAGAAACGCAAATCAAAACAACATTGAGATACCACCTCACCCCAGTTAGAATGGCTATAATCAAGAACTCTAATAACAACAGATGCTGGAGGAGATGTAGACAGAAAGGAACTTTACTGCATTGTTGGTGGGAGTGTAAACTTGTTCAACCACTTTGGAAAGCAGTATGGAGGTTCCTCAAAAGACTTCACATAGAGCTCCCCTATGACCCAGCAATCCCACTTTTGGGCATTTACCCAAATGATCACAAACAAGGCCATATTAAAGCTACCAGCACAACTATGCTTATCACAGCATTATTCACCATAGCTAAGATATGGAACCAACCCATATATATATATACATATACATATATATATAATGGAATTCTATGTCTCCATGAGAAAGAATGACACCACACCATTTGTTAGGAAATGGAAAGACTTGGAAAAAATTATATTAAGTGAAGTAAGCCAGACCCAAAGAAACATAGGTCCCATGGTTTCCCTTATTTGCTGTAACTAGTATAAGTCTAGGATAATCTTATGAGTCAAGCAGAAAAGGTCAAAGGCTATGTAGGTATGACCATATAAGATGATGCTAAGCGAAATAAACCCCAAGATAGGGACACGAGGTTTTTTTCTTTATTGCTGTTGTTTTTAATGTACTATGTGATTTTTAAAATTTATTTCTTTTGTATGTTTTTCCCCCATGGTATAACCCCTGTTGTCACTGTATTTGATTCCGGTGCCCTGCATCTTGTATATACATTTTTCTAATTTGGGGAGGGGAGGGGAAATAACAAAATGCTGAAACAAGAATACAGTTTGACCCATTGTAACAATGAGATGTACTATGTTGAAAATGAACTTTACAACTTGGGGAGGGGGAAGGGAGGAGTTGGGGATGAGGGGCAGGAAGGGATAGTAGGGGAAAAACAAAGGAGGGGGTAACAATGATCAGTAGGAAATGTACTCATTACTTACTCATGTAACTGTAACCCCTTTGTACAGTATCTTTACAATAAAAAAACATTTTAAAGCCTGTTGTTTCCCTTTCTTGGAATTCATTTTGATGAACATCATTTTATATGATCATATGCACATAGCTGTTGAGCATTTGTGATCTCTTGAGAATATCCTCCTTTGGTCTCATTATGTGAATGTTTAGAGTCCTGTTTAATTTATCCTGTCTAAGCTTTTTGACTTGAGTACCTGGAAGGCTGTGATTGTCAGATGACATGCAAGTAGAGTAGATCAGAGTATGGGGAAACTTCAGTACCTCTGGATATTGTCTTAAAGTCCACTTTTCAAAGGCTAGCTTGTTATTAATGTGTAGTGTGTGTCAGACTTTTTTTCCACTGTGCTTGACTCCTTTTAAGATCCAATCATTGGCTCTCAGGACTCAGAGGGCCTGAGGAATCTTGACTCTGGGCATTGTTTCTATCATGTGCTCACCTGGCTGGCAGAGAGGACAGGGGCCCCTTCTCAAGGGCCCTGAGGGACCTCTTCGGTTCAATCTCCATGCTCTGTAATCCATTTAAATGATTCTAGCTTGTTTTCTGTTGCTATCACACAGTACTTGAGGCTGGAAAAATGTATAAAGCAAAGGGTTTTATTTAGGTGGAAGCTGGAAAGTCTAAAAGCCTAGCGCCAGTATCTACTGGGGCTCTGGTGAAGGCCTGGTCCTGCTTCAGTTATAGCAGAAACCAGAAGGAGCCTTCTGAGAAGATGCCTTGCTTTAGCACAAGATGATCTTGCAGTAACCGAGCTAGTCTTTGAGGGAGAATTCACTCACTCATGAAAGAAAGGCATTCATCTCTATTCATGAGAAGCAAACTCCATAATTCCAACAAGTCCCACAAGGCACCACTTGCTGCCCTATAGGATTTACAAACGTTCAGACTGTAACACCCCTAACCTCTGCCTACTTCCTTTAGGTAGCCTTGGTGTTTCACATTCAGGTCACCTTTGTTCAGACTTTTCCATTCTTCCAAACGCTGTATCTCATCTCACCTAATCTCCTTCTTATTACACACTTGTTGCTGGAATTCTGAAGAGCCTAGAAGGCAAATATGACGGGTACATTTCTTAATGGTTGACATCTCTATGTATTTATTTATAAACAAGAAATAACAAAAACGATGTCTTTGCTGATGTTGGTGGTCCACACCTATAATTGAAGCTACTCAGGGGGCTGAGATATGAGGATCACAATTAGAAGCCAGCCTGGACAGAAAAGTCCATAAGACTCTTATCTCCAATTAATCATCAAAAAGCCTGAAATGGACATGGTAGGAGAGAGAGTGAGGCCCTAAGTTCTGTCTCTAGTACTGGAACAATAACAACAACAATTTCAGAGAGAGCGAGAGAGCAAGAGAGAGAGAGAGAGAGAGCACTGTCAAGTAAATGTTAATTCACCATTTTAATAGGATATTATAACATTGGGAGTATTCTTGATACTTTAAATAGCCACCCTTAAGTGGCTTATAAAAGACTCCATAGATATCAAATATCTCTTAGCCTTCACTCTGGGTCTCAAATAACCAAGGCAAATATTTATGTGACAACAGCTGACAGTTATAAAGTTCCAGACCACACTTGATGCATATCAAGATGGATCAGAGAGTAACTGGGATGGGAAGTTTCAAGCCAGGGCTGCCTGGGCCTCCCCACACCACGGCACTACCTTCCCCGCAGCCTTATCTGCTCAGCACACACTCTCCTTGGGGCAGTGATGCTTGTGTCGCTCATATCCTGAATGTACAAGTAGCCCCAGCTGAGTCACGCTTGTGGCCCAGGCGCATGTAAAGACCTACATTCACTGTGACGCTAGCACATTATCTTTTCCTTACCAGTGTGATTATACTCACAGTGTCATTAGTAATGTCACAGCAAAGAAGACACAAAGGACTCCTGGAAGCTAGATTTACAACGGGACTCAGAGGTCCTATCCCTTTGTCTACCATATCAAGGCCCTGGAGTGGCCCCAGAAAACATACTGTCTGTTCTATGACTTACAATCTCTGCAGTCACACACCAAGTCAGACCCGAGCAAGTCACTTCCTTGAGTCATTCAACAGAGAAGTGTCCCCATGCCCAAGTCTTATGGAAGATGGGATATTTCAGCGCTTGTAAGGTTCCAGAATGTCAAAGCTCCGTATCCATCTCTTTCATTATTGCATCTTTGTGTGAGGTGTGTGTGTGTGTGTGTGTGTGTGTGTGTGTGTGTGTGTGTGTTTGAGCCAGTACTGAAACTTGAACTCAGAGCCTAGACACTGAACCTTAGCTTTTTCACCCAGAGCTAGCAATCTGGAACTTGAACCACAGCTCCACTTGCAGTTTTTGTGCTGGTTAATTGGAGATATGAGTCTCATGGACTTCCCTGCATGGTCTGGCTTTGAGCTGTGATCCTCAGATCTCAGCCTCCTGAATAGCTGGATTACAGGTGTGAACCACTAATGCCACCCACTGTTACATCTGATCTATTGAAAATTGTCTTTGAATCTTTTTTAAACATGTGAGTTCCTCTGTTTTATTATTTATGGTATTCAAAAGATGGTAACAAATAGCTCCAACCCAAAGGTTCCATTGCCATCTGCATGCATCATATCCCATGCCTGGGATCTGCCTAAAGACCCATGCATAGATACAACTGAAATTTTGTCTAGATACTCTAGCCAATGGGAGTGAAGCTGGCATTTTTCAGAGACTGAAGTTAGTATCTAAGGAATGTCAGGTGCCCAAAGGACACTTGCTGTACGAAGTGACAGCAGGGGCAGGAAGGTGACTAATTTAAATTTTAGATCAGAGTTAACGTATTTCTCCATGTGAAACTCACAATGCAATTATTTTCCTTTCCTTTTTCTAATTTTTTTAAACATTTTCTTTGTGGTAGTGGGGTTGAATTTGGGTCTTGGGCTTGCCAGGCAGGCATAATACCATTTAAACAATGCCCCAACCTCTTTTATACCTTTTTCTTTACCTTCCTTCCTTCTTTCCTTCCTTCCTTTCTTTCTTTCTTCCTTCCTTCCTTCCTTCCTTCTTTCCCGCCTTCCTTCCTTCCTTCCCTCCTTCCTTCCATTCTTTTTGCACTGGTGCTGGGGGATTTTTACTCATGGCTAGGGCTCTACCACTTGAGCCATGTCTTCACTTCTGGACTTTTTACTAGTTAATTGGAAGTAAGAGTCTCATGGACTTTTCTGTCTGGGCTATATTCAAACCAAATCTTTGTATCTTAGCTTTCTGAGTAGCTAGGAATACAGGTATAAGCTACTGGCACGCAGCATCTTTTTCCTTTTTTAGTTAATTTTTTTGTTTTTTTTTGTTTTTGCCAGGAACCAGTCTCAGACTGTGATTCTCCTACCTCCTGTGTAGCTCAAATTATTGATATGCACCACCATATCTGGCTCACAGTTCAATATTATAAAGCTGAAGCTGTTTGGGATCAAAATACTACCTGTTTTACATTTTCGTATCACTCATGTATAGTTAGGAGTATATGTGGGGTCCACCCCCCAGAGCACATGAATGAATCAAACCCTGGGGTATAGCTCACAACTCTGTTTCTGACAGTTTTCAGGCAATGCAAATGATACTGGTCTGGACATAACACTTTGAGAGCTACATAAACATGGATTCTAAATTTCCCCTAGTTTCTAAAATCTACTAACACTGGCTTTGGATAGGAAGGAAACCAGTTTTGGAATGAAACAAACTTGGACTTAAATCCCAGCTCTGCCAATTACCAGCTGTGTGGAATTGGAGAAACTGCTTCATTTCTAGAAGCTTCAATTTCCTTACCTTCAAGATGTGGATAATAAAAACCACCTGGATGAGTTGTTCAAGACTATGAAGGCTGCTTAGATGCTATAGATATGAGCCACTAGAATCTCTGCAACCCCAGAACAGGCTCTTAGCATAAGCCTTGCTTATATAATCATGAAGCCTTCCCAAATTCTACCTTCTGTGCGCATAATCCACATCCCGCTAAATAGAAATCTGTTGCAAGAAAGATTTGGCTTCTGAATTATATTAATATTGCATTTGGCTTTGGTTACTATCTGGCCAGACCACAGCCTGGGAAGCATATAGTTTTGCATTGATTGTGACTTTTAAAGACAATGTCCACCCAAACCACAATGACAAATGGCCCAGGATCAAGAGACTGAGAATTTCATATCAAGTGTGCCACCTGTGAAAGTTGGAAATGCTTGGTGTCTCATGGGTGGCAAAAATATCAATGCCTCTGCAATTCATTTCCAGTAGACTCTGGTATCTGCGAGTGTTGCACAAAGCCACGTAGGAGGTTCTTGAGCAGAACTTCCATGAGGCCGCCCCCGTTATTCCCGCTTGTGATGATTTCTGACAGAAAACTGGACTCAGGCCAGTGATGAGTTAATGCAGTGACTAAAACCAGAGGCTCAGGGGTATGACTGTGTGTGTGTGTTCCCAGCAGCCCTGGGGGCTGCACAGTTTCCATGTCCCACTTGGTTCACCATCGATCACTCCAGTGGGCTTTTAAAACATTATTGCTTATTTTCTCTCAAAACTTACAGGGACCTAGCAGGGCACCTTTCTTCAGAATAGCCAAATAGTGGAAACAATTCAAATATCCATTGAAGGATGGGTAGATAAACAGGGTACGGTGTGAAGGCAGTATGGGATATCCAGGCTTGAAAAGGAAGGACATTCTTCCATGTCGTTTGATATCGATGAACCTTGAGGGCATGTTTAAAATATGTCTAGTACTTTTTATTGAAACTCATTTATAAATAAATTGACTAATATTATAAAGTGAAACAAACCAGTTGTAAAATGATAAATACTATATGGTTCCATTTATATGAAGTAACTGGACCAAATGGAAGCCAGCAGACAGAAAGTAACATTGGGATTGCAAAGATGGGAGAGAAAAAAAAAAACAAGGACCTCCTGTTCTAGGGGTGCAGAGTTGCCATTTAGAAAGGTGAAGCTGTCCTGTAGAAGAATGATGGTGATGGTCACACATTGCCACTGAATTGCACAGTTAAAAATTGTTAGATTGAGCCAGCGTCAGGTGGCTCACTTCTGTAATCCTAGCTACTCAAGAGGCTGAGATCAGGAGGTTTAAAGCTAGCCAGAGCAGAAAAATCTGTATGACTTCATCTCCAATTAACCAGCAAAATGTTGAACTGGAGGTATGGTTCAAGTGTTAGGGCACTGTCTGTGAGTAAAAAAAAAAAAAAGCCAAGCAAGTGCATGAGGCTCTGAGTTCAAGCCATGGAGGGTGCTGACCCCCCCCCAAAAAAAGTTGGACTGGTAAATTTGATTGTGAATATCTTACTACAATAAAATTAATTAAAAGTCTCAAACAGGGGCTGGGAAGGTGGCTCAGTGGTAGAGCGCTTGCCTTGCATGCCTGAGGCCCTGGGTTCAATTCTTCAGCACCACACAAGCACAAAGAAAAAAGCCAGAAGTGGCGCTGTGGCTCAAGTGGTACAGCACTAGCCTTGAGCTGAAGAGCTGAGGGACAGCGCCCAGGCCCAGAGTTCAGGCCCCACAACCGTACCCCCCCCCCAAAAAAAGTCTCAAACAAATTCAGCTCAGGAAAGTTACAGGGTAAGCTCAGAGAACGCATGGTGGTTCTATTTGCTTCTAAGTCACTGAGTTAATCTATCATCTGTCATCCTGTTGTAAGTCTGCCTAGCTGCCTCTTTAAGTGTGCACTATAAGTGAACAACAGAAGAAAATAACTGGATCAAGGGAAGATATGGTTCTGATGAAACCAATAGGCATGTAATATGGCACAGGCATGTCGAATAAGAGGCCCAGAAGTTTCTCCAGGGTTTCTAAAGCAGGAGATGGCTGTTGAGAGGTCTGGGGATTGAATCAGTTATTTCTCCTATGCAGTTCAGACAATACTTTCCTCACACTCACCAGCAGATTCTATTTCATATAATTGAATCTATGGGGAATCTTTGGCTGTTCTATAAAATGACTTATTGACAAATTCATTTTGCAAAAGCTGCAGAAGAAGGGTCTGTTCCCAACTCTCCCCTTCAGCCAGATGAGCTCTCCAGAGAGGCAGTGACAATTCCAGCATGTCTCCTCGTTTTGGCATTTGCCCATCTTCTGCCCACCCCTTCCTTATTTTTGTGCCAGTACTAGAGCTTGAAATTAAGTCTGTATGCTCTCACTGGACTTTAATTTCTACTCAGAGTTGATGCTTTATCACTTTATCCATAGCTCCGTTTCTGGCTTTTTGCAGGTTGATTGGAGACAAGAGCCTCGTGGACTTTCCCGTCGGGGCTGGCTTTGAACTATGATTCTCACATCCCAGCCTCCTGAGGATCTAGAATTACATATTTGAGCGATTGATGCCTGGCTTCCTTCCTACTCTTTAACACATTCTTTCTGATTTATAAATGGAGAGTACTTGAAAACACAGGGAGATGCTAGATTTCACAGCTGGGAAATGATGGCATTAACACTTCAGAATTACAGAGATGTGACAATAGACAAGGAGGTTATTTATGAGCACATGCATGCTAGATGCTGGATGTAGACTTTTCTCATTAAATCAACACAATGTTGCTATATTGTTGCTATCCTTATTTGATAAAGAGAAAATTATGGCTTGGAATTAAACAAATCTAAATAGAACCCCACGGCTAGTTAATGGAAATAGAGTTGGTAACTCATACCCACAATCCTAGCAACTCAGAAGGTTGACATCCAGAGGATTTACATGAAACAAGCCCAGGTATAAAAGTCTATGAGACTCCATCTTCAATATAATAAAATAAAAAGCCAGACTGGACACATGGCCAAAGTGGTAGAGCATCTGCTGAGCAAGCAAGACAAGTAAGTGTGAGACTCTGATTTCAAACCTAAGAACTGCCAAAAATAAAAAATAAAAAAGAGTAGAATCTAAAAATTGATCTTCAAGATTTAAATCCTTTGCATTTCTTTTTTGTTGTTGTCACTAGTGGGAAAACACTAGTCTGCTGTTCCCCTCCCTCATCTTCGACAACCTTTGAGCATCTGAGCAACTGAAAAAAGAGGGATGCGTGCTTCTATGCTGGTTACTAAAGGCAACCAAGTGAGTCAGAAAAATGGAAAGAATTTGTCGTATGACTTAGTACTTCCCAGAAGAATACATAAATGGGAAAGAGCAACAATAAATCAAGACAGCCTTGTGGTACTTAGTGTTGGCAAAGGGCAGTAACAATATTGGAAAAGATAGTACAGGAAAATGATGTGAACATGAAATTGTAGAGCTTCTGCATGGCAAAGGACATAGCTAGCAAGATCAATAGAAAGCCCACAGACTGGGAGAAGATCTTCACTAGCCATACAATGGACAAGGACCTCATATCTAAAATATACCTGGAACTCAAAAAATTAAATCCCCTAACAACAATTCCTCAAAGAAACAACTGCCCAATAAATAAGTAGACTAAAGACTTAAAGAGAAACTTCTCTGAAGAGGAAAGAAGGATGGCCAATAGACACATGAAGAAATGTTCAACTTCTCTAGCCATAAAAGAAATGCAAATCAAAACAACATTGAAATACCACCTCACCCCAGTTAGAATGGCTATAATCAAGAACTCTAATAATAACAGATGCTGGAGGGGATGTGGACAGAAGGGAACCTATTGCATTATTGGTGGGAATGTAAACTTGTTCAACCATTTTGGAAAGCAGTATGGAAGTTCCTCAAAAGACTCCACATAGAGCTCCCCTATGATCCAGTAATCCCACTTTTGGGCATTTACCCAAATGATCACAAACAAGACCATACTAAAGATACCAGCACAACTATGTTTACTGCAGCATTATTTACCATAGGTAAGATATGGAACCAATCCAGATGCCTCAACAGTAGATGAATGGATCAAGAAAATGTGGTATATATACACAATGGAATTCTATGCCTCCATCAGAAAGAATGACATTGCCCCATTTGTTAGGAAATGCAAAGACTTGGAAGCAATTATATTAAGTGAAGTAATCCAGGCCCAAAGAAACATAGGTCCCATGGTTTCCCTTATTTGCAATAACTAGTATATGTCTGAGTCAAGCAGAAAAGGTCAGAAAAGTTGATGTTAGGTGAAATGAACTCCAAGATAAACATTCAAATGTTTTTTTTCTTTCATGTGATTGTTTATAACATATTTATAAGATGATTTCTTTGTTGCTTTGTATGTCCCACGGTTATAACCCCTGCTTTCATTGAATTTGATGTTGGTATAATTTGTGGAGGGGAAGGGCAAAAACAAATCATTTAAATTGGGATACAGGTGGACCCATTGCAACAATAATCTGTACAAGTTGTCATTATGTCGAAAAATGAACCTTACAACTTTGGGAGGGGGGGAGATGGGAAGGGATGGGAAGGGGAAACAAAGGAGGAGGCAACAATGCTTGATAAAAAATGTACTCATTCCTTACCCATGTAATTGTAACCCCTCTGTATGGAATTTTCACAATAAAAAAAAAAAGAAAATCAAAAGATTAAAAAAGAAAAGAAAAGAAAATGATGTGAAGACATGCTCTTGGAGAGAGAGACAGAGACAGAGACAGAGAGACAGAGACAGAGACAGAGACATAGTATGCCAATCGTGGGGCTTAAACTCAGAGCCTGAGCACTGTCCCTGAGCTTCAATTTGCTCAAGGCTAGTGCTCCGCCACTTGAGCCTCAGTAACACTTTGGCTTTGTCTGAATTATTTATTGGAGATAAGAGTCTCATGAACTTTCCTGCCCAGGTTAAATTTAAACTGTGATCCTCAGATCTCAGCTTCCTGAGTAGCTAGGATTATAGGTATGAGCTAACCAGTGCCTGGTGACAAAAGATAGTTGTTTTGTTTTTGTTTTTTATTGTAAAGATGCTGTACAGAGGGGTTACAGTTACATGAGTAAGGTAATAAGTACATTTCTTGTAGTTATTACTTGTACTTGTTACCCACTTCTTTGTTTTTCTCCCAATATCCCTTCCCTCCCCCACTGCGTCCCCCCACCCCAGGTGCAAAGTTCATTTCTGAGATAGTATTTTGTGATTATCATTGTTGGAGTTATCCTTTGTTCTTGTTTCAGCATTTTGTTATTCCTTTTCCTTTCTCCAAATCAGATAACTGTATAAAGATGCAGGGTACCAGAATCAAAGACAGTGATTGCCAGAGATAAACCAGTGGAAAAAGAAAAATGAAATAAAATAAGAAGAAAGAACTAGATTCAGCAACAACAACAAGATAACAACAATGTTGACAACCCCCCCCCCCAAAAAAAAAGAACTGTTTCCATGTCTTGGAGTTCATTTCAATTAGCATCATTTTGTATGGTCATATGTACGTAGCCATTGAGCTATTATGATTTTCTGTCAGGACTATCCTAGGTAAATGCTAATTATTACAAATGAGGAAAACCATAGAGCCTATCTTTCTTTGGGTCTGGCTTACTTCACTATATATGATTTTTTCCAAGTCTTTCCACTTCCTTATGAAAGGGGTGATGTCATTCTTTCTGATAGGAGCATAAAATTCCATTGTGTATATATACCACATTTTCTTTTTTATTATTTATAAGATTTGGGTTTATTTCAATAAAGCACAAAGATGAGATATATAAATAAATACCTACAACCTTATTTCCCACTTTAATGTACAATTCTCAAGGACATTTTTAGCAACATAAAAATGGATAGTTGTTATTTATGACATCATCCAATTTCTTTCTTTATTTTCACTTTTAAAAATTATCCTTAAGTAATGTTACAAAGGAATTTCCATTCAACATGTCCCTTTGTGAGTACAATGCATCATGATCAATGTTACATCTTCAGCCATTCTCCCCCATCTCTCTCAACCCCATCCATCTCTTCAATTTACCTAGACCCATTTTTATATATGTATACACTGAATATTATGACTGCATTCATCTGTTCTCCTGTTTTCATTGTCTACCTCTTCCCTTGACCTCCCTTCCCTCCCCTTCCATAACACATTTCAACTTCCTGATATTCATTTGTTAAACTGAGAAGTTAGTTTGTCGAAGGAGTATATATGCCTACGACCCATATATATTTGCATTTATAGTATATTTAAGATCTAACTTCTGTAAGTTGTTACTTATGACTCTCATACAGGTTGACCCATTGTAACAATGAGATGTACAAGACACTATGTTGAAAATGAACTTTACAATTTAGGTGGGGGGGTAGGGGCAGGGGCAGGGGTGGAGGGTGGGGGAAAGTGTAGTTGTGGAGGTGGGAGGGAAGGGATGGTAGGGAAAAACGAAGTAGGAGGTAACAATGCTTGATAGGTACTCATTACCTTACTCATGTAACTGTAACCCCTCTGCACAGTATTTTTACAATAAAAAAGTATTAAAAAAAGAAATATGCCACATTTTCTTGACCCAATCATCTACTGAGGGACAAGAGCATAGAATGATGCTGTATTTGTCAACTGTCAGTTACTATATTTAAATACTGAAGGTAGGCGAAAAGAGGTTAATGTTGGCTCATGATTTGGAGGTATGAGATCCAAACACCTCCAAACAGCATGAGCTATATCACCTCATAGCAGGAATATGTGCATCTGGCTGTGTGATTTCTCTCTGCCCTTTTAAAGCCACCAAGATTCATGGATGCAGGATCTTCCCTAAGAACCTAATCTGATCATTCCCCAAAGAACCTACCTCTAACACCACAGTAGGATTTGCTTTCTCTTCGCTTAGTACCATTAAGTTAGTACCTAGAGGATTCAACACTTGCGTGTATTTGAGTTTAGGAAGACAGCCACAGTCAAGTTAGAGCAGATGTCTGGCTTTTTAAGATGATGGTCTGAAGATGCCTCTTGTCCTCTGGAAATTTCCCTAGGCCAAAGAAGAATAACAAGCAGGTATGTAGAGAGTTTTACAGAGAAAGTGTAAGAAAATCAGTAAATCCCACTTGAAACATGAATGGAAACATTATTATGGAACTTATGATTATCAAGATATAATTGGGAGAGAGATAAGACACAGACACCTGATGCCTGCTTCTCAACCCTCAGGGGAAATCAGTAGAACATAGTTCTCTGAAGTGGTAAAGGTGGGGGAAGGGTCCTCCCGCTCCTTATATGCGCTTAATTTCTCCCAGACACGAGCGACTGAGAGAACACATGCACCCACCATCTTTACAGGAAGCAATCTGTGAGGCTGAGCAAAGAAGAGAGAATGTGAACTGGAGCTAGCTGAATTTCTACTCTGTCTAATACTGCTGATTTCGGAATCAGCAGTTACTGCAGCTGAAAAAGTAGAGGTAGACATCATTCCTCACTCTAATTAGCAATTACACACATGTGCATGTGCACACACACATGCACATACACACACACATGATTTTGTAGACTTGCTTTCTGATTAAAATGTTTTTAACTCCTCCTGAGTATCATTCTCTCCATCCTATAAGACTCTTCTTAAGACCTTTCTTTATATATAAAAAATAGGTCTAATAAAAGAGTTTTAGGTAGCAAAAATACAAAATCACAAAAGAAGACTCGAAATAGCAAACAGGGATTGCTTATAAAAGAAGCGGAATCAGTACTAAAAGTCTTTCCACAAAATAGACTCTACATCCTTATGGTTCTACAGGTAGGTTCTAAGAACTCATTAAGGAATTCAAATCTTTGGCAAACTTACAAAAATATAGGAGTCTCTTCAATTATTTTGTATTTTTAATTAGCTTACATTAGTTACTGGGAAGGATTTCATTATTGCATTTCCACATATATTTACCATGTAGTCTAATCAATCTCAGCCTTGTATCAGTCTCACTTCCCAGAACAATTTGCACTGGTCTTATTGGTCTTTTTCCTAGTAGCAAATAATCTATTTTGACCATATTCAACCCTCCATCGTTCCCAATTACATATAAACACACACACATGTGTGCATGTGTGTGAGCGTGTGTGTATATGTGTGCTAATACTGCGATTTGAACTCAAGGCCTAGGCCCTGTCCCTGACCTATTTTGCTCAAGGCTAGTGCTCTACCACTTGAGCCACAGCTCCACTTCAGGCTTAGTGCTGGCTAATTGAGAGTAAGAGTTTCATACTTTCTTGCCTGGGCTGGCTTCAAACCAAAACTATATTCTTCAGATCTCAGCCTCCTGAATAGCTAAGATTACAAGCATGAGCCACCAGCACCCAATTCTCCAATTACTTTTGAAGTAACATATGATTACACTAACATCTGACCAGGACAGTACAGTAATGGAGAATTATAGGTCAGACACAATTGCTAACACAGATGTTATTGTTTTACCACTTTCACAGATAAAAAAGTAAAACAGTAATCATTTTAGCATGTGACTGCAACAGCATACATTATACTCAATATACACAAATATACAGTATATAAATTCTATGCAACAGTGGTAAGTGTAACTAGCAAAAACTATAATAAACATACTTATTTGCAAAATTACATAATTTTTTTTATTTTTTTATTGTGAAAATACTGTACATAGGGGTTACAATTACATGGGCAAGATAATGAGTACATTTCTTATCAAGCATTGTAGCCTCTTCCTTTGTTTCCCCTTCCCATCCCTTCCCTTCCTCCCCCTGCCCCCCCACACAATACACCCCGCCCCCCCACCAAAGTTGTGAAGTTCATTTTCTACATAACGACTTGTACATCTCATTGTTGCACTGGGTCCACCTGTATCCCTATTTAAACGATTTGTTTTCCCCTTCCCCTCCACAAATTATACTGACATCAAATACAGTGAAAATAGAGGTTATACTGTGGGGGAGGGACATACAAAGCAACAAAGAAATAATCTTTTTTTAAAATATATTTTTATTGTGAAAATACTGTACAGAGGGGTTACAATTACATGGGCAAGACAATGAGTACATTTCTTATCAAGCATTGTAGCTTCTTGCTTTGTTTCCCCTTCCCATCCCTTCGTAGCCTTCCCTCCTCCCCTACACCAAAGTTGTAAAGTTCGTTTTTCAACATAACGACTTGTACATCTCATTGTTGCAATGAGTCCTCCTGTATCCCTGTTTTAACAATTTGTTTTTTTTCCCTTCCCCTCCACATATACCAACATCATATATAGTGAAAGCAGGGGTTATACCATGGGGGAGGGACATACAAGGCAACAAAGACATAATCTTATAAATATGTTAGAAACAATCGTATGAAAGATCTCTCTCTCTCTCTCTTTTTTTTTTTTTTTGGTTAGTCGTGGGGCTTGAGCTCTAGGCCTGGGAGCTGTCCCTGAACAATTCAGCTCAAGGCTCATGCTCTACCACTTGAGCCATCACGCCACTTCTAGTTTTCTGGTGTTTTTTTTTTTTATTGTGATTAAGTGATTACATAATTTCCCAAATTTCACCGTATTGTGGAATAATGATGTTCATTTAAAGTCACAAGCTCATTCTAACTTTCATGGAGCAAATTGTCTATCATGGTCTATAACATATAACGGTGTACACATATACCCCATACATGTGATCAGCACATGGGGTTATTTAGTAGTGGTTCGACCAGATGAGTGGAAGTTCTTTGTTTCTTAAGTCTTGTTAATTTTGTCGTATCACCTAACATTTAACATCCACTTATCAGGGAGACCATGTATCATTTGTCTCTTTGTTCTTGGCTTACCTCGCTCAACATGATTTCTTCTAGCTCCATCCATTTCCCTGCAAATGCCATTATTTTGTCATTTCTAATGGCTGCATAATATTCCATTGTATGTAGATAACACAATTTTTGGATCCATTCATCTGTGGTGGGGCATCTGGGTTGTTTCTATATCCTAGCTATTGTGAACAGTGCTGCAATAAACATGGAGGTGCATGTGTCCTTGTATATTGGTTCCTGTTGTTCAGGGTAGATGCCTAGAAGTGGTATGACTGGGTCATATGGGAGGTCAATATTTAGCTTTCTGAGGACCCTCCAGACTGCTTTCCAAAGTGGTTGTGTAAGTGTACATTCCCACCAGCAGTGTAATAGGGTTCCTCTTTCTCCACATCCCCTCCAGCATTTGTCGTTGGCTGATTTGTGGATGTGGGACATTCTGACTGGGGTAAGATGGTATCTCAGGGTTGTCTTTATTTGCATTTCCTTCACCACCAGGGATGGTGAACATTTCCTCATGTGTTTCTTTGCCATTTTTATTTCTTCATCTGAGAAGTCCCTCTTTAGTTCCCTTGCCCATTTAGTAATTGGTTTGTTAGGTTTGGGAGGGATTACTTTTTTGAGTTCCCTGTATATACTGGATGTTAACCCCTTGTCTGATATATTGCTGGTAAATATTTTTTCCCAATTAGTTGGTTGTCTTTCTAGCTTGGTTGCAATAGATTTAGCTGTGCAGAAGCTTTTTATTTTAAAGTAGTCCCATTTGTCGAGTCTCTCTCCAATTTGTTGTAACCCTGGGACTCTGTTCAGTAAGTTTCTTCCTGTGCCTATTAGTTCAAGTGTCTCTCCTACTCTGTCCTGCAGTAGTTTCAGAGATTCAGGTTTAATGTTAAGGTCTTTAATCCATTTTGAGTTGATGTTGGTGCATGGTGATAGACTGGGGTCCACTTTTAGTTTTCTGCATGTGGCTGCCCAGTTTTCCCAGCACCAGTGGTTGAAGAGGCTGTGTTTCTTCCATTGTATGTCTTTGGCTCCTTTGTCAAATATCAGCTGACTGTAGGCCTGTGGATTTATTTCTGGATCTTCTATTCTATTCCATTGGTTTTCGGGTCTGTTTTTGTGCCAGTACCATGCTGTCTTTGTTATTATAGCTCGATAGTAGAGTTTGAAGTTCGGCATGGATATCCCTCCCATGTTGTCTTTATTCCCAAGAATTGTTTTGGTTATTCTGGATCTTTTGTTGTTCCATATGAATTTTTGGACTGTTTTCTGTATTTCAGTGATGTCATTGGGGTTTTAATAGGAATTGCATTGAATTTGTATATTAATACAAAGAAATAATCTTATAAATGTGTTAGAAACAATCACATGAAAGAAAAAAAAACATTTGAATACACATCTTAGGGTTCATTTCCCTAACACCACCTCATCTGACCTTTTCTGCTTGACTCAGACATACACTAGATTTACATAAAATTTTTATTTGAACCAGTTCTTATCACATCTTTCATTTTCTTGTTCTTTCTTTCTCTGCTGGTACTGTACTCTTAAAATCAGAGCCTCAAGCTTGCATGCCTTTCTTGCTCACATCTTGTGCTCTACCATTCGGGCCATGTTTCAACACAACCTTTTGCTACTTATTTTTGGAGATGGAATTTCTTAAACTTTCTTCCCTGGGCTGGCTTTGAACTGTGATTGTTCAGGTCTGAGCCTCCTGAGTAGCTAAGATTGCAAGTGTGAACCACTGGCTCCCAGCTCAGTACTGTATTAGTTTTTCAAATCTATATTGTACTAAAAGCTCTAGCTAAAGAAGTAGGGAAAAAAAGAACTAGAAGTATGTGAAAGAAAAAAAAACATATTACTCACATGTGCTATGGGAGTTCATACTGCAAAAACTGTACCTCAAAAATGCCAGCTAAAAGACACATACTTCAAATACTTCGTTGCTATATAACAGCAACAAGCAAAAAATACAATTTATAAAAGATACTATTTCAAATAACAAAACAGTTTTAACATACCTAGGGATGAATCAAACAAAAAATAAAGAACACTACCCAGAAAGTCAGTTTTTAGTGGATGATTTTACAGAATGATTTTTAAGAATAGGAAAAATTAATCTGGTAAAATACAAATGATTTTCAAATTATTCAATAAGTTCCATGAATTCCAGTAAAAATCCCAACAAATACTTCCACAGACCTTGACAGGGGCTCTCTGTATCTATCTGTCTGTCTTTCTGTCTGTGTGTATCTATCTCTCTCACACACACACACATACATACACACATGCACATGCACACATGTGCACACACACATACACAGAGCCAAAGACGTTTTTGGAGAAGCACATTGCAAGCAAGAGTACTCGATATTAGTGCCTATATAAATAATGCTCAGATGATGACCAAGTGTGGTATCAATGCAAGTAGTATTGACAATTATGTCAACCTAATAGGCAGCAAGATCAGATGAGACAAAATCCATATGAAGTAATCAGTATAGGACAGACAGAGCATTGCAGATTGTTGGAGAGAAATGTATCTCAGGGACTGGAAACCTTGTCTGGAGAGAGTCAAATAATAAATACTTCAGGCTTTGCGGTTCACAGACTCTCCGTCACAACTACTTAGCTCTGCTATTACAGTGGGGGAAAGCAGCCATAAATAATACATAAAATAGTGGATGTGATCGTGTTTCAGTAAAAATCTTCAAAGGAAAAAAAAAACAGGCAGTGGGTCCTGCGCGGGTTAACAAATGGTGATGTTTTTTCTTTGTCAGTTGTGGGGCTTGAACTCAGGGCCTAGGTACTATCATGGAACATCTTTGTGCTCACAGCTAGTGTTCTCTGACTTGAGCCACAGTGCCACTTTTGGTATTTGAATCTCATGGGACTTTCTGCCCGGATTGGCTTCAAACCACAATCCTCAGATCTCCACCTCCTGAGTAACTAGGAGGCATGAGGCCCCTGTGACTAGTGGTGATGATGTTTAATTGGTTATCAACTTAGAAAAAAGGTAAAATGAGCTTCTTAAAAAAGTACACATAGAAATAGTACACACAGAAATCATCTCCAGATAGGTTAAAGACCAAGATGTAGGTGAGGTATTTCTGCCACATTTTAGACATGAGAAAACTAAGACTTGTCAATATGACCCTCACTTGATGACAAAGCAAGCAAGAGTGGTTATAGTTTGGACATGTGGTCCCCCATAACTTGGCTTTCTGCCATGACATCATGCAAAAGGAAGGTCTGTGCCCGATGGAGGCTCTTCAATTTTGGACTTCCCAGCCTAATGTAAGGAATAAATATTTGTTTCACCAATCACACAGCCTCTGGTCATCTGTTACAGCAGCACACAGTGGATCAAGACAACACTCTGGACTTGTGCAGCGATGACACTGGTGCTTGTTCAGTGGTAGCCGATGTGTGTGGGCTCACATACTCCTGCACAGGCCACATGCAGCCCAGCCACCTGCCCAGGCCAGCTGGGCTGTTTTGCTACCTTGACAACTGGCTGGTTCCTATTTCATATTTCATGGACCCTCTTCAAGCTCTGCCCTTTGAAGCCACTAGCTCAGGGCCTTGTTTTTCTTGGGCCAACTATTTCAGTTGCCAAGTGCATTTTCTAAAGCAGAAGCCAACACTCACAAATCAAAAGCTCTGCTTTTCAAGAGGCTAGATGTTCAGAAGGACTTTCAGATCCTATATTAGAAAGTAAAAAATTACATTAGCTAAAAGTTGGGTTTTTTTGCCATGTCTGCTGTAACAGTCTTTTCAGTGTGTGTGTGTGTGTGTGTGTGTGTGTGTGTCTGTGTGTCTGTGTGTCTGTGTGTCTGTGTGTGTCTGTGTGTGTGTCTGTGTGTGTGTCTGTGTCTGTGTATGCTAGTACTGGGGCTAGAACTCAGGGCCTAGGTACTCTCTCTTAGCTTTATTCACTCAAGGCTAGCACTCTACCACTTGATCTACAACTCTACTTCTGCCCTTTTTCTGGTTAATAGGGGATAAGAGTCTTATAGGTTTCCTGACTGGGCTTAGAACTGTGACCCTAAGTTCTCAGCCTCCTGAGTAGCTAGAATTACAGGCCTGAGACACTTAGCGTGTTATAACAATATTAGACTTAAATTTCTCTCTTGCAATTATGGTGTCTCTATTAAACATGTCCATATAAAGGGCTTTGGGAAGGAACAGCACTTCAGATTAACATTACAAACTATTATTGAGCTGGGCATACATCTGATGCCCCTCCCACAATATGTCATGACAAAGTTCCCATCTCCATATCCACTGCTGTGGTCACTGGGCTGTCCTAGAGGAAAATCAGAGCCAGCTTCTGTCTGGAACTTCTTTCCCCTTGTTGTTTGCCAGGCTGGTGCTTTACCACTTGAGCCATGCCACCAGTCTGGCCTTTTCTGGTTAATTGGAGAAGGAGGCTGGCTGACTATTCTGGCTGCCTGGCTTTGATCCTTGGGATCTCAGCCTTCTGAGTAGCTAGGATCATAAGCATTCAGCCACTGCCACTCTATTCTCATGGAGCTTATGTTTTGGAAAAGACATGGCCTAAGAAGAAATTGGTGAAATAATTATCAAATGACAATTGTGCAACATGTCTGAAAGAAGGCTTATAAAGTGTAGCAAATGTGTGACATAGGAGTATTTCATAGTCTGGATTTTTAAGGAAAAAGCTCAGTCTCAAAGAAAAGTCAGGGTTGGGATGAGAGAGGAAAAGAAAGGGCCTGCCCGCTGGAGCAAACAGCATGGGCAACGGTCCTGAGGCAGAGAAGATTGTGTCATACTCAGAAACTTGTAAACTCCCTCCCCTTTTTATCCAATTAATAGGTTATAGAATTTCCTCTTGCTGACAAATATTTTCTCTAGCAACATTTTCAGTGGGAGAAAGAAATTTCTGTATGATTTACGGATGCAATTTCTTCTTGTATGTATATTTAAATGATTCCATTTCTTTCTCTTGCTGTAAGAATTATTTCAAGGTACATGCTCTCTGATTATCTATCTATCTATCTATCTATCTATCATAGATGTAAATATAGATGCCTAATATATATGTGTGTATGTATATATGTATGTGTGATTATATATATACATATATGCATATTTTCTTTTTCTTGGGACTCATTCCTAGAAGTAGAAATATTCTGCCAGAGAGAATGTGAGCATTAAAATGTTAGGTACATGTGTAATATGGTCCTGAATGCCCATACAGTAAACATACGCATCAACAGAGCATGAGAAATCTTATTCCACCGGCTCAACACTCTATTTTTAAATGTATTGTCAATTTTATATGGGATAAAGAATATGTGTGTAATAAATGTGTTTTCTTAAATTGTTCTTAAATTCTTAAACGTTAACAAGCCTTCATGTGGCAAACAATTATCTAAATTCTTTAATCATACAAACACTTTTTTTTGGGGGGGGGTGTCCGGCTGTGGGGCCTGAACTCTGGGCCTAGGTGCTGTCCCTCAGCTCTTCAGCTCAAGGCTAGAGCTCTACCACTTGAGCCACAGTACCACTTCCACTTTTTTCTTTTTACTTATATAGTGCTGAGGAATTGAACCCAGGGCCTCAGGCATGCAAGGCAAGTGCTCTACCACTGAGCCGCCTTCCCAGCCCCAACACTTTCTTTTTTACTATTTGTTTTTTTTTTATTTGAGTTGATCTATCTGTAATGTGAGAAGGTTTCATTATGATATTTCATACATGCATACAGGGCATTTTGAACACATGTACCCTTAGAAATATCCTCATTTGTCTCCTATCTACTCCTCTCTTGGTAAGGTTCATTATGCTATATGTACATACATATCATCCTTTTGTCTGCTTCACCATCAGTATCTCCTCCTTTCCTCTCCTAGCCTCTGTCTGAGCCAGCTCCTAGATAGTGAACACATGAGATTTGGCTGTTAGAGTTTGGCTTATCTTGCTCCACATAATGTTCTCTAGTCCCATGTATTTTCTTGCAAATGACACAACTTCATTCTTTTTTATGACTGAGTAGTATTCCATGGTATGTATGTACCATATCTTTATCTATTAACTGGTTCTTGTGAGTTGTAACTGATTCCAAGGTTGGCTATTATGAATAGAGCTGTAAAAACCATTTCACTCAAACACATCTATTCTTTTTTTCTAATATGATATGTTTTTTTCTAAGTTGTAAGAACTCTCTTGCATCAAGTGTATTTCTTTTTTCAGATTTTCTCCACATTGGAGTTGACCATTTAATTTTTGTCCCAGTGAATTTTTTTTCTTGTATATAGAGGTAGATCATACCTTTTCACATATATCTGTTTCCATTGCATACCAGCAGTGCAAATTTCTACAAATAGAATGATCAAATTAAAAGTAAGTGCATTTGCCAGGTCCCAGTAGCTCAAGCTTTTCTACTTTGGAGGCTAAGCTCTGAGATCATAGTTTGAAGCCAGCCTTGGCAGTAAAGTCTGTGAGACTCTTATCACCAATGAACCACCAAAAAGCCAGAAATTGGGGTGTGGCTTAAGGGGTAGAGTGCCAGCGTTGAGCGAAAAAGCTGTGCAAGAACATGAGTTTCGGGCTGGGAAGGTGGCTCATGGGCTGGGAAGGTGGCTCAGTGGTAGAGCGCTTGTCTTGCATGCATGAGGCCCTGGGTTCGATTCCTCAGCACCACATAAGCAAAAAGAAAAAAGCTGGAAGTGGCGCTGTGGCTCAAGTGGTAGAGTGCTAGCCTTGAGCTGAAGAGCTGAGGGACAGCGCTCAGGCCCAGAGATCAGGACCCACAACCGGAACCCCCCCCCCCAAAAAAACAACAAAAGAACATGAGGTTCGAACCACGGTACACACACACACACACACACACACACACACACACACACACACACACACACGGTGCTTGTAACTTGGAGAGATGGGTGAGGATGATGGAAGGGTAACTGATCAAAATGCATTGTATGCATAAACTGACATGTAGAATTGGAGCCCCTTTGTCCATTTAAAATGCTAATAGTGGCTCCTAATTTAATCATACACACAGGAGTTTTGTGTATGGCTATATATTATACATTTTCTGCTGGCAACAAATGAAAATAGCTACTGCTATCATCTCACAGGTGAGGAGCCATGAGGCACTCACTGCACTTGCTCAATGAGACACAACCAGCTATGGAAGACTCCAGAATGAAACCAGGTCTCTGACTCTTATCATGCTCCATACCCTCCCTCTGACACACTCTGTAAGAAAAAAACAGCAGAACTCCAATTGGCAAGTTCACTAGTTTTGCATTTACCAGAAATTAGCCTTGTTGAGATCAAATTAAACAGCTTTTTACAGAGGACCTATGACTCAAACCAGAAAAGGACTGTGTGAATTTGCTGCCAAGAGCAGGCCCCAATCTGAAGGCTCCTCTCGGCATTTATGCAGCGTGGGGCTGTTTGTCAGAGATGGCCCTTGCACATGAATTCACAGAAGGCACTCCTCGCCCCTTTGGTGCCTTTCAAATAGAAGATTCTTCTAAAGGATTAAAAAAACCTCTAGGCATTGAAAAAAATAACTTATCTATTATATATGCTGCATAATAAAAAATCTAGATGGAAAGAATTGACCCTAAAAATGATTTGAGTGCATGGGTAACTTGACAATAAATATGCATTATTATTTATTACACTCTTTCAACTAAGAAACAATGTGGCATTTCAAAAATGCCATGGTGGCTGTGAACTCTTCTTTTCCTGTAAATAATCTGAGCTCCCATCACTGAAGTAATTGAGTATTACAGAGTCTCAGAAGATCGATAGATGTTACCAGTGGACTTGAATGTTCCAAAGCCAATGTATTCTAGTCTCTTTTCTGCAGGATAGCCATAGAACATAAAAGCTTTTGTGTTCATAAAAACTCACCTCTTAGGGAATGGAAACACCTCCTTGGGTGCAAAGTAACCTGGTTAGGTTACTTTCTATAATAGACAAAGCATATCTGTAGCTACCTATATACACATCTGTCTATATAGGTAGGTTTATCTGTCTATATAGGTATGGCAGCAGAAAGGGGACATGGCCAAAATTAAGGGTATTATCTGGTCCCCAAGTGCTGAAGGAACAATTCCTGCAGATCAGAGTGTGACCTATATACATCTCATAGGGAGAAGGTAATGGCAGCCTGGAACAAAGCATTTTGTAGATACCAAGACTAATTGTTTTGTATGTGTCGTCTGACTCTGGGACAAGTGGCCCCTTCTAGTTGACAGCTTATCAACTTTATTTAGCAGAGATTTTGTGTGTGTGTGTGTGTGTGTGTGTGTGTGTGTGTGTGTGTGTGTGTTGGTGTGTGTATGCCTGTTTGGGGGCTTGAACTCAGGGCTTCACACTGTGTCTGAGCTTTCTCACTCACATCTAGCACTCTACTACTTGAGTTACAGCTCCACTTCTGGCTTTTTGCTGGCTAATTGGAGAGAAAAGCCTCATAGATTTGTCTGTCTTGGTTGGCTTCAAACTGCAATCTTCAGATCTCAGCCTCCTAAGAAGCTAGAATTGCAGACGTGAGCCAACAGCAATCAGTTTAGCAGAGATTTTTGACTTCCTGAATGGTGTAGAAGACAACAGTGAAAATTCTAAGTGCTAGAGTTCTTCCAGCAAGCAAGCTGAAGACTCTCTACAGGTGAGCAAAGTGCTTACGCATATCATTGCTGTGGCTCTCTATAATTAAAGCCTGAGAGCTTCGGCAGGTACAGGCTGAGGTGCAAGGCTAAGGGAGAGAACGGGACTGGAGAAGAGAAGAAGGTTAGAAATGACTGTGAGATTGCTTTATTTGCCATTAAACTGAAGAGAGATATAGCCCTATATAAGTATGGGAAATGGTCACAGTATTTCATCTCCCAGAATCAAAAGAACTTTATATACATATATATATATATATATATATATATATATATATATATCTCCACTACACACACACACACACACACACACACATTCCTGTCTATCTGCATGACAGCCTGAGATACAAGTAGATAGAGATTTTTATAAGAAATATTGGATTATTTTGAATGCAGCATTTGTGTCTATCGATTGTGATTTGTAGCAATTAATGAATACTCACATGGAACTGCTAAATAAAACACTGTCCTACAACATGATTATAGAATTGATTTTTCTATGAAACAGTTTTGAAGCCTGTAGACTTACACCACCCGGAAAATGGAGGAGAGTAGGCTGAGAATTTGAACTAGAATCAATGCCAGGCCTTTTAATTTGGAAATGTAGCATCAGCTCACAAGCTTTGACACTAGAGATAGGAGACCCAGTATTGCTGGAGCCCATGCTTCCTGCATTCAGTGGGAAAGAAACAAGAACACTCAGATTCCTTACAAACACAGGTTGCTTCTCTTATGGCCATTGTGCAATAAACCTGGCTGGCAATTGTCACATCAGGCAAAGAGGGAAATGCCACTAGAGCAGAATAAATGTCAAGAGTCTCTGGGGCAAGATTTCAGACCTACTTAGGATGGAACAGGAAGGTCAGACAGGTATGAAAGTGATTTCTCTGTGTGTGTGTACGTGTGTGCGTGTGTGTGTATGTGTGTGTGTGCGTGCATGTGCATGCATATGTATGTACTAAGGCTTGAACTCAGGGCCTGGGCACCATCCCTTAGTTCTTTTGCTCAAGGCTGGTACCCTACCACTTGAGCCACACCTCCATTTTGGACTTTTTTCTGGTTAACTGGAGATGAGTCTCACACTGACCTGCATAGGCTGCTTCAAACCATGATCTCAGCCTCCTGAGTAGCTAGGATTATAGGCATGAGCTACTGCCACTAGCGCCTGGCTTGAAAGTACCTTCTAGATGGAATTTGAAGGTGGGACTTCATGATATGCTACATGTCCACAGACCAGAGAGTAGGGCAGCCAGGAGCTAAGGCAAAGTGGCAGGAAAGGTGATATTTAGATTGTTGGCTGCTCTTATTTGTGCCCTATATCCGAATCACCTAGGCAACTTGAAGCAGCAGTGCCCAGAGCAGGACTTCCCTTTCTATGAAACTATTCACTGCCTGAAGTCACTACTGTTTCATGCATGTACATACAGGCCTGTCGAGTAGCATCTCTGAGGGTGAGGCCTACACAAGAAAAATGTTCATTTTTTTTCCTCCAAGTAATTCTGATGTGCAATCAATTGGAGCCCTCTGAGTTTGGGACAGAAGGTACTAGAGAGCCACTGAAGTTCAAGATAGAGATTAAGAAGGCTACAGACAAGAATGCAGAAGCAGATGATTCCCTGTGATGCATTTATGCAGATTGTTTCCTAGGAGGAAATCTTCTCAGTGATTCACACCTGGAGATCCTCAGAGCATGCAACAGGGTAAAGTGAGGCATATAGAGTGCATAGACGAGGAAGCCCCTCACCCTAGACATGTAGAAGGAGGGTGCAAGAGAAGGAAAGAAGATACAAGAACCTGGAGAACACAGGATCCTGAAGGAGGGATCAGACAATCCGCCTGGATATCTTGGAGGGACAAAGCCATTGCCAGAAGCACAGCCCTGTTGTGAATCAGCAGGTCCTGGTGAAATTGCCCACAGGGAGAAGCTTCCCAGAGAGCAGAGATGGGCTGGATATGGAAGAGGGATTTGAAATAGCCACATATATTCAGGGAGATTGGACCCAGGACTCCCAAGGCTTTCATAATCCTCAGATGCCCCAGTCCTGTGCCAGTCAGTTCTCCATTGTGTGACACAATGCCTAAGAGAATCAAGTATAAGGAGGGAAAAAATATTTTGGCTCATGGAGTCAGAGCTTTTGGTCCATGCTTGTTTGGCCCCGTTGCCTTTAGGCCTGTGATAAGGCAGAACATCATGGTAAGACCTAGTGACAGAGGAAAATGTTCACCTGTGGTGGCTGGGAAGAAAGTGAAAGCAAGAGATGGGGTCGCAAGAGCTCCTTCCAGAGCCATGCCCCCAGCGACCTAACTTCCTTCCACTTGGAGGCATTTCCTGAAGGCTCAACCATCTCCCAATAGTGCCAGAGGCTGGCAACCAAGCTTGCAACATCTGAGCCTCTGAGGACAATTAAGGTCCAAATCAGAGCAAGTCTTTTATACAAAATGGCATAGAGTTTATATATAACCTTGGTACTTTAAATAATTTCTAAATCATTTGTACTATGTAATAGAATGTAAATAGTTGTTGGACTATTGTTTAGGGACTAGTGACAAAAGAAAAAGCTGTACATGTGCAGTACACATGTAATTTTTTCTGAGTATTTTCCATCCATGAATGTAGAACCTGAGGATACTGTTCAGAGTCAGCAGTAAAAGGCATTGTGAGCTTCAAGAACCAGATTCCTGGGTTCAGGAGCCATGGTGAATCACTGGAGGAAATTTATAGTTACAGCTATCATTTGAAAATGTTTAAACCAGCTGGTCATAGTGGTGTATGCATGTAATCCCAACTACTCCATAAGTAGAGGTAGGAGAATCAAGGTTAGCTGGGCAAAAGCTCAAGATCAAACTAAAAGCAAAAATGTTAGAGGAATGGCTCAAATGATTCTAATTCTGAATTCAGATTCCAATATTACCCCCAAAATATTTAAACGGTCACAACGTTATAGTTAATATCAGCAGAGGAAAATGCTGATGTGAGGTTCATGAAGGCTAAGAAGAAGCCAGTTTTCTGTATGCCCACTGGCTTTAGATGCTGTGCCCAGGGGCTGGGAAGGTGGCTCAATGGTAGAGTGCTTGCCTAGCATGCATGAGGCCCTGGGTTCTATTCCTCAGCACCACATAAGCAGGAAAAAAAGCCAGAAGTGGTGCTGTGGCTCAAGTGGTAAAGCACTAGCCTTGAGCTGAAGAGCTCAGGGACAGCACCCAGGCTGAGTTCAGGCCTCACTTCCGGCAAAATAAATAAATAAATAATCTAGATGGTGTGTCCAAGGCCCTCTTTCAGGCTCCTCCGGACATTAAGTGCTGCTGCAGAGGTTATGGCCTGGAACTATCTCTTATAGTGTGAGCTCTCTGCCCAAGATCCATTGACGAACACAGCCCTGCATGCTCATTATTCATCAAATTGCTAAGGAAATATTCCCAGACTTCTGAGATTGGCTCAGCCTATAGCAACTATAAAGACTTATGTAAGTGTTGGTAAACACATAAGGTCAGGTAGATTCTAAACTACTGTGTAGGACTCAGGGATAGTCAATCAATGGATATATGGAGGGAGAAGAGATATTTTCTTTTTTTAATTTTTTTAAAATTTTAATTTTTTGTGAACATACTGTACAGAGAGGTTACAATTACATGGGCAAGATAATGAGTACATTTCTTATCAAGCATTGCAGCCTCCTCCTTTGTTTATCCTTCACATCCCTTCCCAGCCTCCCCCCGCCCCAGAAGAGATATTTTCAACAGCAGTCACCCCAGGAAAATACAGGGGGAAGAAAGTCCACTTCTGCATGAGAAGGAATCCTGTTCAGGTTTCTCTGTGGTAATGAACTGAGCGTGGATGCTCATGCAGCCAGATGGGATACTGTCTGCCAAGCATCCTTCAAAGGAATCTCCTTTTGTCTGACTCAGATTGGTCATGAGGCTGAGCCTCCCCTTAAGTGAAGAGCTACCACATGTACAAGATGGAGATCCCTTCTTGCTAGTGAGAACCTTACACAGATGCTTGTTGTAGTTAAACATGCACAAAAACTCTCCATTGGCTGGGCACTGGTGGCTCATGCCTGCAATCCTAACTCTTCAGGATCTAGTTGAGATCTGAGGATTGTGATTTGAAGCCAGCCTGGGCAGGAAAGTCCATGAGACTCATTCCCAATTAACAAGCAAAAAGCTACAAGTAGAGCTGTAGCTCAGCTGGTAGAGCACTGGCCTTGAGCGACACATCCAATGAATATAACTAGGATCTGAACTCAAGTCCAATTACTGGCAAGAACAACACACACACACACACACACACACACACACACACACACACACACACACACACACCTCTCCACTCAAAGCTGCTCAACAAAGTTGTGATGCAGTTGTCTTTCCTGCAAGAACCCAAGCAGATGTCTGGTGGCTACTTTTACAGCTGTTTTGTAAGGCATTACTGCAAAGGGATCAAATCAAATGACCCTCTGTTATGAGCTGAGTTGTTTCTCCAGATTCTGATGTTCCAGGCCTGCAATTCCCTGCAATGTAACTTGAAATAACATCTTTAAAGAAGTAACTTCATTCCACTGTGTTCTGTAGAGTGAGTCTTCATCCAGCATGACTGATGTCCTTATAAAATAAGAAGAGGAAATTAGAGATGCCCGGTGGGAGGATGAGGAGGACTGATAAGAGGGGATGGGCTTGATGGAAACATCACAGTGAAACTCCTTCTTATATACATGGACAGAAGAGGAAATTAGGACAAGGACAATCTGAAAGAATGGTACATGAGGATGCAGAGAGAAGCTGGTCATCTACAGCCTAGAGAGAGGCAGGCCACCAGAAGATACCAACCCTTTTGATCCAAGGGTTAGAGGGAATCCAGAGTTGTGAATCCATAAAACGGTCTGTGGAAGCCACCCAATCTGGCTCCTACACTTGCAATACTCTTAAGCTTCTTTTGATTTGAAATTTTTTTAAACAAGTCTTGGTGTTTAATACCTCAGCAGGAGCCTCCAGCTGCAGCTGCAGATTACTTAGTTTTTTAAATAATTGAAATAGGTGTGTACAAGCAAGAGGAAATCACTTGTAGGAAATAGTAATTCATCAGTGATACCTGTTGTGGGTTGTCTGCCTGCCAAGAGCATTCCATCAACGCCATCAGCTGTTTGTCGGCCCCCTTGACGAAGGCATGGATACTCCAGCGAGGCAACTGCAGAATGGCAAGCAGGAATGTCTAGGCAGAGGTAGTCATCTGGAGGCTAGGATGCCAAGGGGAATGGATCTTTGTGGAAGAGAGAATTACTTTTCTCTGCATCGTTATTACTATTACCCACAGGCAGAAGTTTCTAAGCAGTGAATTTTGCCTCAAACTTTCAAGGTCCACATAGTTGAACTTGTCTTCTATTGGGAATGAAGAGGAGTATAAGCAAGGCTACTCATCACTCCCTAGGATGTTGGGCATGGCTAACATGTCTGATGTGAGACAAATGTGGACATCTCAAGAAGCTGTCCAATCTTGGCCTTCCACAAGATACAAGGACAATGAATTTCACAATGTAGTGATAGAAAGAAACAGACCTGGCCCACACCTACAATCCTAGCTACTCAGGAAGCTGAAATCTGGAGGATTATAGGTCAAAGTTAGCCTTAGAAGAAAAGATTGAGAGACAAAATTTCCAATTCATCAAGAGAAAGCTGGGCTAGAGGCATTGCTCAAGGGACAGAGCACCAGCCAAATAAGTAGGCTAAGCAAATGCAAGGCTCTGAGTTGAAACCCCACAACTGGATAGATAAACAATTAAACAAACAAATGACAAAAATGGAAATGGGGAAGTCTTGGGAAACCATTCAGATCATTCTGCACTAAATGGCTACAGTTGTTTACGTGACTGTCAGTGGACCTGGAGCTGGAGAGAAAAGTTAGACGGTGAAAATGAGGGGCTGCTTTGGTCCTTCCTGCACAGCCAGTATTTTGGCTTCTGCAAGAGACAAATCTGTACGGACTCCATCAAAAGCTCTCATGCCCTTTGATAGGGGGTTTGGTTTAGCCAATGAGGGGTGCAGCAGGAAATGAGTAGGGAAGAGAAGAGGGTCCACGTACTTATACTATGGCTTCCCCTTACACTTAATAGGTTACACTGGTGCTCTCAAAGTGGCTTTCTTTGTTACTCTTTCCTTCCAGTGGTTATCATGCCCAGGGCGAGGGTGGTGGTACATCTACAGCTGCTAGTCTAAATATCTACACAAACTATCCCATCTGGCTTTCTAGCCTATGGCATTTCTTCATAGAAAGTTGCTTTGTGTGTCAGTTTTCTTTGAGTAGCGTCAATTCAGTGTGGTATCTATTTCTGTCTTGTTTTTCCTGATCTGTGTAAATTGCTTCACTGTATGGGTCCATGGTAAAAATTTCCTGGAAATCAGCGTGCTTTAAAATGTGTTTGAAGGTATCTGGATATGTTTTGTGTGTGGCCAAGCTGAGTAACTCTTGGACTTCTCCCCAAAATTTCACTGGTAGAATTTCACAGCTATGTCGCATTTGTAGACTGGCAGAATTCTCTACTTGCTAAGTATGAAATCCAAAGTTGAGAGTATCCTTTGTTTTTGTTTTTGTTTTTGTTTTTTGTTTTTTACCAGTCCTGAGGCTTGAACTGGGCATTAGCTAGCAAGCACTCTACAGCTTGAGCCACAACGCCACTTCTGGCTTTTTCTGTTTATGTGGTACTAAGGAATTGAGCTCAGGGCTTCATGCATGCTGGGCAAGCACTCCACTACTAAGCCACATTCCCAGCCCTGAGAGTCTCTTTTGGTCTTTAACACAGACTTGAGTAACCCATGATCTTCTTGTTGCCATGAGATGTAGATCCACAGCACAACCTGCAATAGAATCTTGGCATTGTTCTCTTTAATTCCATTGATGTACATTGGTAGCAAAGTGGACTGTTGAAAAAAAAATCGACTTTATAGACTAAGTTATTCAGATGTCTTGTCTATATTAATCAAATCAGCTGGATGATGGCTGAAGTTCTTTTTGTATTACTTAGGGCCAACCTGGGATAACAAAGAAGAGTAGGGAATCAGGAATGAGCAACTTCAGTATTTTCCTAGATTGTAGATGCTGCATGATAAAGCTCTAGCAAGATGATGAGATTGTGCCTTGAGATTCTTATTTTTCTGGTGGCTCTAAAGTCTGAGATCCTGACCAACTGCCTCTCTAAGGGGAGGTGCTTTGGTGAGGATTCACTCTAGAAACCTTAGAGAGAACAAATTATGAGAATCTTTCTCCCAGTGTGGGTCAGCGCTTCTAAACCACTACAGTGGTAAGAGTCAAAAGTTGATGCAAAGCCAAACTCCACGTTTATTGCCTAATACATGAACACAAGAAATGTTTGTCAAACATGTTAGGTGACAACTGACTTGTTAGCTAGCCACCTGCACTGAGACAGGCAGGCAGACTGGAAGTGAAACTAATAGAAACAGCAGTTGTCAATGGTGTGGGTGATATGAAAATACTTTGAGTACCATTTGGGGCCAATATCAATGGACTATGTTTTTCAAAATAATCTCTCTCTCTTTTTCTCCTTCTCCCTGTCTCCCTACATCTTCTCTCTTTCTTGCCATTGTCAAGGATCTTAGTGTGTTTGTACTGCATTGTTCAAAATAGCTTGTTTACTTGCTTTTCTTTCTGTGTAAACACTGGGGCTTGAACTCAGAACCTGATTACTGTCTCTTAGCTTTTTTGCTCAAGGCTAGTGCTCTAGCACTTGAGCCACAGCTCCACTTCTGGAGCTTTTGGTGATTAATTGGAGATTTTCTTGCCTTGGCTAGCTTCAAACCATGATGCTCATATCTCAGCTAGATCCTGAGCTGCTAGGATAACAGGCATAAGCCATGGAGCCTGGCTCAAAATAAGCTTTCTGACTCCTAGAAAAACTTAAAGTCCCTGCTTCATAAGATTCAAGGCCAATGAAGGGTGCAGATCTAAGGGGAGCAGCTATTACAGTATCCCCAGACCAGAAGGTGTCTCCTGACTTCTGGGTCAGCAGTAGGAACTGTAAACCCAGAGAACTCTGGAAAGATGGCCTTCAATTGTGAAAGGTTTTCCCACTCCATGATTCCAGGCCTGTATATTATTTTTCAACATATGGGGATTTAGGAAGAACATAATTATGGGGCTCAGAAAAGCTAGTGGAAATCCCACATGATTGGCCATCACCAGAAAGGAGGGGTGAACACTGCAGTCTTCTTATCAGAACCTTGAAGAAGGAAAGGCAGTGAGCCATGTCAAAGATTCTTTGACCTTAGAGGGCTTAAACTTTCTAAGAAAATACAAGCATGAAGGAAGGGGAGAGCCTCTTCAGAAGTGCTGATCCTCCTTGGATGGAATCCATGGTGGCTTCAAGAGTAGAATAGAAGGGTCCACAAAGGAGAGACCTTGGGAAGGAGAGAAAGATCAAATCTGGACTTCTGTCCCTCCACTGGAGAAGAAAACTGGGGCTCTAAGAGCTTATCATCTCTTCCAGCCTCCATGGTCCACAATTGTACATTCTGCTCACCCATGAAGCACCAGTTCTTCTTACAGGAAATATAGAATTAACTTGCCAAGTAATCTTTTCTTTCACTTAAAGATAGAAAAGCCAGTTGCTGGTGGCTCACACCTATAATCCTAGCTACTCAGGAGGCTGAGATCTAAGGATTACGGTTTGAAGCCAGCAGTTCAAAGCTATATGAAGTCTATGAGACTCCTATCTCCAATTAACCACCAGAAAACTGGAAGTGGTATTGTGACTCAAAGTGATAAAGCAATAACCTTGAGTGAAAAAGCTCAGATACAAAGTCTAGGCTCATGACTGATCAAAAAAGAAAAAGAAAATTAAGACATAGGTGACTGACTGGCTTTCATAAACTACTACTCTCAATGTTACATTTTGTCTAACCACCTTCAGTATGTAGCCTCCCAAAAAACATTTGGGGGGAGGGAGTCATGGACCTTGAACTCAGGTCCTGGACATTGTCCCTGAGCATTTTTTTTTTACATTTTAAAAGTAGTGTTTTATTTTATTTTATTTATTTTTTTATATTTATTGTGAAAATACCATACAGAGGGGTTACAATTACATGGGCAAGGTAATGAGTACATTTCTTATCAAGTATTGTTACCTCCTGCTTTGTTTCCCCTTCCCATCCCTTCCCATCTCCCGCCACCCCCACCCACCGCCAAAGTTGTAAAGCCAAAGTTGTAAAGTTCGTTTTTCGACATAAGAACTTGTACATCTCGTTGTTGCAATGGGTCCACCTGTATCCCTATTTAAATGATTTGTTTTTGCCCTTCCCCTCCATAAATTATACCAACGTGAAATTCAGTGAAAGCCGGGGTTATACCGTGGAGGAGGGACATACAAAGCAACAAAGAAATCATCTTCTAAATATGTTAGAAACAATCGCATGAAAGAAAAAAAATTTGAATGTTTATCTTGGGGTTCATTTCACCTAACATCAACTTTTCTGACCTTTTCTGCTTGACTCAGACATATACTAGTTATTGCAAATAAGGGAAACCATGGGACCTATGTTTCTTTGGGCCTGGGAATACTTCACTTAATATAATTGTTTCCAAGTCTTTCCATTTCCTAACAAATGGGGCATAGAATTCCATTGTATATATACCACATTTTCTTGATCCATTCATCTACTGAGGGGCATCTGGGTTGGTTCCATATCTTAGCTATGGTAAATAATGCTGCAATAAACATAGGTCTGCTGGTAGCTTTAGTATGGTCTTGTTTGTAAACATTTAGGTAAATGCCCAAAAGTGGGATTGCTAGGTCATAGGGGAGCTCTATGTGGAGTCTTTTGAGGAACCTCCATACTACTTTCCAAAGTGGTTGAACAAGTTTACACTCCCACCAAAAATGCAGTAAAGTTCCCTTCTGTCCATATCCCCAGCATCTGTTGCGATTAGAGTTCTTGATTATAGCCATTCTAACTAGGGTGAGGTGGTATCTCAATGTTGTTTTGATTTGCATTTCTTTTATGGCTAGAGAGCATTTCTTCATGTGTCTATTGGCCATCCTTCTTTCCTCTTCAGAGAAGTTTCTCTTTAATTCTTTAGCCCACTTATTTATTGGGCAGTTGTTTCTTTGAGGATTTGTTGTTAGGGGATTTAATTTTTTGAGTTCCAGGTATCTCTTAGATAAGAGACCCTTGTCTATTGTATGGCTAGTGAAGATCTTCTCCCAATCCATGGGCTTTCCATTGATCTTGCTAGCTATGTCCTTTGCCATGCAGAAGCTCTGCAATTTCATTCAATCCCATTTGTCCAACCTTTCTTTGATTTGTTGTGTTTCTGGATCTCTATTAAGAAAATTTTGGCCTGTGCCAAGGAGACCTAGGGTTCACAACATTATAAGGGAATACTTCTCAAACATTTATGCTAATAAGTTTGAGAACTTGGCAGAAAGGGACCTTTTCCTAGCAAATATGGACATGCTAAGACTAAACCAAGATGAGTTAAACCATCTCAACGGGCCTATGTCAAGCATTGAAATAGAAACAGCAATAAGAGACCTCCCATCTAAGAAAAGCCCAGGACCAGATGGTTTTACAGCAGAATTCTACAAGGCCTCAAAGCAGAGCTCACACCAATACTCCTCCAATTCTTCAATGAAATTGAAAGAGAAAGTTCACTACCAAACACATTCTATGAAGCCATCATAACCCTCATCCCAAAACCAGGCAGGGACTCATCAAAGAGAGAGAACTATAGACCCATTTCTTTGATGAACATTGATGCAAAACTTCTCAACAAAATTTTGGCCAATTGACTTCAACAATTCATCCAAAAAAATCATATGATCAAACAGGATTCATTTCAGGGATGCAAAGCTGGTTCAATATATGCAAATCAATTAATATCCATCACATCAACAAGAGCAAGGATAAGAATCACATGGTTATCTCAATAGATGCAGAAAAAGCATTTGACAAGATCCAACACCCCTTTATGATGAAGGTTCTGGAAAAATTAGGAATCCATGGAACATTCCTCAATACAATAAAGGCTGTATATGACAAACCTACAGCCAGCATTATAATTAATGGTGAAATACTAAAGCCATTTCCTCTAAACTCAGGAACAAGACAAGGATGTCCACTCTCCTCACTTCTCTTCAATCTAGTATAAGAATGCCTAGCTATAACAATAAGACAAGATGCAAACATAAAGGGGATCCAAATAGGGAAAGAAGAAGTAAAACTCTCCCTCTTTGCAGATGACATGATCTTGTATTTAAAGAGTCCCACAGACTCCACTCCCAAATTACTCAAGCTGATTTGAAACTTCAGCAAGTAGCAAGGTATAAAATTAACCCTCAAAATTCAATAGCTTTTCTGTATGCCAACAATGAGAAAAGTATGGCTGAAATCAGGAAAGCAACTCCATTTGTAATAGCCCCACAAAAATTAAAATACCTAGGAATTAACCAAAGAAGTGAAGGACCTCTATGATGAAAACTTTAAAAACCTGAAAAAGGAAATCAAAACAGAACCTAGAAAGTGGAAAAACTTCCCATGCTTCTGGATTGGAAGGATCAACATCGTGAAAATAGCAATACTTCCCAAGGCTATCTACAAATTCAATGCGATACCTATCAATATTCCAACATTCTTCAAGGAAATAGAAGAGGCTATCCAAAAATTCATATGGAACAATAAAAGACCCTGAATAGAAAAAACGATCCTTAGCAAAAAGAACAATGCTGGAAAAGTATCAATACCAAATTTCAAACTCCACTACAAAGCCATAGTAATCAAAACTGCTTGGTACTGGCACAAGAACAGACCTCAGGACCAATGGAATAGAATTGAAAACCCAGAAATGAACCTACAGACATATAGCCATCTAATCTTCAATAACGGTGCTAAAAAAATAGAATGGAAGAAAGACAGCCTCTTCAGTAAGTGGTGCTGGCAAAATTGGTTAATCACTTGTAGAAAACTAAATCCTTATATATCACCCTGCACCAGAATCGACTCCAAATGGATGGAAGACCTCAGAGTCAAAGCAGACACTCTGAAAACATTGCAGGATGTCCCTGCCCATTTTTGCTTACCGGTAGTGCTCTACCACTTTGAACCACAGGTCCACTTCCAGTTTTCTGGTGGTTAATTGGAGATAAGATTCTCATACTTTCTTACCAGGCTAGCTTCAAGCCTCAATCCTCAGATCTCAGTTTCCTGAGTAGCTGGGCGTGAGCCACCAATGCCTGGCTATAAAACAGTTTTTAATGGATAGTATTTTAGTCTTGATAAGCTAGAAGGATTACCTTCCATATTTTAACAGTTATACAGATGGTAGAAAAGTCACAGTTCTGAGTTGAGTGGATTTAATCTAAAATGTTGAAGGGCACATTTGACTCAGAATCCTCAAGTTTGGATAACTTCTTTGAAGTCTTAAAAAGGAAAGAATTAGTTGAAGTTGTTAGAAATGTAAAAACCACTTTACTTTCATTCTTAACAGAATATTTCCAAGGTTACTTTGATCAAACATCAACTCAAGACTGGATGTGATATATTGACCTATAAATATAACTCTTTTGATTTCCACTTTTAAATACAAAAATTAATTTAACATGCTAAGTGGGCACAAAGCTTTTAAAAAATCAAACTTATTAATAATTTTTATTATAATCACTAAGTACGCATGTGTATACATACATATTTCTGTAGTAAGAAATATTTAATAAGATTTAACATAATATTAGTATTTTTCCAAGTAACAAGAAATTACACAAACGATTTCTGGATTTTTTTTCTTAAAAATCACATTATTTTCCTATGTGAAATGTTTTTTAAAAACTAATATAGTAACATATATTTAGAGTTCATTTATATAGTAACAAATATCAAACAAAATTATAATATTATCTGCTGTGTTTTAAGAAGTGCTTGTTCATCAGAAACAGTTAAGTGTATATTCAATCTATATAGTCTACAGAGATTGTATCTTTATACAAATGTAACTGGAAATAATGCAAAAAATCATCAAGTAATATTTACTATGCATTACTTAAAAAGAATAAGGCTCTGAATTCTATAAAGAAAAGTTACATTTTAAGGAACTAGTTTTCCATGTGCTATTTAAATGGAGACAAATTAATATTGGAATGTCAGTCTCTTAGAGAGCAAATTGGGAGGTTTGGAACTTTCTTCCTAAAACAGTATTAAAACACAAAGCAGTTTCTCAAGTAGTAAAAGATTCATAGTTGATGTTGGTATAATTTGTGGAGGGGAAGGGAAAAAACAAATTGTTTAAATAGGGATACAGGTGGACCCATTGCAACAATGAGATGTACAAGACTTTATGTCGAAAAACGAACTTTACAACTTTGGCGGGAGGTGAGGGAGGATGAGAGGGCAGGGATAGGAAGGGGAAACAAAAGAGGAGGCAACAATGCTTGATAAGAAATGTACTCATTATCTTGCTCATATAATTGTAACCCCTCTGTTACACAATAAAAAACTTACTAATTAAAAAAATATTCATCATTTGGGGAAGTTAAAATAAGAATGACAATTGTCTCCCAGGTCTGTAGCATGTGGTGAGAATTTAAAACTCCCAACATTTAGAAAGTGAGTCATTCTTGGCTCTGTCATTCCTGACCACATGAAGACAAGTGGTCCTCAGGCTGGACATCTTGTCAGCCTGGCAGAGTGATTTGCAGAACACGGGGATCCTGTATAACTGATGGCCTGTGATATGCTGAGAGACCCTATATCAACTATGGACAATAGATTTGGGACTTCCCAACTTAGCAGAGACATCTTGTGCAAAGATTTCAAATGAACAGCTAAGACCAAGTCTGCAAGAAGGCTTTGAAAGATGCCCTAATTAAATCATTTTGAAAAGAATGACTCAGTGTAATAATTAAACTAATTCCTTTTTAGTTCATGAGAATTGGGAGGGCCTACCGCATTTTTGTTGACTTGTATCAAATAAGTAGTCACTGAAACTCATTGTATCACATCCAGGATAAGTAATAACATTCCAGAGAGTCAAGCATAATTCTGGAGTTTTCTGATAGAAGCAGAAAGACCACTTATTTGTGGAGGAAATGTTCCAAGACACACAGTGGATACCTGAAACCTTGAATAGTACCAAACGCTACACATAAATCCTACATACATGCACCCATACATTTCTCCATACATATACCCCATGATAAAGTTGAATTTATATGTTAAACCCATTAAACAATGACAAGTAATAACCAAATGGAGCAATGATAACAATAAACTATGAAGAAATTTACTCCAAGCTTATGAATTACTTACTTTTGGAATTTTCCATTTAATATATTTTGCCTATGTACTGTTACTGGGACTTGAACTCAGCACCTGAGTCCTGTCCCTTAGCATTTTCCACTCAAGGTTAAAGCTCTGTCACTTGAGCCACAGCTCTACTTATGGCTTTTTCTGGTAGCTAATTGAAGGTAAAACTCATGGACTTTCCTTCATGAACTGGCTTTGAACCATGATCTTCAGGTCTCAGCCTCCTGATAGCTAGGATTATAGGGGTGAGCCATTGATGCCTGGCTCCATTTAATATATTTGACTGCAACTGATCATAGACAGCAAAACTGTGTGTCAGGGAGCTACTGTGTTAGTTTCTCATTTTTGCAGCTCACACTGAGATTTCTTTTTGGTTTTGCCTGGCAAGTAACTGTATTGTCAAGGAAAATTCCAAGATGTCAAGTGTCCAGGGACTAATTCTGGATTAATGCTCATGCTTGCTCTTGTGGACAAAGTTCAGTGGTCCTGTGCTCAAGTACGCTGCTCCTCAAAGCCATCAGGCCCTTCTCCAAGATGCTCAGACACCACTGGTCATATGCCTCAGGTGGCATGCATGTGCTGCTTCTCTCTTGATAGGAATAACAGAGTCTACTAAGGGATTTTTTTTTTCCCTCACCTCTAAGGTTAGGCCTTTTGCATCACTATTTCTTTTATCTACAACATTATTCTCCTCTGTGTCCACAATAGTTTCACCTCATATGAACCACTTCTCAAATATTCTTTTGAGTCCATTCTTATTTTTAATCAATTACAACCAGGTGGGTATGCTGGTAGGCACCTGTATCTGAAATACTTGGGAGGTGGAGGCTCAATTGAGCCTCTAGCTTTGAAAGCAGCCTGGGCAATACTGAGAGATTCTGTCTCAGAAAATACATATAACCATTTTTGTTTTCTTATGCCTACTCTCTACTCTGACCTACTTTTTTTCTTTAGTTGATGCAAAGTTTTTAACTCAGGGCCTTCATCTTACTGGGCTGGTGCTCTTTTGATTGAACCATACCTCCAGCCCTGTTTTTATTTTTCTGGTTCTTTCAAAGATGGAGTCTAGCAAACTTTTCTTCCCCAGACTGACCTTGAACTTGAATCTTCTAGATCTCAGCTTCCTGAGGTTGCTAGAATTACAGGTGTGAGCCACAGGCTTTGACTTATTTTTATTATTTTTATTTAAAAAAATTTTTTTTTGTCGGTCATGGGGCCTGAACTGTGGGCCTGGGCGCTGTCCCTCAGCTCTTCAGCTCAAGGCTAGTGCTCTACCACTTGAGCCACAGTGCCACTTCCGGCATTTTCTGCTTATGCAGTGCTGAGGAATCGAATCCAGGGCCTCATGCATGCAAGGCAAGCATTCTTCCACTGAGCCACCTTCCCAGCCCCTTGACCTATTCTTAAAAAAGTGTTCTCTTTACTTTCTAACATAACACTTCAAAGGCATTTTTGTTCTGTTTATTATGGTTGTTTACCATCATTCCTCATCTAAAACGACAGCAGGATTTTGTGTCTGTCTTGACAAATTCAGAATGCTTGCCGCACTGTCATTCACAGGATGAACTCTTGCCCAACACTTGCTAAATTGAGTGTAAAGATGGATCCCTGTAGAGAGGTTTGAACTCCATAGCTCTTTTCTTAGGAAAGAGGGAACCTGGGTTCCATAAAAAAACTCAAATCTAGAAAGCCCATGTGAATAGGCTCACTTCTTTTCCTGCATACTGCAGACTTGCCTAGCTCCCAACACCAGGCACAACTGTTGAAGTCTGTTTTGTAACAGGCCAAATTGAGAAATTAAGTATCACTTGGGCTAGTCATCCCCTCCCCTCCACTAAAGCCTAATCTTAGTACATTATTTTTTATTTTCTGTTTTTTATTATATTGATATTTTTTAGTTTTTTATATTATATTTTATAATATAATTATATTTTATTATAAAAGTTATATATATATATATATATATATATATATATATATATAGGGGTTACAGTTACGTAAGTCAGGCAATGAATACATTTCTTTTTGGCCAATGTCTTCCCTTCCATTGCTCCCTCCCATCCCCACCCACAAGTTGTATAGTTCATTTTCAACATAATGTCTAGTGAGTTCCACTGCTGCATTTGTTCATCCTTTGTCCCTCCATTTCTATGGCCCCCCTTTGCCCTCCCAAAGACATATAAATGAACAAAGGGAAATGAAAACAAAAACAGCAACAATAAGGGAAAAGAACTCTTGTTTCCATTTCTTGGAGTTCATTTTGATAAATATTATTTTATGTGATCAGATGCACATTGCATCTTTGTGTTCCTCTCCTAAGACATGTTATTCTTGATCCAGAATTAAACATGTACACAATTTCCACAATGGTTGCTTGCTCCATTTCCCTTCTTAGGTTACATAGTTTTGAAATTCATGAAATAAATTAAATATGCAATAGATGATTAGTATCTCCCTAGTTCCTTTGAAAAGGGCAACCTCTCCTGGGGTCTTGTCTCATTATCTTCCTGAGAGGAAGGAGAGTTATCACTAAGGAAATCTACACTCACTCTTCTTTTTGCAGGCTGGGACTCCACTCGTATGATCCTAGGGATATTGGTGGTCTCAGACAAATGGAACTAAATTTATTTAAAGTCACATACAGAAAAAAAGCCAGAAATTTTGTAGCTTTATAGAAAGTTACCCACAACCTTCAACAACATGCTCATTAACCACAGCACGTTAATTTTGGCGGATCATTTTAAAATTCTTAATTCAAACCAAGGATAATAAATGGTGTGTTTGCATCTCATTTTCTACACCTGGGAAACTGAAGTGAAAGTCATCACTTGTCATGTTACAAAAGCAGACTTGGTAAGTAGAGAAGATGATATTAAAACTTTATTTTCAGAAATGTCTGTGTTTTAAAAATAGATAAAACATCTTAAAAGCAGATTGTTAGCCATGTGCAAAGACTTCCGGACTCCATTCCTTCCATCCAGCCACTCAGTCTTGGATACAGCAGCACAGTGTGGAGCACACAGGGGTGAATAAAGCAGACACTGTTCTTGTTCAGCTAGAGCAACTTGGGGACACACTAGACAAAGTGATGCCAGCTAATTGCATGCATGATTTCAGGTTGGGATAAATTCAGTTGAAGGCATTTCAGGGAACAGGAGCTACTTGGCATCAGAGTTAGAATTCAGGGGTTAGAGCTGAATATCTTACACATACAACACACACACAACTGCTCATAAGTACACACACAAAACAGGGGCTGCATCCACATAGGCCATATTCATACACATAAAACATCTACAGTCAACACATGTGAATCATACACACAGGCAGCTGATGTACATACCATACATCCATACAAAATGTCACACAAAAGTACCCATAATATAACATTCCCCACATAAAACACATATCAACACAAATGATATACACATAGAAAATTATACACGCATATAACCTACCCATACACAAAGTCTACACAAGATGTACAACATTCACAAACATAAGATATCACAGTCAACAAGTGCAAATCACATACAAACACACATATACATGACACATACAAATACATGCATCTGGGGCTGGGAAGGTGGCTCAGTGGTAGAGCGCTTGCTTTGCATGCTCGAGGCCCTGGGTTCGATTCCTCAGCACCACATAAGCAAAAAGTAAAAAGCTGGAAGTGGCATTGTGGCTCAAGTGATAGAGCACTAGACTTGAGCTGGAGAGCTGAGGTACAGCGCCCAGGCCCAGAGTTCAGGCCCCACTACAGGACCCAAAAACAAAACAAAAAAAAAACAAAACCAAATACATGCATGTACATGTGAGCCTTTTGAGAATGCCAGATTTGTTATGACTTTTCTCTTGTCTCTCTGAGAAGATGGCTTTTGAGAAACCTCTAGAATGATTGAGGCCTTGTAGCTTTGTTCTCCATGTAGGTTATTCACGAAGCCACAGTGCTTACCTGCTGGGGGACTTAATCCCTCATGGCTTTCCTTGGGCACTCCTCATGCAGCTGCAGGAGCTGGAAGAGGACCCTAGAATTCTCACAGCACAGGAGCAAGGAATAGGAAAGAGGCCAGAGGGGTGGGAAGACTTGGCTTGAGCTAAGTGAAGACAGGGTCCTCCTCCCAGACAGCATGGGAGAATGGAGGGGAGTCCTCTGCTGAGCTGAGTGCTAACACAGGGGCTGCTGGAAGGGCTCTCACTGCAGATAAAGCTGAAGACATTCCATAAAGGAAACCTTCCACCTCAGTCACCCCCAATATCCTTTTACTGTTCCATATCTCCTTTTCGTTTTCGAGCCTATTAAATAGTTGACATTCACAAAATTTGTAAATATTTCCAATTAGTAAACATGTGAGACAGAAACTGAGTCTTCCATGACTACTCTCAGGCATGAGGTGCTGTGCAGAATTGTACTAGCTGCATGTTGTTTGTTTGTATGTGTGTGAACGCGCATGTGTGCGCGTGCACACATGCCTGTGCATGTACTGGTCCTGGGGCTTGAACTCAAGGCCTGGGTGCCGTCCCTGAACTTCTCTGGCTCAAGGCTAGCCACAGTGCCGCTTCCATTTTTTTCTGAGTAGCTTATTGGAGCTAAGAGTCTCATGGACTTTTCCTGCCTCAGCTGGCTTTGAACCACACTCCTCAGATCTCAGCCTCCTGAGCAGCTAGAATTACAGGTATGAGCCACCAGTGCCAGGCTCCCAGCTGTATTTTTATCTGACCAATGTAATCACCGACACTTGAGCTGTGATGTCAAAATGGGATCCGAATTTTCCAGCTCCATTGGAATCTCCCATCACCACCATCAGTGTTACACATCACGAGGTTGTATGCAACTGTTTGGACCACATGAACAGATTGTAGACTCTGCTGTGCTATTTTGGTTGAGTGGAAACAGTGGTATTTTATAAAAGAAGCATCTATAAACAAAGCTGAGTATTTCTAAATTACTAGCTGAGCAAGGATATAGGTAGTATATGGGGGGATCACAAGAGATAGTGTTGGTAAACTGAGGCCTGAATGTGAAAAAGGCATTGGAGCCTCCTTGTTGGATACAGGGAGAAATATGAGGCCATGACTAAAGCTCCTATGAACTTTAAGAAGGGATTCCACTTTTCCCAAACAAAATGAGAAACCATGGAAGGCAGGGCAGACTAGAGGTGGAAGGACACCTGCGTAGACCATGAGGGAGATTCCAAGACAGGCACCAAATTTCTGCCCTGAGGAAATGAATGGGTGGCTCCTATATGTCATGGGCAAGATGCACACACACCCCACACACTCCACACATACACACACCACACACATACACACACACACACACACACCACACACATACACACACACACACACACATACACACACACACACACACACACACACACACACACACACTTTGAATTATTTAAAATACTTTGTTTCCCTGTTAAAAATGTATAGCCATAGTGAAGTTCTACCTGTGTGGAGCCAGTCTGTGTGTTCTAGCAGACAAGAAGAGTTTTAAATTTCCTAGTATTTTCAGAACTAATTTAATAACAACATGCCTGATTATATTTTAACACTAAGATATACTTCATAAAGTATATATATACATATATATGTATATATATAATACATATATATGTATTATATATATATATGTATTTTTAAAACCATACATGTGACCAAATGGATCCAAACACTCCTGTTACTGCTACCTCCAGGACATGATTGGAGAAAACAAAAATAATCTCAATTTTTCCACAGACCACATAGATCACTTGTTAGTAATTTCATTGAGATTCAAAACGAGCTATTCACTCCTCAGGAGGCTGAGATCTGAGAATCTGCTGGTCTGAGTAGAAAACTCTGTGAGACTCTTATCTATAATTAATCAGCAAAAGCTTTAAGTGGAGCTGTGATTCCAGTGGTAGAACTTAGGCTTTGAACAAAAAAGTCAAATGAGAGCACAAGGCCTTGAGTTCAAGCTCCAATACTATTAAAAAAAAGAACCTCAATATTATAGAGTTTCCAAATAAAGGGCTTATGATTAGCTATAGTAATGCTGTTTCTCCACCCAAAACTTTAATGTTTAGGTACATTGAACTATGTTTGAAATTCCTAGTATATATCACAAAATTTAAAAGGTACCTATATCCCTACCAAATGTACATTTGACACTAAAAAATTTAAATATTTTATAATACTATTTTTAAATTAATTGTCTTCAAGTTACTTAGCTAGCATGTTGCCTATGAGGAGAATTTTGAGAAGTGAAAATCCATAAATTGTTTCAAATGCATTAAAAAAAATTCTGGATGCCAGTGGCTCATGTCTATAATCCTAGCTACTCAGGAAGCTGAGATCTGAGGATTGTGGTTAAAAGCCAGCCTGGGAAGGAAAACCCATGAGAATCTTATCTCTGATTAAATGCCACTGTGGCTCAAGTGGTTGAATGCTAGATTTGAGCAACAAAAGCTCAGGGACAGGCTCTGAGTTCAAGCCTTAGCACCCAAAAACAAAAGATTGCACATGTTGAATTGAATAACTAATGAAGTTGATGGGTTATATTTTGCAACATTAATAAATACCTGGCTGCATTCATTTTCCTTTTTTTGTTGTTGTTTGAAATCACAGCTTAGATCCAAGAGCTGTGGATTTAATCTGCTGTTCCTGGGATTGTGACCTTGGGTTGTTTATAGAAGTCCTCTGGACCTCAATTCACAATCTGTAAAATGAGGGTCACACCACAGTTAATCCCAAGCTGTAAATTTGAAATACAAAAAGTTTGCAAACAGAGTTTATTGGGAAAAAGTTGGCCAGATCCAGCAAGGGTTGTTTGTTCTGTTTATTTATCCTGGTGAATATCCTGTGAATACAGAGCTACTAGGCTGTTTATTATGTGGGACTATTTCCATTCCAAAATCAGCAGGATTCTGAAGTCTGAGACCTATCTTGTGCCAAAGATTTTCCAGTAAGGAATTTGAGACCATGAGCTGAAAGAGGAGGAGGAGAAGGCAGCATTGTGGAAGTTCTCAGTACTTTACTCAGGGCCTAGCAGCGACGCCCAGACACATCCAAGAGGCTCTCTGTTGCCCATCTCTCCTGTAGCAGAATTGTGGACACCTTCCTTTTAAAAAAACAGAGACCTGCTGGGGCTGGAGGCTCACATCTGTAGTCCCAGCTACTCCGGAGGTTGAGATGTAAGGATCACAGTTTGAAGCCAGCCAGGGATAGTCAAGTTCCTGAGACTCTTATCTCCAAGTAACCATGAGAAATCCGGAAGTGTCCAGACAGTCTGACATGGCGTCTCTTGATGACACTGAGTTAGTCACACCAAATGATTGACCTAGAACATCTGGGTTAGTGCAAATGTCCCCCATGATGATCACACAATGATGAAATCAACCTACAGTTAACTGATACATTAATCCTAAGAAACATATCCCTTCTTTCCTGTACACCTTTGTTTCTGATCACTAGTATCTTTGTACCTAGAAACTTCCTTGAGAGTGACCAGTATAGTACAGGTATTCAGACCATGTTAAATAGCAGTGTTCCATGTATCCTTGGGAAGAGCTTCTTGAGCCTCCATGTAGTCCTAAAGGAAATGACAGCTCTGTGCAGTTACCATGGTGGACAGTTGAGATGAAAGTAGCAATTCAGCAGTGCAGCTCCAGGGATGTAATTTGTTTTGGTATGGAATAAAAAGGGAAACTCATTCCCAACTACAAAGCTGTAATTTGGAATACAGCAATAGGAAAAGCAGCATGTAAAAGGCTACTGAAAGGTGAGCGCGTTCATGTAGTCAAAATGACATCTCTAGAAAGTATTTAGCAGGAAGGTTCCCTTCTGAGTTACTCATCATCAGAGCCACTTGTCAGGTATACTTGATGTAGCCCAACCTGGAAATAGTCATCTGCCCAAAGGATCATTAGACTCATGACTGCTATGGCTAGTTTTTGCAGTGCTGGGATGGATCCCAGGGCCTCATGCATGCTAGTTTAACCTCTACCCCTGAGGTCCCATCCCCACCCCTATCACCGTAGCTATTTCTACAGGGAGCTCAAATATATTAACCATTCTGGAAGTTTTAGGGACACATCATTAAATAGTCCCTGTTTCTTAACTTCTATAGAAATGGAACCATCACAGTTGTAGGTCCTCATGATGATCTTGACCAGGTGTCAGAGCCGGTTGTGATTTTCCCTGCACTAAATTTCTTCCTGAGTCAGTTCCTCAGGTCATGGCCCAATGGCGTTGGCCTATAAAGACTTGGGGTGGTATCTGTGTACATGTGTCTGGCTCTGCACACTCTCCTCCATGGGGTCTTTTGGCCATATCCTGGAATATGCTTTTTATATGAGACCCTCACTACACCCTTCCACATATCCAGGAGCACTTCTCCTGGGGTGCACTTCATAGATTGAGTTTGCTTGGAATGTAGTAAGAGCATAGTTGTGGAGTTGTGCGATTGGGTTGGGATGAGGAAAAAACGGCAGAGGGAGACATGAGAGGCTAGAAAGCATAGTTTCCACTACTGTTTCTATTGGACAAAACAACAGATGTTTCTCTGTGTGCATGTGTACCATATTTTGCCTGATTAGCAGTAGAGTTATAGCTCCTGTAGATGTTCTGCACTGTTCTATTTCAGAGCATACATGGGCATGCTGTGTAGAACCTCTGACCAGACCTGCTAACACTGTTCCCTTTTTAAAAATGTATTTCTTATTGTCAAGGTGATGTGCAGAGGTGTTCCAGTTACATAAGTAAGGTAATAAGTACATTTCTTGTCATTTTTCTCTTACTTTCCCTCCTTCCATCCTCCCTCCCAAGTTGTATAGATTATGTCCAACTGCCTTGTGAATATTGCTGTTCCATTGATTCTCCTCTTGTCCTTTGTCTCGCTCTGTTCTCTTTTCACTGCTGAGATCCTGCAGCAGAGACTGAGGGTAGAACATAGGCTTCTGCCACTTGCCTTCCACGGCACCTGTGACCTGAGCTGCCGCCACACACCAGGGGAAGTGCATACACAGGGGAAGCACTACTATATGCAGTTTAAACAGTTGTAATATTAATACACTTACTAATACAGTGATATTAACTACTTCACCTTTTCTGTCTTTGCTGCCCATAGGAAGATGTTTAGGACATGCTTAGCCTTCTGGTGATTTTCTATGGAAATGTAGGTCTTTGGAAGCACAGTTAGCTCATACGTATGTTAATGTGCACTATGTACCTCACATGGTGCATTTGCATATGCTAATGATGTGGGTAGAGTTATTGGGATGCATATCTTCCCTTCTTGCATATATTCTTACCGTGTGAGTCACAATTACTTCAGACAAGCTGCTCTCCTAGCTACAATGCTACTGCTCTTACAGAAGTCTCAGTTCTAAGATAAGTCACTGCCCTGTGACCCACTGGATGGAATCTAACCACCTCTATTTTCCAGACCAACTTCTAGTAGGCTTCTCATTGGTTTCTGCCCATGGGAAACCCTAGCGTGAAGCAAGCAAGAACATCTCTATCCCTTCTCAGCAGTATAGCGTATGGCTGGAGATCAAGCCTCTCACAAAGGCAAGCTGCACCATGCTCCTCATGTGCTGTCTTTTCCCTTCCTCAGAGTCCTGAGCACCAGCCACCCAGAGCTATCCACCAGACTCTTAGTCCCAGCTCATGGTACCACCACATCATACCTCCTCTTCTCTCAATCTTAGGATAGGAGATGCTTCTGAAGTTCCTACTCTGGTAATGTAAACATTGCTTGCTTGCTCTTTCTCAGTTCTTTCATTCCTATGATCCTGTGCTGCATCCTCTGGGTTTGCATTATCTAGGTTTGCTTCTCCTTTCCTGAGTCAGTTCTGACATGCTACCAAGTAGATTTTTGTGAAGTCAAACATTGATTTTGTACAAGCCAGGTTTTGTATCACGAGATAAGCCTTTAGAAATAAAGAGCTAAATGTTGTAAAATACTGAATACACAAACCAGCCATGGCCAGACAATATAAACAAACAATTTGAACCACTAGCTGCCCAACCATTCAAGAGGGCCAACTTACTACAGTGAATATCTGCATTGAATATCTCAGAAGTCCACCCCACTATCTCTAGAAACAATTCAACCATCCAAACAGTAGCCTCTGTAAAAACTGCCTAAGCAAACAACCTGATTAGCTGCAAGTTCTCTAATTTTTCTTCCCAATTCCAATTTCGAACTAGCTTAAAAGCTTCATATTGCCTCCTCCCCACATTACCCACAACAAACCACACAGTAGGCCCCATTTTCAGTGAAGTGATTATAGCTTTTCTACTCCATTAACCTCCAAATAGGACTCAGTCCACTGCCTTCTCTTTTCTGCTCTATGAGCTCCCACTTTTCTACTTGCCTTTGAGTCTTGGCTAAAACGTAAAACATAGTGGCCAATTTTCTTGCTCTACAAGCTCCAAATAAATAGCTCCCACTTGTTCTTATTTGGATGATCTTTGTTGCCATAGTTGAAACCATAATATTTATGGCCAAGTTCATGGAACAGAGAAGAGTGTGAGTGAAGCTGTAATTATTTTCCCCGTGAAAAGAAGATCAGAGTTGCAATGGAGTGACATGAGTAGGCAGTAGACAATGGGGAACATCCTCTCTTTGCTCATTCTAAGGCAAACCTACTGAGGGATATACTGAAAATTCTAGGTGCATTTGGTTTGACTACTTTCTGTTTTGCCAGGAAGTATCCTTGTAGCCTTACCTATGCAGCTACAAGTTTCAGAGTGGAGTCCTATAACCAAGATGGCAACTGTTAAAGTTCATTGTGAACCTAACAGAAGTTCATTAAGGAAGCCTCTTTCTTCTGGTGGAGGTAGTAATGGAAGTACAAAGTAGCACTATCCTGTGGAGCCCAGGAATCTTTAGGGTGAGCCACAGGGGCATGGACACCAGTGCAGACAGTACCAAGGTCAGGATAGATGAGTTGTAGTGGCCAGCAGAATTTACTCTGATACCTTCTGATGCCTTCACACATTACCCCAGGAGCATAATTTACCCAGGGTCAGCAGAAGAGAAAACAAGGACCAGTAAGTATCATGAGTTAGCTTCAATTTCAATTTCAGTAAGTTCTATTTCATTCACAAGTACGATGTGTTAGTATTGTTTACTCTGAAATTTTCTTTTTCTACCTCCATTCTTCCAAACATTCCCACAACTCCACAATTATAAACATGTTCTCTCTTTTCTCTCTCCCCTACCTCTCTCGTTTTTTCTCTCTCTGTAGGTGTATGTGGGTGAGTACATAAATGCAGGTGTCTGAATATGAATGTCATGTCTCTCATGTCTAGCCTCTACAATGAGAGAAAACATAAAACCTTTGTCCTTCTAAATCTGGCATACTTTGCTTGACATGATGATGTACAGACACATCATTTCCTATTATATCCAAATAATAATAATAAATAATAATGACTTCTTATTTCTTTCTTATTTATATCCCCTTTATTTTTTTCACTTGTATTATTGCTCTGGCTAGAAACTTCTAGTACTCTATTGAGTGGAAAAAGTGGCCATTTTTGTCTTGTTCTTGACTGTAGATGATTCATTTTTCTCTATTTACTATGACGCTAGCTATAGGTTTCTCATATATAGCTTTTATTATGATGAGATACACTCATTTTATTCCTAGTTTCTTCAGAGCTTTATCATAAAAGGATGTTTAGTTTTGTCAAAGGCTTGTTCTACATGAATTGAGATAATCATGATTCTTTGTGTTTATGTGCTGTATTGCATTTATTGACTTACATATGTTGATCTAGCCTTAAAACCAACTTGATCATGGTATATACTAGTTTTTATGTGTAATTGAATTTTATTGAGAATTTTTGTGTCTATGTTCATCAAAGAGATTAGTCTATAATTTTTTTTTGGTCAGTTGTAGAACTTGAACTCGGAATCTGGGCACTATCTCTGAGCTCTTTTTGCTAGTATCCTACCACTCTGAGCCACAGCTCCACCTCTGGTTTTCTTGTAGTTAATTGGGGATGAGAGTCTCAGAGACTTTCTTGCCCAGGTTTGTTTGAACCATGATCCTCAGATCTCAGCCTCCTGGGTAGCTAGGATTACAAGAGTGAGCCATCAGGGCCTGGCTCTATTCTTTAATACTTTTGTGTGTGTAGGTCCAGGTCTGGTTTTTAGAATGGGTATAATACAGGCTTCATAGAGTAAGTTTGATAGTGTTCTTTCATTTTCTATTTTATGGAAAAAAATTTCTATTTTATGGAGAAGAACTGTTAGTTTTTTCAGAGGTCTAATAGAATTTAGCTGTGAATCTCTCAGGATATAGGCTTTTCTTTGTTGGGAGAAAATTACGGCTTCTTTCTCATTGCTTGTTTATATATAAAATTGAATGGTGGGTCCAGTGCATCTAGAAATGTTTCCATTTCTTCTAGATTATCCAGTTATTTGAACATAGGTTTTCAAAAATATTTCCTCATGATCTTCTAGATTCTACTGGTTGTTATTATATCCCCGTTTGGATCTCTAATTTTGTTTGTGTCTTTTCCCTTTTTATTTTGGTCAGATTGGCTAGAAATTTATCAATATTATTTATCTTTTCAAAGACTGATTTTTTTGTATTTTTTAATCTCTAGTTCATTGATTTCTGCCTGGATCTTTATTATTTCTTTCCATCTGCTAAATTTGGATTTGACTAGTTCTTGTTTTGTACAAAGGTGTACCAGTAGACTATTTTTGGGGGAACTATTTTTGTGATGTAAATGTTTAGCTACAAACTTTCCTCTTAATAGTCTTTTCTGTGTCCCAAAGATTTTGGCAGGTTATCTCACTTTTTTCACTACATTCTAGGAAGTTTTGGATTTTCCCACTTACTTCTTCAATGACCCACTCATTCAACAATATGTTGTTTAGTCTCAGTGTATTTGGGGATTTTTCTGAACTCCTTTTTGTTATTGAATTCTAGTTTTATTCCATTGTAATTTGGTAGAAATTAGGGAGTTATTTCAATTTTCTTATATTTGGTAAGACTTGCTTCCTATCCTAAAATATCTAGTTTAGAGAAATTACCATGTGCTAGGGAGAATGTTTATTGTGTAGCAGTTGGTTGAATAACTTTATGTTATCTTATGGTCCCTATTAGTGAGAGTAAACTTTTAATTCTCCCTCTCTCATGTTTATTCCATTGTAATCTAATAGAGTACAGAATTAGTAGGGTTAAAGAGGTTGGATGCACCAATGTTTGACATATAGATATTAGCAATCGTTATTTCCTCCTGATTCTTTTTTTTATTAGTATGGAATTATCTTTGTTTCTTCTGCTTTTGGTTTGAAGTCCACTTTATCACTTAATCAGATATGAATATAGTTTTTTCTACCTTCTTTCAGGGTTTATATGTTTGGTAGATCTTTTTCCACCCTTTTACTCTAAACCAATATTTTTGTCAGTAAGATGTGCTTCTTGTAGACAACGAAGAGTTGGGTCATGATTGTTAATACAGGTCAGCATTTCATGTTTTTTTTTGATTGGAGAATTGAGACCTTTAATGTTCAATGTTATTGAAACATATACAGAACTCTATTTCATTATTTTTATAGGGTTTGGTTCTTTTCTACTTTTTATTTGCTTATCTGCCCATCTGGTGGAATTTTTTCTCTCATTTTTATGGTAATGCTTATCTTTCTCTTCTGTGTGAAGGATACCCTTGATTATCTTCTATAGTTCTGCCTAAGGGTCATAAATTACATACATTTTTGTTTATAATGGGAAAATCGTATTTGTCACTAAGTTGTAAAAGTTCACTTTGCTGGGTAAATTAATCTAAGTTGACATTTATTTACTTTCAGCATTCCAAATACATAATTTCATGCCCTCCTTGTGCTGTTAAGGTTTCTGGTGAGAAATCTGTTCTCTGATGGGCTTTACGATTGTATGTGACTTGTTGCTTCTCTTTTATACCTTCCAATATTCTGTCATTCTGCTCATTCAATATTTTAAATATACAATATGTAATATATTTTATACTTTAATGTGCCTTACCAAAGTTCTTTTCTGATCTGTTTAGTGTTCTAAAAAAAAATTTATATGACAATTTGTTTTCCAAGATTTGGGAAATTTTCTTTTGCTATTTATTAAGTTTTTGTTTTTGTTTTTTATTTTGTTTTTGTTTTTATTTTGTCAGTCATGGGGCCTGAACTCTGGGCCTGGGTGTTGTCCCTCAGCTCTTCAGCTCAAGGCTAGCACCCTACCATTTGAGCCACAGCACCACTTCCAGCTTTTTCTACTTAGGTGGTGCTGAGGAATTGAACCCATGGCCTCATGCATGCAAGGCAAGCACTCTACCACTGAGCTACCTTCCCAGCCTTAAATATGCTTTTTAATCAAGCAGAGCTTACACCTTTTCCAATGCTTTGTGTGCTCTGCCCTTACTGAATTTTTTCCCTACTTTATTTGTTCCTGATACTTTATCTTCAACCTGATATACTGTACTGAAGAGATTTTCCAAAATTTTAAAATTGACTTTTTGAGCTATTCATTTCAAGAATTTGTTTGATTCTTTCTCAGGATTTCTGTCCCTTTACAGAATTCCTTTTACACATTCTGCATTATTTCCCTTACTTTATTTATATTTCCTTTGAGTTCTTTCAGATATTTATTTGTATTCTGTTTGAGCTCATTGTTTTGATACATATCCTTTTTCATTTCATCGATCATTGTTCTTCTGATTTGCTTTTGAGTTCTTTTTGGGTTTTCTTCTTCACTAACCTTAGTATCCATTACTGTGTGGTTCTTGGACTTTAGAGGTCTGAGATCTTGATTTTTCATCTTTCTTGTGTTCTTGCATTGAGATTTGTACATCTGAGGCTAGTTCATTGCTTGCAAGTCTTAATCACCTATAGTCTTGCAGCTGAAGTGTTTTTAATGTTTAAATAGGTCTTTGTAGTGGGAAGGATGCAGTGTAGTTCCTCTTCTCTGGGAGACAGGTCAGCATCCAAACTTTACCTATGTGCTCAGATCGCTAGTTGTGGTGCCCAGGACCACTCCTGAAGTGGAGATTAGCTAGCACCTCTTGTACTTTCTTATGCATGGGTTGGTGAATTGAGAACAGGATGGGTCAAGAGACAGTTGCCCCACATCTGTGCTGTTCCCAACTTAGAACTTTTCCTTCTTGTTGTACTAAAAGCTACTGCTGATTGTGAAGTGCTTTTTAGTGCATGTGCCAGCCAAATTCCTATTAGGCCTTCTAGTTTGTACTGCTGTGGCAACACAAACACAGTACTGTTCCACAGTAATTCTCAGGCAATGAGACCTGCTCAAGTCTCATTCAGAGATACAGTCTCAAGGACTTTTCTGCCTTGGCTAGCTTCAAATCTTGATCCTCAGGATCTCAGTCTCCAGAGTAGCTAACACTACAGACATGAGCCTCTAGCACATAGCTCTAGCCTTCTAATTTTCACTTTAGGGAGGGAACATTAATATCTACCAGGTTCAACATTCATATAAATTAATTGCTTAGAAACAGTGAACGGTCCAAAACTGTTGCAAAATTTCAGATACTGGTTATATAACAATAATATATAATAGGATTTAGATAGTGGAATTTTATTACTAGACAGATCCTTGAGTACCATGTAGAACTATCATTTTGTATTATAGACTAAAAAACAAGACTCTCAAAGAATAATTGCCCAAAGTAATGTAGATATTTACATTTTAAATATTAGCAAAGTAACTAAACCAGGTTTTGAGTACTACTATTAGATTTCTATGTCTAGTAGGCCACTTTCTACCCAGTAATTATGAAACCTTGAGTTCAAACCCTGGCATACTGGCAAAAAAATGTCCAAGTAACTTTAGAGAATCTGACTCCAATTTTTTTCTCCTCTCCAACAAATGCACTAGTACTTGCATTGGCCTCTGTTTGCATGATAGTATTTTTAAAACATGAAATTAGAATACAATTTCTATGCAGTACATTGAGTCACTCCATTTTTGATCCTTAAAATTGAGAGTCATACTATCTGTGTCAATGATTTTCTGTAATTATATGGTTTTTGCCTTGGAGTTTTAATAACAAAGTTAAGGCAAAAATTTTTATGTGATTATGATATTTTTAGCATGAAATTCATGTAGATTTGAAAAGTTGCCTTTAAAGCTACGTTAAATTTTGGATCTCAGAGATTTTTGTTAAAATGCATTCTGTATCTATTCCATGGTTGAATTAAATCATGGCACTCCTTCTGGGTGCTGGAACCTTACTCCTGAGATTTGAGGATAGCTGTTCAAAACGAACCCAGGCAGAAAAGTCCAGGATACTCTTATCTCAAGTTCACCAGCAAAAAGACAAAAGTAGAGCTTCGGTTCAAATGTTAAGAGTGCCAGCATTGAGTGAAAAAGCTTAGGGACAGTGTCCATGCTCTCAGTTCAAGTCCCTAGTACCTGCCTAAAAAGTGGAAGTCCTTCTTAAGGTGTCCTTTGTGGAAAATACGGAAAGAAATGTATGAAGACAATTATTTTTGGTTATTTTGTGAGCTATACATATTTCCAAACATTTACTTACATGCTTACACAAAAGACAGATACTTACTTGATTTTTAAATTTTATACTAAATTTTACAGAAAAAAAACCATAACATGCTATAAAACATTCACTGAACCTCTGGCTAAAAGGCAATATAACTTTGAAAAAAAAATGTTATGTTAAATGGGAGAATATAGACATCAAGATGAACTGTTTGCCTCTGCTTAGGATCATGCCACGGGCCAATAGAAATGTTTATTTCAGGGGTGTTTGTAGGGGGTTGTGTGCTGGGGAATCAAACAAAGAGCCTTATGTAACCTAGACTATTACTCTACCATGGAGTCACATCCCAAGCCCTGGCTTTCTTGAGACAAGGTTATCACTATGTGGCTTCAAACTCATGATCCCTCTGTCTTCTACTCCCCAGTGTTGGGATGACAAGTGTGTGTTACCATGCTCAGTCAAAATTCCCTTTATAGCTCTAAGGTCTCCACAAGACTTCTTCGAAATACTAAGCTTTGCATCTAAGCTCCACCAAGCACATTGACTCATACCTGTAATCCTAACTACTCAGGAGGCTGAGACTTGCAGGAGAATGGTTCAAAGCCAGCCTAGGCAGAAAAGTCTGAAGGACCCTACCTCTAATTAACCAACAAGATGCCAGACTGAAGGTATGACTCAACTGGTAGAGTGACACCTGTGATCAAGAAAGCTAAGAGGACAGCACAAGACCTAGTACTAGCACACACACACACAAAAAGATTTGCACCCAAGGATATCTCTCCATTATTCAGTTTTCAAACTATGGGCATTATGGCATGTGACTTTTTTCTAAGTCAGTTAGACTTGAGTAAGGAAAGCAAGATTTGACTTGATCCTTCCTCAAATCTGGTCCCGTGAATCTATAATGTACAATATAGTTTCAGCAGCAGACTTTTCTGATATTAGTAAGAATAAATTCGACAGTTACTAAACTTCCATCCCACTCAAGTTAAAAAAAGAAAAACCTCTACAAATACACATTCCCAAAAAAGAAAGCATTAACAATGTGGTGGTCACTCATAAGCAAAATGCTGTTACTTGTATGAATTTATGTATTACAGAGGTATCCTTAAAATTAAACACAGAACCCTTGCTTTTGTAATAGGGTTTGAACTCAAGTTCTCATAATTGCTAGCTAGGCAATCTACCACTTGAGCCACACTGCCGTCCTTTTTACTTTAGTTATCATTCAGGCAGTCTCATGTTTTTGCCCAGGTCCATGATCCCCCCGTGTCTGTCAAACAGCTGGGAATATAAGCGTGTGACACCACACTCAGCTATTGAGATATCTCACTTTTGTCCAGGCTGCCCTCAGTTATTCTTCTGATCTTTATCTCCGGAGCAACTGGGATTACAGGCTTGAGCCACTACACCTGTCCCCCAACCCCAAGAGAATTATTTTTGATAAAGCTATTTTAAAAAATAGAGTACCACTTTAAAAAAAATTGGCTTTCAAAAAAGAATAAACAGTTCAGAGAATGTGCCATTCCTTTGGCAGGGGATCTGAAACTTGAGAACATGTCATCTCCTCCTCCTTTTACTTCTTTTTAAAAAACATATTGGTTGCCCTCTGCAGACTACCCCATGGAGGTCATTGTGTCAAGATCGATTTCTGTGCAATTAGTCACCCCAAGAGCATGTGTGAGTGAACATCTTACCTTTCCAAGCATTAAGCATCTGCAGTTTCCTGGAAGACAAGTCCCAGGTCCCTGCTTAGAATCTGCTCAGTGCAGATTGGCTCTGAGTGCAGGCAGCCATTTCCCAGGGGCCATAGTACTGATTTCTTACCCTTTACACACTCATTCTCCTTGCCATACCACCACAACCCTCATGTACATGCATGAGCTCCACTATGCTGTGCCACAGAAAATGAGGACCAGCTGTAGAAAATGCTTCTGAAGTCCTATAACCAGGCAGTATCTCAGGTCCTTCTCCAGGGTGGCCTGGAAGGTGCTACAGAACACCACACTCCATCCTTTGCAGAATTGATATGATTCTTGAATTTGTCGTGTCTTTATAAATGGCAGGAGAGCCACAGGGCAGCCATTCTGATATTCAGGGTGGTATCTGCACTGATATTTACTGGTACCCATAGGAGGGAAAAGCAGGTGACTGCAGGCAAGTGGCAAGCCTTTGCTGAGGAAGGAGAAAGGTAGCTTTCAGAAAGTGTGATTATGTTGTGGAGAGTTTCCTTCTCTTGAGGATGAATGAGAGGCCTCCACACCCGAGGTGTTGCAAGACTGTGGGAGGAGAAAGAGATGCTGGAAACGCTAAGCTGAGGCCCCTTTTCACAGTGATGAGCAGCTCCTTCAAGTGGTTCTGAGGAAGAGCTCTGTCTCCTGCAGGAAGTGGAGAATTTCTCTAGATCCAAGACCAAAGTGTACCTGGCAGCAGCGATGTGCTGGGGTCTGTGTGTGGTTGGTCTCCCAGTGGTTCAGTGTCCTGAGAAGGAGGAGGTGGGACTTTTATGAGGTGGTCTATGGAACTTGTGATGTCACAGGGACTCCACCCTTGTGAATGCAGCCCACGCTTGCTGAGCAGGTTGGGCCTTGAAGAAGTGGGGGAGTTCTCACCAGGGTAAGTTGTTGTAAAACAAGGCCACCCCACACATGTGGCCCCTTCTACATCTGGCTCTTTCACTTTCTGCTTCTGTCATGTTGTGTTACAATGCCATTTGGACCCTGCAGCCACCTGAAATACTTATAAAGTGTCTGGCTTTGGGTAATTTGTAATAGCAACACAACACGAACTAATACAGAATCACTTCCAGCCCTCCCCACCTAGGCTTCACCTGCCTGCGTAGCGGATCCCTCAAAGCAGGATCTCCGCTAGTGGCTTTCTGGGTAGCAGCAGGCCTAGTCCACAACTTCAGTAGCTGGCTTAATGGTTGTTTCATTGTTCAAACAAAATATCTTTCTGTCAAGTGAATGCTAATGGTTAAGGTGGGTATCTAGACTGATACATTCAAGGGACAATTCTGAAAAAAAGAAGAAAAAGAGGTCTGTCTCCATCTTTGTGCAAAGGGCTTCAATACCTCTTCAGATCTGCCCTAGTTCTAGTGAGGCCTCATTTGTGTATAGAATCTCCACTCTCCAGCTAGACAGCTGGAGACCGGGTGAGGCAGGCACAGGGCTGGCCCTGCAGGGTTGTGAGGTGCGAGGGAGAGAAGATGAGCAGATTCAGGGCATGATTTAGGAGGAACTGGTCCTGGTGCCTGTCCCTGACTGAAGGGAGCCATGAGAGTTTCCCTGAGGAGGAAGCCCAACTGAGAAATGAGACACTCATTTTTCTGGGACTCAGACAGATCCCAGATCCCTCCATTCTCAGGTGACAAGGCCCTCCTAGCACTGTCCCCAAACTTCCAACCTCAGCCACACAGAAACATTTGACTGGAATCAAAAGAGTAGATGACATAGATGACTGTTAGGCTTTTTTTTCTTTTCCTTCCTTCCTTCCTTCCTTCCTTCCTTCCTTCCTTCCTTCCTTCCTTCCTTCCTTCCTTCCTTCCTTCCTTCCTTCCTTCCTTCCTTCCTTCCTTCCTTCCTTCCTTTCTGCCTTCCTGCCTGCCTTCCTGCCTTCCTGCCTTCCGTTAATTAGATATAAGGGTCTCATGGACTTTCCTGCCCAGGATGACTTTAAACCTCTTTCCTCTGATTTTAGCCTCCCAAGTAGCTAGCAATACAGGCCTGAGCCTTTTTTTCTCTTAACAGGATGGTCTCTAGTCCTGTACATACTCTAGCAACTGACATGATTTCATTCTTCTTTATCATGTTTTAAATTTTCTTCTCCTTTATGGCTGAATAGATCATGTTTTTAATCACTAAAAATTTTGGGGAGGGGAACTTTTCAGGAAAAAAAACTGGAAAAAATACAATGTACCAGAGAAAACACCTCTCAAGAAAAACTAGGGGTACACTAAATGATCTAGGAGACCACTTATCCTGAAAGACAGGAGGGCCACACCAGGAAATGCAGGGTAGGTCTGGGGGAATAGAATTTCAAGCTCTGCTCAGAATGCTTTCATTGTGATGTCAAGAGCAGCTCACCTGTTTGCGAATTACCCAGTGGCCTTATTTCTACCATGCCTCTATCCCACAGGTGACCTGCTGATGGTAAGGAGCAGAACTCCCAGTCTTCTATAATAAGCTCAGTTGCACCCACAGGAGATAGTAGAGTCAGCCATTCATCACACATGTAGAACTGAGAATCTTCCAGAATCTTCTGGAAACCCACCCTAACCAACATAATATTTTTTTAAAGAAAGCTGCTTTTCATAACTTGTGAAATTAGTGTTTTCTATGTGATCTTAAGTTTCTAAGCTCCCTGAGACCCAGTTTTTAAATCTACAAAGTACCTCAGAGAGAATTAGGATTAGATGAGACATGCAGAGAGCTTTATCTAAGGGCTAGGGAAGTTTTTAATACCTCATAGTATACAAATATTAATTTTTGCATCGTATTTTTGTGATACTAGGGTTTGAACTTGGACTTGTGCTTACCAGGTAGGCACACTACCATTTGAGCCACTTGTCCAGCCCTTTTTGCTTTATTTTTTATTATTTTTTATTTTATTGTAAAGATGCTGTACAGGGGGGTTACAGTTACATGAGTAAGGTAATGAGTACATTTCTTGTCCAGCATTGTTACTCCCTCTTTTGTTGTTTTCCCACTATCCCTTGAGCTTGTTGTCTGAATTGGCCTCAGATCTCAAACCTCTTTCTTTTTTTTTTTGGTTGGTTGTGGGACTTGAACTCTGGGCCTGGGCGCTGTCCCTCAGCTCTTCAGCTCAAGCTCTACCGCTTGCTGCCACAGCGCCACTTCCTCAAACCTCTTATATATGCTTCAAAAGCAACTAGGATCTTAAAGTCATTCACTTCCACCTCTGGTCCATAGAGTATTTTTAGAGTAGTTCTAGGTTCACAGCAAAACTGAGCAGAAGGTACTGAGATTTCCCATGTATCCTCTGCCCTCACATACACACTGACCCCTCTCACCATCAGCATCCCTGTCAGAGTGGTCCATGATTATAGCTGATGAAGTGACATTGGCTGCCTTATCACCCTTGGTCCATAGTTTACACCATGGTTCGTGATCTATGGACTGAGCAAATGTGCAATCACAGGATTCTCCCACTTAATATCATGCTGTTTCACTGTCTTAAGCATCTTCTGTGCTCCACCACTTCATCTCTCCCTTTCCACTTTACTCTGATAACCACTAGTCTTTCTACCTTTCCACTGCTTTTCCAGACTGCCCTGTAGTTGGGCTAATGTAGTAGGTAATCTCTTCATTTAGGCTTATTTTACTTACTATTAATGCACTTAAGTTTTCTCCCTTTTTGTTTTTGTTTTTGGTACCAGTACTAGGGCTTGAACTCAGGGCCTTGAATCTTACTTGGTTTTTTTCACTCAAGGCTGGCACTCTACCTCTTGAGCCACAGCTCCACTTTTGACTTTGTTGGTTAATTGAAGATAAGAGTCTCACAGAATTTTTGGCCTGGGTTGTTTTTGAATCGTGATCCTCAGATCTCAGCTTCCTGAGTAGTTAGGATTCAAGGCATGAACCACAGTGTCTGGAAATTTATTATTTTTTATAACTCTATAACTCATTTATTTGGGCACTGAATAATATCCACTGCCTACTGTTACAGTGTCTTTACCAAGCCCTTTCAATTATTGTTGTTGTTACTACGACTACTCTAACCTTGCCCTTGCTAGGCTTTTGTTCAACCTCTTGAGCTATGCCTTCAGCCCTGTTTTTCACTTGTTATTTTTGGGTCACAGACTCATTTCCTCCCTGGTGTGCAATGGAACTATGATCTGCTTACTTTCATCTTCCCATAGTTATGTGGACATAGCAGTGTACTGGCCTTACCTAGTCATCTGTGCACGGTATTCTACCTCAGACCAGACCCAGCATGGAGGTTCAAGGCAGAAGCTTTGGAGCAAGGTTGAACTCCTCAACTGCATGACCTTAGAGAAGCCCTCTAGCATCTCTATACTTCCATGTCTCTATCCATAAAGAAGGGATATTTTTTGAGACTCAAATAAGCTAGGTGTGTGTGTAAATACATATATACACACATATATACACATATATGCAATATAGTATATATATGTACAATATTAGAAAGATGAGCTGCTTATTTCAAAGTAGAGTAGGTCTAGGGGGAATTAGAGGAGCAAAGAGTTGGGGAAATCACTTATTCCTCTTTCAGCCCCCTTTACCTGAATTTCTAACTTTCCTTCCTCCTCATGCCTCTGCCCTCTGTGACCTTGTCAGGAGCATTGCCAGATGTCTTCCACCATCCCCTTTCCTCCTCTGAGGGGGAGGGAAGCTCTTCCCACTCATCCCAAGACCCATTTCCATTTGAAACAGAAAGTAACTCTTCTAGTCTTTTTTACCCTAAAGGTTCCTTAATACCATCTTCTCATGACTTTTGTTGTAAGGTTGTAGGTAGACAACAGCATTAGATCCCATTGAAATTTGTGGCCTGTGCACATATTGCTACTTGATACTGCTTTCCCTTCTCTTCCTTAAGGAAAAGACTAGATAGTAACAATAATACAAGTGTGAACAACTTCTGTATGTGTGTATATGTGCGTGTAGGGGGGGAGGGTGCCTATCCTGGGGCTTGGACTCAGGGCCTGGGCACTGTTCCTGGACTACATTTGCTCAAGGTTAGCACTCTACCACTTGAGCCACAATGCTACTTCTGGCTTTTTCTGAGTAGTTAATTGGAGATTAGAGTCTCACAGACTTTTCTGCCCAGGCTGACTTTGAACCATGATCCTCAGATCTCAGCCTCCTGAGTAGCTAAGATTACAGGTGTGAGCCACCAGCTGGTTGTAAACAACTTTCATTTCAAGAGTGACTACATCTTAGTTATTGGTGATATCTGTGTTTCCAGTTAAAATTAACCAAATCCTCAATGAATCCTGAGACAGCGCAGGCTCTGAGGAGACCACGCAGGTCCCAGTGACTGTCACAACCTAAGTCCTCTTCCTTGATTCTTTTGGCACAAAAATAACATTGTGCCCATGACATTAGCTTTGATGCATGATCCCTGTGGGCCCCCTCCCCCTATTTCCCAGTCACTTGAATACTTACACTTTACCTGGTCTAACCATACCAGACTCGAGCACCTAGCTTGGGAGTCATTTGTGAAATTCAGCCCAGTTTAGACTGGAGCCAAGATAGTGTCCTTTCCAAAGCTGGAATTTTCCTTTCGGTGGGACTGGGCAAATTATCAAGGAAGTTTCCTTTCTGCTATTCCTTTCTGTGTTCTTTTTCCCTCTGATCTCCCTTCATTCCCGCCCCATCCCTGGGTCCTGAATCTCTCTCCATCTTTCAGGAATCACTCATTTTCCTGCTGTGCGCTTGGCCCTCAAGATAGAGACACTCTATAGCTGATTCTTAGGATGTCACAGGCAGAAGAGGTCATCCAATTCAACCTTCTTGCTTAGCAAATGGGAAAATTAAGTCTTAGAGACATTAAAGGAAGCCACAATTACACAACTTGTCAGAACCAAGGCTGGGACCAGAGCCCAGCCTCCTGAACCTTGAGGCAATTGTTCTTTGCCAACACATGTTTTATCCTGATGCCCAGGAATTCCATCTTCCTCTTGGCAATATCCCACCCAATATCTGCTTTTCTGCTTGCTTCCCCATCTCAGAATCAGAGATCCCACTTTTATTTCCTTCTCACTCCTCAATCACAAGGTTCTGGAGCAGTTTATGAACTCTGCTGTGAGCAGGTATATTGTTAATGCCCCAGCTTTTTAGATGTTTATGGGAGACACAAGAGACTATGTTCTCATCTGAATTTCCCACTTAATTTTCACAACCGTTGTATGTGGAAGGTGGATAACTAGCCTTTTACAGATGAGGAAGCTGATCTTTGAAGAAAGTAAAGAACAGGGATTTTGAGCAGTGATCACCTAGCTCTAGTGTCACTAAGCCAAGTACTTATTGTTTGTTTCATTGCTCTTCGGTAGCACTGGTGTTATTGTAAGGAAATTCAGCTGCAAGAAGAAGCTACCACTTAAGAGGCCAAATTATGAGTCTTTATTGCAGAGCCAGAGGACTGCTGGTGGACTCATGTCTCAAAGACCAGCAGCACTGAATGCAGCTAGCACAAAGCTTATATAGGCCAAGACCATACAAGGGTGTGGAATCAAACCCAACAAAAGTGTTATACGTGAGCAAAGCAAACCAGATGAGGACACTTAAACCTAATAGAAGCAAACCATCTAGGCAAACAATTAAGGGAAAGCAAGGACCAAGTATCTAGAGACCCAGTCACTTTACTTTGTTCCCCACTGGTTTTATATACATGAAATCGAAGGGCCTAGACCGCATTTTGGGGCCTTAGAAGAGGGGAAAGATCAGGGCCAGAAGTCTGAGCTTCAGCAGATCTGAAGTGTTTTGTGTCTTCCATCCTGAATCAGCAGGCTTCAGTTGTATTGAGGGAGCCAGGCAGAGATCTTATCTACCTACACCATGGTGGGGGTAGTCAGGATAATTATGCAAGGTCCCTTCCAGGCAAGAGTGAACTTGGGGCCTTGTGCTAGCTAGGTAAACAGTATACCACTCTAGTCATGCCCCTACCCCTTTTTGCTTTAGTTAATTTAAGGATACAGTCTTATGCTTTTGCCCAAGCTAGCATGGACTGTGATCCTCCTATTTACCTTTCCTGCATAGCTGGGATAAAAGGTACATGCTACTACACTCAGCTACTGATTCACATGGCACTTTATTCCCAACCTGAGCTTGAACCACGTTCCTCATAATCTTTGCTTCCTGAGTAGCTGGGACTCCAGTTGTAAGCCACTGAATCTGCCCTTAGTTTTTGTCTTTGTAGTGGTGGGGATGGAGCCCAGAGCCTCATATATGCTAGCTGAATGCTGTACCACCAACTACTTCACAGCCCTAGACTTGGTATACTTCAGGCAGGGGCCTAGACTGAACACCCCAACATCACCCATCACCCTTAGGGAACTTGCTAGTAATTTGTTAGTCCTGACCCAGACTTACTGAACCAGAAGCCCTAGGGTGTTAGCACTCTGTATATCTATAAGTCCTTACCCATGTGACTCCCATGCACACCAACACCAGGAACCACTGCCTAAAAGCAGATGGCTGCCCCTCTGGGGTACTTGTCATGCTCCAAGAACATCAGACTTCATCAGCTGAACAAAGCTGCACGTTCCTCTTCCTACTTGACAGAGAAACATGCAGAAAAAAGAGGAAAGAGACTGTGTCTGGCCAACCTCTGACACCCTCCCCACAAGTAATTCTTTCTACTCATTAGGTACCAATCTCTCTTGCAGGCCCTGGGCCAGACCTGAAGAGAAATAGCTAGGGCCCTAAAATAAATGAAAGCTACCACTTTTCAAACAGATCAATAATGTTCTATACTTTGGCACAAACCTCTAAGGCACTCTTTAACAAGGCCAAGAAATCCTCTCTTCTCCATCTTAAACAGTACAGTGTGTATCCATTGTCCGGGCAGCGGAGGTCAACAACATCATCACAAGGGTGGGGCATGATCAGAGTTCGCTGCTGGCCTTCGTATCATGGCTTGAAGATGGGAAATCTCTTGAGGCATTTGTTATACTGTTGTTTTAGTTGGCACATCTGTGGCTGAGATCCCAGCTGAAGAGAGCCAGCTCCATGCACAGAAAATCCTAACAGCTGCTCAACTAGAGGAAAGGAGCAGAAATGTTCACTTCACTAATAAGTCAGGTGTGCAGAGAACTTGAGGAAAAGCAGCCTTATTTAGTCCACAAAAGGCTGAAAATAGATTTTTTTTTGCCAGATGAGCAAATTCCAGTTTCTCCTTTTCTCTTCTCATAGCCTCTGTCCCATCCCTTACACATTGTAGAAATACCTTCTGCAAGGCTACAGTGAGAAACTGATGAAGGGAAATTGCTTAGAAAACTGATTTTTGGACATTTTTAAAACTATATGGTAGAGATCTAGCAGAGACCTTTTCCTGGTTTTGCCCAATATTCTGCACACATAGTAGGTGCACAATGAATGAGACATACTGATTACTGTAATGACTTCTGTCCTGTTGATTGACAAGGAAAGAGCTTGCTAGCTGTTTGGATTCTGTCTATAAGACCGAAGTTCTATTCATTCATGTATCCATTACTTCTTCGTTCATTATTCATTCCTCTGAAACAGGCATGGGCTAGAAAATGCAAATGAAAAGATACCTCAGAATCTTCCACCCCCGCTTTGACTTCCAAGAATTGATCATCTAGAGAGGGAAGGCAGCAGGAAACCTGGCACCATGGGGGCCAAGGAGAGTAACAAGGGCCATCTGTCTAGCGCCTCACAGTCTCTGGGCACATTTGTGTGTCTCACTCAATCCTGATGACATCTTGCAAAGGAGGCAGGCAGTCAAGACTGTCGTGAGGGTTTGAAAGAAAAGAACACATGGAGGGCTTTCCCTAATAAGGGACAACCTGTCTGGGTGAAACTTCTCCAGCATCTTAGACAGACGGTGATGATGGAATTTAGCTTTCTGCTTTTTGCTTTCTCTCTGTACCTTCCCCGCCCCCCCCCCCCCCACACACCAAAGCTTCCTGCTAAGGAGCAGGTCCAGAAGATGCCAACTGGTATCAAATGTGTCTGCTGATGAGGACCACAAAGCATGCCAACAGCCTGGAGAAGGGAAGGAGGATCTGCTTCCAAAATAGACTCAGTGAGGGCTCAGCAAGGATGGCAGAGCCTCCAGCAAAGGAGGTGAGAATGGGAGGGTGGAGAAGGGAAAAAGAGAGCATAGGGGTGCTCAGATTCCTTGGGAGTCTCAGGGGATGCAGGAGTTGAGACCTTGAGAGCATTCTAAGCAGTATCTGTCTTTTCAGGGGATGTATTGACTCATTTGCCAGAGCCTGTAAGCACATACTGGGTTTGAATGATGAGCCCTTGCAAAGAGGTGATTTCGGAATAATAAATAATAATCCCTTTTGGGCTGATCCTCTTGGGCTGAGTGCAATATGTGCCCCTTCGCCCCTTCTCTTCCGCCCAGTGGGATGGAGGGGTCCTTTATTCCTTCCTTCTACTTCTACTTTGTATAATGCCCAAAGAAGCACTCATATGTACTCAGCACCTTGTAATTAGAAGATATCCCTTCCCACATGATCTCAGTGGCTCTTCAGAGTCCAGGCTAAGAGGTGTCTATTATCTACATTTGGGGAATGAGTGGACCCCAGTCACACAGCTGGAAAGCCCTACAGGACTCATTTCCAAGAAGACCAAACTGAGTTCAAACTTCAGTAGCTTCAGTGAGCCTGAAGAGAAAGGGTCACTGTGGATCAGCCTGATGCTCCAAGCTGGGAAACATATATGAGAAAGGAAGTGAGACATACACAGTCATCCTGCTTGGTATTTTGTTTGTTGTCCTCTAAAAATGTGCCTCTTTGTGCTTTCTTTGTTAACAGCATTTTGTTTGAATTAAACATCTGTTTTGTTCTGGGTACTGTTTCACACTCAGGTTTTCTGATGCCAAGGCTAGTGAATTTTTCATTTAGGCACAGCTGACTTCACCCATTGCTCAGCTCTTTATGTTTCCCTTGCCCAAGATCTCATGCAATGAAGAACATGAAGTCTGTTCCAGGTCCTTGCCCACAAGCAGGTGGGATGGATCTTTGGGGAACCATCATAGAGACAGCTCATTGGCAAGTGAACGTGCTAGACAATAAACTCAGGCAAGCAGACATTTCCCATGTTTGCCTCTGGGGTCAGCCACTGTCACAGTCTTGGTAAAGCAGCCTCCCTGATGCAGAATAGTTTCATTTAGAATACAGAAATTTCATACCAGAGTTTTCTGATCAGCAAAACCCCCAGGAAATTGCCCCTTTCTTTGGGGTGGCAGAAATGTCAGTCTCCAAAGTCATTAATTTCCTTTTCAAGCATGTGGCCAGGGGATTACAATAGAGCTCTCTCTCTCTCTTTCTGGAATCAGTTCCCTTTAGAAACTGCAATTTGATTGCACTGAATAGACCGCCACTGTGTTATGTGGCGATAAATACAAACAAGTGGTTTGGAACAGGAAGAAAAGTATTGTTTAAAGGATTCCCAAAAGTGCAGCACCTACAATCACTCCTTTCACAAGCAGCAAAGAAACCAAGCAGAGAATCAACAAGACTTTTAAAAGAAGCTTCTTCTTGGAACTAGAAGTTCCACTTTTGCCTGGAAAAATACCCACGCTCAGCAGGACAGTAAGCTTCCAAGGAAAAGGCACCTCATCTCAACACTTAAGAGTTCATCTGCCAGACTATTCTTCTGGCTTGCAGCTATTTTATAGACACCCAGGATAGGCTGCTCTGAACACTGTGATCAGAATGTTTACCCAGAGCTGAGCTTCCTGCACTGACTTCATGATGAAGGGCTGTGGTTGGTCACTGATCTTTTACATAGCACATGCAGAATCTCTGGTTCTGTCTTCCTTCAAAATATTGGGGAACTCTGGACCAGAGAAGCTCTGACAGTTGCTGTCTGTCTCTCGATTTGCCACGACTCTAAGATCACGTCTTTTATTCTTGGTTTTCTTGACAGTAAGGAAAGACATCTGTCTAGTCAAGTAAGACACACACTTGCCTTCCTTTTTTCAGCCTGGCAACTGAACATCACTCCCTGATAGGTTTCACAATTTTTGTTACAAGATGTGGGTTCCAGTTTCTGAAGCCCCACAAAAATCCCTCAGAGATGACTTTTCACGCGCCACTCATGCTTGTTTCTCACCTGACTGAGTTCTGGTAAAGTGAATGAAATCTCACACAAACGGTATTTCAGGAAATGACAGGCTGCATGTACGGTGGTGGTCCTATTGATAGTAATGGAGCTGAAAAAATTCTTACTGCCTACTGTTCCTACATAACACAGAAACTTCCCACTGTGTTATGAGGGCCTTGGTATCTAAATGGTACCTAACTGTGCAGACCGGTATCCTAGGAACTAGGGTGGGAGTGGGGCCAGCCCACCTAGGAGTGAATTAAGTTCATTCTTGGATGCTTGCATGACAAAATCCTCCCAGTGATGTCTTTTGCAGCAGGTATCCTATCATTCAGTGGTACAGAGCTGGGTGCTGTCTACATGTTATTTCCTTTCTCTTTCTTTTCTCTTTTTGCCCAGTTCAGAGTTTGAACTTCAGGGCCTTGTGCTTACACAGTTGCTGTACTACCATTTGAACCATGTCTTCAGTACAGCTTTTTGTTGGTTAATTAGAAATAAAGTTTTACAGACTTTTCTGCCTGGGCAGGGCTTTAAGCCACTATCTTCATCTCTCAGCCTCCTTAGTAGCTAGGATTACAGGTATGAGCTACCAGCACCTGCCTCTAGCTCCTTTCTTTAACTGGACATTGTCCTGGCATGTCATAGTATGATATACAAACCATCCTAGCAAAACACTTGCAGCTCTGGAGCCTGAGAGCCCCTGTCATGCTGGCAGTCGCAGAAGAAGAGTTGACATGGATGTGAGATACACCTTCTCTGATGTCTGTGCTGTGAATTAACTACTTAATAGTGAACCCTTTTACTCAGTGGCCCCAGGTCTGTGTGATGATCATTGAAGGATGGATTTGCCATGGGGCCTGAGGGCTGCCTCCTCATCACATTCCAACTTTCTCTCCAGAAAACCTCTTTCCCTCACACCTATTCATCTTCCTTTGTCTTTAAGTTTGATGTGTCCCTTGCACTCCAGCCAGCGATGCCTCTTCTGAACATGACCTGGGTTACTTAGGATACAAACAAACTGTTTGATTCTTCAAATTGCCTTGTCCTGGGATTATTTTCACTTGTACCCTAGAGCCTCTTACCCATGGGGATATATTCCAAGTCCCCCTGACACTTGCTAGAAGGCACAGTTAATACCAAAACCTGTACATACTTTATTTTCCTATACACACATACCTGTGCCTCATTTATCTATAAAACAATTGTAACAATATACTATAACAAAAGTGACATGAGTGTGGTTTCTCTCTCTTGTGAAATACTTTCTTATGGTATCCTGAGTCTTCAGCCCTTGGCTGACCATGGGGAACGGAAAGCAAGAAAGTGAAACTGTAAAGAGGACCCACTTGTACATAGTTCTCTTTCTTGCTACATAAAAGGTCTTCAATGACAAAAGTAAGTGTGGCTTATCTTTTGTTCACGTTTTGGGGCCAAGCATCATGTTTGACAAATAATGGAGATTTCAAAGAATTTGTCCACTCTGAATTCAGCCCATATTCCTTAGCAACATGCTAGGTGGAGAGCAGAAATAAGGTGTATTTTCCAGGAAAGTAAGTCAGTAAAGCCAAATGGTCATGTAAGACTTCTGTCATAATCATCAGGAAAGGTGAGTTATTTGTGTGTGATGTTGCTCTCAGCCAAACCATGCTTATTTCTAAAGTAAGGAATTGTCTCAGAAGACCTTCAAAGCTCTATTCTAAATTTTTGCTAATAAACACTCATATAACTGGGACTTGGTCTCGTTACTTGTGGATCCGAATCTATAGATTCAATCAATTACAGACTAAAAATGGTTAAGATAAACAAAAACAAAAACAACAAAAAACTCTGGCTGAGTGCTGGTGGCTCACACTTGTAATCCTAGCTACTCAGAAGGCTGAGATCTGAGGATCACGGTTCAAAGCCAGCCTGGACAGGAACAGTCCATGAGACTCTTATCTCTAATAAACCACTCAGAAAACCAGAAGTGGCGCTGTGGCTCAAGTGTAGAATGCTAGCCTTGAGCTGAAGAGCTGAGGGACAGCGCCCAGGCCCAGAGTTCAAACCTCACGACCGACCAAAAACAAACAAAAAAACTCTGCATCTGCACTTAGCAAACTTTATTCTCATGAACCCCTAAACAAGACAGCACAATGAGTTATATAGCATTTGTGGCTGCTTAGATATCACAAGTATAGATGACAACATCCAGGAAAGGATGTGTGCAGTTTATACACAAAAGTTCCACCATTTTGAATAAGAGTCTTGATTGCTCACAGGTTGAACATCCAAGGATGTGTCTCAGAACCAATCTCCTGTGGATTCCAAGGGATGTCTGTGTTTCCTCTCTTGTAACAAGAGATAAGTCTATGAAATTTAATTGCCATAAAGTCATAGTACTGAATGCTTACCAGAATCCAGCCAATTACCAATGTGAGGCTCAACTCTATTCTAGTAACTGAAAAGCTTGGATCTGTGAAGTTATACTCCTACCATTAAGGTATTTTAAAAGCATTTTAATGAACACATAGTAATTGTACTTATTCATGGGCTGTAGTGTGACATTTTAACACAAGTATGCAATATACAATGATCAGATCAAGGTAATTGGCATGTCCATTTCCTGGGTTGTGATCATCCCAAATCCTCTCCACTAGCTATTTTGAGACATACAATTGAGTGTTGTGAACCATAGTTATGCAGAACATTGGGAGTTTTCTTCCTGGAGTCATTAGCCATGCTTTCTCTCCCCTTCCCCCACTCAAATCTTCTTTTACATTCCATCCTTTGGTTCTTTGTTCTGTCTTTGAAGCCACATGTGATTGAGTAAGGACATCACCTGCTACTGAGCTTCCCCCCCCCTCTTCCAGCTCTGGCATCTGTCTGTTGTTTGACCTTCCTCCAGCAGGTCCCACATGAGCAGGCCTCATTGGTGGGAGCTGGTTACAGCACCCAGATGGGCTGTACTCCAATACGCACACAGAACAACAGGTCTATTGTCACCCTCCTAATGGACACTGAGCTCTTATTAAATAGCCTAAAATCACCCTAGCTTTCTTTGGCAGCCACATCCCATTTTGGATTCCAAATAAACATATGGTTATCTAAAGCTGGCCAGCCCTTTGCAGAAAAAAAGGGCAAGTTTTCTTACAGCAGCATTAACAGGCATTTTTTTTTCTAATTTAGTTATTGTATTAAGGAATATCAACAAGCTTCTTACTGATTATCTGATTTTAAAGTGTGGAAGTTTAAGGGCTTAAAGTATTTTTCAACATGTCACTTGCATAATATTTGGATTTAATAGAAAAGGAAAATTTTTAGTTCTCCCATGTTCTGTGTGGATGAATTTCAGATATTATCTTGGGAATTTTGAATTAAGGCTAAGTCTACCTGTTTGTCCTAGTCACTCATTTTCCATTCTTCTTTGTGTGTCCTATTGCAAATATGTGAGACTTATGCTTGGAAAAGCCAGGATAAGTGAACAAAAGAACTATCAGTAAGGAAGTGATGTTGATTGGAAAGAACACTCAGCTGCTTTCTAAGTTGCTAAATTGGAAACAAAATTAATTACAAGATTCACAGATGAAGTTTTGTGTTGATTGAATTTGCAGACATTTTGAAATCCATCTGTACTTTTTGGTAAATTCCTTGTTTGGGGATTTGTTTTTAGTAAAAACAAATCATCTTAGCATGGTATTGGTAACTCTAGGCTGAATTTAATTTTAAGTTGCACACTGAGGCCTTTAAATTTTGGATGCCATTTAAAATCATTAGGACTGGTCTTCTTCACAAGGGAGATACTCATGTGGTCCTAGCAGGAGAATCTGATGGAGAATGCAAGGCCTGACAATGAAAGACAGGACAGCAACAAATTATTTAACTATCCATTATATTTGGCTTTAACTCTTTTGTTCTGTAAACTTGGCTCTTTGTATTTTTGTTTATAGAAAGCAAAATTAATCCAAAAGAAGGCCTTTGGAAATATTTGAGAGATCATGAGGTAACTGAGATTGGAGCTACCCAGTGCTCTTTTCAACACAGCAATGAGCCTTTTCTCTGACACCTGCCACTTGTAGCTAGCAGAGCTGAATTTTGGGTAGTAAGCATTACCCACCTGTTCCCGCAAGTCCTGTGGAAGTGAGGGTGGTGAGTGTGGTATGCATGTGGGACACTCTGCTTCTTGTTAGCACTTTATAAAATATAATCATTTCCTCATAAATATAATACAATATTAGTTGTAAAAGATCCTTATTTGCAATAACTAATATATGTCTGAGTCAAGCAGAAAAGGTCAGATAAGTTGATGTTAGGGAAATGAATCTTAAGATATGCATTCAAATGTTTTTTCTTTCATGCGATTGTACACATTTATAAGATTATTTCTTAGTTGCTTTGTATGTCCCTCCCCCACGGTATAACCTCTGCTTTCACTGTATTTGATGTCGGTATAATTTGTGGAGGGGAAGGGGAAAAACCAATCGTTTAAATAGGGATAAAGGTGGATCCATTGCAACAATGAGATGTACAAGTCATTATGTCAAAAATGAACTTTACAACTTTGGTGGGGGGGGAGGAGGAGGATTGGGGGGGGGCAGGGGGAGGATGGGAAGGGATGGGAAGGGGAAACAAAGGAGGAGGCTACAATGCTTGATAAGAAATGTAGTCATTATCTTGCCCATGTAATTGTAACCCCTCTGTATAGTATTTTCACAATTAAAAAAAAAGATTAGAAAATTCAAGAAAAAAATAAGCCCAACATCCTAGGCATCTTTTTTTCAAATTAATAAATATGAAAATTTAATTTCAAGCTAAAAATAGTGTACAATTTTCTCTCCGTACACATACACACGCATATTAGAGATACAATCATCCTTCGGTATCCTCAGGGAATTGATTCGAGGACTCTCAAAAGGTAGGAAAAAAATGGGAATGCTCAAGTACATCATATAAACAGTATACTGTTTGCATATAACCAGCACACACCCTGTCATATACTTCAAATCCTCTCTAGATTACTTATAATCCAGTACAATGGAAATATTATACAATTTAGTGTTATGATATATTTAGGGAATTGTGACATAAAAGTCTGTAACATATTAAACACAGATACAATTTTTTAAAATTTTACTGTTGTGCCTCAACTCTTCAATGGGCTGAAATGTCACAATGCCAGGCCTAAAATATGCATTTTTTTTCTTTTTGGATGATACTGGGGTTTGAAATCAGGACCTTATATTTGATAGGCAGGCACTCTACCACCGAACCACATATACAGTCCCAGATACAATTTTTTTCAGAGTATTTTCAATCCACAGTTGTTTAAACTACAGATGTAGAATTTGTACATACAAAGGGCTGACCCTGTGTGGGTGCCTATAGATACAAAATATACAATTATTTCTGCACATTCTTGTCCTAATTTAGTACACTTGGGAGCCTTTAAATAGTTTGCTGTAATAAGACTGTGATAAATGCCATTGTACATACACCTTTAACAAGGCGGTTGATTATTTATTTGGAATAAACTAGTAGAAGTAGGATCATTGGGTTTAAAAAAAATTGGCATTCCTAGGACTGCCATATGTATAAACCAGTTGATTTTAAGGAAACTTTTGTCAGTGCGGACATTTCAATAGTAGATGAAAGCCTGGTGCTGGTGGCTCATTGCTCTAATCATAGATGACAGATACTCAGGAAACTGAGGTCTGGGGATTATGGTTTGAAGTTAGCCAGAGCAAAAATGTCTTTGAGTTCAAGCTCCAGTATTGGCACCACAACGGAAAAAGAAGCAGCAGCAGTGGAAGAAAGGTAGTCATTTGAATCATACATTCAGCTCTGCTTTTTGCTAGTTATTTTGGAGATAGAGTCTCACAGACTTTTCTGCCCTGACTGGCTTTGAAACTTGATCCTACAGATCTCAGCTTTCTGAGTAGCTAAGATTACAGCCACTGGTATCTGGTAATGAAGATTCTTCTACAATCTTCTTGTCATATGCTTATTTTGTGAATTTTTGTAACCTTTACACAAATCCCCTTTTAAGATGTTGACCATATTGACCTTTTAAAAGCTGTCCATAATACGTTATACTTGTAAAGGTAAATCAGTTTTTAACTGGTAGATATCAGGTAATATGTGATACTCCAAACAGAAACACTTGCAGGTGATTTGCTACACATAGTTATATCACAGTAAAAAAATCAATGGAAATTTTCAAGCATAAAATGATGGCAGCAGGTGCTACTTGCTTATTAAACAGAATTCATTGACCCCTATGATTCTGTTGCCCCATCAGCCAACTTACCACTTCTCCCTAGGCTCTTTAGAGTGTTCAAAGCCTACAGAATCATGTAGGTATTTGCTGCCCATTTGGACAGCTCATGGGGATGCAATCATCAGCCCACTTCTGTTTATGGTTATTTCTCTCTGTAGCTGCAGGTTTCAAAGGTTCCACTTCCATGGATTACACCAATGGCTTGCCAAAAACATTTAGGAAAAATGCATCCAGGGCTGGGAAGGTGGCTCAGTGGTAGAGTGCTTGCCTTGCATGCATGAGGCCCTGGGCTCAATTCCTCAGCACCACATAAGCAAAAAGAAAAAAAAAAGAAAAAGAAAAATGCATCCATATGGGACATGTTGTCGACATGGTTTCTTGTCATTCTTCCCTCCACAATACATTACAATAAGCATTGACAGAGCACTTCCATTGGACTAGTATCACACGTCATCTAGAGATGATTTAAAGCATAGGGAGGGTTTTCCTAGGTCCAATGCAAAAGACAACACTATTTTACAAATGGTACTTGTGCATCCTTGGATTGGGGTATACACAGGAGTCCTGGAACTAGCTCCTCTGGGTATGATGAAATAGCTTTACTTGGGGAGAAAGATTAGAGTCACTAATATGTCTCAGCTGGTAAACAGGATGTCTTAAGTATTAGTTGTTCCATTCCTGAACTTTAATGAATGGCCTGAGAATCTCATAGTAAGGTAGATTGTGACTCAGTAGTGCTGAGGTGAAGCTAGGTACTTGGCATTTCTGAAAGCTCAAGGTATGTTGATGCTGCCAGTTTATAGTTCATACCTTGAGGAAGGTTCTAGGAAGGTTCCCTACCAACCTTCACAGAGTGACACTGCACAGCTCTTGCAGGGATGGCTCCAATGTATGTGGATTCTAAACTGCCCTGAAAAGGAGAAAGTGGAATCCTCGATAAAATAAACCTGGTTGTTGTAACAGGTGAACCTGACTCTCTGGCTTGACACAACAGAAGTCTACTGCTTTAACAGTCAGCTGTGGGAGAGAACTCAGATCCACTCAGCGATTCAGTCTGATGGAGGCTCTGCCATTTTCAACACAAATTTTCAGGCAGTCCTGAGCTGGGACAGCTGTCAGCTGGGGTGAAAGAATCTGAGAGGAGCACAGCTGTGCTAGATGCGGCTCTGCTCACTCCACTGTTCCTTACAGTGTGTTCTGATATAAAGGAAATAGCTGATGACTGCTTCCCAGCCCAGCTCCCCACAGCAGGAGCGGGAAACATGGGCTCTCCCCCATACTTTGTTTGGGGCTTTGTGAGAGAATAACACTCATTTCCTGTGTCTCCTACTGTTACTTGGCTGTAGGTTTCTGCCATGTGGACATTTCCACCTCTCAGGTCACCTGACTCTGCAGAAGCTAGCCACTATAAATAGAATAAATTAGTCCTAAAATACCAGCAAGTAAGCGATACATAGATTGGCTCATGGGAAATTGTATAGATGGAAGAACTCTTTGCCAAAGGGAATATCAACCTATGATATCACTGGGGAGACAAAGGCAGAAAGATCAAAGGTTCAAGGCAGCCTGGACCACAAAGAGTGTTCCAGGATAGCCTGGGCTGCATAGAAAGATCTTCTCTCAAAACAAGACAGACAAAAACAAAAATCAGGCTTCCAGGTTCTCCAGGGGATGAAACTGAAACACACAGAGGTGAACAGAGGCTAGGGAAGGCCATACCCCACTAAGCCATGGCTTTGCTTTCTATACAGAATGGGTGTGTCTGCAAGAGCTTGAGTGGGAAGTGGACTCTCAAGTTTATCACAGGGGTAGGGTGAGGCCACTCAGTGCAGGGTAGCAGTAGCCTGTGAGTTCAGAAATGAGTCTTGTCTCTGCATGCACCTTCTATCCCTCTTCATTGGTCCTTGGGGTCTCCTCCTCCTCAGTGCATCTAATAGATTTCAGAGATGTCAAACTCTCACATTTGAGGGACCCTGACTTGTATATCAGAAGGCAATTGGGTGAAAATGATCAAAGGACAGAAACATTTTTTTTCTTTTCAATACCATTTATCATCTTCATTCTGCCTCAAAGCAGGATTTCCATGAAAATCATTCAGTAAAACACGCAGAGGTCCTGAGGTTGAACTGTGGCTGAAGACCAAGTGTCATCTAGCATTACCAGGAAATAGTTTCACATGAGTGTTCTGAGTTTCATGAGTCATAACAGGAGTACAGGGTTCCCAGAAGCACATCTTGAGACAAGGGGACAAAAAGACTTCGTGGGGAGTGTTCTCAGGAAAGCCCTGTACTAGGGAGTGAAGAGGGATGACAGCCAAACAGAATAACAAGGAAGCAAAGACTTGTAGAGGACAACATCCACTCAGGGAGTGGTCCCACAGGGAACCCTGGACAGTGAGGCTCATACAGACACTCTAATCAGGAGGCAAGAAAGCTCAAGTGTCCATCGCCCTTGGCTAAGCATGAGCACCTCCAGGCACCCCTGCTAGAAGGGACTACGAGAAACCTTTGGGAAGCAAGGGACAAGTGCAGGACATTTAACAATACCTGCTACTGATGACATTTAAGGTGAGGCGATATTTTACTTCGTTTGCCATTTTCCAAGACATCCTGTGAACGGAAGCATGATGGGTAATGTTTTCACTCATTCATTTGTTCCGTTATCCATTCATTCCCTCACTCATTCACTCATTCACCTATCCATCCATCCATCTATCCATCCATCCATCCGTCCATCCGTCCATGATGGCCCACTTTCCTTCCACCTTCTCTACTTTCTGCCACTTTTGTCTACACAGTACCTAAATTAAATAATAAAAAGAAGGGAACTAGTTTTGCCCTTTGCCATCTCCCACTAAGATTGTCATCACAGGCTCAGAAGTCATACTACCATTTTGCCCTCTGTACCCAGAGGAGGAAGAATGTTAGGTAAGCAAGTGGATGCCAGATCTGCCTTGTTAGAGACCCAGCAAGGGCCAGAACGTGGCCATCCTCAAACCACCTGTTCCTATACAACTTCTCACTCTCACCCTGCCATCCCTGGATGGCAGCTGCGCATCAATCAGATGGTCTCATTTCATGGCGTGACTCTATCACATTTCCAAGTCAGGGACAAAGGAGAGAGATAGCAGACACACAAGGGTTTGGCAGGGGTTTTCACACAAGAGCCAAAGTGTCTGCCCAGGGGTAGTGGCTGCTCTAGCTTGCTTTGTGCTGGTACTGGGGCTTGAACTCAGGGCTAAAGTACTCTCCCTCAGCTTTCTCTGCTCAAGGCTGGTGTATTACCACTTGAGTCACAGCTCTACTTCCAACTTTTTAAGGTTAATTGAAGATAAGAGTCTCATGGACTTTTCCTGCCTGGGCTGTCTTCAAACCTAGAGCCTCAATTATCAGCCTTGTGAATTAGGATTATAGGCATAAGCCTGCTTCACAGTTTAATAAATATCTATTTGTATGGACTACAATGAGTAGTATGGTATGGAAACACAGCTTTAACTCTGCTCTGTTTTCACCTGTAGCTTATGCTTCATAGGAATGATTTTAAAGAATCTGTATTTGCGTCTAAGCACAAATAGAACAATGAGTACTAACCCCTCTGCATATATTGCACTCAAAACCTAGTGCCACCTGGTAAAAAAAAAAATATTGAATGCATTGACATTTCCATGGTTATCTGCATTTATTATGCTTCAAAAATGTTGGAGCAGTTTATTGCCAGCTTTCTGAAACACACACACACACACAGAGTTTTGTAACTGTAATCTTGAGTTTTCCATCATTAATGCTCAGACCAAGGTTCTTACCCTGAGTTAGTAGCCAAAGTACCAGGTAAGTCTAGAAAGATCATCTGTCAAGTTCCTGATATACTGCCTGAGAGCAAAGCTCAAATCAAAGAGAAGGGAAACCCCAAAGGAACACAAATTACTGTCACTTCTGCATATATCACCAGACAGGCACTGTAAACAAAGTAGTATTCAGTTATGTATGCTATATTTTTATTTGCTAGAAATATTTTGCAGTGGCAGAGCCAATTTGCTTGCTTGTGTGACAAACATATTTTACAATAGCTTTCTGGGGAAATACCAGGACTCATCAAATCTGAGTGTAAAGTGACACTGGGCAACAGAAATGTGGCGAGGTCAGGCATATGTGTGCATGCTATAGAGAAGGTGAGTTGCGCCATTTTAAATCCCAGCGCACTCCCCACTGGAATTGCAGAGAGGAACCAGCTTCTAAAACCTCCTTGAAATTGTTTCACAGTGAGCATTCAGCTAACAGAAGCAAATACTGCCAGTGATTTTTCCATCTGGCTTCTCTCTCTGGAGGACTGAGGTTCAAAACCAGCCTGGACAGAAAAGTCTGAGAAACTCCATCTCCAAAATACCGAACAAAAAGCTAGGCTGGATGTCTGACTTGATTGGTAGAACACCAGACATGGGCAAGAAAGCTTATAAAAATAAGGACATCTCAATATAGCTAAAAACCCATAGGAACCTCTCCCATCTCTCAACTTCCTTTAGGATCTGAGTGATTAGTCTAAACATTGCTTTATACTTTTCTCTTTCTTATATTTATATATTTTGTCAAAATTTATGGCATTAGATTTTAAACTTAAGTATTAGCATCATATATTTTTCAATTTGCTTTTTACCCCCCATTGTTTATGCTGGAATACTATTATATGAATACACAGTGTGCCCATAATTCTAGAATGCAGATGTTTGTTGTTTCCAATGTTTTCCCCCCTAGAGCAAATACAATTGCTGCTAGGGTTCTTAGCCATGTCTTCTTGTTTCACATATGTGACAGTTTCTCTAGGAACTAAACATGCAGTGGAACTGGTAAGTACATATGTGTACCTACCCTCATCTCTGTCTACTGCTAAATTGATCTTCAATGACTTTTAACAGTTTGATTCTCACAGGTACAGAGACATGGCACTCACATTGCTTAGTGTACTCATCATACATGATATTGTTAGACTTTTAAATGGTGTAAAGTGGCCTCTCACTATGTTTCCAACACTTACCGTTGTGCAAACGTACTCTTTTGATATATAATACTATTCCATCCTAAGGAAAGACCACAATTTATGGACGGTCCCTCAATTACAGAATGTGCTTCCAATTTTTTACAGCACAAATAATGCTTCATCAAATATCCTGAAACAAAATGTCTTAATCAAATAGCTGGTGACCATTGTATATGATAAATTTAGGAAGGTTGACATTACTCAAAGTGCTCAGACTTAATGGTGTGCTGTCCACTTAGTTACTGCCTACCAATTTCTGAATGTGTCATTGGCTTGAATTTTTATTCACACTAGCTTAATTATATAATAAGTAGAATCTATCAACATAAATAAGTAAATCATTATAACTTGTTTAAATTTGCACACTACTTCCTTGTGAGTGAGCTCAGTCATGTTTTTGTATGTTTATTGATGATTTGTGTTTGCTATTCTTCAAATTATGAACACATTCATGTTATCTATGTTTAGTTTAAAAACATTGGTACTCAAAGTAAATTTCCTGTCAATACTATTGTAGGAGAATTTCCCCCTAAACAAACAAGTTGTTTTCTACATTGATCTATACCCAGAGTGGAGAATTAACAGTCAAGTCACATAATGTCATTAAGGGATAATTACATGGATTCAAATTTTTGGACTCTTCAGTTGTTATTTTAGTTTGAGACAAGTCATTTGATAATGTTCCTTAATAATGATAAGCCTCAAATTAGTAGGATTAATATTGAAAACAAATAGAAAATATAAAAAGAATCCTTTCTATAAATTGAGGATATGTATTTGGTAGCAAGAAATCCCACTCAAAGCACTCACACACAAGTATTCAGAGCAACTTGTGGTAAAATTCATAATTAAATGTGGTTATAGATGAGAACATAATTCAGGCTAAGGCAATTTTCTTCTATGATACAGAGTCATAAGAAGCTCACTTTAGCTAAGAGAAGAGTCATAATACAAGCTGGTAATAAAGCTCATTTGCAAGGGAAATCCAGCATTTCTGCAAGCTGAGCTGATTGCTTTCCTTAAATGGAGAAAAGATTGTCATCTTCTAAATCTAATAGGAAGGCTCTCACTCTCTGTGGAAGGCCATGCCCGACTCCCCAATCAAGCCTTCCCGTCACTACAATGGAATGAGAAAATTCAAGACTCTGACAAGGCATTTAATTCAATAGACATAAATTTATAAATATTCAAGATCTGTGACTAACAATAGGTTTGAAGTAAAATAACCATAATTTTGTGATGAATGTAGTTTCAAAATCAAAAGACCAGAGACCACGAATCTAAATATATATGAAATGGATTTTTGTTATTTACAGTACTTATATTCTATAAACCACATTGAACTCTCAATTAGCAAACACTGAACCCTTGCTCCTTGGAAAAATACAAGGTCAGGTTCCTGCAATCATCTACTCATATTATCATCAACTGATCAATAGGTAACCTTGTTTTAGGTATGTTTTGTATAAAGAAACCTAATTTAATACACAATGTTGATTCACTAACACTGAATCCATGGCCCAACGCATCATAACTCATGCTTTCATGCAACTTACCTTACATATGTATTTTCTTTGTAAGGTACACAGCAACCTTCTTGTGCTCTGTATTTAGAGGCCACTCTCAGCAGTGAAAGTGACACCAAAAAGCACAAAATGTGAGTGGTTTCGTAGCATTAAATGGACTGTGAAGAGGATACCTTTTAACAGCAGGTGACCTGCAAAAAGAAGGCAGAGCCTCACCCTGCTCCATCTCAGCCGGGAATGTGCATACAGGCTGGTTCCAAACTCTCATCATTCTGCACAGGTTTGTGAATGACCTCAAAAAGCACACTGATTTTGACCTTGAAAGACTATTGATTTGGAGTCACAGATACATTTTATCCAGAAAAATGAATCCACGAAGTCAGAATCCATAAAGAAAACTGGCTGGGTTTTAAATGCCATACTTGGGCATTGTCTGTTTTTTTTAGGAGCATGATTGTTTTCAGAGCATTGTTGTTTTAGTCTTTATTCTTCTTCCTTATGGCCTTGCGTGGTACTTCTTCAGAAACTCCTCTACCTTGCAGTGGGGATGCTTGGTAAGAGTTCAGTCAAAATCCTGTCCTCTTCTGGCCAAAGGACATAGGCATCCATCATCCAAGACAAACTGGGGCCCTGGAACCTCTCCACCAGGAATGAACCTCCAGCTGAAGGGAGCAAGGTTGAGCTTGGCTCCTGAAGCTAGGCATCTGGTTGTTGCAGTGCCATTCCACATCTGCTCTGATCCTGTCCTTGTAAAGTCTTCCCAGCTTATCAGCCATAGCTCATTCTTCTATTTGATTGTGTGTAGGGGGAGTGGTGTTTGTTTTGGCCGGGGGGGGGGGGGGGGGGGGGGGGGGGGGGGGAGGTACCACTCCTAGGGCTTGATCTCAGGACCTGGGCATTCTCTCTCTCTCTCTCTCTCTCTCTCTCTCAGCTAGTGCTCTGCCACTTGGGCGATAGTTCTACTTCTGTTTTTTTTTTTAATTTAATTTAATTTTATTTGTGAACATACTGTACAGAGGAGTTACAGTTACATGGGCAGGATAATGCGTACATTTCTTACCAAGCATTGCAGCCTCCTCCTTTGTTTACCCTTCACATCCCTTCCCAGCCTCCCCCCTCCCCCCCATCCCAATCCTTCTCCTTCCCTCCCTTCCCCCCCCTTCCCCCCCCCCCCGCACCAACGTTGTAAAGCTCGTTTTGGACATGACAACTTGTACTTCTCATTGTTGCAACAGGTCCACCTGTATCCTTAAACAACTGGTTTTCCCCATCTCCTCCACAAGTTATACTGACATCAAATATAGTGAAAGCAGGGGTTATACTGTGGGGGAGGGACATACAAAGCAACAAAGAGATAATCTTATAAATGTGTTAGAAACACATGCATGAAAGAAAAAAATATTAAAATACACATCTAAGGGTTCATTTTCCTGACATCACATTATCTGACCTTTTCCGCTTGACTCATACATATACTAGATATTACAAATAAGGGAAACCATGGGACCTACGTTTCTTTGGGCCTGGCTTACTTCACTTAATATAATTTTTTCCAAGTTTTTCCATTTCCTAACAAATGGGGCAATGTCATTCTTTTTGATGGAGGCATAGAATTCCATTGTGTATATATACCACATTTTCTTGATCCATTCATCTACTGAGGGGCATCTGGGTTGGTTCCATATCTTAGCTATGGTAAATAATGCTGCAATAAACATAGTTGTGCTGGTAGCTTTAGTGTGGTCTTGTTTGTAAACATTAGGGTAAATGCCCAAAAGTGGGATTGCTGGGTCATAGGGCAGCTCTATGTGAAGTCTTTTGAGGAACCTCCATACTGCTTTCCAAAGTGATTGAACAAGTTTACATTCCCACCAACAATGAAGTAAGGTTCCTTTCTGTCCACATCCCCTCCAGCATCTGTTGTTTTTAGAGTTCTTGATTTTTGCCGTTCTAACTGGAGTGAGGTGATATCTCAATGTTGTTTTGATTTGCATTTCTTTTATGGCTAGGGATGTTGAACATTTCTTCATGTGTCTATTGGCCATCCTTCTTTCTTCTTCAGAGAAGTTTCTCTTTAAGTCTTTCGCCCACTTATTTATTGGGCAGTTGTTTCTTTGAGGATTTGTTGTTGGGGGGTTTAATTTTTTGAGTTCCAAGTATATTTTAGATATGAGACCCTTGTCTGTTGTATGGCTAGTAAAGATCTTCTCCCAGTCCGTGGGCTTTCTATTGATCTTGCTAGCTATGTCATTTGCCCTGCAGAAGCTCTGCAACTTTATGCAATCCCATTTGTCCAACCTTTCTTTGATTTGTTGTGTTTCCGGGTCTCTATTCAGAAAATTTTGGCCTGAGCCAAGGAGACCTAGGGTTTCTCCTATTCCATCCTGTAATGTTTTCAGAGTGTCTGCTTTGAGTTCAAGGTCTTTGATCCATTTGGAGTTGATTCTGGTGCAGGGTGATATATAAGGATCTAGCTTAAGTTTTCTACATGTAGTTAACCAATTTTGCCAGCACCATTTACTGAAGAGGTTGTCTTTCTTCCTTTCTATTGTTTTAGCTCCCTTATCAAAGATTAGATGGCTATAGGTCTGTAGGTTCATTTCTGGGTTTTCAATTCTATTCCATTGGTCCTGAGGTCTGTTCTTATGCCAATACCAAGCTGTTTTGATTACTATGGCTTTATAGTAGAGTTTGAAGTTTGGTATTGATATTCCTCCAGCAGTGTTCTTTCCATTCAGGAGCGTTTTTGCTATTCGGGGTCTTTTATTGTTCCATATGAATTTTTGGATTGCCTCTTCTATTTCCTTGAAGAATGAGGTTGGAATTTGGATAGGTATTGTGTTGAATTTGTAGATAGCCTTGGGAAATATTGCCATTTTCACGATGTTAATCTTTCCAATCCAGGCGCATGGGAGGTTTTGCCATTTTTTAAGTTCTGTGTTGATTTCCTTTTTCAAGATTTTAAAGTTTTCATCATAGAGGTCCTTCACTTCTTTAGTTAAGTTAATTCCTAGGTATTTTATTTTTTGTGGGGCTATTACAAATGGAGTTGCTTTCCTAATTTCAGCCACACTTTTCTCATTGTTGGCATACAGAAAAGCCATTGATTTTTGGGGGTTAATTTTATACCCTGCTACTTTGCCAAAGTTTTGAATCAGCTTGAGTAATTTGGGAGTGGAGTCTATGGGATTCTTTAAATACAAGATCATGTCATCTGCAAAGAGGGAGAGTTTTATTTCTTCTTTCCCTATTTGGATCCCCTTTATGTCTGCATCTTGTCTTATTGCTGTAGCTAGGCATTCTAATACTAGATTGAAGAGAAGTGGAGAGAGTGGGCATCCCTGTCTTGTTCCTGAGTTAAGAGGAAATGGCTTTAGTTTTTCACCATTGAGTATAATGCTGGCTGTAGGTTTGTCATCTACAGCCTTTATTGTATTGAGGAATGTTCCATGGATTCCTAATTTTTCCAAAACCTTCATCATAAAGGGGTGTTGGATCTTGTCGAATGCTTTTTCTGCATCTATTGAGATAACCATGTGGTTCTTATTCTTGCTCCTGTTGATGTGATGAATAATATTAATTGATTTGCGTATATTGAACCAGCTTTGCATCCCTGAAATGAATCCTGTTTGATCGTGCTGTATGATTTTTTGGATGAATTGTTGAAGTCGATTGGCCAAAATTTTGTTGAGAAGTTTTGCATCAATGTTCATCAAAGAAATGGGTCTATAGTTCTCTTTCTTTGATGAGTCCCTGCCTGGTTTTGGGATGAGGGTTATGATGGCTTCATAGAATGTGTTCGGTAGTGAGCTTTCTCTTTCAATTTCATTGAAGAGTTGGAGGAGTATTGGTGTGAGCTCTGCTTTGAAGGCCTTGTAAAATTCCGCTGTAAAACCATCTGGTCCTGGACTTTTCTTAGCTGGGAGGTCTCTTATTGCTGTTTCTATTTCAATGCTTGATATGGGCCTGTTAAGCTGGTTTAACTCATCTTGGTTTAGTTTTGGCATGTCAATATTTGCTAGGAAAAGGTCCATTTGTGTCAAGTTCTCAAACTTATTAGCATAAAATTTTGAGAAGTATTCCCTTATAATGTTCTGAATCTTGGTTGTTTCTGTGGTGATGTTTCCATTCTCATCTCTGAGTTTATTAATTTGGGTGTGTTCTCTTCTTTTTCTGATAAGATTTGCTAAGGGTCTGTCAATTTTGTTAAGTTTTTCGAAGAACCAACTCTTTGTTTTGTTGATTCTTTCTATAGTTTTTTTGGATTCTAATTCATTTAATTCTGATTTAATTTTGATTATTTCTTTCCGTCTACTGGATTGGGGTTTATCTTGCTGCTCTTTTTCAAGGAGGTTTAGATGTGTCATTAAATTGCTAGTTTCAGATCTCTCCAATTTGTTGATGTAGGAGCTCAGAGCTATAAACTTGCCTCTGAGTACTGCCTTTGCTGTGTCCCAGAGGAGCTGGTAATTTGTGTGTTCATTTTTGTTGAATAGCATGAACATTTGAATTTCCTTTCTAATCTCTTCCATGACCCACTCTTGATTCAGCAGTGTGTTGCTCAGCCTCCATGTGATACCGGACTTTCTTTGGTGGCTTTTGGTGTTGAGTTCTAATTTTATTCCCTTGTGGTCAGAGAGAATGCAAGGTATAACTTCAATGTTTCTGAATTTAGACAAGTTTGCTTTGTGGCCTAAAATGTGGTCTATTTTAGAAAACGTTCCATGTGCTGCTGAGAAAAACGTGTATTCTGATGCTGCTGGGTGAAATGTTCGGTAGATGTCTGTTAAGTCTAGTTGATCTATGCAGCTGTTTAGATCTGCGGTTTCTCTGTTGAGTTTTTGCCGAGTTGATCTATCTAGTGGGGAGAGTGGTGTGTTAAAATCCCCAACAATTAATGTCTTTGGATCTATATGGGATTTGAGGGAAAGTAGTGTTTCTTTGATAAATTTGGGTGCTCCATTGTTTGGCGAATAGATATTTAGAATTGTAATATCCTCCTGAAGGAGAGATCCTTTAATTAGTATGTAGCGACCTTCTTTATCTCTTCTCACGAATTTTAATTTGAAGTCTATTTTATCTGATATTAAGATTGCAACTCCCGCCTGTTTATGGGGGCCGTTTGCTTGGTAGATTTTGTTCCAGCCTTTAACATTGAAAATGTGTTTGTTTTTACGGGCAAGATGTGACTCCTGCAGGCAGCAGATAGAAGGGTCTTGTTTTTTAATCCAACTAGACAGTCTATGTTGCTTAATTGGAGAGTTCAGTCCGTTAACGTTAAGAGATAGGACTGAGAGGTATTTGGGAGTTCCTGCCATGTTATCCACCTTCTTGGGGGCTGCGAAAACTGGGTTCTTCCTATGGTTCTTGGATTCTCAGTTTGGGTGCAGTTTCTTGGCCTTTGTTGCGGTCTTGTTGGTTTTCTATGTGTAGGACATCTTTAAGAATCTTTTGTAGGGCTGGTTTGGTGAAGATGTATTGTTTCAATTTTTCTTTGCTATGGAAGGTTTTTATTTGGCCTTCAGTTATGAAGGAGAGTTTAGCTGGGTACAGTATTCTTGGTTGATAGTTGTTTGTTTTTAGGGCATGGCATACATCATTCCAGGCTCTTCTTGCTTTGATTGTCTCTGCTGAGAAATCTGAGGTGATTCTAATTGGTTTCCCTTTATAGGTGATTAACCTTTTCTCCTTGACAGCTTTAAGGATCTTTTCCTTGGTCTGAGTTGATCCTGTGTGAATTATAATGTGACGGTGGGATGTCCTATTCTGGTATGGTCTATTTGGGGTTCTAAAAGCTTCTTGTATCTGCATAGGCCTATCTTTTTGTATGTTTGGGAAGTTCTCTGCTAGGATCCTGTTAAACAAATTTCCTAGACCATTAACTTCTGTTTCTAAGTGCTCCTCTACACCCATTATCCTTAGGTTAGGCCTTCTGATGGTGTCTTCCAGGTGTTGGCTAGATCTATCATATTTCTTGGACTTGTCTTGGATGGTTGTATGTTCTTTCTCTATAATATCTAGGCTGTCTTCAATCCCTGAGATTCGATCTTCTGCATGGTCTAACCTGCTGTCAAGACTCTCTACTTTGTTTTTTATCTCTTTTCCTTCTAGTTGGTCAGCTTTGATGGCTTCAAGTTCTTTGTTGAAGCTCTGTTTTAGGTCTTGTATGAATTTCTTTACTTCCTTAATTTGGTGTTCAGTGTTTGTCCTCAAATCACTTAGTTGATTGGTTATGGTTTCTTTGGGCTCCCATTCCTTCTGTTGGGTTCCATTCAGCATTCCCTTTGTGGTCTCCCTGACTTCCTTCAGCTCTTTGTTAATGGATTCCATGAATGCCTTTAGTGATCTTTGTGTGTTCTCTACCTGGTCTCTCAATTCCTGAATTACTCTTTGATTAGCTTCCTCCCGTTTGTGGGATTCCTGCAGTTCTCTTTCCTCCCGTTTGTGGGATTCCTGCAGTTCTCTTTGAGTGTTCTCAGCCTGTTCACGCCATTCCTCCCTTTCTCTTTGAGTATTCTCAAGTTGTTCACGCAAATCCTGTATCAGTTTTTGAGTAGCTTCCTCACGCTTATGATATTCCTGTATAAACTTTTGGGATGCCTCCTCTCTCTCCCTATCACGCTCATACAGAGTCCTTTGTAAGTTGTCAAACTTCTCATTTATCATGTTTGCCACCAGTGTTTGTAGAGCTATTTGGGAACTCTCCTCTGGATTGTTCATTATCTGATCTGACCCCTGATTATCAAGATTGGGAATTGAGATACCCGGATTTGCCATTTTTCTTGTGTTTTTTCGGCTTACTCTGCCCATTTGAGATGAAAATAGCACCAGTTTTGTGCTAGAACACTATCTTAAGGCAATCATCAACCAACGTTTGCATTTATACAGTCAATAGTCTACAGATACAATCTAGTTCAACAGATACATCTATTCAACATCAAACAACTATATGTTAATGGGCTTCGAACCGCAGAGAAGAATTTGGAAAACCAGAAATTTTTAGGGTTAGGGAGAGATGTGGGTAAAAATTAGGAATAGATTGGTGTGGGGAGGCACAGGGAGATCTACTTCTGTTTTTTGGTAGTTTATTGGAGTTAAGCATCTCATGGACTTTCCTGCCCAGCTGGTTTGAGTTGTAATCCTCATATCTCACCCTCCAGAGTAGCAGGATTATAGGCATGTACACCAGTGCTCAGCTCCAGGACTCATTTTTAAAAGATTTGGCCACACAGAGGACTGAGATTTTTTTCCCCCCCTCACAGTTGGAATTCTACCAGTTGAACCACACTTCAGTCCTTGGTACTGAGATTTTAGCACATGAACCTTTAGGGCACATTCCAGATCCAAACCACAGCCCTCTCATGTGGGATCCATCTTTCCAACTGTGGCACGTTCACTTCCTGTACTTGGGTCAGAGCTAATGGAGAAAAGCAGATTGTGTGTGGCCTTCAAATTAAATTATGAGAAATTTCCATTCATTGTAATGGCATTTTGGTAATCTTTTTTGGTGTTAGTGAAGCTATGGCATACTCGTTGGTAAACATGGATCTAGAAATAAGTCTGGCCATGAAGAGTTTCATTTGTTCACAGATAAGCTTCAACAGCCCAAGATACTGAAGCCTCATTTTTCAATTAATAATACGTAAAAATCATTAGAGTAAAAACTGATGAATAGAAGGTTCTAGAAAGCAAAACCCACTGTTTTCTTCCTTCCCAATGCCCTAACTCAAATGACAAGGCACAAGACCCTGCTTTTGCTTCTCATACAAATGAAGACAAGACAACATATTCTATGTTCCTTCAATTAAATAGTCTTACTCTTGCTGTTGTTGAAATGGAAACTTGGGTATATGATGTAATATACCAATGCATTCCCAGATATATATATATATACATATACATATATATTTGAAAAATGATGATGAAATTAACTCAACTATGGTAAAGACAGCTGTTCTTAGAATCTTAGGGAGTCAATCTATTCATCTGCTTAATAAACATCTAATGAGCACCTGCTGTTTCAGGCACTGGGAAAAACATTAGGACCCCAGAAATTCGTGTTATCACTCACAAGTATCGGTTGAGCACCTCAGGAAACCCAAGTTTCTGCCTCTGTGATCCCTCATTCTGGCAGCAGGGTCTAGATACAAACAAGTGAGAGATGGGCTAAGTTCTTGTGTGTTTTGTGGACCCAGACTATCAGAGAGTCTTTCAACAGGGAGCTTAATGGGAAAGTAGTGTCGCAGTAGTTTCAGATGACCTCCTGGTTCAGAATCTACATTTTAAGAAGATGCTGTGGAACTTGCATTCAGAACTGTCCTGTAAGGGATTTAGAAGGTCTAAGAAGCACTGGGGAAGGACTGGCAAGTCTCTGCAGGAATGCCTATGCCCTTGTGTTGGTGTTAGGGGGTAGGTCTTGAATGACCTTTAGTAGTTTACAAGATGTGTGTTATACATAGGTGTGGGGTGAGGAAAGATACAGGGATGTCAGGGAAGAAGTTCCACAGAAAAGGCAACAAGAAGTGAAATATCCCAGGAGTTAAGAAGTCCATGGAGGCACAATCAAGGGTGACAAAGGAGTCTTTAATAGCCGGCCAGCGACTGCCCTGTCCTGGACTCCCAAGTCTCAGAACACAAAGCAGCCAGCAAATACACTTAACACACTTAGGAAACAGGCCAGAGAAGAAAGAACAAAAACAATACCAACAAACCAATTCAACTCCAATGGAGAGCTGAATGGGGACGCCATGGTGACCGGAGAAAAGCCAGGAGACAGGAGACAGGAGACGAACATAGACACACAGGCATAATAATGTCTGAGCTAGGGGCTGGGAAGGTGGCTCAGTGGTAGAGTGCTTGCCTTGCATGCATGAGGCCCTGGGTTTGATTCCTCAGCACCACATAAGCAGAAAAAAACTAGAAGTGGTGCTGTGGCTCAAGTGGTAGAGCGCTGAAGAGCTGAGGGACAGTGCCCAGACCCAGAGTTCAAGCCCCACCACCAACAAAAAAAATAATGTCTGAGCTGGTCTGCACCTAAATAGGGTAAGGTCAGGGGGCAAGGTTACAGGAAACTCCCGGTCCCAAGCACTGGACTGACAGGTTTAGTACCCTATCAGGCAGATGCCAGCCCCTGCCTCCAGGGATTCAGGCATGCCCATCACCTGGGAGGCGAGACTTCCCATTCCCCCACCATGAAGACAAGATGTCAGACCCTACCATGTGGCCAATGGCACTGGCCAGACGTGGTCTCCCTACTTAAGAAGTTGAAGTAAAGGAAATAGGAATCATTGGAAGAAGGGATCACACTGGGTAACCAGGACAAGAATTGGACCAAGTATGGGATTTGGTAGTGGAATCAAGGCAGCAGAAAGGCTATAATGTGCCATCCTTGTTGGGCTTCATTGACATCACTGCCAACAAGAAGACATCCTTGTGGTAGTACCAAACCCCAGAGTGGACATAAGAATGAACACACACACACACACACACACACACACACACACACACACACACACACACACACACACACACACACTTGCCTTCTAGGTATATAAGTTGGAAAGGTGAGAAATTGAGAGTATGCTTTTACAGTAGAATTGTATGTAAATAAAAGCTAGGGTTGTCAGTAGTGCTACAATAAGAAGGACTGTTTCTCAGGCTATAGTTGTTGGGAAGAAATTTTAGAGAAGGTATGGTAGAGATTGTCCTTGAACTTCCTCTCTGCTCCTGCCAGTAGAAGAAAACTCTCAGCTGCCCAGTAAGAGGCAATTCTAGCAATGTAGAGCCACCAATAAGGCACAATTATAGATGAGGACTTTCTAACTTGGGGTGAAGAGACACATATTGCTTTATTATTTTTTTCTAAAGCATGTTCAAATCCAGTTTATAGCATTTGGAGAAATTCTGTTCTAATGAAACAGAAAATGAGTCTCCTTTGCCACCATTCCATGTCATGCAAAGGGCCTGGAACTCTCCTTGGAGAAGTTTCCTGTCCTCCATCCCAGATTGCCAGTCTCTGTATCTTCATTAAGGGAAGAGAGTCTCTATTGCTTCCAGGCCAAGTTTGAGAGTCTCTATTGCTTCCAGGCCAAGTTTAGGATTAGCTCTCCTAATTGAGAGCTTCCACCTTGAGCTTCCTTTCCTCCTGAAGGGATGTTCCAACCTGCAGCATCTCCAACTTGGGGCCTTGCCTTTTTCCAAGATACTGAAATGGCACACCAGCTTCTTCTTTCCTAAAAACCTGCCCTCTGTCTCCTCTCCCCCTAGGAGGACTCCATTTGGGTAATCCTCAGTGTGCCTTCAAAACCAAAGTTTGGTCTCTATAAGACTCAATACTAGTGCCCAAAGATTTCCATGTCCTACTTCCTTGAGCCTGTGCATTGTAACTTTATTTGCAAAGGAACTTTGCAAATGAGATTAAGGGATCTTGTGATAGAAATATTATTCTATCCCCTTGTCTAGGGAGCTCCATGTAATTACAAGGTCCTTACCAATGAAATAGCGAGGCATAAGAGCCAAAGAGAGATTTGAAGAGGCTGGGCCATGAGCAAGGAAAGCAGGTGGTGTCTAGAAGACAAGCCTCCAGAAAAGAATATACAGGCTCTGCTGATGCTCAAGTTTTAGCCAAGTGAAACCTGTTAAAGACCCTACAGATAGTAAATATATATTGTTTTGAGTCAAATTGGAGTTGATTTGTTATAACAGAAGTAGGACATTACTAGAACTCTCTTCGAATTCAGGAGCTCCGTTTCTTATTTCACTGTTAAAATATCATAGGTTTGTTCTACCCTTAACCAAACCAAGTCACCTGCCCCAGGAGAAAGGGTTGTTTCCGTCACTGAAGGAGGCCAAGGTCATTTGTTTAGTATAGTTTGGAAGGGATTTGTGCTTTTTCGTGGTTAGGAGATGGAAAAGGAAAAGGATTAGTCTAGAATGTTGTCTCCAGTGCTTTCCATACCTGAGTTCCATTATTTTGATTGAAAAAGAAGTCTTTTCTTTTTAAATGATCAAATAACAAATCCTTTGCTCTAAATACCTGATCCTTTTTTGTTTTTGCATTTGGAAATGGTAATATGAGCTACTGAGATGGCTTAAGATCCTTGATTTGAATAACAGTCAACTAGCAGCCAGGGCCCACACCACACATGGTGTGTATGTGAATCTGGCTCATTTTCTACAAAGAGTTTTTTTTTTTCCAGCAGTTTCAAAACAAGCCAGTCTGGAAGATCTAATGAACCTTAGTAGCCTGCTGGACTTTGCTTGACCACTCAAGTCTCCAATTCCAGAGACTTGACAAATACTTGTGCTCAGGAATTCAGACACCCTTTCAGAGATGTCAGATGTCAACTCCTATCCTATGTGGATAGGAGTTGAGTGCCTGGCTTCATGAACCCCAGTCTTCCTGTCTATGAAATGGGGACAGCAGTATCCGAGAACCTAGGGCTGTTAAATGATTAAATGAGTGTGAAAAGCTCAACCAGGTGAATCCAAGGCCCTTAACAAGAGGGCTCCCAGGTCCTTCTTTGTCCCTGTTTCATCTCTTCTTCCCTACTCTATCTAGCCCATTTCCTTCTTTGGCTTGGGATATGCCCTGAAAATTCAGACGAGCAATAGAACTGTTCCTAGTCTTTTCAGCCTAGAGAACTTGAACATCCCCTTGCTCCTGGACAAGAGACTATTCAATGCAAAAAAACCACTGTGGAGTTGGGAGGGCAGCAGGCTGGAGGAAGGGGTCCTGCTCAGAGGACTGGTTTTGGCTCTTTCCATCTGTAGCTCACTTGGCACCCTGCAGAGAGGTGTGTGCCCCTATGGGCTATGAGGCAGCATCGTTCAGTCTGACCAAGGTCACATGGGTACAATCCAGTCCTCCTTCAAGAGGACGGATAGGTCCTCCCAGGGAATGCCGCTTCTCCAACCCTATCTTCATGCAGGTTTCCCCCTCTCCTTGGTTTTCCATACAGGAAGTCTCTGCCCAGCACCTGCATTACCCAGATGACCATGGCATACCTGGGGGACAGTTACCTCCCCTTTCTCTGAGATCACATCCTGGGACCACCCTGGTCACTCTTCCTTCTGACTGTGGGAGGTTCCTGGATGCTGAGGTTACGTTTGCATTTGCCATGGCCATATCTTCCCCCTCTCCCTCCTACTTAACTCCAACTCTGCCAGGGGTCAGCCTTTTCCTGTGGACCTTACGCTGTGGGTCAATTGGCAGTTTGCTCTCTTCCTAATAATCTCTATTCTGCCTGAACCACGTGGCAGTTTCCTTGTTGCAAACCTTACAAGAACCATATGCATGCCCCCTTCCTTTCCTGAGTGTTGGATGTGTTTGAGTGGCTCTCCCAAGGTTTCATGCATTGATATTGGATCCTCATTGTAAGGAATTAAATAATCCAACCATCATGTTTCCAGGGGGGGATTTGTGGAGGGTGAGTAGGGGCCAGGCCATCAGAGTATATCCTCCGTGATTGAATCCTGTGAGCTTTATATGAAGAGGGAGAGAGCAGAAACGGCAGATGTGTGTGAGACAGAGAGTGCTCTCTGTCCCCCCGCCATGTGCTACCTCAGGACTCTGCCAGCAAGAAAGTCATCAACGGGCACAGGAATTCAACCTGAGACCTCTAGAACAATGAGACAATATAGACCTTTTTCCCTATATAGTTGCTTGTCTCTCAACTTTATTATATTAATACAAAGCAAATTAATGCACTAAGAGTTATAGCATATTATAATAGAACAACAATTTAAAAAACTCTAATGTCCTGAGAAGTGGAATTTTTATTCTTCTAATTCTCCATAGACGCTTCTAACTAAAACACTTCTCTCCATCACCTCTTTGTACCAATGGCAGTAGCTCCAGTGTTGATCTTATGCAAGGATACTAGTCATTTCTCACATCTGGAGGCTTTCAGACACTTCTCCCAGGCTAAGTTTTCACAAAGAAAGCTGTGAGTCTGACGGCCACAAATTGTCTTGGCTCCAAGTGCTTTGTGATCTATAATCTGTAGATTTTGTCTAAAGGTTGAGCACTCTGTGATGAGTTTTCCTGAACTGACTTTTCTTGAGCCTCTTATATTCATCAGAGGATAGAAGGTTTTTCCACCTCAGGAAAGGGTTGTTTGTCTTGTATGTAGAATCATGGACCAATATCATCATTTTCTTTTCTTTCTTTCTTTCTTTCTTTCTTTCTTTCTTTCTTTCTTTCTTCTTTCTGTCTGTCTGTCTTTCTTCTTTCTTCTTCTTTCTTTCTTTCTTTCTTCTTTCTTCTTTCTTTCTTTCTTTCTTTCTTTCCTTCCTTCTTCTCTTCCTCTTCCTTCCTTCCTTCTCCTTCCTTCCTTCCTTCCTTCCTTCCTTCCTTCCTTCCTTCCTCTTCCTTTCCTTCCTTCTTCTTTCCTTCCTTCCTTCCTTCCTTCCTTTCTTTTTTCTTCCTTTCTTTCCTTTTTTCTTCTTCTTCCTTCTTCCTTTCTTTCCTTTCTTTCTTTCTTTCTTTCTTTCTTCTTCTTTCTTTTCTTTCTTTCCTTTCTCTTTTCTTTCTTTCTTCTTTCTTTCTTCTTTCTTTCTTTCTTTCTTTCTTTCCTTTCTTTCTTTCTTTCTTTCTTTCTTTCTTTTCTTTCTTTCTTTCTTTCTTTCTTTCTTTCTTTCTTTCTTTTCCTGGTCTTGGGGCTTGAATTAGGGGCCTGAGTACTGCCCCTAAGCTTCTTTTTGTCAAGGCTAGTGATCTACCACTTGAGCCACAGCACCATTTCTGATTTTTTCTAAGTCTCATGAGTTTTCTGCCCAGGCTCATATATTATACATATATATGTGTATATATATATATATATATATATATATATATATTATAAGTGATGTACAGAGGAGTAACAGTTACATGTCAGGTAATAAGTACACTTCTTTTGAACAATGTCACCCTTCCCTCCATTCTCTCATAGCTTTTCTCTCTCATCCCCACCTACAAATTGAATAGTTCTTTTTCAACATAGTGTCTAGTGAGTATCATTGCTGCATTTGTTCCACTCTTTGACTCACCATTACTTTGCCCCCTTACCCTCCAAAAACAGGTAAATGAACAAACAAGAGGAGGAAATGAAAACAAAAACAGCAACAAAGAGAAAAAAAACTCTTGTTTATTTCCCGGTGTTCATTTCAATAAATATTATTTTATTTGGTTAGATGCACATGGTTATTGTGCTATCACAGTCAGTGATCATTTTTCCATTATCTACCCCATCAGTTCAGAAAGTAGAGTGGGCCAAAAAGCAGCCCACCCCTGTACCCCAGAACATTTGTCTGTTTACCATGAAGAAAATACCCCTCCCCTCAGATACAGCCTGGCTTCTTATTCATGATCTACCAGGCAACCTCCAGCCCCAAAGACATCCAGCCCCCCTAATTTCCAGAACCTAGGACTGCAGATGTGACTGGGAAAACTGAGAGGGGACCGTTGATCACCCTGCTTGGTGTCTTCATGAGGAGCAGGAAGAAGACTGGCGTCTGAATGAAACAGAGGGCTAATAAGGGAAATACAGACTGAGGGGGACAAAGCATGTGGGGAATTGTCCTAGACACCGCTGTCTATGAAGCTGGAGGAAAAGCCACAAGCCAAAGAGCAATGAATGGAAAGGGGTAAAGGACAGGTATGAGAATGGAATCGTAGAGCTTGCTGAGATTGAGTTTAGGAAGCTGGGAGAGGGTGAGTCTGATAAAGGTATGTTGGTGTGCATATATGGACATGTCAACATAAAATCTCCTTGTACAACTAACTGATGCTAATAAAACACGTAAAAAGTAAAAACGCAAAAGGGGACAAGGGGGCGGGGGAAGAGGCCCATTGAAACAACAACAATAAACCACGAAGACCTTGTGAAGTCTCTAGTAGGACAAATGGCTCAGGGACCTACAGAAGAAAGACTGTGGCAGGCTACTTCTATTGCTTTCTGGATTCTCCCAGTTGCAGTGTGCTCCATTCACACAGACGAGGGGGCGCTTCTGGAAGCCATTGGTGAACATTCCTGAAGAGAGAATTGACGCAGCACAGGGAATGTCTCCTTAGCCAAGTCTTCTTTGTCAATGTTTCCCTGGTCCACATAAAATACAAACCAGAAAGAAATCACCTTTCCAGATTTGCTCATCTGATCAACTACCTGAGACCTTTGGAAGCAATAAAGGATGGAAAAACAAGTAAAGCTTCCTAGCTGGGAAGGAAGAGGAGCAAAGAGAATGGGTCCAAGTGTGCAGCACAGGGGTTCTGGTGCCAAATTCAAGGTTTTAAGTGCCAGATGTAGGGGTCTATGTACTAGCTGTAGGGACCAGGTGTCCGGGTAGGGCCCAGCTGTGCTTGAGAATGGGGACAGAGCCGTCAGTAGAGTGGCCTTGCAGACTGACCGGGGAATGCCCTCGACCAAGCAGATTCTTGAAATCTCACTTGGTCAGAGGAAGAATCCATCTTGGGAAAGCTTGTGGTAGACACATGAGTGTCCCCTGAGTTCTCTGAGGCCTGGCTGTAGTGATAGTGCTGGGGCTGGCAAGTGGCCAGTCTGGGGTCACTGCTGGCCACTATGGGATCCTGGGAGAAACAGCATGGCTCACTGCATGTGCAATATAACTGCACAGATTTAATATATTTCATTGGTACAGAAACCTCCAGGGTGGAAATGACTTTGGAAAATGTTGTCCCACTCCTTGTCACAGGGTAAGGGTGATGGGGCAGAGGGGAAAGCTGAAGTGAATTCTGGCATGTGTAGCAAGCAAGGCAACACAGGACTCCCTCTGCACAGAAGCCACTCAATGTAGACTCTGAACAGACAGGTTATAAGTGAGTGCTTGCCAGCTGAACTTGCCCAGAGCTTCAAGTTGGCATGAGGCTTTCCAAGAAAAGAAACATTGCAACAAAGAGGGGAAATAGCACCCCAAGGAAAAAGCTATTATGGGCTGTCCAGAAAGGCCGAAGAGAAAGTTCAATGTAGCAGAAGGATTGTGTGTCACAAAGAACAACCCCAATGGGATCTTAGTCTAAATTATTTGTGCGAATGCCAAAGTGCATTGGTGAGTGAAGGCTGCTTGAGACTCGCTCTTGCCAGGAACTGTGGTCAGGGAAGGGACAAGCCAGGACTCATCTTCTGTGAGTTCCTAGGGACATCAAGTCCTGACAAGACATTCTCATCCTGTGACTGACAACTAGAGACTGAAAATTAGTCATCAAAATGTAGTTTTTCCAAAACTGGGCATCTGTATAAAATTCTGAATCCTATGTTGGCTTTTGCCTTAAATCCACCCCTCTTCCATGCCAAGGGATTCATCATTACATGGTTGCTAAAACATATGGAAATTGTACTACTCACACATGAAAGGCATTCTTTTAAAAAGCATGCTTACATAATTTGTGATTCAAAAAGCATCCTCTAGATTAGAATTTTGAGTATATCCTTTCCTAGTGAGGTTTTTAATAATAAAGAAACATTTTGATGCATTTTAAAATGTTTTAATTCTTTGATAGTTCAGTTACAGCTTATGCAGTGGCTGTTCATTAGATCAGCGATGGGTCATCATCCCCTCTGTGGAGTAATAGGATTGGCTGTCATTTTTGACACATTATTTTCATCTTCCTCAGTAGCTTCCTTCCACTAGGAAACGAGATTGTCCCACATGCCACTGTAGATCTTTGTTGTCATATCTGAGGATGATTCTGTCTGTCTCTGTCTGTCTGTCTCTCATACACAACACACACACACACATACACAGTCTGACTTCTACCTAGCATTATTTTCTTTCTCTTTTTTTCATTTTCTTTCACTCTCACCTTTCTTCCTCCCTCCCTCCCCTTCCCTTCCTCTCTCCCTCCCCTTCCCTCCCTCCCTTCCTCCCTCCCTCCCTTCCTCCCTCCCTCCCTTCCTCCCTTCCTTCCTTCCTTCCTTCCTTCCTTCCTTCCTTCCTTCCTTCCTTCCTTCCTTCCTTCCTTCCTTCCTTCCTTCTTCTCCTTAAGTCCCAGGCCTCTATCCCAAACAGTAGGTCTGAGCCTAAAGCCTTCCATGCCACTCAAGAGCATGGAAGAGGAAACAAAGGCTGAGGAACTAGGAAGGGCTTGGAGCCCAAACCCCAGAGGAGCCCAATGGCAGTGATCCTTCATTTTTACTGATCTTTCTATGCAGACCATTTGTGTCTCAGACCTAATTTAATGTCCCAGGTGACTCATGCTCGGGCAGATCCTTTCCTCTGAACGATAGGGCTCATTGGCCTCACATGTGCACAGGGAAAAGAAATAATTAGAGATTACTCAATAGACTACGAACAGTTTTCTGTGAATGTAAGGCAAACAAGTGAAACAAAATTAGAGGAACCCTTTAGGCAAATTAAAAGTCATCCCTGCAGCATGTGGACGAGGAAGAGGCAGGCTTGACTGAAAGGGGGCAAGCTTTGTCCCTGGAATGTCATCTCCCAGTGACCACAGCAAATATTTCCGGTGCCTTCTGACTCCAGAGTTGATTTCAAGCCTTTTTACAAAGGCTTGATTTACGTTAGCAAATTCCTGCTCATGAAAGCTTAGTTGTTCATTTTGTAAGTTAAAAATGGCAGCCTTTGGTTTGCTGCTCTGAGTCTGTGAGTCAGAAAAGGATGCCCTAGGATTGAAAGCAAAGCTTGTGTTGCCAAGGGCTCCAGTGCTTCTGGAAAGACTAGAGTTGCTCCACAAACCTCCTTTCAGACCATGTGACTACAGCAAAAGTCAGGCCGAGGATCTTGATACCCCTAATGGTTGGGATCTCCCTCCCTCCCCCACTTTTCTCTCTTTCTCTGTGCTTTCTACTGATTAATAGGAGACGAGAGTCTCACAGATTTTTCTGCTGGGGCTGGCTTTGAACTGTGATCCTTAGATCTTAACCTCCTGAGTAGTCAGGATTACAGGTGTGAGCCATAGCACCAGGCTGGGATTTTATTTCTTAATGGCATTGTTATGGAGACACTGATCTACCTGTTGGCTTCTGGCCTTCTCTGTCTCTCCCTCTCCTCTTATCCTTCAGCAAATCTAAACACCAGTGAAAGGGTACTTGGTTGTTCTAAACTGGATGCAGAATTTGCTCTGCTGCATATAAATGTACAAAGCCTACTTCATCTGTCTGTTTTTCCTCATTCCCTACAATATGGAAATGGCATAAACAGCCATTAGTTCCCAATGAACAATGCCTTCAATTAACAATAAACAATTAACTTTGCTCCCAATTAGCAACAATGAAAAGGGATGAGGTACAGCCTGAAATGTCTCTTATCTGAAATATTTCAGATAAGAAATATCTCAGTAGAGCTATGGGAGGAAAACCTACATGGAAGACCTTGGAACCCCTTTGCCATGAAAGCAGAGAGACCAGCCCTGGAGAGAGGCAGCTGGTCACACAGAGGGAAATCATCCTGCAACTTTGGTATCTGGCCAAGTGAAAGCCCACTCCTGTCAGAATGTTCACATAAAGAGGAAGCTTGTACAGAGCCATAAATAAAATGAAAGAGAGGAAGCTGAGCTTTCCCAGGGCTTGGGTCAAAGTTCAAGTGGCCAGGCAACCAGCAGCATTCACTCACACAAAAATCTGGCCAAGTCCCAGATTTCTCCTCTCCAGAAACTCAAACCCTGTGTGTTTCCAGCATCCTCTTCCGGACCTCTTGGGCTCTGCAGTCCCAAGAACTTGGAGAAGCCATTGCTTGGGAAGAGTGGTCTAGGAGAGGTGAATGGAGAGAGGAGACAGGCTGGAGGCCTGGGCAGTCAAGGAGATGACACTCTCCTGTCCTTTCCCACAAAGTAGACTGGCCTGAGAAGACTACATACTTCACAATATAGAGGGCTCTGGGAACCCTTGAGGAAAACACTTGTTTGGTGTCATTTGTGAAAAGCTGTGTTACCTTCTGATGCCAGACAGGTGGTTCTAGTGTACCCATTGCAGCATCGGAAGTGGTTCTCTTGTTCTTCAGGGATTGTGCATGTGCCATCGCAACAGGAGACTCCCTTCTTGCCAGTCCACCTGCAGTGAGGATAGAGTACTGGAAGCTGCTCCTCACTATTCCAAGTCACACTTGAAATGACTGTCTCATGAATGATACCTAAGAAGATACGGGCACCCATGTGACCCCCCTGGTCATGTTTGACTGTATGGCTGGGAAGAGCTAAAAAGTTTTAGATATGAGTTCTATAGAGTTTAAAAGAATAGTTTCTTTCTCAGACAGTCCTTTAAAGGATATTCCAGAGATGGAAGCCTGGAAGCCAGGTGCTGATGGCTCACACCTATAATCTTAGCTATTCAGGAGGCTGAGATCTTAGGATCACAGTTCAAAGCTGAGCAGAAAAGGCTGTGAAACTCTTATCTTCAATTAACTAGCTGCAAACTGAAGTGGAGCTGTGACTCAAATAGTAGACCAATGGAGAGAAAAAAAGGAATATCACTAAGGTCTTGAGTTCTAATCCCACACACCAAACCTTTTCTGTGAAGGGCCAGATGGTAAATATGTCAGTCTTTGCAAACCAAAAAGGATATTACATAGGTGCTTATAAACCAAGAGAGATCATCTACCTATCCTGCATTCTGGGGGTGAGCTCCATGACGGGGCAGGAGTATTCTGATGCCATATTCCATTCACAAAGAGCCAGAGAGGCATCCTGAGTACAGTATATTTCCTGAATATACTGTATACCCCCAGGGCCGCTGCTCCAAGGCAGGCTAAAATACTAGGAGTTGGGTACTGTGAGGCTCGGGGAAACGAGGGGTTTGGGAACATTCTTGCCTGGTGATTGCAAGTGCTGCTGGGACTATGGTAGCTCAAGCTTACCGACCTCACCAAGATGGCTGGGATACATGCAAGTTTTGAAATACTGTAGACAGCATAATCTAATTTCTTGTTATTATTCCCTCAACAATACAACACAGCAGCTATTGGCATAGCATTCACATTATGTTAGGTATTATCAATAACCTAGAGATGAAGAAGAATGGTGAAGGAGGTGAACCTGATCACTATATTCATATATTAGTGTGTTGTATGGCGATTCCTTTGTAAAGCTACATAAAGATAAAAAATTTAAAAAGTAACCTACAGATGATATAGAATATATGGGAAAACACATGTAAACACATGAAACTCCATGCTATTTTATAGAAGGGATTTGAGAGTATACTCTATATCAATCTATTCATATCTATTTATAGAGATGACTATGTGGCTATATATATCTAGATAGATAGATAGCCATATATCCATCTCTATAAATAGATATAGATATAGAGTATACTATATAGAGATCTATCTGTAGATAAATCTATCTATATAGAGATCTATCTATAGATAAGTCTATAACTCTCTCTATATATCTATAGACATAGACATATATCTATCCATCTATAGCTATATCTATAAATATATATCTACAGAATATAGATAGAGATGGATAGATATTTATATAGAGAGATGTATACTGTATATACTGTATAGAGATCTATTTATAGAGAAATATAGAGAAAGAAAGAAAGAAAGAAAGGTGTTGGTGTCTGTCTGTATGTGAGTAGGGGAGTCTTGGCCCAGTCCCTGTGGATACATACAGCAAGGGACTACCATGAATGGTACACAAATAATTGGACAAAGTATCTAGGACTGCTCTCATTGGATAACTCTTGACCTGTGGAGGAAAGCTTGAGGATGAAGAGGGTCTTGTGTAGATATCTCTTTTCTACCCTGATATGAATAGTAGGGTGTTGTGTAGATATCTCTTTTCTACCCTGATATGAATAGTCTCGTCATTTACCTGGGTCACAAAATAGAGAGTGCTCCCAAAGTTGGCAGAAGAGGACAAACAAGAAGACAGGAAATGAGGAGTCCAGGATCAGTAAGGTCAACTATAGGATGATAGAAAAAGAGTAAATGCCAACAAATTACACAAGCAGGAGGTGCCAAATAGGGAGAAGAGACAAAAGACAGGACAAACACAGACAGGTAATGAGGAAGCCAGGCATGCAGTTAATAGACATTCAAGTATTTGTTGATTACTGGGATGAGTGGAGGAGGAGACAAGGCTTCTCACTGTATCATGGGCTTCAGTCTTCATGCTGTTGGGGCTGTGCTCTGGGATCTTATAACTGAAGCAAGAAATAACAGAGAGAACAAAGCTCTACAGGGTAGATCTAACAGAAATACTTAATTACATGTTTGGTCAGTCCTGAGACCTGTTATAAACACCTCCCAAAATGAGAATCTGAGGGCTGGAGGCATAGCTCAGTTGGTAGATCTTATTGGCTCATAAGTCACTGAGTTTCTGAAAGTATCAGGTACCAAGTTCAAGTCCTAGAATCAGACTGAGAGAGAGAGAGAGAGAGAGAGAGAGAGAGAGAGAGAGAGAGAGAGAGAGAATCTGAAGTAAATACAGTGAAAGATTGCATAGGACCTTTGATTAACATGGATTATATGTGTATATGTAACTGTTACACTGAATCCTATTATTATGTGCAAGTAATATGTGTTAATAAAACAGAAAAGAAAAAGAAAAAAAAACATTTAAGATCTGACTAACTACTATATCTTACCAGACACACTCAAACTTACCATGTTGGGTACAGGTATTGAGAATGAGAAACTACGGTTGTAATCAAATTTCCTCTAGCTCTTTGATCTCATTTTCTGTTTCCCTCACTAGGGCAATCATTGTGCCAGAGGGAAAAATGTGCTTTCTGACCATATTTCTATACTTTTATTATCAGTAATATTGTTGAAGTAATTTTAAATAATTGGTGTTGATTTAACTGGTGTAATTGCTCTTCCAACTGACATGACATTTGTATGTACATGTCTATGTGTATGTGTGTGTGTGTGTGCCAGAACTAGAACTTGAACTCCGGCCTGGGTGCTTTCTCTTACATTTTTGATCATGGCTAGCTCTCTATCACTTAAACCACACCTCCACTTTTTACTGGTTAATTGAGGATGAGTCTCATGAACTGTCTTACCCAAGTTGGCTTCAAATCACAATCTTCAGATCTCTGCCTCCTGAGTAGCTGGGATTACAGGCATTAGCCACCAGTCCCTGGCTGACACTGCATTTTTGACATTCATTAATGATCACCTATATATATGGCTTTAGTTCATCAACTTTCACACCTGTACAGCAGGTATAGTATTCCACTCTATAAATATAGTATAACTTATGCATGTGATTTTTTCCTTCTTTCTTTGTCTGATATAAACAGAACTTCTATGAGCATCTTTGTATGTACATGTTATGGGTGCTATCAGTCAGCTTTCTGTCACAGTGACAAAAGATATGAGCAAATCAAGTTAAGGAATGAAGGTTTTATTTTAGCTTACGGTTTCGTAGGTGTCAGTCTATGGTCACTTGAGTCTGTTGCTTTTGGGCCTGTGGCAGTAGAGTACATTTTGGTGATAGGGTTTGATGTAGAAAAGCTGCTCAATTCACAGCAAAGAGAGACAGGAAATCAAAATCCCAATAACTCCTTCAACGAAATATCCCCAGTGATCTAACTTCTACCAGGCCCTACCTCCTAAAGCTACTTCGACCTCCAATAATACCCCAATGAGGGCCAAGCCTTTGATATGAGAAATTTTAGAGTATACTGCATATCTAAAAACTATAGGGATAGGTGGGTTCCTATAAAATCGAGCCATAAAAGTAGTGCTGTGGGCCTGAGGATGTATGCACCCTTTGGCCAAATATTGCCAAATTGCATTCTAAATTCATTGAGCCAATTTACACTGACAGTTTGAGAAACTCCAGTTCTCTACATCTATGCCAATAGTCTTGGTTGTAAAATAAAACTTATCTTCCTCCTTACTAATGAATAGTCATGTTTTCATATATTTATTGACTCTTCAGTTTTTCTTCTCCGTGTTTTTCTCATTTGCACCCTTACCCATTTTTCCCCCTGTGGCCTATTTATAACAGTAGGTTTGTAGGAATTATTTATACTTGGTTCTACTTCTTTTCAATTATAGGGATCACAAATATCTTTTCTTAATTTTCAACTTTTGTCTTTTTACTTTGTTTACAGTATCTTCAAATAAAGTTTCATCTAATTGGGGTTAAATTTAGTTTTTCTCTTCAGATTTAAGCAAGTATCTATTTCACTTTAAAATACTTTTTTCTTCGCTTATGACACAAAGATATTTTTCTGTGTTTCTTTACAAATGCTTTAAGACATTTTTGGTTCTTGTTTTCTTGCAGAAGTGGGGCCTTGAACATTCTAGACAGTGTTCTACCACTGAGCTACATCTCCAGTCCAGGATTTAGATTTTAAGATAGGAGAAGTCATCTATTTTTCTCATGCTGACGGTTCATTTTCCCAAGCAGTATTCATTGTTTTTGTCCCTTCTTCAATGTGTAATGACATTTTTGCTGTATCCTCGATTGCCATATGCTCAATCTTGCTTTCAGATTCTCTTTCTGTCTCATTGGTCTTCTTGTACACATTATAATATTTAGCTGTGTGTGTGCACATGCATGTGTGTGTGCTAATATTGAGGCTTCAACTCAAGGCCAGGATTCTCTCCCTTAGATTTTTCATTCAATACTGGTACTCTACCACTTGACCCACAGCGCTACTCTCAGCTTTTTGCTGGTTAATTGGATATAAGAGACTCAGGGATTTGTCAGCTCACACTGGCTTTATTGAACATCAATCTGCAAATCTCAGACTTTGGGGCAGCTAGAATTATAGATGTAAGCCACCAGTACACAGCTCATATTTTTCTTTAATGTAATGTAAGTCTCTCAACTTTTTTTCTTCTTGACTTTTTTTGTGCTTGTAAGATCACAAATGTTAATGAAAGCAATCTCAGTTTTTAGCATTTTTTTTCAGCTTCCTTTAGGGGTGTGACAAAGTGTCAGTTGAAAATCTTTTTTGTAAAGAACAGAAAGTGCTTTTGACTATTTTAAGTAAAAAGGAGTGGCAGGAAGGATGCTTGTGGAAGGGTTCTAAGGCTCAGGATTAGCAGGAGACTGAGATCTGACTTCAAAAGTGGGTCAGAGGCACAGCAGTGTCAAGAGACGCAGCAGACTCAAGCACTGGCAAGAAATAGCTGAGAAACTAAAGGTCCATTACCTTGGACTTCTAGCTTACTGACTATTTTCTCTGAATTATCATTTACAAGACTAATTTTTTTATATTAGAGATTGCCTGACAATACAGTGACTTTATGTGGTTTCCTTGATGTTGATCACTCAGTGCTCACCAACCCCAAAACACGGAAATCCTGATCATCAAAGATGAGGATATTTCACTTGTCCTGTCTCCTGGATCGCAGGTGGCTGCATAACATATTCACATTAACTTTATCCAATCATTTTATATAGATTCATATAGAAGTTCTTAATCCTAACTGGGTTGCTTTCAGCATTTATTGACACCCTCCGTTTTCTTAAGATCAATTAATTGAGTTTCTGGTAATGAGGCCCAACTTTTGGTATTTTTTTTGAGCCCTTCTCCCTCCATGCAGCGCTGCTGACAGGCAGGCCAGGGACACACTGAGCTCAAAGCAAACACTTGTGCTGACACCCGTTAGAAGTGGTTGCCTCCATACCAACCTCTTCCTCCATCCTTCATTGCACAGTGGCACCATCATATCCACTCAAAACAAGCATGGGCAGATCGCATACTTTATTGTGGGAAGCAAAAGCTGGTGATGGTTCAACACATTCTTCAGGAACACTTAAATATTCTTGATGTGACAGTGGGATATAATGATATTTAAAGGGAATGATGGGGGCTGGGAAGGTGGCTCAGTGGTAGAGCCCTTGCCTTGCATGCCTGAGGCCCTGGGTTCGATTCCTCAGCACCACATAAGCAAAAAGAAAAAAGCTGGAAGTGGCGCTGTCGCTCAAGTGGTAGAGTGCTAGCCTTGAGCTGAAGAGCTGAGGGACAACACCCAGGCCCAGAGTTCAGGCCCCACGACCGGACCCCCCCAAAAAAAGGGGGGGAAATGATGGTATTGGCAACCCGCTCTTCTCTCCTCTCCTCTCCTCTCCTCCCTTCCCCTCCCACTTTTTCCCCTCCTCTCTCCTCCCCCCCTTCCCTTCGCCTCCCCCCTCTTCCCTTCCCTTCCCCTCCCCTCCTTTCCCTTCCCCTCCTCTCTTCTCTTCCCTTCCCTTCTCTTCTCTTCTCAGAAGGCAACATTAACTTGATTGAAGAAAAAAATGAAACCCTTCATATCCTGGAGTAGGACAAACACATTTTTGGAAGAACCCTTATAGACTCACAGACTTACAATTTAAGGGAGATGAGAGAGCAGGGATATAATATAGCAAACTGTATTTTCATGTGGAGAAAGCCATGCTGATAGTCTTAATTACAGTAAACAGTTTGGCAATTAAGATTTATCACTCAGAACATGATCTGAGTAATTTTGATGGTGAGAGAGCTACTCCAAGGCTTTTTTTCTTCTTTAAATTTGAGTGGTTTCATTCTTTAGATTAGAGCTCCTGACTTTAGAAGATGAAATGCTTGGAACTGTTCTGATAAGGTCTTTAAAGAATAACTTTAGAGTAAATTAGTTTAATCATATGCGATGATCTGTGATTCCACTGTCATTTTTTTTTCCCAAAAGCCTTACTGTTCTCAACACCTTGAGATATATTTAGTATTACTGACCTTAAATATCTCAGCTCAAAAAGTATGTTAGTGATTTCTGTGGAGTGTCCTTCAAAGACTGATGTGTTTAGTCCCTAGACAAGTGAGGTGGTGGGTCCTTTGGAAGGTCGAGCCTAGTGGAAGGAAGCTCAGTCCTTGGGAGGTTACCCTTGAAAGGATATTGGAACCCCAGATTCACTTCTCTCCCTCTATTTCACTTCCCAGACACAATGAGGTAAAGAGACCTCTTCTGCCCAGCATTTCTGCCATGATGTATTGTGCTGCCACTGTTTCAACGTAACAGGGCCGAATGGCCATATTCCCAAACCTCTGGAAATACAAACCCAAACAAATTGTTTAGCTTAGGCATTTGCTGCAGCAACTGGAAACTACCACCCTGGTGCGCCATAGATGCTGAATTGCCAGTTTCCTGTGGGGAAAAGTGCTGGTATGTAGTGTTAACCTATTTCCATAGTATCCACACTGCACCATGGCTAATTTGATTTCAGGCTACCAAAGTGAGGACACATAACACAGAGTTGGGAAAATCTTCTTAGGATCACTTCACTGTATCATAATTCTGCTATCCAATGAATACAAATTAATACAAATTAATGAGGAGCATAAGTAGGCATAAAATACCACAAATAAGGGAAATTGATGTTGAATATTAATTACTTCTATTTTCCATAAAGTTTATTATATTCACATTTATATAGCTTAATTTTAACAGACTTGATGTTTAAGAACAATTTTACTTGCAGAAAAATCAGTGGGAAATTACAGAAAATTCCCATGTGACTCCTGTCTCCACCCACACAGCCTCGCCAACCATCAAGGTCCTATGCCAAATGGCACAGTTATTACAACTGTTGGATGTCTTAGTCTTTTGCAATGACTTGGGACTGGGTTATTGCTAAAGGAAAGAGTTTTATTCTGGCTCATGGGTTCAGAGCTGGGAAGTCTAAGAGCATGACATCACAACGGCTTTGTTTCTGGTGAGGTCCTCTGCTGCTTGCAAGCATGGCAGCAAAGCTAAAGAAGGGTGGAACCCCCACAATGGTGAGGAATCTCCCATCATTCATGAGAATTTGACCCCCACAACCCTGACACTGCCCACTAAGAGCCACTTCCTAATCCTCGCACCAAGGAATGCAGGTTCCAAAACATAATTTTTTGGGGGAACACACTCAAACCATAGCTATGTGCCCACATTTGCATGCCAGTATTACCCAAAAACCATGGTTTACATTAGGTGTTGTACATTCTGGTAGGTTTTTTCTAAATGTATAATACATATAACCACCATTTTCATAACATACAGTATTTTTGATGTTCCCAGAGGGAGAAATCTTCAACTCTCAAATCTGGGTACTAGGTTTGTGATGCCACAGAAAAGGACTTTTAAGACATGTTGAGGTAAAGAACAGGGGAGTTTATCAGTAAAACAAAGTAAAGGGCAGTACACACCTAGACATGGGTATGGACACAGAAAGAGAAGCACTGCATGCTCAAGTATTAGAGTTATTTATGGTGAAAAAGTAGGTTGAGTTAGAGTTAAAATTTTGCTTAAGTCAAGGACTCCCCTTTGTTTTGAACATCATTCTTACTGGCATATTGTTTTAACACTCTTGCTTGGGAGAGGAGATGTTATGTTACAATCAACTTTTCTGACTCTGGGTCACTGTGACATAGATGGTTGCTCTCTTTGAACACCCCTTTAAACAAAGGATGTGTTTTACCAGATGCTTCTTTCAAGACGAGTATCTTTCCTTAAGTATTTTTCTTTTACAAACATTTTGTGAAAGCAGGGGTTATACCGTGGGGGAGGGACATACAAAGCAACATAGAAATTATCTTATAAATATGTTAGAAACAATTGCATGAAAGAAAAAAAATTAAATACTTATCTGGGGTTCATTCACCTAACATCAACTTATCTGACCTTTTCTGCTTGATTCAGACATATAACCCCTGCTTTCACTGTATTTGATGTTGGTATAATTTGTGGAGGGGAAGGGCAAAAACAAATCGTTTAACTAGGGATACAGGTGGACCCATTGCAACCATGAGATGTACAAGTCGGTATGTTGAAAACGAACTTTACAACTTTGGTGGGGGGGGGGGATCAGGTGAGGGGAGGTGGGGGGAGTATGGGAAGGGATGGGAAGGGGAAACAAAGAGGCAGCAACAATGCTTGATAAGAAACGTACTCCTGGGGGGTGGGGGGAGGATGGGAAGGGATGGGAAGGGGAAACAAAGGAGGAGGCTACAATGCTTGATAAGAAATGTACTCATTATCTTGCCTATGTAATTGTAACCCCTTGTACAGTATTTTCACAAAAAAAAAATATAAGAAATGTACTCGTTATCTTGCCCATGTAATTGTAACTCCTCTGTACGGTATTCTCACAATAAAAAAAAAAACATTTTGTGAAGGAGTTATTTTAAAATGTCTTTCTTAAAAATATGTTCTCTAAGTTCTCAAGAAATATTAATTATCTGGGCAAAGTCAGATTGGTTATTTTTCTACCAGATACAACAGCTCAGTGAAGGTGTGGAAGACCAAAAAGATACATATGTATGCTCCTCACCAAGTTATTCATTCATACAGTGTTTTTCTTAGTTTCTGGATTTTTATTCCTATGTCTCTTTTTCCCTAATCTTATTTTCACTCCCTTAAAAATACTCTGTGTTCTGCCTATTCTTGTATCCCCCTCCTTCAACCCCAACAGCTGGCAATCACTTATCTTTTTACTGCTCCCTGGGATTTTATTTTTCCAGAACTTCATATGGTTGCAATCATGCAGTGTGTAGTTCTTTCAGACCCGTTTCTTTCTCTTAGTAATATGCATTTAAGATCCTTGCATGGGTTTTTCCATGGCCTAAGCACATTTTTCATTAATGGTGAGTAATATTCCATTTTCTAGACCTACCACAGTTTAGTTATCCAATAGTTGTCCTTGTAAGGACATCTTGATTGCTTCCATGTATTGGCAATACCCATGTGCATGTTTTAAAGACAACTTGTTTATGTAAATACCAAAGTCTGTGTTGCCTGAATATACAATTTAATCTGTAACAATGGTTGGATTTAACAGTCATATTGGAAAATGTATAAGAATTTGTCAAATGACTTTCACCAGCCAATGTAGAGAAACGCTGGCATATTGTTACATTAACACCAGATCCCTACCCTTCCTCCAAATTGTGCCTAATAAAAATTCCACCTTTAAAAAATAAAATAAAACATATAAAAAATTCCAGCTTGAGCTTGAGATATCTTTAGCTAAAGTCCATCTGTGATGTAATCGTTAAAATGTTCTTTTTGTATGTGAATATATATTCTACTGGGTTTATTAAACAAAAACAGACTTGCTAGTTCCTAGCTTTCTGGAAACAGCAAGTCATGTCTGATTTCAGGCTTTTGCTCCTGAAAGCATCATGGGGAGAATGTGATAAACTGCTCCAATCAGAGGTTCCCTAAGTGTTCTACAGAAACTCGGGGACCTAAGAATTTCCCCCTAGGGACCCAGTCCTTTTAAAATAAAGTTCCACCTCCCACATTTTCACTTCCCTTTTATCCCTTTAACCAGAGATTCTCTGCTTTTCTGTTTGAGGTACTTTATCTGAGAGAAAGATTTTTCTTGACTATGAAGACTCTTAAACCAGTGCCTTGGAACACAAATGTTAACCGAGGAATTGAATTTTGCTTCACACTCCTGCTCCTTGAGTCAACAACCACACGCTAGGAACTGTGCTCCTCTCTTATCTCCACAAAACTTGTTCTGAGGAGCTGACATGAATTTAGAGAGAAAATACCTCCAGATGGCCCAAGGTATCTATCTATCTCCAGGGTGATGAGAAGAGATAGAAGCTGTGGTCACACAGGCAAAGGTGCTGTCCACTTTTCTTACAGCTGTGTGTAGAATTATTTTTAGACTCATCCCTGGAGCTACTGGTTAACCTGTAAAATTGTAGGAAACGCAGGTGGGATCAATTTTCATTTTTCTCTGACTCAATCAGTTCTTCCTGGAGAGAAGACCCACGGAGATACAGCTTTGTAATCAAGACTTCATATAATCAAAGTCATCGCTAAACATTTGCCAGGACTCCCCACAATCTGTTGTTGCTCAATATAGAATCTTCTCCTCTCATATTCAGAGGTTTATCACCTTGACTCTAGACAGTCTACATTTACATTTCATATACATGACAGAAATATATTTGGAGACATGTGTTGTCTGGTGGTTTTGTAACTGAGCAAATCAGAGCATCCTATGTGGACAGCCTAGTGCATGTCTAAGCTGTAGGGCATAGCCTATTTTTCCTAAACTACAAGCCTGCATGACATATCACCCTGAACACTGGAGATCAATGCTAACACAATGGCATTTGTATATCTCTGCATGTTTAGTCCTAGAAAAGGTATAGCCAAAATACTAGGCAAGGTGGGTACCAGTAGCTCATGTCTATAATCCTACCTACTCAAGAAGCTGAGATCTGAGGATCACAGTTCAAAGCCAGACCATGCAGGAAAGTCAATGAGACTCTTATCCCTAAATAACCAGCAAGAAGCCAAAAGCAAAGCTGTGGCTCAAGTGGGAGAGCACTAGCCTTGAATCAAAAAGTCAAGCAAAAATGTAAGGTCCTGAATGCAAGCCCCAGTACAGGCATACATACACACATACACACACACACACACCACCACCACCACCACCACCACACCATATCACACACTAGGCAACAGGAATTTCTCAGCTTTATAATATAGTATCCCCATCATTTATAAGGTCTGTTATTGACTGCACATGACTGTAACTAAGTGTTTAGTGCTCTGTATCATAAAGTATCTTCTAGAAGTAGATTAGGACTGCAAGAAATAAAGAGCTAGCCTTGATATCCTGCAATATCTTTGATCACACCACCTATTCCCCCAATAGAAGGATAAAAGACACATGTGTTTGATTCCTTTGCCGTGTAAGGGAAGCATCACTTTGTTCAAGTTTGTTCAGAGGTGAGTTAGGGGAAACTTCTCTGTGTCCCTTCTTACAAGTAACACTTTATTGAGTTATAGAAATCACCTTGCTTTGTTTTTCTTCTTGTTTGTTCATAGAGGTATTGCAGGTTCCTCCCTGAGTAAGGCTTAGGAGCTGTTATAGTTTTAAATTTCATATTGGCTTGAGTAGAAGACCTGTCCAGATCATGTAAACTACATACTTAAAGACATATTAGCTGTTAGCCTACAGGCTGTGGGTGCTTTGAATTGAAAGAACATGGTTCCAATTTTGTTTTCAGTACATTTGAGGCAGAGCTTGTTGTTGTGTAGTAATAATTAGCTAGCTGAAATTGTCAAATTCTCAAGATCTTAGGATCAAAAGTTGTCAAAGCTGCTTATGTTACTAGCTATTACTTATTTTATTAGATACTAAATGAATCATAGATGGAATCTAAAAATTGTTGATCCCATAAAATCTGAGAAGGGTAGTTACTAAGGGCTAGGGAGAGAGGAGGTAGGGAGGAAGTAGGAAGGGAGGTTGGGAAAGAAAGGAGGGAGGTAGGGAGAGAAAAAGGAAGGCAGGGAGGGAAGAAGGAAGGAGGGAAAACAAGTCAATCAAAAGATACAAAGCTATAGTTCCCTAGAAGTTTCATTCTCTAGAAGTTTCATTATATACTAGGGTGACTAAAGATCAAGACAACATATTATGTACTTTTTGTGTGCTGGTTCAGGGTTTTGAACTCAGGGCCTGGAGCTTTGCTTAGCTTTATGCCTCAAGTCTAGCACTATTCCAACTGAGCCAAAGCTCTACTTCCAGGTTAATTGGACATAAAAATCTCACTGATCTGGGGTGGATTTGAAGTGTAATCTTCAGAGCTCAGCCTCCTAAGTAGCTAAGATCATAGTCACGAGCCACTGGCACTCAACTGTAGCATGTATTGTATTTTTTTAAGCTAGAAGAAAGGATTTTGAGTGTTCCCATCGCAGGGAGATGATAACTGTTTGAGGAGATAGGAACACTTTATTAATTTGAACACAACACAACGTATTGTGTTCGTGTATCACATGTTACTCCATAAAGAGGAGCAATTACGATTACATCTCACACAATAAAAATTAATTGTGAAAGGTTGAGAAAACTTTAGGATGCACCTGGGTAAGGTAGGTCATCCTATTTCATTTTAATTGCTTATTTCTTTATGGGGCTAGGACATATCATTTTATAAGCAAAGGTATTGAAAAAGTGGCCAGCGTGGAAGAACTGTACAGCTCTAACTGGTTCTGTGAGGTCGGGGCCCAGTGCTTAGGCAGGTCATGAGAAGTGTTAGGGGGTTCTGTTCCTGTTTTGTATTTTCTCAGTTCCTGGTCCTTCTTGAAGAGCAATGGTTCAATTTAGTAGTGAATGGAGGGCTCTAGGAGTGGGGCTGGAAGAACCTGTCTGGGAATTACAGCACCCACAAGGCACTGGCAGATGTCCTTCTACCGGAAGCTGACCTTCCTTACCTCAAGTCATGAATGTGTGGCTCCCTGTTGTTGTGCCTGAGGGCTCCACCTGAGCCTACCCATTCTCACCTGCAAGGGAAGGTGGTAGACAGGGCAAAGGTCAGCCACGACTGCCCAGGCAAAAGCAAGACCAACAAGTAACACATAGCTCCCTGTGGTTTGCTGACCAGATGATTTCTGGACAAGCTAACCGCAGGCCTAGCCCAAGGCAAAATTGTAGGGTAGTTTCCAGGTCACGCACTTCTTCCTCATTAGCAATGCCTTATCTCAGAGGTCACCAGCCTTAGGCCTTCTGTCTGCAATACTGGCCACAGATTCAGGCCTTTTCCTTCCTTTCCATAGGAGAGGAAGCAGCTTCCAGTTCCTGGCCCTGCTGCCTGGGGTTGGGCTGGCTTCCCACCTTCTAAGTGTAGCTCTTCTGACAAACTGGCTCACTGCCAGTGACTTCATCCACCTCTTCCCAAGTACTGTGCTCACCCTTTAGTGCTGGCTACCTGGGGCCAGATCAACTGGATTGTTCCAATGGTAGACGTTTCCAGTGTGGCAGATTCAATCTGAGTCAAATTGTCACTCACCACTCACATCATTTCTGCTAGGGACTGTAAAAAAGAGATAGATGAACTCAGCACTGGTGTCTTATGCCTGTAATCCAGGCTGTTCAGGAGACTGAGATCTGAGCATAGTGGTTCAAATCTAGCCTGAGCAGAAAAAGTCCATGAGACTGAGACTCTTATCTTCAATTAATAACTAAAAAGCTATAAGTGGAAGTATGGCTCAAGTGGTAGAGCCCCTGCCTTGAGCAAAAATACTAAAAGACAGCATCTAGATTCTGCCACAAAAAGAAAGAAAGGTAGGTAGAAAGGAAGAAAGTGAAGGAAGGAGGGAGGAAAAGAGAAAGAGAAAGTATGGGCTAGATCTTAAAAGGGCTTATAGGGGCTTTTCCTTGGCTTTGGGAGTCAGTGAAACACTCCACACAGATCTGCTTTTCCTACACTTCCCAGAGCACAAAACAAATGCTAACTACTTCGTCTTGAAGTTCATGTGCCACAGCCCTCTGTTCTCATAGAATATGAACATACCCAGGTTAGGAACTGAACACAAGGTTTGACAAAATCCCAGAATTCTTCCCAGCTACACATAGCTGAGTGAGAGGGGTTCCACGGTGCTCTTAGATCTTCCTTTCCTACTTTTCTCCTTTAGTCCCCAGTTTAGGAATGTAGGTAGGACAGTGCTGTGAAAGTCAGGACTTTGTGTCAACTGTCATGCTTGTTTTTTACTTTAACTCACTTTTGTTTGTTTTTGCTGGTACTGGGCTTGAACACGACCACTTGAGCCACACTCTGCTTCTGGCTTTTTTCTGGTTAGTAAGAGATAAGAGTCTCAGGGACTTTTCTGCCTGAGCTGGCTTTGAACTATGATCCATAGATCTCAGCCTCCTGGGTAGCTAGGATTGTAGGTGTGAGCCACCTGCAGCTGTTTTGCCCATTTTTACTGTGATTTTGGCCTGTGGTTTTCAAGGAGGATGACATCATGGGAATGTGTTTTGAATGATATCTTGGGAGGAGGCATCTTCTGCTGAGGTCTAGTTTTCTGAAGATCCTGTTGTGACAACCCCGGAAGTTCTGCTGTACAGTTTTTGCAACCTGGAATAGCCAAGACATTCTGGGTGTTCTCCATGTTACTACTCCCTTGTACATACTGATCCCATCCATCTGTTCCTGGGCATCACACCTGAGACCAATGGCTATCTTTGCTCACGGCCAGTCTCAATCAGAGGCTGAGATCAGACAAAAGTGCCATCAGTAGTCCAGGTCAATTACATCCTGCCTTTTTCCTCACTGGTTGGTAGAACCTATATACACGCTCTAGAACCACTGACAAGTGTGAGGATTTGGATTGCTGTGTCTCCCAGATGCATGTGCTGGAGGCGTGGCCCCTAGGATGGCAATGCTGGGAGGTAGTGAGACCTCTAAAAAGTGGGACCTGATGGAAGGTATTTAGGCTAATGGGGGTACTGCCTTTGGAAAGGATTCTTGCTGGTCTCATGGAACCACAGTTAATTCCTTTGAGAGTGGGTCAGGAATCAAGGATCCTGACCCCTGAATTTCTCTGGCTTTCTGTCTCTTGGCATTTGTTTTCTTCCTTTGGCAGGCACCCCAACCATGATGCCAAAAAGATGGTGACACCAGTCTTAGACTTGCAGGCAAAATTGTGAACTAAATAAATCCCTTTTGTATATATATTACCCAGCCTCAGGTATTCTGTTGTAACCACAGATAACACTATATAGCAAGATGATGCTGAAAACATCTCAATCAGCTCACGTTCAGGAGGCTGCTTACCAAGCAGTCTTAAGTATTTTGAGAAGAATGGCAGCTATGACTTTCTCTGGGTAGCAGCATAAGTTCTAGACTTTATTGGAGTTATTATAAGCTGAATGGTAACTCCAGAAATTGTACCTCACTCACTCAAAAAATATAGTCTCTACTTCTCACTATCAAATATACTCCCAGCTTATCAGAAAAGAGCATTTCCTTTTCTTTTGAATTCTGTTATTTTCTTTAAACAAACCACCTCCACAGGACAGACAATCCACATGCACGCATAAAAGAGCAACTAGACTTTATTTTAGAAGCAACTAGAACTATAGTTTTAGCATCCAGGATCATTTTGAAGGAGTCTCTGGGGATGATAATTAAATGTGGCCACCTCCCACACCAAGGTCAGCTACCTCTCACAGTGACAACTTTTAGTGCTGTGTTGGCTACTTGACCTGAGCCTTCTAACATGCCAAAAACAAAACAAAACAAAAAAAAAACAGGGAATTTTCAGTGCTGTGTGCCAACCCCTTGAATTTCATGGAAGTGCTCATTTATGCATGGCCTGCCCCCAATAAGAGAAGGGGTTCTGAGTACACCAGGAAAGTCTTTTAGAATGCTCATAGGAGTGTTCAATGTGAGGATGAAACTTGAAAGTACAGCCAATCCGCCTGGCTCTGGTGGCTCATGCCTGTGATCCCAACTACTCAGGAAGCTGAGATCTGAGGACTGAAGTTCAAAGCCAACAGAAAAAAAAAGTCCATGCCATTCTTATCCAATTAACCAACAAAAAGCCAGAAATGGGGCTGGGAAGGTGGCTCAGTGGTAGAGCGCTTGCTTTGCATGCATGAGGCCCTGGGTTCGATTCCTCAGTACCACATAAGCAAAAAGAAACAAGCCAGAAGTGGCGCTGCAGCTCAAGTGGTAGAGCACTAGCCTTGAGCTGAAGAGCTGAAGGACAGTGCCCAGGCCCAGAGTTCAGGCCCCACGACCGGACCCCCCCCCAAAAAAAGCCAGAAATGTAGATATGTCTCAAGTGGTAGAGTACTAGCTTTGAGAAAAACCATTAAGAGATAGGATCCAGGCCCTACACACACACACACACACACACACACACACACACACACGAGAGAGAGAGAGAGAGAGAGAGAGAGAGAGAAAGAGAGAGAGAGAAGCAAAGGGAGGGAGGAAGGGAGGAAGGAAGGAAGGAAGGAAGGAAGGAAGGAAGGAAGGAAGGAAGGAAGGAAGGAAGGAAGGAAGGAAGGAAGGAAGGAAGGAAGGAAGGAAGGGACAACCAACCCAAAATCCTCTCTCAGCTCACACTTTGTTCCAGAAAGTATTGAGGTTTTGACCCCAGCCTGCTATCTGTTGCCTTCACAGTGACCAAGCTGTTCCAATTACCAGGACTTAGCTACTAGGCAGTATGGCCTTGGCTCAGGTCCTTGAGCCACTCCTAGGAGGTGAGCCTTCTGCCTGAGCCCTCCTTTGAGAAGCTGCCCAACGTGGACACCTAAAACCCATTAGCATGTCTCCTCGTAAGAATCGTAGTTTGTTCTCTGCCTTTTGTTTGGTTTTGTGACTTACCAGTTAACACCCTTTACACACTGTGCAATGAACCCTACTTTGCTTTCAAAGCCAAGTTCAGATTCCACTTCCTCTATGAAATCTTTATTGCCAGAAATAGTTCCACCACACTGTGTGGAACTACAAATGTGGAATTGCACATATGAGTGGGAAGCCAGATGTTGGTGGTTCATGTCTGTAATACTAGCTACTCAAGATGTTGAATATGAAGATCATGGTTCAAAAACAGCCCGGGCACTAAATCTCTTATCTGCAATTAACCTGCAAAAAGCCAGAAGTGAAAGTATGGCTCAAGTGATAGAGCACCAGTCTTGAGCAAAAAAAAAAAAAAAAAGCCAAGTAAGAGTGAAAGGCCCTGAGTTCAAATCTTCTAAGTTCTGGCACAAAAATAGAAGAAAAGAAAAAGCAAACAACAAATATTGAATAGTTTATGGCTTACATGCACATTACTTCATTCTCAGTCCTGGAGTTCTGAGGCTGGAAATTCCTGGAAACTATCCCACCAGGACTTAGTGGTTTAGTGGCACACAGATGCTGCTATAGTCATTAAGCAAAGAAGAGACTCAGGTTTCCTGAACACCTTAAAGCAGCGTTGTACCTATCAGAGACTTTGGGCAGGAGCAGCTCTGCCTGTATGTAGTGGGTTTTGATGATTGAACTTGGAACTTTCTCATGGTCTGACTTAATTCTTGCCAAGATTTCTGCCCCGTAACTCAGTGCTCTTTGTGAGACTATTTGGGGAGTCTTCCTGCCAGATGGCTTTGGTCAAGGCCTCTTCAGCACTCACAGCAAGCTCAGTCTGACCCCTTAAGTTCCTAAGTAATAAGCCACTATTTTATACCTCTTAAATCTGTACTTCTACATTTGCTACTCAAATCATTCTGTGCCTTGACTCCCACTTAAAGCCTCACAGTAAAATTTGTCATTAGGACAGTATGAGAGGTGGGTCTTGTAAGTGGTCATTAAACCCTGCCTTTGTGGATAGATTGATTCCATTATTATGGGAAGAGGTTAGCTATCACAAAAGAGTTCTCAGTAGAAGGGCAGGTCCTGACCCTCTCTGGCTCTCTTGCTCATACTTACTTCCTCTGTAATACACTCACCTGTCCTTCTGCCATATTCTATTATCACAGAAGCCCTCATCCTGGCTTCAGATTGTAGGCTAAGGTCCAATTGTGTATAAGTTACCTAGGCCAGGCATCCTGTTATAGCCAACAGACTGAAACAAGAGATTAATGTGAGGCTCTCTATGCATTTATGCAGTATAGAGAGATCTGTACTTGTCTTGCCTCTCATTAACAAGTGAGTGTGGGAGAGGCCGACAGAGCCTTCTTTGCCTGGGGATGAGAGGCAAGGGCATACACACACACAGAGGACGGATGAAGAGGCTCTGTCTGGAGTTCAAGGCTGGGACGGAGGTCAGAGGTGGTAAGGTGTTGGCCAAGTGGCAAAGGACTGGGTCTCTCCTCAAAGGACAAGCCCCCCGACCTGCCCACTGGGGAGCACCTATCCTGTCAGAAACAACATCACTGTAGCCATCCCTCAGCCTCAATCTCCATTTTCTCAGCACATTGCAGCCAGAACCACATCTCCAAGAACCACCTGCCCCCATTCATCCAGCTTTGAGCAAGAGCTCAGGTTGGTTGAATCCAAGTTTCCAGCAATCCCCATTCTGCCTGTCTTTGCCGCCAGCCCCAGGGTCTGAGGAGGGAGGAGGGAAAGCTGGGGAAACACCATGAGATCTTCTCACTGACTGTGCTCACAAAGGCAGCACACCCACCCCCGTGACAATGACGGTAGCATTTTTGCCTCCAGCTGCTGTGTTTGCTGCCCTGGCTGAGCCAGAATGCCACATGGCTCGGCAGACATCTGGTCCAGCCTCTTGACATCTGGTGGAATTTTGATTCCCATCCACATGGGCAGACATCATCAGAATAGATTTTAAAAACTGGATTGGAACCTATATTTAATATCTGCATCTCCAGTTCCCTGTTGCCTTATCTGACTGTTATTATCTTTTCACGATCGGTCCTCAGTGCAACAGCACGCAGAGGAGAAGCATCATTGTTTGTGAGTGAGATGACCTGAGTTCAAGTCCCAGCTTTGTCCCAGGCATGTTTCCCTCAGTCAGCTGTCATCATAAGAACCATTTCCAGGTGTTTCTGAGGGCACCAACTAGGATAAGATACGAAGACTCTTATGTGAAATGGAAGTGTCTGTGAATGCCCACAATGATGGTTAATGTTCTTTACCCTGAGCCATCATAAAGGAGAGACAGGTCCACATAGAAGGACCTCCCATGGAGAAGGCTCCACCTCTGCCCATGTCTGCATGAGCCTCTTTGCCTACTCCTTTAGCACTAGATGTTCCATCAACAAAGTATAGGATGGCTAAGAAGCTCAGGAACCCAAAGATCTTTGCTGTCTTGTTGATCTTGCTTCTCAGTGCTTGGAGCAGGGCTCGGGACATGTGGAATGACTATGGGTGATGGGCACAGAGCCAGGAAGGCAGTTCTTACAATGAGATCAGATTCTTTCAAGTTTTCACTCAGACTTTACCACTGGTTTGAATAGTGTCCTCTTGCCCCTAATTTACATCTCCCTATGCCATGATCTGCATGTGTTTTATCCCCAAAGGTGCATGTGCTGGCAGTTTGGTTTCCAATGTAACGAGATTGAGAGTTGGTAGGACCTTTAAGAATTGCGGCTTCCTGAGTAATCACTGGGTTACTGCTTGCGCTCTACCATTTGAGGCGTACCTTCAGCCCTGTTTTTTTGATAGTTATTTTGGAATCTTGCAATCTTTTCTGTCCGAGGCTGGCTTCAAACCTCAATCCTTTAGATCTTAGCCTCTTGAGCAGGTAAAAATAGGTATGAGATTTAGTTTTAACAAACAAGGAAAATGCTACCTGGTATAAATGCTATTATACTGCAAAGTGCTATATACAATGACAGCTAAAATGATACCATACAGTAAGAGTTAACCTGAAGATGACTTTTATAGCTTAAGCAATTCTTTGGCAAAAAAAAAAAAGTTCAACAAAAGTGCTGACAAACACTAACTTTTTTGGAATGTCAAATGTCATTATTTTAAAATGCAAGTGAATATACTAAACCATGGAGACACACACCTGAGAATCAGGTGAAAACAGTGCCAAACACAAAGGGGTGTGTGTGTATTTTTAGCACCTGTGACAGCTTTCATCTGTGCATCTCATAATGCCCTCATAAATATTTGCTTGTAATCTGCATTTCCCTGTGAGACAGCTGTCAGTATCATTATCTTCTTCTTACAGAAATGACAGCCTAAAGTCGCCAGAGATCAGGCCCTTCAAGCTTCCTAATTCAAATAAATCAAACTTATATGAAGAATAGACATGAGTATACCTCAAAAGTCAGCTTCTCCTTTGAGCACAGGTGACCAAGCAGTGGTTCTGGGTCCCTTCTCGCTGACGCTTTGTATTTCTGAAGCTATTGGTTGTTCATCCCTCATCCCTCATTCCTTTCTGGTTAGCTTCATCAGCTTGTGGGAGGGGGGGCAGCAGTAACAAAATAGCAAATACTTAAACAATTACACATTTGTTTCTCATCCATATGGAGAATGGAAATCCAAAATGAAGGTAACACCAGATTCAGTGTCTGGTAAGGGCCCATTTCCTAGTTTATAGATAGCCACTTCTCATTGTACCCTGGCTGGAGAAGAGCAGATGGAGAAGACTCAGATCTCTTCTTATAATAGCACTAATCCCATTGATAAAGACCTCATCCACATAAATGAATTACCTCTCCAGGGCCACATCTAATAATGCCATCATTTGGAGTTTTAAGGCTTCAATATATGAATTTTGAGGAAAGGGACATGAACATACAGACTGTAACACAGATAAAGACTGCCTTCCACCAAGTATTTGCTTCCCCAGGTAAGTCATGGAGGAAAGAGACAGAGACAGAGACAGAGAGAGACAGAGAGAGGAGCAAATAGAAAGAACTTCCATTTCCGCCTTCTGATGGAGTTATATGAAGATGTGAAGATGATGTCTGCAACGAAGGCCACCATCTGTGGCCTTGTTGGGAACAGTGGGAGACAGGGAGATAAGGGACAAAGGCCAACTTTATGAAATGACAGAGAAGATTGATTCATGCGCCTCCAGAATTGTTCTTATATAAGATAATAATGGCCCTTTTTGATTTTGGAAATAGAATGTGCAGTTTGGGCCAAAAATCATCTTTAATGGTAGGTGTGGTGCCCATATCCATCTCATGCTTACTGCCTGTGAAGTTTTGCTTTAGATCTTTCTCAGGTCTCTTCACAGGAGTTGATCTCTGAAGAAATTGACTTACATCTCAAATCATCTTGCCATTTGGATTGAGTGAGAAAGGGGAGCTTAATCCAAATTGCTTTTGTATTTGTTCTGAAACCATAGACATGGGTCAATGTTTCTGTCTCAAATTGTAAAATCTCCACTCATATTTCTTGGTCTGTCTGTGCCAACTTCAGCTTTCTCCCTGAAAAGAAAATTATACACAGGAAACACCAATAGGTACATTACATCTTTCATCTAGCATATTAAAAATGCCCATAACACACTAGCCTGTGCTCTAAACACTGGGGACACAAAGATGAATTATTCTTTGATACTATTGCCCTCAGGGTAGAGCCTGTGAGACAATGGGTGACTTGGCCCCAAACCAGATTCAGATCAGTCAAGGTCTTGTGAAAGTAGATGTCACATTCCAAAAGTTCAACCAAAGAAGGCTCACTAAACAACTCTTTAACAGGATGTTGGATGGGTTCAATAGAAACAAGAATAGGAGCTAGTCACCGTGGGAAGTTGTGGCTGCCTGGCTTGACTGGTTTGAGTGGATCTCCAGAGTTCCTGGACTGATGTTTGGTCCTCAGTGTGGTGGTTGAGGCAGTGGGATCTTTAAGAATTGAAACCTACCAAGAAGCTAGAACGTGTATTGGAGGGGGGGGGGGGGGAGTCAATGGAAAAAAAAATGGTGGGCAAATGCAGTCATAATATTCAAGGTACTTATGTGAAAATGGAACCAGGTAAATTGGGTGGACTTGGGAATAGGTGGACTTGGGAGAAATGAGGAAAAACAATGGAGAGGGTGACGCTGATCATAATGCATTACATTCATAAACTAGATTCATACCCATTTGTACATTACAATAAAAATAAATAGCCATGTGCTGGTAGTGCACACCTGAAAACCTAGCCACTCAAGAGGCTGAGACCTAAGGATCAAGGTTCAAAGCCAGCCCACGCAAGAAAGTCTGGGAGAGTCTTATTTCTATTCAACAACAAAAAGCCAGACGTGGACACAGGCCTCAAATGGTAGAGTGCTAGTCTTGAGTAAAGCAGTTAAGGGACAGTGCTCAGGCACAGAGTTCAAGCCCCAGTACTGGCACTAAGATAGATAAATAAACAAAATCCCTCAGAAGAGATTCTAGTAGATCTTAAGGCCCCATGATAGTAATTTTAGGAGACCAAGCCTGACACCACATCTCTCTGACTTCCTGTCTGGCAATGCCTTCTCTTCCTCTTGCATAAGTGCCTGCCTTCATCCAGGCCATTGGCCATAAGGTGATACAGTTAGGGGCCCTCTCCAGAGCCAGTGTCATGCTGCTTGGACAAAATAGAACTCTTTTCTTGATACATTTACACAGCCTAGGGTATTTTGTTATAGCAGGGAACAGTCATTTTACTGGCGCCCAGAGCAAGCTTGGGGCCAGATGAAGTGGTGTTGTGACAGAAAAATACATCCTCTGCCCACCTGTCTTCCTTCCCCTCTGAACTCCAGCCCCTGGCCAGAGTTCAGATTCCAGGAGTCCTAGCAAAACAGCAAAAGAGGTTTAGACTCCCTGACCCAAGGGACAGGTAACAGAAGAGGATGTGGTTAGCATGGAAAGAACCAGAATGGCTCTTTGTCGGTTTTGTTCTGTAGTTCTTCTTTCTGTCAATATTAGCTATGAGAGTTGCCTATTTCAAGTCTTCTAAAGTAAGCATTCTTTTTTTTTTTTTCCTAAAGTAAGCATTCTTTAGCACTTTCTTTTTTCAGACTGATCTCTCCCAAGACTTGTCAGAAAGCACCATTCATACAGAAGCAGAAATATGTCGAGCTGCAGATACATCATCAGCTTAGGGTTAATTAAATATTCACAACATTCCGTGTGTGTGGTGGGCCCAAGGGGAAAGCAGTAAGGATGAGAGAGACTTCCTCTGTGCATGTGCATGGAAATGATGCACAACCCCTAGGACTTGGAGCTAGAGAGAGAAGGAAAGGGTCCACTTGCCCTGCACTGGTTGGCTCAGGGTCATTTGCAGCATGCGCTAAACCAGCAAACCTCATTTACAAAGTTGAAATCAATATTCAAGGGGGAAAAAAGACTACTTAACTTTGAAGGAACTCTAATCTGTTTAATCAAATGTATAATTGATTCTCATCCACCTAGGCTAACATAGAGATCTTTATTATCTTTATTATTCTCTACCCTAGAAACATGTTCATATGGTTCTTGCAGTTTTTCGTTTTTTATTAATTGTGTGAAATAATGGATTTCAGGGTAACAATTGCACCTGACATTTGTGTCTGTGCTAGTACTGAAGCTTGAACTCAGAGCCTAGGCTCTGTCCCTTAGCTTTTCCACTCAAGGCTGGGACTCTCTACCACTTGAGCAACACTTCCGACTTTTTGCAGGTTAATTGAAGCTAAAAATCTCACTATCATTTTTTTGCTTGGGCTGCCTTGTGAATAGCTAGAATTACATGTATGAGTCACCAATATCAAGCTATATTTTACGTTTTTTATTTTTTAAGAAACACTACTTTTTATTTTGGTAGTACTGGGGTTTGAACTCAAGGTCTTGTTCTTACTAGGCAGGTACACTATTATTTGAGCCACACCCACAGCCCGAAGACTCTACATCTATTTCCTGTAAAAGTATACTTCTTTTTTTAAAAAAAAAATTATCTGGGGCTGGGAAGGTGGCTCAGTGGTAGAGCACTTGCCTTGCATGCCTGAGGCCCTGGGTTCGATTCCTCAGCCCCACATAAGAAAAAAGCCGGAAGTGGTGCTGTGGCTCAAGTGGTAGAGCACTAGCCTTGAGCTGAAGAGCTGAGGGACAGCGCCCAGGCCCAGAGTTCAGGCCCCACGACCGGACCAAAAAAAAATAAAAAATAAAAAAATTTTTAAAAAATTTAAAAAAATTATCTTTAAGCAGTTGTCCAAAGGAGTTGCCATTCAGTAAAGTAGCATATGAATAGAATGTATTTTGATCAATGTCACTCCTTTCCTCATTCTCTCCCATCCCTTACAATCCTACCCTTTCCCTCGATTTTCTTACTTTTGTAGAATATGTATGGAATCTTATGACTATTTCCCTCCTTCCTCTATTCATTTGTCCACCTTTCTGTCTTTAATCCTGCCTTTCCACATTTGAGTGCCTGATTCCAGATGTTTATTTGGTTGCACTGTGAGTTAGCCTTCCTAAGGAATTAGATCGTTTGAATTCTCCCCTGAATCTACCATGTTTTGGTTAATACACTTCTGTATACTTGGATACCACCCCTCATATGTGGAATCTAGAATTAATCTATAAGTAGATTACTATATATATTTGTATATCTTATTTTAAGGCAATATGGCAATAGCATGATTGGAAAGCAGTTGTTTCACAACAGAAGCATTGAAGTCACAAAAGTGAGGTCCCTGCATGTCACTGGGAGGATACGGCTGTCACTAAACATTCTCACCTCCCCGTGGGCACTGAGGAATTGCTCAGTCTGAACTCCCCACTCTATCTTGAAGTCTTGTCATGGTTCTGTGCATTTCAGACCTGCCATGGCTCTGTGCCCTGCTCTTAGGAATCTGCATTCTCTTGCTTTTCTAATTTAGCTTGGGGTTTTTTTTCCTATCAAACTAATATATGCACATATTTTAAAGTCAAATCATCCCACAAGGCCTTTGATGAAAGGCACTAGAATCTCTTTGGCATTTTCCACGCCCCAAGGCCACTCCCATGTCCCAAGTAAAACACATATTTTTGGCCTTTCCTTCCTACTGGAATACCACACACGAGTTTCCTTGGCTTGCTTCTTCTATTTGAAGCCTTACCTTTGCCTTCCCTCTGCAGGGTGTGGGAGGCCTCTTTCCATCCCCTCTGCTAACCATTCAAGACTTCCCTCACTCAGCTACACCCCCTGTATTTCTGTCCTTTCCATATTAGCACAGCTCCCACCCATGTTAGAATGCCAATAAAATTTTGGCATTCAATGTTTACATAACAACGCTTGTAAAAGCTATTCACAGACAAGTCACACCAGGTCCCATGATTATTTTATGAAATTTCTCAAGCACTACTACATTTTCCTTTTCTTTTTTGCACACAACTTCGTTTTCCTGAAAGTGAGCAGTTACCCTGTTGTGTGAATTTAGGTGCATTCATCACTACATCACACCCAAATGGATTGTACCAATCTCTTCTCCATCTCTTCAGTTGTACAAGGATCCTGATGCATCCATTCTTCCTGAAGGGATAACCAGGGCAGTGATTTCTAGTTTATTTCCCCTACTTCCAGGGCTCCTATAGTAGCTTCCAAAGAGATTTCTTCCTTAACAGAAGTTCTCTAACTCTTGTATATCTTAATGGTCCACATTATAGACTCATTAACTCACCCTTAGTGTGATTTTCTAGGATAGAAGATAGATTTCTAGGATATGAGTCTTTGGAAGCCAGTCTTCACTGGTTTTTCTCTCTGGAGTTAACACTAAGCTAATGCTAACACTAAGCTAACACTAATGCTATTCTGATTCTTGATTCATCATCAGTGGACGCTGCTTGTCTCTGAAATTGCTTTGAGTCTTCTATATCTTGAATTTAAAGAAATGTTTAATGATATATCTTGATGTAAACCATTTTCAGACTTGGGGTGGGATGCATGATAGGCCCTTTTCATCAAGCAATTAGTGTCCTTTGATTCCAAGCCATGTTTCTTTATTTCTTCCATTATTTCCTCTCCATTATTTCCTGTTTATGCTTCTCTCTGATGAGTTGCTTGTTAGTTTCATGATATCTAGACTGATTCTTTAATTTTCTTATTGTTTTCTCCATCTTCAATTTCTTGCTCTTTTCATGGCCCCTTCATTCCTCTTGGATGGAACTGGGCCCCAGCTTGCTTAGCAGGTGCTCTACCCCTTGAGCCATGCCCTTTTTTTGCTTTAGTTATTTTTCAGTTAGAGTCTCACATTTTTGCCCAAGGATTGCCTTGGACCAAGATCCCCCCACCTATACCTCCCACATAACTGGAATGCCAGGTGTGAACCATTGCACCCAGGTTAAACTCAGGGCCTCATGATTGCTTAGTGTATTTGCTCATGCTTGTCACTCTACTACTAGAGCCATACCTCCATTCAGGCATTTTGCTGGTAAATTGGTGATGAACTCTCATGGACTTTTCCCAAGCCGGCCTTGAACTATGATCAGATACAGATATTAGCCTCTCAAGTAGCTAAGACTAAAAGTGTGAGCAACTCATAGTGTCCAAGGATCTAGCAGCCAACAATATAAGGTCATGGACCCTTGAGACGGACACTAAAATCCTACCCAAACTATAGCACACATTCATTTGTAAAACACCTGCTGCTCTCTGCCTGGCTTCCTTCTCCTGTGCCTGGTGATCCTACTTCAGACAATCTCAGGTTACCCTCTTCAGAGAACAGAGTTGTATTCTGCTGCTGCTGCTACTGCTGCTGTTGTTGCTATATCAATCTGTCCTCTACTCCTGATTGTCTCTGTGGATCCATTTATAGCATTTCAGGGGGTTGCAAAAGGGGGTGGTGCCCGGTGCTAAGAGTAGGCTGCTTCATTTGCCTAAACTGCAAAATTTAAAAAGACACCAAAACCTCAGTCATCAAGACAAATAATGCATAGCACAACCTTTTAATAAATCAAAATTGATACAAAGTCCAGGATGTGTGTAATTGAATTTTTTTCTTGCCTCACGCTCTGTGTGGTTCAGCCTGCTTGGTCCAATCCATGACCTTCTACCAGAAGCTTTGACAGTGTCATCAGGATTTTCTTGACTGCATTGGTCTGTAAACCTTACAAGTGGCTGAAGGTTGTATTATCACTCATCTATCATGGAAACTATTTTGAACAACCAAGGACTCAGGGCTCACTTTAGTCTGGCACAAGCACTTTTTTACACAGTGGAAGACTGACACATCTAGTAGCAGTGGTCATAAGTGTATGCCCTACAAGTAATATTTCTTGCCTATAAAAAGCTCTAATTTGAGGGGCTGGGAAGGTGGCTCAGTGGTAGAGCGCTTGCCTTGCATGCATGAGGCCCTGGGTTCGATTCCTCAGCACCCCATAAGCAAAAAGAAAAAAAAGCTGGAAGTGGCGCTGAGGCTCAAGTGGTAGAGCGCTAGCCTTGAGCTGAAGAGCTGAGGGACAGCGCCCAGGCCCAGAGTTCATGCCCCACGACTGGACCCCCCCCCCCAAAACAAAGCTCTAATTTGAAAAACTTTAGTGAATTAAACCATTTATGCATGTGGTGATAAAACAGAAAGAAGCCACCATTGGCAGCTTTAAATCTATAGGAACTTTTGGAAAATATGCCAGTGACTAGTCAACCTTTATTACTATTATGGAAGCTTTATTAGCTTCCACTTCCAAATGACAGAAAAATAATACTTTTTCATTTAAAATTATATGTTAGATTTATTAATTCGAATATAATTTCTATTATAAGTGACTCTAAAAATCTATGGACTTCATTATGACATTTTCTTGTGTGTGTGCTGGTACTGGGGCTTGAACTCAGGACCTCATATTCTAACCTAGCCAATTCCCAATTGGCACTCTGCCATTGAACCACAGATCCACTTCCAAGTTTTTGCTGGTTAATTGGAAATTTAAAAAAAAATCTCATAAATTTGACTGTTTGGGCTAGTTTTGAATGGCAACCCTCAGATCTCAGCCTCTTGAACAGCTAGGATTATAGATGTGAGCCACCATACCTGGCTCATTATAGCCCATTCAGACATTCATACCATGCGTTTCAATCACATTGAAGTATTGCTTATGCTCCTCTTTGGCTCCTGTCCCCTTCCCACTGCCCCGCTTCCCTCACAAAGCTCCCCTCCTACTTGTATGCCTTTTTTCAATTTTTGTTTTGACTTCACAAACTCTCTTAAGGTCCATGTTTATTAAAGTTTTTGTTTCAAGGCCAACATCACTTAAATTTACAGACAACAGAACTTTTTCAATGGGATAAAAAAAAAAAAACTTGTGACTAATTTTCTAAAATCACAATTCATTCATGTTGTACTGTACTGTTGATGGTCCACACTATGCCAGATACAAAATGAGATATTATCATTCTGAAATGACTCAGAGGAGATGTCAGCATACTGGGGACAATGACATCCAACCAGTCTGATAAAGTACATGTGCACATGTTGCAGTATACATGCTGCAATATACGTTTATATCTTTTTCAAAACGTAGGTACCACATCAAAATCACATTGGGATTCCACTTCACCCTAGTTAGAATGGCTATAATCAAAAAATCGAATAACAACAGATGCTGGAGGAGATGTGGCCCCCTATGGTATATCCCCTGTTGTCACTGTACTTGATTTTGGGACCCTGCATCTTGTATATAAATTTATCTAATTTGGGGGAGGGAAGGGGAATAACAAAATGCTGAAACAAGGACACAGGATGACCCATTGCAACAATGATACTCACAAGACACTATGTTGGAAATGAACTTCACAACTTCTGGGGTGGGGGAAGTGAGGGAGGGAAGGGATAGTGGGAGAGCAACAAAGGAGGAGGTAGCAATGCTCCACAAGAAATGTACTCACTACCTTACTCATGTAACTGTATCCCCTCTGTATAGCATCTTTACAATAAAATAAAATTTTAAAAAATCTAGGTGCCAGGGCTAAGAGTATGCCTCAAGTAGTAATGTACTTGCCTATCAAGCTCAAGGTGTTTGGTTCAAACCCCAGTACCACCAAAGGAAAGAAAAAGAAAGAAAGAAAGCTCTAAATTTCACATACCTATGAGAGAAAACTATATTGCATTATATGTTACATTTGTTTCTCTGAGTCAGGGTTTTCTATCAGGATTTATGTCAACAATTTCCTTCCAATATCCCAACCTTAAAACTTTAGTCAAGGGGGCTGGGAAGGTGGCTCAGTGGTAGAGTGCTTGCCTTGCATGCATGAGGCCCTGGGTTCGATTCCTCAGCACCACATAAGCAGAAAAAGCTGAAAGTGGGGCTGACGCTCAAGTGGTAGAGTGCTAGCCTTCAGCTGAAGATCTGAGGGACAGCACCCAGGCCCAGAGTTCAGGCCCCAAGACCGACCAAAAAAAAAAGAAAAAACTTTAGTCAATAATCCTCTAGATTGAACTCAGACACCTCAGCTTTTATTTGTGCTAATGCAAATCCTGCTTCTCCTTCCTTTGACCTTGACACTGTTAGATTATACACTAGTAGATCATAATCCACAGAACCATTATGAGAAAAGGTCAGGATCTCCCCATTATCTGATATTTTCTAATGATTACTTGATTCTTCTAGAAAAATTACACTGTACTGCACACAAATCCTGCTTCGGTCTTTTCTGCATGGTAGCCACATTCCTGGACACTGTCTCATTGATGCCACTCTGGATACTATTTCAAAAGCCTCACCCTCTGGTCTCTGTAGGAACTTTCCCCCAAAGCTCCTGGCCTTACACTTCAACAAAGTAGGCCATGTTCAAAAGCAAGAGTGGCACTCCCGTGGGAATATTATAAGAGGTGCTCAAGTTTCCACCTGTACTTGGATACCCAAGAGAGAAGGAACTCTAAAATTTCACAGTAACATTATGAGTTTTCTTTAGAAACATATTGTCTTGCTATGTGAATACCCGGGGAAAAAATGTGAGGACACATGGCTGGCAGTTCTGTGTTTTCTGAACTTTGGTTCAGTGTGTGCACGTGTGTGTGTATGTGCGCGCGCACACACCTAGCTACTCTACAAAGTGGATTCTTTCTGCAAGGGGCCAGGTAAGAACAAAGTCTCATTATGGAAAGAAGCATTACCTCACAGTTCACAGACTAATTGGACCACACCTGAAGTACTTTGTTCTGTCTCCAGAAGCTTAGTTAGAGACTGATAAGGGACTGGTAAGAGGCCAGGAGAAAAGAAAACAATACAGAGACCCAGGAAAGGAAAGCTACCAGAGTGTGAAACAGGCATCTCAAGAATCATCAATCATCAAGAATCAGCAATCATCCTCAGCTGGCACTGGTAGCTCATGGCTGTAATCCTAGCTATTTAGGAGGCTGAGACCTGAAAGAGCATGGTTCCAAAGCAGCCCAGCCAGAAAAGTACAGGGTATCCCATCTGCAAAATAACCAGCAAAAAGACAGGCTGAAGATGTAGCTCAAGTAATAGAGCACCAGCTATGAGCAAGAAGGCAGAGTAAGAGTACAAGGCCCTGAGTTGAAGCCACAGTATCATGAAAAAAAATGGGAAAAAAGAAAAGAAAGGAAAGGAAGGAGGAAGAAAGGAAGGAAGAGAGAGAGAAACAGAAGGAAGGAAGGAAGGAAGGAAGGAAGGAAGGAAGGAAGGAAGGAAGGAAGGAAGGAAGGAAGGAAGGAAGGAAGGAAGGAAAGAAGGAAGGAAGGAAGGGAGGGAGGGAGGGAGGGGGGGGGGAAGGGAAAAGAAGGGAAGGGAGTAGGAAAAGGAGAGAAGGAATGAAAAAAGAAAGGGAGGGAGGGAAAGACAGCAGGAGAGTGAAAGAAACCATCTTCAACCTCCATTATTTACCAAGTATTTAGTGAGAATCTAAAAATGTTCAGGTCTCTACATTTAAGACAATGCAAAGGTAAGATCTAGCCTGTTCCTTCAAGCACTCAGCATATAGAAAATACGTGGTCCGAGAGATTTTAATATATAGGTGGACCTGGCTTTATCGTGTTCACTGGACTGCACTTAGCCTTTTTGTGCTCCCTGGATATTGCACCCTTATTTTATTTTATTTTTTTTTGCCAGTCATGGTGCCTGAACTCTGGGCCTGGGCACTGTCCCTCAGCTCTTCAGCTCAAGGCTAGCGCTCTACCACTTGAGCCACAGCGCCACTTCTGGCTTTTTCTGTTTATGTGGTGCTGAGGAATTGAACCCAGGGCCTCATGCATGCAAGGCAAGCACTCTACCACTGAGCCACCTTCCCAGCCCCTCTATTGCACCCTTATAAATTGAAGTTTTGTAGCAGCTATACGGAAAGCAATCCACCTACATCCTGTGTGTACACGTAAGGCCTCTGTGTCACATTTAGTGGGTTTTTTGTTTTGTTTTGTTTTGTTTGTTTTTGAGGTGCATAGTGGGTTTTGCTCTTATAAACCTATGAGTCTGCAGTCCAGTGTTAATGTGCCTTCTGCAGGCACTGGGAAACCACTTTATTGTGCTGTTCACTTTTTGGCAGTGATTTGGAAGTGAGCCTATGCTACCTCTGCTTGTACAGGCAGCTCAAACCTTACCAGTTGGATTTCTTCATCTGAAGTACTGGTTACTTTCCAGAGCTTTTTCTACATAAACATAGAATCACCACGCTAGATCAACAAACACAAAGCAAGAAAGCATTCCTCTGCCTTCCATCAAAACAAAACTTTAACTGAAAACCAAAGTAAGATCTGTTATAAAGTGGGCACCCATGTTCAGGCACCTGGAAGTGGTCCAGAGAATTGTGACTCTGAAGCAAAGAGAAAGTGGCTTCCTGAGCAAAACCTCTTTTATCTGTGATTCAGAAACTACCATAAACCTAGTCATTGGGCTTGGACCTGGCAAACAATGGCCATGTGGAGTATGTTCATTTGTGGTATAAAAGAAAATTATGAAAAAAACAATTTTTAATGGAGCAATAAAATCTGTTTTCTCAACTATGTGGTGCATCACAGTTCTATTAGTCTCCCACAGTTGCTATAAGTTACCACAGAGTGAATGGCTTGAAACATTTCAGTGTATCTTACATCTGTTTAGGCTAGGACTTTTGCAGGGGACTACTCACTGTGCTAAAACCAAGTTGCTGAGAAGATCTCATTCATTTCAAAAGCCCCAGGGGCGGAAGTTGGGCTGCCTTTTCCAGATCCTGGGGGCGTCCACATTCCTTGGCTCCTAGCCATTCCTCCCTCTCCAAAGCCAGCAATGTGGGATTGTCTGTTTGTGGCACCCTTGCTCTGCCTCCCTCTTCCACTTTTGAGGGCCCTGGGATGCCACTGAACCTACTTAGATTAACCAGGTAAACAGTAGATCTTATTTAGGTCTACTGATTAGAAGCCCTAATTACTCTTTGTAATGTAAATGATCATGTTGATCTCCTAGCCCCCAGTACCTAAGAATGTAATCCTGTTTGGAAATAGAGCTGTTGCAGGTGTCCTCAGATAAGAAGAGCTGGTAGTGAGCCCCTCCCCTGACATAGCCTGCATCCTCATAGCCATGTGAGAACACACCTGGGCATACTGACAGAGAGAACATTATATGGACACACTAACAGAGCAATGCACCTACAGACCAAAAAGAAAAATATGACTGGAATGAACACAGATTGTAAGAGGTAAGGAAGGACTTACCCCTCCCCAAAACTTCAGAGGAACTGTGGCCCCCATCAACACTTTTCTTTCAGACTTTGGCCTCCAAAACTGTGAGAAAGAAAAAAAAGTTCTTGTTTTAATTCACTGAGCTCCTGATGCTTTGTTATAGCAGCAATAGGGAGCTGATACATCATGTGATATGTGATTTCCAGTGAGATTGTCAGGGTGCTTGGAGATCAACCTTCCTGTTGATTGCCTGTTCTGTTCTGACAGCATGATGTGCAGCTCCACCTGGTCAAGGCCTTTGTGCTGTGTCTCCCCTTAATGAAAGGCAGAAGTAGAGGAGAAGAAAATAAGAGGGGCCATGGTCATGCTTTTTTATTTTTGGTCCATCATGGGGCTTGAACTCAGGGCCTAAGCTCTGTCCTCCTGAGCTTTTTTGCTCAAGGCTAACACTATACCACTCTGAGCCACAGCACTACTTCCAGTTTTCAGGTGGTTAGTTGGAGATAAACATCTCACAGACTTTCTTGCCCAGGCTGGCATTGAACCCTGATCCTTGCATCTCAGCCTCCTGAGTAGCTAGGATTATAGGCATGAGCCACCAACACCCAGCAGGATCATCTTTTTTATTAGTAACCCACTCTTATTCCTGTGAGCAGATCTCTTAAGACCTGATCAGCATTTCAAGCCCCCATCTGTCATCAGAGATGCTTTTCACAGCCCTGCCTCTTTCCAGGTATTACACAATATCAAAAATACTCTATTCACTACTACATGAAGAGCTTTCCAATGTAATAGTAAATAAAATGCTGAATGCAGCAACTGGGGAAAACAAAAACAAACGTATAACAACAACAAAAATAAGCCTTTGCTGCCTGTATTCTTTTGTTCAATTACCATGAAGGATTACAATGACCAGATCTTGCTTTAGATCAGCCTGCATCCCTAAGAGGGCTGCCTCTCTATCTTGCTTTATGCCATCTTCTGGTTGCTCTGCCCCATACTGGAAAGAGCTCTGGGCTCTGGATTGTAGAAAAATATGTGTTAGTCCTTTAGCTTCCTAGGAGTGATTATATGCCACCTGATGCTGCCCAGTGGACTCACGTCCTGGAGTATTTATCAGTGTGTTACCAATGAACCTTACAACAGTGCTTGTGTGTGAGCGGGCTCTCCTCCAGTTCAGTTCTCTTGATTGGTTTTAGACATCCCAAAGACAAACAAACCCACCCCTAAAATTCTACTGTTACAGGCTCCACAATGAATTCCTCGACGTTATCAAGGAGAATGTGTTAGCTTCCACCTTAAAGAAATCTCCATTCTCACAGGGCCTCGGGCTCCTGATCAAATCCTTCTTCCCATAATGCTGTGATGTTCCTGTGCAAATGCCTCTTCTTTCCATAACTCCCTGGGTGCCTGCTCAACCAATCAAAAGAGCCAGGGCAGCATGTGCAGAAGCCTTCAAGCAATCAGTGCAAAGCCCAGCAGAGGAGAAGTGAGAGGAGTCCTCTACTACTAAACCTCTCTCAAAAAGGACTCCATTGGACTCCTCTTCAAATGGGGAGCTGCTTTCTGTTATGGCTTTCCTTTCACTTTCAAATAAACTTACTCTGGTACTTTACAAAAAGAAAAAGAGAAACACACACCTTTGATTCCCAAATGGAATCCTAATATGGGGCCCTATATGCTTGAGGATACAGCCCAGCCATGCCAGAGGAGTTTGCATTGTCCTGGAGCTGAGGCAAAAAGAAGGTGGCCCATTTCTGACAGCATCCTGCAATGGAGATCCAGAACAATGACTCCAGAGAGCTGAGGCTGGTCACCCAGGCTCATATCTGAAAAGACCGGGCAGGTGTGAGCCTTGGGGGGAGGGGAGGAGGCTGCCCTTATCTGTACTTGGTGCAAAGCCAGGCTTCAAAGCTACCGCCACACACTGAGAAAGGAGCCCAAGGCCATGGAAAAAGAGCGTGTCAGTCGGGATCTGTTGAAACCCTGGGAAAGTGAGTTTTAATCAGGGCAGTGGGAGGCCCTGAAAAGGGTCAGAGCCAGCAGAGGAAGTGGACTGAGTATCTGGCTTGTCTTCTAGCTCCCAAGATCACAGCTTGGTTCAAACAGAGGACAGAGCCTGAAACTCACCCCACACAACCCTGTGGCCTGAGAAAGCCTCCTAACCTCACAGGCCTCAGTTTCCCTTCCTCAAACATCTGCACTTTGGAGATGCCTACGTATTGGTTCCCTCCAAATCTAATACTCAGTTCAGCAACAATCCTTTCTGCAAGGGAAATTATGCTCCTCAGAATGCCAGGGTTTGCACAGCTTGCTCCTCAGGGTACATGGGTCTCCACTATACCAAAGAAACCTAGATCAATTATTCTGGAATGCTGTACTCCAACAGGCTGCACATGCCTGACCCTCAAAGGTAATTAACCCCTTGTCCTTGTTTCCTGGTACCTCACAGCCCTTTCCATGGGCCCTACCCTCTCCTCAGAAACCCCAGTTCTCTCTGTCCCTAGTTGGGGAGGCTCAGAGCCCTCTATCTGAGCTGAACTATCAGGTGCAGCGCTGTTCATGGCTAGCTGATGAAGGGACCCCTGAGAAGACTTTTGTAGAACTAATTGTTATCTTGTCACATGCCTGTGAACTGGTGGCCCATCCTATAATCCTAGCTACTCAGGAAACTGAAATCTGAGGATGATGGGTTGAAGCCAGCCAGCCTGGGCAGAAAGGCCTGAGAAACTGTTATCTCCAATTATCTAGCAAAAAGCCAGGAGTGGAGCTTTGGTTCAAGGCTTGCATGAAAAAGCTAAGAGACAATTCCTAGACCCTGAGTTCAAGCCTCAGTATTGGTACATGCACGCACACACATACACACACACACACTCACACACACTCACTGCCCATCTAGAATGATCTACCCTTTCTTGTCTACTGTTCTTCTTGCTTTAGTAATTCAAGATAGGATACAACAGCTCCCCAGCTGACACTGTGGTGGCAAGGAGAGCCTAAAGAGACCTTGGCCCCCACACACCAAGGTGACTTTGAAGGCAGAGCCACCTGAGCACATGATGCTAAAGCAGGTCAAAAGAACAAAGTAAGTGTGTGTGTGTGTGTATGTGTGTGTGTGTGTGTGTGTGTGTGTGTGCTCGCCAGTACTGGGATTAACATCAGGGCCTGGATGATATCCTTTAGTCTTTTTGTACAAGACTGGTACTGTACTACTTAAGCCATACTTCCACTTCTAGCTTTTTGCTGGTTAATTGGAGATAAGAGTATCACAGACATTCCTTCTCTGGGGCTGGTTTTAAACTACAATCCTCAGATTTCAACTTCCTAAATAGCTGCAACTTGAACTCTTTTATTTTTGTATGTTTTCTCTTTATACCATTTATCTTCTTTTTCTTAATAGATATCTTTTATTGTAAAGATGCTGTACAGAGGGGTTACAGTTACATGAGCAAGGTAATGAGTCCATTTCCTATCGCACATTATTACACTCACCTTTATTTTTCCCCTACCGTCCCTTTCCTCTCCACCCCCCCAACTCTTCCCTCCTCTCCCCTCCCCCCTGCCAAGTTGTAAAGTTCATTTTCAACATACTGTCTTGTACATCTCATTGTTATAATGGGTCATCCTGTATCCTTATTTCAGCATTTTGTTATTTCCCTTTTCCTCTCCAAATTAGGAGAAAACTGCATATACAAGATGCAGGACATCAGAATCAAATACAGTGACAACAGGAGTTGTACCATGGGGGAAGAACATACAAAGAAACAAAAAAATCACATAGTACATTAAAAAGAATAGCAACAAAGATAAAACCTCTTGAGTCCCTATATTGGGGTTCATTTCACTTAGCATCAAGTTATATGGTCATATATGCATAGCTTTTGACCTCTTCTGCTTGTCCTAGACATATACTAGTTATTGCAAATAAGGGAAACCATGGGACCTATGTTTCTTTGGGTCTGGCTTATTTCACTTAATATATTTTTTTCCATGTCTTTCCATTTCCTAACAAATGGGGCAATGTCATTCTTTCCCATGGAGGCATAGAATTCCATTGTGTATATATACCACATTTTCTTTTTTTTTTTTTTTTTGGGTCCGGTCGTGGGGCCTGAACTCTGGCCTGAGCGCTGTCCCTCAGGTCTTCAGCTCAAGGCTAGTGCTCTACCACTTGAGCCACAGCGCCACTTCCGGCTTTTTTTTTTCTTTTTGCTTATGTGGTGCTGAGGAATCGAACCCAGGGCCTCAGGCATGCAAGGCAAGCGCTCTACCACTGAGCCAACTTCCCAGCCCTATACCACATTTTCTTGATCCATTCATCTACTGAGGGGCATCTGGATTGGTTCCATATCTTAGCTATGATAAATAATGCTGCAATAAACATAGTTAGCTGTAGTATGGTCTTGTTTGTGATCATTTGGGTAAATCCCCCAAAGTGGGATTGCTGAGTCTTAGGGGAGCTGTATGTGGAGTCTTTTGAGGAACCTCCATACTGCTTTCCAAAGTGGTTGAACAAGTTTACACTCTCACCATCAATGCAGTATCCCTTCTGTCCACATTCCCTCCAGCATCTGTTGTTATTAGAGTTCTTGATTATAGCCATTCTAATTGGGGTGAGGTGGAATCTCAATGTTGTTTTGAGTTGCATTTCTTTTATGGCTAGAGAGGTTGAGCATTTCTTCATGTGTCTATTGGCCATTCTTATTTCCTCTTCAGAGAAGTCTCTCTTTAAGCCTTTAGCCCACTTATTAATCGGGCAGTTGTTTCTTTGATGATTTGTTGTTGGGGGATTTAATTTTTTTGAGTTCTAAGTATATTTTAGATATGAGACCCTTGTCCGTTGTGGCTAGTGAAAATCTCCCAATCCATGGGCTTTCTATTGATCTTGCTAGCTATGTCCTTTGCCTTGCAAAAGCTCTGCAATTTCATGAAATCCCATTTGTCCAACCTTTCTTTGATTTGTTGTGTTTCTGGGTCTTTATTAAGAAAATTTTGGCCTGTGCCAAGGAGCCCTAGAGTTTCTCCTATTCCATCCTGTAATGTTATCAGAGTGTCTGCTTTGACTTTGAGGTCTTTGATTCATTTGGAGTTGATTCTGGTGCAGGGTGATATATAAGGATCTAGTTTTAGTTTTCTACAGGTGTTTAACCAATTTTGCCTGCATCATTTACTGAAAAGGCTGTCTTTCTTCCATTCTATTTTTTTAGCTCCCTTATTGAAGATTAGATAGCTATAGGTCTGTGGGTTCATTTCTGGGTCTTCAGTTCTATTCCATTGGTCCTCAGGTCTGTTCTTGTGCCAGTATCAAGCTGTTTTGATTACTATGGTTTTGTAGTAGAGTTTGAAGTTTGGTATTGATATTCCTCTAGCACTGTTTCTTTCTGCTAAGGATTGTTTTTGCTATTCAGGGTCTTTTATTGTTCCATATGAATTTTTGGATTGCTTCTTCTATTTCCTTGAAGAATGAGATTGGGATATTGATAGGTATCATATTGAATTTATAGATAGCCTCTGGAAGTATTGCCATTTTCATGATGTTGATCCTCCCAATCCAGGAGCATGGGAGGTTTTTTCACTTCTTTAGTTCTGCTTTAATTTCCCTTTTCAGGTTTTTAAAGTTTTCATCATAGGGGTCCTTCACTCCTAGGTATTTTATTTTTTGTGGGACTTTTACAAAAGGAGTTGTTTTCCTGATTTTAGCCCCGCACTTCTCATTATTGGCATAGAGGAAGGCCATTGATTTTTGAGGGTTAATTTTGTATCCTTCTACTTTGCCAAAGTTTTGAATCAGCTCGAGTAACTTGGGAGTGGAGTCCATGGGGTTCTTTACAAGATCGTGTCATCTGCAAAGAGGGAGAGTTTTACTTCATCTTTCCCTATTTGAATCCCCTCTATGTTTACATAATGTCTTATTGCTCTTGCTGGGCATTCTAATACTAAATTGAAGAGAAGTGGAAAGAGTGGACATGTTTGTCTCATGGAACATGAACTCTTAAGACATTAAACCTTTGAAATTATGAACTGCTTAAATGCCGGCTAGTGAAAGGGCATCCCACGAAGATACACACCGTTGCAAACATCATGTGGTCTGGCATCCCAGAATCCTTTCCATGCATGCCTAAGCTGGGACACTTCAGGAGCCCACCTAGCCCTTCTTCCTCATGCCCTCTAGTGGTAGAGAAGGAACTCTTCTGCTTTTCCAGAGAATCTGCCTTCAGGTTGGCTTCCATTTCCCTTGAATCTCTCCTTCCCCTTCCTCCACGGCCTTGGGCCTTCAGCTCTCAGAATCACACAGTGGACTCAGAAATGTCTTTGTTCCCATGCCAGAACTGGCTCTCACAGCACCCAAGTGAGACTTGCCCAATTGCAATCCTGCCTGCCCTGCCCTGGGAGCAGGCAGCTGGCTCTCATCCCTTGAGGGTGAGATGCATGGCTTCCTGCAGAACCATCCAAAGTGGGAGCCCTGAGGAGTCATTCAAAAGTAAGCACCCTCTTATCTTCCTGAGCTCCAGAAAGAAATAAATGAGTTCTGAATTCCAAGCTCCATCATGCTCTGGGCTTAGAGACTGGGGTGGTAGTATAGGTACTGCTACATTCCCAGACACCATTTTTTGCTCCTGGCCAATTTCCCTGCCCCCCCCCCTCCAACCATTGCTCTGCCCTTTGTCCTGTTGAGGATAGAACCCCAGGCATCACAGATGCTACCTACCTCTGAGGGTGGTACTGTAGAGAAAATGAATCTCTGAAGTCATCTCTGAGCTTCCAGACCTTGCCAGGAAACATGCTCCCTCTGGTCTTACAGTTACTTATAAGCTAAGATTAGACCAGTCATTGCCTGTGGTCCCCAGCCCCTCATCAAAAGGAGATGTTTTCGTGTGAATCTTGTCATTACACACCCATATTGTGTGTGTGTGTGTGTGTGTGTGTGTGGCTGTTTTTACTGGAGATTTAACTCAGTGTCTGTACTCTTGCTTGGCTTGTTCTACTCAAGGCTGCTTTCTACCACTTGAGCTATGCCTCCACTTCTGGCTTTTGCCTGGTTTCTTGGCAATAAGAGTCTTACAGTCTTTCTTTTCTTGGCTGGCTTTGAACTGCCATCCTCAGATCTCAGCCTCTTGTGTAGCTAGAGCTTGTAGACCTGAGCCAACTATACTTGGCTCTGTTTCTGCCTTAGAATTGGTCCCCATTGCCTTCAGGTTCAAGGGTGGCCTCTTCGGCTCAATTCTATACAGAGCTTCTAGCACCCTGACACACCATGGTCCCCCATGGGTTACATACTTCCACCCCCTGGGGACTCTCCCCACACAGAGCAACACGATGCTCTGTGTAGATGCACAGATTCCTGTGTACCCCAAAACAATCTGTTTTGGAGCATATCTTGGTAAGTTGTTGTTTATTTAATGCCCTGTATTATTTGTTCATTGCTCCCAGCAACCAAAAGCATTCACAGAGAATTTTTTAAAATGCAAATCCTTCATCATGCTTTGGCAAAGACTGGCAGCTTCCCAAGAGCAAGAATAAGGCCCTATGATTATTTGACTTTCCATTTCCTGTATTAGAAGATAATAACTTTGAGGAAATTAAACAGCTTGCTACTGTGAGTTTGGATTTATACATATATTTCAAGCCGGGTGCCAGTGGCTCATGCCTATCATCCTAGCTACTCAGGAGGCTGAGATCTGAGGATCACAGTTCAAAGCCAGCCTGGGCAGGAAATTCCTTGAGACTTATCTCCAATAAACCACAGGAAAACCAGAAGTGGGGCTATGGCTCAATAGCTCAAGTGGTAGAGTGCTAGCATTGAGCTGAATTGCTGAGGGACAGCTCCCAGGGCCAGAGTTCAAACCCCACAACTGAAAAAAAAATCTATCAGCATGTTGGTTAAAAAAAATCTAACCAGGCTCATTTGTACTTCTAAGTGCAAAACTTAGGGAATGCTTAATATGGCATATGTAAAGTTGTATTGAGGTTATACAATCAAAATATTCTAGCCAGCTGGGCACCGGTGGCTCACACCTGTAAACCTAGCTACACAAAAGGCTGATATCTAAGATCACAATTCAAAGCCAGCCTGGACAGGAAAGTCTGTGTGACGTTTTTTTCTCCAATTAACCACCAAAAGCTGGAAGTTGAGCTATGACTCAAGTGGTAGAGTACCAATTTTGAGGGATAAAACTAAAGGACAGGGCCCAGATCCTGAATTCAAGCTCTAGTACCAGCACACACACACACACACACACACACACACACACACAAATTCCAGTCTCATACCTTTCCTAAAACCCCTCCCTGCCTTTTTTTTTTTTTTTTTTTTTTTTACATTTTGCCCACTTGCCTTCTTAGGAATATAATCTAGAGTGGCTAGTTCACAAGCCTCTGGTCTCCACTGCCCATGGCCCAGCCTCAGTCCAGGGCCATGCATGCCATCACCCACTGGACACTGGCTCCCAGCTGGAAGGGCTCCTAGAAGTAAGTGACCTCTGACCTTTATATCTTCCCCCTACTCCTGCTGAGTAATTAAATCTCCCAGAACACAGGAGGCCAGGCTCACTACCTGTTTAGAAACCATATCAATATCACTCACAGATATTTAGCTTGGTGGCTGAGCAGCATCAGATTCTCACAGTTCTTAGCCAGGTTCTACATGCTGAGGGAGGTCAGATGCCACACAGAGAAGCCAGCTGCAATGAAGATGCAGGCTGCCTGACACTGTCACTCTCCAGGCCCAAGTGAGACAGATTCAAAAGAACAAGCGGAACTGGAAGTTGACTGGGCAAAACAAAAAAAACTCATGACTTCAGGTCTGGCTGGAGCTAGGTGATCAACAGCTGGTAAAAGCCAGTGCACACAGTTAAGGACACTTTACAAAAACCTGTCTGTTTCCCTGTAGTTAATGGTGAAAGCCACATTGTTCCATCCCAGCCTGGCATGGCTCCCTTGCTCCTCCCAGAGCTGTAATCGTGATGGACAATGGATAGAGTCAGAGGCTCTGTTGAGGCAGGCCTGGGTGGTTAGTCCCAGTGTATTCTTTTGCTAGGGCTACCATAACAGAATACCAAAACCCTGATGGTGTAAATCAATAGAAAAGGAATGTCTCACAGATCTGGAGGCTGATGTCTAAAACAAAGGTGTGTCAGGGCTTCTACTCTGCTCTCTGTGAAACTGGAAGAGGAACTCTTCCTTGCCTTTTTCTAGCTTCAATCTCACTGATAGTCTTCAAGCTCCCTTAGCTTTTAGACACAGAATTCCAAGCATCTAGTGTCATATTACAGTCTCTTCCCAACCCCTTCATGTCTCTTCAAATCATCTTCCTTCTGTACCTGGCTACCTGTGGCCAAATGTCCCTTTTTTATAAGGACATTATTCATTTGGATAGGATCTTCCCTATGTACCACCTCCTAACTTGATTACCTCTGCAAAGACCCTGGTTCTATATAAGGTCGTATGTAGTTCCTGGGACATGAATCAGCCTACCATAAGGGACAAAGAAGGTGGGAAAAAGCAAAAACCAAAGCCTGGAACAACCTTGATGGTGAGACCACTTTCTCTGTGAGTTTATATGAAGAGTCAGTGATAAAGTCCAAGTTACTGGTCCAGGGCCTGATTCATGGGGTACATGTGATAAATGGTCTTGTGATGCCTTCTACATATGGAATGTGTCCACATTCAACTGTACATAGAAGGAAACAGAGCAAGCAATTTAAATACATAGAAGGAAATGAACAATCGGCACCTCTGCCTTTCTCCAGTTCTTTTGCAAAGTTGGGGAATTGGGGTAGAAGTTAGAGCTGAGACTTTGCTTAGACAGCTCTGTGTCCAACCTCACTCTGAGGAAGCATCCCTCCATGGGTTCAATGTCAGGGTAGGATGGAGAAATGCCTGGTTTGTGCCTAATATCTCCTGCCTGCAGCTAATGACTTTGTTGTTGGAGAAAAATAGGGACCAGGGCTTCCCTCGGGTGCCCAGTTTCTATACAAATCAAAGTTACTTAAGATCCACAATGGAAAGCATTTCATGGGGGAGGGGTGTCTCACAAAAAAGGAGATTCTCACAAGGTAGAAATTTTAGCAAGGATCTGTTTTAGTAAAACATAATAGCACAGGGAGAAGGGTAAAGGAAGAGAGAAACATTTCCTGCTTTCTACACAGAAGTGGGAATAAAGACTCAAAATGGCTGTTTTTAATCTGGGGTTTTCCCTCTTGCTGAGTGGTGAACAATATGTGGTCGTGAAGTATAGCAATCTCTAATCATTACAGAGAAGGTGTGGATGGAGCCTGTAACCCAAAATATAGCCAAGATGGGTATTTATAATTATAAATCATGGAGTTATAATCTAGGCTTACCCAAAACACAGAAATAGTAGGTGAGTTTCAGAACTTCTCTTTGCCAGACATGCTCGCCATTTTCTGTTTCTACCTATTGGTGAAGCTTTTGCAGCATTAACATCTCAAAAGAGAAGGCAGATATAGATAGCCCTTTTTGTGTCTATTCCTGGGGCTTAACATCGAAAGGGAGGTGTGAAGGAGGGTGAATATAGTGAAAATACTTTATGCACACATGTGAAAATGGAACAAAGCAGCTTGCTGACACTGGTTTGGGAAGGGGGAGAATGGTGGAGGGGGTGAGTTTGATCAAGGTGCATTTTATGCACATATGCACCCATTAAAATGAAACTTCCTTGTACAACTAGTTGATAGTAGTAAAAAAAAAAAAAGGTGAATAAAACAAAATGATAGAAAAAATCTAAAACTAGGTGTGATCGGAGGGGAACTTTCTGCTTTGGTGTTTCAGTTTTTACATCCTGGTTCTAATTTCTGAGTGTGGCCCTTTTAATATTTTTTATTTTTAATTTCTTTTCACTTCATCTATCTTTCTTGCCTCAACTTTCCAGCCCTGAGTGGGCCAGGTCATGAGAGAGTTGCCAGGACACCATGATTGCTTCTCAGCCAACCATCTGTGGTAAGGGTCCAGGTTGCTCCTTCCTTCATGGACTAGTGGATCTGTGGCCCTCTTGTCCAAGCATGAGCTCACCTGTGGCTCAGCACATGTGTAGCAGCCTCTCTACTGCCTGCTGACACCCCAATGCATCTACTAAGTGTGGCCATGCTAGTACTGCCAGTCTCTCACATAGGGACCTAGGCCTTTGTGACTTTGTCACTATGCTCTGGAGCTAGGTCTCAGGAAGACTGATCCCAGTAAGATGGTTTGGGGATGGTCAAATGGTATCAGGGCTGAATGAAATATTCACCTTTCCTTACTTCTGGCCTCTACCCAAGACCAGACTCCACTGTAGAAAATATACACTGCTCCACATTTTGTCCTCCCAGGCTCTTCGTCTCTGGTCTCCTTTTCTTTACCACCTTAAAACTCCTGCCCCAACACAGAACATCCTCCTCCCGGCATCTGTTCACTGTAGGTGTGATCCCACCTACTGCCATCTGTACCACAGCGGATCTGACCAGGCCTTGTTTTCTTTCCAGGGCCCTTTTTTGTTTTAGAGAAAGAAAGCAGCAGTCTTATTCTTTCTTCCAAACTGAAGCTTGAATTCCTAGGAAAGGGCTGGGAACTGAGGGAGGGCAAGGGAAGATATGGAGAGAGACACTGATAGAACAGAGTGGCCCTCACAGGAAGATCTGGGCACTCTGAGGAGTAAGCCCACATCATGCACTAGCCAGCTGGGAACATCTGGGTGGCTTTTCAAAGCCATCTGGAACACTCTCTCTTCCCTGCCTCTGGTGATCATCCTCTTCTCAGCTGTTCTGTGTTGATAACCAAAGAAAATTAGTGATTGATAACAGCTGTGATGCTATTGTAACACTAACTCATTCTGTACATGCACATGTATGTACATCTCTCTGTCCCTCTGTCTCTCTGTCTCTCTGTCTCTGTCTCTGTCTGTCTGTCTGTCTGTCTGTCTGTCTGTCTGTCTGTCTGTCTCTCTCTCTCTCTCTCTCTCTCTCACACACACACACACACACACACACACACACACACACACCATTCAGTTTTGACCACTGCTTGCCCAAAGGGCTGCCCTGAGGCTTCAGGAATCTCCTGCCTGTTTCTTGAGCAATTGGGGCTATTGATTACACTGGATTCCACAGTTTATTTTTGTACAAATTTGGTAGCCGTTCGAATTTGTTAAAAAGTTAAGTGAGCACAATCCATGTGTCCATCAATGGATGAGTGGATAAACATAATGTGAAATAGACACTGGGTGGAATAGTATTCATTCTTGAAAAAGAAGGAAATTCTGGTATATGCTAAAACACACATGAGTCATAGAGCATTAAGCAAAGTGAAATGGGCCAGTCACAAAAAAAAACCCAAAACAGTTTTTGAGTTTATTTAGACCTAGAGAAGTCAAATTCATAGTAACAGAGAAGTCAAATTCATAGTAACAGAAAGAGAATAGCAGTTACCAGCAGTTGAGGGAGAAAAAATGGAGGAGGTGTTAATGATTAATGGGAAGAGTGACAGTTTTTACTAATGTGACAGTTTTTACTCAGACCTGGAGATCATAGTGGTGATTACTGAACAAGAATATGAATGTATAATAACTTTTATGTTAGATCTATTTTCACAACAATAAAAGAAGTTGAATGAACAAACACACCACTATGGCAAGATAGGAGCTGGTAGTGAAGACCCACCCAGTTGACAAATAGTGGGCACCTGCCATGCTGTGGCATTACAGGTGCCAAGCTCTGTTCCAGAAGCTTCCCTTACAGCTGGAGGGCAGTCCCAGGCGTGCAGGTGCTTTGATTCCAGTAGTGGACCTGGGAGGAGGTAAATAAAGAGAAATAGGCAATGATTTGGGGATAGTTATATAAGGGTCATACAGAAAAATAAGGCCAGGTGAGGAGCCACAGAGGGACGTTGGTAGGGGAGGAGGGTGGTCTCTGAATTGAGACCAGAGGTCAAGGAATGCCCTACACTACCCATCAGGAGATTTAAGCAGAGACCTAGGCAAATTAGGCAATGGAAGGACTAAGGGCTGAGGAGAAGGGAGGATTGGTGGGAGGGAATAAATGGTCCATAACAATGGGTACACCAGGCAACCAGACCTGATGAGGAGTGCAGGGAGGAGACCCACAGTGTGTACTTAGGTGTTATGCTGAGGTGACCAGAAGCTTGCACCTGCAACGTTTTTCCTGCTGTTCTTTGAATCCTCTGCTGCAAGAAGCAAGGGTGAAAGAAAGCTGAAGACCCATCTAGGCAGCTGACATCGTCTTCAGGGAGGGCCATAGAGCATGAACCAGCACGGAGGAATAATGGAATGGGGGAAGAGATAGATCAGAATACATTTCTTAAAGATACATAAGTCATGCAACAATACAAGAGATGTTCCTTATGCAGAAATAGACCACTCCAACAAGGCAGGCTACCCCAACAAACTTCTGGCTGGAGTGGATGGGAAATGGGTTCTGGATAAGGGACTCAAGAGTAGACATGCAATGATCAAGGCTGGCTAGGTATTCAAGGAGGAGTGATGTGCAGGGAATCAGAAGGTAGAGCCTGGCACAAACAATTCAGAGCCACACACAGGGATTCTATAAGACACAGGGCAAAGCAAGCACAAGAGCCAAGCCCTTGGTTCTCAGTGTTCAGAGGCTGTCTCTCCCCTGGAGCATGGCTCAAGAACTGGGGAATCTTCCTATTTGTCTCTTACCCTGCTTGGCTATTCTCTGTTACTCTGTGTTCCTCTGCAGGTTGCTTGCATTCTCACCCTTGGCCAGACAATAGTATGCCTCGCCCCCACCCCCCTGCCTCCCGAACCAGGAAACCTCACATAAACATGACTGGGAGCATTCCACACATATGGAAGCCTGCTGCTGGGGACTCCCACAGCTGGGCATTTCTAAAAGATGATTCTACTGCACAGCTGAAATTGAGAGCCATATGTTCCATGCTGTTTGGTGCATAGTAACGCTTGTGTGTGTTCCAGGCCTCCCCACAACCCTCTCTAGAGGATCTCTGGAATCATTAGAAGGGTCATGTTATCATTTCTCTATCTGTCCACAGGTCTTTAAACTAGACTCAGGTGGAGTTACCTGGATAACAAGGCCAAGAGAGAAAGAGAGACAGAGACAGAGAAACTCCAGATATATCAGGCAAAAAAAATTAATGTTTTGTTTTTAAATATTACATTACACAAATAATTCAAGAATGTAATTTAATTAAAATCTTTTTTTTTCAGTTGTGGGGCTTGAACTCTGGGTCTGTGTGCTATCCCTGAGTGCTTCAGCTCAAAGCGAGCACTCTATCACTTAAGCCACAGTACCTCTTCTGGTTTTCCTGCCCAGGCTGGCTTTGAACAGCGATCCTCAGATCTCAGCCTCCTGAGTAGCTAGGATTACAGGAGTGAGCCACTGGTGCCTGGCTAATTAAAAAATTTTAAGCAAAGATGATAAAGCAAAAATCTTTTCTCTCTCTGCCTCTCTTTCTAGAGGTAATTTCTCTGGTGGATTGTTAGGTATATTTTCAGTTGCCTTTGATGAGAGGGAAGACATTCAAATGCACAATTATTTTGTCTTGGTCAGGTATATTTTCGAAAAGCATAGTGCAATAAATACATACAGAAAATGTACCTCCTGGTTTTTGCACTTTGACAATATGCACATTGAACTTTGACTCTCTAGTATTTTAAGTCTGGCTGGAGCCCCCAGTTACCTGTAGCTAACTTTTAAATGAATTAAACTTTAATAAATTTAAAACTCAACCCTTCAGTCATGCTAGTGGCCCTGTTTCTCTTGCTGCCTGGACACATCAACTTTGCTATGAATTGTCTTCTATGCAGAACAAACAGAGAACATTTCCAGCATTCCAGAAAGTTCTATAAGACAGCTCTGCTGTAGATTACCCTTCCCTGTGAATGTGTCCTCTTCAACAGCGTGGATGGGTAAAAGGAACAGAAGTACTTTTCTTTTTTTCCACTTCCTCCACACCCCCAAAAAATATCCAGTTAGGGGAGAAGAACCACTTCAGTGAGCAGATCTATCTTTCATGTGAAAAACTAGGTCAGTCACAGCCAACAGCTTCTCCAAGGGGTGGAAATCAATTCTGGGAGACTCCGCAGAGGCAGCCAGGCATTTAGGAGCTGGGAGACTTTGCAAATGGTTGTTTTGCTCTTGCTTTTAGGTTTTTGGGTTCCCTGGGCACCAGTGTCACCCCACGGCTTGTAGTCCCTACCCTTAAGCCCTGAGGTTTGCTTTTCTGGCTCCCACCCCCTAGCTGGCTCTATCCTTCTCCTCTAACCACCTTTCACTGCCATGCTGTATTCATATGCATGGGCTTTCAAGGGACAGGCTCAGTGGGGGTGTGTCTTTTATGCTAAGGTTAAGGGATGCATATGCATGAGAGTACCTCATCCATACAGCTCCAGATATGTGCCTCTGCACCCAGCCCCAACCTGATGTATACCCTGGGAAAGAGACTGTGAGGGAAGGGTTAAAAAGATTCCATCCCTGGGATGCTTGCTTGAGTCCCTGGCATGGGAACTGGCAGGTTCTTGTCTACAGGTGTGGAATTCTGTTCCTCTTACCTCTCCTAAGACACAAAAAGATACTGGCAGCCATGTAAGAAAAATTAAACCAGGCTGACTTAAGTCATTGTTCACATATCTGGGATATGAATTTGAAGTGTTGTATGAGTATTACGTTGAACTTTTTAGTTAAATTAATCATGCTTATATATTTTAAGCATCTTTGCTCATTCTTATATAGCTGTTCATTCATTTTATCCCATAAATATTTATAGGCTGACTTGTACCTGGTGGGGACACCGTGGTGACCAAAATGTGTTTCTGGTCCTCAGAGGATAGTGCCAGTTACACAGCAAGGAGCTGACTGCTGTGGCAGGAGGAGCCCAGGGCTCCTGGGCACTTAAGCAGACTTAGGGACCTTCCACAGGGCCTCTATACCTCTACTTCACAATGAACAAGATGCAGTGTAACAGACTCCAAGGAATTCTGTGCTCCACTTCTGCCTCTCCTGGCCACCCCAGGTCAGAGCTTTCCCATCTTCTTTCCTCAGCTGAAGACCCCATTCAGCCCAGATGTCCTGCTCTAGAAATGGTCTTGGGAAGGGACTTAGTGATTCCATGAACAGCTTCAGCTCTGCTCACTGTTTCCAGTCACCTAAGTGTATTTTGTCAGGAGGATCACCAGATTATTGAAGATCCCAGAACCCACATACATCAACAACCAGAGATCTACCTGAGGTGTCTGGCAGCACACCCTGGATTCTCTTCCCCTACACCCCAGGGTGCCGGATACCTGATATTGCAGAGGTGGGATGGTCAACAAAGAAGGTGGGAGAGAGAAGGAGGGGCAGGGGGAGGGAAAGGAGCAAAAAGAGCAGAAGAAAGGATAGAGAGGAGAGAGAGTAGGAAGGACAGGGAAAGGATGAGAAGAGTGAAGAGGAAGGAGAGAAGGGAGAAAGAACAGAGGAAAAGGGGAAGAGGAGAGGGAGGAGGAGGAGTACCTGCAGCATTCACACCTGGATGGATGGGCTATGGTTCTTATAGAGTTCACTGGAGCCTCTCCTGGGGTTCAACCTGCCTCTGAGCACTTACTATCCACTCTGCAGGTGCCCACTGAGAAGGACCCAGCTCTGCAGGCATACCTGCCCCCCAAAGGCACCTCACACACCCTGTCATAGGCCATTCTCAGGACCAAACTCTGGGGTGGATATTAGGCTCATCATTTTACAGATGAAGAAACCAGGCTTTAGAGTTTAGTGACTTCACTAAGATTTCACAAATTACCAAGAGCTGGGGATTTATTGTAGGCCTCTCCGATGCACCCTGCTCAACTTGGCCTTCATCTCTGAATCCCTGGGAAATGAATGAAGGCAACCTCAGACTAGTCAAATAAGAGCCTCGGGGGATAGGACCTTATCCCAACAATTGCACTGGGCATCTGCAGGCTTCTGTTTCACCCCAACATGACCAACATTCTCAGGAACCACTTTAAGACAATGAGAAGTCTTCTACAAATTCGTTTTTCAGGGGATGATTCAAATACAAGGCCTTGATTTCCTGTGAAATGGAGGCATACTCTTAGTACATAGCTGATCACAGAGGGAGCATACAGCAAGCAGGGCAGCAAAGTCCAGACCAGTAAAGACCCTGGTGCATTAGCTAGGCTTCTCGAGAGAAACAGAAGCAACTGGAGCTTTATTTACACATGAAGAGATTTATTATAAGGAACACAATTATGAAGGCTTAGACGTCTCATGAGTCAGTATCTACAGCCGCAAACCCAGGAACCCCTGAGGAAGACCTGAGAGCCAGAAAAGCACTGGTATGGATTTCAGTTCAAGTTAGAAGCCCTGACGACAAGGAGCACTAAGGATAGGACAGATCTGAGGGAAAGAAAGGAGAGAGATTAGGTAGAAAGACTTTCTTTTTTAATTTGTCATTGGGATTGAACTCAGGACCTGGTCACTGTCCCTGAGCTTTTCTGCTTAGGGCTAGCTCTCTACCACTTTGAGCCACAGCATCACTTCTGATTTTCTGGTGGTTAATGAGAGGTAAGAATCTCATGGACTTTCCTGCCTTCAAACCATGATCCTCAGATCTCAGCCTCCTGAGTAGCTAGGACTACAGGTCTGAGCCGTCAGTACCTAGTGTGATTTTTTTAAAAATATGTTTACTATAAAAATACTGTACAAAGGGGTTACAGTTACATGAGTAAGGTAATGAGTACATTTCCTATTGAGCATTGTTACCTCCTCCTTTGTTTTTCCCCTACCATCCCTTCCTTTCCTACCTCCCCAACTCTTCACTCCCTCCCAACCGCCCCCCCACCAAGTTGTAAAGTTTGTTTTCAATATAGTATCTTGTACATCTCATTGTTACAATGGGTCAACCTGTATCTTTATTTCAGCATTTTGTTATTTCCCATCCTCTCCCCAAATTAGAAAAATGTATATGCAAGATGGCAGACATAACATGTGGTGATGCCATGTGGCCATCATGGTGCTTCTTGTTCACATAGTGCTTTGAGCTCCTGCTCAAATGCTTCTTCTTCCCACGCCAACCAATAAAATGAGTGCTGTACATTATACTTAATGGTGAAAAACTAAAGCCATTTCCTCTGAACTCAGGAATGAGATAAGGATGTCCACTCTCTCCACTCCTCTTCAATCTAGTATTAGAATGCCTAGCTACAGCAATAAGACAAGAAGCAAACATAAAGAGGATCTAAATAAGGAAAGATGAAGTAAAACTCTCCCTCTTTGCAAATGACATGTTCTTGTATTTAAAGAATCCCATGGGGCTGGGAAGGTGGCTCTGTGGAAGAGCACTTGCCTTGCATGCCTGAGGCCCTGGGTTCAATTCCTCAGCACCACATAAGCAAAAAGAAAAAAGCCGGAAGTAGTTCTGTGGCTCAAGTGGTAGAGCACTAGCCTTGAGCTGAAGAGCTGAGGGATAGCACCCAAGCCCAGAGTTCGGGCCCCACGACCAGACCCAAAAAAAAAAATTCCATGGACTCCACTCCCAAATTACTGGAGCTGATTCGAAACTTTGGCAAAGTATCATGGTATAAAATTAACCCTCAAAATCAATGGCTTTTCTGTATGCCAACAATGAGAAGAGCGCAGCTGAAATCAGGAAAGCAACTCCTTTTGTAATAGCCCCACAAAAAATAAAATACCTAGGAATTAACTTAACCAAAGAAGTGAAGGACCACTATGGTGAAAACTTTAAAAACCTGAAAAAGGAAATCAAAACAGAACTTAGTGGCGAAACCTCCCATGCTCCTGGATTGGAAGGATCAACATCATGAAAATGTTTCAATACTTCCCAAGGCTATCTACAAATTCAATGTGATACTTATCAATATTCCAACCTCATTCTTCAAGGAAATAGAAGAGGCAATCCAAAAATTCATAAGGAACAATAAAAGACTCTGAATAGCAAAAACAATCCTTAACAGAAAGAACAATGCTGGAGGAATATCAATACCAAATTTCAAACTCTACTACAAAGCCATAGTAATCAAAACAGCTTGGTACTGGCACAAGAACAGTCCTCAGGACCAATGGAATAGAATTGAAAACCCAGAAATGAACCCACAGACCTATAGCCACTTAATCTTCAATAAGGGAGCTAAAAAAATAGAATGGAAGAAAGCCTCTTCAGTAAATGCTGCTGGCAAAAATGGTTAATCACCTGTAGAAAACTAAAACTAGATTCTTATATATCACCCTGCACCAGAATCAACTCCACATGGATCAAAGACCTTGGAGTCAAAGCAGACACCCTGAAAACATTACAGGAAGGAATAGGAGAAATGCTAGGTCTCTCTTAATAGAGACCCAGAAACACAACAAATCAAAAAAGGTTGGACAAATGGTATTGCATGAAGCTGCAGAGCTTCTGCATGGCAAAGGACATAGCTAGCAAGATCAATAGAAAGCCCACGGATTGGGAGAAGAACTTCACTAGCCATACAACAGACAAGGGTCTCATATCTAAAATATACTTGGAACTCAAAAAATTAAATCCCCCAACAACAAATCCTCAAAGAAACAACTGCCCGATTAATAAGTGAGCTAAAGACTTAAAGAGAAACTTCTCTGAAGAAGAATGGCCAATAAACACATGAAGAAATGCTCAACCTCCCTAGCCATAAAAGAAATGCAAATCAAAACAACATTGAGATTCCACCTCACCCCAATTAGAATGGCTATAATCAAAAACTCTAATAACAACAGATGCTGGAGGGGATGTGGACAGAAGGGAACCTTACTGCATTGTTGGTGGGAGTGTAAACTTGTTCAACCACTTTGGAAAGTAGTATGGAGGTTCCTCAAAAGACTCCACATAGAGCTCCCCTATGACCCAGTAATCTCACTTTTGGGCATTGACCCGAATGATCACAAACAAAACCATACTAAAGGTACAAGCACAACTATATTTATTGCAGCATTATTTACCATAGCTAAGATATGGAACCAATCCAGATGCCCCTCAGTAGATGAATGGGTCAAGAAAATGTGGTATATCTATACAATGGAATTCTATGCCTCCACTAGAAAGAATGACATCACCCCATATGTTAGGAAATGGAAAAACTTGGAAAAATTTATATTAAGTGAAGTAATCCAGGCCCAAAGGAACATAGGTCCCATGGTTTTCCTTATTTTCAATAATTATTGTATGTCTGGGACAAGCAGAAAAGTTCAAAAGCTATGTAATATGATCAGATAAGATGATGTTAAGCAAAATGAACCCCAAGATAGGGACACAAGTGTTTTGTTTTTCTTCCTTGCTATTGTTTCTGTATTTATAAGGTACCACATGAGTTTTTGTTGCTTTGTATGTCCCTCTCTTACGGTATAACCTCTGCTTTCACTGTATATAATGTTGATATAATTTATGGAGTGGAAGGGAAAAAACAAATTGTTTAAACAGGGATACAGATTGACCCATTCCAACAATGAGATGTACAAGACGCTATGCTGGTGGGGGGGGGGGGGGGTGGACTCGTAACTAAGGAGGTGGGAGGGAAGGGATGGTAGGGGAAAAACAAAGGAGGGGCAACAATGCTTATAAGAAATGTACTCATTACCTTGATCATGTAACTGTAACCCCTCTGTACAGTATTTTCACAATATAAAACCTAATTTTAAAAAAGAGTGCTGTGGTAATATACAAGCCATTGAGCAATCAGCACAAAGTTCAAGGGAAGAGACATGGCGGGGTGGGGAGGACCAATACTTTAAAACCATAGACCTCTGAGAAGACCCCTTTGGACTCATTTTTTGGAGCCTTTCTCATCCAAGAGTGTCATGACTTTCCTTTCCAGGCTTTTCTTTCAATTTCAAATAAACTCTATCGGCCTTAAACACTTTCCTGCCTTTTAATTTTTTAATTGGTGGAAAAGATGAATTGTATCCCTGGAGGGCATCAGATCCATGGCCCCATTCTGTCAGTCAGGTACTAAATTCAACTTCCCTTCACATTTTGTTCTGCTTTTGTTCTATCAATGGAATGGGTGATGCCCACCCACATTGGGAAGGCCTCCTCTTCTCTCAGTCCACTTATTCAAATGCTCATCTCTTCTAGAAATACCTCTAGAGATACACCCAGAAATCATTTCTAACCAGCTGTCTAGGTATCCTGTGGCCCAGACAAGCTGAACCATCCCAATCACCACACAAGGAGCTGTTGTGCTGATGAACCACAGCCTTTTTGTCTCCAAATAGAAGTTTATTTCCCCATGGCAATGAGTGGTCAGTGAGTCCACTACAGTGTTGTGTGTCCATTTTCATATTGGTATAATGAAATAGTCGAGACAAGCTAACTTTATGAAGAAAAGAGATCTGTGGTTTTAGAGCCTCAAAGCCCAGATTGGGTGGCCCCATTGGTTTGCCTCTTGGCTGTGCTCCTTCATGGTGGATCACATCACAGGCAATCACAGTGTGACAGGAACAAATGTGAGAGTAAGTGGTCCTAGCACCACACAGGAAGCCACGGAGTCATGGCTTCTTCAAGGGCATGACCTCACTTTACCTAAAGACCTCCCATCCCCTCTCTGCCTCTTAACATCTCCACACCAGGACCAAGTCTCTAACACATGAGCTATGAGGGGAAAGCACACCAAACCCATAGCATGCCGTATGAAAGGAGTATTTATTTGCTGCTGGTGAAAGTTGTTTCTAGAAGTCTGCTGATTAACAATGGAGACAAGGTGTTAACTTGGGGAGAGCCTGAGAAAGGAGCCTTCCTTACCAGGTCCTTGTATTAGAGCGAGTGCTCAATGGTTGGAGAAAGTGGCTGAGATTGGGTTACAAAAAGAAATTCAAGGCAACACCCAACTCAGATGTACTAGAAATGGCTCAAATGGATTCCAGCTCTATTTTTATCATCCCCAGCTTTCTCAGATGTTATGTCTGTCATGAGAGGGGTGTTGACCATGAGGCAGCTCATCGTCTGTACTGGACACAGATGATGGGGGAAAGCAGCTCATGGAAGGAAGGGCTGGGTGAACCAGAAGAGGATTTCAGGAGAGCCACAGAACACACACACTGTCCTGGGAACCACAGAGCGGTTATCCCCACTGAATGCTCAAGAACAACCCTCAGAAACAGGATTTATTCTACTCACTTTGCAAATGATCAAGACAATGGCTCAAAAGTCAGAACTGAGCCAGTGAGTACAGCAGAAGTGAGCCAGGAACCTCCTAGAGCTCTCAGAATTGGGAACTAGAAGTTCATCTGCTATGTCTTTTATAATGTGTTTAAATTGATGGCCCAGAACATAGTTCCCACCTTTGTTTGGAAAGCTGGATGCAGTGGTGCGTGTCTATAATCCCAGCTACTCAGGAGGTAGTTGAAGTCAACCTAGGCAAAGTTAATGAGGCAAGTCCCAACCCTAAATCCCTTAGCAAAGACCTGGGATTGTGGCTCCAGGTGTTGAAGCAACAGCTGTTGGGAACTAATAGCCGGATACAGCTATATACACCTATGAATGTGCACACATCTCCAAATGGTGTATGCTGCCTCATCCCTGCCTCATCTGCTGGATTGTTACTTACAATCCATCCCATTTCATCTTCAATTGTTCAAAATAAGGGTAGGGCTACCTGACAGGAAAAACAAAACGAATCCTACATTGCAGGTTCCATCTCTACTAAAGAAACACAGGCAGCGAAGGCAATCTGGGATGACATTGTTGTTTATCACAAACAGTAGACAGGAGTTCCAATATTCACATAGCTGAATGCCTTGAAGCTGACTACTACATCTGCAAAAAGAAAAAGTCTGCCATTCTGCCACTTACACCTTGTCATCTAAGAAGACTGTACACATTTCTGGGGCTCACAGGACTTGAGAGGAGGTACAGGTTGTAAGGAAGAGTACTGACCAGCAGAGAGCTGTAATGGAACTGTTGTTCACATGTTTTCAGGGTGTGTACTTTACTTGCTTCAACCCAGAAAAAGGTTCCTGTGGATTGTGTGGAAACACACAATCTGTGGATTTCAACACTGCTGTGGTTTACAGGTGATGGCTGTACAACTCAGGGATTGTTATGTTAGGGGTTGGTCCTCAATGCACACATGTTAAGAGTTAGTAGAGTGTTAAGAGGGGGTTCTAATGGAAGTTCTTTATGGTACTGAGATGCCAGCCTCAGAAAGGAGTAAGGCAGGGATCGTACTCTCTTTGTGGGACCCTGAGTTCATTTCCACCAGAAGATTATAATACGAAACAGTGAGTCTGGCTCTTCCCAGGCCTCGGTGTTCTTGTGTGGCAATGTGAGCTCTTCCTTTCTCATATGTGCTCCTATGATGTCATCTGTCATGGGGCGCTAACCAGAACTGGATATAGCACTGTGCCCTCAAATCTCCAGAACTGTGATCAATGAACCTCCACTCTCTACAAAGTGATTGGCTATGAATGAGTGCAGACACTGAGGCTTACATAAGCTAAGCTATTTGCTAAAGGCCACGTCTAGTTCACAGCAAAACCAGATGGCAAATCAGGTCTTGGTTACTGTGCTCACCAAAAGGAAGGGACCTGGGTGGGGATGAGATGATAGGGCACCCAGTAGGGCATTTTTTGTGAGAAAAGGAGGCAGCAGGGTTGTAAGAATCTATTTATATAGCTTGGAGCAAGTTCCCAAAGTCCCTAACACTGGGATCTTCCAGTTCTGCCTGATCTCACCTAGGGCAAAGCTGCTGCTCCTAGCAGATTCCACCTTCGTGCATCCCTAAGTCCAGTGGTCTATCTGGCCATAGAGAACACAGGGTCTATGCATTTACTGTCGCTCCCCATGTCTCTACTCTGAGCTACTGTTGGGGGGGATGGACCCCAACAAGATGCATGTGAGGACATTGCTCTGTCTCTCAATGGCTGTGCAGCCTGAGGCGAGTTCATTCACCTGCTTTCTCATCTGTGGAATGGGCTATTGGGCAAATCTAATGAGGTAATTAGAATACATGAAGCAGGACAGGTTTGCTGTCAGAATCTTGGCTTTGGTAATTACTCCAGAATCCCAACTGTGTGATCCTGTAGCCTCAGTTTCTTCATTGCAAAAGGGGGGCAACAGAAATAGCTATTTCATAATATGATGCAAATCACATACAGTAATGTACATATAGCTCCTGGAGGCATATAGAAAATGCACAGTGGAGTGTTTGGTAAGGTTTGCAGACATTTGTGATTGTCATGACTCAAAGTGGGCATTCTAACTGGAATCTAATGCCTTTGTAGCTAAATAAACTTCTTATGATGGACTGGACATCCCATGACAAAGAATCATTGGGTCCAAACTGCCAGTGGTCATGGTTAGAAGCTGCAGCCTATAGAATTGGGACTCTGGTCCCTTTGTGTTGGAAAAAGGAGCCTCTGTTCACATAATGGATATTTGTGCTAGGACTATACATTCAGAGTGACCAAGACTTGAACACAGCGCTCCAAACACAGGTGTTGCAGAATGCTCCATCCTCGGTCTCAAAGAGCAGCTGTTCTGACTGGCTGTGTTCACTGTGTTGCTACTCTTTGTCAATGCTCTTCTGCTGCCCATGGAAATCTGTGGGTCTCTTCCTTTCCTCAGAGCCCAGGGAATCACCACAGTCACTGCTGTCAACATTGGGTTGTCTGAGCCCTCTTCATGGAAGCTCATTTCTGGACATGTCTAGAGGCATGCACATTCCTAGGAGTGGGACTTGTGACTCTGGACTCTGGAAGTGGCCTCAGGAGATGCTCAAGAGCCTGCAGATACCTAAGATCTTCCCATTTGTGGGCTCCAGGCACACAGCTACAGGTGAAGGGAGAAAAGTCTTCTGCTCCCAAATTGTTCTCTGGAAAGCTCGGCCTTCTTCCAAGAAGGGATTAGTAGCTCCTCTTCCCCCAGGATGCCTTGTCACTGGCTGGGCTGCATTGGGGACCATGCCAGATCGCAGCACCCCAAGACTGTGAGAACTGATATAGAGTTACTACATAACTTGCTGCCTTCTCTGGGCTAGGTATAGCAGCCCAAGCAGAGGCAGGCCACAAGTGGGAGGTACCCAGAACCCCAAAGCCTGTCTTGCTTCTCCCATCTAGCAAGATCCAGGAGATTGACAATGCCCATGGGGGGGGGGGGGCAGGGAAGGGAACTGCCACAGTGACCCAAGGAAATAGATGCATCCAGGGCGGGCCCAAACCTTCTCCTAAAGCACATGCCTCTTACTGAATAACTGGCAGGAGCTGTCACTCATCAGCAGGATACTGGCGCTGCCATTGAGCATGCCATCACTTCGTTTGGTCCAGGCTCACCATGGTGGTAGGTACAGCAGGCAGGTGCTCAAGGAGGAGAAGCAAAGAAGAATCACCCTGCAAACCTTAGACACCAATGTTCCCCTACTGTGACTCTTTCCCCTGATGGGCTTCTGGTCTCTTGAGTAGCTAGGATTACAGATATGAGTCACTGACACCTGGTTATGGATATGGAATTTTGCCTCTAGAATTCCCTCCTCTAAAACTGCTTTCTGGGGAGGCAGTGAAGCTGCTTCTTTGTGTCTGTGTGACTCTGTCCTAGAAGTGGACCCCTGCTTCATGCTGCCAAGACATCAGGCACTCAGCTCCCATCCATCTGTGAGTGTCCAGAACCAGGCACTTCTGGGAATTCCGCAGCATCAGTCACTGGCTTGGCCCAGATTCAGCGTGTCCCTGGGAAGAACACTGACAGCTTGTAGTTACCATGTCTGCCTCTTTCACTCAGCACTCATACTCTGCCTAGCAGATTTTTTCTTTCCCCATCTGAGCTCATTTTTAGCTCTCACCCCCAGATTTATCCACGCAGCTCCTGACCCCCAGGCTGGCCTATAGGAACCACGCCAAGGGTTCCCACACAGCCTGGCTTCTGGGCCAGACTGATCTGCAGGATGGGGAGAGTGCAGGTCTAAAGGGTGGGAAGGCTGACCCTGTGGCTCCCTTTCACCTCCTTATTGGGGGACCTGCAACTTGGGGGCTCCCAGGTAAGTGCTTGCATTCATGTACACCTTTGTCAGCAGTCTGTAAAACCATCTCCTGTGTAACTTACCCTGCTTCTGCACCATTTGTTTCCAGTTTCCTGATAAAGGTGATGCCATCAGTAAAAACCAATAGTGTTGCCAGGGGCTGGTGGCTCACGCCTGTAATCCTAGCTGCTCAGGAGGCTGAGATCTGAGGATCGTGTTTTGAAGCCAGGTTGGGCAAGAATGTCTGTGAGACTCTTATCTCCAATTAGCCAGCAAATCTCAAAAGTGGTGGTGTGGCTTAAGTGGTAGAACATAGCCTTGATCAAAAAACCATTGAGGCCTTGAGTTCAAGTCCTAGTACCAGCACAGACACACAGACACACAGACACATAGACACTCAGACACACAGATACAGAGAGAGAGAGAGAGAGAGAGAGAGAGAATTTAACAAAGCAAGCTGATTGATCCTTGGATAAATTGCATTGTCTGAGTTTCAGTTTCCCCACTGGAGAATTCAGAGGGGTCAAAGAGCTCTCATGTGTATTCAGTGAGGTAAAACATACTAACTGTTGATTTGTATGCCTCAGTGTAGCTGCCCTGAGGAAGGAGCCTGTGAGTTTGATCATGCTTGCAGGCAGCACTGGGTATCTCCCTCAGCCGCTCTGTTTCTACCAGTGGTGGCTGATCCGCTCGTCCCAGCTTCCTGCCTCCCTTTCCAGCCTTGATCTGGCTCCTCAAAGAAATACATTTCCTATTCAACACTTCAGCCCTCCCAGTGGGCTTCAGCCTTAATGTGCAGTCACTTTGATATAAAAGACTTGTCAAGGGAAATGTTGTCATCCTTAGCATGCATTTCTGGAGAAGAGCTTCAATTCATGGATTTTTTTTAAGTCCCTGGAGAGCTGCAACAAGAGAAAACGGCCAAGTTTGCTTTCAGAAAGTGGCACAGTCAGACTGTGCATTCATCTGAGGCTTGATTCTGGCCCCAAATTGTCGGGTTTCTTTTTTTCTTTTATTTTTTGATGCTGGTACTAGGACTTGCATTTGGGGCCTAGGCTCTGTCCCTTAATTTTTTTCACTCATGACTAGTGTTCTACCACCTGAACCATAGCTCCACTTCTGGATTTTTGGTGGCTAATGGGGATAAGAGTCTCATGGACTTCCCTGCGCAGGCTGGCTTCAAAGAGCAGTTTTCAGATCTCAGCCTCTTGAGTAGCAAGGCTTACAGGTGTGAGCTATTGGCACCTAGCAACATCATTGGGTCTCTACCTTCAGTGATATTGTTCCCCTCTGAGCAAATTATGAAGGACTCATGAGATGTTCTTTCTACAAAAAACTAAGGAGGGCCAGAAACCAGAAGTGACAGTGTGGCTCAAGTCGTGGAACATCAACCTTGAGCAAAATAGCCAAGCAAGAATGTGAGGCCTGGGTTCAAGCCCTAGTATAAGAAAGAGAGAAAGAAAGGAAGAAAGAAAGGAAGAAAGGAAGGAAGGAAGGAAGGAAGGAAGGAAGGGAGGGAGGGAGGAAGGAAGGGAAAAAAGAAAGAAAGAAAGAGAGAGAGAAAGAAAGAAAGGGGAAGGAGGGAGGGAGGGAAAGGAAGAAAGGAAGAAAGAAAGAAAAAGGAAAGAAGGAAGGAAACAAGGAGGGAGGGAGGGAGGGAAGGAAGGAAGGAAGGAAAAAAACAAGCAGTGGTAATCAGAGCTAGAGGGTTACTGGCCACAATGTACTCAAAACCCCCTGCACGGAGCAATGGTTTCACCCATATCAGAAAATTACCTGCTATGTAGAACCAATTGATAATTATTAGATGAGAATGTGATTTTTAGCTCACATTTTCAGAGGAAGCTGACAAAGATTAGGCAATTTGTCCGAGGCCTGAAAGCTAGTTTATGACACCTCAAGCTTCTAATTCAGTCCTCTGGGCTCTGAGCCCAGGGTTAGGTCCCATCTCCTATGGACACATACACTATGGTCTGGCTGTGTATTTCTTGAGCCATCCCACCTGGAGACTCCTAGGTCACTGTGTGCTGTGAGAAGATACTTTCTAAGAACACTGGACTAAGATAGAATGCAAGTTAATTGACTCAATTTTAGAGAAGCAACACACCAACACACCCTCTTAGAAATATATAATAATACACTGGGATTTCCTAAGCACAGTAACCCATTCATGTTTTCCAAACTTACACATCTCAAGTATATTCTATTCAAAAATAACTTTCCCTTACCGTTATAACATACTTTGGAAAACACTAATTTTAAGTCAATCCCAGGAGTGCATGTTAAGAGCTTGTGATAGAGTCACAATCACACATACACACACACACACACACACACACACACACACACACACACACAGTTGACACAATGGCGAACAGCTGAACACTGGAAGATTCTGTATAGGGTCTTCTTAAATGGAAATCTTCAGTCAGCAAGGAATTTGGGGCTTGAAGAACTACTTTTTTTGTCTTACCTTTCACAGCACCAAGTTCTACATATATCGGTGGGTTCCCAGATGAGGGGCTATTCCATAGGTCTCTAAATTTTTCAGTTCAGTTTGTACATTATGTCAACTGTTTTGTCTACAAAGGCATGGAAATGCATAAGGAAGTGATGGCTAGTAACATCTTAAAGCTTCCACAGCTAGTAAAGCAGAGTGCTACAGAGCTCAGGGAAGGAAGTACAGGGTTGGAACTTCATGTTGGGAAGACTCTTTTCCTGCCTAATCTTGAACAGACCCCCACTTACATCTCACCTGCTCTGGCATAAGGCCACACACGAGGCCTCGTGGACTCTAAAGCCACTACCTCTCTTGCTCTGAAAACCGCACAGCCCCCCAGCTGTCTGCATTCTCATCGCTGCTCTTCTGACATCCTCAGAAGTCCCCAACACTCACCCTCCTCCATTCTTTCTTGAGTTTCTTCATCTTGCAAGTTTGTTTTCCTGATGCTGGAAAGATCAAGGCACTTCTAGGCTCAGAAGCTTGTGTCTTGCTCCTTACCCAATCTTCAACTTTTCTACACCTTAAAGGAATCCCTTCCTCATTCTTTCTAAGCAAGACCCACTACCTCCAATATGGTTGTAAAATTCCAGTCACTCTCTCTGCTCTGACTTTTCCCACCTTCCTCTATCTCAATTGCTCCTTGTCCTTATATCCAGCTTTAGCCCAGGTTTATTCTTACTGGGAGCAGTCTCCACCTGACCCCAGTATATAGAAACTGTCTGCTTTAAACTACCTTTTTTATCATCATTGATCTGTATTGCTACCTCCCATGTTGTACTGTAAGTTCACAGAAGAAGGAAGCCCCAACATATTATTTTACTACCCAGTCTCCATAGTGTCTTATCTAGAGGAATGGCTCAGCCAGTGTAACTGAAAATAAAACATAAAAATGTTCACGTTTGTTGATATCCCTCTAAAACTTCCATGTATTGTTCTAAAGAGAAGGTGACAACTATCTCTGAAAAATTCCTTGATGCAGGCTGGGCAGGGTATTGCAGGCTTATAATCTCAGCTACTGAGGAGATGGAGATAGGAAGATCTAGGTCTTCTAAGACAGGTGTGGGCGAAAGCACAGGATCCCACTCGAGGGGGGAAAAGAAAAGACAAGGCTAGAGGTATGGCTCAAGTGGTAGAATGCTTGCTTAGCAAAGAAAGGACAGAGATGAGATGAGAAGAGAATGACATGGAATGGAAAAGAAAAGAAAAATGGATCCCTTCTCTTTATACCCTAGCTGGAAATAAGACTAGCCACTTCTGCTGGGATGGCCCCTAATCCATTGGTGGGAAGGACAAGTCAACAACTGCAATTGCAGATGTTTGGAGCCAGGCAGCCTGCTGTAGACAAGAGCATCTTACCTGAACAGACTGCATTGTGATGCAGTGCTCCTCTGATGCTGGAGAAAGTCTTTCCCAGCCTCCTGTTCCATCCAGGCTTTTGTAAGACTTCCTGGACATACAGCATTAAAAACCATCTTCAAGACACATTTCATCTATGACTCATAGGTTTATAAAGGTGTCCGGTACCAAACAAAACACACAGCCTGGGCAGAAAATGTCATGAGACTCCTTCAAAATAATCAGCAAGAAGCTAGACTTGAGGCATGGCCCAAGTGATCAGAGCCGGCTGTGAGCCCTGATATCAGGAAAAGAAAATGCTCGCGAAGAAGAGAATAACAGGCAGAGAACTGTGGTCCTACTTTGTTCTCTGTGTTTTATAATAGGACAATATTGGCCAGAAACTAACAAAATATTTGCATTTTAAACTCATAGAAACTTCTAATCATGGTTAATTAATTTTGGGATGGGTGGCAGCCCACGGAATAAATCGCTTTCTTGCTGAAAAAAGTAAAGCTCTCATATTACCTTATGGAGAGAAGGAACATTGCTGATTCAGATATGGTTGTCTTCATGCCTGAGAGATGTTTTTTGAGTTTTCAAGTGTTTCTTCAGTTGACCAGAGCCAGGGAAATTTCTCATATCATCTCCACAGACATGCTCCCCCCCGCCTCTTTTGTTCATGGCGATGTCTGACAACAGTGTTGGCAGGGATAAGTGTTTTCCCACTTCCCAGTAAATTTCCTTAGATAAGAACTTTTCCTCTTGTTAACAGAAATGCTGTGCTTTTTCAAAAGTTGATAGATTTCTTAGAACCAAGGAGAACATTCTAGAGATCTGCAACTTAATTTTTAGTCACTCGGAGACTACATATGTTTATGAGAAGAATGCATAATGGGCTGGGAAGACGGCTCAATGATAGAGTGCTTGCCTTGAATGAGCGAGGCCCTGGGTTCGATTCCTCAGCACTACATAAGCATAAAAAGCCAGAAGTGGAGCTATAGCTCAAGTGGTAGGGCACTAGCCTTGAGCTGAAGAGCTAAGGGAGGGACCAGGCCCAGAGTTCAGGCCCCAGGACCACCAAAAAAATAAGAAGGAGGAGGAGGAGGAAGAGGAAGAGGAGAAGGAGAAAGAGGAGGAGGAGGAGGAGCAGGAGGCGGCGGTGGCATGGCGGCGGTGGCATACATTTCAATAATTCAGTACAAGTCAATGGAAGATTTAAAAATTCAGGTCAGAGGTGGTGCTGGTGGTTTATACCTATGATCCCAGCAACTCGGAAGACTGTCTCCTGGAGAATCAAGGTTGAAAACTAACTAGGGAAGAAAAATCCTAAAGAGCCTCCATCTCTAATTAGCCAGTAAAAAGCTGGGCTGGAATAGTGGCTCAAGTGGTAGAGCACCACCTTTAAACAAGAAAGGAAAGAAAGTATATGATCTTGAGTTCAAGCCCTAGTACCAGCAATCTCACACAAAATCCAGACTAAAGAAATAACCATTACAAAATACCACTTTAGTTAAGAGAAATTGGGTCATTTCACTATTTTGGGCACATTTCTAGAGGATCATGATGCACGATGAAAATAACAGAATAGATATAAACTTTTGGCATTGATTTTATCTCCTTTTAGAAACTTCTTTGAGCAATTTGCATATATTGAAACATTGTCGAGTAATTGACTTCACAGTTTCAAGTCACCTAGACATCTAACCAACATCCTATCATATAAGAATCATGTGAATTTTCACCTTCTCTGGTGAAAGTCAGCTGCTGTGTTTCTTTTCTTTCTTTTTGTCCTACCTCCCTTCCTCCCTCTCTTTCTTCCTTCCTTCCTCCTTCCTTCCTTCCTTCCTTCCTTCTCATACTGACAAGTACTGGGGATTGAACTCAGTGCCTCATATTCTTGCTCAGCTTTCTTGCTCACAGTGGCCCAACCTTTGCGAGTTAGTTTTGGATAGAGTCTCACAAACTTTTCCACCAAGGCTGGATTTGAACCTCAGGTCTCCAAGTTTCATCATCCTGAGTGGCTGGGTTCACAGACATGAGCCATAGGCACCTGACTCATGTAGCATTTTCTCTTACTGCACTACCATGGTGTCTGGTTTCATAGCAAATGATCTGTATAGTCACTTATAGTTACAAGCTCAGAAGGAGCCTCTGCCTGGTTTCTTGCTTTGTGGTTACATCAAAAACTCCTAGTACTTTTGTTTTGTGTTGGTACTTGGCTTGAACTTAGGACCTGGGCATTGTCCCTGAGTTTTTTTCACTCAAGGCTGGAGCTCTACCACTTGAGCCACACCTTCACTTTTCAACTTTTTGGTAGTTAATTGGAGATGTGTTTAACAAACTTTTCTTCCCAGGCTGGCCTCAAATTTTAATCCTCAGATCTCAGCTTTCTGGGTATCTAGGCTCCACAACTGTGAGCTACCTGGCAATAGTTTTATTTTTGAGCTTGTGTACTCCTGTGAACTTCAGTGAGACAATGAGGCCATGTGAGTATGCAGAGGACAAACGTACAAGATATGGGACTGCCACCATAGCTTAGTGTCATGTTCATCTTCAGCAGTGCCCCAGGAGGACAGAATTCTGGTGGACTTCTTCAGGAGAGACCAGCAAGACTTGAGGGCAGCCCAAGATAAGTAAGTTAGGTCTTCAATCATCTAGGTGCAGACATCTTCCAGAGACCACAAGTGCAATTTGATCCAGAACTTTCTTCCAGTCGATGGCGAAGACAGCAGCATTCCAAGCAACACAGGCAAGCAAATCTCCCTTCTTCATTTTGTCACTCCCTTGTATTATCTTTATCTGGATCAAAAACCTCTGCCATGAGAAGGAAGTCCAGGATCCTTTTCCTCCCAATCCTTCCTTACTCATCACTAACCCAAAGACAGTGAGTGTTGGCAAAATTATCCACATCCATATGAAGAGGCAAAATAGCCAGGCACCAGGACTCACACCTGCAGTCCTACCTACTCAAAAGGCTGAGATCTGAGGATCATGGTTTGAAGCCAACCTTGGGCAGAAAAGTCCATAAGACCCTATTTCCAATTAATCAGCAAAAGCCAGACCGAATACATGATTGATATAGAAGAGTACCTGTCAAACAGGCTGAGGGATTAGGAAGGGAGTTCAGACCCAGCTACTGGCAAAAATAAACAAAACCAGATGAATTAAGTATGTGCAACGTTTCCATATTCTGATTATTTTTTGAGTCAGGGTCTCCATAGGTAGCCTAAGCTGGCCTAAAACTTGAGATCCTCCTGCTTCAACCTGCACTATCTGACCCGGCTTACATTTGCACTTTCAAAAGCTACCATGGGGGCTGGGAAGGTGGCTTAGTGGTAGAGTGCTTGCCTTGCATGCATGAGGCCCTGGGTTCAATTCCTCAGCACCACATAAGCAAAAAAAGCCAGAAGTGGTACTGTGGCTCAAGTGGTAGAGCACTTACCTTGAGCTGAAGATCTGAGGGACAGCACCCAGACCCAGAGTTCAGGCCCCATGACTGACAAAAAAAAATGCCACCGTGGCACCATATACACATGCTAATAACATAAAATTTTATTTTCTTTGCTTAGAGAGACATTATACAGCAAAGAATATAATGACAAATTGAGAGAGAGGAAGAAGGAGAGAGATACTGTGGGCCTCAGGAGAAAGTTTAAATTGCAGTGCATTTGGTGGCACTTTCATTCTTGTGTTTTGAGAAATGGCCTCTCACATTTTCATTTTGCAGTAAGCACTACAGACTATATAACGAGACCACCAGGCATCATTTTCAACAGCCTCCTTGCAGTAGAAAGTGGGCCAATGTTAATGATGTCACTCGGATTTCTGTGGATGCAAGTGTAGATCTTGGGGCTGGGAAGGTGGCTCAGTGGTAGAGTGCTTGTCTTGCAATGCATGAGGCCCTGGGTTCGATTCCTCAGCACCACATAAGCAAAAAGAAAAAAGCCGGAAGTGGTGCTGTGGCTCAAGTGGTAGAGCGCTAGCCTTGAGCTGAAGAGCTGAGGGGCAGCGCCCAGGCCCAGAGTTCAGGCCCCACGACCGGACCCAAAAAAAAAAAAAAAAAGTGTAGATCTCACTTCCAGGGTGGATTCACTGGAGGGAAGGCAAGGGGGGTGGTAAATGAGGGACCTTAGCTCTCAGCTTTGTGGTGAGAACTGAAGGACTCCACATTTAATGACTAGCCCAAAGAAGTGCTCCATTATCACCTGCTCTGTGTGTGTGTGTGTGTGTGTGTGTGTGTGTGTGTGTGTGTGTGTGTGTGTGTGTGTTCCAGTACTGAGGCTTGAATACAGGGCCTGGACACCAAACCTTAAATTTCTGTATTCTGGCACATTACCACTTGAGCCATAGCTTCACTTTGGACTTTTTTGGTGGTTAAGTGGAGATAAAGAGTCTGACATATTTTCCTGCCCAAGCTGGCTTTAAACCAAGATCCTCAGAGCTACAATTGTAGGCATGAGCCACCAACACTGGATGCCTGCTATTATTTTTATAAATTAAATGCCTAACAAAGGTGTCCAATAAATACCATGTTTTAAAAATGATTTATTTTGTTTCTGTGTACCATTTATATAGTTAAGGCATTTGCTCCAGCCACAAACACTGAGAGCACTGAGGTTAGTCCCTTTGTATTCTGTGGATTTCTTTATTTTACTGTTTTTATTTTGGTGGGATGGAATCTTACACTTTGAACCTAGGGCCTCACGCTTGTTAGGCAGATGCTCTACCACTTATGACATGCCCCAGTCCTTTTTGTTTTCATTATTTTTGTACGGTTTTATTGTGAAAATACTGTACAGAGGGGTTACAGTTACACGAGCAAGGTAATGAGTACATTTCCTATTGAGCGTTGTTGCCGCCTCCTTTGTTTTTCCCCTTGTCCAGATCTGGGCTCTGATCCTCTTATTTATGTCTCCTACATCCCTGGGATGAAAGATGGGCATTGCCATGCCCAGCTGATTAGTTAGAGAGGGTTTCATTAATCTTTTCCAGGTTGTCCCATGCTTTGATCTTCCCAATCTCTTACCTCCAATTAGCTGGGATTACAGACATGAGCCACCAACCTCATCTCTCCTTTTTTCCTATCCCTTTTCCCTTTGCTTACCAAAACATATTACATTTATGCACATCTTTTCTTTGACTAAATAGCTTATCATTTGTTAATACTGAGTGATATCCCATTGTAGAGTGATATCTCAGCTTATCAATTCACCTGTTGATGGGCATCTGGCTTTTCCACAGGGTTGTGTGATCACAAATTACCTGTCGTCAATATTCTCATACAAATTTTCATTTGAATCTATGTTTACATTCGCTCAAGGATCTCTAAGGGTGAGATTCTAGAGTTATATTGTAAGTGTATATTTAACTTTCTAAAAATGGCCAAACTGTTTCCCAAAATGGCAAAATATTTCCCGTTGAATGAAAATTCCAGCTCCTCTGTGTGACCACCAGCATTTGATATCTTCAGGCTTTTTTCTCTTTTTGCCTCTTTTTTTCTCGTGCCTCAAAAGCTGAGATCTGAGGGTTGAAGTTTAGAGCCAGGTCAGGCAGTCAAATCTGAGACTCTCATTTCCAATTGACCAGCAAAAAGCTGAAACTGAAGGTGTAGCTCAAGTGGTAGCGTGCAGGGGGGAAAAAAGCCAAATGAGAATTCTAGACCCTGAGTTCAAGTCCCAGTATTGGCACCCACACAGAAAACAAGAATAAACAAATAAAAATGAGCCTTTTCAGCATAGTAATGGTCACAGGTGGTACAATGGGATTCCCACGTGGGGAAGGCTTGCTCTGGCTGCAGACTAAAGATAATTATCCGGGTCTACCAGTCAGGAAGCTGAGTCTTCCAGGAGAGGTGATCATACTTCTGCCCATATCAATCCCTTCACTTCAGTCTATCATATAGGTTAAAAAAGTGATGGGCTGGGAAGATGGCTCAGTGGTAGAGTGCTTGCCTTGCATGCATGAGGCCCTGGGTTCGATTCCTTAGCACCACATAGCAAAAAGAAAAAAAGCCGGAGGTGGCGCTGTGGCTCAAGTGGTAGAGCGCTAGCCTTGAGCTGAAGAGCTGAGGGACAGCACCCAGGCCCAGAGTTCAGGCCCCACTACCGGAACCAAAAAAAGTGACAATAAGACTAGTTAAATGAGTTGTTGTTTATTTCTGCAGTAGGGTCATAGCCGTTTGTTTCTGAATTCCACCATGAAGACTTAGTCTTGTGAGCTATCTGGGGGGAAGCCACTGCTGACTGGGTTATCCTTGTTCACTGTTCTAAACCTATGGAATTCCAGGTTTATACCTTTCTATACCAATTAAAATATATACAAAACTTAGCCAGGAGCCAGTGGCTCATGCCCATAATCCTAGCTAATAAGGCTAAGGATTGAGTTTAAAGCCAGCCTAGACAGATAAATCCAAGATATTCTTCTCTCCAATTAACCAGTAGAAAGCCAGAAGTGGAGGTGTGGTTCATGCAGAATAACAACCACCTTGGGCAAAAAATCAAAGCAAGATTATGAGGCCCTGAGTTCAAGCCTCAACCACACCAATAAACAAGTTAACAAATAAGCAGATACATAAACTATATTAATATAAAATTAAATCATCTTTTCCAAAAGGACATGATAAAGATAGGACTAGGGCAATGAATCAACTGCATATTAAATTCATTCCACCTTGTATCCTTGTATCAAAATTGCAAAATGTACTCTCTAGGTGTGTTCTGATTAATGATTTGTCAGTTAAAATAATATTTATTTTGAAATAAAATGAGCAAGTGTTGAAATGAGCTGAACACATGGCTGTGAGGGCAGGTGGAAGCCAGACTGGGCACTGGTGTATGGGTTTGGGTGGCATGGAGAAGAAACAGGGAATACAAGTTTGGTGTGTTTGGGAGGGGAAGGAAGAGGAGAAGCCAGCCAGAGCAAAATTCGTGACAGAAGATTGGACTAAATTGAGCTGGCAAAGCCTAAGAGCCAATGCCAAGCAGAAGCTTGGCTCTGGAGCAGAGCAGCGTAGGCTGGAGGGCAACATGAAGTTCAAGTTCCACAGGAATATAGGTATCAACAGATGCCAGGGTATCGTGCACTAACCAACACCCAGAAGAGTCAACAGTCCTGCTGTCAGAATTCTAACCTAAGAATAACACTGAAGTGAGTAGAATCCTCCCCCCAGACCAGCTTTAGTCACTAAGCAAATCAACATGCAAACAACAATGCCACTGAAAATGCTGGAAGCCTTGCTTTGTCAAGTAATAAGTATCTTCTTGGTGTGATAGAGAAAGTATTGCTGAAATGTGTTTCCATCTCATAGAATGTAGTAGCTTGCTTTAGGAATGATTGCAAATAAAAGTGCTGAAAGTTGGGAATGTTTTATTGACATGTTGAGGTTTCCATAACTGTCTCTTTAGTTAGATGTTGGTGAATGAGTGGTCTGGGGCCTATAGGAGGGGAGGAGTCCTGCTGTTTTCTGATCCGGAAGTTAGGCCTCTTCTTCAACACAATGTAGTAAGCAAAACATTAAGGAATGATTAAAAATAACCTTGGCTGTGTAGTGTAGAGGGGCTAATTCCAGGCTAATTCCCAATTCCAGGAATTGAACCTGTCAGGTCCAGCCATTTGACCCTGTACACAAAATAAAAAGACATGGTAGGCTAAGCACCAGTGGCTCACACATGTCATCCTAGCTACTCAGGAGGCTGAAATCTAAGAATCACAGTTAGAAGCTAATCCATGCAGGACAGTCCATGAGACTCCAACTAAACATGGAGTACACAAAATAAAAAGACATGGTAGGCTAAGCACCAGTGGCTCACACATGTCATCCTAGCTACTCAGGAGGCTGAAATCTAAGAATCACAGTTAGAAGCTAATCCATGCAGGACAGTCCATGAGACTCCAACTAAACATGGATGTGCACACACACATACACACACACACACACACACACACACACACACACACACACACACACACGTCTGGAAGTGGAGCTGGAGCTACAGGTCAAGGGATAGAATGTTAACCTTGGGCAGAAAAGCTCAGGGACAGTGCCCAGGCCATGAGTTCAAGCCCAAGGATTGGTGCACACGCACGCATGCACACACGCGCATGCACGCGCGCGCACGTATACACACACACACACACACACACACACACACACACACACACGAGACATGGTGAAGGACAGAGAAAGGAGATTTATTATGTGGCAGCCACAGGAAGACAGCACTTTGGTATACTCTTCAGCCGTCTTGGGGATAGGGGTGGAGGAATGGCATGAACTTCAGGTTTTATTGACAAAGAACTGGAACAGTGGATGAAAAGTATGCATATATAAAACAGTCCTAAGTCACAGGTGGGTTCAGGGGTGGTGGGATGTGGTGTCAAAGATGCTCTATTATCTCCTGCTTGGTCAGGTGGCCTTATAAATTGTAGGAGTCACTGATGTCTGGGTGACACCTGATAGATAAGATGTTCCTTTCTGACTTCCAAGATGGCTATAAAGCTACTGCACGGAAAAAATGGATTGGGACAAAGTTCACAGATACAAAATGTAGGAGGCTAGGATGCCTAGCCTTGATCCTGTTCCGAGCCAATTCAGGGTTCAAATAAAGAGCTAATGTTTTTCAGCAAAAGCAGCTTTTAAGCACTTCTTACATGCGCCAACTATTTAAGTTAGACTTTGGAGTGGCAGTGGCCATCCACACATGCTTTATTTCACGTGATTAGGAATGACAGAGTCACGTCTCAACCTTCCTGTCCTTATGTGCTTGCTGGTGACAGCAGGTAGCACAGGCTTGCCTGGCGCTGTTACTAGTAAAGCCTACCCCACCACCCCAGTATCATGGGTAGCTGGATTTCTCCATCCTTTGTAGCTCACTAGGTTCTGGAGGCTTTTTAATTCTTCATCACTACCTTGCTACCTGCTGGGCCTGCTGAAGTCTGCCCCACATTGGAGAAGACATTTTTTTCTCAGTGGCCTGGAAAGGACCAGGTTTGCCTCGTGGTCATTCACAGCTCCTTGAACAGTGGCTACTTCTGAGGGAGGATGGTGTGATTGCTTTTCCTGCGTGCACCACTGGCTGCAGGGATGAGATGTGTGCCCGAAGAAAGCCACAACTGAGAAAGTCTCCCCGCCTTGGGTTTTATTGGTTCTGCTTTGCTTTGGCAGAGTAAAAATTCAAATTCATTCAATATCACTCCTGTGTTCATCAGATCAGGAACATTAATTGCATACACTCCTAGCCATCGTTTGCTGTTTTTACACGTATTTATTTGTGCTGGTACTGGAGCTTGAACGTGGGGTCTCAAGCTCTCACTTGGCTTTGTCCACTCAAGGCTGATGCTCTACCACTTATGCTAAACTATCACTTCCACCTTTTTCCTGATTAATTGGTTATAACTCATGGACTTTCCTGCCCAGGCTGGCTTTGAGTGGCTATCCTTAAATCTCATGCTCCTGAGACGCTAGAATGATAGTACCACATTTGAAAAGCTCAAGTCTTCAGAAAAAAAATGTATTTTAAAATCCATAAACAAATATACAAACATCATCTCTCATCTTTAGTAATGATACTAATTAAAACAAGTATGCCAAATACAAAGAACTTCAGATTCTGAACAGCTACTATATCTATTTCTTTTTAAAGTATGCACTAATGCTGGCTGAATTTAACCTCTAGTGTGGTTAGAAAAGCTTTAAGCTATATCTGTATTTTCCAAAGGTGGCCAGGAGAGGGCGTGAATGTTGTGAATGTCACTGGCAGAAACTAAAACGGGAAACAGGAAGGGACAGAAGGTACTTCCTGGGATGGGAGGGGTTTTAGGTCAATAGTCCCAGGATCCTCTCCAAAAAAAAAAAAGTTATAGGCCTTTTCTGGTTGAAGAAGCTGTAAGAAAAAGAGAAGCAGTATAGAAAGAAGATGATGGTGTCATTTTATTTCATGGCTGATTGTGGGAGAAGCACATAGTAATAAGATGGGCTGAGCTTCCAGAAATGACTCAGGACTTGGCAGGTGTTCTGATGTGCAAGTTGCCATCCAATACTTTTAAGTATATATGTAGGAGATGTGATACAAATGCATGAAGCCTTAAGTAGGAGCTTATTTACAAAAGTCAGGCCAAGGATGCACAGTGCAGGCACCTCCATTTGGTAAGAACAGACATAAAGTTTTTGAACCCCTAGGGAGAAATCCTCCCTGCAAACCAACTGTTCCCAAATATACAAATATTGCTTAGAAGTTCTGACAAAACGGAAGATTAATAACCAATGGTGAAGCATAGGGTCTGTGCCAGGCCTTGTCCTAAGCGTCACGTCTACTTACCTTGCTCTCAGGACCCCTGTTCCAAGCTGGCTGCACAGGAAGAGAGAAGCATTGTGCTCTGTCTGGGATTTCAGCTGCCAGATTTCCCAGCTTTGTGCCAAGTCCCTCATCCTCCAGTGACCTGCCTTCTCATCTGTCACCTGAAATAACTGCCATCTCTCTCATCTACGGGTTGTGACAACTGAGTAATTAAAGATTGATCAGGGCAGAACACACTGATCTGTGTTCATGAAACTCTTGGTTATGTGGGACAAGCCATAAGCAAGTGCTTTCATTGTAGGGGGAAATTTCTTGCCCAATGCTGCCTTCATGGAATGTGCTTTCCACCCTTGTTTCCCATAGTGCTTTGCAAACTCTTTTACTTAGTGAAGAAGACAGCACAAAACCCACACCAGCTCCATTTCAAAGTCATGGGAATTGAGCCGCAGCCATATCAGATTCTCAACACTGGGTCCAGATGTTTGAATGCTCTTGGGCTCATGGAAGAAAGAATTCAAGGATGGTCAGAGAGGAGACTGAATAATCGGGAACAGGTTTGTTGATACAAAGCAAAAAGAAAGGGATAACTCAGGCTTGGGTGGCTCATTCCTGTCATCCTAGCTACTTGGGAGACTAAAAACCAGAGGATCACAGTTTAAGGCTTCTCCAGAGAAGGAAAGGTCTCAGGACAGACACCTTTTCAGTCCATAGTTGGGTATAGTGGTGTATGCATGTCATCTCAAACAACATGGGAGGCTGAGGTTGGGAAGATTGATCGTGGTACAGGACATCTGGGACGGGAAAAGTCTGTGAGACTCCATCTCTATGGAGGGAAGCTGGCCACAGGGTCATCTACCTGTCACACCAGCAATGGTAGGAAACCTAAACTATGCAGATCACAACTCAGATACACATCCAGGTAGGAGGTAAGGCCCTATCTGAAAAATAACTAGTGGAAAAATAGGACAGGAGGAGTGGATCACATGGTAGAGTGCCAGCCTAGCAAGTGTGTGGCTCTGTTGTTACTGTTAGCAGTGGTGTTTGATTTTGCTTTGTTTTTTTTTTTTTCCTTCACGGAGGAGGTTTAAAAAAAAAAAAAAGGACACAGAAAAAAGAGGGAAGAAGGGTAAACAAATGCAATCATGCTATTCAGTATGCACTGCGGGGGAAATGATCTATGTCACTTGAGGCCAGGGCTGGAAAAGTAAAGGAAGGGATGACATTGTCCAAATACAGAAATGTATTTATCACCCAACATATGAAATGGTAGCCCCTCTGCATAAAACATTAATAGGGACAATACAATTATTTTTTAAGAAAAGCTCAAGCTCAGCTCTAGGAGGCTGACCAGGCCTCCTGGGGCGTACCTTTGCCCTCTCAACCTGCAGAACCTCTCACAAGCTCATAGGCTCCACAGCATCTCTTTCGGATGGATGGACTGACCTGGAGTGGAGAATCAGCTGTATTAGTCAGTCAAGCTTGTCAGTCTCGTCTTCCTAGACTTCAGTCTTGCTGGAAATCATGGTTTCTCAAGACCTTGCTGTGTGGTTGGTTGGAACCATTTGTGCACTTATTAAACCCAGTGTTTCTGGTTTTCTAGAAAGTTCTAGTGGGCAGGTTTTCTACAAGAATAGCCAAGCTAGAACATTCCCCCAAATTTACATTTTAGAATAATGTTTCTAAAATTATAGAGAAGCAAATATCCATTTGTCTTTTTTTAATGGACCCTGTTCTATCTAAACCAAGAAGTTTAACATTTTGACTGGAAAAGTAAAACTTTCACTGAATCTGGAGAACTACTACTATTTACTGGTGAGTTGCTGCTACTTAATATCAGGGTAGATGTATCATTAATTGTCCTCAAAAGTGATGGGGGCCTCAAGCAGTCATTCTACCTGCATTTTTAGGAATGAGAGCAAAATTTTACTTTAAGAAACAAAAGCACTCCACATAGAGCTCCCCTATGACCCAGCAATCCCAATTGTAGGCATTTACCCAAATGATCACAAATAAGACCACACTAAAGCTATCAGCACAACTGTTTATTACAGCATTATTTACCATAGCTAAGATATGGAACCAACCCAGATGCCCCTCAGTAGACAAATGGATCAAGAAAATATGGTATATATACACAATGGAATTCTATGCATCCATCAGAAAAAATGGCATTGCCCCATTTGTTAGGAAATGGAAAGATTTGGAAAAAATTATATTAAGTGAAGTAAGCCAGGCCCAAAGAAACATAGGTCCCACGGTTTCCCATATTTGCAATAACTAGTATATGTCTGAGACAAGCAGAAACTGTCAGATAAGTTGATGTTAGACGAAATGAACCCCGAGATAAGGACTCAAATGGTTTTTCTTTCTTGCTATTGTTTCTAACATACTTATAAGATTATTTTTTGTAGCTTTGTATGTCCCTCCCCCATGGTATAACCCCTGTTTTCACTGTATTTAATGTTGGTATAATTTGGGAAGGGGAAGGGAAAAAACAAATTGTTTAAATAGGGATACAGGTGCATCCATTGCAGCAATAAAATGTACAAGATGCTATGTCAAAAAAACAAACTTTACAACTTTAGTAAGGGGGTGGGGGAAAAGAAATGTATTCATGGGGCTGGGAAGGTGGATCAGCAGTAGAGTGCTTGCCTTGCATGCATGAGGCCCTGGGTTCAATTCCCCAGCACCACATAAGCAAAAAGAAAAAAAAGAAGCTGGAAGTGGCGCTGTGGCTCAGGTGGTAGAGCGCTAGCCTTGAGCTGAAGAGCTGAGGGACAGCACCCAGACCCAGAGTCCAGGCCCCATGACTGGACCCCCCCCCCAAAAAAAAGAAATGAATTCATTACCTTGCTCATGTAATTGCAACCCCTCTGTATGGTAATTTCACAATAAAAAATGTATTAATAATAATAAAAAAGAAAAGAAACAAAAGCAGCCAGATGCCAATGGCTCACACTTGTAATCCCAGCCACTCAGGAGGCTGAGGCATGAGGACTGTGTTTCAAAGCCAAGCACAGGCAGAGGAATCCTTAAGACTCTTAACTCTAATTTACCTGCAAAAAGTGAGAACTGGAGATTACCTGCAAAAAGTGAGAACTGGAGATGTGGCTCAACTGGTACAGTACCAGCCATGGGAAAAAGTTCTGAGTTCAAGCCCAAATGCCCGTACAACCCCCCTGCTAAATAAATTCAATTTACTCTAAGACCTAGTCAAATTAGTGATATACAAAGTTTTTAAGGTCATACAAAACAAGATCAATTATTTCTCTTTCTCCTAATTTAGAATGGATACCATTCTCTTTCTCCTTTGCTTATGGTAGTGCTAGGATTTGAACTCAGGATCTGTGAGGTTTGGCAGATGCTCTATCACTTGAGCCACACCCCCCTATGGTATTTTGTGCTTCAACTAATTTTTAGGCACGTTCTCAAGTTTTTGTCCAGGTTGGCCTTGGACTTTAATCCTCCTACCCTCATCATTGGTACCACTGGCACTTGCCATCATATCCAGACTGTTGATTGAGATGGTGTCTTGCTGTTTTCTCCTAGAGTTGGCCTCAATCTTAGCAATCTATACCTCCTGATGTGCTGGAAGTCCAGGCATGAGCCACCATACCTGGACAAGAGTGTACTTTTAATGGAAAAAATTGACAAAATCATTCTACATTGTTATTTGAAAGTTTCATACAATGATAAACAGGATTTTCTAATATTTCAAAAGTTAGATGAAATTAAATTTAGAGGTGAGGAATTAGATAAAAACATTGTCTTTAAAAAATAGACAGAATTAGGTAAAATCTGATGTAGTCTCTGCAAAAGACTCTAAACAGAACATTTATTCGTTTAATAACTGAATTAATTCCAATCGTCTGGTTTTACAAATCTACCATAGTGTCAGAGGACTTAGTCATGGTGTTGGGAGGGTGAGTAAAAAAATCTAAGCTTTCTCTAGTTTACTTTTGTTATTAGTGCATATTGATCATACAAAGGGATTTCTTTGTGATGTTTCTATAAAGAATGTACTTTAATCGCATTCACCCCTCTATTACTCTCTAAATAATTTTGACAAGTTTCATTATTCTGTTGTCATGTCTGCTCAATCATATTTACCTCCATTCCTCCTCTCCTTTCACTGACTCCCCCTTCCTGCTGCTTTCTACCACCAAACAGAACCTGTTTGACATTCTTGTCATTCATTTTTAGGAACTAAATTCTGCATTTGAGATGGAACAGACAATATCTTTCTTTCTCAGTCTGGCTTATTTCACTTAACACGATGATCTCCAGTTCCATTCACCTTTCCACAAACGATGCAGTTTCACTCTTCTTTGTGGCTGACCTGTGTACATGTAATGAGTCTTGTTTATCCAGTCATCACTTAGTTGGATGCCTACACTGACTTCATAGCTTGACTACTGAGAACAGTGCTGTAATCAACATGGTTGTTAAAGTGTCTCTGTTGTATGCTGATTTACATTCCTTTGAATGGATGCCCAGGAGTGGTAGAGCTAATCACATGGGAGCTCTGTTTGTAGAGTTTTCAGGAACCTCCATATTGCTTTCCAAAGTGGCTGCAATGATTTACATTCTCACCTACAGTTTATAAAAGATCTTTTTGCTACAGAGATGTTTCAAATAATGATGTCCTGAACAGTGTTCCGGGAGCTCTCTGAATGAATAAAATGCATGATGAAAAGCCTGTTGGTAGGGAGGTCAGGGAGTACACAAATCATTTACAATCCACCTGTCCTGAATCTGCCATTGGTATGTCTTGGATATGATTTTAAGAATTTATTTTGTTTCCCAGCTTGAGGACTTTGTACCAGGCAAATCAAAGTCATCCGTGGGGTTTATAAGAAGTGAAGAGACAACAATGCTTGATAGGAAATGTCCTACTCATGTAACTGTAACCCCTCTGTACAATATTTTTCCAATAAAAATAGATACATGGAAAGGGGGAAAAAGTGAAGAGGTGGGGGTGTGACCTGTTTTGGGGTTTTTTTGTTTGCCAGTACTGGGACTTGAACTCAGGACCTGGGTACTATCCCTAAGACCTCGACCACTTGAGCCACAGTTCCACTTCTGGCTTTTTTGGTGGTTAATTTGAGATAAATGTCTCAAAGACTTTTCTTTGGGGGCTGGCTTTGAACCATGATTCTCAGATCTCAGCCTCCTGAGTAGCTAGGATTCCAGGTGTGACCTTCTCCTTTGCTGCTTATCTCCTGCTGAAGTCTGAGAGCAGACACAGGGCAGGTGAAGATGGCCTGGGATGTGGACTGGGCTCTCCTGCAGCCAAGACACCACAGCTGCAGAGGTTCTGGGCTGTGGTTCTCAGTGCTGTGCTGGCTTCTTTCCTCCCATGTCTACCCTTCCCTCCATTTTCATTCTCTTGGAGGTTGTATTTGCCTATGCCTCCGAAGAGTTCCTATCTGTCTGAACCATTGTCTTTCTGCTCTTGCCTCCCTCCTCCCCCCCCCCTCCTGCCCCACCCCTGCTCTGGTTTGTGGCTGTGTCTGAGGTCATCTGCTGCTCACCTAACCCAGTGCTACCTCTGAACGGCAAGCTTCTGCAGCCAGATTTGTGGTTCTCTCTGCTCCAAATACCTGGCCAGCTTCCACAGAGAGGCCAGGACTTTTGTCCACAGCAGGGAGTCTAACATAGAGGGCTGTGACCACCAAAGTATAACCTGTGGTTGGGGCTGGGGACACACTGCTTTAACAGTGAGTTGTTGTCTCCTACAGAGGAAGCCAGGGTCATCAGAAAAACCAGTTTGGCTACCCAATGCTGTCTCTAAAAGGCAGCAAATCAGAAGCTGCATCCCCAGGGAAAGTGGAGGACAACACATGCACCCCAAATATCACTGACACCGGGATCCTTGGAAAACCAAGGGCATCCCAATTGATGGCTATTTGGGATTTAAAGAAAAAGGAAGTTGTAATGTTCAGTACTACCACCAAGTGGCAGAGTTGGATTTTATTTCACTTTAAAAAAAAACAAACAGATTTTTCCCCAAATCTCTACTCATTTGCAGCCTGATAGAATTTGAATGTCATTAAATTTGTACACTTTGAATAATGCCTTCCCACGTAAGGGTGGGCTTACTTTTCTTAGGAGAGAATTCCAAGCAAAGTAAAGGGTATGACTTGGCTAGCTCTTCTGTTTTGTCAAAGGAGGAAATATTGGTTGTATCTAATGACATCTGTGGTTGTTTTCAAACAGCTGCTTATTATTACATAGTTTAAAATTTTTTAACATACAGCTATACAATCCATTGGCCTAGCATTCCATTCGTTTCTAAAACTATCTGGTTTCCCAACTACATTAAAAACAAATACTAGGTCTACTATTCTTAACCACTATAGGGAACTAAATTATACTTTTCTGAGATGTGTATCTTTCTCATCTTCACTATATCTCTTCTTAATTAACTTGAACAGCAAAAACAAAAATGCTCACCAAAAAAAGAAGTTTAACAAGCATTGTAAGCATTCGATATACCTTCTATAATCCGCTAAGCTGGGCATGGAAGCTCACACCTGTAAACCAAGCCACTCATGAAGCTGAGATCTGAGGATCAAGGTTCAAAGTCAGCTCAGGCAGGAAAAGTCTGCGATGGGTATCCGTGACTGACCTTCCTGCATTCTTACATCTTCAGGGGCAACCTGAACAAAAACACCTAAGTTTGTGGAGAGAATAGAATGAGGTTTGTACATTCCTTGTGTCAAAGACCCACTCAGCCTTCCTGTGCCTGATGCCCATAGCTGCAGGCCACTGCATGGGTCAGTGACAGTTCAGAGAGCAGGTATGGCTGAAGCCTCAGGCCCAGCTCCCCCACTGGCCTCTCTGTACCCCAGAACCCTCAAGGGAGGTGTGATGCTTGTCACTCTGGGTTGGAAAGGTAGGGTCACCTTACCAAGTCACACAAGAGTCCTCCAGGGAATTAGGGGCCAATGCAGATCTTGCTAGTTCTAAAGTCATCTTTTTCTTCTCTATGCGAGTCTGGGTCTGATCCCTGAGAGCCTGTCAGTGCGGAAGGAATCCAGAATCTCTTTATTCCACTTGTCCTGGGACACAGAGGCACAGCAGGTCAAGAGGCTGCCTGGGGAGCTGACCCTGCAGCTTCTGGAGCTGTGCCTGTTGGCTGGTATACTGGACACCCTGGCCCTGGCTGGCGAGGTGCAGCTGCTGGGCCTGTCAACACCCCTGGAAAGAGCTGGCAGCAGGTCCCTGGAGATGGTGACGTACACGTGGCATTCCGCAGAAGGCAGGGGGGTGGTTCTAGAAGACAGCATGGCACAGGCCCAAACTTGGCTGCCAGTCCCAGGCATTTGTCCAACATGCTTCTAGTCCTTGCGCTGACAGGTCCCTTGGTGCCTGACAGACTTCCACAGCAGAAACACCAAGAATTCAGGCCTGGGCCTCAAAGGAGATGTTCAAACCTTGAAGAAAATAGAAATATGTGAAGGCAAAGTCCTATTCTAAGCACACCCTGAAAACAGAGGGTTGCTCTATTGAAACTGCATTGCTTCACTATTTATTATCTGGACATCAAGTTTAGCAAATAGGACAACTTAAGGGGAGGGAGGGAAAGAGAGAGACAGACAGACAGTCATACAGATAGACAGAGAAAGAGACAGAGACAGAAACAAAAGAAGAAAGAGAGGGAGGAATGGATGAAGGAAGGAGAGTACACACACACACACTTTGTTGGGAGACAGAACCCTGAGCTAGGACCAGCCATTTGGCACCAGGAGCTGGTGAAGACCATCCTTCTCTTTCACAGATTGCCTGACACTCACATCTGCTCATTTAAAATGTTCTTCACAGAAGTCTTTCTCCCTAATTTCTGTCTAGTTGGCCCATCCACAGTACAACTGAGCCAGGACCTCACTTGCTCCTGATTTGCTATAAGCACCACTTGGCCTATGGCAGCCCCTGGTCGGGGCTCAGCTCCTAGCATTGGCCCCTGGCCTTCTCCTTACTGGTATCTGTTTGGTCCCATTCCTGTGGGAACCTGGGCTCTGCTAGTGCATTCGCACATCAAGTCATATGATGGTAACAATTCACCAGCTGTGATGAATAACTTTAATAAATATCTCTGAGACACAGATATTTCTTTTTCCTGATACTGGGCTTTGAAATTGGGACTTCACATCGGCTCAGCTTGCTTGCTCTACTGCCACTCTACCACATAAGCATATCTCCAACCAGCTTTCTGCTGGTTGTTTGGAGATGGAAGTCTCAGATTTTTCTGTCTGGGATGGCTTCAAACTGCAGTCCTCCAGACCTCAAGCCTTCTTAGTAGCTGGGATTACAGGCATGAGCTAATAAGATTATAGGCATGAGCTAATGCTCCCAGCTTCTCTCTTAGACAATTTTTTGTTTTGTTTTGTTTTGTTTTGTTTTGGGGGGGGGTCTGGTTGTGGGGCCTGAACTCTGGGCCTGGGCGCTGTCCCTCAGCTCTTCAGCTCAAGGCTAGCACTCTACCATTTGAGCTACAGCGCCACTTCCAGCTTTTTTTTCCTGCTTATGTGGTGCTGAGGAATCGAACCCAGGGCCTCATGCATGCAAGACAAGCACTCTACCACTGAGCCACCTTCCCAGCACTCTCTTAGACAGTTTAATTGTCATACGTAATCAGATTTTCATCATGGTTGTCTTCAATGCCATTGGATAGGACAATTTGGGCTACACAGCATTATGATACAGTGCTGTTGCATTTCTTTCCTGAGAAACACACGAATCAACCTTTGTGATCTGGGTCCCCAAGAGATATTGGGTTAGAGAGCCTTTAAACTCCCACTATTGGGGAGCTCCTATCTGCCCCTTTCCAAGCCAAATGAACCAACATCCATCTCTCTCCTCGCACTCTCTCTCTTTCTCTGTCTCTCTGTCTCTGTCTCTGTCTCTGTCTCTCTCTCTGTCTCTGTCTCTCTCTCTCTCTCTCTCTCTCTCTCTCTCTCTCTCACACACACACACACACACACACACACACACACACACAGATGAAACTCATCTCCAGATCTACGTTAATCTTAACAGACTGGATCCTGGGAGGAAGGGCCCAAAAGGAAGTCTGCTGAGAGTGCTGGAAGGCAGAGATACAGTCTTGAAAGAGAAGAGCTTTTCAGGTAGGAACCATTTTATGGGTTCATGGGCACATCCTGGAGAAGGGCCATAAATAATAATAATTATCATTTATTCATAATAATTGAGGTGGTTAGTAACTAATCACCCTAAACTCCATAGCTTATAGCAGCATGAATTGGTTTCTCCCTCGCTCCCTCCCCACTCCAGATCTGTGGCCAGTGGGAGGGTAGGGGGCTCAGCTGCCCTTGGCTCCCAGGCTGTGGGCTGGACAGCTGTGTTCCCAATGTCTCTGCATTTGGGGACCACTTTGGGGCATGCTCTCCTCAGGACCAAGGGAAGAGGCACAAGAGGGATGTGGAGAGCCCAATCCCACAAGGCCTCTTGAGGACAATGGCCAGAACTGCCCCCCCGCCCCGTTCCCTCGGCCAGAGCACTAGGCATGGCCAGGTCCACTTCATTCACCATGACATGGCGGCAGAGGGAAGGAAGGATGGAGCAAATCGTGTGGTGTCCAAGGGCAACCCTCACAATGACATGGAGGTCTAAGGAAGCATGGCAGGGGTTGGAGGGTGAAATGAGAAACAGGGAAATGGGAGACAGCTGGCAGGTGTTGAGTGCAAAGGAAGGTTGGGGCTGGCTAGGGGAGGGCCTGGTTTCCTTGCCAGGGAGCCTGGCTTTGATTATGTAGGCAGTAGAATGACACTGGAGGGTTGGGCAGGCTTGGCTGTGGCTCTCTCCACCCCAGCTGTTCCAAGGCACCCAGGAGCATGTGGAGGCTGAATGGAAACTGCGGCCTGCCGCCAGGGACATGCAGAAGCCCCTGGAGTCAGGCCCAGGCTCACTGCCAATGTCACCCTGCGTATGCATATGTCAACACGTAAACTTAGCACTGGCTGACTGGGCTTGTGCAGTACAACTGAGTACGGCGAAAGGCTCTAAGTCACCCCAGGATAGAAGTCTGGTGCAGAGATCTTGCCACAAAACGAAATGTTCAGTGAGAAAGAAACTGAAGAAAGAGTCTGAGACACTGGGATCCAAATCCAGCACCATTATTTTCAAGTATTATTTTCAAGACTCCAGTTTCTGAATCTATATAGTTTGTAAGATTCAAGTGAGGAAATGTGTGCCACTCCACATGAAACTCTGACCACATATCTACAGAAGCTATGTAGATGTTTATTATTCTTTATAGATGGGTTGATTGATTTTGTGCCAACACTTGGGCTTGAACTCAGGGCCTGGGCGCTGTCTCTTAACTTTTCCACTTAAGGCTGGCATTCTAGCACTTAAGGCACAGATCCACTTCTAGCTTTTTGATGGTTAGAGTATCATAGATCTTCAGATCTCAGGCTCCTAAGTAGCGAGAATTATAGGTATGAGCCAGGTTATTCTTTATATACTTACTTATATTGAAATTCAGAGTAGCTGGAACAGAGAAAATACTCTTCTTATGAACTACGAGTAAAAAGAGCTGACATTTAGTTTCAACTTCCAATGTCTTCAAATTATAATTTTTTATCTATTTCAGGAGCCAGTACTGGGGTTTTGAACCCTGTATCTTTCATTTACTAAGCAGCCACTCTATCTCTGAGCCACACCTCTGGTGGTTACACTAGGTTTGTTTTTTGGAGACAGCACCCTGCCCAGGCACATGCATGGAGTATGATCCTCCTATTTGATACTTCCCATAATAGCTAGGATAACAGGCACATACCACTAGACCCAGTTTCTTCTGTTGAGATGGAGTCTCTGTGATTATCCCAATCTCATACACCTATGTATGAGAGGTAAGTGTATGAGAGGTGAGTGCTAGCACATCCAGCCATTGGTTAGGATGGAATCCCAATTTCTTTTTGCCTAGACTGGCCTCAAACCATAATCCTCTGGACCTTAGCCTCAGCCAAGAAGCTAGGATTGCAAGTGTGAAGCATTGGCGCCTAGCTAAAATTTTCAGCATTTCAACGGTGCCAAAACAATCTGTATTCAGTACACGCCAGACCTCGAGTTGTGAATTAGTTTCTTTTCTCAGACTAGCAATATGCAGTTCCATCCTCAGACTTTTGGCAGTTTGAGAGCTCTCCGTCCCTGTCCAGGCAGGGCCCAGGTAGACCTGTGACCATTGGGGAAATCAGAAACTTTGTACAGAGTTCCTTGTTGCTAAACTCTGGTGTTATACAGGTGAGGTGGAGTCAAAGTATTTTCTTTTTTTTTTTTTTCCATCAGTCATGGAGCTTGAACTCTGGGCCTGGGCGGGTGCTGTCCCTCAGCTTTTCGGCACAAGACGAATGCTCTACCACTTGAGTCACAGTGCCACTTCTGGTTTCCTGGTGGCTAATTGGAGATAAGGGTCTCATGGACTTTCTCGCCTGGGCTGGCTTTGCACTACAATCCTCAGATCTCAACCTCCTGAGTAGCTAGGATTACAGGTGTGGGCCACCGGAATCCGGCTGAGTCAATATTTCCAACTTAACAATGGATTTATCCGGAGGTGCCATCATTGAAAGTCCAGAAGCATGGGTATTTTGGTTACAGCTTGGTGCCAGCAAGGACAGGATGAAAACAGGACAGTATACAGCTGCTAGTCCCTACTGGAGAGAGGATCCGCAATGCTTAACAGTTCTTTTTTTTTAATTTGCAAATAGCGAGGCATGAACTCAGGAACTCATATTCTCATTTGTCTTTTTCACTCAAGGCTGACCCTCTTCGGCTTGAGACACAGTTCCACTTCTAGATTTTTAGTGGTTAATTTTAGATAAGAGTCTCACAGACTTTTCTATCTGGGCTGTCTTTGAACCACGATCCTCAGCTCTCAGTCTCCCGAGTAGCTAGGATTACAGGTGCAAGCCTGGCTGCTTAACAAATCTTGTGTCAAGGGAAATCACGCCAAGCACCATAAATAAGCCTCCTGGGAGATGATGTCACAGTGAAACTGGCTAACAGCTTCTGCCTCTGTGACATCATTTCCACAGGTAGGAGGTGAGGCCAGAAGCGACCCTCTGGAGACAGATGAAACTCAGCATTTACTTTTCTGTGTACTTGATAAATGAGCAGTATGGGAAGGCTTTAAACTCTGTGGACAGTCAATCCCAAGAAAGACAAAGGGAAAGAAAAGAGTGGCAAGAGGTCAGTTAGAAATGTAAAAAAGCTGAGTTCCTGTGGCTCATTCCAGCAATCCTACTTACTCAGGAGTTTGAGACCTGGAGGATTGAGGTTTAAAGCTAGTCTAGGTAGACAACTTAGAGAAACTCTTATCTCCCTATGTCAAAAGATGGACTAGAGGCATGGCTCATGTGGTAAATTACCACCCAGGCAAGGTAAATGAGGGCAGAGCCCTGAGTTCAAGCCCTGGAATGGCACACAGAAAAAGAAAGAAAAAAGGAAGCTAGAGGAGAGGAAAGGGAGAAGGAGAAGGAGAGAGAGAGGGAGAGGGAAAATATAAAAGATTAGGGGAGGTACTTATTTCAACTAAGAATAATTTGGGAAGACAAGACGCTCCAAAATGGGATTTGTTTTCATTGTTTGTGTCTGAGTGGGCATGATGGACAGGCAGGAGATTTGACTCTAAATTTCCTCCTGGTAGAAGGAGGTCCTGATTTGACTTCATGCCATGTCAGACATAGGCTGCAAGCCAACTCTGTAAAAACTGGTAGAAGTCAGCTAGGTTTGGTTGCCAGGCTCAGTGCCCTATCCATGAGGTCTGGTTGAGCTGCGGGCACAGAGGGCTGACTCAGTAAGAAAGCTGCTTTGGAAAATGAATCTGTCATCTCAGAGAGACCAGTTTGGGAGAAGCTCTGATATACTGCTGGCCAGTTTTTAAAAAAAAAAAAAGTCAAAGCATGGGTTGCTGGGATTATCTGAATGAAAGCAAAATTGATTTCCAGCCTCTCTGTGTTTTGATGGCTTGAGACTCCTTAAACAGACAAACACACCCTAAAGACAAATTTCCCCTCAATGTCAGCAAAGCAGAAAGTATGCTAAGCATCATGGATCTTTATATTTAGCCAGTCTAGACTATACAACATCACCAGGCTAATTTTGCATGCTTTTTATAAGGTCCAGAAGGAGTAACGATATATCTTACTGGACTGACTTTCACAAGAATACTTGGCATAAGAAGTTAATTCCTATATTCACATTTGATCCAATGAGATGTCTGTGAGGTAAGCAAAGTGGTGTAGGTCTGTAATCTCAGACACCTCAGAGGCAGGAGAATGTCATGTTCCAGGCCAACCTAGGCAAAGGTACTGAGACCTCATCCCAGAAACAAAATACAAACAAAAGAGCTGGAGATGGAGGTTGGCTTAAGTGATAGACAGCTTAGATAGCCTGTACAAGGATTTTGGGTTCAAACTCTAGACCTATAAACAGAGAAAAGACAAAAAAAGATGTGTGCAAAAGGTCATGGAATGAATGAGAATTGCAAAACTCAAGTTCCTATACCTCAATAGCTCCCCATTTGCTAGCATTTAGGTCAAATTTTACATGTCATCATCACCTACAGCCACACAGGTGATGGCGATGTTTGGGTCAATGACTGTCTATACCACAATGGACCCATAAGACTTGGTTGCTTCATGATATGACCATTTCAGTTTGTTCTCGTAGCAATTTCTCAGAGTAATCTCTCACTAGGCAACATATGATTTCTATCACATAGGATACACAACTCAGTGGAGATGTGTGGTTTTACACAAGAGATAACTACAGCCTCATGCTTCTATAATGTGTCAAGGGAAGTATATTCCCTACAGAGGAAGGTTTTGTTTGTTTTTTTGTTTTGTAGGGTAGGGTGGGGCGAGAGTAAGGTCTTGAAGGTATACTCATCCTACATAGTATACTATTTATTAAATGCCCGAAGATCCAGGTTTTAGAAAAGAAGAGGGATGAATATATGCCACAAAGTCAAGATATGAAAATGGATGCGTCAGGAATCCAAACTTTAAAGACAGTGGAGGGCAGCATTTGTAGGCAGATCCCACCAGTGATGAAGCAGTGATGTCCTTGGGGACCCTGGAGGAAGGCTGACGTTGGCCGCCATGTTTTCTCACTTTTTTTTTCCTGACTTCCTGTCTCTCTCATTTATTCTCTTTGGATTTTTTTCTAGTTAGACAAAGAAATTATTTAGAGTACTGCTGTCTTCATGTAGAATAACAACAATGTTATCAAAATAGGCCATTTTTCTTGTCGTGACTACACCGTGAGGCTTTATTTTGAAAGTGTGCTTCTTCCATGGGAGACTGGATGGCCATTGACTTCTATAATGTGTGGAAACGTGTCCCAAATGCAGAAAATGGTAGGAGTGGCCTCGCTTTTCTAGAGATGGTCACTGAAGTATGGGACAAGATAGTCCCACACAAAGACCACAAGGAACTGGTTGTAGTAAACAGGAAGGGGCCCCTGGGCCTCCAGTCCAGGAAAGTTAGGCAGGCCAGGGTGAACAATGCTGCTGCTTTATTCACGAACCCCCTCTGACCCAGAACCCTTTGACCTGGGACATTCTAGATGAAGGTGGCACTTCTCACCGAGGAAGACAGCCTGGATAGTGACAAGAAGAAATCTACCTGCCACTTCCATTTTTGGCATTTCAAACTTGGGGATTAAAGATGATTAATAAAAATAGTGACAATATGGAAATTTTTAAAAATAGTAACAATATTGTAATCATAAAGAAACTTTGTGATTAGAAGAAGACACTGACCAAGAATGGTTCAAAATAAATCTGTGGGTTCTTACTGAAACCTGATACTTACTATCTTCCTTCCTATCTGTTGTTAGCTTCCAGACAACCTCATTAGTTGTTGGGGTTTATTGTGGTCATCATTGTTGTTGTGACACACCAGAACAACCTTGCATAGACATTTTCAGTCTGGAATTTCTGCTGCTTAATACCAAACAATTCTGGAGGGGGAAATCATCCTCCTGAAGACAGCTATAAAAATTACATTAATTATTAACAGCTATCCAATGAAGGCATTAAAAAGAAGATGCTGCTGGCTCATGTTTATAATCCTAGCTACTCAGGAGGCTGAGATCTGAGCATCACTGTCCGAAGTTTTCTCTGTCAGCAAAGTACATGAGACTTGTCACCAATAAACTACTAAGAATAAAAAAGCTGAAGTGAAGCTGTGGCTCAAGTAGTAGAAGACTAGCCTTGAGCAAAAGAGCTCAGGAATAGCACTCAGGTCTGAGTTCAAGCCCAGGGATTGGCACCACATAAAAAGAGGCTTTAGGAAGATAATGAATTGTGAGCCAGGATCTGAAGTATGATAGTTACCCCAGGGGATATGTTTGAGGCTTGCTTGAGGGAAGTTTCTCCCTTAATGGGATAGACCTATGCTTCCATGCTTCAAGGAGCAGCTGAGGATGGGTGGGGATTTTTTTTCTAGCTCTCAAATTAAAGGAACAACCCCATAGTCCTGCACACTTGCCAGGAAGAGGGTGGAAGTGTTGAGGGGGAAATTCCTTTCACTTTAGGTGATATCCTAAAAATAAGGATGTAATGGGGGCAGACAAGCCCTTACAGGGTCCAAAGGCCTTCAAACAATCTCAAATTCTGAAATTAGACAAGACTCCCTGACTTTTAAATGTCAGACAGAAGGAAGAGAAAGATAGCAGTGTAGCAGGCCTCAAGTTCTTTCCTTTCTTTCCTTTTTTCTTTTCTTTCATTCTTTCTTTCCTTCCTTCCTTCTTTCTTTCCTTCCTTCTTTTTTTGCTTCCTTCCTTCCTTCCTTCCTTCTTTCCTTCCTTCCTTCCTTCCCTCCCTATCTGCTTATCTTAGTTATGCAGTGGGGAGAGGATAGAGGTTTTATTGTTACATGTCCACACAAGTATTAAAGATAAAATGATTCTGGTACACCAGCAAAAATACTAGGCAATCAGAAACAAGACAACAGGAATAAGCAGACAGAAGTAGGTAATGAAAATAGGCCTTTGGGGATTCTAAATTTTGGTGTTAGTAGACAGAAAATAAAATAACTTTATTATGATTGGGATTAAAACAACAACAACAACAACACACACACACATATATACACACACACACACATGAATTAAAACTTTGGTATGGTAGTTCACACCTATAATTTAACTACTACTTAGGAGGTAGGAACAACATGATTTTATGCCAACCCAAAGCAAAAGTTATTGAGACTTCTATCTCCACAAATAAGCCAGATAAAGTGATTCATTCTTGCAATCCCAATTATACAGGAGACATAAATTAGGGGATCATGGTGTGAAGCTAGCTCAGGCAAAAATGCAAGACCCTAGCTAGATGCCAGTTAGCTCACGGCTATAATCTTGCTACTCAAGAGATGGGGATTAGTATTAGTTACAGTTGGAAGCCAGACAAAGCAGGAAAGTTCATGAGACTCATCTCCAATTAACAACAAAATATGCTTCCATCAGAAAGAATGACATTGCTCCATTTGTTAGGAAATGGAAAGGCTTGGAAAAAATTATATTAAGTGAAGTAAGCAAGGCCCAAAGAAACTTAGGTCCCATGGTTTCCCTTATTTGCAATAACTATGTCTGAGTCAAGCAGAAAAGGTCAGATAGGTTGATGTTACGAATGAAGCCTAAGATATGTATTCAAATGTTTTTTTTTTCTTTCATGCATTTGTTTCTAACGCATTTATAAGATTATTTCTTTGTTGCTTTGTATGTCCCTCCCCCACAGTATAACCCCTGTTTTCACTATATTTGATGTCGGTATAATTTGTGGAGGAGAAGGGGAAAAACTAGTTGTTTAAGGATACAGGTGGACCCGTTGCAACAATGAGAAGTACAAGTTGTCATGTCAAAAATGAACTTTACAACTTTGGTGGGGGGGGGGGGGAGGATTGGATGGGGGGGCGGGAGGAGAATGGGAAGGGATGTGAAGGGTAAACAAAGGAGGAGGCTGCAATGCTTGGTAAGAAATGTACTCATTATCTTGCCCATGTAATTGTAACCACTCTGTACAGTATGTTCACAAATAAAATAAAGTTAAATTAAATTTAAAAAAATATTTTTAAAAAGCCAGAAGTAGAATTTCTGCTCAAATGGTACAATGCCCACCTTGAGCAAAAAAGCTAAGGGATAACACTCAAGCCCTGAGCTCAAGCCCCAGTAGTGATGTACACACAGGAGTGTGTGCATACACAGAAACACACAAAGATTCATTTCAAATAAATAATTAAATTCGAGAAAGTGGTTAGGGTATAATTCAAGTGACAGAGCACCAAACTTGATGCCCTGAGTTCACACTCCGGTTCTACCAGAAGAAGAAAGAAAGAAGAAAAACAGCAAAGAAGGAAGAAAGGGAAGGAGGGAAGCAGGGAGGGAGAGTCAAACACCCTGGAAGGGGAGGGGAACAAGATTAAAAATTTCTGTAAAAAATGGAAAATATTTTTAAAAGTTAAAATTTATACTACCCAGACTTAATCACTACAATTTACTGGAACAATACTTATTCAAGAATATCTAGAATTTATCAGTAAAGACATAGCTAGGAAGGAAACAATAAACTGAAAGACAGGCCAGAAAAATATCCAGAGATAAGCATGAAAAAAGAAAAGTACAGAAAGTACAAATGAAGATGTAAGAATCATACAAGATAAAGTGAGAATGCTTTATGTATACAGAAGCAGAATCTAAGAGGAACAGAAGAAAAGAAATAGCAATATTTGAAGTAATAATTACAGAAACTTTTCAAAACTAGGGAAAGACACCAAACCACAAATGTTTAAAAAATGAAGTACAAACTATAATAGTAATTCACAACAAGCAAAATATAAAATGACTGCTGAAGATAAACATGAAGAGAAAATTTGAGAGACTAGGAAAAAGATGAGAACACTATTAGGCTACCTCTCCCCGACCCAGTAGTGTCCAAGGGCTTTAATTCAGGGCCTGGGCATTGTCCCTGAGCAATTTCTGCTCAAGGCTAGTATCTACTACCTGAGCCACAGACCACTTACAACTTTTGGGATGCTTAGTTGGGGATGAGTCTTACAGACTTTCCTGCCCAGGCTGGCTTTGAACTGTGATCCTCAGATCTCAACCTCCTGAGTAACTAGGATTTCATGTGTGGGCCACCAAAGCCCAACAATTTTTTAAGACAAAAATAGAACCCCCAGACAATGGAATCACATAGTTTACATAATTAAAACCTTGAATTTTTATTCCTATGAAAATATCCTTAAAGTTGGATGAAATATTTGTAGACAAACTAACAAATTATGATAAGGAGTCTTGCATAAAAGGAAAAATTAAGTGTATTTCACAAATAGAAATGAAAGCATTCCTATATTTCATTGCAGGAGGGAATGAAAGCAATAAAATGTGACAATGTTGGCAAAATATTTTATTTTTTGGCAAAATATTTTTGATGATCAAAGTACAGAAAGACTTAGATGACAATAGCATATGTTTTCAGAGAATAAATAATAATAAAGAACTTTGAAAATGTTGCCCTATCTGGACAGAGACAGTATTGATAATATAGATTTAGTAAGTCAAGCACGTATGTTTTAATCTCTAGAAGAACCACTAAATTAAAAGGAACAAGCCAAACCCGGTGCAGGTAGCTCACACCTGTAATCCTAACTACTACCAGGCTGATATCTGAGCATTGTGGTTTGAAACCAGTCTGGGAAGGAAAGTCTGTGAGTCTATTATCTCCAATTAATCACCATAAAGCCAGAAATGGAGCTGTGGCTCAAGTGGTAGAGTGCTAGCCTTGGGCAAAAAAAAAAGCTCAGAGACAGTGCCCAAGCCCTGAGTTCAAGCTCCAGAACACACTCTCCCCCTCCCCCCACCCCCACAAAAAAAGTAAAGCAAACTAAGAGCAAACCAAGTACTCGTGCTCACATCTATAATCCTAACTTCTCAGGAGGCTGACTGAGATCTGGAGAACAAGGGTACAACATCATCCTGGGTAGAAAAGTCTGTGAGCCTCTATTTCCATAATAATCAGCAAAATCCAAGCTAGAGGCATGGTAGAGCACTGGCCAAACAAGCCCACAGAATGTGAGGTCCTGAGTTCAAGTCCTGATACCAGCACAAGAAAAGCTAATTAGGTAAAGAAGTATAGACAAACCATCTATAGGTGTACAACTTTAGGTCCATAACTGATAAAATGATATTTTATTAGAGATTTTTGTTGAATAAGTCCATTTTAGTTGCTCCAACCACACACTAAAAGGTAACAATGAGGAGCTAGTCTCCTTGTGGATTTTTTCGCCCTCACAATCATTTCACTATCTATATGAGTCCTAGAACATCATGTTATAAATCTCAAATAGAGACTGTTTAAATAAAGTAGCCAGACCTTGGTGGCTCATCCCCATAATCCTAACTACTCAGGAGGCTGAAATCTTAGGATCATGGGTCAAAGGCAGCCCAGGCAGGAAAGTCCATGTGACTCTTATCTCTAATTAATCAGCAAAAACCAGAAGTGGGATTCAGGTTCAAGTGGTAGAACAGCACCCTTGAGTGAAAAAGCTGAAGAATCCTGTGCAAGTACAACAACATCATGAATGAATGAATGAATGAATAATAATAAATCAATCAATCAGAAACAAAGAAGGGAAGAAAAATTCTGAAGAATAACCAATCAAAAAATAAGGTAGAGAAAGCAGAGTGGACAATATTTTAAAGTGAAAGCCTTTTAGAAGGCACAAATTTAAGCAAAGCCTATTCCATTATCAGCTACCATCGAGAGAAGCCCATATGGCTTCACTGGTACCCTGGGGTCCTTAAATCACAGGGCATCTCTTAAAAGTGGCTATTTCAGCCCAGTGACCTGCAAACAGTTTGATCATGAATGGATCAACATTCCAAAGACTATCCCTATAATAAAAATTAATTGCAAGTCGATCTGTAGGTTTTTCTAAATTTCATCTGTGAGTATTAAGTATCTAGGTCATCTCTGAACGTAGCACATTTACAACTGAACTCGGATCTCAGTTAATTCCCGCCCCCCACACATATACCAACAGCATCCTGCTGTCCTGAGTCTTTCTGAGGTGGGGTGGGGGGAGATGCTCTGAGGTCCCTAGCTATTCTGGATGTATAAGTGAGGTCCCTAGCTATTCTGGATGTATAAGTGAGGTCCCTAGCTATTCTGGATGTGTAAGAGTCAGGATCATGGTGTGAGGTGCCCTCCGTTTGGACGGCAGACTTTCACAGGTAACACAGTCTGTAATAGAACCCTGCCAACCTCCTCTTTAACGATTCCTAGAAACACTCAGACTAGGAAGCGGAGCAACAGAATAGAAATAGAATAATAGAAACCGCTCTTGGTAGAGAAAATTAACTCTTGGTTTTTACTGCTACCACTTCTCCTACAGGAGGATGGATAAAAGGATATTTTTGTAAACCACCTAAGAGGATAATAAGAGAAGGTGAAAAACTATATCTCAAATGTGTATGTCAAAAAACAATAAATGGCTTTTTGTCACTTTTCTAATGTGACTTGGGCCAATGCACTTCAAGGTTTTATTTTGCTAGAAAGAGCTATTTTAGAATCAGAGCTTAATTATTCAGAGTTATAGAGGAGGGATCAAATAGCTTTTCTTGATCCTATCTTTAACAAGACTCATTGTCTCTGCTAAATATATATTCCATTCATCTTTAAGGAATATTGCTTTGAAGTCATTGGTCTTCCAAGTCTCAGTCTTGACTGATTGTATCTGTGTGTGCCTACCCTGCTGTTATAACAGAATGCCTGTGTGTTTCTGGGGACCAGCTTAGCAGTAGAGTGTCTGCCTAGTGTATACAAGGATCTCAATTTGAACCCTATCACCCCCCAAATACCTACATACCAATCAGCTTTCCATCACTGTAATAAAATAGTCCAGATAATTACCAGAGAAAAGACTATTTGGGTTCATAGTTTTGGATGTTCCAGTCTTAGATTGGGCAGACCTGTGCCTTTTGGGGCACCAGATGGCCATGGTGGGAACCGTGGGGCACCCCCCGCAAAAAAACAAACAAACAAACAAACAAAAATCATGCTCACAGGCCATGAAGGAAGTATTGGAAGAGTAAGGCGTGGGTTGGGTGCCTGTGGCTCCCATTTTGTAATCCCAGTTACTGAAAATACTGAGGTTCAGAGGATTGTGGTTCAAATCCAGCTCAGACATAAAAGTCCTTGAGGCTTGATTTTTCAAGTAACCAGTAAAAAGCTGGACTGGAGGTGTGGCTTAAGTCATAGAATGACAGCTGTGCAAGCAAGCAGAGCAAATGTGAAGACCTGGTTCAAAAACCTTAGTAAAAACCAAACAAACAAACAAAAAACAACCTTAGTGTCAGTGGGGGTGGGAGAAGCGGAGAGGAGAGGGGAGGAGAGGAGAGGAGAAGAGAAGAGAAGAGAGGGAAGGAAGGAAGAGGGGAGAGGAGAGGGGAGAGGAGAGGGGAGGGGAGGGGAGAGGGGAGGGGAGGGGAGAGGGGAGGGGAGAGGAGGGGAGGAAAGATGGAGATAGCTGGAACCTTAAGAACTTTATAGAATCTTCATATAGAGGTTGAAAAAGAAAAGTAAAACATCTTTTCCTTGCTTGGGATTCTTTAAAAAATCATTCTATTCTCTAGCTTATGAGAAAGTGAGAACACAAGGAATTTTAATTTTTTTTTTGCAAAGTTAAGAAGTGAATTTTATTGTCATTATTTCAAAATTGGAATTGTTCCTGAAGGCATTCCTTAGAGGCTGCAGTGCAAAACAGACTCAGCAGTATGGCAGTGTTTGCAGCAGGACTTTTCTTAAAATGTTGCCCAGAAATTGGTTACAGCTGCTTTTTGGGTGCTGTACTAGAAGTGCCAGGTTCTCAGTTATCACAAAATTTAAACTTGATTTCTCTGCTCTAAGATGGCTTTACCTACTAATAGCAGAACAATGAAAATTACCGAGGATTTGATTGATGTGTTGTCCAGTCCTGGGGTTGCAAGGCTGTACAGTTTCTTCCTGGCTGATTGATCCATCCATCCACCCATTCCCCAGGACCATCCCCCAGGACACCCCCACCCCAGTTCTGCCTCAAGCAGAACTGAAGTGGAAATTAGAACAGGAAGAATCAAATGCCTGAGGAGATTTCTCAAATATCCAGATGACGTATGACAGATTCAGCAGTAGAAGATGACCTAAATAAATCTCTGGAGCAAGGGTTGGAAAAGGCTTAAAATTCCTCGAACTTCAGATATGAGTGCAACATGGCTCCTATGTGATTAATAATTGAACCTCAATATTTTACTTGAAGTAAAAGCAACTTCAAAGACACCAAAACAACCCTGAAACTTATAAAGTCCATTATGGAAAAGATGGAAGCTTTTAAGAAAACCAGTGTGACTGCAGAGAAAAAAACAAAACAAAACACTAATTAGGTTATATTTAAAATAGGATGCCTATAATCCTAGCTACAGAGGAGGCTTTGATCTGAAGATATGGGTTTGAAACCTGGGCAGGAAAGTATGTGAAACTCTTATTTCTAATTAACCTGCAAAAAGCCAGAAATGGAGCTCAAGTGATAGAGTGCCAGCCTTGAACAAAAATGCTCAGAGGCAGTACCCAGGCCCTGAGTTCAAGCCCCAGGACTGGCACACACACAAAAATGAAGTCTGCCAGGACAATAACTCACAAGTGTAGGTAAACTAAAATTCAGTATTAGGTGATCTCAGAAAACTGTTTGAAAGTTATATACCATATTTTTATTGGTGTTTGGTTCTCTGATCACCTATTTAACCTCTGGGTGTTTCAGTTTGCCTTTTTAAAAACTAGAAATAAGAAGAGGTCTATCTCAGAGCATTTACAGAAAGATTAAAGAAAATACTGCCTGCATCACTTATTTGGGATGAAGTTGAACTCAAAGACATGCAGTGGAATGAATTACCAAAGTCTAGGGCTGAGGAAGGGCTGAGCTAAGGAGATACTGAGCAATGGATAACAAAGTTTCACATAGACAACAGTGGTTTTGAGATCTATAAAACAAGTGGGCTATATGTATAGCCAATAATAGCATATTACCTATTTCACAATAACAGAATACATTTCCAATATCTCTTCATTAAAAATGACCAGGAAGGGGTGTGATAGAATGCTAATTGATTTAATCATGCCTCCTTGTATTAAAAACATACATATATTTTATAAGTGTATAGCAATTAGAATTTGCCGATGAAAAATAAAGGTACAATACTGAGAACAATACAGATATATGGTACGGATTCAACCAGTACAATTATTAATAGTTGTTATTGACACAATGTTAATCACTGGTCAATTAATCATTCATCTTCCACAGCACATTATTCTTTGGTTAAAAGATGTGACAGAGGCCCTCTAATGTTCTTTGACAACTTTAAACAGTCTGTAACTCATTCACAGTATCTGACAATCAATTCTCTCATGCTAGATTAATTACTCCTTAAGCCTGAGGATGGGTAAAATTCCCAAACTATACAGCACAGATGTTCATCAAATAGCTGTGAGAAAGCCTGTTAATTACTGATGGCCATGTGTAATCCCAGGTCCTGAAAAGGGTAAGTACTGAACCATGGCTGCCAAAATAATTTATTCAAAATAATTCTTACTTAGGCAAGAAAAATTTATCTCATAAGGGTGATGGCGTGCTTCACATGAATTACAGCATTTAATCATGTCACAAAATCAAAGGTTAAATATCTCCCCACTTACCAATTCATAAAAATGAGGTCTACACAGAAGAGGAATTTGTCCAAATCAAGAATGAAAGCAAAAAGCTAATGTCAGGGCTATTTGGTAATAGATCCCTGTTTTCACTCACCAAATTACACCTCACTAATTTATGATGTGGTAAAAACCAGGCAGATTGGTCATCTCAAATAAAAAGAAAGTGGACTGTAATCCTAGCTACTCAGGAAGCTGACATCTGAGGATCATGGTTCAAAGCCAGCCTGGGCAGGAAAGTCTGTGAAACTCTTATCTCCAATAAACAACCAGAAAACTGGAAGTGGCGCTGTAGCTCAAGTGTTAGAGTGCTAGCCTTGAGTTGAAGAGCTGAGAGACAGCACCCAGGCCCAGAGTTCAAGCCCCACGACCGACAAAAGAAAAAGAAAGAAAGAAAGTGGAATCATAACATGATCAGTGCATTGCTTTTAGTTAATAAAAATGGAAGTGATGCCTGAAGATTGTGGTGTCTTATTTCAGGCAAGTATATACAAGGTGATGTAGTAGGTTTGCATAATAATCTTGTCACCCCTTTCAATATCCTTACCCACCTCTTTTAACCCACCCCCATTCCTTTACTTTCTTAATTTTGTAGTATAGACATTGGATTCTTGACTTTATTCTTGCTTCTCCCCTAGACCTCACCCCTATTCTTGCAAGTATACATTTCCTGATGCTTATTTTATTGGGCTTTGACTTTGCCTTTCTAAGGAATTACACTATTATACTCCTTTGAGTCTATGATATTTCCATGAATATATTTGTAACCTCTTGCATCCCACCCAACATGTTTACTTATAGATTTATACTTATAGGTTTATAGGCGAATTCTAGCTGCCACATGTAAAAGAAACCATGCAGCCTTTGACAGTCTGAGCCTTCCTTACTTCACTTACTGTAATTTTTCTCTACCTCCTTCCACTTCATTATAAATAGTACAATAGTGTTCTTGCTAATGAGTAAAATTTCATTGTGTACTTTTGTCATAATTGTGCTGGGTTCAAACTTTCGGGTCTCTGATGAACAGTCTAGCGATTTGATGATAAAAAAAATTAAAAACAATTCAGGTGAGACTGGTATTCTGGGAATTTAGTATCTGGTCAGCATGGAAGACTTTGGTAGTGAGGCTTCTTTTTTTAATTTTTATTTTATTGTAAAGATGCTGTACGGAGGGGTTACAGTTACATGAGTAAGGCAATGAGTACATTACTTATCTATCCTGGTTATGTTTTCCTGGTTCCACTAGCCCTTCCCTACCCCTCCCACACACTCCCCTCTACCTCCCACCCCTATTACACCCCAATGTTGTAAAGTTCGTTTCCAATATACTGTCCTATAGGTATTGTTGTTACAATGGGTCATCCTGTGTCCTTGTTTCAGCATTTTGTGGCTTCTGTCTTCTAGCGTCTAGGAGAAAATAGTCTGGTAGACTCAATTCTTGTTTGTTTATCCTGAGAAGTCCCTATTTTGGGGGGAGGGGCGCTAGTACTAAGTCTTGAACTCAAGGCCTTATGCTTTTGCTAGGTTTTTTCACTCAAGGGTGGTACTCTACCTCCACTTGAGTCATATTTCCACTTCCAGATATTTGCTGGATAATGGGGGATAAAAGTCTACCTGGGCTGACTTTGATACATGGGTCTCAGATCTCATCCTTCCGAGTAACTAGGGATTCAGGGATGTGCCACCAGTGCCCAGCTTTCTTTTCTTAATTTTTTATTGACATAAATTAATTCCCTATTCTTTTCATTTTATGTTTGCTTTTGATTCTGAGCTCTCAGCTTCTTCAGTCTTCTCTATTTTCAAACCACTGTAAGAAATGGAGCCCCATCTTACCATGGATTTCTCATATCTATGCCATAGGATCTTTGCTACGATGAAGATGTCTCTTATTTCCAGGCAAATCAAGCTCAGAAATCTCCAACACTTCAGTGTATTCAAAGAACAGGAAGGCATTTTTTTATTGAGTTTTGAGTCACTAAATCCCTGAGGACCAACATGCCAGGGATTGGGTGGAGCACCTTTTGGATGACTTCCCTTAGGATCATAATGGCACTGTGACAATCATATTGCCCCAAGAGTCAGGTGAAGAAGTTGGAAGGTAGATGGCCTCTCTCTAGTCTTCCTGCTCAGGGCAGAGCAAAGCCAGGCCCCACAAGTCAGGTTTCTTCCTCCTTTCCAAGCTATTCTTTTTGGACAATTTGGAAGGGCCCCTCAGTGTGTTCCCAAATATCCAGTCGTCTGTCCTTCCTTTCCAGAGCTCTGGGAGCACAGAGTGCTTTGTCACTCTGCTTGACAGGAGCCTGCAGCTCTCTTCAGTGCAGCTCTGTGTGCAGCAGGATACTGGTGGGCTGGTCCCCAGGCTTCCACCTCCCTGCTTGGAGCCATGGGAGGATGCTGCCTTGCAGTGTTCTTGCTCCTCAGGGGTCTTGCCAACCTGCTTAAATCAGTTATTTTTCATGGATCTTCACATGTTGTTCATTTTCCCTCTTTCAATGCCCAAAAAAGGGTCCCTAAGTTTTTGAGTAAAAACGAAAACATACTTATGAGCTAAGAGTTGGCATTAAATTATGGATTTATTTGACAATCTCAAATTTGTTTGAAGTTAGTCAATGTTTTATGTTTTCTTTCTCTCTTGCCTGTGTATCTAAACATCCAAAGAAGTGGGATCATTTGTGTTATGATCTCTGAGATCCATGATAGAGCACAGCTATCCTTTGGATTTGGGGATTTTTTTTTGGGGGGGGGGGGGTCTGGTTGTGGGGCCTGAACTCTGGGCCTGGGCGCTGTCCCTCAGCTCTTCAGCTCAAGGCTAGCGTTCTACCACTTGAGCCACAGCACCACTTCTGGCTTTTTTCTTTTTGCTTATGTGGTGCTGAGGAATCGAACCCAGGGCCTCTGGCATGCAAGGCAAGCACTCTACCACTGAGCCACCTTCCCAGCCCGTGGATTTGGGGATTTTCACCTCTCAGCTGGGGAGGGGGTGGGCAGAAGTGAGCCAAAGTAGGTTACAGTGATTTTTAAAAATGATATATGTAATTGATATAAATTCTTAGAAGCATTATTCTTCAGGAAGGTAGCTTGGGCTGGGGATGGGGGGAGGTCCTGCCTGCGTGTATGTAGGAAATTCCTGAGATAGTACAAACAGTTGGAAAGTGACTCAGTGGGCCATATGACATTCCAAGTATTGTCCTATACCAATCTTCTGATATGGCTCAACACAATGACAGTGAAAAGGAAATGGGTGGAAAGTTGGTAGAGGGAGTCCGCAGACAGTTGAGTTGGGAGATGTTGCATATATGGGGTTATTCCACCCAAGTGCTCAGATTAGACAGGGCATTAAGTATGCATACAACTGGTAAAAGTGATGTAAAAATACTTGGGAGACTCATTCTAAGAAAGACAAAAGGAATAAAGATATAGGTTTGTTCTAGGAGATCCTTTTACTACTGAAATTACAGTGTAGGGCCCATAGGAAATGGTTCTGACTGATTCATTGAATTGGGGCTTCAAGGATTTAAGGATGCAGGAAAAAAAATCATCCTAAGAGGTCAATCATCAGTGCAAATGTATGAGTATGTATGAGAGAGAGAGGAAGAGAGACAGACAGACAGACAGACAGACAGACAGACAGAGACTGAGAAAGCACAACAACTGCGCCCATGAAGTTTTCTCAGTACATAAACTGTAGGTCAGGTTCCCTCAATCCTCGCTCTAGTACTAGGTCTGACTGTGTACTACGGGTTGATGACAGGGCAGTTCAGATACATGAGCAAATCAAAGGAGACAGAGCAGAAATCCAAGTCTGTGGACTCCAGAAGAGATGTCCTTACACCTTCTCCTTCATATCCCTGTAGCCAACATATCAGAAGGGAATGCCATGCCTGAGAAAAGGTCTTGGAAAATTCCACATCCTGGGACCCAGCATCCCACCTGACTCTCAATGACAAATATTGATCAAAACTGCCAGTTGAATTCCAGCTCACCATTGCTGATAATTAAACTAGAGAGCACTTGAACCTGTGAGAACAGGGAGTTCAGACACGGCCTGGGACTTGCTCAAAATATCCTCCCCGGGGTCTCTCTGTAGGTAGCAGGCTGCCCTTTCCAAGAATGTGTTTATCAAAGAGGCGACTGCAAACTTTGCTTTCCTCAGAACTCTGTTAACATGCAACTTGAGATAGTGGCTCATGCTCTATTTGGAGAAAGGAGACTATTTATAATAATAATGACCAGGACCATTGTCTCCCCTTTGGGGCCTGCTCTGCTGAAAGGTCAGGACTGTCCAATTGCTCCACCCACATGGGTATCCTTTGCTACACAAGCTGGAGAAAAAGGGAACACAGATCTAACTACAGACTTTCTCGTAGGTGTTCACCAAGCTGCCTGTGCGGTTTGGTGTGATGTGGTTTAATGTGCTCTGGACAGGCAATTATTCCATCTCCTCTCCTCCTGGAGGAATCAGCCACACATTATTGATGCTTTCAAGATTTTCCTCCTCCCAGAGGAACAGGAATGAACTTGGCTGACTTCTACTGCAAGATGCTGGCAGAAGCCAAGTATTCGTGGCTCACGCCGGTAATCCTTGCTACTCAAAAAGCTGAGATGTGAGGACTGAGGTTCAAAGCCAGCCTAGATAGGAAAGTTTATGAGACGCTTATCTCCAATTAACAACCTAAAAATCCTCACAGATGCAGAAATGTGGATCAAGTGGTAAAGCACCAACCTTGAGCACAGAAATCCAGGTGAGAGCATGAAGCCCTGAATTAAAGCCCTAGTTTGGGTGTGGGTGTGCACACACACACATGCACACACACACACACACACACACACACACACACACACACGATGCTGACAGAACACAAGAGGATATCAAGACAGCAAAGACCATTCTGTATTTATTCTGTATTGGAATTTGAAAACTTCCAGTTGAGCCTTCAATTGGGTACTTAAACTTTATTCTACACGAAACTGAATCTTACATTTACTGAGACTAATGGAATTAGCCATTTTCAGGTCACCCTCCTCCCTCCCATTTTCTACTTACACATTCCATGCTCAGCTTGTTGTATGATTACTTTTCAATTCTGAATCTGGGAGACAGTACTAGGCTAAATAAAATAACCTGGTCATTCAAAACTACAAAGCAATTAAGAAACACTCAGGCCAGGCGCTGGTGGCTCATGCCTGTAATCCTAGCTACTCAGGAGGCTGAGATCTGAGGATCTTGGTTCAAAGCCAGCCCAGGCAGGAAAGACCGTGAGACTCCTATCTCCAATAAACCACCAGAAAATCGGAAGTGGTGCTGTGCCTCAAGTGGTAGAGCACTCGCCTTGAGCTGAAGACCTGAGGGACAGCGCTCAGGGCCAGAGTTCAAGCCCCACGACCAACATACACACACAAAAAAAAACACTCTGGTTTGTCCTTGTCCTTTTGATGTGGCCCAAAGTACAGCCATGAAAGTGATTAAGGCAGGTGTCTAATCCATTTCTGAGTACAATACAAAATCCTGGAAAAGTTTCTAACCTTGACACACATGCCCAGAATCCACTCCTGGGGCCCAAGATCTGAACAGACATCACACACAGCTCAACACCTCTCAAGGACTACTAACAAAGTGGCCAGATGAGAACTCCCAGGAGCCAGCTGCCTGTGAAGAGCCAGACGAGTGTGGATTTGTGAAAGCAACAGTGCAGATAACAGGGAATAAAAAGCCACTGCTAACTTAGGAGAGAATATGGCACAATTATCATTAGAAGCAGGTCTTAAAATAGAAGAGCCTGGTTGGTGTTAAAGTAGAATCTAGGAAGAGCTGGTATTGTTAGACTGAGGTCATGAGTACATAAAGCAAAAAGCATGAAAACTCACTTTGCAGAGTAAACATTACACATAAAAACTCTGTTTCCATGCCCCTTCTTCCCTCCTCCTCCTCCTCCTCCTCCTCCTCCTCCTCCTCCTCCTCGTGTTTATTTTTTAGGTCCAAGGTGGGGCTTGACACTTTTGCTCATTGGCTAACATCTACCAACTGAGCCACTGCTCTAATCCAGTGAAGACACCATTCATCCAAAAAGCCATTTTCTTACCCTTGGAAGACTTTCAAATCCACTTTGAGGCTGAACAGTGGTCCAGATCCTGGGTTTGAGAGTCAGGCAAAGCTAGACTTGAACTCCAATCCCAATATGCACTGCTACTTCATTGGCAGTAAACATTTTGCTTTGCCTCCTTGAGCTTCAATTTCCTTACCTACCAAACAGAGAGTAATATAATAAAACTGAAGATCAAATAAGACCCATGGAAAGAATATATCTCACATGGTGCCAGGCCTTGTAACAGTTAATAGTATTCTGTGGCACCAATTTTGACCCCATCCTACATGGGGACAAGCTTGCTAATCCAAGTTAGCAATTTTCATCTCCATCTTCAGAGCTAATCACTAAGCATCCTTCCTATCCCATTTCTCACTCTTACACTTCATTTTGTCACAGCAATGAACACACTTACTTAGTCTCTGGAGATAGAAATGAATATGTCCTCAAAGGGGCTGGTGCCCTTATTCAGTGACAGGGAGCTTGAGTCATAGCATGCATAAGGCCCTGGGTTTGATATTCTGCACTGTAAAAATATAATGGTAAGAGAAAATATTGTACAAAGTTCAATCCACAATGTTTAATTATTTATTTATTATTGTACCACTACTGGGACTTCAACTTAGGGTCTTGACACTGTCCCTTAACTTTTTTGCTCAAGACTGGTGCTCTACAGCTTCATTTCTCCTTGTTTGCTGATTAATTGAAGGTAGGAGTTTTATAGACCTTTTCTATCCAGGCTGGCTTTGAACCTTAATCATCAGATCTGTTTCCTGAGTAGCTTACAGGTGTGTATTACCAGTGCCCAGGAGCAATAAAAAATATGTGGTTTAATCTTTAGAAAGTGGACGTTTTGACTCTTGGCTGGGGTGGGGGGGAGGGCGGAGAGGTGAAGGAGATGGGAAGGGATTGGAAGGGGAAACAAAGGAGGAGGCAACAATGTTTTATAAGAAATGTACTCATTACCTTGCCCATGTAATTGTAACCCTTCTGTACGGTATTTTCACAATAAAAAATTAACAAAAAACTTTTCAATGCTTCAACAAAGGTGCATTGGTTGAAACTTAAATGTTTTATTATCAAATTTAAACTTATTCAGTGACTTTGAGCAGCTACACTTGAATTATGTCCTGATAGTTTAAGAAGTAGAGTAATGATTTCTCTTCAATTTAAAAACAGGTTACTTTTTCACAGATGGCAAATTGGTACTTAGAGGTCTAAATTTAATGGCTAATAGTATATTTAGGGACTAAATGTGTAGGTGTTATTTTATTTATAAACCATCTTCAGTAGTTGCACATTATTAAACCTGTATTTTTTTACTTAACAAAACTTTTCAAATGAAGTACAGAACATCTAATGCTCAATTAAATGTGAATTGTGACATAAAACATGGAACTTGATTTTCTTTTTGAAAGCAATTGGGCATATCGAAAATGAGTAATCTGTGTGTGCTGTTGGAATCAGGGGGATTTACTTAAGACTTCTGAAGCCTTCAAGCTTATGAATGTGCAGCTTACAATCAAGGCTTTAAGGAACATCTCTGGCATGAAAAGCAGCAAGTAAATTAGAGGAATGGGAAAACAAGCTCATTAGAAACAGAAAATGCAGAAGTAGAAAGACATTTTTAAAAATAACTAAAAGCTAAGAAATAAGAGAAGATATTATATTCATGAAACAAGCCAGGGATACATAGAGTTGTTGGGGGGCGGGGAGTACTCAAAGACCATAACTTAACTCTTAAAAATAAAATTACAACAGCAGAAATGGAAATTCAGTTAGAAAAGTTGAAGTTTTATTTTTTTCATCTAAAAAACATAATGAGAGAGAATGATGGAAGGGGTGACTTTAAGATACATTATTCTTATAACTTGACTTACAGAATTGTTACCCCTTTGTACAACTACTTAATAATATTTTTATAAAGAAAAAAAAGACAAAGAATGGGGGACAATAAGAAGTAAAACATGAGAAAACAAATGCATCCATCTGTTTAAAACAGAAGTTCCAGAGAAAGCAAACAGAAAAAATAATCACCATGATAATGTGAGGAAAATATTCACCTCTGGGGGCTGGGAAGGTGGCTCAGTAGTAGAGTGCTTGCCTTGCATGCATGAGGCCCTGAGTTCGATTCCTTAGCACCACATAACCAGAAAAAAAAAAAGCCGGAAGTGGTGCTATGGCTCAAGTGGTAGAGTGCTAGCCTTGAGCTGAAGAGCTGAGGGACAGCGCTCAGGCCCAGAGTTCAGGCCCATGACCGGACCCAAAAAAAAAAAAAAAAATTCACCTCTGAAGGAAACATTTTGGAAAACTAAAAGAATAGGAAAATGGTTCAAACCAAGAAATTCCCTCTGGAAGTGGCGCTGTGGCTCAAGAAGTAGAGAGCTCGCCTTGAGTTGAAGAGCGCAGGTACAGTGCCCAGGCCCAGAGTTCAAGCCCCATGACCGACACCCCCCCCCAAAAAAAATCTCTCATAGTGAAATTTCAGAAAACTGGGAAGGAAGAGAACCCTTAAAATTCCTCCTGAAAGAAAAACAAGCAAGATCTACTAGGTGACATTCAATGGATACAAATGAGAGTAGCATGGAATTTATCACAAAAAACTGGTACTTAGAATACATCTTAGTGCTGTCAACTGGCCCTGGTGAGGGCCACAGGACAGGGAACAGTGGGAAGTCCTGCAGACAATGTAAGCCAGCATCCTCAGTCTCACATCTGCATGGAAATGAGTTTGGAAGCAGATTCTTCTCCAGTTGAGCCTCCAGATGAGAACAACCTGGCTGACCCCTTGATTGCAGGACCCTGGGCAGAGCTAAGTCATAGCTGAGAAGTATGAAGTCAATGTATGTTGCCTTAACCTGCCTGCCTATTTTATAGTAAGTTGTTATGAAGCAATGTAGATAATAAATGTAGATTCCTCCTGGGGGTGGGGGTGGGGGACAAAGAATACATCTTAGGATTCCATACCAACCAATCACTAGCTATGTGTGAGTATAGGCTAAAGTACAATTTCTCCTTGGTCTCTGTAGGGGTTTCAGGACCCTTGTGGACACCAAATACTTCTGATCCTCAAGTCCCTTATATAAATTAATGCACTATAATCTATACACATTCCCCAACAATTTTAAATTATATCTACAAAATGTATCCTTAAAACAATGTAAATGATGTGTAAATCACTGTTATTATGTATTATTCAAAGGATATTATGTATTGACAAGGAAAAAAGTCTATATATGTCCAATAAAGACCTAATTTTTTAAAATATTTTGGATGTGAAGTTGGTTGACTCCACAGATGAAGAGCCCAGGGATATGGAGGCGGACTGTACTCAGACATTCAAGATCTGACAGAGTTTACTACCCACACACATATTCTCAAGGAACTATGGAAGAATGTTCCAAAATGAGTAACTATTATACGAAACAGGCAGGTATGCAACCCAGAATTCAGAGATGTAAGCCAGGAGGGCAGGGCAGGAGTTCTCAGGATGGAGGTGAAATATGGAATGTGCCGCTGGAATGTAACCAGTGCACTTTGATTCAGGATCACAGGGGCCGTGGAAGGGGTGTTCAGAAAAACCAAACAAGCAAGATCAGGGATTTAACAGATTACTAATTTGTATGGAGTTGAACCTCCCAAGGAAAAATTTTAAAAAGAATTAACGATAACTTAAGAATGCATTGATGATAATTTGAGAATGATCTGTTAATAGGCAATAGGAAAAAAAAAAACAACAGCAGCAAGAAAACAGGAGGTGGGAGATAAAGTAATTGGTAAATCCATAAAACACAAAAAGAAAGGAAATAGAGTAATGAGAAAGACCTGCCTTGATGTGTTGAATACTTACAGTTATGATAGTTCCTCAGATACTGATCTAATGAGCATTGTTTACTATCTTAAAAGGATCCCTAGAAGATAAAACACAGGGAGTAAATATGAAGGAGGTGATGAGTTTGAAATTGTTTGGTTCCTTATCTTTCACACAGGGAGTGGGACCTAAGGAAAGTATAAACAAACAAGACACATTTGAAAATTTTACACATAAGATATAGCACCATAAATGAGTTATATGACCATATGGAGCTAAAAGAATCAGGTAAAGGATTGGGTCATATTTGTCTCTAGGAACTGGGCAGCAGAGAAGTACAGTATGGTTCTGTGGGCTTTCATAACAACCACAGGAGATTATGTAATTGGGACTTGAACTCAGGGCATTGTTCTTACTAAGCAAGTATTCTACCGCTTGTGTCACACTTCAGTCCCCCAATTATGCAGTTGCTAAGATGTGTATTACCTTGTTAAAAAGAAAAACAGTTGTTATAATTGTACAAATAAAGAACTTAATTAGCAAAATAGAACGGATGTAACTTTTTCCCCATGGCCTGCATGCTCCATTTATGAGGTCCATGTTCTTGTTTCTTTTGAGTCATCATTGGATGATCAAAAGCCAAGTTTTGACCACTTGCTACCTCATGGGCTTTGTTTGTTATATTAGAACACTTTAAGTTAGCTGAGGCTCACCTGGTCATTGCTCCTCTGCTTGGCACTCCATGCTGCCTGCAGTCAATGGCCTGCAATCCTTCTTGCCCTTATCAGTACTTTGCAGGAAGGAGCCAGCAGTGGGCAGACAGCCTGAGACTGGCATTGGAAAACAAACAATGAATCAGAAGGTAGGTCAGTTCATGATTCTCTCTCCCATTCCTTTTCATGTCCTGTCAAGCCTTGGTATAAGGTGAGGGAAAAAGTGACACTTGTCACTTGTGACTAGCCTTGCTATTGCTAGGTAAGTACTTTACCACTTCAGCCTTTATTTGCCCTAGTTGTTTTTGAGATAGGGCTTCTCCTTTTGCCCTGGACTGTGCCTGGACCATGATCTTCCTATTTTATGCATTCCAGTATAGCTGGGATGGCAAACAGGCACCACCATGTCCAACTTCTTCTCTAGAGGTGGAATCTTGTGAAATTTTTACCTAGGCCAGTCTCACATTTCAATTTTAGCCTCCCAAGTATCCAGAGTAAATTACAAGTGTGAGCCACCATGCCTGGCTGATTGCCCTGTTACTTTTTAAGACTTTTGTCTAAGCTTCCTTCTATAGCCAAAAAACACATTCATGTTAAAATAAAACGGAAGATGCTGTCTCCTGATAGCATTTTAGGAGTTGTGGCTGCTTAGACTGAAACACCAGGTAGTGTGGAAGCAATCTGGCCAGCATGACTGAGATAATGGATTGGCTCCCCATTGTGGGTCCACATCCCAGAATATTCCTCTGTTCATTATTAGTTGCATATGTTCTAAGCACTTCACGTATGTGTGTGTGTGTGTGTGTGTGTGTGTGTGTGTGTGTGTGTGTGTGTGTGTGTGTGTGTGTGCTGGTACTGAGGCTTGAACTCAGAGCCTCAAACTATTTTTTTGCCACACTACTACTTCTATATCACACTTATGGTGGTGAAACGGAGTCTGCTCAAATCCCTTGGGCTTGGCATCTGGCTGTATGTGTACCCTATCAACGCCCAAGTGGAGCTGGGGACTATTGGCTCCCTTGGTGGTGGATGTGAACCTCATGTTCTCAGGCAAGCCAGAACTCTAAGAGAACAATTACCTCTGACACAGTTAATGTTGAAGGTCTGGGGGACAGCCTGAAACTGACATGGGAAAAGAAACAATGAATCAGGAGGTAGAACAGCTCATGATTCTTTCTCCCATCCTTTTCATGCCCTGTCCATCCTTGGGATAAGGTGAGGGACAAAGCGACACAATAGAAGGCCTTGTACTTGTGAGCATGTGAGGAACAGACTGGCCTTTTATTCCATGGATGGCTGTCAGACCACAACCCTGGATGGTACCCCTATCCCTGAAAGGCTTTGCTGCCTCTTATTTAAAAAAAAAAAAAACCCTAAGTGACTGCAAGTGAACACTTGGAAAGGAAAAGAAAAAGAAAACAAGGTTTGGATAATTGTGGTTAGAAAAATAACTTCAGAATCATTTGGCTTGAGTACTTAGAAGACTCAGAGGGCCCGAGGAATGCAGTGGATTTACGGGAAGAGGGGAAAGGAGCACATTCCTTCAGAACGCCCAATTACCAAGTTTTCATTTGTTTGCTTGGAACCAACAATGTCTGCAGAGAGGTCATCCATCTCTGAGCCAGGGAGCTGAGACATGCTTCAAGGTCACAGTGAGACAAGACAAACCAGGGAGGGAAGGACAGCTAGTACTTAACAAGACTGTGGTTTCTAGCAAACCCAATTTGAATTAAAACTAGCAAGAGGTGGACAATAAGTACCCTGATGAGGGAAGCCCCACCAGAACTACACAAGGACTAAGCTCCAGGAGGGTACTTGAAGGTATACCTGTCTGACTGGGAGTGTTAAGTGTTGTGGTTTTGAAGAAGTGTTCCTGAAAGGGATAGTGATGATTTGGTCATCAGCCTGTGACACTATTGGGATGTGATGGAACATTTAGGAGGAGGGGCTTAGTGAGAGGAAGTTAGGTCATCAGGCAGCCTTTGAAGGGGTCCCAGACCTCTTTTCTCTCTCTGCCTCCAGCTGCTATGAGGCAGGTAGTTTCCTCTGCCGCTCACGTCCACCGTGATATGCTGCCTTACCACAAGTCAAAAAGCAATACCGTCAATTGATCCTGGACTGAAATCTCTGAAACTATGGGCTGAAATAAATGTTTTGTCCTTTTAGGTTGATCTATCTCAGTTATTTGGTCACAATGACAGAGCTAATGAACACAGTAAGTTAATAAAGCTGACTGAAGTAGAAGAGGACATAGTGGGGACTGAGGCAAGCTAGTGGGGCCTGCCCAAAAGCAAAGCTCATCGCTGTCTGCAGTTATATTCAAACTAGGCTCAATCTTGTTGGTTACAGACAGGCTATAAATCTGTAAGTCTACTCTGTGTGTGTGTGTGTGTGTGTGTGTGCGCGCACGCGCCAGCACTAAGACTAGAATTCAGGGCCTTACACTCTCACTTGGTTCAAGGCTGGCATTCTATCACTTGAGCCACACCTTCATATCCAGCCTTGTGCTGGTTAATTGGAGATAAGAGTCTCACAGACTTTTCTGCCCAGGCTAGCTTTGAACCACAATCTTCAGCTCTCAGCCACCTCAATAGCTAGGATTACAGATGTAAGCCACCAGTGCGCTGCTCAAAGCAGTCCAATTTTTGAATGAGAAATTTAGACCAGAGAGTTGGACAACTACATGATGAGCTGGTCAGGCATGGACTAAAACAAGGAACATTGGCATAACCTCTAACCCAGTGACCCTTCCTCTATAGCAATCACCTAGCCAAGACCACACGTGGGACCTCGGAGACCTTCATTCTTCAGTACCAGCTGGTGGCTGTATCCAATGTGTTCCCTTTGTGTTCTTTGAATCCTCCCACAGGAAATAATGGAGTGGTCGATGACAATGAAGCAGGAGGTTGGCTATGCATGTGTAAACGTGCAACTGTGCCACTGGCATCACATTTCATAACAATAAACCCGGAAGTTCATTTTGCTAAGGGTCACCATTGACATCACTGCTTTCCGCATTGCTGTACTTCTTCATTTGCTTTCCACCTCCACCCAAAACTCTTTTCATTATGTTATTGTTCAGTGAGCGTGTTCGTTTGAAAATGTCATGTCTGCATTATTTTAATTTTCTTCAACACTACAAAGATGTCATCCTATTGTTGTCTGGCCAGCTTTCTGGTTGGACATTTTTGTAAAGCTTGTCATCAGCCTTATTGTTGATATTCAGTAGAAAATGAGCATGTCTTTTAAATGTTCCTTTATCTGTCAAGTTCAACTATTTCACTAAGTGTGGTTATTCATTTATTTATTTATTTACTTTGATGTTACCAGGATTTGGCTCACCACTGATGATCTACTACTTGTGCCACACTGTCAGTCTGGCTTTTGCTGGCTAGTTGGTGATAGAATCTCCAAGACTTTTCTGTTAGGGCTAGCTTTGATCACAATCCTTCAGATCTCTGCCTTCTGAGTAACTGGGAATATAGGTGTGAACCACCAGAGTCTGGCTTTATAAACAATTACCTATTGGTCTTCCAAAAGATGCTGAGATCCATGATTTATTGTAGTTTATTAAATTTCTAAGTATTATTTTTAAATTATATATACATATATACACATAGATATGGCTTCTGATTCTCTTTCCTCCTCTTCTGAGGATTCAATTGCTCACACATTAATCCTTATAAAGACTCTTCTGTGAATTATCCTTTTATTTTTTACATTTTATTCTGTGTGTTATCTTTTTCCTGACTGAATTGATGTCTGGATGTTTTTTCTTACTTGTCTTAGTTCTCAAGTCCCTTCTCACCTTAAGACCATTCATTTAACTGTAATGTATTCAGCTACTCTGACTGAGAGCTATATCTCTAAATTATTCCTGAGGCTTTTTGTTCCCTATATTATTGTTAGTTTTTAGTCATTGGGTCTTAATTTTGTCATGGTTTAGAGTTGACTTTGAGTTCTGGACATGGCAAGCGAGAGATGACAAAGGCTCTGGGAGATATCAGCCCCCTGGCAAGTTGGTTAACTTCCCATCTGGCAGTAGATAGCCTGCTCACTGATCACCATGACCCTGTCGTGATGAACTTAATACTTCTGGGGATGGGCTAGATCACTGTGTCCTTTCCTTTGGAGTGTTGTTAAGACAGTCTATGAAACAAATCCCTTCCATGACTGCACTTTTACAGAATTAGCTTCTTGGCTATGCTATAAGGCCTTTAGCTATGAAACATAATAGCAGATCTGAAGTGTGCAAGGGGAGAGCAGGAAAAACATGAATGGGGAATAGAGCCCCAGGAAAGCACAGAAGTCAGCCCTTCACTCACTCACACGTGAGTCACTTTTCCACAGCATAGAAGGTATGCAAAAAATAACGGGAAGAAAGAAGAGAGAGAGAGGGAGGAAGGGAGAGCTAGAATAGGAGGGAGGAAGAAAGAGAAGGGAAGAAATGAAGGAAAGGAGGGAAGAGAGAGAGACTCATTATCTCAGGGACTTAGAATGTATAAAAAAGCTGAAGTTAAATGACCTCTTTTAAATAATTCTAGGGCTGGGAAGGTGGCTCAGTGGTAGAGTGCTTGCCTTGCATGCTCAAGGCCCTGGGTTCAATTCCTCAGCACCACATAAGAAAAAAGAAAAAAGCCGGAAGTGGCGCTGTGGCTCAAGTGGTAGAGCGCTAGCCTTGAGCTGAAGAGCTGAGGGACAGCACCCAGGCCCAGAGTTCAAGCCCCACGTCCGGACCCCAAAAAAAAAAAAAAAGAATAAATAAATAAATAATTCTAAAAACAAAGTGATGACAACAAAGGAGAAAACCCCACAGAGGAGACCTTAGATAGGACCCCGGTCACTGACCTGAACAGGCTTATGGTATAGACTGGATGTAGTAAAACCTGGATTTGGAGATCTATTTGATTCTAAATAAATGGTGCTGGTTCCTTAAACCCCAGGGACATCATAACTAGTGTTCAAGACAGTTCCCCATGTTGAGTGAGACACGGACACTGCACTCATGTTTGGGGAGAAAACTGGGGAAAAGACTTTCCAGATGTAAGGCAGGAAAGGAGTTGTCTTGGTTACAGGATGGGAAGGAAACTGACACCTGCTACCAGGTGGACAAACGTTGAGGATTTGTGTTAGTGGAGTGATCCAATCACAGAAGTGCAAGGCTGCTGTGATTTATTAACCTTAGACATCAAAAAGAAGCCCAACTCATAGAAACAGAAAGTATATGGCTGGTAGGGCCTGGAGAGGGAAGGAGGAAGAATTGGTGTTGAATGGCGACAAAGTTTCAGTTTGGGAAAACGAAAATAGTCCTGAAAACAGAACAGTGATGATGATACATTATGAGTATCTGCATGCCACTGAAATGTAGACTAAAAAAAAATTTTAAGTGGACTTTATCTTGTGTATATTTTATTACTTTTTATTTTTCAGATCTGGGGATTGAACTCAGACTCTCATGCCTACTTCGTAGGCAGGTGTTCTACCACTTGAGCCATGCCTCCAGCCCCTTTATTCTCAGGTAAGATCTTGACTAATGCCTCAGGGAGCCTGGGCAATCATCTTTCTACTTGTTCTATCTGTGTCATTGGGGATAGCAGGCACCCACCACACACCCAGCCATCTTTCTTCCCATCTGTCTAGGATAACAGGCACATGTCACCTGGCTCAGTCATTGCTTGAGATGAAGTCTCTTGAACTTCTTTTTTCTCTGGCTAGTCTCACTCCTCCAACCTCGATCTTCACCTCTCAACTAAATAGGGATTGTAGGCTTGAGCCACTATGCTGATACCTCATTATTTTTAAAGCCATAGGTGGGAAACGGACTGATGTTTTCCCACTTGCAGTGGTCTATCTGTGATGTCTGTGTTAATCTGGTGTTGCTCCATGGGCCCTCATGGGTACAGTAGAGAGAGTATATCATAAATATGTCCAACAAAAAATGTGAATTTTTCAATGTTCTTTACGTCAATCACATAAAGAAAACAAGGCCGTAAATTTTTCTTCTGGTTTGTTAAAAATAGTGATGTGAACCGGGCTGATGTTCTGATAGTTATGTTTACTTTCCATCTCAAAGAATTCTTTCCTTTGTGGGGGAAAACTGAGGAACATTGTTTTCGTACATGTTCATGTTTCCTGAACCTGAGGAATGTGAATGAGGATGGCTTGAGTCTAAATTGCCAACTTCTTATAAGGAATATGTGTTTGAACTTCATACCACTGCCTCCTACCTTTTCCACCATACTCCAGTACCCAAATATAACTAAGCCAAGCCAGGACACTGTGTGTTTAGCTTCATGATTCTTCTCCCATATCCCAGGTCACAATTTCTAAGCTCTAACTCTTCAGTGACAATAACTATTGAGAATGGATCAACAGAAACATGACATAAAATTTAAAATCTTAAAACCATCCCAAGGAACTCAGAGTCATACTTCGTATCCTAAATCTAAGGAAAAAGTTGCTTGTGGTCAATTTTTTACTGTGTGTGCCCATCCTGGGACCTGAATTCAGGGCCTGGGTGCTTTTTTTTTGCTCAAGGCTAGCACTCTAGCATTTGAGCCACCGCTCTACTGCTGGATTTTTTTGATGGTTAATTGGAGATAAAGTCTCACAGACTTTCCTGCCTGGATCATGGCTTTTGACTATGATCCAGGATCTCAGCCCCCTTAGTAGCTAGGATTAGAGACATGAACCACCTGCGCTGGGCTGTGATCAGATTTTTCACATGGTTTTCTGGTTTCATCTGGTGTTGTTGATGGAAACACAGAACCAGTCTGAAGCCAGCAGAGCATAAGCTGCTCCAGGGATTTCTAAAGTAGAGACTAGAAGAAACTTGTGCATGTGAGAAACACCCAGCTTTGTCCAAGGGCACCATTCACAGAGTGTTTTGAATTCTTCTACTCCATTCCAGAATTGAAGCATTCAAAGAGCTTCTCATCTAAGCTAAAGGAGAGGAACACACCCAAAGAAGAAGAATGATAGACTCCCAGAAGAAGAAGAGTTGGGGTAGAAGCCCCTGAAAAAGTGTAGACAGTCTCCTGGGGCTTTCTCATATGCCCAGCATATATGCTTGTGTGAACATAGGAGAAAGTCAGTTGTGAACAGTACTTACTGTTGAGCCAAAGTTATGGCACTCCCTCCCACACCAGGTACACATGTGTCAACCCAGATTCTGTTGACCTCAACGAAGTGTCCCATGACTGTATAGACAGTCCAGTTCCCACATGGGAAGATAATTCACTGATATTGTCACCAGTTTATTGTGAAGAAGGGGAATGGTCACCAAGAACAAAGGCAGAATGACTGCTATTGATTACCTGAGTTTTCGTCTCTGTCACTTATATAACTGTGTGACGACAGTAGGTTCCCCTCATGGGGACACTACTTGGTTTCAGATATCCACTGGATAGGCTGTGTCCTTGTGCCAAGATGGTCCATCCACTGGATATTTGAAACCAAGGTGAGAAATCAAATCTTCTGTAAGCTGTGTTGAGTCTGTTCCCATGAATGCATACCTACAATAAGTTTATAAAGTAGAGGCAGATTAATAATAAAATAGAACGAATGGAGCCAGGCATATGGTTCTGTGGTAAGGGGCTTCCTTGGCATGTACCGGCCTTGAGGGTTCTATTTCCAGCTCTACCAAAACAAAGTAAAAGGAAATAAAGTAGAAAAACTCTAACAATGTACTATGACACAAATTTAGGCAAATAGGAAATCTCTTGAGAGAATCTAAACAAATGCAAATACTATGAGTATGTGGGTGATCATGAGTAACAAATTGTGGGGAGCAGAACACAGATAAAGAAAGGGATGTCCAAGCACTGGTGACTCACATCTGAAATTCTAGCTACTCAGGAGGATGAGTCTGAGGATCTCGGTTCAAAACCAACCTGGGCAGGAAAGTCCATGGGACTTTTATCTCCAATACCCACCAGAAAACCAGAAGTGGGGCTGTGGCTCAAAGTGGTATAGCTCTGGAGGTACCTCAGAAAGCTAAATGTAGATCTCCCCTATGACCCAGCCATACCACTCCTAGGCATCTATCCTGAAAAACAGGAACCAGTATACAAAGACACATGCACCTCCATGTTTATTTCAGCACTGTTCACAATAGCCAAGATATGGAAACAACCCAGATGCCCCACTACTGATGAGTGGATCCAAAAACTGTGGTACCTATATACAATGGAATATTATGCAGCCATTAGAAAGGACAAAATAATGGCATTGTAGGGAAATGGATGGAACTAGAGCAAATTATTTTGAGCGAGGTAAGCCAAGAACAAAGAGACAAACGGCACATGGTCTCCCTGATATGTGGATGCTAAAGCCAAAATCCAAGAAGATATGACAAAGTAACAGGACTCAAGAAACAAAGGACAGCCACCCATTTTGTCATATCATTGTTAAATGACTCCATGTTCTTGACCATATATATGGTAGATGTATGCACGCAACAGAGGGAAGCCAGGAGGAGGAACAGAATAAGTGGGAAATGGAACAACATACAACAAAGGGGCCCATCAGCTGCACTGGACATCGAAGAAAAAGAACTAAGCAGCCCAAAGACAGTGATGGGAAGGGAGGGATGAGAGGGAAAGAGGGAACAACTTACACTGAGCAAAAGGAAAGAAATGTAAACATCACCTAATGTGGAAGAAATAATTTGTATTGTCAAAGCTCACAAAATTCACAAACTTTATAGACTATGATAATTTGCCTTGTGAAGGTTAAAATGTGTTTGTGACTTTAACTAAGCATCACTATTCCACAATATTGTGAAATATGTGAAATTTATGTAATCACCTAATCTCAATTTTAAAAAAAAGTGAGAGAAGGGATGGGTTAGGAGCGATGGGTGACAATGTTGTCAGACACTTTGTACTATTATATTGTTTTATAGGATGGGAACTTCTTTGTACAACTACTTAAAAAAATAATGATAATAAATTTTTTTTTTAAAGTGGTAGAGCTCAGGGACAGCACCTAGGCCCTGAGTTCAAGCCCCATAATCTGGAAAAGAGACAGAGAAAGAGCAAGAGATAGAGAGAAATGATAGTGCTAGCAAGTCCCAGAAGCTTCTTAAGCCCAAGGCCATCATCTTTGGAATGGAGAGAGGGATGGTTATAAGGACTAAATGGCACCAAACACAGTGCAATGGCCAGTACAGGAGAAAGCATGTGCTATTCATTGTATCTCAGTATTATTTCTATATGGGCCACATAAATATCACCTAAATATCACCCTGCAGATGGAGCATCTCTTGGAATCCACTGATTCAATTATGAACCTGAGCAAGCGCCCTAACCACCTCTCATCAGGCCCTACCTCCCAACACTCTTACACTGGGGGCTTGTGTTTCCTGCGCAAACTTTTTAGGGGTATGGAGAATGAGAGCAAGTGTGGCATACAAAATTTTGCTTAATCCATAGAAACATGGATGACGCTGCACTGTTTTCACACACAGAGTGGCCTACCCAAGTCTCTAGAATCTCTGTTCTCAGTGGTCTCCAACATTCAGCCAGAAGAAATAAAACAATGCAAAGCAGGAGATTCTGCAGGTCCTTTGGGACAACATAATTTGGGCATTTGGGGTTCCTTTCTGTCCTCCAGGTTTAAGTGGCTAGATGCAGGTAGGACCCAAGACAGAACACATACCGATAGGTCCTTTGGCCCAGTAGGTTTTGGACATAGCATCCACCCTCAACATTAATGTGTCCTGCAGGGTTAAGGCATTACTGTGGCTTTAGAAAAATAGAGCTGCTGGCCTAGCACCAATTTCCAAATGTGATTGCCACCTGCCCTACCCCACATCCAGTTTGTTGGCCCACTTTTTGAATGATTGGCATCTTCCTCCTTTTCTGATCCTGTAGATTTCCCACACTCAGCTACTGCTCACAGACCTTCTGTGTCTGTGTTTAGTGTAGGTTGTCCTTCTGACAAATTGTTTGCAGAAGGGAAGGAGCAAGAGAACCTAAAACCAAAATAGAACAGTTAGCTAGTACAAAAATATTCCACGCTGAATGTTATCTGAACAGGGTTATCTGGAAACCATCTGCTCCCCAAAGAATTATAGAAATGTTAGAAAATATTTTTTTAAGAGTTCCGTGGAATCCAGGCGCCAGTAGTTCATGTTTATTGTCCCAGCTACTCAGGAGGCTGAGAACTGAGAATAGAGGTTTACAGTCATCCCATCCAGACAAATCAAAGAGATGTAATCACCAATTAACCAGACAAAAAGGATGGGAGTGGAGGTATAGTTCAAGTGGTAAAGCATCAGTCTTCAGCAAGCAAGCCAAATGAGAATACAAAGCTCTGAGTTCACAGCCTACCACGATCTCCCACAAAATAATAATAAAATATACAAAATTAAGTTGATAAAGTCTTGCATGTCCAACCTAGAGAAAGAGAGCCTGGTCCACAGAAAACTAGCCTGATATCATCAAACCCTCTAATTTCTGGATATTCTAGTAAAATGGGAATAGTTGGCAACACAGAGACTCTGTGTTGCACAAGTGACTACGTTTCTAGCATGTGATTTAGGGGAAAGCAATCCAACTATAGAAGACCCCCTGGAGGTGAGGATAGGAGGAAGTGAGCAGAGGGGGCATCCAGTGCCCCTTGCTGTCTTCCCCTCCCCCAGCAGGTCCCTCTGGGCCTTCCTCACACCTGTCATGTTGCCCCGTGTACTGCTTCACTTAGATATTTGTAGGTACACTCCTGACAAAAGTGGGAGTTGAGGGGCTGGGAATGTGGCTCAGTGGTAGAGTGCCTCCTAGCATGCATGAAGCCCTGGGTTCGATTCCTCAGTACCACCTAAACAGAAAAAGCCGGAAGTAGCACTGTGGCTCAAGTTGTAGAGTGCTAGCTTTGAGCAAAAGCAGCTCAGGGATAGTACCCAGGCCCTGAGTTCAAGCCCCAGGACTAGAAAAAAAAAAAGTGGGAGTTTAGGACCAGATGTGTCTGATGTCTCTCTGACCCTGGTCTGTGTGGCAAGACAAGAGGGAAAGGAGTTGACTCTACACAGATGCTTATAGAGACTCCAAACCCAAGGCAGGAATTTAGTCCTCATTTTAGGAGAGAACTGAGAGCACTCTGAGAGTTCTAATCTGAGGACTCACATTCTGGGAGGCCAGCACTGTCAACCAGACTGGGGGAAACGTGACCTCCCTTCTAACATCACTATGAAAGTTGTCAGAATCAAAATGGAGTTACCTGTTCAAACCCTGGCAAAGTGGATCTGGGGAGGGCCATGAAAGAAGGTCTTGATTTGGGCACAATTTTCTAAAATGCAGGAACTATCACAAGACATTTTTCCAATCCACAGCATACCATGAATTGCACGGGACAGCAGGACGCACAGGGACATCCAGCTGCTTTTACAATAGCCCTTCCATGACCCAGAGCTTCACAAGGCCAATCCAGACACAGCCTGACCTGATTTTAAGTCCTTCACACCCATGGATTGTCACCAATGGGAGCTTGCACTAACCCAAATGATATCTCAGCACCAATGAACTTTTATTTCAAAACATCTTACATTTTATTTCTCTGTCCCAAGAAAGTTTTAGCCCTTCCTTTGTAGTTCAACACATCAGGGGTCACTTGGTCTATGCACATAGCCCAGATGCCAATTCAAATCTTTATATTATTCCTAAATCCAATCCCTCTGCTGAAAGATGTCTACATAACACGACTCATTCCTCTCATTGCTGAATCTCATGTTGTTCCTTGGGTCCAGGGGAAAACATTTCTCTCCACTCACCCCAACACCTCCTTCTCCTCCTTCTAAGCGGATCACTCTTGATTCTTCTTTCACCCAGAAAAGGAAAGCAGTTAGGAAGGGAAACACCATCTCTCCCACCACCAAATATGCCCACCCTGATTTCTGAGAGTCCGACCGGAAGGCCAGCCCCTTGGTCTCCATTTCTTGTTCCTACTCAAAGGCTCCCTTGTAGAAACCTTTTCCTGCTTCCTTTCCTTTTTCCCCTCCCCCTCCCCAAGCAGAGTGGTAAAAAAAAATGTGTTAATAAATTGTTCTAAAAAAATAACTAAAGACATGGTGCAGATGTCGTTTCCAGGGGAACACTCTTGTGAGTTGCTTAAGTTGACACATGATTCCTGTACTTTTTGTTTGATACCATTCTGATTTATTTGAAGTGTTTTTATATCGTGTTGTATCGTGTTCATAATAATTTCTAAGCAGAAAATGTTCACCCAACATTAGGGGGAAGAAATATCCAAAATAGAATATGCAGGGTGATTCCACTATGTTCCAATATATTTCAGGAGAAAAGAAACTTAAAATTTTTGCTTTAAAATAAACTTGCTCTGTCTGAGTTAACAACTGACCTTAAAATCTAGTGACTTTCATTAGCAACTTCTGAGTCAGGCAGGGTCCCATCTAGAGATTCAGTTGAGCTAGGGAAAAAGCTGGCTTTACTGGCAGAAAGAGACCAAGAAAACAGAAAGCCACTGGTAGTTATGAAATCACTTTCCCTATAGGGCTGAAACAGACACTTTCTTATTCCAGGTTATCAGGTAAAGGAGGCCCCTTCTGATTGGTGGTTGTGGATCCCTTTTTGGCTTATGTGACATCTAACAAGAATGACTCCATCCTCCAGTGGTCAGATCAGCTGGTCTAAAACAGTGGTCTCCTATAAATTTTATTTAACAGAAAGAAATAAATCACATCGATAACAATGGCTAATTAAGGGTAATGGGAACATGGAAATTTGTGGGGGTTTTTTTTAACTTCTAACATTAGCAGGGAAAACACTTGTAATAAGTCAAGGATACAAACTGGAGACTTCCAATGAAGCATATGGATCAGGTGCTTTTCAGTTTCTATTGCTATGGCTTATTGGAATCTGCTTAGAATCAATTAACTGCTCAGTCTCCAACCTTTTTTTATAATATATATTTTTTTATTGTAAAGATACTGTACAGAGGGGTTACAGTTACATTTCCTATGGAACATTCTTACCCCCTCCTTTGTTTTTCTCCTACTATCCCTTTTCTCCCCACCTCCTCGACTCCTCCCTCCCACCACCTCCACCCCCACCCCCCAAGGTTGTAAAGCTCATTTTCAATATACTGTCTTGTACATCTCGTTGTTACAATGGGTCATCCTGTATCCTTATTTCAGCATTTTGTTATTTCCCTTCTCCTCCCCAAATTAGAAAATTGTATATATAAGATGCAGGACACTGGAATCAAATACAGTGACAATAAGGGTTGTACCATGAGGAAAGAACATACAAACAAACAAAATCACATAGTAGGGCTGGGAAGGTGGCTCAGTGGTAGAATGCTTGCCTTGCTTGCATGAGGTCCTGGATTCGATTCCTCAGGACCACATAAGCAGAAAAAGCCAGAAGTGGCGCTATGGCTCAAGTGGTAGAGCACTAGCCTTAAGCTGAAGAGCTGAGGGACAGAGCCTAAGCCCAGAGTTCACTGACAAAAAAAAAAAAAATTACATAGGACATTATAAGTACATTAACAAGAATAGTCTCCAACCTTTAAGAGCAGCCTAGGGGTTACAAACTCATTGGTGGCAACAACCAAATGGGTACATGCATGTGTGGTGTGGACCACTGAGAGCAACAAAGGTTGGGGTAGGGAGTACACTGAACCACGCAGAGCAAACCTTGGAAACAGGACAATTCAGTGCCCCCATCTCCCAGAGGAGGGAAGCTGGGAGGAGAATCCAAGGCCAGACTGGTAAGTTCCCACCATAACAGCCCTGCTAAATCAGATCAGAGGCCCTAGTCCCTGAGTGTGACAGCTAAGGTTTCCAGAAAAAAATTCAAAGTAGGACCTTAGCTTTTCTAAATCTGGTTATTTTTGTCAGCCTTTGCTTAATTCTTTGCTTTTCTCTTTCTGTCTCCTCTTAATTTTTTTTCTTTCAATTTAAGCAACACAGACCTTGAATTTCTCACTTCTAGAATGTTACATAAAACAGCTTACTCAAAAAAGCTGACTTCTCATAAATATTCTGATTTAGGAAAGGGAGGTGATAAGCAGAAAGCTGCAGATATTCCTAATTTGTTTTTGTTTGTTTGTTTAGCTTTCCAGGGACACAGTCGCCCAACATGCATGTTCTTTGCAGAGCTGAGCATTAGTTCTGCATATGTGACCACAATTCCTTCAGTTAATGGGGTCTACAATCAATGACCTATCAGGCCAATGTACAGAGGGAGTGGAAATATTACCCACATAGAGAATAAGGCATTAAAAACAAAAAGAAGACATTAAAATGACATGTAAGTTTGTGATTCTTACCCACATAGAGAATAAGGCATTAAAAAAAAAAAAGAAGGCATTAATGACATGTAAGGTTGTGGTTCTTTCTTCTAATGGCTGTGCCTTACTATGTCAAAACAAGGTCATAAAGAAGAAGAAATCATTGTTGATATCTTCTTCCACACATCCCATGATGTATTCTCACGCCTAGAGGATGAGTGAGCCTTCAAGTTTCCAGAATTAAGAACTGGTAGAGCACTTTGGTCATGAACATAACAAGGGTAATTTGATACCAAACATAATGCCTCCCAGTCTTTAATTAACTGGCTTCTCCATGTTGGATTCCAGAGCCCTTAAAAGTGACCTTTGACTTCCTCTACTCAAATTGCCAGCCACCAACTGACCCATCCTTTTGTGGAAAGGTGAATTTTTGTTGTTGTTTGAAGAAATGGGATGGTTTTGTTCTTATCATCTGACCTCCTGATACTTCCTACCAACCTTAGGGATTTCACAACAGAAAACAAAATTTTACTTAAAGTCCTTTCTGTGTAGCTCTTTCATGGCAACTTTTTCTTTCCTTAGTTTTTGTTTTTGTTTTTTTTTCATTTTGGTACTTATTTTGCAGTACTAGGAATTGAACTCAGGACTTTAGGCATGCTAGGTAGGCATTTTACCCCCTGGAGGTATGTATGCAGCCTCATTCTTTTTAATGACAAAGATGGGTGTTTATAAAAAATGGAAAACATTGTGAATTGTAAGAATGTATTAACAAGATTTTTTTAAGTGTTCACCATAGTAATGATGTGTCTGAAGAGATAAATATGTTTAACCTACTTTAAGCATTATGAGATATATATATATTTCTCACATTGCATGGTATCCCATTAGCATGTACATTTTATATTATTATGTACCAGAAAATAAACTTTAAAATTAACATTCTTATTTCTAATAAAAAGAATGCATATAGCAGAGTAGACATTACCAATAAGTGGTTGCCATTTTCTTTATTATGAGACCTGTACTGTGGCCCAAAGGTATGTTTAAATCTTAACCTCCAAGATGATGGTATCAGAGTTGGAACCTTTAGAAAGTGCTGTGAGCATAAGGGAGAAGCCCTGGTGAATGGGATTAGTGCCCTTACAAAAGAAGCCTGGAGGTTTGGCTCAAGTGGCCTGGAGCTGTCTAGCAAACACCACACTTCCCTAAGTTCAATGCCCCCAATACAAGGAAAGAAAAAGGAAGAAAAGGAGGGAAGGAGGGAAAAAAGAAAGGAGAAGAGAAAGAGAGAGAATGTCCTGATCCTTTTCACTATACCAAGCCATGGGGTGGGGAGGTGGGGTACCATCTAATAATCAGACACCTATTGCCAGTGCTGTAGTCTTAGGCTCTCTAGCACCCAAAACTGTGAGAACTGTTTCTGTTGTATATAAGCCATCAGTCTATGATAGTTAGTCGTAGCGGCTAGAACTGACTAAGACAACCTATATGAAAAGAAGTTAGTGTAAGTGAGGAAAAAGAGTTCCTTGAGTCCTTTCCCCAGGACATGCTTAGAAAGGTTGGTCACCTATTTTTTGAGAAGCAGTGCCATCCTTTGCTAAGCTATTGTTGAAAGGCTTAGACACATTCCCCGGAGAACTTTTATTTTCTGGATATCATCTCTATCACGGACAGACTTTCTCTTGTTCCCTCCAGTGTTGTCATCATCGTCTCCACACCCTCCTCCCCTCATTCTTCTCTTTGCACCCTCACTCACCCTGGCTTTAGGCCTAAGCCCAGAGTTTGTAGAATGATAGCAGAATCTGACCTAGTCAATTATGACTCCTCTGTCTCCATACTCTTCATCTCTCCTGGAGGAGCATCTCTGTGCCTCTGTGGAAACATCCTCAAATAAGACCAATGAAGCAATAACAAATCCCTGAATGCCAGGTCATTTGCTGTGTATATGGAAGATTTTACTGGCCCATCAGTGTTGCTTTAAAACCTTCCGTAAGTTCCAGTGATTCATTCTATGCAGTGAATTGGAGAACAGGGCCTCTCATGTCAGGTAAGAGTTCATTTGGAGGGGAAGTTAGCAAATATGGTGACATCTTGACTTTGTCAACTGTCACCATTTATTTTCCAACTATTTTAGCTGAGCAAAACCAAATCCCTTTCTTCCTGGACTTTTTGTAGCTTTTCCTGTGAGGGCTGAATACCATGTGTACTTTAGTTGAAATATAATCCTTGTGTTTCTCCCATATTTTCGCATAATGCAGCCAACTATTGCCATTTTTATATCCAAGAATGATTTTAGGAGATTTGAGCAAACATCTTTTAAAAGACTCTCTTCCTCCCAGGCCCCCAAACAGGATATGATATTTTACTAAGGATAAATTTTTTTTTTTATCATTTCTGAAGTTCAAGTATAGCTCCACACCAAACACCCAACATGATTAAAAAGACTCCTGAATTTGACAAAAATGGGTTCTATTACCTCAGGCTCAATTACACACATAGATGAAAATCTCAAACAAGTTTGTGATACTGAATCAATAAATATTTTGCATAAATACATCAAATACACTGTGTATCCCTATGTCTCCAATATGCTTTCATTGGAGCTTTGAGGCTAAGGATTGTTCATGAGCATCCAATCTGCATAGGAGCATCATGTAAAGAGTTTTACATTTAGCCAAGCATGGTGGGTTACCTCCATAATCCTTGCTACTCACAAAGTGAAAAATCAGGACTGAAATTTGAGGCCTAGGCAATAACGTAATGAGACTTCCCCATCTTGACAAAAAATTTTGGACATGCTGGCACATGCCCATCATCCTGGCTATAATAGGAACCATAAATAGTGGATCATAGTCCAAACTAACCTGAGAAAAAAGTAAAATCATCTAAAAACTAGCTAGAGCAAAAAGAGGTAGAAGCATGGTTCAAACAATAGAGCACCTGCCTTCCAGGCATGAAGCCCTGATTTCAAATCCTAGTACCACTAAGAGACAGAAACAGGAAAAGAGAAGGGGGAAAGACAGAGGGACAATGAGAATTACATATAATTCAGGATAGGCTTATCATGGTTTAACTGAAGCCTTTCTGTCTAGGTGCCATTTCTACCAGCTTCTAGGTACTCACATTCCATTCTATCCTCCCTCTAAAAGCTAAAGTCTGTCTTTTACAACTAATTATTTCATTCTGCCATCTGAATTGCTTATAATCTCTGAATGTGGTTGCAGCTTTACTTCTGTGGGCACATCTCAGTGGTAGAGCACTTGCCTTGCTTAGGCTAGGCAAAGCCATGGGTACCATCCTCAACCCCCAAAGAAGAAACTTTTAGAATAAATCAATTTAATTACCATTATATATTGGTATGCTAATTTATGTCAAAAAAGTGTTGAGCCCAGATGAAGCAAAACGTTCTCTGGACTCCATCTCAATCAATGGCTGGGCACAATGGTACATGCTTGTTATCTCCAGTGACAACAGTAAGAAAAAGTAGGACACACACTGCAAGTCCACCCAGGCTACAAAAGAAGACCTTTCCTCAAAAAATAATCTATAGAATGAAAGATCTGGAAAAATTAGGAATCCATCGAACATTCCTCAATACAATAAAGGCTGTATATGAAAAACTTACAGCCAGCATTATGCTTTATGGTGAAAAAACTAAGGCCATTTCCTCTAAACTCAGGAACGAGACAAGGATGTCCACTCTCTCCACTTCTTTTCAATTTAGTATTAGAATGCCTAGCTACAGCGTTAAGATAAGATGCAAACGTAAAGGGGATCCAAATAAGGAAAGATGAAGTAAAACTCTCCCTCTTTGCAGATGACATGATCTTGTATTTAAAGAATCCCATGGACTCCACTCCCAAATTACTCAAGCTGATTTGAAACTTTGGCAAAGTAGCAGGGGTATAAAATTAACCCTCAAAAATCAATGGCTTTTCTGTATGCCAACAATGAGAAGAGTGCAGCTGAAATCAGGAAAGCAACTCCTTTTGTAATAGCCCCACAAAAAATAAAATACCTAGGAATTAACTAAAGAAGTGAAGGACCTCTATGATGAAAACTTTTAAAACCTGGAAAAGGAAATCAAAGCAGAATTTAGAAAGTGGAAAAAACCTCCCATGCTCCTGGATTGGAAGGATCAACATTGTGAAAATGGCAATACTTCCCAAGGCTATCTACAAATTCAATGTGGTACCTATCAATATTCCAACCTCATTCTTTAAGGATATAGAAGAGGCAATTCAAAAACTCATATGGAACAATAAAAGACCCCAAATAGCAAAAACTATCCTTAAGAGTGCTGGAGGAATATCAATACCAAATTTCAAACTCTACTACAAAGCCATAGTAATCAAAACAGCTTGGTACTGGCACAAGAAGAGAACTCAGAACCAATGGAATAGAATTGAAGACTCAGAAATGAACCCACAGACCTATAGCCACCTAATCTTCAATAAGGGAGCTAAAAAAAAAATAGAATGGAAGACAGCCTCTTCAGTAAATGGTACTGGCAAAATTGGTTAATCACCTGTAGAAAACTAAAGCTAGATCCGTATATACCACCCTGCACCAGAATCAACTCCAAATGGATCAAAGACCTTGGAGTCAAAGCAGACACCCTGAAAACATTACAGGAAGGATTAGGAGAAACTCTAGGTCTCCTTGGCGCAGGCCGAAATTTTCTTAATAGAGACCCAGAAACACAACAAATCAAAGAAAGGTTGGACAAATGGGATTGCACGAAGCTGCAGAGCTTCTAGCTAGCAAGATCAATAGAAAGCTCACAGATTGGGAGAAGATCTTCACTAACCATACAACACCAGACAAGGGTCTCATATCTAAAATATACTTGGAACTCAAAAAATTTAATTCCCCAACAACAAATACTCAAAGAAACAACTGCCCAATAAATAAGTGGACTAAAGACCTAAAGAGAAACTTCTCTGAAGAGGAAATAAGAATGGCCAATAGACACATGAAGAATGCACAATCTCTCTGGCCATAAAAGAAATGCAAATCAAAACAACATTGAGATACCACCTCAATCCAGTTAGAATGTCTATAATCAAGAACTCTAATAACAACAGATGTTGGAGGGGATGTGGTCAAAAGGGAACCCTACTGCATTGTTGGTGGGAGTATAAACTTGTTCAACCACTTTGGAAAGCAGTATGAAGATACCTCAAAAGACTCTACATAGAGCTCCCCTAAGACCCAGCAATCCCACTTTTGGGCATTTATCCAAATGATCACAAACAATACCATACTAAAGCTACCAGAACAACTATGTTTATTGCAGCATTATTTACTATAGCTAAGATATGGAACCAACCCAGATGCCCCTCAGTAGATGAATGGATCAAGAAAATGTGATAGATAGATAGATAGATAGATAGATAGATAGATAGATAGATAGATAGATAGATAGATAGATAGAATGAAATTCTATGCCTCCATTAGAAAGAATGACATCACTCCATTTGTTAGGAAATGGAAAGACTTGGTATTATATTAAGTGAAATTAGGATACACCTTTACCCATTGTAACAATGAGATATACAAAACACTATGTTGAAAAATGAACTTTACAATTTAGACAGGGGAGAGGGGGAGTGTAGTTGTGGAGGTGGAAAAGAAAGGGATGGTAATGGAAAAACAAAGGAGGAGGCAACAATGATTGATAAGAAATGTACATGTTATCTTGCTCATGTAACTTTAATCTCTCTGTACAGTATTTTCACAATAAAAACTTATTTAAAAATAATCTATGGATAAGGGAAGTGGAAATATGTTTCAAGTGAGCTCACTGCCTAGCAAGTGTGAGGTCTTGAATTCAATCCTCAATCTTCAGTACCGCCAAAAAAAAAGAAAGAGAGAGAGGAAGGAAGAGAAAGAAAAGAAGGGAAAGGAAAAGAAAAGAAAAGAAGGAAAAAGGAGAAAAGAAAAATTACCTAATAATATTTTAATTAATTCCTAATTTCTTCAATGACACACGGTTCTTTCCAAAATATCTTTCAATTGAATGTGAATAGTTTCCAAGTTTTTCTTTGTGATTCATTCTGTTGTGTTCTGTCTTCTGATCAACTTTGGCTTAAAGTTTATATTGCCAAGATACTAGTATAGCTACTCCTGCTTGTTTTCAGGTTCCACTTGCTTCGAATATTATTTTCTATGCTTTCATTTTCCATCTGTGTCTTGGCCAATGAAGTGAATTTATAGCAAATGGTTGGGTCTTTTTTTCTTTAATCCAATCTATTAATTGGAGAATTAAAACTAATTGTGTTTGTGGTTATGGGAAGTTATGTCATTCTTCCTAATTTTTCATCTGTGGGCAAAAATATAGTAAACTCAAAGATTAAAAATTAGCAAATTTATGATTAATAATAAAAAATAAAAAGGAAGCAAGGAAAGGAAAAAAGAAGAAAACATTAAAAAGGAGGAAGGAAAATGGGAGGGTGGGGGAAGAGCAAGAAATCCAGCTAGAGAACTGAAAGTAAGTAATCAAAAATGGAAAAAAATAAGAGAATTAAGGAAACAGAAAAAGGGAAAGTACCTGCCAGCTGAGATATTTGGATTGTAGAAGCTTCTTTCTGGAGCCTCTAATACTGGGATCTTATGGGGGTAGGAAGAGTAGGCCACAGCAAAAGACTCTTGTAATTCCTCTTAGCTCTCAACAACAGGTTGATGCTCTTTTGGAATGCCTTGTGTTTTCCAATTAGCTGATTAAAGTTACTTTCTTTACACAGAGCTATATTCTCTCCAGATACATATTTTTTCCCTATGCCTTCAAAGCTGCTGCTACACTCCAAAAACTTTAGGGACATATGAGGATAGGCAAGCCTTCACTGACTCCACAGTCCCTCAGTCTGCACCCCGGGGGGCATGGCAAATATCCAAGCCCCAACATGTATCCAAATAGAGAAGGGGGCCTTGGGAACTTAGTCCTAGCTCTCTCAGTCCTGCTACGTTGGCACTCACAGTTAACTCAGTCCAGCACAAACTCCCTTGCAGTTAACCACAAGACTGATCTCACTCCTTAGCACAGAGTGGGAGGCCAGATAAGGCCATTAACCACCAGAGTTACCATTCCTTAGATGTCTCAGCAGGTTTTGTTTGGACTGTCTTTGTCCCCATGACAACCGCTTAGACCATCTTTTACACAGTCATTGTGGCAAGGTCTTCCCTGGCATCCTCAATTGTGACTGTTTCATATTTTCTGATCCTTGGAATAGTTCAATCCCTAACAGTAGTTCCCTCTTCAAGATGGCACCTGGCTATAGTGCTCTGATTTATGTGGAGCAAGTGGCACGGTGAATTTGTTCTCCACTAGATGCCATGAACATCAGGCCTCACCATTACAAAGCATAAGATGTAAGACCTGAGAGAACCATGGGTTCCTCTTACAGCAAGGGGTACCAGACTGTCGCCTCCACAGCGACCTCAACTTCCAGACTTACCATATTGGCTTCCTCTCCCTGCAGCCAGGAGCCCAGGATTAAGTGTGAACTGCTTGCTACTTGTCCTTGAGTTAGTGACTCTGTCACACAAAGGGTACTTTTTATTCCACAATCTTACCTCCAAAGAAAGCACCATTGGATTATGTGGTTCAGTGTCTTCCTACATGGGCTTTTGGTTTTCTTTGTCTGCCCTTTTCTCAAGATTAGGAAAATATTCCATTTGGGCTGTGGAGGAGAGGCGGATTTCCAGCTGCCAAAGTCAGGAGAATCTATGTGTTTTCTTATTAAATTACCATTTCCCCTACCCATTGCCTACAGAGCCAGTTTCTATTCCCACTCCTAAATTCTCCTCATAGTGCTAAAGGTATCCAAATCAGTCCTTCACTTTCACCATAATTATAGAAGCTCTCCATCAGCACTTTGCCAGGCCACTGCCAGGGGTTGGGTTACCAGCTCAGTGCCAGTAACTTTGACATGATCACAGAAAATAAACATCATTATCACAGCAACTGCAGTGAGGCTGTGCTTCCAAGATATCTTTCTCACTTGGGGCAGTGTGCCCATGAACAGAACATAGGCTAATAGTAGCATCTGCTGTCTGGGATATTAATCTCCCTGGGGCCTGAAATCTGCTAGTAGGTTTTGTTTCAATTTCATCTACAGGAGACAAGAGTTCCCAAAGTATATTAGACCCTAATTTTTAATTCTACTGTACAAAGCTAAAGAATAGCTAAAGATAAAAACAGTGTGATTGGAAGTGGCACTGTGGCTCAAGTGGTAGAGCACTCACCTTGAGCTGAAGAGCTAAGGGACAGCGTTTAGGCCCAGAGTTCAAGCCCCACAATGGACAAAACAAAACAAAACAAAAAAACAAAAAATAAAACCCCAGTGTGATTAAAAGTCAAGTCTAGGATCAAGAATAAATCACTAAATATAGATTTCAGCTCTCAACTTTTTCCTTAGTATGGAAGAAGTAATAGATGTGTGTGTGTGTGTGTGTGTGTGTGTGTGTGTGTGTGTGTGTGTGTGTGTGTGTGTGTGTGTTCCTGAAAATCAAATCCAGGGCTTGCATATGCTAGGCAAGTGCTCTACCATCGAGTTACATCCTCAAGGTCATGAAGAGCCAGTGTGAAAAATGAATCCTTAATGGCTGTGTGTAATATAACAAAATCTGAGTTTATTGAGTGAATAAATGAATAAATAAATCTCTCAAAGTATATTATTGTTGGATAGAATAAAACTCACATAATCTACCCATAGCAAATCATAATAAAGGAAAAAGCACCAGATGTTCTAATCTCTAGTTTCTACAAATACCATTAAGGCAAAATCATTAAAAATGTTTTTCAGGGTTGTTATCAGATGGAGACTGATTACAGCCATTACAGCCATGTGAGCAGATTCTCTTTTTTTCTATGGAGGTTTGAAATCAGAGGCTCATGCCTGCTAAGGTGGTATTTTTTTGTCACACCTCCTGCCTAGCTTTATGAGGCTCATTTGGAGATAGAGTCTCAAGACTTTTCTGCCTAGTCAAGCTTTGAACTGATGTCCTTCAGATTTTGGCCTCCTATGTAACTAGTATTACAGGTATAAGCTACCAGCACATAGCTCTGAGCAGCTTTTCTAAACTAAACAGCTCTGATTCCTGCTGGGGTAATTGTGTGATGGTCCTACTTTCCCACCTCTAGCCCCCTTAGAATTTCTTATATCCTAGCTAGTAGCACTAACTCCTTTGGTGACACTAGCCCCATTTCTAACACCTGCCATCCAATGAGAACTCATCCTTTATCCATTCAGATGGCTGTAGAGGTCTTTTCCCAACCTAGCAGTAGCTATGGCACCTGCTTCACCCCCTCATCTTCATCATTATTTTCTTGTTGATTACTTACTGTGATTCCATTAAAGGCAAAGGAACAGAAAACACACTGGGTGGTATACCCACCTCTTGTCTCTCCAGCTTTCATGACTGGAATTGTTACAGATAAACAAATGATCATGACAGCATCTTACTTCCTGTACCTGTGTATTTGGGGGCCTTGGGAACTAGACGAGGAGCAGCAATCCAGGACACTCCCTGCCAGCACTGCCCAGAAAGGGCTTAGATATACCCTCTACTGCCAACCCAGATCTCAGATCTCCTATGGGCTAACCCCAAGTCCCAGGAATTCACACATCCTATCTTATTACCACCAGCTAAATTTAGTGCATTCTCTTTCCTCACATATAGTAGATTTTCTTCTAGCTAGTATATCCATCCAGACCCTCTTTACTGCTACTCTTTTAAGACACATTTAGCTAATTCCCCCTGCAGCATTTTATTCACTGATCCAGGCTAAGTATAGTTATCCTTTAATATCTGTGGAAAAACTAACTCCAGAATTTTTCTGTGCATATCAAGGTCTGAGGATAGTTATTTTTCTTGATACCTGGAGACTTCTTAGTGAAGACTGCTGATGCCCTCTGCTCTGTCATCTCTAATTTATCTGTCCCTATTCCGCACTCTCCATAGCACTGGATACCCCTAACCCATCCATCTCTTTGCAAAACCAAACCTCAGCTCCCCTTAGATACTGAAATCTATAGCATAAAAGCCTCTTATACTTAAAAAAGTAATTTGTTTATAACCTATATACATACTTCTACTGGTTATCTTAACTCATCTCCAGGTGATGAATAGTAACTAAATATAAATACTTGATATGCTGCATTGTTTAGGGACAAAGGCAAGAAAGGAGCCTGGTGTTTCCAGGATATGCACCAATTTCTCCAAATATTCCCATCTGGAGTTGGCTGAATTTGCAGAGATGGAACCCACAGATGTGGAACCCATGGACACAGAACCAGCAGACATGGACGTGAGCTCTGAGACCACCTAGTTCAGTTCTACATGTAAAGGTAAAGCAGGTGGATTCCAAAGTAAAGAATACATTTTTAATAGGCCCAAACATTTGTAGGCAGGGAGATTAATTCATATAAAGCCTGTCAAACTCCAGGAATAGTTTAAAAGATCCAACTAGAAAAACAGAATCAACTTCAACTAATTTAAGCAGAGAGAATTTTATGCTGGGAACTGGAACATAGATGGGTGGTGGAGGATCTGAGAGGCTGAATTGGGAGAGTGAAAGGAAGACACTGCCAGAGGGCCAGGAGGTGAGGAGACCCCACAGCTGCTCAGACACAGCTGTGCCAGAGATACCACCGGGGAGAAGGGGCCCCACCTGCTTCTCCCTTCCTCACCTGCAAGCAACTCCAGGAGTCAAGTTCAGGGTAGGTGTCTGGGGTGACATGTCGCTGGCAATGAAGAGCAGAGGAGGTAAGGGAGGGATGCAAAGGAGACAGAGGCCAAAAAGGAATTGAAGTACTTGCAATACAAACTCCAGAAACTCCCTGAGCATTTGATCTGGGCTTCTCCCCAGTTTCTGAAATCCCTGAGAGCAATGAAACATTAGATAAAGCATCTCTACAGTCCCTCTGGACATGGTCTTAGAAATCCAGACTGGTTAATGATTCCTAAATATATCTAAAACTTAAAGAAAATTGAAGAAAACAGAGTAGGTCTGGGGTTTAAAGGATAGAGCAGTTGCCTAGCAAACCTTAGGCTCTGAGTTCACGACCCAGTACAGACAAAAAAAAAAACCACTAAAATCAAAGAAAGTGATATTTCTTGACCTCCTTCATTTCTAAACTAGAACACATCCCTGCTGATCTGCTGTGCTGTAGATATAACCCACCCTTCTGACATTTCTCTTAATTGAGCTTCACAGGCTGTTTTTCTGATCTTTAAATTACGCTTATACTTCTTTATGCTAAAGAATATCAAGTTATTTTAGAAAGAAAACAAATATTTTCCATAGGCAGCCCGAGTATCTATTGATAGATGAATGAATAAACAAAGTACAATATACACAAGAAAGGGAATATTAGCCTGTAAAAGGAATGAAATTCTGGAGCATACTAAAATGGATGGGCCTTAAGGAACTGATGCTAGTTGAATATGGCCAGTCACCACAGGACAAATGCACTATGACATAAAGGAGACACACAAACTAGTCAAATTCTAGATAGCAAGTAAAATGAGGACTGCCTATGGCTTAAGGGGAGACAAAATGGGAAGGTAAGAGTTTATTGGGGCAGAGTTTCCATTTGGGAAGGTAAAAAAGTTGTAGAAAATGATGACGCTGTACATAAAATTAGCATAAAACCTGTGAATGGTTATATAATGATATGAAGACACTTACTGCTCCCAAACAAAATATTTTGTGTGTGTGTGCTGTTACTGGAGCTTGAACTCAAGGCCCAAATGCTGTCCCTCAGCTTTTACACTCAAGGCTGACTACCATTTGAACCATGGTCCTACTTCCTGCTTTTTGGTGGTTAATTGGAGATAATAGTCTCAAGGAATTGTCTGCCTGAACTGGCTTTGAAACACAATTCTCAGATCTCAGCCTCCTGGGTAGCTAAGATTGAAGTTATAAGCTACTTGCATCTAAGTTGCTGGTGGCTCACACCTGAAATCCTAGATATTGAGGAGGCTGAGATCAAAGTTTAGTCAACCTGGGCAAAAACGTCCATGAGATTTTTATCTCCAAAATAACCAACCAAAACAGAGCTGGAGATGTGGCTTAAGTGGTAGAGTGCCAGCTAAGCAAGTGAGAGTCCTTGGGTTCAAACCCAGGTGCCACTATGGAGGGAAAGGGAGAAGGGGAAAAGGGGGGTCCAATTTTATGTAGATTTTAAAATAAAAATATTTAAATTTCTTCCTGAAGACTGGACATTTAGGCCATTTTAAAGCAACTTTGGTAAGTGCATTATGAGTCATAAAACAATATCATCTTTCAATCAGTTGGGTCTTTTGAAATCAGGTAGCTGCCCTGAATCCTTGATCCATGTGGTCCCAGAGGATGACTGAGTGAGCAAGTAGGCCCTGCCTCTCACATCCAGAGTGATCAGAGAAGACCATCAGCACTTTAGTTATCCGAGAAAGTTATATCCTTTCCTGCCTAATAACGCAAGCAGAGGATGGCCCCAGATCCACTTCCTCTCTCAGAGATACTCCAGTGGGCAGATGTGAGGCATGGGCGTGCTGAGTGGTGGGACCGGCACCTGCCCACTGAAGAATGGTTGCCCAGATACGACCATTTCTCCCACCCATGTCTCTAGTTCCAACAGTCTGCCTTTATGACATCAGATCCTCAGAGGTACCACTGACACTCAAGTAAACAAGAAGATTCCAGCAAGGTAAAGCCACCCCTGAGCACCGGTTAGCTTCAGGCTTAGTGGGATGACCTGAGGTTGCCTTCAGACTCCACTGTAGACTGGAAATCCCCTTCGTCTCCTTAAACAAATGAAGAGTGTGATGGCATTTGCCAAAGCTTCCCAAAGCTTATTCTACCATCAAAATCCGTGTGTTCTATACATATCCAATGAAAGAAGGGACACAGGTCCTGGAATCAGGAGCACAATTTAAAGGATGGTGCTGTACCACTAGAGCCACACCTCCACTGTCTGCCTTTTACCTCATTAACTTGAGATATGTGTCTCATAGACTTTATTGCTCAGATTGGCTTTAATGGTGATCCTTAGGGCTCAGCTTTCTGAGTAGCTAGAATGAAAGGCATGAGACACTGGTGCCCAGATGTCAATCTTTATTGCCTTTGACACCTTTAATGAGAACTCTGGACAATCACTCCACCATCACAGTAGAAAAATCTCTCCCCTAGCATGAATGGAGGTCCCCACTGCCCCTCACTTATTCTCCACCAGAATCAAGGCTATAGATTGCCTACCAAGATGGTACCAACCAATCCTGTTGTCTGAGCAGGGCAAGGTGCCCACCCCTCAGAGATCCATAAACCTTCCTTTCACTCCTAACCAAAGTGGGGAGAGGGATAAGGGTGGGCGTGGTTATGCCTGCTTCTGAACACACTTGGCCTTTTCTTCTGCTTCAGACAAGAGATCCTTAGCCTCCTCTACTCAGCTATAACAATACCACCGAATGGGGAACCTATAAACAACAAATTGATTTGGCTCATTGTTTTAGAGGTTGAGAAGTCCAAGATGGTGAGACCACATATGGTAAGGAGCTTCTTGCTTTACCAAGACTTAGAGAAGGCATTTCACAGAAGGCAAAAGCAAGAGGAGGCTAACTTCAATTTTACAACAAATCCACTCTTACGATGAGGACAGTCCATTCTTGAAGACAAAGCCCTCCTGACCTAATCGACTCCTAATTAATAAAGTCTTCCCCTACCAACACTGTTTCACTGAGGATTAAGTATTTTAAACACACACACACACACACACACACACACACACACGAGAACTTTGGGGAACATATTGAGGCTGTAGCAGGGTCTAAATATGAAAATAAATGCCATACTCAACCCAGGTGATTATAGGTGGAATTAAACCAGAGAAAGTACAGTTCTCATTCAAAGAAAATCAACTAGGGACAGTACAGGACCTTAAGTCAGCAACTGTAGGAATCATTGTACATCCCTAGGTCCTAGGGACAGGAGAGATGTTTGGGATGAATCTGCAGTCTTCCCTGAAAGAGGTACAACTCACCTACAGCAACCTAGCAGGAAAGTCCTCACTCCTCCTGCATACCAGTCTCTTCTGGCTCCTCACATTCCTAAACCCGATGTCCAAAGTAGGAAACACAAACAGAGACAACCAGGAATCTCACTGCAGAAATCCCCCTCCCCATGCATTCAGGGGTTAGGCTTTCCCCAATTATCTCACTATATGACTATTTTAAATAACTTAGATCTTTGACTTAGTTATAGTCCATTATGCACGGTGCCAGATGAGGCACATCTGGGGATAACTTCATTATAAATTCAAGGACTAAGAAAGCATTCTGTCCACTCCAAGATTCTCTAAGTTTTCTACGATGGTTTACCAGTCACTATTTATTGTTTCATCCTTTTGACTGAAAATGTTAATCACTACTAGAGTACAAATAACTTTAGGCAAATTATCACCAGAGAAAGAATGAGAGTACCCAACATCCGCAGTACAGAATGATACTGACCTGTTGGCACCAACTGAATTGATTTATTTTTTATTTTTAGCATATGACTTGGAGCAAAATTACACATAGAATATACTGTATACTACAGAAACCCTAGGAACACTCGGTTGCTTTTGTCTTCTTCTCCCTCCTCGTCCTTCTCCTCCTCCTCCTCCTCCTTTTTTTACTTTCTTGTACTAATACTGGGGTTTAAACTCAAGACCTGGAGTTTTTGGTTAGCTTTTTTGCTGGAAGATGGCACTCTATCAGTTGAGCCACAGCTCCATTTCCAGATTTTGCTGGTTAATTAGAGATTCGTCCCTCAGCTTTTGCTGTCCAGGCTGATTTCAAGCCACAATTCTCAGATCTCAGGCTCCTGTGTAGCTAAGAATAGAGTATGAGGTACTGACACCTGGCAGCTGCTCTCTTCTTGAGGGCATTGTTGATATGGTTCCTCTTCCTTGTCCATCATGAAATATTCGCATACAGCACTTCACAGCAGAAAACAGGTTAATGAGTTAATGCTATGATTTGGGTATTTGTTGTCTCCCAGGAGCCGTGTAATGAAGGATGGGTCTGAGGCTGATAGCACTATTTGGATATGCTATTCTTCCTGGGAGGAAATTAGGCTATTGAGAAGTGTACCTTTGAAAGGGATATTTGGACCCTGATCCTGAGTTGCTTCCTGTCAAAGGACAGAAAGATGAGTAACACAGCAAGAGAAAAGATTAACAAATTCATTTGATCATAGTTTGATGTGCCACAGGAACCTTCTGACTGAATTCCCAAAGCCCCAAAGTGAACTACCCATTTTGATGCTTGGGTTCAATGAAGCATATGGAGAGGCAGGTAAAGATCTGATTGTACAAATGCTTATGAGATAATTGAAATAGACTGACAGGGAATTTAGCAGGGCCTGTCTAGAGTCTTGTTACAGTAAGGGTGGAACAGATGCATTACTAACCAAACAGATCAGAGAATCTGGACAACTTCTACACAAAGGCAGGGGAAATGTAGAGCAATATTTTTAGGTTTTGCCGTTGTCTTTGGAGAGATGAGTTCTGGTTTTGATGAATGAAAGGAACGGTTTGCCTTGGAGGAAAGTGAAAGGTAAGAGCCTGGAGAAGAGAAGGCCAAGGGAAAATGTGCTCCTGAGGGTATTCAGAGGCCTCCCCATGGGAGTATTGCTTCGGAGCCCCAACAGTATGATAGCTTAAGATCACGCCAAGGCTCCAGACAGTATTGAGTTTGTTTCCTGAGAGGGTCACTTGGTTCATTCTCACTCCACGTGAGTTCAGCCTAAGCCATGTTCAAAAGTAGCATGCCTGGATTCTGTCACGCCAACAAATGGTAGTGTTATTTTTTTTTTTTTCAGACTGAAATTTCCCAGAACTATCGTGTATGAATTTACACGATCGGACATTTCTACAGCTGTCCTTGCCTGTTTATTGTTCTGGAAAGTGCGGAAGGAATGTTTATTCGGAGCTTTCAGTATGAGCAAATGGAGTGGTTAGGCAACGAGAGGCACTCACATGGAAGGAAGCTGACTTGTCCTCCTCATTTCTAGTGGCCCCCTTGGTGGGAAGCACATTGCATCACTATTCACCCTCCCGTACCCTAATTCACAGTGGTGCTGCATCTTCATAGTCCAAAAAAAGTACAGCCCTCCTAGCTCCTTTCTCTTCTCTGCTTGCAAAAGTTGATGAGTTTCATGCTACTCTTTTTTGTTCCCCCTGGATTTCCAGCCCCACACTATTTTACCTCTCACCTTCCAGCTTGTCCTTCCTTCTCTGGCTTCATGGGTGAACTCATCATACTGTGTCACAGAATCTCATTCACATCCACTCAGAAGGGAAGTGTAGGAGTACAAATGAGATCCTTACTTTCACTCATCATCAGGGTCATGGCTAGCATTCCCACAACAACAACAACAAACAAACAAAAACCACACAGTTTAACAAGAGAAAAACTAATTTAATCAAAGTCTTACATGACATAAGAGTCTTCAGAAATGAAGACCCAAAGCCCTAGGGAAAACAACTTTTTATGTTTAGCTTCCATAAGGCTTGGGCAAAAGGGTCTCAAGTAATGGAAACAGACTGAAGGGAAAGCCAGCCAGATCTAGCAGCTCAGATTCTGCCTGGCCACTCTAGCAACTGTCCTTCCTCCCAGGTATGGGACAGGACTCTTCTGTAATGGAGGTTTTCCAGGAGAAGGAAAAAGAAAAACAGTGTCTTTCTGGGCTTTATGGATTGTATTTGGGAGAGGGAAATGCTAATGTTAATAATCTAACTTGGAGAAGAGACTTAGAGGTTCTGAGATGGGAGTTCAAAAGGTCATAAGTGTTCAAAGTACTAAGCCTGCCAAAGCCATACTTTGAAGAAGAGAACTAACTAACTGCTCCATGTGGAGGCTGTGTGCATCAGTCTCTCCCACAGAGAGGACTTGGAAGAGGGCATCCTCAGCCGCAATCAAGTTAGAAGAGTAAATGGAGGAGGAGAACGATGGACCCCGCTGGCCTTCAGGATGGATGAGAAGCTGCAGCTCCACTTAGCAGGCTTATGGAAGGCCCTTGCTGCCCGGATGCACAGTGACTCCCTCATCCAGTGACTGGACAAGGCAGCCCGTCATGTTTTCTCCAAAGCTTGGCTCTGGCAGACTCTCACAGAACCAGCTTTACAGAAAGATTAAGACTTCCCACTCAAGAGCCAGGAGAAATAGTGAGCATGACTTCCTCCACGATGACAGCAATGGTTAATGGTATCTATAGTGACCTGGAAAGAATACGGGTGAGATACGGGTGAGACTTCGAACAATGCCTGCAACATAGCACTCACAGCTAGCTCTGGAGTTGAGTGAAGTGTTCCCACCTGGTGCAGAACTGAGGCTCCATTGGCCAGCTCGGTGCTTGGAATGTGGGGAGATGCTCAAATAACAGTGATGAGCAAAGTGGTGAACAAAGGAATTTCACAGTCTCACAGGTCTGTCTGCATGCTCAGACATGGCTGGCTAGACTCTCAGGGAGAGCCAGGCCATCATGGGGGTGTCCTTGATCCATGCTGGTGTATAAGGATTTACCATTGGGGTTCATGGACATCCTAGTCTGTAACTCTGTGACCTTATGCCTGAAAAGTCTACTTTCTGTGGGTGATTCAAGACTATTTAATTCAAATTAAGTACAATGCCGGGCACCGATGGCTCACTCCTGTAATCCTAGCTACTCAGGAGGCTGAGATAGGAGTATCATGGTTCAAAGCTAGCCAGGCAGGAAAAGCTGTGAAACTCTTATCTCCAATAAACCACCAGAAAACCAGAAGTGGCGCTGTAGCTCAAGTGGTAGAGCCTTCACCTTGAGCTGAAGAGCTGAGAGACAACGCCCAGGCCCAGAGTTTAAGCAAACAGCAAACAAACAAAAAAAAATTAAGTACAGAAGACTAAGTCCCTGTACAGACCAAAGGTCAAAATGGCATCACCCATGCTAAAAGCTCCAAATCACCCAGCTGAAAGGAATCTGCTGATCTGGCCTAATGAGATCAGAATTCAAAAATTAACCTTTTTTTTTTTTTAATTGGCATGGCAATTAAATTTTCTCTTAATCCTTGCTTGGAAAAGTGACCTGAAGTGACCTAGTGTCATACTCATACTTTTACTAGTATTCTATCTCCTTGTTTCCTTCATGGAATGAAGTCTTGGTCCAATACTAATCCAAAATACGGCCAATTAAGATTTTTAAACTACATTTTTGTAACTATGTCCTTTCACCTATGCATTTCCCAAGTTCAAAGGTGCTGATTCCAGACCTATGTGTCTATTCACTTTGGTCTCTGTGTTCTGGAAAATACAACCAAGAGAATCTGCCACTGTCATGTGAAAGTTGGGCATGTGCTATATTTGTGACTGGTTTTCTCTGCCACACTGGGTCCTGACCACAGCTCAGAATGCCAACCACAGCCTCCTCCGATGCTTTTCCTCCTACCAGCAGATGCTATGAAGATGGAGTGTGAACAGTCAGACAGAATCCCTCCACCCTTAGGCCATCTACTCTCCCCCCCTCCCCCCCCACCGTGGCTATGCAGCAGAGTGCATGGAACAGGGAAGATGTCAAACTGGGCAGCAGCTGCTGGAGACTTGAATGTGTCATGCCAAATTACAATGGAAATATTATCCTTGGATAAGAGAAATTCATCACTATATAGGAACTCCCATTTGTGAGAGTGTCTCCCTCTTCACATAGCGAAAAAAGATACCACATTCCAAATCACTACATGCTAAGTAGTGGAGAGGCACTCTGGGACTCAGAGAATAGTGCTACAAAATATGTCACTCTGGGCCTCAGAAGCAGCCTCAAAAGGCAAACTTCCTCCACTTCTCCAGCTCCCTCTCTCCCCTCCAGGCAAGCAATAGAAACTAGTATCTCTCTTCCCTAAGGCAGGTCATAGAAACCAGAAAAACCTCTTTACCCCCAAACCAACCATGAAGCGTGAAATTACTGCTCTCATTTCCACACACAAACACCTAAATATCTCAGGGCTGCCATAAAGAAATTCTGTGATGTACCTTCCCTAGTAAGAGGTTATTAAGACCCCTGTTCCAGAAAGATCCTAAACCATACGCAGGGAAAAAGGAATGCCCCAGGGAAGGACCAGGAAGAATCTGGACAGACAGGCCTGGCTGGATTTCCCCCACAGTCAGTCAGCTCTAGGTCAATCCTCTCTCTCTCTCTCTCTCTCTCTCTCTCTTTCTCTCTCTCTCACTTTCATCATTTCTTCCTTAATCATTTCTTTCTTTATTTCCTCCCTCCCTCCCTTCCTCCTTTCCTATCCTTTCCTTTCCTTTTCCTTTTCCTTTCCTTTCCCTTCCCTTCCCTTCTCTTTTCTTTTTGTTTCTTTTCTTTTCTTTGTAGTCTTAGTACTGAGGCTTGAACTCAAAGCACTGTCCTTAGCTTCTTATTCAAGACTGGCACTCTACCACTTAAGCCACACCTTTACTTACAGCTTTTTGGTGGTTAATTGGAGATAAGTTTGTCTCGGACTTTGAACTGCAAATCCTCAGATCTTAGCCCAGTGGTCAATCTCATTTCTAAAAAACTATCAGTGTGGTAGAATCTACATACAAAAGCAATTTCCCCTAAGCCATTGAGTCTTCATTTCTGAAGGATTTGATGCCAAGTAAACTCTGATGTAGTGTACTTTTCTTGCGTTAGTCTCTTTTGTTATAGAGGTGTCCGTCATGAACCCTGGATGAGGGAAAGTATCTAAAGTGCCTTTCCCTTAACACCCAAACACACCTTTATTTTCCATGCTTTTTCTGAGCCTCATCCCATGCACGTATTTCCCTTGTATCCTTTGTTCTTTGTTTCAGGAAACAATGGCCTTAAAACACCAAATGTCAACTCTTTCTTTGGGACCTTCTCTAGAGATCTGCTTACCTCTCTGACATTTCTTATATATAAGAGGACTCAACATTATTAAGCTTTTGCTTGTTATACTCTTATTAATTATACGAATTAATTATACTCTTATTAATCATTGACTCCAGAGGATCCCAGTTAAGAACTGAACACAGGTAGACAGAATATTATTTTTTTCTCCCCCATCCTTGAGCCACTGTATCCTTTCAGAGAAGTCCCTCATTCAATATTCCTCAGTGAGGCTGAGGCTGAGGCTCAGTATGTGAGCCTAGGCCCACCTTCCCCCAAGAGAAGCCTTTGCTCAGAGCCCCTCAGTTCCCATCTCTGCCTTCCTTCAGAAAACTCCATCCCAGGCCCAGAATTACCTCAGGTCAGAAATTCCTTCTTCTAAGGGATATTGATGAAAAAGGATTGACCCTTTTCCTGTCTACACTGGCCAATATTTGTCAAAACAAAAGATAAATGAAACAAGAGAAAAGAATATAGATGTATTTGATCAGTTTGACATGATATGGGAGTATATATACATATTTATATATTTATATGAGTATATAGATATGTATACATAACATTTATTTACTTATATAAATGTATATCCTCATATATATGGATATATTGTATATTCATGTATATATACATACATATGTATATATATATATATACATCTATATAACTATATACATGTCTTTGATCAGTTTGGCATGATATGAAAACTCAAAGCCCAGGGTAAATTATCTGTATGCTTAGGTCTGTGGAGCAAAGAAAGCCATATAAAAATGGGATGGGGCAAAAGAATCTATGCTCTTAGAAGTAGAGGAGGAAATCCCAGCTAGGCCTGGCTGTCAGGTTCTCCTTGGCCCCTCTGCACAGCACTCCTCTTCTACTGAACTGGGAGTTTTATGATCTCCTATCAGGCAAGGAAAGTCAGAAGATTCATTAGTTTTTATCTTCGAATGGCTGTACAAAGGAGTTACAGTTTAACATGTCCATGTATGTGTACAATGCATCTTGGTCAGTTACCCTTTCCATCACCCTCCCCTCCTCTACCAGTCACATTGTTTCCCACTTTTTCACAAGCATACACTGAATAACATGACTGCATTTATTCTTCATTCCCTTTACTATTCATCCACCCTACCTCTTACTACCCCTTCTATTCGAAACATCGTATAGCTTCCTGATACTTTTTTTAAACTGTTCATTGTGCAAAGAGGTTACATCATGGAGTTTTACTCTTATAAACATGCAAGTATATGCTTGATCCTGTATGTATGCATATAATCCAGTGTGCATTTACATGAAATGTTAAGCTTTGGGTCTAAGATTCACATATGAGAGAAAACAAGTACCCTTTGTCCTTCTGGGCCTGGCTTACTTCACTGAGTATGATTTTTTTTCCAGATCCATCCATTTCCCCACAAATGACATAATTTTTTCTTCTGGTAGATGAATAAAATTCCATTACATATATGTATGTATATATATATGTATATGTATATATATTCATCAGTTATGGAATAGGCTGTTTATATGATTTGGCTATTGTGAATAGTGCAGCAATAAACATGAGTGTGCTGGTGCCTTTATTGAATCTGGTCTTGCAAGCCTTCAGATAAATGCCCAAGAATAGTTTTGGTAGATCTATTTTTAGTTTTTTGAAGAATCTTCATACTGATTTCCATAGTGGTTATGTACTCATTATCTTGCCCATGTAATTGTAACCCCTCTGTACAGTATTTTCATAATAAAAAAAAAATCCCTCCTTTCCCTCATCATAGAGGATTTCTCTATGGACAACTTTTACACAGAAAGGCAGGAGAAATTATAGTATTATTTTTCAGGTTTTATGTCTGGACTTAGAGAAGGGGGATTCTGGTTTTGATTACCATCCATGGGTATGAGAAATCCTAGTTTCAGGGCTTGTCTATGGAGTGGATGAGGAGTGAGAGGCAGAAGGGCAGGAAGAGGTCAGAGACCTTGTTTCTGAGGCCCTCACTTTTAGGCCTTGCTTTCTGAGCTCTGACTGCCCCATGAAGGAAGACTGGAAGTCAGAGGTAACATCATGGAGTATTAAAACAGGCCTAAATGGGCTTTGACACCTCATAATCAAAAGAACCCTCCCAAGAGTTGAGGTCTTCAGACACTGCCTCAGAGCTGGGAATGTCACAAAGCCAACTCCATAACAGCCATCCAACACAAAAGCTCCCTCATTTGATGCCTTCCACCATGTTTTCACCACAGGGAGGTAGCTCCAGGCCAGTGCCTGTGTGAAGAAGAAAGAAAGACACAGGCACAGAAAGGGCCTAGGACTCTTCACGCTAGAAATCCCAAGAGCCAGATTGGGGAAGGGAAGCCTCTTCTTAGGTTCAGGTAGCAGGGTACATGAGTGCACACTTTTATAATGACTTCCTTGAAGTCAATGACTTCAAGGAAGTCCTTATAAAAGTTAAGTCAAAATCATAACTCATCATCATAACACATCCTTTTATCAAAAGTGACTAAGTACTTTGCTATGTCCTGATCAGAGTATAAATTGGGATGTGGTAGGTCAAATACAAATGACCTAAAGTGACAGAAATAGTGATGGCTATGATTGAAAATATTACAAGAAGTTAGGGTTTTTTTATTGAAAATATTACAAGAAGTTAGGGTTTTTTTTCCTATTCTTTCCCTTTCTTTCTCTTGGTACTTTCTTCCTCCTCCCCTTCTTCTTCTCCCTTCCTCTCTCCCTCCTTTCCTTTCTTTCTTTTTATCCTTTGCCTTGACTGGAGCCCTGGAGGTTTCTATAGGCACAGCTACATCGTATCCCTATCGTTAATACTTGCGTGACAAAAAAGCTGCTGGCCCCACATAAATTTTTCCCCAGACTGAGGAGACCCAAAACAATTCTGTAATCCTAAAATAAATAAATTTAGGTTAATGCAGAAATACAGGAAATTGTCTTCCGATCCTCAAGAACTTACACTGAGGTTCAAAGTCAGAACCTCTATATTAGGCAAGTATTGTACCCCTAGGGCAATGCCTCCAGCTCCAAAACGTAGATTTTCAATAAAGATAGTTTTCTTAGAAATGTAATACAAGACTCTTGTAAGCAATTTGGAGATTGTGTATAAGCCAAAAAAGGAAAATCATGTTCCACTATCCATCATCAGCACCTTTTCATACTTGGCCTTTATCCTCTCAGAGCACAGGAAGTCCTTCGCATAGTAACTACATGTTATACACTGTCCCATAGGGTGAGCTGTGTTTTATGACAGATGCTGTCATACACATTGTTTCTATGACTATTCTTTTGTAATATTTCTAAAGGTTGCAGAGTGTGTCCTCTTAGGAAATTCTATGGCTCATTGTTGGTGCTCAGGACTTACATATCCAAAATACCCTTCTCTGGCCTCTTTTGAGCTGGCTCTGAGGAACTTGTAGGTACCAGAAAGCTCTGACAAGCTATCCTTCTGTAAATGTATATTTATAAAGGAATTCTACATAGACAAGATCCAGCTCACATCCCCAAAAGCCATTAGTTCCAGGACCCTCAGAAATGGCAGAATCTGCAGATGCTCAGCTCCCTTCTGTAGGATGGTGTGGTATTGCTCAGAATCAACATGCAACCTCCTGCACACTTTAAACTCTCTCTGCATGACTTGTCATGCTTAATAAAGAATAAATCTTAGGAAAACATTGCCATGCTGTATGATTTAAGGATCATGACAAGAAATGTCTTACAGGACTTTTGCAGAGATGTAATTTTTAAGTGATATTTCTTTTTTTTTTCTTTTTGCTTATGTGGTGCTGGGGAATCGAACCCAAGGCCTCATGCATGCAAGGCAAGCACTCTACCACTGAGCCACCTTCCCAGCCCGAGATGTAATTTTTAGTAATACTTTCAGTCTACCATTGTGTGAATTCAAGATGTGGAACCTGCAGATAGGACTGTTCCACGGCATGTACCTACCTTTCTTCCTTCCTCTCTCCCCCCTTTCCTTCCTCCTTCTCTCCCTCTCTTCCTTCCTTAGTCCCTCTCTCCCTCTCTTTGTTCCTTCCTTCCTTATTCCCTTCCTTTCTCTTTATTTTATGTCTGTGTGTATGTGTGCATGTGCACGTGTGTATGTGCATGCATGCACGCGCGCGCGCACACACACACACACACACACACACACACCAGTACTGAGCTTGAACTCAGGACCTTATACTCTTGCTTGGCTTTTTTATTCAAGGCTTCACCTTTACCACTTGAGCCACACCTCCATTGCTGACTTTTTGCTGGTTATTTGAAGATAGAAATCTCCAGGAGCCAGGATCTGGTGGCCCCTCCTGTAATCCTAAGGCTGAAATCTGAGGATTACAATTCAAAGTTAGCCCAGGCAAGAAAATTAGTCAGACTCTTGTCTCCAGTTAACTTTAAAAAAAAATCAGCTGCAAGTGGAGCTGTGGCTCAAGTGGTAGAGCTCTAGCCTTGAGCACAAAAGCCCAGGGACAGCACCCAGGCCCTTCATTCAAGCCCTTAGAATTGGCACCAAAAAAAAAAAATCTTGGGTAGTTTTCTTGTTGGGCTGGCATTGAACCCATATCCTCAGATCTCAATCTTCTGAGTAGCTAAGATTACAGGTGTGAGACACTCATGGTCCTCTTCCGGCTCAGAGACACCTTTCTTTACCTGGGAGACAGATTCATGAAAGACAACCTTTATCCACCATCCTTTGCGGCCCCCCTCCCCTTACTTTCACCACCACCCCAGAGGGCCCTCTCCCTTCCTTTCTATAGCTCAGGAAGCTCAGGATGAGACTCCATCATCTGGTCCTCTTCCAGCTTCTCTACCCTAGCACATAAGCATGATTCTCCTTCTATTATCTGTCTAATGTCGATTCAACTTGTATCCCATCCAAACAAAACCCAGAAGGAAAGAAGGAAAACATTTTCCACTCCCATACATTATTGGATCAGTCAGCTCTTCCTCAGCATTTAGGTTACTTCCGACTTCCCCTAATTACAAAAGAAGAGCTGCAAGAATTGTCCTTGGAGCTGTCTCTGCCCACATCCATTATTTTCCTTGGGATGGATTCCCAGATCTGGATAGCTGTGGTGAAACAGACAGCCCTGGGGAGGGGCTGGAGTGAGATGCTTTTTCAGCACTTCCATAAGTAGAAAATCCAGGGAGGGATCAGGAGCCCTGTCTGCTCTTCCTTCTTCCAGCATATGGCTTGAAAAAGGCCCCATTGAGGTTTGTTTTCAATCCATAAAGAAAATTATGTGTGGCTAGTGGAATTCTACATCATGTGTAAAGGGGGAGGGGGAGGGGGGGACTGGAAATGTGTTCCACTCTACGGTGGCGGAATATGAGCCTGGCAGTGACTGAGCCGCTGGATCTTTCAGAGCTCTCTAGAATCCTCAACCAAGCGTAAAGCCTTGCCCTCTCAAGCCAGGGAGAAAAAGAAAAGTCAGCAAGTATTTTCTAAGAAGCAGTGCTAGAGATCCATAAAGCCAAGATCTTGCTTTCCTAGCCCATGGAGCTGTTAAGAGGCGCAGGAAAGTCACTGCCAGTGTCCACATCTCAGAAGCACGCAGCCATGGCCAGGTTCCATTCTCACAGGCTCTGCCCTCCTTTGGCAAGGTGACATTCCTTGTTGGCCTTGGTGGCTTTCCCCCTTCTGCTGCTCTTTAGAATGATAGAACATGTGTGAGGCCTGGGATGTCCTTGAGGCTGGCCAAATGGGGACAGAGCAGCCCCTTCCTATCTGGAACCTGAAGCTCCTTGCATGGGAGACCTTAAAAGGCATGCAGGAGCGAGGGCTGGGTTCTTATCTCCTGGACCCCCACCAGTGTTCTGGGCACACCTTATTTATAGTGCTGCTGACAGGCGCCCGTGGGATTGAGGCCATCCAACAAGGCAGGCTGCCTGCATGGCCAAGACCGCTATCCTCACTAGCCTGGCTGCAGGACAGGGGCAAAACTCTGACACCACAGGTATGAGCCATAGTTTTCTGTCCCTTTTCTCTCCACTGCCATCCTTCCCAGACTGTGTCTGCAGCCAGGCTCAGAAGCCAGCTGGGTTGGCTTCCTGCTCAGTGTAAAAGCAGTGCCCTGACCTTGGGAGGGAGTTCTCAGGCACTGGGGACCTTTAGACTCCAGCAGAGACTGGGCACTGGTAGCTGTCTCTCCCTTCCCCAGAAGCAAAGCCCACAGAGATACCCAGCACCGTGCTGGTGTCTGCTGTGGAGCAGAGAATGGGAAAGATCCTTGTTCATCTTGCCCTCTTTGGTGGATATCAGTTGGGGACAATGGCAAACTGTTTTTTAAAGGAGCAGCAAAAGAAGAAAAAAAATCCTAAGATGAACACTGGTAGAGAGAGAAACCACAGCACATTTGAGCTTTTTCTCTCCGACAGTATTTCCAGATGACCTGGGGTAAGAAGGCAAGCTACCAATGGGTCTGATTACACTGAGAAAGTATGTTTAGATAAGATGACTTATTAGGGCCAATGAATCAAGAGTCCAGAGAGCGGTTTCATGTTTTCAAAAGGAAATGCTTAAGTATTCTGTTAATTTCTAGAGCTGAGCATGGGCTAAGATGTAGAATATTGAGTAATGCTCTGGCCCATTGTATAATATTCTTAAAAACAGACAAGATGACACAGATGATAACAGATACATATATATATATACATATATACATATATGGCCTTTAGTCAGACTCTGTGCAATGAACTTTATCAGAGTATTAAAAAAAATTTGTCAGTTGAGGGATTAGCTCAAATGGTAGAGTGCTTGTATGCTTAGCATAGGAGAGGTTATGGGATCAATGCTCACATCCTCCACTTTGTTTATTGGAGGTATGGCACTGAGTTCAAGACCCTGTAAACTAATAAATAAAAATTGTCAATTGGTTTGGTTTCTGAAAAGTAATTTTGAAGTGCAAAGAGAAAAGTGCTTGTTGCAGGCTAATCTTATTTTAGCTGGTATGTATGTGTGCCTGTTTATTGTTTTTCTTCATTGTTTCTTCATTATTTCATTGATAGACTTTTCACTTACCTTTCTCATTATTTTTAAATAATTGTACAAAGGGGGTTCAATTCAACAAATCAGTTTATAAACATAATACATCTTGATCAATGTCACCCCTTTCTGGGAGAATACAGCCCTTGCATTCAGGGTGCATATGTGAAAGTGGAAGCATGTAGTAGCTTGAGAATGTATGTGTGGTTGGGAAAGATGGGGGAGAATGATAAAAGGAGGTACCTTGATAAGCTTTGACAACCAATTGCGTTCAAATAAAGCTATGTGGTGGTCTGTTCTTCTTTGCAATTTTTGATTGAATAACAATAAATTAATTAAATAATCAACTCAAGTGAGTACGTTTTCAGAGATGCTTTCTAGCACTCAAATACTAAGAAAAAACATAGTAGTGACTAAGATTAAACCCAGGGCTTTGTGCAGGCCAATCACTGAATCCTGGGTCCAGCCTTAAGAAAATGCTATAAAGTAAAACTTCCATGTACAGCTAAACATTTTGCATATTTTTAGCACATTTTACGATTGTAATTTCTTGTTGTTTGTTTGTTGTTGGCAATACTGGAGTTTTGAACTCAGGGCCTTGTATTTACTAGGCAGTTGCTCTATAACTTGAGTCATGCCTCAACTCTTTTAGTTTTAGTTTATTTTTTAGATAAGGTCTCATTTTTTTTTTTTTTTTTTGCTTGCATCATCCTTGGTCTATCTCCCTAAGCTTCCCAGGTGCTCCCTACTACCCCTGGCTTGTTTGTCAAGATGAAATCTTGCTACCTTTTTGTCTAAGCTGGTCTCAAGTTTTGACCTTCCCAGTCTCATCTCCCAAGTAGCTATAGCTGGGATTACAAAGGTTTACTACCATACTTAGATGTCCGGTCTCACTTTCTTCAAGGACTGTGTAAGATGCCTGGCAATAGGCTTAAGTAGTAAAAGAGCTATTCTAAAGCATATGACATGGAAGAGGGGGTGATGAAGATGGGACTTGAGAGTGAAAGTAAGAAGCATTTAGGATACTATACAGTGGGGGAGGGTGTGCTGCTGGAATGGAGGAAGTGCCAAAGGCTAGGAGTACTACAGGTAGGTGGAATATGAACAATATAGAGGTAGACACAAATATGATTCATCCTAAGGTCTAGAAAAATCCACTGAGTTTGGAGTGGGGAGGGGATAATGACTTGAGGACAAGGGCTGCCTCACTATTTTTGTTCTTTCTGAGATATTTCTGAAATAAATAGGAAATAAAAAGTGCCTTGGTTCCCCAAAGGAAAAGGAAAAAGACAAAAGGAAAGAAAGGGTGGGGTGGGGGAGAGGAAAGAGGAAAAGGGAGAGAAAGAGAGCACTATATTAAGCAATCTGAATTGAGATGAACTCAAATACCAAAGTTACACAAAGCTCAGGGTCAGAGAGAACAGTAATAGGTCCTGCAGTGCTCCTGGCATGGCTAGCACTGTTGTGAGTATTGTGCATGCACACCCGTGCACACACATGCTTTCATACACACATTTGCCCTGTGGCCCACTCAGCAGCTAAGTAGCTCTATGAGGAGCTCTGTCACTTGTGTATTTCAGGGCACAGAGCTGAGAGAGGAGCTCAGCTGAGATAGGTGAACCTTGCCTCAAAAGTGAATTGAAACTTTCAATTAGCCTTCCTTTTCCTTCGAAATCCTCCCTTCAGACCAGCATTTTCCCATGGCATTCATCTTCTTAGATTTTCTGTGGCTCGTACAGTGACTCCCACAGTTGCCTAGCGGTATTCTCAGAATTAAACTGTGACATTTAGACTTTGTTCTAGAAGTGTCTAGAGTCCAAAGCAGAACTGGATGTTTGCCCTGTTAACTGGTGCTTTTCCTTTAGTGATGCTGGCTGGTCACTCTCTGCTCTTCTGTGCACACTACAGGGACATCATGCTCCTAGCAATGCTTTTAAATGGAATTTTTATGGGCAATAAATACTAATATTTGGTGATAATGTGTCCTTAAGAAGGAGTTTCTCTGACTTGGAAGTCTCATGTTCCATAGTGGGGATGGGGAGAAAGGAGCCGATGAAATGCTAAATAAATTCAAACTCTGGATGTGTCTTTTTTGAGTCATCAACCTGTCTTAGCCACAATATCTCCAATAATTTTTAAGAGAAAATATTTTTGCTCTCCAGTATAATTTAGGAAATGAAAAATCAGGTGAGAGAGAAGACAGTCATGCCCAATTTGAGTTGCTCTGAATTGGCCCCCATGTCTCAAAGACACTAGGGCCATAAGTGGCAACCCATGAGAAACTATCCAGTGTGCAACATACCCAAAGCTAAGATATTTGGAATGCATGTGAGAGAACTCCTCTAAGTTCTTCTTTCTCTAGTCTTGCAGACTGAAAATACAAAAATCTTACAAGCAGGTGCAAATTTGTAGGCATTCAACTTAAACCAGCATAGACAAACATCCAATCATCTAATTATCTAAGTAAGAGGGAAAAATAAGTATTCACCATCCCAGTGTATTCAGTGGTAGGCAACAGGGAAGGGGGGGGTGGCAGGTGAGTAAGGGTCTAGTTGTATATAAAAACAGGAGTTCAGCAAGCCACATGTTTGGGAATGCACAGTGCCATATTCAGCCTGGCCTCAGTAATGAGATGTAGAGACAGAAGAAATTATATGGTTTGGGCTACCATTTTTGCAGTCACAGCAGCAAATCCTCCAGGTTAGATATTGATCAGCTCTGGTAGGATTCTGATTCCCTGCCCACCATGCAGTTTATACTTTTGCATGGCAGCACTTTAGTCTTTTCTGAGGAGTGCCAGCAAGCTGCCAACCTAGGGTACAACTAGCCAGGCAGTTCCAGAGGCCAATAGGAGTGCGCTCACTCTCTCTCTCTCTCTCTCTCCCCCCTCTCTCTCCATCCCTACCTCCCTCCCCTCCCCCCAGTCCTGGGGCTTGAACTCAGGGCCTGGGGGCTGTCCTTGGACCTCTTTGTGCTCAAGGCTAGCGCTCTACCACTTGAGCCACAGTGCCACTTCTGGCTTTTATTGGAGACCAGACTCGCTTCAAACTGAGATCCTCAGGTCATGTTAAGCACAAGCAAGCCTCTTTGTAAAAGTATTATTATAGTTGTAGTTTACATCAAAACATTTCTCCCATGTAAAAACTCCCTAATGCCTTCCAAAATCAACATAAAATTCACTGTAACCATAGTGCATGCACACCTAGATGAGCTAGCCTTCAGCAGTCCGACCTGTCTCCTCTCTATCTCCCCTTTCATTAGTGGGCCTCAGTTACAGTGCTCTTACTTTGTTGGGTAAGTGCAGCCTTGTGTCTGGGCCTTTTCACTTACTATATCTCTATAGATCACATGCCCCCTTTATTTACACCATAGCAGAGACCTCCCAACTAAAATTACATTCTCACTTTCAGGATCTTTAACCCAATTGGTTTCTTACCTTGATTTACTCTTGTTCAAAGCACTTACTATCTTCTACATACATACCCATGCCAATATTACATATTATCTACACATGTGTGCATGTTGTATTTGTATAGTTGTCTGTTCATGTACACAAGAGATTGGCCTCAGAACTCCCTTAGAAATACAAAAATTCACGGATGCTCAAGTCCCTCACATAAAGTGACACCATATATGCATCGAACTTACACATATCCTCCCACATTCATTATATGAATCACCTAGATGATTTATAATAGGTAATACTATGTAAAACATATGCACATATACATAAATGGTATGTAGGTGATATGTGGATGGTGTATAGATATGTAGGTGACATGTAGATGATAGGTAAATAGTATGTAAATGGTGTCCCATACTTACAACAATCAGGTACTATTATAATTCTTAGTTCTCAAGGGAGGAAGCAAACTGAAATCCAGAACAAGATTTAATGAAGGAGAAACATGGTGGCCACACTTTTTTCCCTCTCTACATGATGGCTCTCCCTCACTGCTGTTACAAATTAGCCATAAACTATAGTCTCATAAAGTAACAGAATCTATTATCTTACAGTGTCAAGGGTCAGAAGTCTTCAGTGGATCTCACTAGGCTAAAGTCAACATTTTACAAGAGCTTCTGGAAATTCCGGGAGATAATATGTTTGCATGACTGTCCCAGTGTGTCTACAGCCTGCCTGCATTTTGGGCTCATGGCCTCTGCCTCCCTGTTCCAAATCTCTGTCCCTGCCTTTCCTGCCTCTGTGTTTCACACGAGAAGAGTCTTGTGAGTACAGCGGGCACCCTCCTAGAAAGCATCAGGTGATCCACCCACATCCTGATCCTTAATCATACCTGCAAAGCCCTGTTTTTTCCTGAGAGGTGTCCCATTCCCAGTTTCTGGGATTTAGCAGGTCCATATTATTTTGTAGATGGGGTGGACATCATTCTGTAACCAGTCACTGAAAGGCAGAAGGGTGATTTATTGACCTGGCAGTGTGCAGATTGCCTTTTGTGTTTAACACATCCTCTTCCTCCTTTGTTGTAATAAGAAGAGGATGGAAAGCTCTGGTTCCCAGACCCTGGTTTCCTTCTCTGACATTAAACAGCACACTTCATACCTTCTGCCCCCGTTTTTCTTCAGTACAAGATGACAAAGGTTCCCAGCTAACTCTAGGAATTGTTTGATCTCATCAAGGGAAGTTTTAAAATAATCATCCTCATCACATCCCCAAACATGTTATTGACTTCTGAGAGACCACAGATATGCAATACCGCTGGCTTAGCCGTGCTGAGACAGGCCAGCTGCCTCTCACCAGGAGCCAGGTGCCATGCATAATCTAGAGCAGCAGCTGGGCACACCCAGTACCAGGGACCCCACAGCTAAAGAAGTAGCTGGAGAGGAGCTAGACAGGCAGAGGTGACCCAGCTCGTGTACACAGAGCTTGAGTGACTGGGGTCAGACTGGGAAAGACAGAAGTCCAAGGTCAGCCCAGCAGGATGGCAGAGCAGGCTGACTCATAAGGACAGAGAGAAGGGCAGGCAAGAGTCATGTGTCAGCATGAGGGCCCTGTCTGCAGCAGGTGATTTCCAGTCGTCCTAAGAGCTAGGCTGAGGTTATCTAGGAGAATCCCAACTTCCCAGGGGTAGGAAGAGTCAGTTGTATGACCTAGCAAAGTTGTAATAGAACAGTGGTCTAATCCCCTGAGAGGAAGGCATGGAAAGATAGGAGCCTTCTTTGGACACAAAAGAAATAAGTTGGAATGAACACCAGGAGTTAGAGGAAGGCTGTCATTTATAGAAAATGTGATAACCTCATTGTGAAATTCAAACCTTCCCTCTGAAGGCTGGATATCAGAATCGGCTGAAAGAATCTGGCAATGGACAGGTTAATAGGAGAAATGCATTACAAATTTCTTTGACAGTAGCTTCACAAGATACACAAACCTTCAGACTGAAGTCCCAAAACCTAAGATCAACTACCCATTTTTATGCTTAAGTTACATAAAGAGGAATCACTATGTAGAAATGGAACTGAGATAATTAATATATGTGTGTGTGTGTGTGTGTGTGTGTGTGTGTGTGTGTGTGTGTGTGAGAGAGAGAGAGAGAGAGAGAGAGAGAGGGAGAGAGGAAGAGAGAGAGACAGAGAGAGAGGGGGGAAGAGAGAGAGAGAGGAAGAGAGAGAGAGACAGAGAGATCCTGATAGAAAGAAAGGAAGCTAGCCAGGCCTGTCTGCACAGATTAAATTCCTCTGGCCCTGCTTGCAAGCACTCCTTTCTCTTGAGTATGGGCCAGGAGAGTAATTGGAGGGTCTTATGTTCTACTCTCAAAGAAGAGCAGAGAATTTCTCTATGGCCAGCTCTGAGACAAAACAGCAGTGGAAAATTAAAGTAGGAATTATAGGTTTTATGGCTGGCTTTGGGGCTAAAGGGTTTGAGTTTTTATGGCCTGCTTTAAGGAAGGAAATTTCACTTTCTGGGGCTTGCCTTAGGGAGAGAAAAAAAAGAGGGAAAAACTGTCAGGAGAAGAGCAGGGAATATTTTTGCTTCTGGAGCAACTTCTGAGATCTTTACTTTGGAGTATCACATTCTGATCACCAACATTATCTCCATAAGCCCCCAAGTTCCAAGTGTCAGTTGAACACTGTGTAGACCTTACCTTTAGTAGTAAAGGTTAGGCGTTAAAGTATCATTTATATGCAGGGATGGTCCCATGAATATAAATAATACCTTCTATTCACTGAGGGATAGTCAGGAACCTACAGAGCTCTAAAAGAGCCTCAACCTTTAAGTAGGACTAGGAAGCCTTAGCAAGCTTCCGGACCATGGGAAGGTGTCATGACCATGAGTTTCAGGGACAGGAGTTCTGATTTGGCCCCCAATTACATTATTCTCTCTATTTCCTTACTGTGTGCATTGCAGGATAATAGAAATTAAAATTAAATATATGAATGGACTATGTTTGCAATGAAACATACTGTAGGCATTCTTTCCTCAATTATCCCTATAGAAGGTGATCATTCGTAAAATGTATGATTATAACCGAGGTACTTTATACTTCAAAATACAGCCATGTGCTGTATAATGATATTTAGGTCAAAACAATATCATGGCCAGGTGCTGGTAGTTCACACCCATAATCCTAGCTATCCAGGAGGCTGAATCTGAGGATTAATGTTCTGAAGCCAGCCCTGGCCAAAAAAAAAAAAATCTCCACTTGGAAACCCTTAGCTCCAATTAATCAGCAAAAATACAGAAATGGAGGTGTGGCTCAAGTGGTAGAGTGCCAGACTTGAGCAAAAAGTCAAGTGAGACCATATGGTCCTGAGTTCAAGCCCCAGTACCAGCACCAAAAAATAAAAACAAAACCAATTATGCTGGTCCCATAAGGTTATAATGGATATGAATGATTCTTTTCATCTAGTACCTTTACTGTATCTTTTCAATGCTTGTATATACTTCGATTACTTGCTATTGTAACACATTTGTCTGCCATACTCAGTATAGCACCATGTTGCACAGGTCTGTACTGAGGAGAAAGGCTATACCATATGGGCTAGGTATACAGTAGGAGGTACCATGTAGTGTTGGGTAGTTACATGCTTTGATGTTCTTACAACAACAGTATCACCTAACGTGATTCTCAGAATATGTCCTCATTATTAATTGACATATGATTGCATGTCAGGTCCACAAGTGCACGTGGACATGTCTTTATTGCTGCTGCTGAAGGCAGAGCAATCTTTGGCCCCAAGGTTTCATATCGCAGGTACCAAGGCCCCAGAAGAGCTGTCGTAGTTATAAATACCATCATCACAGAGGAGGAGATTATTCCCCCTCTGTACACTTGCCTGTAGCTGTTTTAAACCTTTTTATTCTTTTCATGTGGAAGATCAGAAATTCTAATGTCCTGTTTCTTACATGTAAGCTCTATGATGACCCCTCACAGGGCTCTCCATTGGAAAGTCAGTGATCTCCTGTCCACAGGATGCTGACCTGGGAGAGGTGTGGGCCCCCCCACTGGCTGGCTTTTCTTTTGTGGCATTGTCCTAAAGTCAGAGCTCTTTTGCTTCTCTACTGTGTTGTCTAGCAGGTCACGAAGACCCTTCTTGGACAGACTTTGACGTTTTTGGACTTTTGTAGTTTCCTAGTGTTCTATGAGTTACAAAAGCAGCTTATCAGCTAGAGACTAGTGTGTACTTAACAAAATTAGAGGAGAATAAAAAGAAGTGGAAAATGAGAAACAGCACATCTCATATAAGGACAGTAATTCTTTCATTACAGTAGATTATTCTAGTCTACATATGGGAGGTGTGAAGTGGGTGGGAGGCAAAATTACACTTCTGGGGCAGGTTGCTGTCAGACAGCTGGCAGCATCCTGTGGTAACTGCCTCCAGGCTTCCCTTCCCCCTGACTGAGATGCATGGTAACTCCTTTGCTCCTCTCTTGGGCACCCTCCCTTTGCACATGGCTGATTTCAGTTCTTTAGGTGAGAGTTGATGGAATGGCTTCTTCAGTGATCACTTCTATGTGTCTTTATCAATAGAGGAAAAGAAAACCAAAAGCAAAAATAACAAAGCAACCACAAAACTTCATGTGTCACCAAGAGGTAAGAAAGCTGTGGGGGCAAAGAGCTATGAAAAACCCAAAAGCACATATGTTAATTATTAGAAGCTTCAGCTTCTGTAGCATACATAGAGAGGCATAATTTCTGCCTTTATGTGGACATGCCAACAGATTGTGTGTGTGTGTGTGCACTCTAACCAACTTTCTTCTATTCCACAAAACAAGTAAAATAGTACAAGCCCTGCTTGGGCATTGTCTCAGGGTGCCATTGTTCTTTTCCTGTCGTTGGATAGAAGGCAGTCACAGGAAGGGGGGCTCCCAAATCAAAGCCTCCTTTCCTGACTGCTGGTTAGGGAAGGGGAAGAAGAAATCCGGGGGCTGAGTAGAAGGGGCCGGCCCTTGGCAGGATGTCTGGAAGGAGAGATAGAGCCAACTGCAAAATACCTGAGTATACATGCTGTTTCTGTTACTTACCATATGTTTCTCATTACCGAGTTGGGTTACTTTCAGCTTGAAAATGGAGCTTGATTAAGGTAACTTGGATGCAAATGTTTTTAGACATCAAAAAATGGATACTGGTTAGGGTGGGGTTAAGGATGACAGTAAGGGGCTTTTCAGAAAGCTGGGAGATTCTTCTCTTCTGGGAATACCGTTTTCCCAAGAACCCAGAGGACTTTGAATAATGCAAGTGGCAGAACATTGCATCCAGTAGGGAAAACAGCTCAGCATGGTGACCAATGTGGCCTTTTACTACTTACTCTTTGAACCAGAGAGCAAGACACAAAGAAAAACAAACTTCCTTCTGTAGAAATGAGGTAGCTTGCTCAATTACTGTGGCCAGGCATTGGTGGCTCATGTCAGGAGCCTAAGATCTGAGGACTATGGTTAGAGCTAGACTGAGCAGGAAAGTCTGTGAGACTCTTATCTCCAATTCACCAGCAATAAGCCAAAAATAGATGTACGGCTCAAGTGGTAGAGCACCAGCCCTGAGCAGAAAAATCTAAAGGGCAGTGCCTAGGCTCTTCATTTAAGCCCTAGTACACACACACACACACACACACACACACACACACGCACGCACGCACGCACGCACGCACGCACGCACGCATGCACCTACCTTGTATTGTCCATTTGTTAGCAAAAAAGGCTGAAATACTGTTAGGAGCAAAAAAAGACTGTTCCATTTTTGTGGGATGGGTGGGTGAGTGTGCAAATAATTGTGCTTGAATTCAGGACATGGGAACTGTCTCTTATCCTATTTGCTCAAGCTGGTGCTTTACCAGTTGAGTCTTAACTCCATATCTGGCTCTTTGCTGGTTAATTGGAGATAAAAGTCTCACAAACTTTTCTGACTAGGCTAGCTTGGAGCAGTGACCCTCAGATAACCTCTTGAATAGCTATGATTACTGGTGTGAGCCCCTGATACCTGATATCTCCCCTGCCCCAATCTAATCTTGATATTACCAGAATTTTCATGGAGATATTGAGTACGTTTCTCCTCTCAATAAAGATAATCATGCTTGTTAATGTTCATTGTTAGAACTATGGAAAAGGTTTCTAAAATCTCCAAGTGGCTTCCCAACAAACCAAAGGTAACAAGCAATGGTTCAAAATGCTCTACCTAGGTGACCCTGTTGCTATTGGCTGTTCCCAATATCGGAACATCCCCGAGGCCTCTGATCTCCAGTCACCAAGAGCAGTCCCTCACCTCTATTGAGGGCAAACACAAAGGGAGGAAGGAGCATCCCTAGGCCCTGGCCATTGGGAGTTCCACCTAATTCAGGCCCAGCACCACACAGTGCTCTCCATTTGTATTACCCAGCATTAGCCATTAGATTCTTCTGCTTGTTTCCTAGACACTTCAATGTACAGGGAATGGCAAAAAAAAAAAAAAGAGGGAGGAAGAAAATATTCTGACAATATGAATGTCAGTCTTTACTATGGTTTCCTGGAGATACATGGTATCTATTGGTGAAAAAAATGAGCTGGGTACCAGTTGTGCATGCTTATAATCTTAGCTACTCAGAGCAGCTGAAATCTGAGGATTGTGGTTCAATGTGGTTCCTGCCTGCTCAGGAAAGTCTGTGAGGCTCCTATTTCCAATTAACCACCAAAAATCTGAATGGAAGTGGAGGTGTGGCTCAAATGGTAAGTGGGAAAGCCAAGCAACAGCATAAGGCCCTGGGTTTAAGCCCCAGTAACTAGCACCAACAAAAGAGAAAAAAAATGACAAGGGTAAACTGTCACTTTAAGGAAAATACTAAAAACTATTTTTTTGTTGTTGTTGTTGGTTGTGGGGCCTGAACTCTGGGCCTGGGCACTGTCCCTCAGCTCTTCAGCTCAATGCTAGTGCTCTACCACTTAAGCCACAGCACTACTTCCGGCTTTTTTTGCTTATGTGGTGCTGAGGAATTGAACCCAGGGCCTCATGTATACAAGGCAAGCACTCTACCACTGAGCCACCTTCCAGCCCCAAAAAGTATTTTTTTTAAGATAGATACAATTTCAACTTTCAAGCTTAAAATTAGCATTTTGGAAAACTTCCATCTGTCACTGAGAATCTGGAAGTTTATATAAAGATTTTCTGGTTAGAGGTATGTGGAGAAATTAACTAATGTGATATGTTGAGCATTGTTTGATAAAGTGTGCTAACACTGGGAAGAGCTGATGAACAATATTTTTTAGTATAGTGAGGTATTATGTAGGGAAAAGAATCCACTTAAAGATCAAATAAACCAAATTTTTTTGTTGTTGTTGTTGGTCATGGGTCTTGAACTCTGGGCCTGCGCACTGTCCCCAAACTCTTCAGCTCAAGGCTAGAGCTCTACCATTTGAGCCACAACACCTGGAGATAAGAGTCTCTTGAATGTTCCTGTCCGGGCTGGCTTTGAACTACAATCCTCAGATTCAGCTTCCTGAGTAGCTAGGATTACAGGTGTGAGCCACCAGCGCCAGCACCAAATGAGTTTTAATGTAACAGAATATGTAAAGTTCATTGATGTGATTCCAGATTCCACATTACAGCTACTTGTCAAGTTTTGAAGTAGGATCAAACACACACACACACACACACACACACACACACACACACATATAAAGAGAAAGAATAATATGATGATTGTCAGAGTAGTTACAATTACATATCTGTGTAAAGAGATATTCAGAGGTATACAACCAAGCCATTCTTCTCACTGGCTGTTTTGGAAAAAAATAGTGATTTTGTTTTGTTTTTGTTTTTTCTTATAAAAATAGTTTGTTTGGGGGTACTGGTGATACAAGTCTTAATCATAGCTACTCAGAAAGCTGAGATATGAGAATCTCAATTTGGGTCAAGGTCAGCCCAGGTAGAAAACTCAGTGAGACTCTTATCTCTAATAACCAGCAAAAAGCCAGAGGTAGAGGTATGGCTCAAGTACCAGAGCACCAGCCTTGAATGGGAAAGCTAAGGAACAGTACCCAGGTCCTGAGTTCAAGCCCTAGTATTGGCATGTACACACACGTGTATACACATTCACACGCAGACACACACACATACACAATGTCTGTGGTAGCATATAATGAGTTTGATATTGTTATTATTTTTGGGGGGGGGTTCCGGTCATGGGGCCTGAACTCTGGGCCTGAGTGCTGTCCCTCAGCTCTTCAGCTCAAGGCTAGTGCTCTACCACTTGAGCCACAGCGCCACTTCCAGCTTTTTTCTTTTTGCTTATGTGGGACTGAGGAATCGAACCCAGGGCCTCAGGCATGCAAGGCAAGCGCTCTACCACTGAGCCACCTTCCCAGCCCCTGATATTGTTATTTTTTAATAAATTGCTTTTTTGTTTCTCAGTTTTAATTTCTTTTGGGGAGTAGTACTGGAGTTTCAACTCAAGGCCTCATACTTCTTAGAGAGGTACTTTGCCACTTGAGCCACAGCCATAGCTCTTTTTGCTCTGATTATTTTTGAGGCAGAGTTTTTTGTTTTTGTTTTTTGCTCAAACTGTCCTGGACCTGAATCCTCCTGATTTCAGCCTCCCAAATAGCTAGTATTACAGATGTGAGCTATCAGACCATGTTCAATTCAAAGTTTTAATACATCAGTAGCAATAACCTGCATAAACAAAATACTTTGCGATTCTTAATACTACTAAAGTACATTTAAGGATTCTGAGTAAAGAAGGAAAGAGAATACGTGGTTTAATTAAACGAGGTTGATTGAATATGCTTCAACTCTCCTTCGTGTTACCCATCTGCCTCCATTATAGGAAACACAGAGGCAAAGATAAAGTTGTGGCATAACTACTTCAGATGCATGCATGGTGGTGGACTGTGTCCTTATAAAGAGACTGGTGCTGTTCAGAGACCTTGCTGCCTAACTTGGATTGGGACAATGCAGTTTAGAGGTGCATGCATCTCTGTGCTTTTAAGGAAATTGCTTTGCTTACTTTTTTTGATTGGTTCTATCTTAGGAACAGTTTTTCATTAAGTTCATTTTTCCCCCAACACACTCTAATGTGATTTTCACAGACACGGTTTCTGTGCCTGCAAATTCTGTCACGGATTGTTCCACTGTCTAGTACAAAGTCATTTGCAATCTCTTGTGTTAAAATAATGACCAATCGTATCATTGAAAGACATGATGCTTTAAACTGCCTTTGCTGTGGATAAGGGATATCATTTTTATTGTATTTTATTTTATTTATTAATAAATATACATGGTATAAAATTCAGAAGGTACAAAAGGAGAGATAATAGAAAGTAGCTCAAATTCCAGTTTCCCTTCTTCAGTCTTCTAGCTCTGCCTAGAAGCAGCTTCATTGCTAATTTTAAATGCCCTGCCTAGCCTTTCAGAGATGCTCTATACATGAACAGCCCTATGCTACTTAACACTAAGGACAGTTTTAAAGAATAAAATATATCATCACATTACACACTTTGGTCCTATGTGCTTCTGACACAGATGTACTGAGCAAACCTACTTGCTATCAGCTTTGAAACACCTGGACTGTGCATCTTATATGTGCATGCTCACACATATGTGTATGTTACATGTAGATGTAAGTAGATATACATGCTATAGTCTACTGCTCCTAGAGCCAAAAGGAACATGAAATTAAATCTAGTCAGATGCTATAAACTCATTCCTATAATCCTAGCTACTACTCAGGCGGCTGGGAAGGGATGATCAAGGTTCAAGGTCAGTTTAGAAAGAAAAATCTAAAAGACTCCACCTTTATTTAACCAGCAAAAGGCTAGACTGGGGTCATGACTCATGTGGTAGAGCACCAACCTTGAGTAAAAAGGTTAAAGAACATCAGCCAGGCCCTGAGTTCAAGCCCCAGAGCTGGCACAAAAATAAATTAAAATTAAATCAAGCACAAGAGGTAACACCCTCCTTAGAAATTGGAAGTGTATGAAGCTGTTTTTTGGCATAAACAGTACATTGGGCTTTTTTAAGCTGTGATTATAAAGGTGATGTACAGAGGGATTACAGTTACATAAGTCAAGACAATTTCATCCCTTCCCTTGCACTCTCCTAGTTTTTCCCTCTTGTCCCGACCTACAGGTTGTAAAGTTCATTTTCTTTTTTCTTTTTTCTTGCCAGTCCTGGGTCTTGAACTCAGGGCCTGGGCACTATCACTGAGCTTCTTTTGCTCAAGGCTAACACTCTACCACTTGAACCACAATGCCACTTCCGGCTTTTTCTGTTTATATGGTGCTGAAGAATCAAATCCAGGGCTTTATGCACGCTAGGCAAGCACTCTACCACTAAGCCACATTCCCAGCCCTATGGTGCATTTTCAAAATAGGATCTATGTAGTGAGTACCAACCAGTGCTACATTTGGTCACCCTTTGTCCCTCCATTCCTGTCCTTCCCCTGCCCTCCTGAAAACAGAGGAACAAACAAGACAAAAAGAAAAGAAAACAACAACAACAAAGAAAAAACCACTTGTTTCCATTTCCTGGAGTTTTTTTAGATACATATTACTTTATATGATCAGATACATATAGTCATTGTGCCCCTGTGTTCCTTTTCTAGAGTCCTATGTCATTTATCATGTCCTGGGGTGTTTTAGACCTTGCTTCCACATGAGAGAAAATACATGCCATTTGTCTCTCTGAGCTTGGCTTTCCTCTATATCCATCCATTTCCCTGCAAATGACATCTTTCTGATAGCTGTGTAAAATTCCGTTGTGTATAGTACCACTTTTTTTAATCCACTCATCTAGTCTAGGGCATCTGGGCTATTTCTACAACTTGGCTATTGTGAATACAATGGAAACAACGAACATGGCTGTGCAAGTGTCTTTAAGATATCCTGGCTTGTGATGCTCCAGGTAGATGCCCAGGAATGCTATGGTTGGGTTGTAGGGAAGATCTATGTTTAGTTTTCTGAGGAACCTCCAAACCAATGACCAGAGTGGTTACATTAGTTTACATTCCCACCAACAATCTCAGAGTTGTCTTGATTAGCATTTCTATGGCAAGGGATGCAAGAGTATGCTGTTTTACAGTAACTTTTCTTTATGCAAGCAGGAGTATACTCTTCAATAATAATAATAAGTACAGGATAGAAAACATGTATACCCCTGACATTGTTGTTTATTAACATTATAGACTGTTATGGTCTGTATACAACTGTAGGTGCTATACTGTCATACTGCTGGTAGATAGTATGTTTATCTCAGCATCAGCCCAGCACACAAGGAACACATTGTATTACATTACAACAGCTGTATCAGTAAGCTGTGTTGCTCAGAAGGTTGAGATCTGAGGATTGTAGTTCAAAGCCCTATTGGGTAGGAAAGTCCATAAGACGTTGATCACCAATTAACAACCACAAAAAGCCATAAGTGGAACTGTAGCTCACATGGTAGACCACTAGCCTCCAGTACAAAAGCTAAGAGACAGCCTCCAGGCCCTAAATATCTCCCTCCCTTTCTCTCTCTCTCTCTCTCTCTCTCTCTCTCTGTCTCTCTCTCTCTCTCTGCCTCTCTCTCTCTCTTACACACACACACACACACACAGAATTTTCCAGCTCCCTTATTATCTTATTCTGTGTGCTAGTTCTGGGTTTGAACTCAGGGCCTCTACATTGTCCCTGAGCTTTTGTGCTCAAGGCTAGTAGCACTCTACTAGTTGAGCTACAGCTACATTGCTGGCTTTTTGGTGGTTGATTGTAGATAAGAATCTCATGGGCTTTACTATCAGAACTGGCTTCAAACCACAGTCCTCAGATCTCAGCCTCTTTAGTAGCTAGGATTATAGGGGTGGGCTACTGGTGCCTGGCTTCCATCTTTATCTTACGGGACCCCCCATTGAATATACATAGTTGGCCATAGTGTAATGTGTGACCATATAATAGACACTTTTTTTAAATTACAGATGGAAGTAATGATTTTTATTTACTCTTTTCACTTAACACTATCTTAGTTTTGTTACATATGGTCATATTGTTAAAACTGTGTAGTGCTCCACTGTATGGACCAATGATGAATTTGATTCTTCATCGCCCTATAGACATTTGTAGTTATTCTCATGTTTTATTATCATAAAAAATGTTTTAATCCCTGTATATGTTTGCATTTTGTACAACAAATGCACACAAGTAGAACTTTCTAGCTCAAAGAGTTTGTAAGCTGACACCCGTAGAGCTAGAGTTAGTTGTATCAGAGAAAGTTGTAAAAGTCACAGGTTGCCAAGAGATTGTTAATAAGCTGCATTACAGTGAAATACGTGGGGATATTCAGATCCAAAACTCCTTGGGACCTCTAGAGAATTGACTGCCTTGTATGCAAATAAGGAGTCTGGAGCCCTAGGCAGCTTTAGGATAAGGGAAGAAACATGAAAACAAACACTGGCTTAGAGGATAGAGCCAGAAACACTTGCAATCTTTGGAGTAGTACTTTCTCCTGAGGAGTGCAGTCTATACAATTCATTCTGGCCCTGGGCATGGTATTTAACCTCTCTAGGCCACAGATTCCTTATCTGTGGAGATTAGTAATATTGCTTCTTTTTTTCCCCTACCTTACTCCATCTAACAATTCTTGTTCCTCTGTAAGACCTTACTCATTCCATTATTTTATCACTTAATTTTTGCTGTGTTGATTTTTACATAAAATTAGGCTAACTACCAGGTTCCAGTAGCTCATACCTATAGAGTCTTAGCTATTCAGGAGACTGAGATTGGAGAAATGAGATTCAAAGCCAGCCTAGGCAAAAAAGGTTATGAAACTCTTATCTCTAATTAACAACCAAAAAAAAAAAAAGCCAGAAGTGGAGCTGTAGGTCAAGTGGTAGAATGTTAACCTTGAGCAAAAAAGCTCAGGGACAGTGCCAAGGCCCTCAATTCAAGTCCCAGGATCACTCACACACTCACACACACACACACACACACACACACACACACACACACACACACAAGGGTTAATGACCTCCCTCCCCACATACACACAAATAGGTTAATGGCTCCCATGTAAATACCACCAGAAGTTTAGGAAATTTTGTTATTGGAATGCTGGCCCCAAAGCATTTTTATTTTAATTAGTCAAAACTAGATTCATCCTCTACTGTGAATTTGTGTTTATTGAGATTTTTTGTTTTGTTAATAATTTTTCTTGATAATAAATTCATACCTTTCAAGCCATGAGGGTAGAATTATCTTAGTCATCCAAAATACCCAATGATCAGATTTTCTACCGACTTTACAGCTTTAAAAAGTCTGGAATGGCTGAGTTCCAGTGGCTCACACCTATAACCCTAACTACTCAGAAGGCTGAGATCTTTGGATCTTTGGTTTGAATCCAGCCCTACAGGAATCTCTATGAGATTCTTATCTCCAACCAACCAGTTAAAAACCTGAAGGTAGAACTGTGGCTAAAGTAAGACTGGCCTTGAGCAAAAAAGCTAAGGGACTATGTCTAGGCCCTGAGATCAAACCCCAGTACTGGCACATGCAAGTGTGCGCACGCACACGCACACACACACACACACACACACACACACACACATGTTTCATGATTAAAGGTGTTGTCTTCCTATGGTTAGAATCTTTTGTGGTAAAGAGAAGGAACAGGGAGGCATCTCAAAGACACTCTCCTTACTCTGGGTTGCAGTCTCTGCTCCTCTAGTCTGATAAATTTCCAAATATATTCTTCAGAAAAGAAAATATTTTGAGCTTTATTTCTTCATCTGCTTTTAGCATGACCTAAAAACTCCAGGGACCAAGAGCAATACAGCAACATGAAGAAGTAGTTGCTGTGATCCAACAGAGTGGAAGAAAGGCTTGATCTCCTGCCATCATAACCTTGTTACCATGGTCATGAGCAAAATGGAAGTGAAATTTCAAATTGGAGAGAAAATGGCCAAAGAAGGGGGGAAAGCCAGTTAGATGAATGTTTCAGATACCCTACTAGGATTTGTATTGGAGGCCCCCAAACCCTGTGGCCCTCCCAGGAGGTAGATGTCTAATCTGGTAGCCTTGTGGAGTAACTGCTCAGCATTTCACTGTGTTGAAGATTCCAAAGATATTTTTACAGTTTAGTGGCCTAGAATATGTTTTTGGTTTTTAAAAGATGTTATAGCCTAGCTACTTAGGAGTCTGAGATCTGAGGATTGTGGGTCAAACTGACTTGAGCAGGAAAGGCTTTGAGACTCTTATCTCGAATTTACCATAAAAAAAAAAAATAAATAAAAGTGGAGCTGTGGCTCAAGTGGTGGAGAGTTAGCCTTGAGCAAATAAGCTCAAGGACATTGCCCAGGCATTGAATTCAAGCCCCAGGCCCTGCATTAAAAATAAAAGTAAAAAGATGTTCTAACAAATAGTACTGCTAAGAGATATTAAGGATCAGACATTTAAAAAAAATATTTTCCTGTTATTTCAACATTCAACTAAGCATTGCAATAATGAAGAAAGAAGCTCAGCTGTTCCAAAAGGCTCTGGTGTGACTCAGACCCAATTCTAAAGCCTCTTCTGAGATAGGAAGAAGATAGTCGTAAACTTGATTTCTGGAAGAATGTAAGCACAGCTTTGCATCACACAGAAATATGTACTATTGTGTAGAATTTTCCACAGAGATCTAGAACAGTTTTCAGCCATCAACTAGCTATAAAAATGACTGGAACATAATTTGAAATTAATTCTTTGAAACAGAAAGAGAAGTTGTATCTCTTTTTTCACAAATAAGATAAAAGGCTGTAAATACTTACCTGTGGCCAAAGACACTGTTCCTGTTATAATTTGGAGCTTATTCCCTTCAAATCCCATGTGTTAAAACCTGGATCACCAGGAGTGGTGTGTAACTCAATGGTAGAGCACTTACTTATCATGCACAAGGTCTTGGGTTCAATTCCCAGCATGGGGTGGGAAGAAGGTTTGGTTTCCAATGTCTTGCTATTAAAATTATGGAACCTTTAAGGAGGGAGGCTTTATTTGAGGCTTTTAGGTCATTGGTCCTTAAAGGGACCTTAGAATCTTTTTTCTTTTGCTTCCTGGCTACAAAGTGAATGATTTTTTCCCTTCCTCATTATGATATTCTGTCTCATCATAGGCCCATAGGAATGAGGCTCACCAATCATGGATTGGAGCCTCAAAACCACAAGCAAAAATACATCTTTTCTCTTTATGTTGATTATCTCAAGTGCTGCTGTAGTAACAGAAAGCTAACACAGCCTCCAAAATAGTTCCCAGTCCTAGAATTCAACTCCTACCCAACTCCAACCAGTTTGGTCCCAGCCTTTTCTGTACTAGACCATTCAGATTTTGTTAATGAACTTCATCAATGCCAAAGTAGAAATAATATAAAATGACTTCTGAGTCACTATACACAGAGTATACAGAGAGCTTGAGATCTTAAAATTTGACTCATAAAATTAATTCATAAAAAGTAACAGATTTTATTGTGGTCTAAGTAACTACTCTGAAAAGCAAGAAAAACATAACCCTGTCCTACTCAAGGCAAGAATGCCAGAAGAATGGTGAAGGCCACAATTACAGAATGTTTGGGGGGGGGGGGCAGGAGGGAGAAGTGGGGGAAAAAATGAGGGAGGAAATAACACTGTTTAAAAAGAAATGTTCTCATTACCTTACTTATGTAACTGTAAATTTAAATTTAATAAAAAACAAAAAGCAAAATGTTTTCAGGTGTTTTGGGGAAGCAAATAGTTCATGGACAACAGAGTTTTGCCAGGTTTTCAGGAGCCTAGACTTTCCACATTTTGTGTGTGTGTGTGTGTGTGTGTGTGTGTGTGTGCTGATACTAGAGTTTGGTCTCAGGGCTTCACACTCTCCCTTAGTCTGTTTGCTCAAGGCTGGACCTTTACCACTTGAGCTATACCTCCACTTCCAGCTTTTTGCTGGATAATTGGAGATAACAGTCTCTTTGTTTTGTTTGCCTGCACTGTAATAATCAGATCTCAGCCTCCTGTGCAGTTAGGATTGCAGGCATGAGCCACTGAAACATTTGTTTTAAAGTGGACTTCGGAATAATTGAGGGAGAAGACAAGGCGTGACTGTCAAAGAAGACAAACAGAACTGTGACTAAGATTAGAAACCACGGATCTCAAAACCTTAGTGAGTTTTACATAATATTTTTTTTCCTTTAAAAAAAAAAAATCTCATGGAGGGGACACCCTTTTTTCAGGGTCTGTGTGAGAAATGCTTGCCACTGAAAGAACCTGGAATCATTTGGTGATCGAAAGGACTGTTTCATTGGTTTCATTGAATTGTTCAGCCATCAAACAGAACCTTTCTTAATGAGGTATCAAAGCCACAGTGGAAACTTGTATCCAATGCTCGAATAAGCTTTAACCACCCATGGAAAACTCAGAATCATAGAGTCATTTGTGGATTTGGCTGTAAGTCAGACGTATTTTGAGGCTTGAAGCACTGACTATTTGTATCGTCAAATCAAGTTTGTAAAATAAAAAAGAGGGTGAAGAAAGAGAATATGGAAACTCTGTGTCTCACAAGAAAGAGCCAGGCACTTTCCTAACCAGAGCCTGGCAGATGGGGGAAGGGAAGGGGAAGAGCTTGCTCTGAGCAACAGCTGGGCTTTGCCTCACAGTCTGTCAGGCAAAGGAACAGTTTGGGTTCTGGAATCATAGCTGTAACCCTGTGGCCATCCACCCATTGCTGTAGGAGGTCTTTTGTTTCCCTGTTTGCACAAGCTCCAGGCAGGCAGGTGAGCACTCTGTCTGCTGATTCATCGATGTGGTTTTGCTACTGATCTGGGCAAATAAATAGTGCCTTAACAGAGAGCAGGTACAGCCTTGAGGACCACTACATTGGGGTCTGATGTGGAAGCACACAGAGTCCTGTCTCCTGACCCCTTTCTCAGAGGAGCAGAGAGGTTGCCTCGCTGATGCTCCTTCCCCCAGCTTTCTGATCTTAGACTCTTACTCACCTTCCAACCATGTGAGACAATTAAGAATCATTAGCTCTGAATCAACACTGAGTCACCCATCAGTTTCCTGCCCAGAGTTGTGGAATCATCTCTTGGGAAAAAAATCCTCTTGAATGGGACCGAAGACTTTTCCAAATCTCCAGGGCAGTAATGAGTTAGGAAACAAAACCCTTTAGTGCTCCTTACTGTTTTTTAATTGTCTACCTTAAGGGGTATACCTAAGGGGTAAGTGTGTGGAAGTCTGACTCCTGTTGCTGTTTTCATATACTTTCTCATTCCTAGTGATGATGAGGTCTCACTGCCCCTGGGGTGACCACTATTAGGGAAGGAGGCCTACCCCTACCCTGCACAGGTAGGCCTCCATGCCCCTGCCACATGGTGGTGATCTCAAGCATTCCCCAAGCTCATAACTTTGCTCTGGGCATCTTAGGGAGAATAAAAATTTAGCCCAGAGATGAACAAACTGCTCGATGAAACTTTGTAAAGCTCCTATCTTGTTTCTGCCTGTGGAGTAACTGACAGTAAGTACTACACGTTGGTTGGATTTCTGAGTTCCTGAGTGTGGTCCAATCTTTCCTCTGATTCAATCCCCACCCCACCACCTTTCCTGGGATTTATGGTAAATAACTGAATCCAGAATCCTTAAGAGGCTATCAGACTCACCTGGAGGGCTGGCACACACAGAAGCAGCCTGAGGGTAGGCACTTCTAAGAAGGTTCTAGAATCCTGAGCTGCTGGGTAACTCATCTTTTGAACCTACAAAATCATGGCCTCTGGCTTTCTCAGCTATGACACCCCAGAGGGCCAAGTAATGAGAAGTTATGAAGTGGAATGGGTGCTGAAGGAATTACAGGACTCACTGCTTAAGCCTGCAGGAAAATGATTCTCTCTCTCTCTCTCTCTCTCTCTCTCTCTCTCTCTCTCTCTCTCTCTCTCTCTCTCTTCCCATGGAATAGCCTTTTATCTACAGTAGAGTTTTTCTCTCAAGAAAAGAAACTTTCATCTTTAAAGCAAGTTCTAAATCTTAATTCTTCCACTGGATGAGAATGAAGTCCATTTTCTTTTTTTTTGAAATAAGTTTTTTTATTGTGAAAATACTGTACAGAGGGGTTACAGTTACATGAGCAAGGTAATGAGTACGTTTCTTATCAAGCATTGTTGCCTCTTTTGTTTTTCCCCTACCGTCCCTTTTCTGAGGTCCATTTTCTTATTCTAGATTCATTTCCCCGATAGACTTGAAAAAAAAAAAAAAAGGCAGCCATCTACTGGGGATCTTACAATATAGGATCCCTGTATTACTGTCCTGGAAGGTTTATATGTAGGAGCTCTAAAGATCTTCACAACAATCTTACAGAGTGAATGTTAGGAAACCATTTTTCAAATGAGCAAAGTGAGGGTTAAGGAAGTTTGAGGCTTTCTGAGGTCAGTGAGCTGGTCCTAAGTAGGAAGATACTCAAATCTGGGCCTGACTACAGGGTTAAACGATATTATAAGCAGTCTTCTACTTTCTACAACACCCTGTTTGTTGTACTCTATAATCAATTACAAGAGAAAGACTCGTCATAAATCAGTCTTTATTTTTATTTGTTTATTTATTGCTTGAACTGGGGCTTGAACTCAGGGTCTGGGGGCTAGATCTTGATTTTTTTTTTCTCAAGCCTGGCATTCTAACACTTGAGCCACAGCTCCATTTCCATCCAGCTATTTGCTGGAAGTGGAGACTCCTACAGACCTTTCTGCCTGGTCTGGCTTCCAACCTCAATCCTCAGATCCCAGTCTCTTGAGTAGCTAGAATTGCAGGTGTGAGCCACTACCGGTTCTTGGTTACAAATCATTCTTCAGTGATGGCCTGTTCAGTCACACACATTTATGTTTTCTTAAACATTTATGTATCGGGTTGTATGGTTAAGTCCTGGGAATGCAATGGTGTACGAGATAGAACTTTTCAAAGTATGTTTTCCAGGATTGTCTAATAAAATTATTTTTGAGTAGTTTATCTTTGGAATTGTTCATGTAAACACATTATTAAACCCAGAAGTGCTGTCTGCCTTCCTCTGCACACCTCCTTTAACAAAATTGTTTTCTACTTTTTCTAAAAGTGTTTGAGCCACATTTAATTGAAAACCATTCCTATTTTTTAAGTGGCTAACACATTTAGACAGCTAAAAAATCATAGGACACAAAAAGTATACACTAAAAAAGTGAAGCTGCCCTACCAGCTACACCAAAGTCACCACACATGTCATTTTCTCAACTTTTGGTTCATAAATATGAGCAATTAGTTACAATCTGTAGAGTGTCCTCTATTTTTTATTTTTCTTGGTTGATCTTGGAGATCATGCCAAACAGTTAAAATAGTTACCACCTTCTTTTTAACAGCCGTATACATGGGTAATTGTAAAATGTGACAGACTGTATTTAACTAGGCCCTTGTTGATGAAGTCATAATACAGCCCAGGATTTGCTTTTATAAACAATTCTACAGCGACTGCTCTCGGAGAGGTATCCTTTTACACAGGAGCAAGTAAGTGTCCAAAACATTCCTGTAAGGGGAAAGACTGACAATGACAAGTCATACACACATTTCTCATTTTAAAACTTTTTTCATTATGGAATTGCATGAAGAGAGAGACTATTATAAAGGATTCCCTAGCACCCATCCTGAAGCCTCAGTCATCCACATCGGGTAATGTTTCATACTGACCCCATCCATTCCCCCAACTTCCATCTCTCTTAACCCCCTACATGATGACATTTCACTAGTACACAATATACTGCACCAGCAAATAATCTGTCAGATGTCACACACACATTCTCCCACAAAAAATAGTTTGTTCTTTTATCACAATGGAAATAAGTTCATAACATTACACTTTGTTGAGTCATTTATAAACGTTTTCCCCAGTCTTGTGAGTTTGAACTCAAGACTTCTCTTATACTGAGTCATACTTCCAACCTTGTTTTCTTACTATTTTGCTTTTTAGGATAGAGTCTCACCTCCCACCTCAGCCAGAGCCACAGTCTGCCTATTTTTGTTTTTGTGCTGGTACTGGGCTTGAACTCAGGTCCAGAGTGCTGCTGTCCCTCCCTGAACTTTGTTGCTCACGCTAGCTCTCAACCACTTAAGCCACAGCTTCACTGCCGGGAGTTTCCTGCTTGGGTCAGCATCGAACCATGGTCCTCAGATCTCTGCTTCCTGAGTAGCTAGGATATAGATGTTAGTCACTGGTGCCCAGCCAGTCTACCTATTGTTTTGGGGAATCACAGATGTTTGCCACTGTCTCCTTCAGCGGAGACAGTGTGTGAACTGGCTTGGAACCAGGATTCTTCTAGTCTCAGCTTTCCATATAGCTTGAAATGACAGCCACTCATCACTTTGCCCAGCTATGGATTGAGAAAGGGTCTCTAGAATTTTTAAGCCCAGGCTGGCCTCAAATTTGGATCCTCCCATTCTTAAGGCTCTCAAGTAGCTAGACTTACAGACATGAGCCATTGGTGCTTCTTTTTTTAAGCTATTGTCCTGTCTTTTTTTTTTTGGGGGGGGGGGTCTGGTCATGGGGCCTGAACTCTGGGCCTGGGTGCTGTCTCTCAGCTCTTCAGCTCAAGGCTAGCGCTCTACCACTTGAGCCACGGTGCCACTTCCGGCTTTTTTCTTTTTTGCTTATGTGGTGCTGAGGAATCAAACTCAAGGCCTCATGCATGCAAGGCAAGCGCTCTACCACTGAGCCATCTTCCCAGCCCCTATTGTCCTAAGACTCTCAAGCAGCTAGACTTACAAGCATGAGCCATTGGTGTTTTTTTTTGTTTTAAGCCATTGTCCTGTCTCTTTCTTTCTCTCCTTCTTTCTCTGTGTCTCACTCTTTCTTGTTTCCTTTTCTTTGTGCAGAATTGAAGAAAGTGAGTCTCTTTCCAGAGACTGGATTTTGCTGCCTGTATCACCCACAGACACATTTAAATACTTCTAAAGTCTAAAGAAAAACACAAAATTAAATTGTAGATTTTGGTACTGAAGCTTGAACTCAGGGTCTAGAGCTCTTGCTCAACCTGTACTCTACCACTTGAAACAAACTTCCAGCCCAGTTTTTGCTGGTTAATTGAGATGGAGTCTTGGAGCTTCTTGGATTTTTTTCTGCCCATGCTGGCTTTCAACTGTGATCCTCTAATCTCAGCCTTCTGAGTAGCTGGAATTACAGGAGTCCTCTTTCAGAACCAACCAGAATTTCTTAATAATAAAAAATATATAGCATAAGAGAGTCTGTGTGATAGGGCTAAAGTAGCTACTAGAAGAAAAATTACAGAGGTAGGGGCTGGGAAGTTGGCTCAGTGGTAGAGCACTTGACTTGCATGCCTGAGGCCCTGGGTTCGATTCCTCAGCACCACATAAGCAAAAAGAAAAAAGCCAGAAGTGGCGCTGTGGCTCAAGTGGTAGAGCACTAGCCTTGAGCTGAAGAGCTGAGGGACAGTGCCCAGGCCCAGAGTTCAGGCCCCACGACAGGACCCAAAAAAAAAAAGAAAAATTATAGAGGTAAATACCTACCAATAAAAATAAATGAATTCACATACAACTCAGAAAGCTAACAAAAAGCAAGGGAAAGGAGGCAGAAAGAGTGTGAATGCAGGATTGTTTTAATATTTTACAAACTGAAGCTCATCCTTCAGGATTTGAGAATTTAACTATATAAAGAATAAATCAAAACAATTTCTTTTTCTTTTTTTTTTTGGTGCTGGTATGCTTAAACTCAGGGCCTTGAGCTTATGCTGAGCTGTTTCTACTCAAGGGTGGGGCTCTACCATTTGAGCCACTAGAGGTAGAATCTCTACTTCCTACTTTTTGCTGGAAGATGAGTCTCTCAGATTTGTCTGCCTCCATTTGCTTAGAACTACGAGCTTCACATCTCAGCCTCCTGAGTACGTAGGATTACAGGCCTGAGGAACCAGAGCCTAAGGACTGAAGATAGCCTTTTCCATACAAGTTTTGCTCTGACTTTTAAGATACTGGCCTGGCTTTACTGTCAGTGGGAGCTTAGGTAGAGTGTATACCACTTGGATTCTTGGTGAAACCTCAGGTTTAGCAGTTAGAAGGATTTCCCATGTCTATTTACAGCATGGCTGTAGTCTGTGGCAAGTCTTAGCCTTGTGTGGGTCACTAGATCCACTGATGGGAATTGGGGCATCTCTGATCCTATAAAGTACTTTGGTGGCCTTGCTTTCTGACAAAGTCCAATTCAAATCTCAACTAACTGATTGCTCATTCACACCACTTTAGCTAGAGCAAAGTGTTTAAGCTTTTCTCAGCTAAAATGTCATCACTGCTAAACTTAGCCTAAATGGTTGAGGATCCAATAGACACCAAGTGGGCAGGCAGAGCTAGCACTTGAGACATGGCAGCTCCCAATTCGGAAGCCCTTGCTTCTCCACCATGGAGACCATGGATGGTATCACAGAGGGAGCACTCATCAACTGAAAGCCTTCAAATAGCTCTTTCCTACTGTGGAGAATGCTCTTCCCGGAGCACCCTAAATGTTAAAAATGAAATACCAACTGGGCCTGCTGTTTCATATCTATAATTTCAGCACTCCAGGTGCTGAAAGAGGAGGATCACCAGCCCCAGGCCAGCCTAGGCTACATATAACAAGACCGTATCTCAGCAACAACAAAAATGAAACTAATCATGCAAGAAAACAAAAACAAAATGAAACAAACAAACTAGCAAGCCAGGCACTGGTAATTCATGCCTGTAATCCCAGTTACTCAGGAGGCTGAGATCTGAGGATAGCAATTAGAAGCCAGCCCCGGCAAAAAAAAAAAAAGTGCAGGATGGACTCATCTCCAATCAACCAGACAAAAGCCAGAAATGGGAGTTGTGACTCAAGTCATAGAGCACCAGCCTCAAGCCCTAAAGAACAGAGCCTAAACTCTGAGTTCAAGACTCAGGACATAGACATAGTCACTCACCCACAAACCACCCTAACATACCTGATTCAGGCCATAGACATAGTCACTCACCCACAAACCACCCTAACATACCTGTTAATTACATTTCTACCTTGCTTTGGGCATCTTCCACCTGTCTGGCACCTCTCCCTAGAGCAAACATGCCCCTTTCCCTGAAATGAGACTTGACTGTGTTTGAGATTGTTCTGCCACCACATTGAACAGTGAGTGCCATCTGTCCTTACCCCCAGGGCTGGCTTTGCGTAGAGAGCCTGGTCTTTGCTCGTGGAAGGCAACCCTCCCTACATACACTTGTTTCCAACCAACCCTTTGAGGAAGAAGGAATGGTTTATTTGCTTTCCCTGGCCTTTGAGAATTGTGTTCGAAATGGCTTGGGATGTTGGGGTGCCAGGTAGGAATAAGGACACCAACGTGAAAGGAACTTGGCAAGACAAATTTTACTTCTGCAGAAGGGTGTGCCACCAGCCAAAACTCTGACAAAGCAAACACCCAACACCGCAGTCAGGCTGCTCCCTTTTTATCCCTAACCCAGCCCCTCCGTTCACACACAATCTGCAAGAGAATATGCCTTAATTAATTATGCAATTAGAATTCAAAGACCTTCTAACAATAATCGAAGTGCTCAGGAAAAGGCTATAGGTAACTAAAATGTACTTAACAAGGACTAAGCCACCTGGCCAAAGCAGACCCTGGATGAAAACCGTTCTCTCAAGATGCACAGAAAGGAAGCAAACTGACTGTACTTTGTTAGAAAAGAGCTTTTTCCTCACAGTTGGGGCTGGGACCTTCATTCCCTCCCTCCTGGAACAAAGATCGGGAATCCCTTCCTTCGGGTCCTCGGCTGGGATCATTCCTCCAGGGCGAGGCCATCTCTCCCAGGTGAGCCCCAAAGAGCCCCCAGGGGCAGAAGCGCCGGGGCGCACTTCCTGCCTGGCCCGAGTGGGAAGTGGCACGTCCAGCCTCCTACCCGCGGCCTCCTGCTGTGGGTCCGCGCCCCCGCGGGCTGGGTCGGGGACCAGACACCCTCCTGCCACGGCCCCCGAATCTGGGCCCCACCGGAAGCTCGTCCCAGAGCGCACGCAGGAGTGAAGCTCGGGTGAGCACAAGCGTGCGCCTGGGGCGCCAGGGAGTCGGAGAAAGAAAGGAGCGGGGGAGACAAAGGGTTGGCCCGGGAGCGCCGTGACCCCGAGGCTGGGCTGCGGGGTGGGGGTGGGGGGTGGGGGGGGCCGCCGGTGCCCGCGCCGGACCCGCGCCGCCTCCTCCCGGCTTCCCGCGCTCCCTCCCTCGGTGGCGCGTGGCTCCTTATTTGGTCAAATGACTCGGCGGGGGTTCTCGGGGGCGGCACCCGCTGCGCTCGGCTTCACCACCGGTCGGGAGCCGCCGACTCCACCGCCGCCAGCCGCGTCCCGGAGCTCCGAGCCGCGCCGCGCCGTGAGTGCCTCTCCCTGCCGGGGCCCGGGGCGGTGGGGAACCGGGGCGGCTGGGACTCGGCCCACCCAGGCCCCGGGATCGCTGCGCTCCAGGCGCGTAAGGGGAGACGGAGGGCACGGGAGCTGATCGTGGAGGGCAGACCCAGGAATGGGGGAGCGGGGACTCCAGAGAGATGAATTGTGGAGGGACGCCCTCCCCCCCCCCCCCCCGAGATGAGGGACCCGAGCCGTGCGGGGGTGGGGTGGACTCGAACCGTGGGATTGGAGGCTCGGGAGAGTTGCTGATCGTGAAGGGGAGACACGAGATGGGACCCCGAGGATGGGGGACCTGAAACTTGGGGCGGGCTCGAGCCGTGGGGGAGGGATCTTGGGAAATGGTGAGCCGAACCGTGGAGCGGAGACCAGATATGGGGGACCCAGAATATGAGGAACTCGAAGTGGGGGGGAAGAAGACTCCAGGCAAAGGAAAGTGGCACCCGGGAGACCACAGGAAGGGGGGGCCTCAACCCAGGGGGAAGAGACGGGGGAGACTGGGGAGGAGCAGCCCCAGAGAGAGAGTTTAGGATAGCATGGACCAGAACCGTGGTGGGGTGACCTGGGGAAAGGTGAGCTGAACCGAGAATGAGGGATGGGGGTGTGGGTGGGGATGCCAGGGGAGCCCACACACATCCCAGAGAGAGGACTCCAGTGGATGAGTGGCCACGGGGTGGCAGGCATGGGCTGAACTACCCAGGGACGCCCTGGGCCAAGAATGAACCAAGACTGGTTGGGTATCTGAACCCCTGACCGCGGTTGGGAGTTGACCACTGTCTTGCGGGTGCTGTCTCCTGGTCTGACCATTAAGCGAACTGGGTCTTTACGTGGAGCACGAGGCAGTTTCCTTGGGTGAAAAGTCAACTGTAGGGCACTGGTGGCTCACTCCTGTAACCCTAGCTACTCAGGAGGCTGAGATCTAAGGATCAAGGTTCAAAGCCAGCCCAGGTAGGAAAGTCTGTGAGATTCTTATTTCCAACTAACCAGCAAAAAGCAGGAAGTGGGGGGGCTGGGAAGGTGACTCAGTGGTAGAGTGCTTGTTCTGGGTTGGATTCATCAGTACCACATAAGCAGAAAAAGCCAGAAGTGGCGCTGTGGCTCAGATGGTAGAGTGCTAGCCTTAAGCTGAAGAGCTGAGGGACAGTGCCCAGGCCCAAGCCCCATAACCCACAAAAAAAAGCAGGAAGTGGAGCTGTTGCCCAAGTGGTAGAGTACCAGTCACGAAGAGAGAGGTAAGAGAGTCAAGGTCCTGAGTTCAAACCAGTTGTTAAAAACAACTGCAAGGCTAAAAAACTTTGTTTTAAATGGAAAAGATTCTGATGTTTAGTTTGCCATCATGGAATAAGTTGTAGGACAAAACGGTTACATGTTATTTTTTTATTTTAAATGAAGAGATGACCACATTCACTTTACAGTCTGGGTCGACTGGACCTGGCAAAACTATTTGGGTGAAATGTATGAGGTTTTTGTCATGGCAGGCAACTTGTAGCCTGCACTGTCTTGCATGGTTTGGGAAAAGTAGTAAGTCCCAGATTGGGCTTATGAACAGAAGTATTGTCTTCTACACGAACCTCACATTTTTTGGTGCTGTGTGTGCATGTGTGCTTTATCATAACATATGAGAGGGAGGAGGCTTATGGTATCAGGAAGATTATTTGAACCAAAAAACAACCACATTTGTAGCAAATATTACTATGCAGGAACTCTTAGTCCATGAAATAACAATAAAACAGAACTCAGTGAAAAATATTTCATTGTGCGGGTGGTAATAGGATAGTGTTCACCAATTTTCCAGATTGAATTAATCCCAGATTTGTAAGATTATCAATCAGTATAGTTAATTGGGTTTATTCCCTATTGCTTTAATGTGTGCTTTCTGAGCAGCACAGTGATGGGGGTTAGCAGCTTCCATGGGGGGGCTCTTCAACCTCCTTTCAGGTAACAGACTCACTAGTACAGCATCAGCACAAGCACCGAACCTGGAGCTAGGCTGCTGACATACCCATCTGGGATGTCCATCAACCTGCCAAATCACCTTTGTCTTGGTGCCTCTTTCCTCAACTGGGGAGACAGATCATGATGCTTTTGTGGTGGAGTTTTTTCAAGCTTGTATGTCATAAGCAATGTATATAGATTCGGTGGTCTCATTTTTACAGATAAACTGAATACGGAGAGATCAAAATAACTTTTTCCAAGGTTTCCTAGTCTGTAAATGTTGACCCTGAGAACTGTCACTGAGATACTTGACCACTAAGCTTCTGACCACTAAACTCTTATGAGGGCACTCTGAATACCTTACTGAAGCTAGAAGGCTTCATGCTTTGATGTAAAATTTGCTTGTCAAACTATATCCAATACTGAGAGATACACAAACTGCAGACAAAAATGCCACACTGAATGTAGAGCATCAAGAGGCCTGGGTTTTGTTTCTGTCTTGTACCAAGGGTCTCTTCCCCAGTATCTATGACTCAGATTACCTCATTTGTAAATAAGGAGGACTTCTCTGGTTCAGACATGGTCTGCCCTTCAGAGTTCATGTATTGGGAGCTTGGTTCCCAGTGTGGTAGTGTTAGGAGGTGAGACCTTCTGAAAGATCAGTAGGTCAGTTGGGGACATTGCTTTTGGAGGGGATTGTGGGACCCCAGTCATTTCCTTTTGGCAGTGTGATCTCTCTCCATTTTACCTGTTCCTGCCATGTATCATGAGGTCTTAGCCAGGACCAAGCTGATGCCCTAGAATTTTCAGAACTATGCACTAAATAAACTTCTTTTCTTTGTAGAGTTAGTGTGCTTCAGGTAGCTCATTAATGAAAGGTGAATTCATGCAGGGATGGGATAGGTAGACTACTCTTTGATTCAGCTGCCAGGAGGTGCATACAAAATTCATTGGAGCTTGGTGAACCAAAAGCTTAGATATTGGATGCTTCTGTGTTGTAATAATAACTTAGTCAATTACTGGTTATTTCAGGTAGCATTAGACTAGGAGGCCACTTGCTTCAAAAGACCATTTTGAACGGAGGCCACTTGCTCCAAAAGACCATTTTGAACGAAGTGTATATACTTTCCCTGGCTTTCTCTAGTGTCAGGTGACTAGGCTGGCATTTTTAGTGTCAGGTGACTAGGCTGGCATTTTAGCTTTGAGTAAGTCAAGTGAATTTCTTCTGACATCCTGAACTACAGATTTCAACTTTACCTCCTGTAATACTTGACTGGATCAGAAGGTGCCCAGATATTTGGTCAAATATTATTTAGGGTGTGTCAATGAGAGGGTTCTGGATGAGATTAACATCTAACTGAGTAAAACAATCTGTACTGTCTAGTCTGTGGTCCTTAGCCAAGCCGTTAAAAACCTGAATAGAAGAAAAAAAAAAGTAAAAGGGAAGTCCTTATGTGGGGAATGCACTGGGACACTGGTCCTTTCTGCCTTTGGTTTGGGGCCTGAAAGATCAGCTCTACATGGGTCTGTTCAGACTGAACTTTTAGCTCTACCTGACCACCAGCCTGCTAACAAGAGATGTTAAGAACTTCTGTTTCTAGCTGTATACTAGTGTCTCATGCCTGTAATCCGAGCTACTCAGAAGACTGAGATCTGAGAATCACAGTTTAAGTCAGCCTGAACAGACAATCTGTGAGACTTATTTCGAATTAACTAGGGGGAAAAAAAGCTGGAACTGGAGGTGTGGCTCAAGTGGTGGAGGGCCAGCCTTGAGCAGATAAAGCCTAGTAAGAGCATAGGGCTCTGAGTTCAGAAAGCCTCAGTATAGGGAGGGAGCATAGTATACAACTTACCAGCTTCCACACTGTGTGATCCAAATCCCTGTGCTAGTTTAGTTACAGATGGTCCTCAATTTACAGTGGAGTTAATTCACATATTCCTATCTGATATTGATAGAATTGTAAGCTGGAAGTACACCTGACCTCTGAATATTCTAGCTCAGCCATACAGCTCTCTGTAGAGTGACAGTTAATTCCCTTGAGCTCATCAGCTGGCCAGCATAAAAGATACTTCATACCACTTAGTACTGGCCCATGTTCAAGACCAGGGGTAATCCTAGCTACTCAGGAGGCTGAAATGTGAAGGATCATGGTTCAAAGTCAACCTGGGCAGACAAGTTTGAGAGACTTATTTCCAATTAGCCAGAAAAAAAGCAGGAAGTAGAGGTGTGGTTCAAGTGATAAACAGTACCAGCCTTGAGTTGAAAAAAGCTAAGCAGGAACATAAGGTCCTGAGTTTTGTGCCCACTACTGGTGCATGTATATACACACACACAATTCATGTTTAAAAATTGAAGTGGTTTCTACTGAAAGTAGATCATTTTTATATCAGTATGGTTAAAAAGAAAAAAAAATCACAAGTCAGCTTGGCACTGATGGTTTATGTCTGTAATCCAACTATGCAGGAGGCTGAGAAACAAGGTTCAAAGCCAGCCCTGTCAGGGAAGCCAGCCCTGTCAGGGAAGGCCATGAGACTTACCTCCAAATAACCAGTAATAAGCCAGAAGTGCAGCTGTGGCTCAAGTGGTAGAGAACAGCCTTGAGCAGAAAAAAAGCTAAAGGGCTTAGCTCAGGCCCTGAGTTTAAGCCCCTCCCAGCATACACACACAAAATCACAAGTCAAACTGTTGTGAATCATGGGCCATCTGTGTAGATATCCATTTATCTACTACTGGTTCGTTTTCTCCTAAACCACCTCCCCAGTAACATTTGTAAACTCGCCCTCCACCCCAGATCTTACTTGCACTTGTTTAAGTACTCTTAGATCTTGGTTCCTGATAGGTTAGGTTTTTTTCCTTTTGCTGTAAGGTGAGCCTTTTCATGGCAATGTGCTAAGAGGTGTTGGTCCATATTGGGGCTCAGCCCTGGTGCAATACCTCTGTGCGCCTCTCAGTCTGGAGTTGGACATTTCTTATGTCATCACTTGTCCTTAGCCTTTATGCCCAATCCCCAGTCTGCCCTGCTATGGTCTGGGACATCAAGACATCCTCCTCAGTGTTTACGGGACTGAGTAAGGCAAGTAGCTTCTGTGCCACCAGGAGAAGCAGCCACCCTATTTTGATGGAAAGTAGAATTAGACAGAGTAGCCTCATAGTCTGCAAATATTGAGACTGTCTGTGAAAAAGAAAATAGACCCATGTGGGATGATGCAACTCTTGAATTAGGCAGTCAGTGATGGAATGGAAGAAGTGTGCTAGCCTGGCTCAGCAGTCCCTGATACAGTTGCCGTGACAACCAACCCCACCACGGAGCAGGGCTTTAGGAAGAAGGAAGAGACAGAGGTGCGTTGTTGTGAAAGTTGGGGGATATCAGAGGAAAAGGCCAGGCTGATGGAGAAATAAAGGAGAGTGAAGAATGAGGTCAGGTGGTTTTGGTTTTGTTGGTAGAGAGACGTGCTCACTTGTACACAAGCTCTCAGCAAATCGTGGAGAGAGCCTTTGGGTGGAGTCTCAGTCAGTCCCCACAGCAGAGTGATTTATGAACTTGAGACAGCCTGCCCTTCTGGCCTGAATCATCGAGGATGTCTTGTATTTACTGACATGGCATGTTTTGAGATTAGCTGACAAGATAGAATCTTAAAGGTGATTTAAATTCTTTGGAGCTCCAGCTAGACCAGGACTCCTTGGAGATGGTGTGTTTGTTGTCAAATTCCCAGTGCCTTCCGCCGTACGTGGGATGTCCTGATTACTCAATACACCCTCACTGGCTGGATTAAACAGTCTAAAGCATCTCAAAAAACAAGTGTAACTACTCTTTCACTTATGGATTCAGATCAGAAATTTGACTTCTATTGTTTTCTCCTGTCTTACTCACCATTCATTGCTAGGTAAACAGAAGGTTACCTTATTTGAGCATTGTCTTACACAAAATGTGTCTTAGAAATCTCCTAGACAAGTCAAGAAGTTCTTTTTAGTTTGAAAGTTACTACATAATAATACATCCTTTCCCCTTACCAGTAGATACATTGACTAAGGGATCATTAAATGAACCCATAAGTATACAGTGGTAAGCATGGGCAAACTTCTACCTTACAATCTAACATGGTATGTAGTCCAAATGTCTCAAAGTTGGTTTCGAGTGAATTCCAGACACATTATCCCATTTCTAGATACAGCAACATCCCTTGCACCGATGTCCTCTCCTTTTTTAAAAAAACTACAATTTTTACTTGAAAGAAAGGACTCCAGAGAAGAGTGTTGCGGGGAGTCTTGTTTTCATTGTTCAGTACTTACTGTTCTTAGGAAATCAAATCAGTACATGTATTCTTTCACCACATCAGGGGTATGAATCCCTGACTTTGGGTTTGGGCAGAGCACCTTTGATTAGACTCAGTGTGTCTGTATGGAACACTCAGGCTTTTGCTGGCCCAGAGCCCATGCTGGGGGGGTAGGCATTCTTCCCAGAGCATCTCTCAGCTGGCATTTTGCTTTTTGACCTGCCAGGCCTTATGAACTGTGCAGCTGTGTGTTCATATGAGTTTAGAGTCCAAATACAATAGAGAAAGCTCTCCCTGCTGTGGAAGCTGCAGTTTGTCTGGGAAGAGGAATGAAGATGTTTGGGAACAGAGAGAATAAAATTCAGGATCTGTCACATTAGCAATTTTAATGGCACCAGATGCCAAACCACATGACTTTTGGGGGTTTACTATGAAGAGTGGATTGTGCACATAACATTCCATGTTTTCTGTCTTGATTTTTGCCCACATGCTTGTACTCTGGGATGTTTGCATTTCTTTCTTCATTTGTTCTGTAAACATTTACAAAACCCCTATGTATGTTACATGCTGATGGGATCTCAGTGGCATATACTGCCCAGTGTTTTTGGTAGGTGGGGAACTCAGGCAATTATAATGTGGTATGATGTCATGAGCACATTGTATTTTTGACAGAGCACCAGTGGCTCATGCCTGTAATCCTAGCTACTCAGGAAACTGAGATCTGAGGATCACAGTTCAAAGCTGGCCTGGGCTGGAAAGCCCATGAAACGCTTATCTCCAGTTAACCAGAAGTAGAGCTATGGCTCAAGAGGTAGAGCTCTATCTAGCCTTGCAGTGACTAGATCTTCAGTTAGAGCCCTAGCACCACACACACACACACACACACACACAGAGCATTGCATTATATTTTTGTAATGCATTCTTGTAAAGAATACAATAGACCAGTTTTACTGATTCTTTAATTCTGGTTGATAGTTGATAGTATTGGCATTTCCCATTGAGTCCTTGGCATTTAAAGATCAGCATAGTGGAGCTGGGTATGGTGATACATACCTATAATCTCATCACTTGAGAGGCTGGGGCAGAAGGATGATAAGTTTGAGGCAAGCCTGTCCTATATAGTGAGACTGTGTCTCGAGGAAAAAAATAAAGAATGAAGAGAAAGGAAGACCAGCATAGCTTTGTCCAGGGATTGGCTGACTGAGCTGCTTTTGCATGTGCTGAAAAAAGAGCTTAGAGACATACTAGATGTCTCTTCAGGAAATGGCTACATCAGAAACTTGTCTTGAAGCAGGATTGATACAGAGAAACTCTTGGGAATCTGAAGGGGAAGAAGAATATGGCCCCTGGGCATCAGATTGAAGTGGCTCAAGTGGTAGAGTACTAACCAGCCTTGATCATAGAGAGGCTGAGGAGCAGAGCCCAGACCCTGACTTCAAGCCCCAGGGCCAGCAAAAAAAAAAAGTATGGATTTGAAAAAAAGGGGCATGACACGACTATAATCCTCAGGAGACCTGAGGAGCTTGGAGGATCATGATTTGAAGGCAGACGGGGTGTGAGATTCCAGTTGACCCCCAGAAAACCAGAAGTTGTTCAAAATGGTAGAGCATTAGCCTTGAGCATAAAAAAATCTCAAGAGATAGGGCTCAGTCCCTGAGTTCAGGCCCCATGATCAACCATAAAGGAAAAAAAAAAAAAAAAGAAAGAAAGAAAAGCAGGTGGGCATGAAAATGATGTTTCCTGAAGATATTTTTGAAAAGCTGGCCTAGTGTGATGATGGCCCTCCAGATTTCTCGTTTGGAATGAACGGACCCCATACTCACAGGCTTTGGCCGGTGGGCCACTGTGTAGCCCTTTCCTAGGTGCTCAGGAAATCTTTCTAATCATTAAAAAAAAACAAACATGAACTGAGGGTGGTGGCACACCATTGTACTCCTAGTATCCCACAAGGCCTGCATAGCAAGCCTACTACATAGCAAGATCCTATCTCAAATCAACAACCCCTCCACACAGCAGTCTCTGGCTCTTGAGTCTACTGCCCTCTTTTCTAATCTCATTCACCCCTTTTTTCTTGTCTCGCTCTATGAAACCCTTGTTCTCGTTCCATTTTCTGTCCCCTTTTCTCTCATCTCTCTGATCTCTTTGTAGCTCTCATACTCTCCTCTATCCAGACATTGACAGTTTTTAAGTCTAAAGATTTGCACACCATATTTCGAAACCTGTGAACTTGTCTAGTTTTATCTGTAGTATACTTGAGCCCTGACATCCTGACTCCTTTGCTTTCTGAACCTGCATTTTGTGACTGACCAGAGGCCAAGAGGATGAGAGATGGAGAGATCAAATCCCTTACCAGATCAACGCCAGTTCAGTGAGCTGCTCCTGGTACCTGCCTCACCTGTCCTCAAGCCTGTCCCTTAATGTCCAAATTGTTCAAATACTCTGGTTGCTCAGAGCAAAGAGGGGGGACATCAGGATGGTGCTTGCCTTGGGAAGAGGGAGAACTCCAGGACACTGTAATTTGGATTTGACTCAGTGAATACCAAGTCAGCAACCACACCTAGGGTTCATTTGTCTCCCTGCATGCCCTTACTCAATCCTTACAACATTCCTGAGCGCCAGGTAATGGGGAAGACTGATATAACCGTAAGGCAAGGTGTAGAGTTCAGAGAGGGTAAATAGGTTGTATACCATTGGTGGGTGGTGGGAGGGGAGGAACTCTACATTACTCCTACTTTTATTTGAAGAAAACATTCAGATCTGGATTCCGACAACGTGACATCATTTTTAGGAGTCACTGACCTTCAATTTGGTCCCCACTCCCCTATCCCTGTCTTCAATAGTGAAGTGGCTTCCATACAGTTAACATTATTGGAGCCTTCCTTCACCCCTCAGCTCTACACTCTTGGAGGTTGCAGGAGGAGGAAGGCAGAATCCTATTACCTATAGGGAACACCCAAGCCCATGAACAAAGCACTCAAACTCTTGTCTTGCCCCTTTCTTACCTTTCTTGGTCTAATTTCTCCCTTTCCCTGCCAGCAGCTCTTCCAGCTTTTTGGTACGTGCTTGTCCTACCTCTAACCTGTTTTTCCTTTCCATGGCTTTGCTTGCTTGTCCCTTGACCTCCAGCGTCACTTGGTTTTCCCTTTCTAGCAAGGTGCTTTCCTTCCCTGAAGTCAGCCTGCCCCTCCCAGCCTGCCCCTCCCTTCTTATTCCCCTAGAAGCTGAGTCTCCCTTGAGCTCTTGGCTTGGAAGTTTGCCTCCTGGTGTAAGGTGTTTGCCCTCCCTTAGACTGCCTGCCCCTGAGTAGAAAGCCCATAATGTCTCTCACCTTCATTATCTCCAGCGCTTTGCTTGACCTCGAGCGTGTGATTCCAGCTTAACCAACCAATGTTGCTTGAACAAACAGGTATTGTTTAGGATGTACTAGAATGGCTCATGTCTATAATCCTTGCTACTCTGGAGACTGAGATATGAGGACCATGGTTCGAAGTTAGACTAGGCTAGAAAGACCATGAGACTCATATTTCCAAATAACCAGCAAAAAGCCAGAAGCAGAGCTGTAGCTCACATGTTAGAGATCCAGCCTTGAGTGAAAAAGCTAAGGAATAGAACCCAAACCCTGAGTTCAAGCCCCAGTACCATTAAAAAAAAATTATAGGTAGTGCTTTCTCTAAGACTATATATATATATGTATATGTATATGTATATATTCCCAATAAAGAAGGCTTACAGTTTCTAAAAAGAAATATTCTGGGGCTAGAAATAGAACTCAGTAGTGGGACACTGCTTAGCATGTGGGAGATTCTGGAGTTCAAACTCCATCGTCTCCCTGAAAAAAAAAAAGAATTTTCTGTTTGGTAAGAGGGATGGGCTTGAATCCTGTGACTGAGGGAAGCTTGCAGCTTTCTCATTAGTTGAGGGACTATTTCTTGTGATTGTCAGGGCTTGTGTTTCTTTGCAAATCTTTAGGATGGCCTTATTAGACAAATTGCCTTTGCTGTGCTCCCATTTTGTGGTGGTGCTTCATTTCTACTCAGTGGCCAGTTGGATGATGCAGAAAACATTGTAATCTCTTAGTAGAGATGAGGAACATGACAATCAGAAATGATTGTATAGAATCAGATTGGACCCATCCCCCACCCCCCCAGCAGGTTGGAACTGCTGTACCTAGGGCTGGCAATGAAGAATGTAGCACACGGTGGCCTGAGCCGTACTATGAGACCTGCTTGTGCTTGGGTTTCACCCTTGGATTATTTTTCTATACCAGACACACAGCATTAGAGAAGGTGGAAAGGCATACACTGTCTATGGGCTCCTCTGAGCATGACCCTGGAGGAAATTGTGCCTCTCACAGGCTACAGACATGGTTGTGTTGCTCTTGTACAGTGTGCAACTGGTCTCCTTTCAGCCACAGGGCTGGTACTTGTCCAACTTCACAAGGAACCACTCCAGATTATGACTATGTGTTCTGCTAGGTGCTGATAGCTCATGTTTATTTATTTTTTATTTTTTTGTCGGTCGTGGGGTTTGAACTCTGGGCTTGGGCGCTGTCCCTGTGCTCTTCAGCTCAAGGCGAGCCCTCTACCGGTTGAGCCACAGCACCACTTCTGGTTTTCTAGCAGGTTTATTGGAGATAAGAGTCTCACGAACTTTCCTACCCGGGCTGGCTTTGAACCTCGATCCTCAGATCTCAGCCTCCTGAGTAACTAGGATTACAGGCATGAACCACTGGCGCCCAGCTGAGGGCTCCTGTTTATAATCCTAGCTACTCTAGGGGCTGAGATCTGAGGATCACAATTTGAAGCTGGCCCAGGTGAAACAGTGTGAGATTAATCTCCATTAGCCACCAAAACCCTGGAAGTGGATATGTGGCTTAACTGGTAGAATACCAGTCTTGACTAAAAAAGACTAGAAGGCCCTGAATTCAACCCTCCCCAGTACCAGCACAAAAATGAACAAACAAAAGAGTGGGAGTTGGTTTCCTGGAAGTGCAATAGCTATTGGAGAGAGCTCCTGAGGTGACTCCTGTTTCTTCATTACTCCTGCCTTCAGTTTTCCATCTATAAAATGAGGTCATTGTAGATAATCTCAGGATTTGTTTCTAGCTGTCAAGCTTCTGTGAATTATAGTACTCCCTCAATTCATCATTCCTCTTTGTGAAGAGGACAGAAAGTCTCTCATTCATTTCTCTTGTTCAGCTAAATGGCAGTCTTTATTGGAAAAATAACTCTGTTGGCAAGGCAAATTTAAACTGGAATGATGTCAACGATGGCCAAGTTCAAAACTAGTAACTGAAGTTACAAGAAAGCCTGGAATCTTCTGTCAGTAGAGCTGTAGACTTCCCAGATGACCTCAGTGCAAAGGCCTTATGTTGGATTTCGGAATAATAGTTCAATGCTCATGAGCCTCGTCTTGTGATGTTATCACAAAAATGTCCAGACAGTATTTTCTTTAATTCCAGGAAGAGTGACTGAGAAGGATAGCTCTTGCCCCATTATCCAGCTGCTTGTCTAATACTCTTGGAAGAAAAGTATTCTATAAACACAGAAATAACAAAGGATGAATGCTTGAGAGATATTCCCTTCTCAGCTTATGCTTGTCATAACTTTGTGTATACAAGAGTATAAAATTGATAAACACTATTAAAATTGCTATAAACCTAAACCATGCAGCAATATTTTATATGTATCAGAGTATTTAATTCTGGAAGTTCACCCTCCAATGTTTTGAAGTGACTGGAAATTGAATTGAATTATAAAGCATTGCTCAGTTACATAGCCTCGCCAGTGTGCCTGTTTTAACAACTTATAAAACATTTTCCTAGGCTGGGAAGGTGGCTCAGTGGTAGAGCGCTTGCCTTGCATGCATGAGGCCCTGGGTTCGATTCCTCAGCACCACATAAGCAAAAAGAAAAAAGCCAGAAAGTGGCACTGTGGCTCAAGTGGTAGAGTGCTAGCCTTGAGCTGAAGAGCTGAGGGACAGCGCCCAGGCCCAGAGTTCAGGCTCCCCGACTGGACCCAAAAAAAAAAATTTTTTTTTCCTTTTAGTAAATTGATTATTGTCACCTAAGAAAATTTCTCTTAAAAAAGGCTCAGTCCTTGATAAGAAAGGATATCGATCAAGATGCATGATAATCATACTGTTTTGGACAACTACTTAAATATGAAAAAATAAAGTATACGCTCTATGGTTTTAAGGCATTTATTCATTTTTGAGTGCTCTCATAGTTGACTCTTTTCTTTTCTTTTTTTGGTACTGGTACTAGGACTTGAACTCAGGGCCCCTAAGCTCAAGGCTGAAGCTCTACCCCTTATCCATATCTTAACTTCTAACATTTTTGCTGGTTAATTGGAAATTAGAGTCTCTCAGTCTTTCTGCTCAGGCTGGCTTTGAATGTGATCCTCAGATCACAGCTAGAATTATAGGTATGAACCATGGTGCCCTGCTCATGGTGGACTTTTTTTTTAATCTGAAATTTTATTGTAGTAATCTCACGGAGATGGAAGGTGAGACTACTAGCTTCCCAACCCCCAGCCCCTCATGCCTTTCTTTAGTCTCTGCCCATATTGTATTCTCATCCTGGAAAAATGGGACGTGTCTAGAGGCATATTTTTGTTCTTCTTTGTGGCACTTGAGGTGTTGCCTGGAGAGCCCCTGGCAGTTGCCCCTGCATTTTGGACCAGGTGCTAATCTTTATTCCTGGAAGGGAGCCCTTCTCTTTATCCAATGCTCTGGGTACCTGGGCAGAAGAAGGGTGTTGACCATGTATTGGGCGGAATGACTCTCTTGGAGGAACCTTCGCTGTTTCTCTAGTGTTTGAGGCAGATTACACTTCCTGATGCAAGACTGGGGTCCAGGTCATTGCTCTCCTCTAATCGCCGATTTCCCTATCAGACATCTACCCCACCCCACAATTGGTTTCTTCCTGTTCAGATTCATGAATACAAAGGGGAGCACGTGGGGAATCTTTTTATAGAACTGGACATATTGTTTCTATGTCTGCCTTTCTATTTTGGAGTAGAGAGAAAGCGAAGAGGCAGGCAGGGTCACACATTGGTAGCAAGCACACACACAGAGCTGGTGGTATGGGGACTCTGACACTAATTTCCCTGAGTCTGGCATTCTCCTGTAGTCAGCAATAATTGGTACTTTTAAAATGGAGTGCTAGCCAGGTGCCAGTGTCTCATGCCTATAGTCCTAGCTACTCAGGAGGCTGAGATTTGAGGATGGTGCTTCAAAGCCAGCATGGGCAGGAAATTCCATGAGACTCTTACCTCTAATTAACAACCAAAAAGCTAGAAGTGGAGCTTTGGGTCAAGTGGTGAAAAAGCTAAGGGACAGTGTCCAGACCTTGAGCTCAAGCCTCAGTACCAGGACAAAAAAATAAAAAATAAAGTGGAGTACATTCAAACAGAAAACTGTCCTCAACTAATGAAAATAAGCATATCACTAAAAATTAGTAGCATAGCAAGGTTGAGTTGAGTGAATACACACACACACACACACACACACACACACACATATGCAGGCATGCACGCATACAAACATACTTGCCCTTAGCTGGATCAGACAGGACAGACAGATGGGACCTCTGAGTGTATGACTAGTGGCAAACGCTCTCTTCTGTTCGACAGGTTGCTGTAAAACGGGGTGAGTGACAACATGACTGAGCGTTTTGACTGCCACCACTGCAATGAATCTCTCTTTGGCAAGAAGTACATCCTGAGGGAGGAGAACCCCCACTGTGTGGCCTGCTTTGAGGAGCTCTATGCCAACACATGTGAGGAGTGTGGCCAGCCCATCGGCTGCGACTGCAAGGTACCTACCTGCACCCCCCCCCCCCCGTAACTCCACTATACCCTCTAGGTGCCCCCCCAAAGCCCGTCTTCTGGCATGATTTGTGCGGAAGACCTGCTTCTTATTACCCACTGGCCCTGTCTCCTGATTTCCCTCTGATCCTTGGGATCCTTCCCATGGCTTTGCCATCTTGCTGAGGTGAGTGAACTAGCACGCATATGCTCAGTGTCCCAAGTTCACTTTCCTGTTCACATTATTAGTGTCCTTATCTTTCCTCTCTCTCCTACCAGCACTGTACCTTTTCTTCCAGGAAGTGTTATCTTCCTCCTGTCTGTTTGTTTCTTGGTGACTAACTGGGAGCAGGTGGTGCTCAGTAAATATTTAATGAATGGATGTGCACATGAAGAACTGGAATCAGTTCCTAGGTAAATGGATACAAAAAAGCACCGAAGTCCTGGAGGTACTTGGGGCTCTTTACCTTTTAGTGGGAGAAGAACAGATCCTACATTCTTCTGTTTTGTTAAAAGCATACAAATAGGGAACTAATATCTTCCCATGGGTGGCACAGTTGGTTCACCACAAGCTCCTTCCTCCCTGACTAGTAGTTGAGGATCAGATCCTAACCTGTACTTGTTAGCATGTCCTTAGGCTAAGCTAGACCACCCAACAACATTGTGGGGGTCTGTGTTAGTCAGCTCTCCAGTACTTGACAACATGCCTGAGGTATGACAAAGTATAATAAGAAAAGGTTTATTTGAGCTCACAGTTTGAGAGGTTTCAGGCAATGGTCAGTTAACAGCATTGTTTTAGGGCCTATACCGAAGCAGCCCCTCCTGGCTGTGGGAACAGGTAGCAGAACATCCCAAGGAAGGAAAGACTGAGACCGGAAGGCACCTAGGGTCCTAACTGCCCCTTTGAGGACATGACTCTTGGTGATCTAAATTCCACCTCTTTTTTATTTTTGGTCAGAATTGTGGGGCTTGAACTTAGGGCCTGGGCGGTATCCCTGAGCTCTTTTGCTCAAGGCTAGTGCCCTACCACGTTGAATCACAGAGCCACTTCCAGTTTTCACAAGGGTAATTGGAGATAAGAGTCTTAATAGACTTTCCTGCCCCAGCTGGCTTTGAATGGTGATTCTCAAATCTCAGCCCTCCTGAGTAGCTAGGATTACAGGTAGCCACCAGCACCTGGCAGACGCCACCTCTTAAAGTCCTACCACCTCTAAATAATGCCATGCTGGGAACTAAGCCTTCAACACATGAGCCTTTGAAGGTCATTTCAAGTTCAAATTATAGCAAGGTCCATTTGTGTCTCTAAGATCTCTAGTATCTTTATTTACCTGAAAAACTTCTGTGAAAATGGAAGTGATATGTCGGGCACCGGTGGCTTACGTCTGTAATCTTAGCTACTCAGGAGGCTGAGATCTGAGGATCATGGTTCAAAGCCATCCGGGGCTTGAAAGGCTGTGAGACTCCTCTCCAATAAACCACTAGAAAAATGGAAGTGGCCCTGTGGCTCAAGTGGTAGAGCACTTGCCTTGAGCTGAAGAGCACGGGGACAGCGCCCAAGCCCAGAGTTCAAGCCTCACAACTGACAAAAAAAAAAAAGAAAAAGGAAGAAAGAGAAAATGGAAGTGACAAATACTGCCAGTGACTGTTGTCCCCAGAGCCACAGAACCGATTACAGATTGGAGCCATGTGGCATCTCTCAAGGAATTCCTAGTTTTGTGGACTCTGACCTAATCCACAGCATTTTACTATAGTTTGTTTCCATTTCTTTGTATTTCTTTGGGGTCTTTGCTTCCCTCCTCCATGGTTGTAAATATCAAGACAGAACTGCTAAGGAACTGATTCAGGCTATGTGTAGGGATTGAGGGGAGGTTTCTGTCCGGTGCAGATGGTGACCTTTGCTCTGAAGAGAAAATATGGCTATGGACCTGGGCCTCTGGAAACCAAGCTGTAGAGAGTTTAGCTTTAGAACAGGAGTGGCGGGCTGGGAAGGTGGCTCAGTGGTAGAGCGCTTGCCTTGCATGCATGAGGCCCTGGGTTCGATTCCTCAGCACCACATAAGCAAAAAGAAAAAAGCCGGAAGTGGCGCTGTGGCTCAAGTGGTAGAGCGCTAGCCTTGAGCTGAAGAGCTGAGGGACAGCGCCCAGGTCCAGAGTTCAAGCCCCACAACCAGGCCCCCCCCCCCCCCCCCCCCCCGCCAAAAAAAAAATAATAACAGGAGTGGCATGTTCAGGGTTAAAAGAAAACCCAGAGCTGGATGCCTGTAATCTAGCTACTCAGGAGGCTGACATGTGAGGATCACGGTTCAAAGCCAGCCCAGGCAGGAAAGTCCATGAGACTCTTATCTCCAATTAACCACTAGCAAAATTGGAAGTAGCACTATGGCTCAAGTGGTACAGCACTTGCTTTGGGCTGAAGAGCTGAGGGACAGCACCCAGGCCTAGAGTTCAAGCCCTATGACTGACCAAAGAGAAAAAAAGAAAACCCAGCAGTCATACCATGTAAACCTTAAAATATATAGAGGATTGAGAAAGAGGTGACTGGCTAGTCTAAGATCGAGTATCTTCCTTTCTTTAGTTTTTGCCGGTGTATCTTGCTATATCTGAGAAATATTCTTTGTTCTTATATTAGTCAGTTTCCATCACTGTGACAAAATCCCTCGAGATAATTCACATAAAAAGAGAAAAGAGTTATGTTGGCTTTCCTCCATATAGTGGATAATACATCATATTGAAAGCATGGGGCAGACTTTATATTACCACTCAGGGAATAAAGAGAGGAAGAGGAGGGACCAGGGCTCCACAATACCACAGTCACCTAACTCTTTCGTGAGGCTTCACTCTAAATAGCTCACTCTGGGACCAACCTAACACATGGGCCTGTAGAAACATTTATGATCCAATCTGTAGGAGTCTCTTTTCACTTAATAGGCCACACACGAGAGCTGAGCCACTGTCCAGATTGCCTAGTTGCAGTGCAGGCTGAGTGTCTCACTAGTTGTGTGAACTGGAGCCAGCTCTCTCCCTCCCCTGCGCCCTTTTCCACATCTGTAAAGAGAGAATGGGAGGCCTGCTTCATAGAGTTCCTAAGATAAGTCCATGCAAAGCCTTCACAGGAAGTGTCAAGATCGAAGCTACAGACTCCCAACTTCTTCCTTCTGACACCTTCCCTGTTTTAGGGGTTGTTTTTTTTTTTTTTGGTAACCATTCTCTTCACATGATTCTCAGAAGCCTCTCCCTGCCTCCTTATCAGTTTTCCCCATACAAGTATCAGTAAAAATGTCCACTGGAAGAATTACTAGATAGAGGAAGTCATAATTATTTTATAAATTCTTTACCTGGATAAGCAATATGTAAGCTGGTAAGAAGCCCAGATATCTGACACGTCTGTTTTGATAAGGAACAGCTCCACTTAAAAAGAGTGTGTCAAGTCAATGCTTGACCAGTGGCCAAAGTAAAACAAAACCAATATCACTTCTCATGTGTCCTGTGTGATTTGTAAGATCCATCAACCCTGCAGAGATGTTTCATGAACAAATAAACAAGAGTCTGCTTTGTGGGGCCAAAATCAACTTGGCTGCTACAAAATTTAGGAGGTAATCTCTGAACTTTTCAACCCAGATTTATGTTTTAAGATGTGCTGAGTTATTCCATGTGACTTTCTACATGGTAGACCAGAGAGATATGTGGAATCAAAGTTAGTCTTTGCTATTTGGGGACTTCAGAGTATTTGTGATTGTTTTCTTGACTTCTAAAAGTTACATAGTTGACTGTGTGGAAGAAACAATGATAGAAAAATTGTTAATTTTAGGAAATAAAGCCAAAACCCCAGCAGGCAGGTATGGTGCTGCTTGGGTTAGCAACTAAGCGGGCAGTTCTACTTGCTAAAGGGTCATGGTACTTAGAAGTTATTGGCCAACCTTTCTTTTCTTAAATTTCTAAAGCCAGGATCTTGGTAGCCCATGCCTGTAATCCTCGCAACTCAGAAAGTTTTGAGATCTGAGGATCGTAGTTCAAAGCCAACCTGTAAGATAATAGAACAGCAAAAGGCTGGAAGTAGAGCTGTAACTCAAGTAGTAGAGCACCAGCCTTGAGCAAAAAAAATTTTTTTAAGTAGCAAGATAAAATCCAGGCTCTGAGTTCAGGCCCTAGAACTAACACACACACACACACATACACACACACACACACACACACACACACACACACACACACACACACACACACACAATTAAAAAAACGCTAATATCAATATGTCCCCAAGAAAAATTTCAAGCAATGTGTAATGTCAGATTATCACAAAATTTTATTTGTATTACCTCTTGTCAACTCCTCTACTAGCCTGAGGAATCCATGATTTGTCCTTGGAGATCACAGGATTTCCTTACAAATTAATAGAAGTGAGCAATGTAACTTGCTTGAACAGAAATAGTATTTAAGTATGCAAGGTAACTGGCAACAGACTAAGTTTTGTTTCCTTCATTTAAAAGTTAGTCACACAGCCTCAAGAGATTGAGATTCAGAGGACTGAGATTTAAAGTCAATTTGGACAGCAAAGTCTGTTTGACTTCATCTCCAACGAGCCACCAGTTAGAAGTCCCCCATCAGACTATTCAGTTCTTCTGTGAATGCTTGTGAAATTCTTAAAGGGCAGAAAACCTCAGAGGTCTTCTGGTAGAAATTCTGTGGATCTCTGAAGTGGAAGACTAGGGCTCTCATATCTAGGGTAGCTCTAGATGCCCCTGCTTTGTTTTAGAAGGTTCATGACCAAGGCTATTGTAGGGCCTGGAGAACTCAATTGGAAAAGCCCTTCCTTCCTCAACTCTGTATGACACAGGCCTCCCTGCTGACTTTTCTAGGCCCTTCCTCCATAAAGAAGAACTCCTACTTCATCATACAGTCCTACTTGCCAACCTGATTGTTGGGATGATTTTTTAAGCTTGTGTGTGTGTGTGTGTGTGTGTGTGTGTGTGTTTATATGAAGAGAGAGAGAGGGAGAGAAGGAGAGAAAGAGAAGTGGGGGAGGGACAGAGAGATGGGAGAGAGAAAGATTCTGGGGCTTTGTGAATTTTTTAAATTGATCATGAGGCTTGAACTCAGGGCTTGGGCACTGTCCCTGAGCGTTTGTGCTCAATGCTAACATTCTACCACTTTGAGCCACAGTTCCACTTCCAGTTTTGGGGTGGTTAATTGTAGATGAGTCTCATGGACTTTTCTGTCTGGGCTGGCTTTGAACCTTTATCCTTAGCCTCAGCCTCCTGAGTAGCTTGGATCACAGGTGTGAGCCACTGGTGCCCAACAGCTTTGTGACTTTTTAAGTCATAAAGAGTAAGTCATGTTTTTAGATTTTCCATATAGAATTGGTTCATGGAGTTTGTTATAATAAGCCTAACAGGGTCTGTACAGTGGACTGCTTACCCATGAGGGCACATTCCAAGAGCCCCAGTGGATTTCTGAAAGCTTACAAGAACTGTGATATCCTTACAGTCCATCTGATAACTGATGGCCACTGAGTGACTAAAGGGGAGATAGCATATACAGTATGGACACGCTGGACACAGGGATGATCCCACCTAGGACAGATAGGATGACTCAAGATTTCATTAACTTCTCATTAACTTCGCAGTGTAATACTTAGAGATTGTGTATTTCTGGAATTTTCCATTTAATATGTTCAGGTCTTAATTGGCCACAGTTATCTAAAACTATGAAAAGCAAAACTATAGATAATGAGTAAGTGGTCAATGTTTATATTTAAATGGCCTCCTGTAAGAGCAAAATGTGTGTCTGGCCAAAATTTGTCAAGCAAAGTCCTTATAGTTAGGAACAAATTTGACCGGTTCGGTTCCAGAAAGACTACTTGGCCCATGAAACCAAAGTGTCATCTTCCAGGCACAATAACAGTGGACAGTATCCCAGAATGACCACACACACTCAAGGCAGGAGTCTGGAGCTAAGTTGTCTAGAGTTAGATCTGGTTTCACCTTCAGTGAGTTCTGTGGCCTAGACTGGTAATGCCACCTACAAAGCCATGGTTTCCACATCAGGAGTCTCAGGGGAATTGAATGGGTTCACATCTATGGAGCTTGTGGGGCAGGGTCAGCCAGTCCAGTGAGAGCTGTCCTGTCTACTCTTGTCCATTCTTCCAGACTTTGTACAGATCTGGAAAGAACACACAGCTGGAAACATGACTACCTGACAATCTCAGAGCACAGATTATCTTTTCAAAATGGTGGGCATGGCTGACTTGATAATCTACTTACAAAATGAAATTGTTTGGATTTGAGAAACAGTTATGTGGGAGGAAAGGAAGCCAGATATCTCCAGCTAAATAGTGGCAGTTGAGGTGATTCTGATCCCCACAACATTGTCATTTGCTCAGGGCCATAGGTCCCTTCAAGCTATTTACTCCACCCCAGGGCTCAGCTGAAGTTTCAACTGGGGCACATTTAGAATCAAGCAACAAACTTGCCCTACCAGGAATGTTCCTGAGGGGGGAAAAAAAACAACAGAAGAGCTGAAAAGAAGTATCTGGGTCTAATCTTCCATGTTTATCAACATTTTCCTGCAGTTTATGACATTTTTGTAAGCACAAGTTTAGTTATGGTATTTGCTTTTTCTGGGAAATCTAAGAGATTTCTTCATTTTTAAAAATCTCTCTAGAGGACTTCAGTTTTCTATTTGTAATTTTTTTTTCTGGTCTGCTGGAGATGAACCCAAGGGCTCAAGCAGGATAGGCATGTGCTGTATCACTGAGCCTAACCTTGTGACTGGCTACTCAGGAGGCTGAGATAGGAGGATTAAGATTTTAAGCCAGCCCAGGTGGGGAAATCTGTGAGACTCTTATCTTCATTTAACTACCTAAAAGCTGGAAGTGGAGCTGTGGCTCAAGATGTGAAAAAGCTAAAGGGCAGTGCCCAGGACCTGAGTTCAAGACCCAGTACACACATGCACACGTGTGCGGAAGTACACACACATAGACATCTTTAATTGTACAAAAGGGCTCTATTCAACATGTCAATTTATGAGAACAATGCATCTTGGTCAGTGTTGTTCCTGTCTTTGCTCCCCAGGGGTAATTTTGTGCAATGTTTTTTTACCTATGGTTGGTTGAACCTGAGGATTTAAAAAATATATTGTTAGTATAAAGTTAATGTACAGAGAGATTACCGTTACATAAGTCAGGTAAAGAGTACATTTCTTTTTGGACAATGTCACCCCTTCCCTCATTCTCTCCCAATTGTAACACCTACAAGTTATATAGTTCATTTTCAACATAGGGTCTAGTGAACACAATGGCCATATTTGTTCACCCTTTGTCCCTCTATTTCTATGCCCCCACCCTCCCAAAGACGAACAAACAAGGTAAAAAGAAAACAAAAACCGCAGCAAAAAAAGTCACGTTTCCATTCCATTCTTTTCAATAAATACTATTTTATATGATCAGATGCCCATAGGCATTGCACCTTTGTGTTCTTCTAAGAATATCCTCCTTTGGTCTTACTGTGTGTGAATGCTGAGAGTCCTGTATAATTTATCATGTGCCAGTATATTTTAGGTCTGGCTTCCGCTTACCTCACTTAACATGATTTGTTCCTAGTCCATCCATTTCCCTGTAGATGACATAGTATTATTCTTTGTCATGGCTGTGTAAAATTCCATTGTGTATAGGTACCACCTTTTTTGATTCACTCATCCATTATAGCATGTCTGGGAATAAGAGCCTGAGGATATTTAACCCTTGGATACTCAGGGCTGATTGTACTAAAAATATAGTGAAACTAAACTTGCCAAGATTGCTGTGGTACTGATAACTGAAGCAAAGAATCTTTTTGGAACTGTGGATGATATATAAAAAATGATGCCACACTAGTCTTCCTGTTGAACACAGTGTGTTCAAAGAAGGAGGTGTGAAGCAGGTTTGCAGGAGAAGCTGAGACTGGGCAAACCTCTTAGAAAAAGGCTATTGTGCCAGGTGAAAAATAGAAGCACAGTTTAGTTTTTTGGGGTCAGTGAAGATGGAGGGCAATGGGAAGACTGTGAGAAATACAGCTTTTTAGCATTATTATCCTAAATTTGTTCATGTATGAGGTAAAAGAACAATATCATTTTGTACAGCTGTTATCTGGCCTCAAATGAGCAAGAGTCATTCAGCAACATAATTTTAGATTTCAAAGGACCAATGAAAATTAAAAAGCACTATCCAATCTGATGCTGGTAGCTCACCTCTGTAATCCCAGCTACTCAGGAGGCTGAGATCTGAGATCTGGGCACAAAAGCTTGTGAGGCTCTTGTCCCCGATAAACTACCAAAAAATTCAAAGTGGGCCTATGGATCAAGTGGTAGAGAGCTAGCCTTAAGCAAAAGAAGCTCAAGGACAGCACCCAGGCCCTGAGTTCAAGCCCCATGACTGGCATGAGATTGGGGTGGGGGGGGCAGGCAAGGAGGAGGGGAGAGAGAGTCATTTTATAAAAGTAGAAGGGTAGCTCTCTTTCTCTTTTTTTCTCTTCTTCCTGATCTTCTGTCTCCAGGCACGCCTCCATTTCCTGCAGGCCCTCAGTTTGCTCTCCCCCAATAAACTTTTCTGCCTAAAAAAAAAAAGAAAAAAAGTAGAAGGGTTGAGTTATAATCATGAGAGCTGTGATATGATAGAAATTATTATTTTTAGCCTGACAAAGTAGAGCACACCTGTAGTGCCAGCACTTGGAGGCTGAGGGAGCAGATTCAGGCCAACCTGGCCTATATAGTGAGAGACCTGTTTGGAAAACCGACTGAGGGAGGCAGGGAGGAAAGGAAATGTTTACTGTTATCTTTATCAGGAAATTGTAGCAAGTGACGCTTAGAGGTGACTCCATGATTAACTATGTTCTGAACAGTGGCTAATGCTAATGTTCACTGAGCAATTTCCGAGTATAAGCAACTGTTAGAAATGTTTTGCCTGTAATTAACTCCTTCCAGATAACAACCAATACTTTTCTATTTTGAGTGAGATCCTAGGTTGACCTGCCCTCTGCCCTGCAGCTGGTTTACAGTGGGACCAGGATTTGCTTTAGGGCTCTTGAGTTTTCACCTCTAAGATGTCATGTGCTCCTGGGGTCTCAAAGGTCATTTCACATGGAATGGGGATTCCAGGATCCCTTGCTGCCTGCATGGCCCAGGAGCCCATCACCAGCTCCAGTTGGTACTGGGGAAGGTCCAGTTTTCTTCCTGCTGGGGACCTACCACCAACAGGGGTAGTCCTTAGTTCAGGGAGTATTTTTATTTATGGTATACCACCAACTATCATCAGAGGTTGCAGTTTATGTATGAAGCCTTGGAGAATTTTCAGAGGTCCTTGACTAAGTGAATCAGAAACATGCAGGAATGTGTCTGGGTGTGCCTCTGGGAGAGGTGGACTTCACAGATGAGCCAAGGGAGAGATGGACTTCACAGATGAGTTAAGCCAGACTCCAGCAATCGGTAATCAACCATCAGCCATCCAGCCCGTCCAGCCTTTAGCTGTGCTAAAGACTCTAGCTGATGTGTCTTATATAACCCTTGATTGATCCAGCTTCCTCAGGTGCACTAAGGAATATCTCTGCTTTCTTGGACTCCAGCCTTCAGGGAAGGGTGCTAGAAGCAGTTTAGCAGGTCTTTGTGGGGGAAGAGAGCAAGCACTGGGAGAGTGGGTCCTGGAGAACAGGAGAATCCTTGGCATGGGAGGTGGGGGAGGGTGGAACACAATCCAGATTGGGGATCAGACCTCAAAGGTCTTTCACTGATGCTTCTGTCTACAAGACATGGGCAGTGTCCACATTTAGGGGGACTTTGAAGTGTCAAATGTCAGTCCACAAGTCAGTGTCAACCCCATAGCTATTGTCTTCATGCCAGAATGTGTCTCCTTCCTCCCAGAAAAAAGAAAAAACAAAAAAACAAAAAAAACCAGGATTTGGAAAAAAATAGGTTTCTATATAAAACCTTTGATCCACAGGAGCATTTCAGCCAATTTTGCTGAGAGTCTGGTTACCCAATTCACCAATTACATTTTTCTCCAAGGGAATCCCTAACTAGGGCAGACTGACATCAGATCTTTACTTCTGTGAGGTCATCCTTGAAGTTTACTTCCACAACTCCTCTTTCCTTTTTTTTTTTTTTCTTTTGGTGGTGCTGGGGTTTGAATTCAGGACCTTATGCTTGTTTATTGTGCATGTTCATTGCTAGTGCTTCATCACTTGAGCCACATCTCCAGCTTATTTGTTGCTAGCTTAGAGACAATCTTTCAAAACTTTTCAACCCTTTAGATCTTGATGAAATCCTGACTCTCAGCCTCCTCCTGAGTAGCTAGGACTCCAGGTATAAGCCACTGGTGCCAGCTTCCTCCTCTTTTTAAAATTTAATTTTTAAATTTAATTTCCCAAAGGCAAATTTCCTTGAACATATGCTTCTGTTCTTTTCACTAACAAGGTGTGACTGACCCTACCATGCCATGTTTGGTGACTGCTCTCTGGGCAGTCACTGCCCTGAAACAATAGTTCGTTTTCCAGTGTCTTCTGATCTCTTGAGAAGAGGCTGCTGACCTCTCTCCCTTTTCCTGGGCTTTAGCCACACAATGATTTCACTTTTCACTAGTGAAACAGTTTTCAGGTTTTGTCATCCAGAGCCATACTTTCTTTATATGCTGACTTGTCTGCAAGGGAGCCCAACTAACTTTAGAAAGAAATGTTTTCTACCTTCCATGTAATCATTAAAACCAATTTGTGTGTGTGTGTGTGTGTGTGTGTGTGTGTGTGCGCACGCGCACGTGCCAAACTGGAGCTTGAACTTAAGGCCTGGGTGCTGTCCCTTAAGATTGTTGACTCAATGTTGGTGCTCTACTATTTCAACTACAACTCCACTTGTTTGTTTTTTTTAATTTTAATTTTTTGGTGGTTAATTGAAAGTAAGAGTCTCATAGACTTTTCTGCTCGGTCGGCCTGGCTTCAAACCTCAATCAGATCTCAGCCTCCTGAGTGGCCAGATGGCAGGTGTGAACACCACCAGTACTCAGTTATTTTTAATGTTTTTAATCTTTAATTTTTAAATACCTTATATATATATGTATAATTTTTTTTGTCGGCCATGGGGCTTGAACCCTGGGCCTGGGCACTGTCCCTCAGCTCTTCAGCTCAAAGCTAGTGCTCTACCACTTGAGCCACAGCACCACTTCCAGTTTTCTGGTGGTTAATTGGAGATAAGAGTCTCATGAACTTTCTTGCTCAGGCTGGCTTTGAACCATGATTCTCAGATCTCAGCCTCCTGGGAAGTTAGGATTACAGGTATGAGCCACCAGTGCCCAGCCATATAAACTTAAACTTTTAAGAACATTATTCCAGTTTTCATCTCATGTTTCCAATCCATTATTGAATACTTAGGCTTTCTGAATTAGGCTGATGAGTGTTCATGGTAGACTGGACTTCACCTGGTTCATACAGCTTCCTTTATTCAGTCTGACAAGGTGAACTTGAAATACGGCATTAGAAGTTGTGAGAGTCTTGTTGTTTCTGAATTTTTTCATTGGGTACACACAGGTCTTATGAAAGATAAATTTTTCTAAAGCAAAGAGCAGCTCAGGCCTGACCAGGATCTCACAGCATTTGAATGAGGATTAGAGCTGGAAGCCTGGCTCAGCTACTGCCACCGAGGGACTATGGGAAGCTTACACAACTTCTCTGAGCATCAATAGTAATATTCACATGGCAGGGTTGTTATTTTATGTTTTATTTTGTTTTTGATCTGTTACTGAACAGCCTTCCAGCCACCCATTTTGTTCTTTCTCTTTCTTTTTTCCTCTCCCCCACCCCCCCCTCTTCATAGTAGTGAGATTTGAACTCAAGGCCTCATTCTTGCTGGGTAGATGCTTTAGCTGAGCCAGGCAGATGTCTTTGTGCACAGAAAGACATGAAGCCATGACTGTCAATTCTGAATGATAATGACATCTTTGTGCACATTATGAGCTTGACGTTTTTGTCATGATTCCACAGAAGACACAAAAACTCAAAGCAGATTATACTTTCATTTATCAAAGTAACCAATAGAACACAATGACTCTTCTTGCAAATTTCTGAAAATACTTTAAAGATTAAAATATCAAAGATGGAGCCAGGTGCTAAGTGCTAGGTGCTGGTGACTCATACCTGAAACGTTAACTTCTCTGGAGGTTGAGATCTGAGGGTCAAGATTCAAAGCCAGCCCAAGGAGATACATCTAAGAGACTCTTATCTCCAACTAGCAAAAAGCTGGAAAGTGGGGGTGTGGATCAACTGGTAGAGCACCAGCTTTAAGAGAAAAAGATAATGGTGAGTGTGATGCCCTTAGTTTAAACCCCCCGCACCAACACACACACACACACTATAAAAGACAAGTGAGTCCTCTTCTCCCCTCCTCTGCCCCAGTGCATACACATTGCAGTTGAGATCCACACAGGCTGAGAGAGCTCTGACATTTCAGCGGACTGTGTCCCTGTTCCTAGCTCAGAAGTTCTGGGAAGGGTAAACCTCACTCAGAAAGGAGGCCAGGCTTTGGGCTTGGAGAACATTTTATACTTGTCTCATACTCATTCGTGGTGTGTGTGTGTGTGTGTATGTGTGTGTGTGTGTGTACATACCAGTACTAGGGCTTAGGCCTTTGGCACTCTCACTAAGCTTTTTTAATCAAGACTGGCTCTCCACCACTTGAGCCACACTTTCATTTCAGGCTTTGTTTTTTTTCCTAGTTCATTGGAGAGAAGTCTCAGGGATTTTTGTCTGCCTGAGCTGAGCTGGCTTTGAGTCATGATACTCAGATCTCAGCTTCCTGAATAGCTAGGATTATAGATACCCAGCATCATCTTCATTCTCTATCATCTTGCATCCGCAATAATCTCACTTGAAGATGTTTGAGGAAGCCAGTCCTTAGGCAGGGAAGGCACCCCCGGTTCAACACTTAAATTTTCAAAAACTTTCTTTATGTTTAGACCACATATACAAAGGGATCAAGTCAAATAACTTTCAATTCTGGGAAAACACACACACACACACACACAGTGGTATTTCAGCAAAATAAAATGTATAATTTTGGTTAGTTTGGTGGGTGTCTCAGGACTTTCTAATCAAGAGCTGATTTTTGCAGCCGACACTGGCATCCCTCCAGGTATGACTTCAGCGTGGGTGACAGTAACGCTGTGGGAGATGATGCATCTCCCACGTGGTGTTCAGGATACCTTCCATCTGGAACCTGGCTTGGGAGACCACGCACCAGCCTTCAGTTCTATTCCTGCCTCATTAATACATGGATGATGGCTGGGACAGCTATAGAGCAATAGCCCTTGTAAGGCAAAGTGGAATATGAAGAGACCAGTTTTAATTTGGTGTTAATATGTTCAGTAGGCCGTATGTGATTTTAAGCAGGTCATGATGAAAAGCTCTCTTCTTCCTCATACAAGGTCAAGGGTCATATAGAGTGACAGAGTTTCATCTCTCCTACACTCATTTATCTTCCTCCTCCTCCTTCTCTTCTTCTTCCTCTTCTTTCTCCTTCTTTTCATCCCTCCTCCTCCTGGACTGGTCTACTCTTTCTCTGTGGCTCTTGTTTTTTCCTTTTGGTGCCAGTACTGAGGCTTGAACTTACTTAGGTCCTTGTGTTCTTGCTTAGCTTTTTTTTTTTTTTCTCTGCTCATGGCTGACACTTGCTTGAGGCACACCTCCACTTCCAGCTTTTTGCTAATGAATTGGACATAAGAGTCTTGGAGTTCTCTGCCTGGACTTGCTTCCAATAGTGATCCTCAGCCTCCTCAGCATCTAGCATTGCAGATGGGAGCCACTAGTCTTTTTCATCCTTGCTAAAAAAAAAAAAAAAAAAAAATTAGGATTCTGTCTCTCTATGCCTCTTCCATCTGTGCCCTATTTTCTGCCAAAAATACAGCCCATTGCAGACCCTCACTGCTCCTATCCCTATGTTAATATCCATTTGTCATACCCTCTCTTTCCTTTCAGTTACTCAGGCCTTCTGGAGGAACTGAAATCCATGTTCTTGGACAAGGAAACCTTCATCCTAATGCACCTGCTTGTGAACTCTCTCACCCCAGCCCCTTGCTTGTGTGTCCCCTTCAGCCTGACACCTAGCACTCCATATCCCATTCTCTCCCTCACTCCCTCTCTCTCTCACCCTCCCTCACCACCCCCTTCCCTGACCTTCCTTGCCTCTTTGTGAGCAGGCCACATGGAACCAGTGCCCCTTCACAGGGATTCTCCTGACCACTTACCCCCACTCCATTTCCACCAGCTAACCTGAGGTCATGACCTCAGGGTTCTCAGTCTGTGAACATCCCAATGTCCAGGGCTTCTCTTCCATGCCTGTGAGCAGACTGGTCCGCTTTCTGGTTATCTTTACAGCAAAATGTGAGGGAACTGTACTTTCATCTACTTTTAGGAAGGATCTGTCTATGTTTCTGTCTGTCCCTTTCACACATGCGCATGCACATGTCAGCCATGTGATGGTCACATGCATGAAGGCCCACAGGCCTTCCCCTTCATTGTTCCTTGGCCCCTGTAAGTTGCACAATGTCCGTGCTTGGGGGTTAGTCGTGAGGAGCTCTGCACGCCCCCTGCCCTGCCTCTTACCACCCGTGTGTCTGGCTCTGCAGGACTTGTCCTACAAAGAGAGGCACTGGCATGAGGGCTGCTTCCACTGCTCCCAGTGCAAGAGTTCGCTGGTGGACAAACCCTTCGCGGCCAAGGAGGAGCAGCTGCTCTGCACCGATTGCTATTCCAACGAGTACTCGTCCAAGTGCCAAGAATGTAAGAAGACCATCATGCCAGGTCAGGTTGCGCTCTGTCCTCAACAGAGGAGATGCCACAGGGCCTCTTGTCACCGAGGGGATTCTGAGGGCTGGCATTGGCTAGGCGAGTGCTCACGTCAGTCACCCAGTCACCAGTCTATAGCTGAGGCCCATGGTGGAGACTTCCCCAGATGCAGTTCAGATCCACGTGGCCTCAGACACTATCATCGACACTCTGGTGTTGTTCCTGAAGCTGCAGAGATGATTTCCAGAAATTGAAGAAGCAGGGGCGATGAGTAGAATCTGGACCCCTGGAGAAGGGTTGTGGGTGGATACTGGAAATGAAGGAAATCTTTGGGGTATTTTACACAGTTGATTAAAAAAAAACAACAACTCATTCTTGGGTTTTAACACAGGGTCTAGGCGCTTGTCCCTGAGCTTTCTTATTGGGGTAGAATTTAGGTTTATAACAAGACACCTGTCCCAAGTGAAAACTCCCCATCAACCTGTACCCCTCACAGATCAGTTTCTTGAAGATCCTACAAAATATCAAACCATTGCTAGCCATGCCTGTAATTGTAGCTATTCAGAAGGCTGAGGATCACCATTTGAAGCCAAGCCCAGGCAGAAAATTCCTTAAGACTAGAGTACTAGAGGCATGCCACCATGAATGAAAAAGTGAGAGTTTGAGAGTGAGAGTTTGAGAGTCTGAGTTCAATCCCCAGTGCATATCCCCTCCCCGTCTCCCCGCACGCCCCCCTCCCCCCCGCCCACCCGCCCACCCGCCATATACACCAGTTCTTGTCAACTCCTTGGGAGAGGTCTCCACAGATGCCTTGGAACAGGCTCAAGAATGGACACCATCTAGACCTTCACCCAGCTAGCTTTCTGTTTCCTTGCCTGTCTGATAATTCGGAATCATACCACTTCCTCCACAAAGATTTCCCTCTGCTGGAGATTGCATGGCACCAGTTATCTTAGCAGAAGGTGCTCTCCTGCCCCCTGCTGGCAACCGTGTATAATAAGTTCAGAACTGTAAGCCCAGCGCTCAGTAGCTCTTAGATTGCCTCTCAGAATCTACCTGCCCAATGCCTTCCCTATTGGGAGACTTTCCCAGCACAGGGGTTGATATGGCAAACTTCAGAGCACACCAAGGATGTGCTTTAGTTAGGACCATAACTGCCCCCTTGTCACTAATCCAGTTGTTTCTGGCCAGCCTGATCGGAGTGAAGGTCAGATATTAAAGGAACAAGTAGTAAAGGCATACATGGGTAAAGAAACCCCAGGAGGCTAGGGATAACCATCCTAAAATGTGTGTTAAACTCTTTCTGCCATTTTTTTACCATTTTATCCAATTGCTTGATGTAGTATTTGTTTCAGAATCTGTCCCTTTAGGGTTAAATTCCAGATAATAACCTCAGCTTTGAGGTTACAAACATCATCCACACATATCCCGCATATTTTATAGACATCTATGTGTGGTGGAGACCGAATGTCTGGTATTGGACACTTGAGAAAGTGGCCCAAGAATGACACCTAACAAAAAAAAATAATTCTCAACGCATTCCTAAGTTCCCCAGACATGGAAATTCTGCTCCTGTATTTTAACCAGTTGGAATACAGTCTTAACTTAGTGGTTTGGATCATCATTATTATGTTTGGATTTCTAGCTAATAGCTAGGTTGTAGGCTCCTGAATGCTACCTGCGTGCTTCCCTGGTCTCAAGCATACAATCTCATTCCAGCCATTACTCCATTCCACGATGAGGTCTTATGTGTGTACCTATCCTGCCATAGTCCCTGTCCCTTATGTAAGGCCAGGGCTGTACATTTTTTCCATTAAGAACTAGATGATCCAGGAGTGGTGGATCATACCTGTAATCCCATCACTCAAGAGTCAGAAACTGGAGGATCTCAAGTTCTAAGCCAGCTATGGCTATATAGTGAGACCCTGTCTCAAAAAAACAAAACAAAGAACCACCAGATAGTTTGAGGCTTTTTCAGACTGTAAAGTCTCCATCACAGCTACTCACCATAGCTACTCTGTACAACTGCATAACAGTACATTACTACACAACAGTAGACAGTGGAAGTAAATGACTTGGGTGTAACAGTTCTTCCATAAAACCTCCTTGATGGGGGGGTCTTTGTGGGGCTGGAGGTGTGGATCAGTAGCAGAGTATTTGCCTGGTTATGCAGGAGGCGTAGGCTCCATTTTCAGTGCCTCAAAACAACAAAAAATAATTAAAGCACAAAAAATAAAACCTCTGAAAATACATGTAGGATTTTGGCCCATGGGCCACACTTAGTGGACTAGCCCCTGAGCCATCCCGGGTATAAGAAACATTGTTCTATTTCCTGTTCTGTCACATTCATTTCCTCAAGTCTTTCTTCTGCTTTATACTGTGTGTGTGTACATCTTCTGTCTTGAATTAGCTCATGCTATAAATATGCATATATTTTTTTGCGGGGGGGGGGGGGGCTGGGGAGAGGGGAATAGGAAAAATACCAGTTAACAAATGTGGAGAACTTAATGTGAGCGAAAGTAGATGGTGATTCTGACGTGAGCCAAAAAGCGTTTCTCTTTAGGACATGGCTGGCTTAGAGGAGTGAACGATGGAAACATATCAAGTAGTGGCACATGATGTCCCATGGCATAGAGCCTGACACATGAACATGCATCACCACTTGGTGTAGCCAGTTGCATAAAGCGAGTGTTGTAAGTTCCTCAATCCATCCACTCCCCAGCCCCTTCCATCTCTTGGAAAATGTTTATTAACAAAAGTGCATCAGGAACTTGCATACTAGTCCACCCTCCCACTCCCTTGGAGGATCTGTTCCCAGAACCCGAGTGGATGCCTAGAAACAAATAGTGTCCAACTCTATAGATTAGGTAAGGCAAGGTTTACATGAATACAAGCAGTGTGATACCATGGTTAACTGATCTGATAACCAAGTTTGCCAAGTGACTAATAGGTGGCTAGCATATACCGTGTAGATACCCTGAACAAATGAATGATTCAGGTCTCAGATAGCCTGGGTCAGACAACATGACATTTCTTCACACTAACCAGCATGCAATTTGAGAATAACTGGCTCTGGGCACTGGTGGCTCACACCTGTAATCCTAGCTTTTCAGGAGGCTGAGATCTGAGGATTGAGGCTCAAAGCCAGCCTGTGCAGAAAAGTCCCTGTGAGACTCTCATCTCCAACCACTCAAAAACTGGAAGTGGAGCTGTGGCTCAAAGTGATAGAGTGCGACATTTGAGCAAAAGAACTCAGAGAAGCTGGGCGCCGGTGGCTCACGCCTGTAATCCTAGCTACTCAGGAGGCTGAGATCTGAGGATCACGGTTCAAAGCCAGCCCTGGCAGGAAAGTTCATAAGACTCTTATCTCAATAAACCGCTAGAAAACCGGAAGTGGTGCTGTGGCTCAAGCGGTAGAGCGCTCACCTTGAGCTGAAGAGCACAAGGACAGCGCCCAGCCCAGGGTTCAAGCCCCACGACCGACAAAAGAAAGAAAAAACTCAGGGACAGCACCCCAGGCCCTGAGTTCAAGCCCTACAACCACAATTCCCTCCCCGGCCCACGGACACACACACACATACACACACATACATAAAGAAGAAGTGTTTCTTGTTTACTTGGATGGTTCATTTCTGGAACTTGCCATTTACTATTTTCAGTTTGAGACTGCTCAGAGGTCACTAAAGCCACAAATTGGAGGACCGCTGTAGTCCCTGTATGTCAGGTTGTCCCCCAGAAAGGCTAGACTGAGCTGTGCCAGATTCCTCTTGGTATTTTGTAATTCTGAATCCCTTTTTTAAAAATTCCTAACCATATATAACAATCAAATGTCAAGTGCTTCCTGTGTACATGCATAGGAGGTAGGTGTATTGCATTGAATCAAAAGACAAAGCCCTGTCCCCCACATTTGCATGCAAACCTTTGGGAGCTGAAGAGACTTGCTCCAGTCTCAAAGTCAGATATAGCCAGCCCTGTTTTGATCGCAGATTGCTGAGACTGCAGGCCAGTCTGACGGTTGTGCTGTTTTCATTCTGACTACAGGAACTCGCAAGATGGAGTACAAGGGCAGCAGCTGGCACGAGACCTGCTTCATCTGCCACCGCTGTCAGCAGCCCATTGGAACCAAGAGTTTCATTCCTAAAGACAATGAGAATTTCTGCGTGCCCTGCTATGAGAAGCAATACGCCCTGCAGTGTGTTCAGTGCAAAAAGGTAGGGCAGTGCTCCCTGGGGCTTGGCTTGTCCTTGTCAGTTTGTCTCCATGGTCCATGATCATGTCCCCTTCTGAAGGAAAGACTGCCTGTGACACATACTGGAATGAAAGCTGACCTCTGTATTCTCATGAGCTTCCATTCATTTTATGACCTGGGTTGTGCTCTGGTCCTTCTCAAAGAAATAAGCACTGTGATGCTCTGTGAGAAAAATCCTTTAGCCTGCCTTCTTTGAGAACATTCCAAATATCAGGTCACTCTTATGACCTGATCCTAGAGAGCACCTTTGTTCTCAAAGCTTTGTCAAGCTGATGGGGGAATAACAGGTTAGGTACTGGTCCCTTAAGCCTATAATCTTAGCTATTCAGGATGCTAAAAGCTGAGAGGGGGGATTTGAAACCAGCCCAGGCAGAAAAGTCTATGAGATTCTTATCTCCACTTAACCTGTAAAAAGCTGGAAGTTGAACTGTGGCTCAAGTGGTAGAGCACCAGCCTTGAGCAGAGCTCAGACCTTGAGTTCAAGTCCCAGTTACCCACCTTACCCGACACACACACACACACACACACACACAGAATGGGGAGAAGGGGGTAGGTGGATGAGGGAGAGGAGAAGATGTGGAAGGGAAGGGGTAGGAATAAGGGGAGAAAAAATGGAGTGAGAGAGGAAGAGGAGGCAGCAAGTAGGAAGGAATGAACATGTGAGAGAATGGTGGAGGAGGTGCTCCGTGGAGAAGGGACAGATCTTCATTAAATGATCAACTTGAATATGAGCTACTTCTGTCATGACGGTTGGGTTACAGAAAAGAAGTTGCACACCTGCAGAACACCATGTCGCTCCTTCATGTGTCCTTCAGAGGGCAGCCTAGTTTCCTGCTGCGTTCTCTGTCACACACAGAGATGGCTCCAAAGCTTGCGTAGCTCCGAGGGTCTCCATGTAGTTAGGATCTGTACCAGCTCTTGAGCAGAGTTCCGCTGTGCATTTGCATTTGTCTTACATGGGATTTTGGTATGCTCTGGTTTCTTCGACTTCTTCTGGGGTATCTTTTTTGTGTTCTGTAAGCACCTTCGGGTTGGGGGACAGCATGGTTTTCAATGGTAGAGGTGCTTGTGTGGGGCCCATTATGTCCACAAGCTTAGCAAGTGCAGAGAGTGGCACATCCAGGTATTTGGTTCACTGGGTGTAAACCACGCCCAGGACCTACATTTGGCTCCCAAACTTCAGTGTGCTCTCTGCATTTGTGAGCCTGGAAGCAAAAATCTAATCCTTAGGGGGCCACCAACTGAATGGAGCCTGTTTGGGATGAGTCCTCTGCCATTCTCATGGGAGATAATACGCACTGCTTCTCTACAATGATAGTGTCCAGACACTTGATGGCTTATACCCTTGTTCACATCCATCCCCTTTTTTTTTAATGTGCTGATGCTGATTCTTATACCCTTGTTCATATCCACCCCTCCCCCCCCCCCCCGCCTTTTTTTCTGTGCTGATGCTGAGGTTTGCACTCAGGAACTCATGATCTCACTTGGCTTTTTTACTCGACTGGCATTCTGCCACTTGAACCACACCTCCATTTCTGGCCTTTTGCTGGTTAACTGGAGATAAAAGAACTGGGATCATCAGATCTCAACCTCCTGAATAGCTAGGATTACAAGCATGAGTCACCAGTACCTGACTAGACAGGCTTTCTTAAAATGAACAGAGAAGCCAGGTGCCAGTAGCTCATGTAATCCTAGCTATTCAGGAGGCTGAGATCTGAGAATCACGGTTCAAAGCCAGCCTGGGCAGGAAAGTCCATGAGACTCTTACCTCCAATAAACCACCAGTAAATCAAAAGTGGCGCTATAGCTCAAGTGGTAAAGTGCTAGCCTTGAGCTGAAGAGCTGAGGGACAGTGCCTAGGCCCAGAGTTCAAGCCCCACAACCGACAAAAAAAAAAAAATGTGTTTGAAACCTCCTAACTTGTATGGTTTTGTGGGGTTTTCTAAGCCAAATAAGTAGTGAAATCATTTTCACAGCTTAACTCTGAGCACTGATCTGTTCCTCTTTTTCTCAAGATCCAAGGGTGTTACTTCTACAACCCTCCCTCCTGCCATCCCTGCCCACCTGTGTGGGCTGCTCACTTGCAGAAATGAAGGCAGCATGTTCTTATGGGATGCACATCAGGGTGTATATGTCCCCTAAATGTTAGAGTATTCATTTACACCAGAGTCATCTTTGAACAAAGCCCCAGGGCAGCAGGAACCTGAGTCTAGACAAGATACTCCCAGACTTTGGATTAGATGGAACTTACTGTATTGTCCATCCAGCCAGGTGGCTATTGACATGTATGCTATAGAGTAAATATATTGAAAGGACCTGGACTAAGCTGTGGAGTGGAGGTCGGGGGTTGGGTATGGGATTCTCTAAGGAAGCAGTGCTGAGGCTGAGCTGAACCTGAGTTGGCTGATGGGGTGTAGGGAGGGGTGAGGGGTGAGGTATAGGACTAGAGGTGGAATTACAGGTAGAAGAGACACCTTATGTATGCACACCTTCTGGATTCCCATTATTTTCTATAAATATTCCTGGGGAAAGGAGAATCACAGAAATGTTGGGGGGGATAAAGGGTGAACCATTAATAGTAATACTCACTTTAAATTTGGGGGTAGGTCCATTGTAAAGCATTCAATATTTCATAAATTAAAGGATTCTGAAGTTTACAAACGATTTAAGAAGCCATTAATAAAGAGAATGACTCAAAAAAAAAGCAAGCAAAGCAAGAGGGTGAGGCCCTATACCAGGCTTTGGTAGCTCATGCCTGTTGTAATCCTATCTGCTTAAGGAGGCTGAGATCTGAGGATCTCAGTTTGAAGTCAGCCTGGAGAAAAAGGTCTGTGAAACTCATTTCCAGTTAAGCACCAAAAAACTAGAAGTGGAACTATGGCTCAAGAGCCACAGCCTTAAGCAAAAAGCTAATGGAGAGCACCATGGCCCTGAGTTCAAGCCCTAGTACTGGCTTAAAGAAGAAAGAAGTACACAGAGTTGTTTCCATGGGAGGTAAGGTTTGTAGAACAGTTTCTTCATGACTTTGAACAAACTGGATGTTTTTTGAGTGAGGCTCACACCTCATCCATTTCCAACAGTGGAGGCAGAGGGTATCTGGTAAGGATAGAGCCACACTAACTCTCGCTGTCTCACCAGCCCATCACCATGGGAGGTGTCACTTACCGGGATCAGCCTTGGCACAAGGAGTGCTTCGTGTGCACAGCCTGCAAGAAGCAGCTGTCAGGGCAGCGCTTCACAGCCCGGGATGAGTTTGCCTATTGCCTGACCTGCTTCTGTGATTTGTATGCGAAGAAGTGTGCTGGGTGTACCAACCCCATCAGCGGTGAGTATCCTGGGGAGACCTGCCTGTGACCACGCATGGGTCATCTGCCTTGTGTAACATCTGAAGGTCAAATACGGCCTGGATTTTGTCATGTGGTAGTGTTGATGTCCTGAAACTTCCCTCCCTCCAGGCCTCCTTGAAGCTGTTCTCAGCATGCCTTTCTCCTTCCCACTTTTCTGTCCTTGGTATCTTGCCTACACATCAGCCGGTGACTTCTTCCCCCATAACCCACCTAGTAACTGGAAGCCTGTGGCCTGCTGAGCATGGTGAAAATTGGCATTCTCAGGTTTAGCAGCAGAGCTGGCTCTTAGAGGTCTTATGGGTGTGTGTGTGTGTGTGTGTGTGTGTGTGTGTGTGTGTGTACTGGTTCTTGGGCTTGAACTCAGAACCCTGGCATTGTCCCTTAGCTTTTTGATGTATTTTGCTTCAGGATGGTCAATGGTACACTCCATTTAGCCTTGATATTATAGTGGGGGAGGGCACCTTACACTTTCGATGGAGATTGGTCATCAAACACGAGTCAGAAGTCAAAATGAGTTACTATCTTGATTAAAAATAATGGAGATAAGCTGGGTACCATTGGCTTATGCCTTGTTACTCAGGAGGCTGATAAAGATCACTGTTCAAAAGCTAACCTTTCCTGGCTGGAAAGTCCCTAAGATACTTATCTCCAGTTAACCATTAAAAAGCCAAAAGTGGCTGTGTGACTCCAGTGCTAGCCTTCAGCACAAAAGGTCAGAGGCATTGCCCAGGTCCTGAGTTCAGGCCCCAAGACCAGCATATACACAAAAAAATATTGGAGGTAGCCTAGCCCCAATGGCTCTTGCCTATAATCTTAGCTACTCAGAAGGCTGAGATTTAAGAATCATTGTGATCCAAGAATCACTATTCAAAATCAACTTGAACAGAAAAGTCCATGAGACTTTTATCTCCAATTAACCACCAAAAATTTGTAAGCATAGCTGTGGCTCAAGTGGTAAAATGCTAGACATGAGCAAGAAAGCTCAGGGACAGTGCCTAGGCCCTGAGTTCAAGCTGCAGACTCAGCACATACACAGAAAGTATATACTGGAGCCTAGTGTGTAATTCAGGAGTAAAGTGTGAATGTATTAGACTTTGGCAATGCAAAGGTAGACTCTGGCTCCCATCTAGCTATGCAGAAGGCTGAAACCTAGAGGACTGTGTTTCAAAGCCAACCCAGGCAGAAAAAACTCAAGTGTCTATTGCCCAATTAACCAGCAAAATGTTGGGCTCAAAGCATGGCTCAAGTGATGGTGCACCATCCATGAATGAAAAAACCAAGTGAAGTCAGGTGCTGGTGGCTCACACCTGTAATCCTAGCTACTCAGAAGGCTGAGATCTAAGAATCTTGGTTCAAAGCTAGCCTGGGCAGGAATGTCTGTAAGATTCTTATCTCCAGTTAACCTCCAGAAAACTAGAAGTGGCACTGTGGCTCAAGTGGTAGAGTGCCCGCCTTGAGCTGAAGAGCTCAGGGACAGTGCCCAGGCCCAAAGTTCAAGCCCCCCATGACCAATAAAAAGAAAATGGAAAAAAAATTTAAAAAGCCAAGTGAAAGTACAAGACCTCAGGGTCTTGTTCAAACCCCAGTACTGGTGGGGAGAAAAGTGTCTTTCCAGCACTAGCACTTTATAGTGAGATCCTCCTGTGTCAGCAGCCCATCTTCCTCCATTGTGACCCTACCACTTTCCCTGTACCTGTGTTCCTTAGCTCCAGTTTCTAGAGATCATCTCAGGACTGGCCCTCTGCAGGACCAACCAGCCCCTTGCCATTATCACTCTTTCTATGAGGCCATTCAACCTTTTCCTCTTCCAACTCCCTGTCATGATTCATTAAATCACACATACCTGGAGCACCCAGCAAAGGCCTAAGAGAAACCTGCTCCATTTTCATGGAACTTCATTTCGGTGAAGAGCACAGTTAAGTAAACGAGTAGGTACTTTTCCATAGAATTCATCCCATTATTTCAGAGCTCCTGTCTGCATCTGCTTCCTAATGTTTGTGAGCACAAGGCTCTGCACACTAGCTGGTTATATTTGAATTCTCAGATCAGAGGCACTAAAAAGTCATCCTGTGTCCATCACACTTTGGAAACTGCCATGGATCAAACCAGAATTCCTTTCTCAGGCTCAGTTTTTCTTTCTCCGTCCTAGTTACACCCTGTCCATCCTCCTTCGCCCATCGTAAACTCTTCTCTGTTCGCAGGACTTGGAGGCACCAAGTACATCTCCTTTGAAGAACGGCAATGGCACAACGACTGCTTTAACTGCAAGAAGTGCTCCCTGTCCTTGGTAGGGCGGGGCTTCCTGACAGAGAGGGATGACATCCTGTGTCCTGACTGTGGGAAAGATATCTGAAGTCAACACGGAAGTGCATATAGCTGTGGTCTCACACGAGATTTATTTGTTTTCTCTCAACCAGGCAACATTGTGTTCTGGTGCTCAGCAGCCACCTCAAGTCTTTCCACTCTCACCACCCAAGCTATTTTCATGTTCACTGAAACCCTTTTCATCCTTTGTTCTAGTTTGGCCCTAGGAGAGAGAAAGCCCTTCTGTAAACCCTGGGTTTGAGTTGGTTTGGAATTTTTGTAATCAAGGAAAACAAACCCAACTGTAAACTCCCTGTTGAATGACGTCTTTATAAATGCATCTTCCTTTCACTGCCTATTTAATTTTTTAAGTGCAATTAACATTTGTCACAAACTTGAAAGTTTGCCCAGGAGTTGGTATCTGCAGCTCTATAACTTCCTGTTATGTAAAGCCGAGAGCAAGATTCTATGACTTAGAATAAAATTATTTAGAGCAAATTCTTTCATTGGTGTGGGTATGTGAAATAACGATTAGATGGTGAGGTTCTCAGAGTGAATAATGAATGGTTTTTTCACGTGGCCCAGAGATTGAAGCGCAGGTTTCAGTGCATCAGGGTGATGTTAACTGACATTCTATCACACCAGCTATTTAAAACTTAGTACTGTACACTGCCATGCCATTTTCTCTCTCTGCCTCCCTCCCAAGTTCTCTCTCTCAGGATGGAGTGCTCTACATTTGATGCATGAATAGCAAATGAACAGCAGAGAAGGAAGCCAGTGGCAGTGAAGCCAGGTCTCAGGTCACTTTCATGAGCAGAGCTGGGGCTCTGTGCTACCTGCATGGACCTAGATGTTACACTGTCCTGCCTTGTCTTCAATGTGAAGGATGTGAGCCGCTTGAAGCCAGAGACATACTCTCACTCATCCTGATCGTCTTAACACCCTAACAAGTGAGGGCAAACTGGAGCCTTGAGGATTTCTGAAAAGATAAGCCAGTAAAGAGAAAAACTCAGTCATAGTGCTGTGGAACTGACACTCCTACTTCAGCAGAATTCTGTAAATCACAATCTTGGTTTAGCAGTACACAGTTGGGAAGCATTGAGCCCATTTCTGGGAGAGAGCAGGATGCATTGTTTTTTGGAATGGTGGCCTTAGTGACCTTTGTCCTTTTGCTTCCTGAAACAATATGATTAAAAAAAAATTGTGCAGTCAGAAATCCAGTGGGAGGGGCTAGGAAGTGGCTCAGTGGTAGAGCACTTGCCTTGCATGCCTGAGGCCCTGGGTTCGATTCCTCAGCACCACATAAGCAAAAAGAAAAAAGCCAGAAGTGGCGCTGTGGCTCAACTGGTAGAGTGCTAGCCTTGAGCTGAAGAGCTGAGGGACAGCGCCCAGGCCCAGAGTTCAGGCCCCATGACCGGACCCCAAAACAAACAAAAAAACAACAACAACAAAAGAAATCCAGTGGGAACTGAGTTGTGCTAGCATATCTATGCTAGCATAGAGCTACACAATCAATTTCTTAATCTGGCTGGCGGCCACTGTGGGAAATGTTTGATAATGTGTGGGCTGGGTTTTCTGGATTTATAATGGACCAGAGTTTTTGCTTTGAGTCAATTCTACCCCTTCACTCCAGATTTCATTCTAAAACAGCTTACCTGTTCTTCATTAAAACCACAGATATACCACCACCTTACCTGACCTAAAATTCCACTTCCTGTTAACTGGAACAATCCTTCCTGGAATACCTATTCTGAACAAAATATATTTTAAATATATATTTTTAATTTTGGAAGCATTAGAACATGATCCAAAGCAGGAGGATAAGAGGAGTGAACATTTGTGAGGAGACAATGACACTAGGTGACCCTCCTGTTTTTATCTAGGGTGGGCCCCTGTGGGACTGTTGGAAACTGTTAGAAAGTCACTGGCTTGAAGAACCTGAGCCCATGTGGAAGAAACAGTCTCTGTTTCCAGTGGAGTAAATCCTGGGAAAGAGATCCCCAAGCTCTCTAATCTTTGGTAGTTGAGCTCGTCAGGAGCAGGGGTGGAAGTACACTTCAGGCAGCCTGGCCAGAACTAATGCCCTGGGGCCTGAGGAGTGTATACTAGGAATTAAGTGTGTGAAGAACTGGTGAGCCTCAAGTCTCTGAAAATGTCCATAAAATCAGACAAAAACATTTGGAAAAACCTACCACTAACTCTCAGCAAGAAGAGTAAAAGTCTACATATAGCCTTTGAGCCAACCTGTCCCATACTACTCTTAGCTCCATGGGCAAGCTGGCCTCTAGGTGGATAGGCCAAGAAGAGAAGGGCTTCCTTTCCTCCCAGCTGCTATTCTAGGGCTCTGCTTTAGGGGTGTCAGGCCTGGGGTTCTGACTGCTCTGCCCTAATCTGATCATAGGGTAGAGGTTCCCTATTGGGAGGAAGCAGTGTGAAAAGCCCCAGGACTACCAATGTACAAAGAGGGGATGCCACTCCAGAAGCAGGTTGCTGCCCAGCCCCCAGGGAGAGGCAGGCCTCACAATTCTAGTCAGCCTGAGGGGATTATTTCTAGGTACCAAGAACAGAAAACCTTGTGTCTAAGGAGCTTGTCAAAACTAAAACTGATCTTGGTGGCAAGCAATTCAGTAGGTGCTGATAGAACAGAAACTATGACAGAGGCAAAAAGCAAAATGGCAGAGCCAGTTCTGTTGAACATTATCAGACATATCAATAAAGTTTTCTAAAAACCAAATGAAATTCTGGAATTGAAAAAATATTAACTGAAACGAAAAAAATCCCTTAGAAGGGAGGGGCGCAATAATAGATTTGAGTTGGGAAAAGAAAAAAGAAATCAGTGAACATAAAGACAATATAAACTATAAATTTTAAAAAGAGCTCCTTAAAGAAATAGGAGATACCACATGTGACCAACAAAGAGAAAGACCAGGAGAGAAAAAGGAACCAAAAAGAAAAATCTTAACTAAGCTGAAAAATCCCCAAATACAATTGATTATTGTATTGATTAACAAACTCAGGAGGATAAAGAAGAGATACAAGTACCCATTGGGATTCAAAATTTTATACAAAGATAAAATGATACAGTTCTGTAGTTACAATGTAGTGTTGCACATGTATATGAAAGTATACAAATTTACAGGCAAAACAAAGCTATGGCAATACAAGTTAAGGACAGTAGTTACCTCTTTGGAAGAAACATGAGCGCCTCTAGATTGCTAGACACGTTCTGTATTGTGGGTTAGCAAACTATGGACTGTAGTTACCTATAGCTATACCTTTTATTCAGAGAAGCCCTACATTGTGTGTGTGTGTGTGTGTGCGCGCGCGCGCATGTGCATGTGCATGCGCGCACGTACTGGGGCTTAAACTCATAGCCTTGAGCTCTCACTTTATTTTTCCACTCAAGGTTGGCTCTCTACTACTTGAACCAAACTTCCAGTTAACAGCTTTTTCCTGGTTGGTTAGAAAGAAGTCTCTCAGATTTGTCTGCCCAGGATGGCTTTGATCCTCAGATCTGTCTCCTGAGTTCCTAGGGTGACGGCTATGAGCCGCCACCACCACCTAGCTTAGGGGCCCTACATTTTCTACATCTGGCCCTTTATAGAGAAAGCTTGCCAGCCCTGCCTTGTTGTCTACCTTCGTTTGGGGAGTGATTTCAGTGGATGGGAGCCAACATGTGTGCATGTGCATGTGTACACCACACACATGCATATTTTCACTGAGCTATATGAGTTAAAAATGACTATTCATTTATTTTACTGTAATAAAAATACATTGACTTGTGTGTTGTGTTTTAGTTTCTTGTAAATACCAAAAGCAAACTTGTTTGGCATTTGCTTGAATACTCTTATATGAAAACTTTGGGTTGTCTCCTTGATGCTTTTGTAGCAGTTCATACAGAGAAGTTACCTAGTCTCCTTGCAGCCTTGGACAACTGAATTATGCTCATCAATGCCCTTTAAAGATTTCTCTGTGTGTGTCTCTGAGACTCAGAATGTATCTTCCTGAAAAGATGATTTCCCTCACCACTGTCAGGTGCTGGGACTATGGTCAAGTCACTTCCTGCATTACTTCTACCATTCCGTAGATGTTGAAATCAAGCTCATTGAGAGCAAGCTTGCCTGTCCCCATCCCACTTTGTCCTTTATTTCTTCCCTATTCTTCCTTACTGCTTTCCTGTTCTTTCCTAGGTTGCTTTCTAGTTCATCTATGTGGTTTTGTTCCCTGATGTCATAGTTTGGAATGTTCCTTCCATTAGTCACCAAACTACTGCTGAGTTTCAACTAAGCATCAAAATATGGCCCTCTTCTCTGGATTCTGGCATTCTCTTAGGTTTTGCCTATGAAGTGCTTTTAATAATTTAAAAGAGGGGGGAGGGAAATGGAGGCATGTCTCAGTTGGTAGAGCACCAGTTAATGAGCAAAGAAAGCATCAGGTACCAAGCCCAGTCTCGCAAAAAAAAATTAAAAACATTTTTAAATGCAGAGTAAGAAGTCAGCGTCTTTTTCTCTATTTTGAACATATGAAAAACTTTATCATAAACTGTAATACTTCTCATTAATACAGTCTACAATGAGGTTTACATTGATTTTTATATACCTCAAGTGTCGTAAGCTTCAAGGTAGATCTAAACTATCTTACAACAAATACTCAAATCTGTGGCGTCACAGAGGATATTGTGAAATTCTTTTTTATAGTTGTATTTATTAGCACATTATATTGTGCATGTTATAATACATTATGTTTTACATATAGATAATTTCAAGTCAAATTTGCCCCCAAAAGCTTTTGATTTTTAGGTAGTTAACTTACTTCCTTTCTATGCCTGAGAACCTGCAATTTAAAAAGATACACAATAATGTAGTTGTGAAACTTTTTAAAGCTGTGTGAGACAACTTTAAATTCAAAAGATGGAGCTTTAATTCAAAAGAATTAAGAGACTCATTAGATATTTCAGCTGCATTTTTATTATATACCAGATGATCATGCTCAAAATTTACCTTCTTGTGTTAAGTGCTAAAATACCACTTTTCCAGTAATATTATTAAGGTATAAAGTAGGAACTTTAAATCAAGTTGTACTTTAATAGTATACTACATGTGTTTTTTATTTAAAGTAAGTTGGGCTAACTTAAATTTTTTATTTTAGATTTCCTGTTTTGTTTTTTTTTTGGGGGGGGAGGTGTCTGGTCATGTGGCCTGAACTCTGGGCCTGGTGCTATCCCTCAGCTCTTCGGCTCAAGGCTAGCACTGCCACAGTGCCACTTCTGGCTTTTTTTTCTTTTTGCTTATGTGGTGCTGAGGAATCGAACCCAGGGCCTCATGTATGCAAGGCAAGCACTCTACCACTGAGCTACCTTCCCAGCCCCTAGATTTCCTGTTTTAAAAGTAGAGTATGACCAGGTACCAATGGCTCACACCTGTAATCCTAGCTATGCAGGAAGCTAAGGATCAAAGCTCAAAGAGCTAGGGTAGGAAAGTCCACGAGACTTTTTTTTTTAATTTTGATTAAGTGATTATATAATTTCCCAAATTTCACAGTATTGTGGGATAGTGATGCTGTTAAAGTCACAAACACATTCTAACTTTCCTGGAGCAAATTGTCTACCACGGTTATTGTGAAATTCTTAAGAGTCTACCTTCAACCAAAACCATGATAATCAAATCACTGGGGTAACAGCAGTTTTACTTACCAGGCTGTCCCTCTGAGGACAGTGAGCATGGTCAACAGCTCAGTACATGTCTGTCATGTCTGTCTCTGAACAAAACTGATTGTGGCTTATCAATAGTGGGTTTTTGTTGTTGTTAATTTTGTGCCTATAGTGGTGCTTAAAGTCAGGGCCTCACTCTCTGGCTTATCTTTTTTCACTCCCAGTTGATACTCCATTCCTTCAGTTCCCCCAGTATCTTTAGTGAACACTTCACCTTGGGGAGCACCTTAGAGAAATGTTTGTGAAGGAACTTAGTGCTGCTGGCAGAGCAGAGCCTTGGAGATGAGCAGAGAAATCCTGTCACCACACAGGTAAAGCCACTGGCATCCACTCAACACACTGACTTGCCACAATCACAAGTAATCCAAACTGTAAGCACTGGACCCTGGTAAAAACTTCCTTGGGAGAGATTTTAAATTAGCTATGCTAAAGCAGAATACAAGCAGCATTAACTGAGATATCAGTTAAATATAGTGTTTTAGAACTTGAAGCATACAAATAATTCTCAACTACGTTTGGTAATGCTCATCCTGACATGAGGACACCTCTGCGTGCCTGGCTATGAAGTGACAAATGGAAATGTCTCAAGATTAAGCACATGGAAAATTCTCTGTACTATCTTGGAAATTTTCCTGTATCCTAATGTTTTAAATTTATTAGAAAGTTTAAGAAAAGTATATAGCAAGATAAAACAGGCAATTTCTTGCTATTAATAAAAAAAAATATTAGTTGAAATTACTGACCTAAAAACAAAACTGTACTAGAGGAGGAAAAGGTGTTTAGGACTATTATATGCTTATTTGTCATTTGATTAGGCTTTTGAGGGGCAGTATTGTGCTTTGTAGGCTGGTGCTCTGCCACTTGTGCTACATCTCCAGACCAACTTTCTGCTGGCTGTTTTGGACATACTGTAGACTCCAGTGAACTTTTCTGCCTGAGCAGGCCATGAACGGCAATCCTCTAGATCTAAGGCTTATTATTTTTTAAGCCTGATTAAATTTTAAACAATTTGTTAACAACTTCTAACTGCTCTTAGAATTCAATCCAAAATCCTGACCACAGGGTCCAACATAACGTGGCTACCACTTACCTTCTCACTTAATTTATAACACTTAGCCTATTTCCAGTCTTCATCCAACACACAGCTTTCTATTCTAAAGCCTATAAAGCATCAAAACTTTCCCATTCTGCCCTTATCTGGTGGTATGGTTTGTACTGTAGGGCAGCCAAGCATCTCTAACGCTTGTGACTATTAACTCCCATTTTACTCATGATTCTAAGTCAGCAATCTAGACTGATCTCACCTGGGACAATGATGCATCTAAAGTCAGCTATCAGTTAGACTCATACAGGTGACTAGTGGCCATGCATCTGGCAGTTAATGCTGGCTGTCAGATGGGCCAAGTCTTCCCATTAGGGAAGTCTGGGCTTTTTCACATGGTTGCAGCAAGGTCCAAACTTGAGAGAAGCATTTATCTGATCAAGTTACAAGACTACTCCACATACCAGTAGTAGGTAAGAAGGTTGCGTCTTTGATGGGAAGAACAAAGTAAGACTATGCAGCCATCTCAATTTGACCCTACTGCTATTTTTTATTAATTTACCCTTTAAGATACCTTTTTCTGTCAAGTGCCAGTAGATCATGTCTGTAGTCCTAGTTACTCAGGAGGCTGGGATTGGAAGATCTCAGTTTGAAGCCAGTCTGGGCAGGAAAGTCTGAGATGCTTTTCTCCAGTTAACCACCAAAAAAGTCAGAAGTGAAGCTATGGCTCAAGTTAAAAAGACTCAAGGATAGTGCCAAGACTTTTAGTGTAAGTCCCAGGACTAGAACAACAATATGTGTGTATCCCTCCACCCACCCGGGTTGAGACAGAGTTGGCCTCCAACTCGCATTCCTCCTGCCTCTGCTTCCCATGTGGGGGAATACACGTATACACAGAGCCTTCCCTAATGCTTGCAGTTGTCCACATGAACTTTTCCAACCCCCATCACCTCAGGATTCTGTTTTACATCCCTCCCATCACCATAGTTATCCATTTTTCACTGTTCACTTACATTTTTCCAGTGAGTTAGGGACTAACCTGTCTGTTTCACTCCTAAAATCTAGAACACAGGCTCTTAAAAAACATGCAGGCAATTCACACACCTTATTTTACAACAGGGAAAACAACTAAATTATTAATCCAAATAGTAAAAGCACTTTAATAATTGCATTTCAGGAAAAACAATCTAAATGGAAATAAGACTTTTAATACAGGCAAGAAAATGAAAGATCTACTTTTTCAGGTGCAAAGCAGAAAAATTACTGATTCTTTTCCAAGTGATTTTAAGTTAGAGCTTCAGTTATCAACTTATTTAACATTAAGATAGTAACATTAAGTTTAGAAATGAGTGGTTTATTGAACAAATCTCTAGTCCCATTTTGTTAGGGAAGCTTTGCATGGGAAAGTTCAAGGACTTCTATTTTTCACTCCCAGTGTGTCAAGACAGTCAACTTGTCAGCCTCTAGTCCCAAACACCAAACCACTCGAACTCACAGCAGGGCTCAGGATGAAGCTGGACTATTTGGACCCTGCCTGCTCCCCATCAGACACACAGAGGAGGCTGTGCTATAAAGAACGATGTAGTTTATTCAAAGACAGATCACATCAGCAGAATATTTTTCCATTTTATTTTATTTTTTATGAATGGCAGATCTACTCAAGATAATTATATTCAGTTTAAATAAAGACTTAAAAGACTTTTACATACAAAAATGTACAAGTTCAAACTTTTGTGTACTGAGTTACAAAACTTGAACAAGCATTTAATAAAAGAGCACACTTAAGAACATTTGACCATTTGTTAGCTTCTAAAAATTACTGAAGTTCTACAGTAGTAGAGGAAGCTGTTACATACATTTATGATTTAATCTACTGGCAGTTTTACTTAATGTAAGTTTTAAAAAAATCATTGCTATTCAATGACTCTCTAGATCAGCTTTAGAATCATCTCTCAAATTCTAAGTCAACCAAAACATTTCAAACAAAAATTCCAATTCAGAAGAATTTAACACTAGCAAATACAGCAAAGCATCAGAGTAGCAGCGAACCGATTTTCCAAAATGGCTGTTAGCTATCTAGAGGAAGAAGGTTATCTTGGAAAATTGTACTGCTGTAGGAAGCAATTTAGTGCCTGGGCTGCAGGTCCTGAGACTGCATAAACCACATGGCAGTCTGTGATCCCTCAAGTTTCAGAGGACTGGGGCTCAGTTTATTTCTACCCTTTACTGAATGTGTAGGGCCAGCAATATGACTTGCAAATCTCAGACTGATGCTTAGAATCTAGAGAATCGAGGAATAAAAGAAAGAAAAAAATATAATGGGGGAGGGGAGGGGACAGGAAAAGGTAGAAGAGAATTAAAAAAGAATAAACCAACCTGCTAACACCAAGTTGTGGTACCTCACAAGTCACCTATTAACTTTAATCTTATTCATTGCCTAACCTAGTAATAAGATAACTGGCTCTATTGGAATACAGAACCAAGAGCAACACAAAGATTATTCTGAAGTGGTTCACCATTCACATCAAATCTTCCTAAGCTTTTTCTAGACAGGAAAATACAACTTAGAAGCTAAGACTCGCAGTGGTGCTGCGCCCCAGATTTGTAGCACTAGGCCTGCTTCACTATGTGAGAGAGCCAGTGGCGGATGAGCAGTTTCCACATGCTGCAGAAGGCATGGCACTCACTCTAGGATGGGGGAAACACGTCAAACAGTGCACTGCAGCACTTCTCACCTTTCAAACTCATAACAGTTCAATAATATGCTGCTAGAAAAGCACTGACTCTGATGTTCATAATATAAACTTCAATTTGAAGCAACAATGTTACACAGTTCAGCTGTTATTATCAACCTACTCTGTAAGTTTATAAATATACAAATTAAAAATTAATTTCAGAGTAACTAAAAGTTCTCACTGACTTAAAATCGTCAAATTGCTAACTCTCTCCTAATTAAGAGAGAAATACAAGTGGAAGCTGAAGGATAACTGAATACAAAATATAATTTGTCATTCTACCTAAAACCTGAACTTTTAAATCTTAATATTTACGGAGAGAATCACAGTTCTCATCCACAATATGCGTCAGCCATCAAGTTAATAATACAGTAAAACTTACTATAGCATCAATAATTTATGTAACACTAATATACATATCCATTTTGTCTTATGTGTTATAGACTTAGTCCAGAATAAAGGCAGAGCTGATTAAAAACTCTAGGGTTAGAACTTACCTGTAAGGCTGAATTAATTTTTTGTAAGGCTACTCACTAGCTGAACAAGTTGTTTTAACAAATTGAAAGAGGAAAGAGATTCCTCTAAAACTCACTGGAAAAGAGTCAACCTCAATTTGAAGATATATATATATATTAAAAAAAGTACAAAGTATCTTTTGCTCTTGGTTAGAAATACATAGCAGAAAAGTAGATACTAAAACTCTTGAACATAATGTGAATACTATTTTCTCATTGCCTTCCATTATATTGGAAGTGACAGTCTCACGCACAAAAAAAAAAAGAAAAAAAGAAAACCTCTTTCCTACATGGGATAGTTGTGTGGGAAGTTGTATGTGTTACACAACAGGAGGCCTCAGTCTACCAGAAGTCCATTCTCCTCTGCAGCACCATGCAGTGAATTTGGATTCCAGTAGCCTCTCTACTGCATACATCAGAGCAGACCTTTTGCCCCTCACTACCACACTTTCTGTACTCTCCCAAGTAGAATTCTATGGCTCCCCATCAATTCTCTAAACTTTCTGCTACCAAGTGCCATATGCTCTAACATGATTACTCAGCCTGAAGATTTTTAAATCAACTTCATTTTTTAAGAGGTTAAGCTCCCAGAAGGGAATAATAGCTAAACTCAGAGTGAGATCACAGGCTACTCACAATAGAGTAGGCAGGGCTGCTACAAGACAAGGGATGCTCCAGACAGCTCACAGCCAATCCTACAATATGATCTCAGGGGGAGGAGCAGCAGCAAGGAGGAAGCACTGCTTTTCCTTTTGCTTTTTACAGGAAGAAGCAATATAAGCAATTGAAGAAAGCAATTTTATCTGTACATTCGCAATCGTTTTCTAGCAGTATTTACCAAGATGCTTTCTTTGGTGAATCCTTGAGGATGCATATGGTAATATTTACTAAAATGCTGTAATGAACTATTATAATGCTTAGGAAAGCAAATTAACAGAAATGGTAGTAAATTACTAAAGTATTTGCATTAAAAAAGAATCTCAAACTTCTTCAAAGACTCTGAAGGAAATTAGTAAGAGTAATTCCTAAAGTCGGTTAAATGTTTTATGCCAGGTCTGCAGTTAATGATTTGAGCAGGACCAATTTAAATGATGTATATAAAACCATTATTTAACAAAGAAATTCCTAATCAAGATGTGAGAGGCAAGAAATTTTTTTAAGGGAGGGAAAAAAGACCTTATCTTCTTAAGAAAATTCTGCAATAATCAGAATCTCTGTCAATACTGTCAAATGTATGTGCACTTGTTTGAAAAACTTGTTACAGTTATATTTACATTTTTGGAAACATCCCTTCATGGCCATGTAACATGTTGTATCTTCCTCTTTGCTTCTGGGGGCTTCAGGATAGTCTAGTAAAATATAAGAAGAAAACAGTTCATTCCTACAGTTCATTTTCATTTCAAGGACAGCTAATAAACATTTAAACCACCAAGGGTTACTACTACTATACTAATAGAAGATCACTGCTGCCACCTAGTGGGATTATATGTTGCAAGTTTTGGGAAACAATAAGCCTCCTCTGGTTTCCATGTTTCTTTTTTTACAAATGTATACACATCACTGTATACTTAAAAGATACCTGGGCTTAGGCCTTATCCCACAACTAGTAAAGTCAGAATACACAAGAAGCAGAGGTATGAGGCTGTGAATTCTCTGATTTGATTTTCTGGAGTATCCTTAGGTGAGCCACATGGGGGCTAAGAAGTACTGATTGTTCTAGACCCATTTCCTCTGCCTACTCACCTCCTCTTTCAACTTTACAATCCATACCCACTGAGATATCTTGACAGTATGAGAAATAATTCACATTGTATGTAAAATGTGTGTGCTTATATCTCAAAAAGTCTTTGAGGCTCTCTCATTACAGTATTTGAATTAAGGCTTATTCTTCTAGCTCATTTCATATACTGTTCCTATCTCCCACAAAAGTGTCTGAAGTAAGAATGGAGGCAATGTGTGCCTAGAATCAAACAGACCTGTATTCAAACTACATTCTGGTCCTTTATTAACCCTGAACAAGTTTGTATACTAAGTAACTGATATCCTATACTAAGCATATGAGATCCCAGCATCCAAATACTTCAATACAGTAGAATACAAATAACAGATTCCCTTAACTTCTCTTTCTCCAAAGCTATGTATGTGTGCAGGGTAAAACAGGAAAGTGGTAAATATTAGAGGAGATCCTAGTGTGGGTTTTTTTGCTGGTACTGGGGCTTGAAATCTGGGCCTGGATACTGTCCCTACGCTCCTTTTGCTCAAGGGCTAGCATTCTACCACAAGCTACAGTTCCACGTCTGGCTTTTCCTGTGATTAACTGGAGATAAGTCTCACAGACTTTCCTGCCTGGGCTGGCTTCAAAAGGTGATCCTCAGATCTCAGCTGCTGAGTAGCTAGGATTGTGGGCATGAGCTCCTGGTGGCTGGCTCTGGTGTGAGTTTCTGGAGAAGGAACTCAGGGGCCTGGAGCTTGCTAGGCAAATACTCTTATCAGATGAACCTTATCTCAACCATCTGGTGTGGTTTTAAGGTAAGTTCAAACAGACTTAAGGTTAAAGACCAAATACTACTTCATGTATGACCTTGGACAAATTACTTACATCATCAGCCTCACTAGTCAAGTTCTCTTTTTACTCTCAGTATTTCTCTCTCTCTCTTTTTTTTTTTGTTGCGTGTAGAGCTTGAACTTTGGACCTGGGCACTGTCCTTGAGTTCTTCAGTTCAAAGGTGAGCACTCTACCACTTGAGCCACAGCACCACTTCCTAAGTATTTCTCTTTTTCAGTCCCAAGATAGTGGGAGGAGCTCATGAAAAAAACCAAGGAAAAGCACCTCACTCTAAGTATTTTAAGCAGAAATAAATTGACACGTGAATTTGTGAGATGTGTGCGTATACGCACATGCATGCACCAGGCCTATGGCTTAAATTCAGATCCTCTTGCTGCTTACTTGGCTTTTCTGCTCAAAGGGTAAACAGAAATAAATTGAGTACAGTCTCAAAACCAATAATCATCATGGATTTTTAAATTCTAGGGCTCAAACATATAAGTAATTAGACATAGAAATCAGACAAATTAAAACTAGGTGCCAGTGGCTCAGGACTTTAATCCTAGTTACTTAGAAGACTATGATCTAAGGATTGTGGTTCAAAGCTAAGCCTGGGTAGGAAAAGTCCCCTGAGACTCTTATCTCTGATTAACCACCAAAAGGCCAAAGTGGAGCTGGGGCTCAAATGGTACAGTGGTAGCCCTGAGCACAAAAGCTCAGGGACAACACCCAGGGACTAAGTTCAAGCCCTAGGAGAGACACACACACACACACACACACACACACACACACACACACACACACACACACACACACACACACACACACACACACACACACACACACACACACACACACACACACACACACACACACACACACACACACACACACACACACGAGATTATTAAAAGGTTCAAGAGGCATTGCATTCAAACTGCAAAGTTAAATGGGCCACACATACTCTTTCTCTTGGGCACTGGTGAGCCTGAGGCCTGACCCTTTGGGTCTCCAATACAGTTTGAAGAGGGGTAAACATTGCATAGGCTCTGAGTTGGGCAGTAACTGCTGATGCAATTCAAGAGGCTGTGAAGGAGTCAAGGTGCGTAGCAAAGCAAGTGAGTCTAGGGAGTCCTGAAGTACTCCTAGGCTCCAGTGAGTACTTCTGCCCTCAGAGCCATTATGCCTTCTCTTAGGATACCCTGTGGAGATAGGTCTTACTGGATAACCAGTCCTTCACTAATGTTATACCTGGGTTGGACAGTGGTGATCAACATGGCTTGGAGCCCCAACTTGTGGGCTGGAACCTCAGCTCTTGGCCACAGATGCCCTAGTTACAGGTATGGGAGCTGCAGGAAGCACATCTAGCATCTAATTGTTTATTTCATGCATACATATTTACTCTGGATCCTCTTGGAGGTGGCTGGATTTTGCAGTCTTGATTATTCTGCACAGGGGTCTTATATTTTACTTGCTTTAAAATAGCTTGCAGGGCCATTGGTCAGCCTTTATCTGGGAAACATATAATTAAGTGTATAATAGTTCTACTGGAAATTGTACATGCTAAGTATCCTAATATGGCCTTTAACAATCAGTGCAGTTTTGCCAGGTGCTAGTGGCTCACACTTGTAATCCTCGCTGCTCAGGAGGTTCAAAGCCAGCCTGGGCAGGAAAGTCTGTGAGATTCTTATCACAAGTAAACCACCAGAAAACCAGAAGTGGTGCTGTGGCTCAAGTGGTGCTGTGGCTCAAGTGGTAGTGCACTGGCCTTGAGCTAAAGAGCTAGGAGACAGCGCCCAGGTCCAGAGTTCAAGCCCCATTACCGACAAAAAGAAAAAAAAAAAATCAGTGCAGTTCTGAAGGAAGTGCCTAAACTAGCTGTACTGCCTTCCTGACAGAGGAGCCACCTGATCTCTCAAACTGTACCATCAGAGTGACGCTTCTTTTTTCCCCTCTTGCCCTTACCAGAAAGAGAAGTTAATTATCAAAATTCTGTTACAGTTTGATGAGGAGACAGGTTTTAATCTCTATACAAAGGATCCCATGTCTGGGTGTTTTCAAGTCATGGCCCACCAAAGAAAATAAACCTATCTTCAACTTACCAAACCAAAAGCAAACAAAAGCAAGCAAGCAACATAGCTGACCCATCTTGGGCTACAAGGTGGACTGCTCTAATTTTATACTTTGTATGGCAGCCACACACTACTTACCACAGCTTCTGCTTCTTCTTTAGGAGCAGCTCGCTTCAACTTCACAGGTGTAGTTGCAACAGGGGACAAAGGTGGTGACCTCATAGGACCTGAAAGACTTTTCCTATGCGTTAAGTCATGGTTTGGTTTATTGTCATTATTGTATTCCACCTTATGGTTCGTAGGCAAATTGGAAGACAAAATTAGGGGTGAAACACCTGAAGAGGAATTTGATAATTTTTGAAAGGCATTACTGGGAAAGCTTGCCTGAGGGGGAGGCTTGAGTCGTTCATTGTCTCCATTCTCTGTCCTTTTCACTTTGATGCATGTACTTGTTGAGTTTCCATCAAACACAATAAGGGGTCTTTTCCTTAACCCATCTACAGTGTTACTCCTGAAATCAAAGAAATACACCTTTGAAAAATACCATCTGGGATGGAAAAACAATTTAGATTTACTGATGAGTCTTTTTTTTTTTTTTGTCAGTCATGGGGCCCTGAACTCTGGGCCTGGGTGCTGTCCCTCAGCTCTTCAGCTCAAGGCTAGCGCTCTACCACTTCCAGCTTTTTCTGCTTATGTGGAGCTGAGGAATCGAACCCAGGGCCTCATGCATGCAAAGCAAGCACTCTACCACTGGACCACCTTCCCAGCCCGATGAGAGTCTTTTTAGTGGGACTACTAGAAACTTGATGTCCTCTGTAAAAAAAATAAATTTCTGGGCCTGGGAAGATGACTCAATGGTAGAGTGCTTGCCTTGCATGCATGAGAGCCTGGGTCTGATTCCTCAGCGCCACATAAGCAGAAAAAGCCAGAAGTGGTGCTGTGGCTCAAGTGGAAGAGCACTAGCCTTGAGCTGAAGAGCTGAGGGGACAGTGCCCAGGCCCAGAATTCAGGCCCCATGACTGACCAAAAAAAAAAAATTCTAGTAATTTATTTTAAATTATAAAATATTTATTTAAAAAGCACTTTATTATATACATAAGGTATAGCTATTTTTGAAACATCTATTAACCACTAAAAGCTAAAGCATAAAAGAGTTTCCAAGTAACAATAATGGATTAATGATATGGTTATCTTGACCATGTCATTTTAATTATTTTAGAATATTAACCCAGCCAGGCAGGGGTGGCTCATGCCTATAATACTAGCTACTCAGTAGGCTGAGATCTGAGGATTACAGTTCGAAGCCAGTCAGGGCAGAAAAGACCATGAGACTCTTTAACCAAGGAGTAGAAGTGTGGCTCAAGTAGCATAGCACCAGGCATAGGAGAAAAAAGCCAGAGAGAAGCCAGGTGCTGGTGGCTCATACCTGTAATCTTAGCTACTCAGGAGACTGATCCGAGGATTGAGGTGCAAAGCCATCCCTGGCAGGAAACTCTGTGATACTCTTATCTCTAATTAACCACCAGAAAACCAAAAATGGAGCTGTGGCTCAAAGTGAAGAGCTTAGGAGCAATGCCCAGACCCTTGTTCAAGCCCCACAACCAAAAAAAAAAAAAGAAAAAGCCAAATAGAAAGAACAAAACCTACATAAATATATCAAGACTAGCAACTTTAATAGGAAGCTATGTAAGTCTTCTGTTTAGCTTCTAAAAAAAAAAAATCACATTTCCTTTTTTAACAGTAAAGGCAAAAGGCATTCAATTGTGCTATTATAGATTTCTTGGGTTTTGTTTTTTTAAGGCTCTGGTCTTGGAGCTTGAATTCAGAGCCTGGGAGCTGTCCCTGAGTTTTCATGCTCAAGGCTGGCACTCTATCACTTGAGCCACAGCTGTACATCTGCCTTTTGGTAGTTGGGAGATAAAAGTCTCACAGACTTTCCTGCCTCGGCTGGCTTCAAACCACAATCATCAGATTCTCAGCCTCCTGAGTATTCAGGAGGTGTGAGTACCAGTGTTACTCAATCAGATAGTTCTTTTTACAACAGATTTATGAAAAAAATTAACATGCTAAAAGAACTTGAGTAGCCATTCAACAAGAATATATCAGCCTTGCCACTCAAAGTGTTGCTCAAGAACAACAACATCAACACCCTTTTTGTTTTTGCTAGTCCTGCGGCTTGAACTCAGGGTCTCACTAGCACTCTACCACTTGAGCCACAGTGCCACTTCCAGCTTTTTCTGTTTATACATTATTAAGGAATTGAACCCAGGGCTTCATGCATGCTAGGCAAGCACTCTAACACTAAACCGCATTCCCAGCCCCAACATCAGCACCCTTTGGGAGCTTTAAGAAATGCAAAGTCTAGGAAGATAAATCAGCATCTTAAAACCAACATTTTAGCAAGATTCATAAATTGCCAAGCTCACTAAGTCTTGAGTTACCAGAGTATCATTTGGTAGAAAATAAAAAATTGGCTCATATAGGTTCAACCCAAGGTTTAACACTGAAGTTGGAGGAATATGGTCCTAACTGACATGACCATGAGCATGCTACAGCACTTCCCCGAATCCCAATTTCTCTGCAAATAATAACCAGCTCAACGATACAAGATATCTCAGATCCTTCTAACTTGAATAGTCTCATTCAAGGAGCAAATTACAATTTGTGTGGGTGGTTTTGTTTTTGTTTTGTGGTGCTGAGGGACTGAAACAGAGCCTTATCTATGTGACGAAAGCACTCTGTCATTTGAGCTAAGCTCCAGACCTCCAAACTACAAATGTTTAACATAGAGCCAAAGATTCTTTCAAAAATAATACTAAGGGACTGTTATATGAAGTTCTGCTTTGAAGGAACCTCTACCTAAGCACTGAGAGTGTTTCTTTCCAGTGGCTTACACCTATAATCACAGCTACTAAGGAGGCTGAAATCTGAGGATCTCAGTGTGAAGGGCAAGAAAATCTTTGAGACTCATCTCCAATTAACTACCCAAAAGCTGGAAGGACAGCTGTGGTTCAAGTAGTAGAGCATTAGCCTTGACCACAAAAGCTCAGGATCATCTCCCAGGCCCCAAGTTCAAGCCCTAAGAGCTGCGCACGCACACGTGCACGCGTGCATGCACACACAGACACACACAGTTTCTTACTCTCACAATGTGCTGATAAAGACAATATTGCCTGAATAAAAACCAAAAACAGAAGGTATATGCAACACAACTCATGAGGTTGTGACACACTAACACTGTTTTTTTCACCAACTAAGCAAGGAATTTTCCCTTATTTTTTTTTTTAGTTGCTAAAAGTACAGTGCCTGGTTCATTTTAAACAATAAGTACTTTTTTTCCTTAAGTTTAACTGGGGGAAAAATACAAAACTTTACATGTGTACAATAAAAACTAGAACCACTAAAGGTACCTTTTAGTCTCATTTTTTATCTCATGTAGTTCTCTTTTTTTTTCCATCATTTTCCCCCATCGATTCTTTGGCAAATCCCGCTGAGGCAATGGTATAGCATGCTGGACATAAAGATCAGTAAGGTTGTCTTTGTTTATTCGGACATCATTTTCAACAGCTATGTTCTTCTGTAGGAAAGGAAACAAAAATAATTTCAAAACAAAATCTTCATTTAAATAATTACCTAACATGGTAAAACATGAAATAGCAGATGATAAAACCATTTTCACAATCTTGAATCTTTTTTACACACACTTTCCTAAGTACACTAAGGCACTATTAGATGTGGTATTAAAGATAAAGTACTAAAAATATTGGGTTCTGCCTCATCTAAAGACAGTGATCACATTTCCTCACTCTAACAAAGAGTGCTATGCAAGAAACTAGTCAGCCTTCCCCTCAGATTGCTGAAATGGAGGCTGTCTCATCCTATATGCTATGCTATATGTATCTCTAACCTCTAATGTAGAGGTTGTTGTTTGGGGGTGGGTTTTTTTTGGGGGGGGTAGATATTGATGCCAGAGTTTTGTATATGTTAAGCAGAAGTCTTTGTAAGGTACAGTCCAGCTCCTGTTTTGCTTTTTAAATAGAGAGTCACAACCAAGATTTGAAATACCACAGAAGCAAACTGCAGTTCACTTTCTGATGACAGGAAAAATAAGGCCTTCCAACAGCCTTCCCTTCCCTTCCAAGTACCTTCTATATACTAATTCCTACCAAAATAACTTCAACCATTCTCCTGTCCTAATTTCTTCTGGGTATCAAGGAAAACATGCAGCCAAGGCAGAGGAATAGTTGTGGAGACAATGAAAATACAACAGGTTCTACAACTCACAATCCGGAACATATCTGAACAAGTGAGAAAACATAGAAATGTCCTCAGTCCTTTTTTTTTTTTTTTTTTAGTTTTAAGACAAAATTTTCTTTTTGCTCATACAGAGTACTACTGCTGATTTTCATCTAGCATTCACTCCGAAGTTGGGTAATACTAAGTGATGTCCCTTAGATTTTTTTCACTCAAGGCTGGCATACTACCATTTGAACCACACCTCCACTTCCAAATATTCTGGTTAATTGGAGATAGTCTCTCAAACTTTCCTGACTTCAAACCTTGATGCACTTGTAAGTGTAGCTTTTACATGTGAAAAACTGACCAATTTATGTCTCTCCCATGAATAATAAAAGAGCAGATAGGATCTCTTAGTCAATTACTAGGAATAAGATCATAATGGGACACATACAACAGTAGGACACATACATCAGTGTAGTTAATAAGTAGGAAAAATTTACTCTTCAGATCAGACTTCCTCACTATGACCTTCAATGATCAGGATATTTTATCCTTTCCATCCCTCATTTTTCTCATCTGAGAAATACTCTCGTAATACCTCATAAGGCTATGATCCGAGCGATGAGATAATCCACCAACAGTAAGTGTCCAACAAATGTTCGGCTGTCACTACCAGAATTTCTCAGCTGATTATTATTTTTCACATGTGAGCTGGTTATTCAATGTATCCTATCAAGGAGCAAATTTCCTTTTGGTTATTGATATGAATTAGTTGTACAGGTGGTTTCATGGAGACATGTCCATATACACACACAACACCAGGATCATATTCATCCCCTTTCTTTTCTCAAACCAGCCCTCAGATCCCAGCCTCCTGAGTATCTAGGATTACAGGCATGAGCCACCAGCACCAGGCTCTGGAGGTTCTATTGGAAAGCATGCCCAGAGGATTGACAGGCAGGAAATAGACTTCAAAAAGCACTGCTTTAGAACAATGGTTCTCCAAGTGTTGTTCTTGAACTATCAGCCAAATACTGGTTTAAAAATGCAACTTTTTAGCTACATTCCAAATTTACTTAACAATGACAACTGAGGACAGAGCCCAGAAAATTGTGGGTTCGCAACAGGCCCTTGACCATTCTGAAATGCTTCAAAGCTTGAGAACCATAGGTAGGAGGTCACTTTTAAAATGATCTACTTAGCAAGAAAGCTTCAGATACAGTACTGAAGGAAAACTACATGGAAAACAAAATATACCATATAAAACCTTATGGAAACTTTCCTTAATTCTACCACTTTAGCTTTTCCCCCCCAACCCTCAGCTTTTTCTATTGAAGGCTACCGCTCAACCACTTGAGCCACAGCTCCACTTCAGGCTTTTGGTGGTTACTTGGAAACCGGAATCTTGTGTACTTTTCTGACCCAGCTGGCTTCAAACCACGATCCTCAAATCTCTGCCTCCTGAGTAGCTAAGATTATAGAAGTGAGCCGTACCAACACCCAGCAACATTTTTGTGTTTGCTCCCTATCACAGGCCACAGCTGGTGACAAGCGTGCACGGCATGGAGAGCCCAGAATTCTCCTAACTCTGACATTTATACCTAGTGACTGATGTCTTTAAACGCGACGAAATGCACCGCTTCTCAGATGTTTTCCAGCCTCGAGGGCCCACGATTTCTCTTCTCCAAGTCTACCCTCCTTTTCCCCCCATACTGCTGCCGGGGCTGAAACCCGTTGCCCGGGCGCTTTTTGTGCGGGAGGCTGGCATTCTACAACTTGAGCGGGAGCGACACGGACGGCTCTGTTGTTGTTGCTGTTTGGTAGTTAAGTGGGCTCTCCTGCCTCTGGGCTGGCTTTGAACTGCGATCCCCCAGGATCTCCGCCTCCAGGGTCGGTAGGGTTACAGACACGAGTCCCTCGGGCGCCCGGGTCCAATTCCTACCACTCCGTGCTGCGTTCCCCGCCGGTCCTCCGGCCCTACCCTCACCCACGGACTACGGGGGTGACCCTGATGGATGAACTCCGAATCCCGGCAGGTCCCGATCGTCCAGGCGCGCCTCGGTGGGCGCGGGGGGGCCCAGGGCAGCCCGGACCGGTCGGGGCGGGCGGAGGGCGGCGCAAACCCGGAGGGGCGCGCCCGGGGCGGGTGGCCTGTCGTCCCCGCGGACTACTTGGAACAGACCCGCCCGCTCCCCCTGTCCTCCGCCCCAGCGCGTCCAACCTGCTCTAGGGTGAGGAGAAGGAACTCCTGGGACAGCAACTCCGGGTGCAGCAGCAGTTCCGAGTCCGTGGAGCCGCGGCCGCCCACATCCCCCGCCATGGTTTGTAGTCGCCTGGAGACCCCGTCGACTACCCACAGAGCTCCGCGGAGGAGGCGTCCCGGAAGTGACGTCCGGGGGCGGGGCCTCTACTGTGAGGTCACGCGCCGCGCGCCGCGCGCCCTGTGACGGCTTTCGTGATGGTGGGAGGGTTGGGGGGGAGCTGGCGCCGGCCGGCCCCGCGCTTTCCAGTGTGGAGGGGGGAAAGCGGGACTTTAGATGAAGAAAGGATCGGTGTGCCAGGAAGGGGCGGGGAGGGCGAAGTTCACTCCGCCTGCCAAATCCTGTCAGTCAGATCCTGCGGGAAGAGAGGGAGAGACGAGTTCCGCCACCCTGTCCTGCCAGGTCGCGCCTCCTGTGACGTTCCAGGGCCCTGGGGCCGAGGCCCAAGGGCTTCCCAAAGGGATTCTCGGGTCAGCCTGGAGCGTGTCGGGCCAATAGGGTCCTCTTATGTCTGAATTGCCTTGGTCCGTCTTTCCTTCCCTCCCTCCCTCCCCTCCTCTCCCTCACCTTCCCTCCCTCTCTCCTTTTCTGTCTTTTGTATCGTTTACCACCTAATTGGCCTGTAAGCTACACACTTTGTCGCATTCATTCGCTGTTAACTTGCGTGCCCGGGACTTCAACGCTCAAATATTTGTCCCCTGTTTAATATCGGTTTAGGATTAAGAGGGATGAATCAGATCCTGGTATTGTATAACTATAGAGACAGGTCACCATGAAACCCTCTGAGTACAGCCAATACCAATAACAAAAGAGAAAGTTGCACCTTGAAAGGATACATTGAATAACCAGCTCACACGTGAAAAATCATTACACGTGAAACTGGTCGTGATAGCCGAACATTTGTTAGATATATTTACTATTGTTGGATTTTCTCATCCCTCGGACCAATGAGGTCTTACCAGAGTATTTCTCAGATAAGAAAAATGGGAGTTCGAAAGGATAATTTCCTGATCATTGAGGTCGCAATGAGGAAGGCAGTCGGATCTGAAGAGTAAATTTTCCCTACCTATTAACTACATTGACGTAAAAGTATTTGGAATATATTGTATGTGTCCCATTATGATTAATTCCTAGTAATTGACTTGAGATCCTATCTGCTCTTTCATCATTAATGGGAAGTCATATATCCCCAATTTTTTCACATGTAAAAGCTATACTTGAAGACATGTGCTGAATATTTGTTAGAATCCTCTATAATAAAAAAACCATTGCATTGTCTACAAAAAGTGAAGAACTCTGATCCAACAGATAACATGACTACAGTACTGGAAAAGTAAGTGAAGTTTTGAAATAAGGTACTGCTGAGAAGTTTTATATTTCCCTTAATAATTTATGTGAAACTTGATATAGAGAAACAATTTCAGAGCTGAGGGAAACAAGTCTCTCTCAGAATCAGGTGTTGATGTCTCATACCTGTAATCCTAGCTACTCAGGAGCCTGAGATCTGAGGATTGAAGTATGAAGGGCCGCTTAGGCAGGAAAGTCTGAGACTACCAAAAAGCTGGAAGTGGAGTTGTGACTCAAGTGATGGGCATCAGCCTTGAGAAAAAATGCTAAGGAACAGTGCTCAGGCCTGAGCTCAAGTCCCAGAACTGGTGCATGCACACACATACAGACCCAAAAAAAAAAAAGAGGCAGTCCTCCAAAAAAAAGGCATTTGCTTGATTACTTTCAGACCAGGAGCTGATCTGAAAGAGATTGTGACTCTAACTTCACTAGAATATTGAAACTGAGATGAATGTTCTAAGTTGGAATTAAGTATCGTAGCTTCATGGTATAACCTGATATTCCATATTAAAAATCTGATTTGCTGTCACTATAACAATACTAAAATTAGCATGCGTGATATCATTGTCTCTGTCCCCTCCAGTGGAGGCACATGGCAAAAGCCGCTGCCTTAGAAAAAGCCTGGGTTTGTAACCAGAGCTACGTTCAGATATTATTCGGCTACATGGAGAGCATAGGTAAGTTTGTGTCTCAGCTCTTCTCTTCCTGAAGAAAATGTCGAACTAATACCTTCTGTGAAGAATGATCAAATAGAGGTAAATACTTGGCTTGGAGTAGGTACTATTGCTTCAATATCTAGGTTTTAGAAAGTTATTGGGCCATAGGAAGCAGTCTTGAGACCAGGAGAAATAGCACACTTTGGGGTGGCCCAGATCTGGATTATAACACCATTTGCACTCTAAGGATAAATATTTCATCCCTCCTTGCTGTAGCCTCCTTATCCCTGAGATTGAATTAAAATGTTACCTCACAGTTTTGTAAAACGTGGAGCTAAGGTGATTAGGTCAAATGCCTTTCCCATTGCTTCCATCAGGTTGTTGTCATCCAAGGAGAGAAGTGGTAGGGGTGGTGATATAACAGGAAGCCAGTTTAATAGCCTGGAAATCCGACTACAAGTCCTTGCTTCCTTTGTTTTCTGAACCTATCACCTAGCCTGAAACTCAAATGTTCATCATCCAAGACTGGTATGTGGAAAGATAAGATGTTTTTTCTTTCTAGTTTTTTTTTAACTTGTTCTGGTTTAAGAGGTCTTTCTTGCTTTGGCCTGAGCTTTCCAGAGAGATTTTTTAGGGGGGGGGGAACAATTTTTCAACCAGATGCAGCTTCATCCAGGGTGTGTGTCTGTGTGTGCATGCATACTGGTACTATGGCTTAAATTCAGGTCTGGGCAGTATCCCTTAGCTTTTCTTTTTTTAAAAAATATTTTTATTGAGATTAAGTGATTACATAAATTTCACAGTATTGTGAGATAGTGATATTTAAAGTTACGAACACATTTTAACCTTTACAAGGCAAATTGTCAGTATCCTGGTCTATGTTTTTGAATTCCATGAGCTTTGACAGTACAACTATTTCTTCCTCATTGGGTAATATGTGCATTTCTTTCCTTTTGCTTAGTGTAAGCTGTTCCCTCTTTCCCTCACATTCCCTCCCTCCTGTCGCAGCCCTTGAGTTGCTTAGTTCGTTTTCTTCAATGTCCAGTGCAGCTGATGGTGCCCTCTTATATATTTCTCCTTGTTTCCCTCTGATTCTGTGCCCTCCTCCTACTTCCCTCAGATGTGCATATATATATATGAGATATACATCATATCTCCTTGAATTTTGGATTTAACATCCACCTATCAGAGAGACTATGTGCCATTTGTCTCTCTGATCCTGGCTTACCTCGTTCAAATGATTTGTTCTAGTTCCATCCATTTCCCTGCGCATACCATTATTTTGTCCTTTCTAATGGCTCCATAATATTCCATTGTATATTGGTACCACAATTTTTTTTATCCATTCATCTGTAGTGGGGATCCCTTAGTTTTTCATTCAAGCTTGGTGCTCTATTACTTTGGCTACAGCTCCACTTCTGGATTTTTGGTGGTTAATTGGAGATAAGAGTGTCATGGATTATTTTGCCCCCACTGGCTTCAATTCTCAATCCTCAGATTCTAGCCTTCTAAGTAGTTAGGAAGTGTGAGCCACTGATGCCCATGCAGTTATCTTTGGGACTCACTGTTAAAGAGTATGCTCAGCACATATAAGCCCCTCGGTTCAAACCCCAGCACCCCCCCCCCAAACAACAACAACAACAACCCAGTTTTAATAATTTATTTCATCAGCGTTGAACACCAAATTGTCAAGAATATTTTTAAAAGCCATTTGCTGGTGACACATGCCTGTAAATCCTAGCTACTTAGGAAGGAGGATAATAATCTGAGGTTTCTGATTTGAAATCTGCTGGAGCAGACAAATTGGAGACTCATCTCCAATTAACCAACACATGCAGAAGTGGAAGCAAATGGTAGAGGCCAGCTTTGAAGAAGCTGAGTGAAAGCATAGGCCATGTGGTCAAGCTCTGGTACTGGCTTGTGTGTGTGCACACACATATACACACTTTTTTTTAATGGTTGAATGTTTTATAGATATGACAAAGAAAATAGCAGAAAGCCAGATAGAGCCACTCCTTGCCTGAAGCTTATGCACTCACATGAAGTGTGAAGAAGGTAGGAAGGTGGAAAGTAGCAAAGGTAGAGAATCCCTTGTGTCTGTGCATCTCTTCATCAGCCTCCATTTTCTGTTAGAGCTCATCCTTTTCACATAAAATACTTCTACCATATCTGGCATGGGCCCAGAAGCTATTTGACAAATATTAATAGGTGAAATTAATAATTCCTTTGAAAACCATATATATTGATACTTGTTCTTAAATGTAACAGTAGAAAAATGAGCAACTTAAAATTAGCTTATGCAGGGGCTGGGAAGGTGGCTCAGTGGTAGAGTGTTTGCCTTACATGCATGAGGCCTTGGGTTCGAGTCCTCAGCACCACTTAAGTAGAAAAGGCAGAAGTGGCACTGTGGCTCAAGTGGTAGAGCCCTAGCCTTGAGCTGAAGAGCTGAGGGACAGCGCCCAGGCCCAGAGTTCAGGCCCCATGACCGACAAAAATAAATAAATGAATGAATGAAATGAGCCTATGCAGATGTTTGAGCACGTTGTGTAATCTAGGTGGTTACCTAGTAGTGCCTGTCATTTATGACTTAGACTCTTGAGTAAGTTTTGGTAGGTGTCTTTAGGTAGAATCCAGTGGAGCTGTGAATCAAGCGGCAGAACCCACCCTTGAGTGAAAAAGCTAAGGCCGGGAGTTCAAGCCCCAGGGCCGGCATAAATAATACCCTGCAAACCTCAGGGACTGGCTTTCAGCCCTGGGCCTGGACCAGCGGAGGGCCTGCTGGTCCCCAAGGCGCAGCCCGGTCGGGACCCAGCGCTGCTAGGCAGCAGCGGGACGCAACCTCCGGGTCTCCGTCCGTCCGTCGGTCCGTCGCTTTCACTCGTCCACCCGCGTCCGCCCGCGGGGCTGCGTTGAGCCTCCGCCTCGCCCACTGCGGCGCCGTCAGCCATGGCGCGGGGGACGGAGGGGGCCAGGCCGCGTGTGCGCGGAGCTCGGGCCGGCGGGCGCGGAGACGCCCCGTGACCCCAGGCCGCCGCCGCCGCCGCCGCCGGCCCGGGCCGCGCACGCTCCCCCGCGCACGCTTCCCCCTCCCTGAGCAGCAGGGCTCGGCGCGGGCGCGGCCGCCGGGTCCCGGACGCGCGGCCGGGGCGGGGACGGCCGGGCTGGCGGCCGGGCGGCGCGGGGCCGGCGAGCTCCCGCCCTCCGCCGGCGCCGGGCGGCGGCCCACGTGACGGGAAGCGGCGGCGGCTGGGCCGGCAGCCCAGGAGCGCCGCGGGCCGGAGCGGGCGCGGGGCCCCAGGCCGCGGGCGGGCGGGCGGGCGGCGCGGGACGGCGGGGTCGGGCGCGGTGAGTTCGCCGGGAGGGGAGCGTCGGGCTGGGACGGAGGGGGCGGGCGGCGGGCTCGGGGCCGGGGGTGGGGGGCGATCGCGGCGGCGTGCGCGCCCCGGCAGGTGGGGTGGGGGGCCGGCGCGGAGCCCGCGTCTGCAGGACCCGAGCAGGTGTGCGGGCGTGCGGGCGCGCGGCGCGGGAGGCAGGTATTCCTTTTGGGGTGAGCGAGCGAAATGTTCCCGCGGGAGTGCGATGGGCGGCCGTGAACGAGGGTGTAACGTGTGTGTGTGTGTGTGTCCCGGGGCAGAGTCCCGAGCCCTCGTCCTTGATTTGGGATTCTGGAGAGAGAGGGACAGAAGGACAGACCCCCGTGCCTGCACCCATGCTCCTCCAATCCTCGGTGTGGAGGTGAGGTTTCCTTCCTCCTTCCCTGGATTTAAAAGAGCTGAAATTCTGGGTCACACTCAGGCACGAATTATTCCCAGAACTGGAAAGACTAGGCAGGCTAGGGAGTGTTACCCCAGAAGATCTAGGCTGGGGTCAGCTGTACCCCTCACGGCTCTTGCAGGCAGGTGGAAGTTGGTCTGCCTCCTTTTCTGTGTTACACAGGGATGGTTGGTTATTTTTTGACTGGGGGTTGTCCATTAGTCCGAATCCGCGCGTGCTTCTGTGCAAGAGTTGGTGGGTGACTCCAATCTTGGCTACTTTGGGGCCCTACCTTGGGGAGCACAGAGTATGCCTTAAGTGTGTATCCTGAGAGAATTTTATCAGGTGCTTTTGGCAGATGTCTGGCCATTAGGAAAGAAGGCAGAAGAGGTGGTGAGTGTGGTGGCAAGTTAAGGCCCTGAGAAGGTGTTGAAGGAGGATCCTGCTGCCAGTATGGGCTGGTCCACCTGGAGTCAGGAGAGCCCTGTGGAGAGGCTGTGTGGTGCCAGCTACTTCCCTGGTGGGCAGCTGAGGACACACAGCTTCATGGTCATGGTCAGATAGGAAGGAACATTGGGCCAGCTGTTTCCTTTTCTTTTTCCCTTCATTTCTGCTAGCCAAGCAACTTCAACAGTCGTCACAGCTGCCTCCTCCATGTGTAATAAAAAGCTGCTTAGGATACAAGACACAGCACTGACCAAAATTCCCTGGAACCTGCCCTCCCCCATCTGTGAAATGGAACTGTTGCTCCAGCTGTGATGAGGGCTGTGAGTTCAAATCCTACTCCTGCCCTTCACAGCTCTGACCTTTGGTCAATTTACTGGTCAAAACAAGGCTGCCATTACACAAAGTATATGAATTCTAATAAGAAAATGTATATGGACAGTACCTGACTTAGAACCTGGCACTTGCTAGGGGCATAAAAAATTGTTACCAACTATAAATGAGAGTAGAGAGCTATGATTTTATGTTGTGATTAGCTTTGAAGCCAATGAATGCTTTGCCCTAGAGTAGTTGGACTTGTGACTTCTGAATTCCAATTGGCTGTACACATCTGCACTTTCTCTGAGTGGTATTCCTCTGGTCAGAGGGACAGAGCTGTTTACCACCATAGGCTCCCAGGATGGATTTAGCTTTGGCCTGAGTTTCCCAGAGACAGATTTTTAAGGGACTTATTCTTCAACCGAATGCTATTGCATACAGTTTTGAGTGTGCGCACGCATACACGCGCCGATACTGTGGTTTAAACTCAGAGTCTAGGCACAGTCCTTTAACGTTTTCACTCAAGCTTGGTGTTCTGCCACTTAGCCATAGCTTCACTTCCGGCTTTTTAGTGGTTAATTGAAAATAAGAGTGGCATAGACTTTTCTGCACCAGTCAGCTTCAAATCTTGATCCTCAGGTCCTAGACTTCTGAGTAGTTAGGATTACAGACATGAGCCACTGGCACCTGGCTTCCATCCAGTTGAAAGGATTGAAAAAGCATAGAACCCACTATTTAAAAATACTGTATTTCCTAGGCTTTATTTGCAACAAACATTTCTGATTCCTTTTTAAAAAGGGAGGGAGGAGTTCTTATGGCCTGTTCCTTTATGATAATGTTAAAATTTTGTGATCCTTTAAGAAAACTCAAGGAAATTCTACTAACAGTTTAAGCATCATCTTCATCTTGGTCTGAATCCAGACCTCATTAGAAATACATTAAAGTAATCATTTGTGGCAGCCAGGTGTTTGGATTCTGCTGAATAATTTGGCTCAGCCTTACGACTCAGCTCCTCTGGCAAACCTGACCCGTTTTCTTTATTAAAAAATATGTAACTACTCAATGAATGTAGAAATAACCAACTCAACTCGGGGTTGCCAAAATGAGATTGTATTCGGAAATCTTATGGATGACTGGAGAGCAAGATCTTCATAGTCAATTAGCTGCTGCTGAGTAAATTAAAGATTCAAGAAAAATAATGTATGTGAATGAGGATACCTTCCTGGTGTCTTATATGCAGGTGGCGATTTTTTTGTTGCTGTTTGCAGGCTCAGTACTGAGAAAGATGTTATGAAATAAATTCCTTAGAGACCTCTGTTCTCACTCTATAGCTTTCGCCTCCTCAGTCTCCTTCAGTTATAACTGTTGATAAAACTTAGCATGTATATGATGTGTACATTCATCTACACATTTGCATACAACACATATTCACAATATATGTGTAGTGCATATTTATGGTATGTGTATGTTGCGTACCTTTGTGTGTGTGTGTGAGCACACATACAGTCATCCTTTACTCTCCATGGAGAATTGATTCTGAGGACCTTTACAGATAGCAAAGTGTGTGGATGCTTAAGTCCCTGATATAAAATATAGCATAGTATTTGCATAAAATAGACACACATCTTCCTGTATACTTTAAACCATCTGTAGATGATAGACAATATCTAATACAATGTAAGTGTAAGGTCTGCTCCTGGATGGCCAGCAGACTCCACCCTCCTTGCAGCAAAGTCTCCACCCAGTATCTGCGTTACCTAGGCAACTGGGACACCTGGAAGAGGTCACATCTGCATCCTCTGAGGTCACATCTTAACCTGATGTGGCCACACCTTTCTCTGCCCATACCCTAGATAGGGGCTAGCCCAGGCCCAGATGCTCTCTCTCTCTCTCTCTCTGTTCTTTTCTTGCTCTCTCTGCTCTTTTCTAGCTCTTTTCTCTCTCTTTCCTCTCTCTTTCCCAGCTCTCTTGCCAGTCACGTGGAGTGCCAACCTTGCCTGGTCCCAGCAGGTCTACTGAATAAACCTACCCCTTACCTGAATACCACGTGCATGCTGGTGCTGTTCTTAGTTGCCTACCTCTTTTTAAAAACCTAACAGTAAGTACTATGTAAGACATTATTATAATGTATTGTTAAGGGAATAATGACAAGTAAACATGTTTAGTATAAGACTTTTTTTTTCCTGATACTTGGTCAAATCCACAAATGTGGAACCCAAGGATGTTGGGTTGTGCATATTTCTCTATATGAAATAATTTTGGGGTGCTGGAGGTATGGCTCAGGGTAGTAACTGCTTAGCAAGTATATGAGGCCTTGAGTTCAAAACCCCAATATTAAATACATACACACACACACACACACACACACACATATGCATGCTGGTAGTTTATACTTTTAATTCTAGCTACTTAGGAGACTGAGATCTGAGGAACAAGTTTTGAAACGAGCCCAGGCAGAAAATACTCAAGACTCTTATCTCCAGTTACCCAGCTAAAATCTGGAAATGGAGGCATAGGTCAAGTGGTAAAGTGCCAGACTTGAGTAAAAAAGCTAAGGAAGAGTGTAATGCCCTGATTCTGAGCCCTAGTATGGGCACAGTAATTAATTTTAGTCATTATGCCCCAGAAAAAAGATACCAATCACAAATAGTTACTTATAGTTTTTATTTCATGATGTCATCAAGATGACAGGTTAGATATTAAAATGTTAGACCTTTAGCTCTCCCCTCTCCTATCCTCTCCCTCTTGAAAATGGTTTGTTGTGTTTAAACTAATGAAAGCGTTATTATCTCTTTCACACTCACTCACATGCTGGTCAAGTGCTGCCTTAATTTTCAGAAAAGGAAAAGTGGTACAGGCCAATAAATTTATTGTTGATTTCTAATAAATTTCAAGATTATGCCGTTAAACAGATGTTTATCAGACTTGGAAAACACCAGGCCAGCCTGGAGTGCCATTCAATAACAACAATTGATGTTACATAAACATATTTATTCTATGTTGGTAGAAAATCTATAAGCACATAGATTGTCTCTGTCTGATTTACAGCAAGGCATGTAGAGCAGTAAGATTCTGCTTTTAGACCCACATTAGAGAAGCAAGAGTTCTGCTGATCTCTAGTCCTTTTTGGGATGAGCTTTATCAGTCACTTTAAGGGCCCTCCCAAATTCTTGCTTGGAGTTGTTGCTTTGACCAGGAGGATCAAATATGTAGAGAGGATCTGAAATCATACTTTTCCCTCTTGATACCCTGGAAAGAATGTGGCTCTGGAATTAGAGAACTTGAATAGAAATCCTTGTGTCGTGACGAGTAATTTCGTAGCCTTGGGCAAGGCACGTTATCTCCATCCCTCCATAGTAGTGTCTGTTCTGCAGTGTCATTGAACGAAAGAAAGCAAATGGCAATATTGAGGGTCAACATCTGATCTAACACATCATTCTGGGGCTTCCAGGAGAGGCAGCTAAGGGGTCTTCAGGGATGCTGTCATATGATGCTTTTGAGCCACCAGCCTATGAATACATCCAGTATGTCTATAGGCTTGAAGCAGCCTTTGTCTGTATATGATAGATGTCTGAATGGTGTACATACATATGTTATGGGTACATCTTAGCATCTGCCATTCCAGGCTTTGAGCTGCTTTTGCAAACATATGGTACATATACAGATAGTATGTATAGCTAATGTGTGTATATCTGGTGTGTCTACTGTCCAGATTTGGAAGCAATGTGACACCTAGTTAAGGGCATGTACCTTGTAGTTAAGCTTCCTAGATTGGAATCCCAGCTGTCCACCTACTAGTTGTGGCCTTCAAACCTTCTAGATACACTTTCCTTCTTTGTGGGCCAAAAGCAGTGGGATAATAGTATAGAAGAAGTGTATGATGGAGTCCAAATCCCTGTGTACAGAGGAGACATTGACTCATCTAGGATTTTAAGGAGTACCCAAACCACAACTAGAACTCAGAATTCCTAGTTAATTGAAATGTTGTCATGTACTGTGCTCACCATTTATTGTGACTCACTGCTGGGACGGCCCAGGTGAGCTCTAAGGCCTTGGTCTTCACAGAGGGCCTCAACGCTTCCCAGCCCCAGTGCTCATCCTCAGAGTCTCCCAGTGTTCATAGTCTTCTGACCCCAGCAAGAGTCAGCTCCCATTATCCCCATCTAGCCTAAGCCCTTATGTGGGAAGTATTTCAAAGGAGCAAAAGCCCAAACAACACCTCTTTTTTTTTTTTTTTTGGCCGGGGGGTGGGAGGAAGTAATAGAATTTTACTATGTTGCCCAGGCTGTTCTTGAACTTGTCACAGCTCAAGGGATCCTTCACTTCAGCTTGCAAGTGGCTAGTATTACAGAGCTTCTAAGCTCTCCTCTTTGAAATGCATTCTCAAAAGGCAATGCTCTTAAAGGACTTATTCATACCTGGAATGTTAATCATTTTGCAAGCTTCTCAATAAAAAGAACATAAAATCGCTCCAGTAGCTCACTGTTATGGTTTGAGAATGAAATGTCCCTTCTAGGCTCATATATTAGGGCTTGGCTGCCAACTGTTCCAGTGAGTGGATCCTGCAATCTCTGACCTAATCAATGCATTAGTTTCTTGATAGATTCACAATATGTTGGTGTTATTGGGAGGCCATGAAAAGTAGGAGGTGGATATAGATGGAGGATTGGGTCATTGTGGTGTGACCTTGGGGTTTTATCTGCCTAGCTCCTTCCTGTCTCTCAGCTTCCTGTCTGCCATGATGTGAGCTGCTTTCTGTTACCTTGCTGTATTAGCCATGAAGAGTTGAAACCTTGGAAAAGGGTTCCTGAAATCTTTATATTAGGTATTTTGGTGTAGTCATAGGAAAAGGAGCTAATGCAGACACTCAGAGAGTCTTAGCTGGTTTGACATTTCAATTCTTCTTATATTTTGAGACATTAACACTCAGACCTTTTGACCAACCACCTCCTTTCCTGCTAGCATTTCATCCCCTTTCTTATGCTGGTGATGATTCCCAGGACCACACACATGCTAGGCAAGTGCTCTACCTCTGAACTATACCAGCTCTTTCTTCTCTACTCAGTTATTCTGCAGTAAAATAACCAGTAAACTGTGATTACATTTTTCACTTCAACTTTTTGTTTTGAAGTAATTCTGGGCCTACTGAAGAGCTGGAAAACAGTAGCATTCAAATACTCTTTTGCTCCTAGTGTACTGATCAAACTTAAGAAATTAACATTAGAATAATACCATTTATTAAACTATGCATGAATAGCTTTTCCCCCTGCTCTTTGATCCTCCCTCCCCCCTTTTTTTTCTGATTACATCTAGTTACTGAGTCTTTGACCTCTCATCATTAGTTTTTTCTGTGTTCCCCCCCCCCCCCCCCCCCCCATGATTTTGGCACTCTTGAAGGGTTTGAGGGATTCTGTAGAAAGTCTCTGAGTGTTTCTAGTGCTTTTTCATGATTAGGTTGCTGCCATGTACTTTGACAAAAATTCCACAGAGGTGACATGCTGCAATTACATTTTAATTACATTTAAATTTGGGGACTTGTTACTTGTCACCTCCCCTACCAGATGGGAGGAGAAGCTCAGATGAAGCAACCTGTGATCCTTGTGTCTCCACTGTCCCCAGGATCACTGGCCTACAGGCCCAGTGAGCAGTTCTCTTCTCTGCCCTGGTGAGCCAGAGTGGGAACTGAGTCCTTTTGTTACCCTCAATGCTATCTGGGAGTACAGATTCCTTGTCTCTGCCATTAAAGAATTAAAAGGCAGAAAAGTGTTTAAGGTCAAAATATAAGTTTATTTGAAAGTGAAAAATCCATGAAAGGATTCTCCTAAGAACAGGGCCCCAAAGAGGAATCCAATGGAGTCCTCTTTAAACAGGGTTTCCATAGTATTGCGCTCTTCCCTTACCTCCTTTCCTGGGCTTTGCACCGATTGGTCCTTCTTACTGGTTGAGCAGCAACTTGAATGGGAACTCACAATATTATAGGAAGAAGCATTTGAGCAGGAGCTCAAGGCACTATGGAAACAAGAAGCACCATGATGAGCCACATGCTATCTACCATATGTTGTATTATGTCTGCCACTTTTTATCCCTGTTTGCCTAAAAATTCCCCTTTCTTTCCTCACTTCTTGTTTCTCTGCATGTCTATATACTTCACATTTCCCTGTTAGATTACCTTGAGACTTAAGAGAAAAAAAAATTTCTCCACCTAGGAGCCAGCCATTGTTTGAAAAACAACAACTCCATGCCTTCTTACCATGAAAGAACTATATGTGTGACCATAGAGACTTTAAATCATTCTTTCACGTGACTAGACAGTTAATACTTTTTTTTTTTTGGTCAGTTGTGGGGGCTGAATTCTGGGCCTGGGCACTGTCCCTCGGCTCTTCAGCTTAAGGGTAGCACCCTACCACTTGAGCCACAGCACCACGTCCAACTTTTTCTGCTTATGTGGTGCTGAGGAATCAAACCCAGGGCCTTATGCATCCAAGGCAAGCACTCTACCACTGAGCCACCTTCACAGCCCCCAACAGTTAATACTTTTCTTGATCTTGAGGCCATATTCATGGATTAGTCAATTCATATCCTAGGAAGAGAGAATTGTCACTTAAAGTTACCTCAATATGTCCTGTAGTTATGACTTGAAGTTTTGAGACACTAGTAGGTTTTTTTAAGCAATTTTTTTTATTGTGATTAAGTGATTACATAAATTTCACGGTATAGTGATACTTAAAGTCACAAACACATTCTAACCTTCACGGGGCAAATTGTCTTTATCGTGGTCTATAAAGTTTATGAGTTCTGTGAGCTTTGATAATACAGTTATTTCTTCCACATTTGGTGATAAATACATTTCTTTCCTTTTGCTTAGTGTCAACTGTTCCCTCTTTCCTACTCATTTCCTCCCTCCCATAGCTGCCATCCAGTTGCTTAGTTTGTTTTGATCAATGACCAGTGTAACTGATGGGTCCTGCTGTTGTATGTTTTCCCGTTTCCCTCTGTTTCTGTGTCCTCCTAGTTTTCCTCAGATTTGCACATCATATATGTGGTCAGCAGCTTGGGGTCATTTAGTAATGATTTGACCAGATGAGTGGAGGTCCTTTGTTTCTTGAATCTTGTTTACTTTGTTATAACTCCTTAAGTTTTGGATTTAACATCCACTTATCAGGGAGATGATGTGCCATTTGTCTCTTTGCTCTTGGCTTGCCTCATTCAACATGATTTGTTCTAGTTCCATCCATTTCCCTGTGAATGCCATTATTTTGTTCTTTCTAATATTCCATTGTCTATAGATATCACAATTTTTGGATCCATTCATCTGTAGTGGGACATCTGGGTTATTTCCATATCCTAGCTATTGTGAATAGTGCTGCAATAAACATGGAAGTGCATGTGTGCTTGTATCCTGGTTCCTGTTGTTCAGGATAGATGCCTCGGAGTGATAAGGCTGGGTCATAGGGGAAGTCTATATTTAGCTTCCTGAGGACCCTCCAGACTGTTTTCCAAATTGGTTGTATTAGTGTACAGTCCCACCAGCAGTGCAATAGGGTTCCTGTTTCTCTGCATTCGCTCCAGCATTTGTCGTTGGCTGAATTTAGGATGCGGGCCATTACTAGTGGGGTTTTTATTACATATGTTATTAGGATTGGGGGTGTGGCTCAGTAATGGAACACTTGCCTAACATGCTCAAAGCCCATGGAAGGAAGAGAGGGAGAGACGAAAAGAAGGCAGCATGAAATGTACTGTTTCTTTAGATTGTGCAGGTAATTATGTGAACCTTTTGAATTCTTCATAGGAACCTGGAGGAATGGGAGGTGGCTTTGTAGGTGTTACCTATTAACATTTTACTTTGCTAGCTTGTCACAAAGTACACATCTGAAGCTATCTGGCAATGGGAAGACTTTCGTTATCAAAGGACCCAGCCAATTTTAGTCCTTGTCAAGAGTATAATGTAAGGAATTAAAATGGTCTTTTACTGTTTGAAGGTTAGGGCTTGAGTCCAACATTAGACTAACAGGTGAAAGGGATGCAGATTTTCTATGTGAATATGTACAAGAGCCACACAAAATATACGGCTGAGAGGTCATACGGTGGAAGCTTATGTTGCAACCTGAGCTAATGAAAGCAAGGCAGATTATGAGAGGGTGAGGGGAAGGAAACATGGTGAATACTGGTTGTCTTGTTATACAGATTAATCTCTCAGGTAACCTCCTTAGAAGACTACAAGGTAGTTTGAGCATCCCTATCTGAAATCCAAAATGCTCCAAAATCCAAAGTCTGGTCAGTGTCCACATGACATTGCAAATGGAAAATTCCACACCTGATCTCTTGTGACTGGTCTCAGTCAAAGCTCAAGTGTGTTATATGTGTGGTACAAAAACACCTTCAAGCTATGTGAACGAATTGCATGTGAGACAAAAGAATTTTTATGTTTAGATGTGAGTTCCACTCAAGACATTTCATTATACATGTGCACATATTCCAAAGTCCAAAAACCTGAAATCCGAATCACTTGTGGCCCCATGCATTTCAGATAAGTAAGCCTCATCCTGTAGCCAGTCTGTGTTAATCTTTAGTCTTTTTCCCTGGGTCCATCCTAAGCAGGGACAATACCTTCAGAGAAAAATGCTGCTTTTCCTCCCTATTTCCAATCAGCACACCAAGCCACCATACTTCAGAGGTTTGTTTTTCTGTTTTGTTTTGTTTTTTAATTTTTTTTGGGGGGGGGGTCTGGTGGTGGGTCTGAACTCTGGGCTTGGGTGCTGTCCCTCAGCTCTTCAGCTCAAGGCTAGCGCTCTACCACTTGAGCCACAGCGCCACTTCCGGGTTTTTTCTTTTTGCTTATGTGGTGCTGAGGAATGGAACCCAGGGCCATTCATGCATGCAAGGCAAGTGCTTTAAAAAAATTTTTTTTTATTGTGAAAATACCATACAGAGGGGTTACAATTGCACGAGCAAGGTAATGAGTACATTTCTTATCTTTTGTTTTTCCCCTACTATCCCTGCCCTCCCACCTCCTCAGCTACACTCCTCCCCCACCTTTTTGTTTTGTTTCTGAGCTCCAACAATAGTATAAGAAATAGCAGGGTGTCTGTAGCTCATACTTATAATCTTAGCTACTCAGGAGGCTGAGATCTGAGGATCAAAGTTCAAAGCCAACACTGGCAGGAAAATCTGTGAGACTCTCCACTTGACCACCCCAAAAGTCCAGAAGTAGGGCTGTGACTCAAGTGGTAAAGCACCAGTGTTGAGCACAAAATCTCAGGAATAGTGCCCAAACCCTGATTTTAAGCTCCAGGACACCAGGACACACACACACACACACACACACACACACACACACACACACACACACACTCACACCTCTCTGCAGGCCAAAAGAAAAGTGTACACAGCTATATCCACCAGGACACACACACCCTCTGCAGGCCAGGACTCATTCACACACACACACACACACACACACACCATGCAGGCCAGGACTCATTCACACACACACACACACACACACACACCATGCAGGCCAGGACTCATTCACACACACACATACACACACCATGCAGGCCAGGACTCATACACACACACACACACACACACACACACACACACACACACACACACACCATGCAGGCCAGGACTCATTCACACACACACATACACACACCATGCAGGCCAGGACTCATACACACACACACACACACACACACACACACACACACTCATTCACACACACACATACACACACCATGCAGGCCAGGACACACACACACACACACACACACACACACACACACACACACACACACACACACACACACACACACACACACACACACACACACACACACACACACACACCCTCTGCAGGCCAAAAGAAAAGTGTACACAGCTATATCCACTTGACCTCTTTGAACCTCAGCACACCAAGAGAAGCATCACAAGCTTGGGGCTGGTACTTGTCTGAAGGAGGATAAAGGGTCAACAAATGTGAAGACTGGGTGCTGTTTCTGCTTTGGTACTTGCTTCCACCTGACTAGGGCCATCCCCTGACTTGCTTGGACCCTCCCATCCAGGCATCATGCTGAGATCAGGAGACACTTGGCTCCTGCATGTACTGGTTTCCTTGGTCATCTCTGGACTGCCTAAGACATTCTGGTCATCACGGCAAAGGTCTTGCAGATTGTTTTGCCTCCTCCCCTGGCTGGTTTGCTTTCACTTTGTCCCCTGGGCTTTTCCTTTTCTCTCCTGATGCTGTAGCACCAATGTAACTGTTTGTTCCAGAGCTGTGAACCACCAATGAAGCCCTCCAGGCTCGGCCTACTCCCCCAGATCTTTTTAAGGTGGGGAGAACCACCACAATTTGGATTGGTTCCTTGCTAGACTCAGTTTTAGAAACACACTACACAGTCTTTTTTCTCAAAGATTCTCCTTTTGAATGGAAATTGTTGTCTATGGTCTTAGTAAATATGTTTACTAAGTGAGCCTTCTTAAACAGGCTTTTTTTCTATAAAAGGAAATTCCTTTATTAAAATACAGAATAGAGGGGCTGGGAAGGTGGCTCAGTGGTAGAGTGCTTGCCTCGCATGCATGAAGTCCTGGGTTCGATTCCTCAGCACCACATAAACAGAAAAAGCAGGAAGTGGCACTGTGGCTCAAGTGGTAGAGTGCTAGCCTTGAGCTGAAGAGCTGAGGGACAGCACCCAGGTCCAGAGTTCAGGCCCCACGACCGACCAAAAATATAATAATAATACAGAATAGAAGCTTTAAAAAAAAGTCATTGTGCTTTTTTAAAAAAAATTTATTGTGAAAATACCATACAGAGGGGAAAGTTAGTTTTTCAACATTACAACTTGTACATTGTGCTTTTTAAAGTCACTGCACATTGCTGAGAGATCAAAGAAAGAATATTCCTAATGCCTGAGTTGCTAGGACCAGGCCCCAGTAGCTGGCCTGTGGGGACATTGCCAATCCTCTACACCTCTTTCTCACAAACCACGTCCATTTACTCAGGGGACCCTGTGGGAATCTGTACTGAACAAGGTGGTAGTTTGTCCTTTGAGGTTATATTGTTAAATTCTACCCTGGTAGTTTATGGTGACTCCTTGTGGACTGATAATTTTAATCCCTCAAGAAGGCATGCAGAGGGTAGTTTGGGACAAGATCAGTCTTGAAACCTGGTTGGTTTGTGGAGTACCACTCAGGGCCTGGATTCTGTCCCTTAGCTTTTTTGCTAAGGTTGACATTTGAACAACATCTCTTTGCCGGTTAATTGGAGTCTCATAGAACTTTCTGCTTGAGCTGACTTCTGAGATCCTCAGATCCCAGCCTCCCTAAGTAGTTAGGATCTACAGGTAAGAGCCCCTGGTGCCTGGCTCATTTTTAGGCTCTTTATAGCACAAGACACTAGCCAATTCAGCATTCTAGAATTCGGAAAGCTTATCAAACACATGATTGTTGCTATGGAGTAATAGGAAGAGGTTGATAGCTGTATGTAACACTTCTTCCTCAGTAAAGGACTGGCTGGTAGGGGTGGAGTGTTTGAGATTTGCCTGTGTGCCAAGTCTGAGTCCATCTTTCACATGGTGACTTCCCTTCCAAAGCAGAGTTGTTTTTGTCTTTTTCCCAAACACTTAAAGGGCAATGACATGGAAGAAGGAGGTAATGCTGCTGATCTTCCCCTATTGGCTTCACATCTGCCCTGTCTCTTCGTCTATGTTTAAATGACCACTTACTTTATTGGCTTATGATGAACTATCATAAACTAATAGCAAAACAAACACCTTCCTGTAAGATGAAGAAATAGCCAATGTAACTTTAGATAGTGTGTGTGTGTGTGTGTGTGTGTGTGTGTGTGTGTGTGTGTATGAGAGAGATGTTACTGGAGGACTTGAACCTGTGCTCTCACTTGCCTTTTTTTTCTTTCTCAAAGCTAGCACTCTACCATTTGAACCATGCCTCTTCTTCTTTTTGCTGGTTCATTGGAGAAAAAAGTCTCACAGACTTCTATGCCCAGGTTGGTTTTGAATCAAGATCCTCAGATCTCAGCTTCCTGAGTAGCTAGGATTATGAGCATTAGTCATCAGTGCCCAGCTGAGATAGCATCTTTTCAAAATATACATGACGAGTATGGCTTATTGAAGGAAAACACTCCAGTTAGAGGGCTGTGATGATGCCTATTCAGTTTTGCCTATTTTAGTTTTTCTCCTTTGAAGCACATTCTGCTGCCTAGGGCTCTGAAGACTCATTTGAAAGTCATGAGGTAGTTATAGAATATAAGTTTGTGAGTTATTTTGTTTGTTTCAGATGCATAGGATGTATTTTTCAGATGTAGGTCCATGTTAAAGACAACCCTCATTTCAAGTATATATTCTGTGGTATAACAGGTGACATTGCAGCAGAGAAATATTACTGCTAGAAATCCCATCTTAATAGATGCCACTTTGCCATCACATTCTTTGGGAGAGAGTATTTTTTTTAAATTATCTTTAAGTAGTTGTGCAAAGGGGTTTCAATTCAGCATATCAGTTTAGACATGCCTTTTTATTTTAGATTAGTTTTTTTGAGTACTGGTCCTAGGGCTTGAACTTGAGGCCTAGGCACTGTCTCTGAGTTTTTTGGGTCTTTTGGTGTGTGTATTTATTTACTTATTTTGGCTCAAACCTAGCATTCTATCATTTGAGTCACAGCTCTACTTCCAGCATTTTGGTAATTAGTTGAAGATGAGTCTATTGGGGGTGGCTTTGAACCTTTATCCTCAGATTTCAGATTCCTGAGTTGCTAGGATTACAAATATGAGACACTGGTGCTGGGCTTACAATGTTTCTTTTTCTTTTCAGTATCAGGACATGAACTCAAGGCTTTATGCTGGCTCAGCTGACATTTAACCCCTTGAGCCATACCTTCAGCCTAGCTTTTTGTTAGTTAATTGGAGTCTCATGGACTTTTCTACCTGGACTGGCTTTGAATTGTGGTCCTCTGAACTCAGCCTCCTGAGCAGCAAGGATTACAGGCTACCTATGTCAGTACCTGATTTGTTATAGTATTTAGTAAAATGTATTCATTTTAGTAAAATATATTCATGTAATTTTGTATATATATAAGTTAAAATATTTAAGTATGTATCTAGAAACCTCTTTCTGCATCTAGATAATCTATCTGCATTAGAAATATCCTTAAGTCTGTTCTTTGTGCTGTGACTTGTTTCATGAAGGCTGGCCTGGGTAAGTTGTATACAGAGTCACTATAAAAGGAAATATATTTACTCATGACTGTAACTCCTCTGTACAGTATCTTTGCAATAAAAAAAAGTACTTTAAAAAAAAAAAAGCAGGCTGCTGGTTAAACCATCCCCAGTGGCTGAAAAGAGAGTGTGCAGGTACTTATATGTTCCTGAGGGTTGCATAGAGGTGGAAAAAGGCCCAGGAGGTAAGATGCATGCCTTCTGGAAGCTGCCCACCGCAATCTGTGTCCCTTGGAAGCCTTCTCCTCAGAAACTGCCTCACAGAAGCTGTTCTCCTGCAATTACACTGGGGGATAGCTCACCTCAGGTCAGGTATTCTGTCCTTTGTCTTCAAATATCCTAAGGGATTTAAAAAAAAAAAAATTTTGGTCAGTCTTGCAACTTAAAGCTTGTGCTCTGAGCACTGTCCCTTAGCTCTTTTGCTCAAAGCGCCACAGCTCTACTTTTGTTTTTCTGGTGGTTAATTGGAGGTAAGAGGCTCACAGACTTTCCTTCTCAGGCTGGCTTTGAACCACAATCCTCAGACCTAAGCTTCCTAAGTAGGATTACAGGCATGAGCCACTAGCGCCCAGCTTCTAAGGGATATTTCTATGGGAAGTAATTGATGTGATACCACAAACTGGGCTTTTATATTCTGAAAAGTGGCCACTAAATGTAGATGTAATGTAAACTGAATACTGAATTTACATGAATTAAGACATTACAAGAAATTCACATATATATATATATATATATATATATATATATATATATATATACATATGATAAATATGTTCCATGAAATGAAATTTTAAACAAGGACCTGCACTTTGTGCATTCTATCAAGCTTATTAAGCTAAGAGCATTTCCAGCGCCAAGTTTGGGAAAATAAATGCTCTCTATCTCTCTCTATATGCACATATATACACATATGAATGCATGGAATATATATATATATATATATATATATATATATTTCCAAATCATTCTGTTTATTTATTTATTTTTTTTGGTCCAATTGTGGGGCCTGAACTCTGAGCCTGGGCGCTGTCCCTCAGCTCTTCAGCTCAAGGCTAGCACTCTACCACTTGAGCCACAGCACCACTTCCAGCTTTTTTCTTTTTGCTTATGTGGTGCTGAGGAATCGAACCCAGGGCCTCATGCATTGCAAGGCAAGCGCTCTGCCGCTGAGCCACCTTCCCAGCCCCAAATCATTCTGTTTAATAACCCAGCAATAATTCAAAACACATACACAAAAATTAAACTTGTTCTATTTATGGTGAGTGAACCATGATTGCCTCAAATACCAGCATCAAAGATCATGATGAAATTATCTCAAAGGTGGGAGTCTGCCTTCAGGCTCACAGTCGATGCTCAGAGGGCTCAGATGAAGGAGGAAGGCCAGACAGGTCTGCTGAGTTATGAGCACCTTGAGCTTTTCTGATGATGATTCAGTGGAGTATTCTGGTCCAGGAGCAGGACAATCTGAGCAGGTCTGTGGTCCCTTGGGGTCATACTTGTTCAGTGTATAGACCTGATCTCTCTCCTCATTTGAGGTAATACTGGAGAAACATGACCATACTTCAGCTAAAACTTAACAGTTAAGTCTGTCTACCTGAAAGATAAAGTTAAAAATTGCTTAATATCTATGAAAGGACACATGTAACCCATGTAAGATAGAGCAAACAATAATAAAAGCCATGCTCAGCTTAAGAAACCTAGCATTATTGCTGCCTGAGAAGGCTAGTGTTGGGTATGTCACAGGCCTGTGCCCCCTGGATTTGTCTTGGTTGTACCTAGGAGGCTTCTGTAAGATTCATCCCCAAAGGAGCTGTTGTTAACTCTCTGGTGAGGAAGCCTGGGTCATCACAGTTCCTACAAGGTCTTACCCAGATGGAAGCTAACCCTACTAGTGTAGTTTTCATTGCACCTGTTCTCTGTGATTGCTGGAAGTTATCAGGCCTCAAATATGTTCTTAGCTCCGTGAGTATAACATGAAATCTCTTCTGGTTATAATTTATACTCCAGGTGATTCATCTGGATAAATGTCTTGTATTTGCTGGATAATTACCTTTCTTTTTCATGGAAAACCCTGGTCTTGTAGTTTGCCTAGGCTATTAAGTTTCTTTACCAAGGGAATCTCCATGTAGTCCAGATGTCAGATCTTTAGTCAGGTCAGTGTCTTCTCCCCCAGCTCCCTTCCCCCTTTTATCTTCATCTCTTCCTCTTTATGGTGTTTTTTTTCCCCCCTCTACCATGGATGGGACCTAGGGCTTCCTACATGCTAGGCAAGTCAGTGCTCTACCACTGAGCCACACCCCAACCCTCTCCTCACCCCATGTCTTTTGAAGAATAAAAGTGTTTCATTTCACTATGGATCAGTTTATTTCTTAGGGTTTGCTACTTTAAAATCTTATTTTAGAAAATTTCCCCTACTCTAAGATCATGGGCTTATTGTTCCATTGTTCTCTTGTAAACATTTTAAAGTTATGCATTCTATATTTGAGAATGTTAAGGATCTGAAATCATTTTCACATGTGCTCAATCACAGGAATCCATTTTCTCTTCTCCATAGCTAGGGGTAGGTGTTCTGCATACTGCTTTTTGGATATGTATGTGCATGGTGTCAGCCTATGATGCACAGTCACCATTGTTGTGTTTTAAGTTTTGTTTATGTACAGGTTTCATCTTGATTTCCAGCTGTGTCATCTTCCAGGAGCCTTATTCTAGCCCACCATTATCTTGTACTGGGAATGGAATCCAGGATCTTGCTTGTACTAATCAAGTTCTACTGAACTAAATCTCAGCTCCTGTCATACAAATTTTAGAATCTGTGTTTTTGAGTTCTAAGCACAAAGATCCATACTGGTTAGAATTTGTACTGGAATGGCATTTTTCTCTGGGTCTCTCAAGACAAATTTTTCATTGTAAAGCAAGTTTGCCTACAATGAAATGCATACAACTTAAGTCTATAAGTGAATGAATTTTGACAGATTATACACTTGTCTAACCAGTAACTCAAACAAGCTATAGACTATTTCTGTCATTCAGAAAGTGGAAGTTTCCTTTGTCCCTTTCCACCCTATTCTTAGTCACCCCATTCTTTTCAAAGTAAGTGCTTCTGATTTCTAGCGACATAGCTTAGTGTTGCCTATCTTTGAACCTTGTGCTTGGCAGCACACAGTGTAAATATGGTTTCTTTCATTCAGTGATTTTTGAGTTATCCCTTTTTTTTTTTCTTTCGTTTTCCTTCTTCCAAGAACCACGGGCTTTTCCAGGCACCCCTAGTATTCTCCCAGTAGTCCTATCTTTTTGTCTTTATCCATTAGTTTATTCCTTTGCATGTCACAACTAAATGCATAAAAATAGATACAACTTGACTGCTTTGTGTTTTTTAGGCAATTATGAAGAAGCTTGCTGAGTATATGTTGTATGAACCTTTTTTGGGCTATAGAAGCACATCCAAGAGATGTAGTATCAGAGGAAGAAGTTAACAGATCGATGCATGTTTAACTTTGTAAAAACCTGCCAAACAAATCTCCAAAGCAGCAGTACCATTCATCAAAATCAGAGATTGCTTCCTTGACATTTGGTCTTAGTAAATGTGAAGTCTTATCTTATTATGCCTTAAAATAAATGTTTCTGGTGACTAATGAACATCTTGTTACTCTTTTTGGTCATTCATTGTCATTGTCTGTGAAGTGCTTCTTGGAGTCTTTTGCTCTTATAAAACATAAATTTGTCTTATTATTGGCTTATAGTCTGTAAATATTCTGCATATGAGTCAATTGTCAGATGTATGCATTGCAAATTTTTCTCCCAATCTGGGGCTTGACCTAACTGTTACTATGTCTTTGTTTTTGTGCTGATTCTGAGGCCTGAACTCAGGGCCTGGGTGCTGTCCCTTAGCTAAAATTAGCTCAAGGCTGGCACTCTACCACTTGAGGAACAGCTTCACTTCCAGCTTTTTGCTGGCTAATTGGAGATTAAGAGTCCTGTGGACTTTCCTGCCCAGGTTGGCTTTGAACTGTGATCCTCAGATTCCAGTCTCTTGAGTAATAAGGATTACAGGTGTGAGCCACTAATGCCTGCCATTGTTTGTTTTTGAGACAAGATAGCCTTGAACTCCTGAAATCAAGCAATCCTCTTGTCTCAGACTCACAAGTAGCTAAGACTACAGATGTATAAACCCAAATTGTAATTATCTACTCTCTAGTTTATAGTGATTCCTGAAATCTATGAGTGTAGATCTATAGTTTTCTTCATTTTCAAGATTGTTTTAGGAATTCCTTTGATGTCCTTTGACAATTTAAGACCGGTTTGTTGATTTCTGCAGAAAAGCCTGTGGAGAGTGTTTTTAGGTCTTCCTTGATGTCCAACAATGAAATATTGTTTTATCCATATGGATATTGTACATCATTGATAACTATTTTTGTGTGTGTACTGGTCTTGGAGCTTGAAACTCCAGGCCTGGGCGCTGTCTGATCTTTTTTGCTCAAGGCTAGTGCTCTACCAATTGAGCCACAGCTCCACTTTTGGCTTTTTTTGGTTTGTTAAGAGTCTCATAGGGCTGGGAAGGTAGCTCAGTGGTAGAGTGCTTGCCTTGCATGTATGAGGCCATGGGTTCGATTCCTCAGCATCACATAAGCAGAAAAAGGTGGAAGTGGTGCTGTGGCTCAAGTGGTAGAGTGCTAGCCTTGAGCTGAAGAACTGAGGGACAGTGCCCAGACCCAGAGTTCAGACCCCACAACCGACAAAAAAAAAAAAAAAAAAAAGAGTCTCATAGACTTTCCTGCTTGGGCTGGCTTTGATCTGTAATCTTCACATTTCAGCCTCCTCATAGCTAGGTTTGTAAACATGAGCTACCAGCACCCAGCTTCTTTTTATATCTTATGTTTATCTTATGGTTTTAGTACTTTTTAAGATTAAAAATTCTAATTATTTTTATATATACAAGTGCAGATTGCTTTGATATATTTGTATTTTTAATACTTTTAGGCTCTTATTCTAATAGCTGATTCATGGTCCTTCTTATAAACTATCATCTGTGAGTAGTTATAATTTTGACTCTGTTTTCAGGGTTTTTTTTTCCTTGTGCTTGAATTCAGGACTTCAACACTCTGACTTGGATTTTGTCTCAAGGCTGGCACTCTACCACTTGAGTCATAACCTCCACTTCCAGATTTTTGCTGGTTATTATAAATAAGAATCTTATGGTTTTAACTGGTCTGGCTTGCTTCAAAATGTGATCCTCAAGCCAGGCGCTGGTGGCTCATGCCTGTAATCCTAGCTACTCAGGAGACTGAGATCTGAGGACCAGGGTTCAAAGCCAGCCGAGGCAGGAAAGTCTATGAGACTCATCTCCAATTAACCACCAGAAAACTGGAAGTGGCGCTATGGCTCAAGTGGTAGAGCACTAGCCTTGAGCTGAAGAGCTGAGAGACAGCACCCAGGCCTAGAGTTCAGGCCCTACAACTGCAAAAAAACAAAAACAAAAAAACTAAAATGTGATCCTCGGATCTTAGCCTTTTGAGTAGCTGGGATTACAAGCATAAGCCACCACTGCCTGTTTTCAGTTTTTAAAAACTATTCTGGGGGCGGGGGGCGCTTGTGTGTGAGTATGCATGTGTGTGCACACGTGTGTATGTGTTGACAGACTTTCACTGTGTTGAGTACAGATATTTTGCTAGAGCTACCATAACAAAATACCACAGTCTGGCTGCCTTAAACAGAACCATCCTCTTACAGTTTCAGAGTATAGACATCTGGATATGGCAGGCAGGGTTGTGAGGGAGAGTCTGTTTTCTCTCACAGAACTTCTGGAAGTATCCATAGATTATGGCTTGTAAATCCTGGTCTTCTCCCATATCTTTGTCTGTTTCTTCTTTGTGTATGTCTGCATCTCACTTCCCCTATTGTGAGCACAGCAGTTGTACTGACACTCACCAGCCTGACCTCATCTGAACTTGATCTTCTATCAAGATCCTGATTACACCCAAGGTCACAGTCACAGATTCTGGGGGCTTCAGCATATTTTGGTTGGAACTTAATTTAGCCAGTTATACCTGGTAACTGTAAATATTTATTTATTTATACTTTTTTTTGCAGTACTGGAGATTGAACCCAGGGCCTCAAAAATTGTTCTTCAATTTGAGCCAAACATCCTCTAGCCCTTTTTGGTTTGTACTTTGTTGAGATTGAATCTCCCTGTTTGAACTGACCTTAGACTTTGATCTTCCTGCTTCTATCTTCTGAATAGCTGAGATTACAGGCATATACCACTATACCCAGCTCCTGTAACAATAGACAATAATAGACATTTTTGTCTTATTTTAAAGGAAATAAGTTTGAAATTTTGCTCTTACAGGTTTTATCTGTTTGCTTTAGAAGGATAACATGATACCTGTATTTGTTGTGAATGATTGTTGAATTCGATTTAATACTTTTCCACATCTATTGAAATATGATTTTCTTTTTTAATTTGTAAATGTGGCAAATTAAACCAACAGATTTCCTTACCTTATAGGAGTATTGCATCCCAGTGTACCGTATTATATACTTTTAGTATATACTGGTTGATTCAGGATAATAGACACCAGGGCTTCAAGATGCCCATGAACAAGCTGTAAGCAGCATTGGCCTCTCCTCACTTTGTCCTCGTTGATAAGGGTCACTAATCCCTTTCTTGAGGGCTTCACCATCAGGACCTGCCCCACTGAACACATGAAAGGGGAGCAGTGAGTAAAACTCATGGAAAGTTGGGGAGCCGTGGAAGGGAGATGACAATGACCCAAACATTCAGACCACAGGACCTCAGGCCTGGGATGCCCTCTGTCTGAGGATTTGTTGTTTCAGGGAAGGGATCTGGATTCTCACTTATGTGTAGCTTCTGTTACTCGTATGGATGGAAAATGGGGTTTTAAAATGTTTGGGGTTCTAAAATGTTTGAGGTGATACACACCAGTGTGATTCCTTTCTTTCCCTATGTCTGAACCTTTCTTGAAAATTGATGAGTTGTTCTAGCCTTCACAGGAATGATTCAAAGGATTAAGGAATTTAATCTGTCAGGAGACAATCTTGTTCCATCTCTGGACTGCTTGAGCAATGGAAGAGAGGCAAACATCCTTGTAATTCATGGTCCTCTCTGTGAAATAGACATGATTGTGTTCTCTGTGATTCCTGCCCTCACAGGTGTGGGATTTGCTTTGGGAAGGTCCTTTCCTGCTTAGAGAGGCCAAGACAAGCTGTCTTGGGATTCTTCTGTCTCTGACTTTGTGAGATGTGATAGGAGAGAGTAGTGATGACCCGTGGGTCATCAGTGGTGAAATGCCAGGGATGTGCTTACAAATCTTGGAGCAGCTCACTGTGCCACTTGGAAGATGTTTGGAAGAACGGCTTTGCTGTTTTACAGCACATTGCTGTGGGAGGCAGATGTGCCCCCAAGGTGCCTTCCCGGACTTACTGGGAGGAACATGGGAATCCTGCATGTGCTTTCTGCCTCCGTGTTTCTGGCAGTTGTGTCATGCCATTCTGTCAATCATAGAAAGTAAGAGGGAAAGATGGGCACTATTTCTACTCTTTCTGTCTTGTTGTCTGTGGATGAACACAGGTCTCCTGCCTGTAGACATTTCTCCCAGGAGCAATGGAGGAAGTTTCCTCTAGTGTTCAGCTTTGTCGGGAGTTAGTGGGATATACCACTAGGCTGTGTGTGCATATCCTGTGTGCTACCCAGAGTCCCCCGTTAGCTAGTAGTGCAGATCATAGGAAGATCTCATTCAGATTTCTTTTTGTAGCTGAAATGCTAAACAGGGACTGAGACCTGATGTTTCTGTGCATTCCTCATTCCTCCGGGATTCAGTTTCTCCCTCTTCCACAGACCACCCTGTCGGCATGATGAGCATCAAGGCCTTCACTTTGGTCTCTGCTGTGGAGCAGGAGCTGCTGGCAGGCGACAAGGAACGCATCCACATCGAGTGCGTGGAATGCTGCGGCAGGAACCTCTACATCGGCACCGCTGACTGCTTCATTTACCACTTCCTGCTGGAGGAGAAGACACTGCCCACCGGCACATCCTCATTCACTGCCACCAAACAGTTGCACAGGCACCTGGGCTTCAAGAAGCCCGTGAATGAGCTGCGAGCAGCCTCAGCCCTTAACAGGCTGCTGGTGCTGTGCGACAACTCCATAACCCTGGTCAATATGCTGAACCTGGAGCCTGTCCCCTCCGGGGCTCGCATCAAAGGAGCGGTGACATTTGCTCTGAATGAGAACCCTGTGAGTGGGGACCCATTCTGTGTGGAAGTGTGCATCATCTCAGTGAAACGTAGGACCATCCAGATGTTTCTGGTGTACGAGGACCGCGTTCAGATCGTCAAGGAAGTGTCCACCCCAGAGCAGCCCCTGGCTGTGGCTGTAGATGGCTACTTTCTGTGCCTGGCCCTGACCACACAGTACATCATCCTGAACTATAGCACGGGCCTCTCCCAGGACCTGTTTCCCTACTGCAGTGAGGAGAAGCCACCTATTGTCAAGAGGATAGGCAGACAGGAGTTCCTGCTGGCTGGCCCCGGAGGCCTGGGTGAGGAGGGATGGGAGCTCTGCCTGCTGCCCTGGGGTTGGGGGGTGCAGAATATCTCCAACTGCATTCTGCAGTGGAAGCAAGCAGTCAACTGTGAAAAGTTACTAGTTGTGTGTGTTGCCTAGCGACAAGTTCTAAGAAACCCATTGTGAGGCTGTATAAGTGTTGGGTAGTCCCGGAGTACTTATGTCAGCTATGATACCAGTAAGTAGCATAGCACACTTGTAGAAGGAGCTGACCACAGTCAGATTTGAAATCTACTGAGGACTGAAACATCCTTTCGAGTTCAAGCCTTGTTGGGTTGTGTGGTGAGACTGTGGCAGGACCACATGTGGTTGGCCAATGTCTCATGACTAGTGAGTGCTGCAGCTCCACCAGTGCATGTGAATTCAGTAGAACAGAAACAGACTAGGCACAGACAGGTGTATTTTTTTTTGCCAAAGTGGAGAGGAAATTTAGGTAAATAACTGTAAGAATAAACATTTACAAGCCTGTTTCCTAAGATTTTTTTTCCCCCTCTTTCTGCCAGTATTCTGGGGCTTGAACTCAGGGTATCACATTCTTGCTTAGGTTTTTCACTTTTGACTGGAGTTCTATCAATTGAGTCATACCTCCACTTCCAGCTTTATTCTGGTTAATTGGAGATAAGAGTCTTACAGACTTCGGCCTAGGCTGGCTTTAAACCTTAGTCCTCAGAACTCAGCCTCCTGAGTAGCTAGAATTATAACCATGAGTGATGGTCACCCAGTCTCTTGATGGCTTTGCTAGGCAGGTGCTCTACTACCAAGTCAAAGCTCCATTTGTCAGGGTCAGAATACATAATTGTTATTTTGACTGCAAGTCTTGCTTTTTTCATTAAGATGTTGTCTCATGAACTTTTTGTCCGATGTATGATTCTTCCAATCTCAGCCTTTCATTTCAGCCTCCCGACTTATCTAGAGTGACAGGCACATGACATCATGGCTAGCTTTTACTGTTGTAATGAGGTCCCAAGAACTTTTTGATCTGACTGGTTTGGAACCTTGTTCATTCTGAGTAGCTAGGATTACAGGTATGAGCCACCATGCCCAGCTTAGATTTTTACTTTTTGAAAAAATTATTTGCTCTGACCACGCTTTCCTTCAAAAGAGTGCAGATTTTTTATTATGTTTTTTTTATGGAAAGCTATATAAACTTACATAGTACAGAGAATAGTTTTTGTTTGTGTTTTTAGGTCCGGTTGTGGGCCTGAACTCTGGGCCTGGGCGCTGTCCCTCAGCTCTTCAGCTCAAGGCTAGTGCTCTACCATTTGAGCCACAGTGCCACTTCTGGCTTTTTTCCTTTTTGCTTATGTGGTGCTGGGGAATTGAACCCAGGTCCTCATGCATGCAAGGCAAGCCCTCTACCACTGAGCCACCTTCCCAGCGCAGTACAGAGAATAGTATAATAAACCTGAGATAGCCACCACCCTCCTTCAGTCACTGTCAGTTCTTTACACATCTGTCTGCTGTACTCCCCCTGCTTGATGTTGAAGCAGACCCCAGACATCCTAGCATTTCATCTGTGGACAAGGTATATAGTTCAAAGAATCAGATACCCATGCAGGAAAGGAAAACCATAATACTAATTCTAACTTAAAAAATGATAGTAGTTCCTTGTTATCTAATGTACAAGGCATGTTGCGTTTATTCTATTTTATCATGGATAATAGATGTACATAATACACATGTACACTTATGTTTAAGTATTTGTGTTTTTCCCATATATTTGTAGCAGTTCCAACCAAAGCCTTATGTAGCCATTGGTTCATAGATCTGATGTTAATTTTCTTGTTCTTTAGGTTCCTCCTCTCCCTCTTTATTTTCCCTTAATTTTTAGCTGACGAAATTGGATGGTTTTTCAGACTCTGGCTTTTGATGGTTTGGCCCCTAGTATTGTTCAATGAGCTTCTCTAGGCCCTGTGATCTCTGTGGGGGATTTTGCAATGGGTAATTAGGAGATTTTCTTTGCTTGCTTTGTGGGGAGCCAAGACAACTGTACTTCTGTCAGGGGTTACCCAAGGCCTTTTCAGATCCCTTCATGCTGAGGGAAGCTATTGATGGTCATGGCCTAGACCCATTGGGTCTGCCAATGGGCAACATTGTGTTTCTGTGGGTTCCTCCTTTGTGTATTCTTGAGAATGCTTCAGTTAAGCAAACTTTCTCCTCTTTGATTATTTGGTTATCCCCAAGTCCTTTGTTATAAAAAGGCAGCATGAGGCTATCACTTCTGTCTTCTACAATTGTCTGTTTAATAGCCTCATTGGGAACTGTTTAGTGCTGGAGGTGTGCTGTTTCCATCAGTGCCTGAGGACTTATTCAGGTGGACTCCTGAGCCCATTGACTGTCTAGAAATCCTATAGCTCCCTGGCTCTCTGGTGTGTGCTGTTCTTTTCATGTACTTGATACCCTAGATCTAGTTCCAGCCATTCCTCCCAGGAGCTTGCTGTTACAGCCTGGGTTCTGGGTGCCAGGGTGCTGGTTTCCAGGCATTTTGGAAGTCAGTGCCAAGAAGTCCATACTTTGAAGATAACTCCATCCTAACATCATGTGGAGAGGACCCATCTGCATCCTGGTGTCTCCTTTCAGCCACACACATCAAAAATCCCACTTCCTTCTACCCTGTAAGCATTGCTTTGATTGACCCCACAGTGCGTGGATCAGAACTGCAGTGCCAGCCTGCTGTCCCCACAATGTAATTACCGGGAAAAGGCTGATTGGTGCTGGTGCCTTTTGTCCTTAGGACATTAGCAATCAAGAGTTGCTGTGTTTCAAGTCACTTGGACTAGTTCCCTTCTGTGTGGTTTTGCCAACAACTGGAGCTGCAGTTACATTGATTCCCTTCACTTTACCTTCAGATTTCAGGAAATTAGTTCTGTTTATTTGTTCATTACATAAAACAGATTTCTAAAGTAGGTAGATATAGCAAGGACTACTCAAAAGAAGATGAATGTATGTTCTGCCCACCTGCTTTCTCCTTCTCTCACTCATGACCTGTATTTTGTGGGTTTATCTTTCATTTTTAAAGAAAGCTTATAAACAGTATGTCAATATATCTTCCTCTTTCTTAGCTAAATGGTAGCTTCACTTTGGCGCTGTGTGTGTGTGTGTGTGTGTGTGTGTGTGTGTGTGTGCGCGCGCGCGCGCGCGCGCGCATGCGTGCACATGCACACTGGGCTTGATCTCAGGGGCCTAGGTAAGGCTAGTTCTCTAGCACTGAAGTCACAGCTCCACTTCCAGCTTTTTTGGTGTTTAATTAGGGACTTTTCTGTCTCACCAAACTGCAATTTTCAAATCGCAGCCTCCAGTGTAGCTAGGATTATGGTATGAGCCACTGGTGCCAGGCCCAAAGCTGCTTTAAAAAGTTTATATAATATAATCTTAACATTTCAATTTTTTAAATATTTCAATTTTTAAAGTTATTATTATTATTATTATTGGTTTTCCTGTTGTCAGGGTTGACTTCAGGGCGTCACTTAGTTGGCATTCTACCACTTGAACCTCCAGTCAAGCTTTGTGCTAGCTAGCTGGAAATGGAGACTTGCAGTCTGTTATACCCAGACTAGCTTCAAACCATGAGCCTCTTGATCCCAACCTCCTGAGTAGCTAAGATGACAGTAGTCAGCCACCAGAGCCCTTCTCAGTTCCTTCTGGACTGGTACCATTAGGAATAGTTCCTCATCCTCTAAATTCACCTCTGTTTTCTTACTTTACAGTCTCATTTCTTACATAAAGTATGGATTTTATATGGCTTCCTAGTCATCTCACAAAGTATTGAAAAGGCCATCTTTTCCTCACTTATTTAGATGGCTTTATTCCTTGATGCTAGTGGATCTGTGTCTGGATTTATTATTTTTAATCCATCTATCTTCCTGCCTAGACATGTCCTATTAGCCTCAGCTATGAGGCTTCCTTGTAAAACCATGTTCATTGTTTGCATTGTAAAACTCCTTCATTATGGTAGGTTATACAACTATTCCATAGTAAAGGAATATACCCAGTTATATGCAAAGTTAAACCTTTACTCAGTGTATGGCCAGTTCCCGAAAGAACACTTGGTGGAGTGCTGAGCACATAGTAAGTGTGTGGGAGAATATGGGAGGGACAAGGAACTGGAACACAGGGCTAGCCAGCTGAAAGAAAGCATCACATATGGTTGAAAGTGGCTTCCCTCCCTCTCCCCCCCATGAGGATGTGTACTTTAAATGCATGTTGGCTAAGAGGAAACATTTTAAACCTTGTTATTTTTGAAGCAGATATGACGTTCTAGGTAAGGTAGTTATCTTTGCCAAAGTCCAATAGGGTTATTTGTACCTGAGTGTATTCCTTCATTCTTTCCTTTTCCTTTTTTTCCTTCTGTGTCTTTCTCTGTCTCTGTGCTGTACTTAGGTTTAAACTCAGGGCCTTGGTGCTGTCCTTTACCTTTTTCACTCAAGGTTGGAGCTCTACCACTTGAGCACCTGTCCACTTCTGACTTTTTGGTGGTTATTTGGAGATGAGTCTCACAGACTTTCTTGCCTGGGATGGCTTTGAATCATGTCCCTCACATTTAGCCTCTTGAGTAGCTAGAATTGCAGGCATGAGCAATAGATGCCTGGATTTATTGATTTTCTTGAAATATAAGCAGGGGAGGAGGTATTCTGCACTCAGATGTATCTTTAGGAAGAAGTTAGTGTTATTTGAATATTTGCTAACGCTTTTGTCCTGATTTTTTTTTAGGCATGTTTGCAACGGTGGCTGGGATCTCTCAGCGGGCCCCCGTGCACTGGTCGGAGAATGTGGTAGGGGCAGCCATCTGCTTCCCATATGTCATTGCGCTTGATGCTGAGTTCATCACAGTCCATAGCATGTTGGATCAACAGCAAAAACAGACCCTGCCCTTTAAGGAGGGCCATATCCTGCAGGACTTTGAAGGTACCTGTTGACATAGACATGTTAATGAAATCTACATATTAAACCTTTTTTTTGATACATCTGCAGTAAATGATGTTAAGGACCCATTTGGAATGGCTTCATGCTGAGCATGGAAGATCCACAAATGAATGATTCTTAACACAGTCCCTGTGTCTCAGCAGCTGCAGCAACTGTAGGGTTACAGGGAGACTGACACTCGAATGCACTGTTACAATGGCTTATATCTCAACAGACATGGAATAAGGCTCCTAAGAGAGCAGAGGAGGATGCACTTCCTGGAGGTAGCAGGAAGGGCCTCATGAGAGAGATGGTACTTGAGCCAAACTCAGGTTGTGTAAGAGTCAGGCAAGCAGTGTGATGTGAAGACCTGTCTGGTAGAAAGGTGTGTGTGAACAAGCACCAATATGAGCTTCCAGCCCCCCAGCAGCAGAGTAGGGCCACAGTGCTTGGTGTGTACAGAGGGGAATCAAGGAATGACACCTTTGCCGATGAGCTTGTTTGCTTCCTGTGAACAGTTAATACTTAGCTGAAAGTTTCAAATTTAATTTGAAAGCTCAATAGCAGGAGTTAGTCTTGCATTGTAGTCTTGACCCTTCCACAGGCCACCTGAGGCTTTCACAGGTACAGAGGTGACGATGCTGGCCATGAGCCAGGTGATCTGGTAGGATGGTAGAGAAATGAGAAAGAAAATAGCAAGACTTGGAACTATTTGGGGTGGGGGGAAGGAGAGCATGAAATATTTCATCATTCAGAATATTGAAATAAAGCTTAGTGTATGTAAACTAATTTGGAAGGAAAGGAAAAGAATTTCTAACAAATTTTGTATGAGGCTAGCTTTGAAACTTGTGCGGAGTCTGTGTTGCATATCTCCTACACTGAGTTTAAATTTACTAGTACTTATTTAAAAAATGCTAAGGAAATGTAATTCTAAGAGTGTTTCTTTTCCTGACAAGTTTATAGGAGAAAAGGAGGCATTAACTTACAGTTTCTGCAGGAATTCTATTGGCAAAACTGGAGAAATTGATAAGCAAGCCAGATAATGATCCAGACTGAGGAAAGCTGCATGAGTTCTTGCAAGCAGTGCTTTTTTCCTTTCCAGTAATATTACATTTCTTCCCAGGAAGAGTGATTGTTGCCACAAGTAAAGGAGTTTATATCTTGGTCCCATTGCCTCTGGAAAAACAAATACAGGATCTGCTAGCAAGCCACAGAGTGGAGGAGGCTTTGGTTTTAGCGAAAGGAGCCCGGAGGAACATTCCAAAAGAAAAATTTCAGGTTGGTAATTGACTAGTCCCAGGAAAGCATGCCATTTACAAAACATCTGGAATTAAGTCACATATATTGACTTTATTCGACATTAGACTCTACACAGTCTATACATGGCTTTCTATGATTTCTTTCTTTCAACATATCTGTGGTTTAGAGGCAAGGAAACAGGTTGCAGAGCAGCTAAATAGCTCCATTAAGGTTGCACAGCAATGGCAGATAGGTCAGGTTTCAACTTTGAATGTGATTCTGGTCCTTGTTAGGCTAAATGCATTTCTCCTCCCTCCCTCCCTCCCTCCCTCCTTCCCTCCCTCCCTCCCTCCTTCCTTCCTTCCTTCCTTCCTTCCTTCCTTCCTTCCTTCCTTCCTTCTTCTTTTTCCTCCTCCTCCTCCTCCTCCCCCTCCTCCTCTTCTTCCTCCTCCTTCTCCCCCTCCTTCTTGTCTTCATCATTGTTGTTGTCCTGGGGCTTGAACTCAGGGCCTGGGCACTGTCCCTGAGCCTCTTTTGCTCAATGCTAATAGTCTACCACTTGAGCCACAGAGCCACTTCTGGCTTTTTCTGTATATGTGGTACTGAGGAATCAAATACAGGACTTCATGCATACTAGGCAAACACTCTACCACTAAGTCACATTCCCAGCCCAAGCTGAATGTATTTCTAATCAACATTCTTCTGAGTAGAATCAATGATGTAGTTCTTATAAATGGAAGAATGAAGTTGGGTTAATTGGTCTTTGATTTCAGAATTTGTATTTGTTTGGATGGGGTTCAGTTAAAATTTTGAGCTCTGTCATTTGTAAGAAGTACTTTGCCCATTACATTGACAAAGTCCTTAGATTTCAGGAACCCAGCTGATTGATTGCCTTAGGAATCCTCAGTCTTCTGCTAGGATTATAGGCATACAGCAGCATGCTCAGTGGGGAGAAAAAAATTTTTTTGGTGAGACTTTGGATTTGAAATCAGTACATTGTATACATTAAGGTGGTATTCTACTATATTAGCCATGCCTCCACCCCTCTTTTGCTTTTAATTATTTTTCAGATAGGGTCTTGCATTTTTTTCCCAGTTTGATCTCAGATCAAAACCTTCCTGCTTATGTATGGCCTCCTGTATCTCTGGTATGATAGATGTGCACCTTGAAATCCAGCTTGTTGGTTTGGGATGGCCTTAAAATATGACCCTCCCAATTTCCCTCTACTGGGTAGCTGGCATTCCAGACATGAGCCACTACTCATACCAGCCCTAGGAGAAAATATGCATAAGAAACTACCTTTAAAAGTGTGATTGGTAAGTCAGGCACCAGCGACTCATACCTGTAATCCTAGCTACTCAGGAAGCTGAGATCTGAGGATTGTGGTTTGAAACCAGCCCAGGCAGGAAAGTCCATGAGATTCTTATCTCCAGCAGAAAACTAGAAGTGGACCTATGGCAAAGTAGTAGAGCAAAAAAGAACTCAGGGACAGCACCCAGGCCCTGAGTTCAAGCCCCAAGACCAGCAACAACAAAAAGAGTAATTGGTGTTTTAAATATAACTGATAGAAATCAAACTTTGCAGAAATTGCTACTCACTCAGATGTTGGCACATTTAGGTTACTCTACCTATTATTTGAGACTAATTAAACATAATCTTGATGTGTGCATGCACTTCATATGACTTACTACTTGGTCATTAAAAGTTCTCAGAATAAAGTTAGTTCTGGGAATACTGTTGGACAGAAGATATGTTTAGGCCTCAGTTGCAAAGGAAAGGGCAGATTTTGACATTGAATTTTATATCTAGCAGGGCAGGTTTTAACAAAGAAGGTGTGTCGCTTGTTGCTAGGGTTGGACAGAAGGTATTTTATCTGTTTGTCAACACTGATGAAGTTTTCCTGTGTTCTTTACTGTTGCCGAAGAAAACTGATCTGAGCATCCAGCAGGGGGCAGCAGAAGCAAAAAGAAGAGTGACTGTCAGTGCAGGGCCAGATTTTGTGCAGGGCACTTACAGAGGTTCACTTGCACTTAGGGCAGTAGTGGCAGCCTTACCCTGCTTGGGGGGCAGACACAGGGTCGGAGTCAGATCTCCTGCACTGTTTGCATCTGGCTAATGTTCTTTTGTAAAGAGGGGTTGTGTTCAGTGCCCCCTCACCATGTAGGTCCTTCAAGGGCCATGATGTACATGGGGAGACACCACCCTTCATTACACACCCGAGAACACACACACACACACACACACACACACACACACACACACACACACACATCACGTGCGCTGCACTCTAAGTCTGTAACATTTTCTTATATAGAGGCTTTCAGTATTCTATCTGATTTTTGCTTTTTCCTCCTCTACTCTTTTTTCCAAGAGTAGATGCACAGATAGTACTTGAAGCAACGAGCCCCTTTTCTGTCCCATCTACTAGCTCTGTGTTGTTTCTTTTTCCTTCTTGCTGCTTGCTGCTTTCTCCCTGTTTTGCTCTACACTCATACCTGGGCTATAGAGACACTTCTTCACAAGTCTATTCAGGTCAGTCTTTAGTCTCAGTTCTGTTGTTATGAAGGCATTTAGAACCTTCTTCTGTTTTCCCTGAGTTGTTTTGACAGCCGCCTCTGTGCTCCTGCAGCTCATCCTGTGTGCTGCTGTGGGATGACCTTTCTCCCGCATGCATCCCGCATGACACTGCTGTGGGATTGATCTGTCTCTGCATGTGTGTCTGCAGCTCGTCCTGCATACTACTGTGTAATGATTGTCTTCCCCACACACCAGATTCTTTGATTAACATACCTCAGGCCCATTGGTGCCCATGGGAAGTTCATATCCTGGTAGGATTTATAGCTTGGTCCAGCTACTTCTCTGGCCTAGTATTCTCTCATGGACGTGTGCCTAACCTGCCTCAGGAGGTGACACCAAGGAAAATAGCTGCGGACCTGCCCTGTGTCAGGCACTCTGTGTGACACTGGAAAACTTTGTTTTTTCTCCTCAGAAGAACTTAGTACTAACCAGTACCACTTTCCTTATTTTTATTTTTATTTTTCCAGTTCCAGGGTTTGAACTTGCTCTCACTGAGCTTGCTTGCTCAGCAGTTGAGCTAGGCCTCTGTCTGGCATTTTAATTGGAGATGGAGTCTCATAGACTTTTCTATCCAGGCTGGCTTCAAACCTCAATCCTCTGGGATTTTAGCTTCTGTAGAAATCACCTTGAAGACCCTTTGGGTTACATATAAAATTCATGACTCACCTACCTTTGAGAAACTTTCTACAGTGCACCATTATAAAGCACTGTAGTAAAAAAACCAAAAAGCATAGTCAGGCACCAGTGGTTCATTCCTATAATCTAGCTACTCAGGAGGTTGAGATTTGAGGATCGTGGTTCAAAGCCAGCCCCAGCAGTAAAGTCCATGAGACTCTTATTTCCAAATAATCACCAGAAAACTGCAAGTGGCACTGTGGCTCAAGTGGTAGACCACTCCACTTGAGTTGAAGAGCCCCACCACCACAATATAATACAATAATAATCATCTGAATTTCCCAGTAGCAACTTCGATGCCTAGATTTGGGCTTTGCTTTCTTTTTTTTATTTTCTGTTTTGCACTGTCCAGGGGTGGCATTGAGCGTCTATGTGGTTCTCCTTCCACTTTCCACTGCTGTCCTTGTACAATTGCCAGCTTCTTAGCAGTTTCCAGGAGGGCGTGGGGACTCTGACTTTCCCTATCTCAGTCTTTTGTTGCTCTCTCTGCTTCCCTACCCCAAGTGTGGGGCACCTCCCAGGCCCTGTCACTGGCGCTGGCTTGTCCCTCCTGGCTCCTGTTTTCGGATTTGTAGGGCTGCCTTGTTGAGTATTTGGTTATGTATTTGTAGGCTTTTGGCATGCTGTTTTCCTTTTGTGACTGGCTTGTGACTCCACATGATGTCTTCAGGATTCATCCATGTTGTGATATATGTCAGAATCTCTTTTCTGAAGAAGGATATTTTATGGACACAATACCATATTTTGCTTATCCAGGTCACCTGTGATAGGCATTTGAGTTGCTTCTCCCTTTTGTTTATGACCAATAATGCTGTGAACTAATTACTCCCTTTTTCTATAGGAAGGGAATAAAAATTGGAAAAAACTACACCACCACTTCTTATCTGTTAGTATGGGAAGGGTCATATTGTGGCATTTCCACACGTGTATACAATGTAATCTAATTAATTTTCTTTCCTCTATCACTCTCCCTTTCCCTCCTAATACAGTTTCAGTTTATTTATTGTCCTTCCTTTCTTCCCTCCTTCCTTTCTTCATTTGCCCTTTCCCTCCCCCCTCCCTTTCTCTCTCTCTCTCTCTCTCTCTCTCTCTCCCGCTCTTTCTCTCTTTCTCTCTCCCTCATTCCCTCCTTCCCTCCCTCCCTCCCTTGTGCTAGTCCTGGTACCTGGGCTTGTGTGCTGTCCCTGAGGTTTTTGCTCAAGGCTAACACTCTACCACTTCAGCCATAACTCCATTTCCTCATTGTTTATTTGCATACATGCAGGCAATCTATTTTAGCCATATTCATCTTCTTTTACTCTCATTAATCCAACTTCCTCCTAATGTATCTACCCCCAACACAGCCAGGTTTTCTTTCCCTTCCTCCCAACCCCTTATTAATAAACAGCTTTAATTGAGGTCTGTATACTGTTTTCCTCTGTACTTGTAATTTATTACAAAAAGTTATTCACTTTTTCTTTTCCCTTTTTACTCCTAAGTAGTTCCTTAATTGAACTTATGTTCTGTGTTTATACATGTATAGTTATGTATACAAGACATATATCTATGTTTGTGTCTATGAATATGTATTATGTGTTTAGGTCTCTGAGCAAAAACAGGGTATCTTGTTTTGCTTGTTTTTTTTTTCCTATTAGCTTTTTCTCAACTCAATATGATGATCTCCAGTAGCATCCATTTTCCTAAAAATGACATGATTTTACTTTTCTTTATTTCTGTGTAATATTCCAGTTTGTGTGTATATGTGTATATGTTAGATCTATTTTATTCATCATTATTGGGTACCTTATCTAATTACATCATTTGGCTATTGTAAAGTGCTGCAAGAAACATAGGTATGCAGGTATATTTCTTATATCTGCATTTTATACTTCTTTGGGTTTATGTCCAAAAGTTGTATGCCTTGGTCATAAGTAGTCTATTTTTAGTTTTCTGGGGAACCCTCCATATTGATTTCCATAGTAGTTATATGAGCAGTGAATGAAGGTTCCTTTTCCCTAAATCCTCCAGCATTTGTTGTTTCTTTTCTTGCTGACTGCCATTCTGACAGAGATGAAAAGGAGTCTTAGTGTGGTTTTGATTTGCAATTCCTTTATGGCATGTTGAACATTTCTTCATGGGGCTATTAGCCATTTATATTTTCTTCTTCTCATTCAGTTCAAGTTGCTATAGCAAAATATCAGAAACTGGGGGTCAGTTAAACAACAAGAATTTACTTCTGACTATTCTGGAGGCTGGAAATCCAAATGAAGGTCCAGTAGGCTTGGTTTCTGGTGAGGCTCCTAGTTTATAGCTGTGTAGATGGGAAGCAAGCTGTCCAGGGACTTTTAGAAGCATATGGATCCTATTCATGAGGGCTTTATCCTTACTGTCAAAGGTAACTTACTGTAAACAAGTCCAAAAGCAAAAGTATTTGTAATTTACAGCAGAGAAAGAAGGCAAATTTCTCTAGGATGTGAAGAACTTTCTTAGAATACTGAAGTGAAAGATGAGTAGACCAACAGAGAACTAGAATGAAATTGTTTGTCTAATAGACATGAAAGAATGCTTTGATTCACTCATGTGCACATTAAAAATTCACCCATATATTTTTTATTTATCAGATAATGAGAGAGCAAGAGTTTGATGTATGAGTTTGAATAGAGTGTGGGGAAAATGAGTTTTTGTACGTAACTTGTAAGAATGTAAATTGAACCGTTTCTGTGTGGGTGGGAAAGTTGAGAATATCTATGTTGTGGTTTGGATATGATTCTAGCATTCACCCATGGTAACACCCAGCCACAGCAAAACACACCGAAACCATTTATTACTGTAATTTCTCCATCATCTCTGAGCAGAACTTTTGTCTTTAAAATGAGCATGTGGGGTTCCCTAGCAGCAAACCAGGCAGTCAGTCCTTCAGACACCCTGCGTATAGGGCAGAGGTGAGGCCAGTGTTATGGGTACGAAGATTCATGATGTGTTCAAGGATTGTATAGCTAATGAAACCCACATTTGCAGGGGAGGAATTCATGATGAGAGGGCAGCTGAAACGCAGGCACTCTGTTGGGAGGTGGCAAGAGCTTGAGTGGTGGCGACAGAATCTATGAGAACAGAGCAAAGAGACATGTGCAGAAGCTGTCTCAGATCAGGCTTGGGTAGAACTCAGACATGGTAGCTTGGCACTGAGACTGGAGGTTGGATTGGTACCACAAGCAAGTCTCTGAGGTGTGTTTGGCTGTTGCTGGGTGTTATCAGAACAGGGGTCCTGTGGTTGAGGACTGCATGGTCTTGGGTGGGTCAGATTCAGGTGGACTGGCACATTTATAGCAGGAACTTTAGTCAGCTATATGCATAGCACAGATGTCACCAGGAAATAGGACGTTTCGAAGTATGGCACCTGCCCAGCCTCGGCTGAGAAAGTCTAGATATCTGTATCTCTTCAGTGGTTATGTGAGCCCAGCCTTGTGTCTGAGGGATGATCTGAGAAATACTCCTGTGAAGAGTCTATTCCAGAAGTGTGGGGGAATGGGCAGCACTTGGACAACCAGGCCCCCGGAGCTGTGGTAGTCAACTGAGCAGCTAGAGGTAGAAGCCACCAAGGAGACCCTGTGGGTCAATGAGGAGGAAGGTAGAGGAGAAGGGTATACACAAGGACTCAGGAAAAAAAATCTGTGAAGTGTGTGTGTGTGTGTGTGTCTGTGTGTGTATACAAAAAACAATCAGCCTCTCCTCAGCTGTAGCTTCCAGAGCAATGAATCCAATCAACGGCAGATCAGTGATACTCAGAAAAAAATAAATTGTGGGGGACTGGAGATGTGGCTCAGAGATTGTTTAGTGTGTATGAAGGCCTTGGTTCAATCTGGAGTATTGCAAAAATAAATAAAAATGACATGTGTACTGATAATTTTCTTATCATTATTCCCCAAATGATACAGTGTAACAACTGTTTACAGAGCATTTCCATTGTGTTAGGTGCTGCATTTCATGTAGAGATGATTGACAGCGCTGGTGGATGTGTAGGGGTTGTGTGGAGGCAGTGTGCTGTTTTACATAGGTATCCTTGCATGTTGCTATCTATAGGGATTCCGAATCCAGTCCCTCTTTAATGCTAGAGAATGACTATATATAATTGGATATACTTCTTTTTGAAAATCATAATGTCATCATATATCCTTGTAGTCATTATCAAGTAGCTTGACTTGTGGGTGTCCCCCTTTGGTAATGGTTTTAAGATGGCTCAGAGATCAAACGTGTCTTTCCTTGCAGGTAATGTACAGAAGGATCCTACAGCAGGCGGGCTTTATACAGTTTGCACAGCTTCAGTTCCTGGAAGCTAAAGAGCTCTTCAGGTAATTTGGGGTGTTGGTAGCAAGCCTGCCACTCCAGTGCCCCCTGTGCCCAGAGTCTCATTGTGATGTCATGATGGGAAACATGGACAGTTAGATGGTGAGATGGAGCTGCGGGGAAGAGTGGTGGGGCTCACCTCAGCTCACATCGCCCTCACCAGTTCCTCGGATCCACCCCACCCTTTATGTATCCAACAATCCCCAGTCCTTAGGAGGCGGGCCGAGGAGAGCCCCAGGAAGGCTGCAAAGGGTACAGGTTGCTGAGCCAGGACAACATGATTCAGAGGAGTGAATTTGGTAACACGAAGGAAGGATTCTAAGGAATCCTATCCAGAGATTTTTGCTAGAAATTGAGTTCAGAAAAAGCTAAGAGAAATGATGACTTTAAATGTTATATTCCACCTGGGCACCAGTGACTCATGCCTATAATTCTAGTTACGCAGGAGGCTGAGATCTGAGGATGGTGGTTTGAAAATCCGTGAGACATTTACTTCCAGTGAACCACCAAAAAGCTGAAAGTGGAGCTGTGGCTCAAGTGGTAGTGTGCCAGCTTGGAGTGAAAAAAACTAAGAGAGTATCCAGGCCCTGAGTTCAAGCCCCAGTACTAGCGCACACACACGTGCTCGCACACACACACACACACACACACACACACACACACACACACACACACTACAAATAATAATATTCCTGATCTGTTCTCGTAGGGAGTTGAGTTAGTCTTAGGGAGATTCTTCTGGCCTTCTGATTCGTGTTGCACCTGTAGAGAGCTGCCCTGTGGGATCTCATGTGAGTTCTCTTCTCTTGCTCACTGTCTTCTTATTCTCATTCTCTTACTTGCTTTTCCTCACCCTCACCTGTCACCTTCAGCACTACACTTGGTCTTCCTGCTGCCCTTGCTTCTTACTCCTGGTGCTCCCTGAGATGGGAAACTGCTCAGCAAGTCCTTGCTGGAGAGGAAGTTACACCGGCTACCATAGCCTTCACATGTCTCACTAGAGCTCTGCCTTTAGAATAAAAAGTTTTTTCACATTGCTTCACCAGAGCTGACTGAGCAATGTAGAGTAGAGCCATCTAACCAAGAAAAGGGTTACCAGATAGTTCACTTGTATCTTGGGAAGGACTTGAGCAGAGCTGTCTCCGGAGCACCATCCACTACACATCTGACCTCAGCATGAGCTGCTGTCCACAGTGACTGATCACTTGCTCTATTACAAAGTCCAGGTTCTTCCGCACTCTTAGAAGCTTATCTTTACACTGACTGCTTAGCATAAGTCAGGAGTTTGGTTGAGCGACTCCTCAGACAAAGATGAGTCCCCTTCCTATGCCCAAGGTTCATGTTGCTAGTAAGTCAGGATTCTTCCCTTGTTGCCCTGGGACTTGTCCTCAGGCTCCTTTCCAAGACTGAACCAGAAGGTACGCTGCCAGTTTGTCATGGTTGATACCAGTAAGAAAAGCATATATCCTTTATGTCGTGGGCCCTATGCCATCTCCTCTTCTGGAGACTGCAGCTGCCTCACTCTGTAGGTAGTTAGGTGTAGCGCATCTTTCATTTAGCAAACTTGGCCTAAGCAGAACAAGAAGCACAGGGCACCTCAGATCTCATGGGGCCAAGCTAGGTGCAGCCATGATTTCTGTCCACTTGACATCAGTGGCACACTCCAAGTCGTGATAAAAGTTTTCAGTTGTGCTGGAGGTCCTTCAAGCCCTGCTAAGAACCTCTGTTTTAGGCAAAGGCCCTGGAACAGCCCAAGCTGAGAGATGACATCAGTCTTGGTGAGGTCAGCAGATGTAGTTGATATGCTGGCTGTGAGGAGAGGGGCACAAGTGGAAAGCTAGTGTGGGATCATTGTAGAAAGAGCTTTGACTGCTGTCTTGAGGGCTCTGAAGTTTATCCAAACCCTTGCAGGTCAGGAGAGGGTGAGGGTGCAGAGAGGAATGGAGGTAGTAGAGGCCAGAGGCAGAGGCTGGTGCAGCGGAGGATGAAGTCAGATGGACTGAAGACATGTGTAGCAAACTTTGCAGGCAGTGATGGCCACAGGGCCTTCCTCATCTTCCCATGCATCTGGAGTGGGGACAGCTCTTGCTTCTGTTTCAAGAGTTTTCCCCCAGATGAGTCTAAATTGGCTGAGGTAGAGAGCTATAGCTTGCTACCATTAACTGCTGAGACTAGACAAGACCAATGGGCTGGAGGAGAGGAGGTAGGAAAGGACCTAGCGATGGATTAGAGACAGGGAGGTCACTTAATATGGCTTCCTGTGCCTTGGGAAGGTTGATACTCTACCCATCCTTCCTCTCTTTCTTTCCCCTGCCTTCCCTCTCCTTCCTTCCTTCCTTCCTTCCTTCCTTCCTTCCTTCCTTCCTTCCTTCCTTCCTTCCTTCCTTCCTTCCTTCCTTCCTTAATGTTCTTGGTACTGGGCTTTGAACTCAAGGCCCTGTGCTTTCTAGATAGATGCTCTACCACTTGAGCCACACTCCTCAGCCCTTTTACTTTTTTTTTTTTTTCCAGGATAGGATCTCTTGAGTTTTTCCCCAGGGTTAGTTTCAGATCATGATCCTCCTACCCATGCCTCCCATTAGCCATGATTATAGACACGAGCCACCACATCCAGCTTGATACTATTTTTTTGCTTGGGTTAGCCTTGATCTTCCTTGCTCTGCCTCCTAAGGGACTGGGATTACAATGTGTACAACTGTATGGAGACCATTTCAAAGTGTTGTCCGTTGTTTTGCTCTGAAATTCTATCAGATGTCGTAACAGAAATGGCCACACGAATACTTCTGTCTCATGTTCAGACTGTCACTGAGAACATTATAAGTTAGATTCTTTTTTTTTTTTTGGATCTGGACGTGGGCCTGAACTCTGGGCCTGGGCGCTGTCCCTCAGCTCTTCAGCTCAAGGCTAGTGCTCTACCACTTGAGCCACAGCACCACTTCCAGCTTTTTTTTTTCTGCTTATGTGGTGCTGAGGAATCGAACACAGGGCCTCAGGCATGCAAGGCAAGTGCTCTACCACTGAGCCACCTTCCCAGCCCCCCTATAAGTTAGATTCTTATGAAGTACCTTTTAAAAAAACCGTTCAGCAATCTGTTAACAATTTAATGTTAGGAGAGCATTGGTTTGGAAGGAATCATGATACTGACTTGTTCAAACTCAGATACCATGTTATCCTCGGTGTAGCTTTTTATGCCTTGGCTTTGAGGGAGCCCAGGCCTAATCAGGGGCTTCCCAGTGGCCTAGATATCTTGGTGTTGCACTTCCACATTGTATGTATACGTGTCTTTCCCCATTGTCCCTCTGTTCTTTTTCGGAACTATGTGGAGGCATCCAGTTTGGTAGTCCTTCATGGTACTTGCAATTTAGGTTGTCTTTCTGACATGCACCCCTACATCCACCCCATGACTGTGTGCCATGGCACCGCCCTCCAGTGTCGTTTGTGTGCCTATGTGTACTCTTTCTCTCTTTTTGCTTCATTTAGTTTGACACTGTAATTGCAGAAGCGGCCAGCTTGATGTCCGGGAGCTGATCTCTCTCTACCCCTTCCTGTTGCCCACCTCCTCTTCATTCACCCGGTCTCACCCTCCTCTTCATGAGTACGCAGACCTGAACCAGCTCACCCAAGGCGACCAGGAGAAGATGGCCAAGTGCAAGCGTTTTCTCATGAGCTACCTGAATGAGGTCCGCAGCACAGAGGTGGCCAATGGCTACAAAGAAGACATCGACACAGCCTTGCTCAAGCTCTATGCAGAGGCAGACCACGACAGCCTGCTGGACCTCCTGGTCACTGAAAACTTCTGCCTCCTCACCGACAGTGCTGCCTGGCTGGAAAAGCACAAAAAGTGAGTGTAGTCCTTCCCTCTCCTCCCAGGGAGGGTTATAAGGGCTCCAGCCCAGCTCATGGGCATCCAGTGTGGAGGCCAGGCCTTCTGCTGGTAACACTGTTGGGAAGCTGGCTTAGCCAGTGACATTTGGTCTGCCAGGGGTCCCCATGGTGACTAGACAGAGACTACAGGCAGCTTGTACTCCTCAGAAAACCTTGTTATCATTCTATCTTAGGGGTCTCCTACCCATTCTTTTTTCTGTGTGCTGGTCCCGGGGCTTGAACTCAGAGCCATGATGCTTTCCCTTATCTTTCTTCACTCAGGCTAGCATTCTGCCACTTGAACCAGTGCTTCACTTCTGGCTTTTTCCCTGGTTAATTGGACATAAGAATCACCCAGCCAGGCGCCCGTGGCTCACGCCTATAATCCTAGCTACTCAGGAGGCTGAGATCTGAGGATTGCAGTTCAAAGCCAGGTCGGGCAGGAAAGTCCATGAGACTCTTATCTCCAATAAACCACTCGAAAACTGGAAGTGGTGCTGTGGCTCAAGTGGTAGAGCGTTCGCCTTGAGCTGAAGAGCTGAGGGACAGCGCCCAAGCCCAGAGTTCAAGCCCCACGACCGACAAAAAAAAAAAAAATTAAAAATTAAATTAAAAAAAAAAAGAATCACCCAGAGTTTTTTCCCTAGGCTGGCTTTGAACTATGATCCTCACATCTCAACCTCCTGCATAGCTAGGATTACAGGCATGGGCCACTGGCGCCTGACTCCTGCTCATTTTTTAAAGAATGTAGGAGACTGTGGAAGCTGCATGTGCTTTATTATTAAATGAACAGATTTTTTTATTAGCACGTAGAAATTGTACAGAGATTCTCTTGTGACATTTCTGCACACGCTTTGAGTGTCAGTCACCCTTCTTCTATTCTCTTCCCCATCCTGCTCCCTTTCCCCAAACAGTTTTAACAGGTTTCACTGATCTGTTTTCAAATATGCAAAAATAAATTATCCTCATTTACTATCCCCTCATTAGCCACTCCCCTCCCAGGGGGGTACCCATCACCCTCAATGGAGCCTTCCATCTCTTCAGTCATTATCCATTTAAAAAATTTTTTTATTGTAAAGGTGATGTACAGAGGGGCTACAGTTATGTAAGTAAGGAAATGCATTCATTTTAAATAAAGGGATTTTTATGTTTGCCTCTATTGTCAACCTACATTGCACCTGTGAAAGATGCCTCATGCAGTGCAGTGAAGTCTGTGATAATCAAATTGATGAGGTAGATACCTGTACATGTAGGTGAAAAGGGAGCTGCTTAGTCTCCCTGATACAAAGTCCTGGTTTCACACTTTGCCTTCATTACAACCGCTGCCTCGTGTCCATGGGGAGTGAATTCACAATGACTGGCTTGATTGGGACCAGCATTTTCTTCTTCTGTGGCAGGTGGCCACAGTGCCTAACCATTGTAGGTCTGGGTTTTCTTCCCCTTAAAATGAGGGGCATGGAATGGGTGAGCTTCAGTCCTGTGTAAGCAATAATGGGTTTTTTTTTTTGGTCTATGATTTTTGGTAGGAATTTGAAATAATTGCCTGGCACCAGTGGTTCACGCCTTCAATCCTAGATACCCTGGGTGGCTGACATCAGGAGGATCTCAATTTTAGGCCACCCCAGACAGAAAATTTCTAGAAACTCCTTCTCAATTCATATCTAAATAAAGTAGCATACATGTATCATCCCATGCTATACAAGAAGCTGAGATTGGGGGAGGAAATTTAATTAATATTTGAAGCAAATTGTAAGACAGTTCCAGTGGGGTTTTTTTGTACGGTTTTTATTGTAAAAATGTTGTACAGAGGGTTTACAGTTATATGAGCAAGGTAATGAGTACATTTCCTACTGAGGATTGGTTTCCCCCTACCATCCCTTCCCTTCCACCTTCACAACTACCGCCGCTGCCTCCAGTGTTGTTTTTAATGTTGTTATTATGGTTTTCTGTTTTGGCTTTTCTTAGATTAGAATCAGACCCTATTTGAGGATCAATAGAGCATACTTCATGTGTGTGTGGGGGGGGTGGGGGGGTCAGCTTGAACTTAGAACCTGGGTGCCATCCCTCAGCTATTTTGTTCAACTCTAGTGCTATACGACTTGAGCCACAACTTCACTTCTAACTTTTAGAAGTTTCTTGGAGATAAGAGTCTCATGGACTTTCCTGTCTGGACTGGTTCTGAACTGTAATGCTTGGCTCTCAGAGTCCTGTTACAGATATGAGCCATCAGCACCTGCCTTAGATTATACTTTTTAGTGAATAAGTTAAACAAACAGGGTTTCTTTTGTTGTTTGGAACTGGTTGTTTTACTCTAAGTTCAGTAGAACCAGGGGCTGAGGATGGGATGTGGGGTGGGTTCCACCTGTGGCAGAAAGGGGACGGGACAGTGCTGAATAACTTACTCTCTTCTAGGTACTTTGCACTTGGACTACTCTATCATTACAATAACCAAGATGCTGCTGCAGTTCAGGTGAGTCTTAAGTATTTTAGCATCACTTTAAAATCAGTACCTTTGGACTGTTACTTACCAAAAAAAAAAAAAAAAAAAGAAAGAAAAAAAAGCACAAGGTTGATAGAGATCACTTTTGCCTAATCTAGAACTTTATGTAGAACAAAAATAATAAATGTTTTAGGCAGTGAATTTCTTGAGGAATATTGGCTAAGGATTTTCTTTGTCTTTCTGTAAAATGAACATTTATCAAGATAAAACTTTTCAAAATTGGAAAAGTCAGAAAATATTGATCTCTTTTGCAAAAATAATTCATTGACATAATTGTACACATGTGTAGGATATAGTATAATAATTCAGTACATGCATACCATATGTAGTGATAAAATCAAAGTGATTAGCATTTCCATCTCCTTAAACATTTATCATTTTCTGTGTTAGAAACCTCCAAATTCTTCTTTAGTCTTAAAAAATATAAACTGTTATAGACTATAGTTCATGCAACTGGGCTATTGAACACTAAGACATGTTTCTTGTCTCTAATTGCATTTGGTTCTTCATATGCAGCCTGCCTCTGACCCCAACTTTCCTCTCCCTATCCAGCTGCTAATAACCACTCTTCTTTCAACTTGAATATAGGACTTTTTTGAGGTGGTGGTATTAAATCTTGAACTCAGGGCCCTCTCATTCTCAAAGCCTCTTGCTCTCAGGGCTTCTTGGCTTTTTTGCTCAAATCTAGTGCTCTACCACTTGAGCTACTTTCAGCTTTTTGCTGGTTAATTGGAGATAAGAGTCTCATGGACTTTCCTACCCAGGCTGGCTTCAAACCATTATTGTCAGATCTCAGCTTCCTGAGTAGGATTACAGGCATAAGCCACCAATGCCCCTTCAAATTGTGATTTCTTCCTGAGCTACAAGGCATATGACATCCCTGCCTTATCAGAAAATTGGGACAACAAATGACAGTTAAATATATAATAAATGACAATAACCATTGTGGGCAACTAAATGGCAGGACTGAAGCTGATCAAGGCCACACCCTGCTCAGTGATGGAGCTGGGATGTTGGGACAAGTACTCCGAGGAGACTGGCAGAATGCTCTGCTTTATCTAATGGCATGATTTCATTTAGTAGCCTGGCCTCTCATCTTGCATCTTAACAGCTTCTCACTGATCTTAAGAAAAAGCATCTTAAAAAAGAAAAGAAAAGAAAAGAAAAAGCATCTTCCCATCCCCTCAAGGGACTTCTTCCTCCCTCTGTTCTTCATTCCCAACTCTATTGCTTGTGCACTAGTTTCCTTAGAGTTTTAGTTTGTGAAGGAAGATAACACCAGCCACATGAGTCCAAGTAACACCAACCCGATGACTTTGGCCAGGCCAGACACGTATTTAGTCTTCGGTTGCTTTGAGGAACTATCATAGTAATGTAATTGGAGAGCATAGTAAAAAGAAAATCGATTCCCATCAACACATACCCCCAAGGCCAAGAATAGATTTGTGTATCACAGATAAAATTTTCATTTTTGAAAACATGGTGGTGTTTTTAGAATTTCAGCTTGATAAAAGCATTGTAATAAAATTAGCATAGCTATATAGAGATACTTGCAAACTTGAAATTATATGGAATAAATCGCCATATGTGAAAGCATTCTATTAGGGGGAAAAAAAACCCAGCATTTTTCAATGTATGCAAAATTCAGTTATTTGGTTTGGAGAATTTAGTGTTGAAGAACTAGCAGAGGTTAAGCACCTCTAATCTGAAAATCCAAAATGCTTCCAAATCCAAACCTTTTTGAGTACTAATATGATGCTGAAAGTCGAAAAGGCCATACTAAGGCTGGGTGCCAGTGGCTCACGCCTGTAATCCTGTCCACTCAGGAGGCTGATATCTGAAGATCATGGTTCAAAGCCAGCCCAGGCTGGAAAGTCCATAGACTCTTATCTCCCAATAAACCGCCAGAAAACTGGAAGTGGCACTGTGCCGCCAGTGGCAAAGTGCTCACCTTGAGCTAAAGAGCTGAGGCACAGCACCCAGGCCCAGAGTTCAAGCCCCACGACTGACCCTTTCCAAAAAAAAGAAAAGAAAAGGTCACACCATATAACTTGGTTTTATGTCCCAAATTGTGTAAAATACTGTATAAATATTTATACATTTTATAAAATATTATGCCTTTGTGCTATGTGTGTATTCATGAAACATAAATGAATTTCATATTTAGACTCGGGGCCTAGTCCCAAGAATCCTCATGTGTGCATGCCTCTATTCTAAAATCTTACAATAGTCTGAAACCTGAAACATTTGTGATCACAAGCATTTCTTTCCATCAAGGGAGACTCAATCCATATCATAAAAATTTTGGTACTGATGTGAAAATGATAGATTTGTACTTCCTACCCTATTTAGTGGGCTTCTTTTAAGAAGTCTTTCGCTGATGATATGGCTCAGATAGTACCTTTCTAAGCTTATGTTAGAAGCTATACAATATCCTAAGGTTTTTCCCTTCTCTTTTTTTTTTTTATTTGTTCTAGTTGTGGGTGAACATCGTGGATGGGGATGTCCAGGACTCCACACGCTCAGATCTGTATGAATATATTGTAGATTTTTTAACCTTCTGCTTAGACCGAGAGCTGGTATGGACCTATGCAGACTGGGTCTTGCAGAAAAGTGAGGAGGTTTGTGCTTTACAAATGCATTTGTGTGTGTGTGTGTGTGTGTGTGTGTGTGTGTGTGTGTGTGTGTGTGTACGTGTACTGGGGTTTGAACTCAGGCTGGGTGCTCTCCCTTAGCTTTTTTGGTTAGCACTTTATCACTTGAGCCTGCAGCTCCATGGCTTTTTGGTGGTTAATTGGAGGTGAGTCTCATGGACTTTGCTTCCTGTGATAGCTTCAAACTGCGACTCTCAGATCTCAGCTTCCTGAGTAGCTAGGATTATAAACGTGAGCCACCTGCACATGGCTATTATAAATCTATTCTTTCTCACAGTGCTTCCTAGAAACAGACCCAGAGAACCCTTCACTGAATTAATTAGAAGAAGCTTACATTTCTGTAGTCTTCTTTAAATGCCTCCCTTTGAACCGTGTGAATCCCACTGGGTGTTTTGAACTTCTAGGAGATGCCAGCTGGAACTTCTTTCTGAAGAGGCCAGCATGGTGGAAAGCCAGCAGTCCCGCCAGCTTCTGTTGCCTGTGTCTTCCTGAAAACACAGTTCTCTCCAATCCACTTTTCCCCACCCCCAGCTACAGGCTAGCACTGCTGTTGGAGCAGAATCAGGCCATTGCCTTGGCAGGTGGCAGCCCCAGGCCTCACCAGGCCCACAAGACTGTTGTCCTCTTCTCCATTTTCTTACTGCCTCTACTTGGAAGTTTGGGGCATGGAGACAAGCATCCACCTTAGAGGCTGAGAAATGAGAGTAGTGAAAAAAACCCTTGCCTGTGGGCTGTTGGGGAAGGCAGCTTGGTTGGGCCAGAATAACAAAATCCTTAGTGATGTCCTATAGATAACCTGGGCAAAAACAGCAGACATTTCTGTTTTCACCATCTTAAAATTACATGTATCCTTTGTTTTCTGGGAGAGGTGCAGTGAGCTCTCTGATGTTGAGGGGTCTTTGTCTTAAATGGAGAGCTTGGTATCCATCTGCCTGAGGCAGCCCAGGAATGCTCTGTCCTGTATTCTGCTGCCACTGGAAATCAGGGATGTTGCTTGGTGGACTTTTGCTCCACCCCTCCTAGTCTCTTCACACACCTGCATAACACACCTTGTCACCCTCACTCCAGCATCCTGTCTAGTGCCTTGAAAGTAGCAGTTCCTTCCCAGAGGACAGAACTGACCCATGCATGGAATTCTGTGCACCAAAGGATGGACCTGTCACCTGGCCTGGGTGAAAGACACAGCAACCCCCCCCCCCCCACACACACACACATATACAAGTTGGGCATGACTTACAGTTGAGGAAACTGAGTCTCTGAGAGGTTAAGAAACAGTCCCTTTGGACCTCACATGGTAGAGATAGAGATCTAGGCTTATAGGACCCCAGATGCATACTTTTAATAGCTGTTGCATATTTTCATTTTTAGTATTATGATGTGTATGTATACATGCACACACATATGTGCATGTGATAGGATGTGCACACCTAAGTGTCCACAGAGCAAAGAAGGATCTCATTCTCTATTTTATATTTCCTTAGAAAGCAGAATTTGATGGGCACTGCATGGGAAAAGCACAGGAAGGCAACCAGGAAACTTGTTCAGAGGCTTAAATTGAATAAAGAATCCACCAAGTACACGGTCATTGTTCAGAGAACAATTCGCTGCAAGTGTTGAGTTTCCAGTGCTTTCTCTGTTTTTTTTCACTTATTCTTCAGAAGGAACAGTTAGTGTTTGGGATGATCTTATTACTGCAGAGGAGTGCTCTGTAGTTTGTCAAAATCTTATCAGTAAATGCATTCTTTAATTTTCCAATTATCTTTGAAGAACAGAGAATTTCTTAGTGTAGGCCACTTTTCTGTCTGCTTTCTGCAAAGGACCAAAGGTGGTCCTTGTCAGGACTTGAAGCTGGGTTGTTTGTTTCAATAGCCACCTTGTTTAACCACCTTGCTGAGGCCTGATTGGCATGGCAGACACTGTTCCTATGTATTATAGCCACTGCCTTTTTCCATGATGATTTGATCCAAAGCATGAATGTCCAGTGACCAAAATAAAGATGAATAAAGGCAACTTAAAAGCTTAATTGCTAACTGAATTGCTGTTCTTCCTTCAGATTGGAGTTCAAGTCTTCACCAAGAGACCTTTAGATGACCAGCAGAAGACCAGTTTTAATCCAGATGATATTATCAGTTGCCTTAAAAAATACCCTAAAGCTCTGGTTAAATATCTGGAACACCTCGTTATCGACAGGAATCTACAGGTGAGTTCTTTAGAACTTAGACCAAAGTGTGGACGGGTACGGGTACAGGGACGTGGTACGGGTAATGTAGAAGAGGGAACCTGCCTATCAGCTTTCCAGAAATGATAATGTCATGTTTTAATTTCCTCACTACTCAGTGTACTTGTTGATAGTCTTGAGGGAATATGAGGCTTTGCGAAAGATACCAAAGGGGCCAGGCCAGATCTTGGATCTTTCATCTCATGTCCACTCCACTTACATTCCTTCTCCCTTTCCCATCTTGTTATTTTCAAAGGAAGTGTGAAAAGCTGCCCCTCTTTGTAGAACACCGACATCCCATGTTCGGCCCTTTCACAAAGTAATCCTTTTGTGTGTATGTGGATATGTGGATGTGTGTTAATCAGCTTTCTGTCTCTATGGCAAAATACCTGAGTCAATTAATTTATAAGGACCAAAGGGTGATTCGACTCATGGTTTTTAAGAGGTTACAATCTGTGATCAGTTGGTCCTGTTGGTTTGGGGCCTATGGTGAGGCCAGAGCACAGCACGTGAAGGAGCAGAACTGCTCAGCTCATAGCCAGGAAAGAAAAGGAAGAGGAAACCAGAATGTTTGCATGATCCTAAAGACTTTCCTCAAGGGTCTCATCTATTGAAGATTCAACTACCTTGGGACCAAGTCTTTACCACAAAGGCAGCTCTGGGAGTCATTCAGCATCTCAACTATATACAGCAACATAGGTTGTTAACTCAGCTTCTCGGTGTGGAGGTTTCTTGGAGATGTCTAGTCCAGTAAGGGTATCATGTCCATGATGGAGAATCTGCCCAACCCTCCTCTACAGTGGCCTGATTGTGGGAATACTGGCTGGAGGGTGAGATCCACAGTCTTCCCTCTGGCAAATGCTGTCTGTTGGAACCCTGCTTCCTGCAGAAAGAAGAGTACCACACTCACCTGGCTGTCCTCTACCTGGAAGAGGTGCTTCAGCAAAAGATGTCTGGCAGCGACAAGGGCGGCGAAGCCACCGAGACACAGAGAAAGCTACGGCACCTGCTGCAGAAATCTGACTTGTACCGAGTCCACTTTCTCATAGGTGAGGATGCACTCATCCTTCTCCCCAGGTGCAGACAGATTGGTCTTGGTGGAGCTCATCATTTTGATAGCATAGGATGAATCCTGAGTGTGCTGACTTGGAGTCAGCCTTCCTAGAAGGCGTGAGCTTCTTGTACCCTTGCTCTCAGGGACAGCGCTGGGGATATTGGAGCTGCCCTGATGTGTGCAGGTGTGCCAGTCTTACCTTCATTTAACTTGGTGCATTTGACTGTGAAGCTCTCATGCATCTTTAGCCTTTTTGGTGACTCCAGTACACTTGTCCCTGAGTGTTCTAGAGAGTGGTTCCAGAAGCTCTAAGGAGTTGGTATTCTGTTTTGGTATTTTGTAGTGCAGGCAAACTCTGGGCCTTGTGTATTTTAGGCTAAATGTTCTACTACTGAGCTTTACCCTCATCCCTCAAAACTCCTTAGGGTATCAATCTGTGGATGCTCAGGTCTCTTGTGGGAAATGACATAGCATAGTGATTGCATAAACCCACATATATCCTCCTCAATTGTACTCTTTGCTTTATAAACCTCTTTATAAAAATCACATACTCTCCATGACTTTGCCAGCTTTTGAGTCCATAGAGTGTATCCCTGTGCATTGACAATATAAAGATGGATGAGGCTTGGTTCTGGTCCTCAGAGACTTGTTTAACAAGGATGTAGGAAAGGTCTGCACCCCTTGGTAGGTGGGATCTGCAAACCACACCTTGGGTTGGGAGGTTTCAGGGAACCTCCTAGAGGAAAGACTGTTTGAGTAGTCATAGAGCATAAATCTAGGCTAGCATATGTGACTGATAACTTGGTGGCACATGCCTGCAATTCTAGCTACTTGTAAGGTAGATAGGTGTGGGAGGACTGAAGTCTGAGACTGCCCTGAGGAAAAACGTAATACTTATCTGAAAAATAACTTGAGCTAGGAAGGGCTAGTGGTGTGGCTCAAGTAGTAGAGTGCTTAGAGGCCCTGAGTTTGAAACCCTATACTTCTCAAAAACAAAACAAAGACTGGGAAATGGAAGTATGCCCCAAGGCACTGTAGGAAGAACATTAGATATTTATACCTGTATTAGATTTTTTTTCATTGCTATAGCAACGTACTGGAGGCTAGCTACCTTCTAAAGCAAAGAGTCTCATTTAGCCACAGTTTTTTAAAAAAGACCATGAGATCAAGATTGGATGACCTCATTAATTAATTGGCCTCTGGTGGGAGTCTAATAACAGATGACATTATGGCAGGAGCTCATGGTGATGACAAGGAAGGAAAGAGAAATGGGAGCAGTAGAAAGGAGAGAAAGAGAAAAGTCACATGGAAAGACATGAAGCCAGAGAGACGGAGAGATGAGGGAGGAGCTAGTGTATTTCTTTTTTTAAAAAATAAGTTTTTTATTGTAAAAATACTGTACAGAGGGGTTACAGGTATATGAGCAAGGTAATGAGTACATTTCCTATCAAGAATTGTTATCTCCTCTTTTGTTTTCCCCCTACCATCCCTTCCCTCCCACCTCCACAACTACACCCCCCCCCCCCATTGCCTAAATTGTAAAGTTCGTTTTTCAACATAGTGTCTTGTACATCTCATTGTTACAATGGGTCCACCTGTATCCCTATTTAAACATTTTGTTTTTTCCCTTCCCCTCCACAAATTATACCAACATCAAATACAGTGAAAGCAGAGGTTATACCGTGGGGGAGGAATATACAAAGCAACAAAAAAATCACATGGTACATTATAAATACCTTAGAAACGAGCAAAAAAGAAAAAAACCACTCATGTCCCTATCTTGGGGTTCATTTCGTTTAACATCATCTTATCTGGTCATATGTACCTTTGACCTTTCTGCTTGTCTCAGACATACACTAGTTATTGTAAATAAGAGAAACCATGAGACCTGGCTTACTTCACTTAATATAATTTTTTACTAGTCTCATTTCCTAACAAATGGGGCAATGTCATTCTTTCTGATGGAGGCATAGAATTCCATTGTGTATATATACCACATTTTCTTGATCCATTTATCTACTGAGGGGCATCTGGGTTGGATCCATATCTTAGCTATGATAAATAATGCTGCAATAAACATAGTTGTGCTGGTATCTTTAGTATGGTCTTGTTTGTGATCATTCAGGTAAATGCCCAAAAGTGGGATTGCTGGGCCTTAGGGGAGCTCTATGTGGAGTCTTTTGAGGAACCTCCATACTACTTTCCAAAGTGGTTGAACAAGTTTACACTCCCACCAACAATGCAGAAGGGTTCCCTTTTGGGGAACCCCTAGCATCTGTTGTTATTAGAGTTCTTGATTATAGCCATTCTAACTGGGGTGAGGTGGTATCTCAATGTTGTTTTGATTTGCATTTCTTTTATTGCTAGAGAGATTGAGCATTTCTTCATGTGTCTATTGACCATTCTTATTTCCTCTTCAAAGAAGGTTCTCTTTAAATCTTTAGCCCACTTATTTATTGGGCAGTTGCTTCTTTGAGGATTTGTTGTTGGGGAATTAAATTTTTTGAGTCCCAAGTATATTTTAGATATGAGACCCTTATCCATTATATGGCTAATGAAGATCTCCCAATCTGTGAGCTTTCTATTGATCTTGCTAGCTATGTCCTTTGCCATGCAGAAGCTCTGCAACTTCATGCAATCCCATTTGTCCAACCTTTCTTTGATTTGTTGTATTTCTGGGTCTCTATTAAGAAAATTTCAGCCTGTGCCAAGGAGACCTAGGGTTTCTTCTATTCAATCCTGTAATGTTTTCAGGGTGTCTGCTTTGACTCCGAGGTCTTTGATCCATTTGGAGTTGATTCTGGTGCAGGATGATATATAAGGATCTAGCTTTAGTTTTCTACAACTGATTAACCAATTTTTTTAGCTCCCTTATCGAAGGTTAGATGGCTATAGATCTGTGGGTTCATTTCTGGGTTTCAATTCTATTTCATTGGTCTTGAGGTCTGTTCTTGTGCCAGTACCAAGCTGTTTTGATTCCTATGGCTTTATAGTAGAGTTTGAAATTTGGTATTGATATTCCTCCAGCACTGTTGTTTCTGTTGAGGATTGTTTTTGCTATTCGGGGTCTTTTATGTTCCATATGAATTTTTGGATTGCTTCTTCTATTTCATTGAAGAATGAGGTTTGAATATTGATAGGTATCACATTGAATTTGTAGATAGCCTTGGGAAGTATTGCCATTTTCACGATGATCCTTCTAATCCAGGAGCATGGGAGGTTTTCCACTTTCTAAGTTCTGTTTTGGTTTCCTTTTTCAGGTTTTTAAAGTTTTCATTTTAGAGATCCTTCACTTCTTTAGTTATCTCCTAGGTGTTTTATTTTTTTGTGTGGGGCTTTCCTGATTTCAGCTGCGCTGTTCTCATTGTTGGCATACAGAAAAGCCGTTGAGTTTTGAGGGTTAATTTTATACCCTGCTACTTTGCCAAAGTTTTGAATCAGCTTGAGTAATTTGGGAGTGGAGTCCGTGGGATTCTTTAAATACAAGATCACATCATCTCCAAAGAGGGAGAGTTTTACTTCAACTTTCCCTATTTGGATCCCCTTTATGTTTGCATCTTGTCTTATTGCTGTAGCTAGGCATTCTAATACTAAATTAAAGAGAAGTAGAGAGAGTGGACATCCTTGTCTCGTTCCTGAGTTTAGAGGAAATGACTTTAGTATTTCGCCATTAAGTATAATGTTGGCTGTAGGGTTTTCATTTACAGCCTTTATTGTATTGAGGAATGTTCGAGGATTCCTAGTTTTTCCAGAGTCTTCATCATAAAGGGGTGCTGGAACTTGTTAAATGCCTTTTCTGCATCTATTGAGATAACCATGTGGTTCTTATCCTTGTTCTTGTTGATGTGATGAAGATTTGCGTATATTGAACCAGCTTTGCATCCCTGAAATGAATCTTGTTTGATCGTGGTGTATGATTTTTTGGATTAATTGTTGAAGTCGATTGGCCAAAATTTTGTTGAGAAGTTTTGCATCAATGTTCATCAAACAAATGGGTCTATAGTTCTCTTTCTTTTATGAGTCTCTGCCTGGTTTGGGGATGAGGGTTACGAAGGCTTCATAGAAAGAGTTTGGTAGTGAACTTTCTCTTTCAATTTCATTGAAGAGTTGGAGGAGTATTGGTGTGGGTTCTGCTTTGAAGGCCTTGTAGAATTCAGCTGTAAATCCATCCGGTCCTGGACTTTTCTTAGTTGGGAGGTTAGTGTATTTCTTTTTTTGAGACGTAACCCTAATCTCTTCTGGAAGTGATCCCTGGATGATAAAGGTTCCACTACCTCCCACATTCCCAGAGTAAGGTCCCAGCTTCCAACACATGAGCCTGGGAAGGGCAAAGGACATCCTGGAGCCATGTCAATGCCATGGCAGAACCCCAGGCTGGTTATAGGTGGCCTGGAGCTGTGTCAGGCTTAGAGCTGTGGATAGGATTCCTGTCCAATCTATCTACACAGGGGGACCAGCAGTCAGTATAGATGACTGAATCACCACAGTTACTTTATCCATCTTTGAACCTTCCCCTGTGCCTCAGATAAGGCAGGCTGTGGTAGTTATACATTGACATTTCACGGGGTGATGATACCTGTTGTGGCTTCGTCTAGTGTTTAGGTGAAGCATTGTAAATAGCCAGCCTTTTGCTTTGGGACAGGTGATGTCTATCTTGAGCATCAGGCCTAAGGACTGCCCTTATGTAGCCAGGCTTCCATGCTCAATGCCTGTAACTATAAGTTTAATCTTAGACCTGGACTAAGAGTCAGCCGTGGAATACCCACTTAGCAGTAGGTAAGGATCTTATGCTAGCCTTCTGTTTTATAGATGGGGTGTGGCAGGAAGCAAGCAGAACAACTTGGCCAGCCTCGGCCTACTATGCAGGGCCTTTGTCAGGACTGACTCTGCTATAAGTTACATTTTCCTATAATCTAGAAGCTTAATTACAGGACAAATACAAGAAAACCTTTTGGACTCTTTCTTTTTCAACTTCTTGTTGAATAATGTAGACATGGAAATTTTTTATACCATGAGCCTACATTCCCTTCAGTGAAATATGTTTTTAATGGGAATGGGGGGGAGGAGAAATGAGTATATGTCTATATTTAAGGAGATACTCAGGTGGCCCTTCTTACCCATGGGCTCTACAGCTATAGGTCCACCAACTGGATAGCAAATATTCCAGAGCCAGGCACTATTGGCTCATGTCTGTAATCCTTGCTGTTCAAGAGGCTTCCAGATGCTTTTTTTTTTTTTTGGTCCAGTCATGGGGCCTGAGCTCTGGACCTGGGCGCTGTCCCTCAGCTCTTCAGCTCAAGACTAGCGCTCTACCACTTAGCCACTGCACCACTTCCGGCTTTTTTCTTTTTGCTTATGTGGTGCTGAGGAATCGAACCCAGGGCCTTATGCATGCAAGGCAAATGCTCTACCACTGAGCCACCTTCCCAGCCCATCCAGATGCTCTTTGTTCAAAACCACTCCAGGCAGAAAAGGCCATAAGGCTCCATTTCCCAATTACCTAGCAAAAAACCAGACTGAAGGCATGACTCAAGTGGTAGAATGTCAGCCAAGCAAGCAAGCTAAGCAACCTGGAGGCCTTGAGCGCAAATCCCAGTACCTGTAAAAAGAAAAGAAAAGAAAAATTCCAAAAAGAAATAGGACTGAACTGAACAAGTAGAGATTTTCCTTGTCATTATTCCCTAACAATACAGTGTAACTGTTGACCTAGCATGTACATTGTGTTAAATGTTGTAAGCAATATAGAGATAATTTAAAAGGTGTAGAATACGGTGCAGGTGTTTGCAAACTCCCTGCCATTTTCTGTGAAGAAGTTGAGCACTGGGGTTTTGATATCCACAGGAAGAGGTTCTGGGACCCAATCTTAGGTCACAGACGGATAACTGGTGGCTTTAGTGCCCTCCTACATTAGTCAAAGGATATGTATGGGACTGGGGAAAGGGGAGTGAGTGATGAGTTTGCTGCACACACTGATTCACTGTGGCCTTCCAAGACCATCGATGTTTTGTTTATTCCCGACACTTCACAGTGGAGTCTATCTTCTATTTTACTAAGACCCAGAATTTTAAGGTGACAACACAAGGCAGCCTTTCAATTGATGGTCTAAGTGGCAGTATTTAGCAGTGTCTCGCCTGTCCTTTCTGAGGCTGGGAGCTGTGGGCCCATGGGTACATACGTGATAGGCCCTCACCAAACCTGCCTATCTCTGAGAAACACTTTTCTCTGACAGAGAAGATCCAGGGTGCTGGGCTGCCCATGGAGCGCGCCATCCTCCACGGGAAGCTGCGCGAGCACGAGAAGGCCCTGCATATCCTGGTTCACGAGCTGGGGGACTTCTCCGCAGCCGAAGACTACTGCCTGTGGGGCTCCGAGGGCCAGGACGCACCCAGCCGCCAGCGCCTCTTCCACATGCTGCTCGCCATGTACCTCCACGCCGGCCCCTCTGCCCATGAGCTGGCCATGCCAGCCGTGGACCTGCTCAACCGTCATGCCAGGGAATTTGACGCTACCCAAGTGCTGCAGCTGCTGCCAGGCACCTGGTCAGTGCAGCTGCTCTGCCCATTCCTGATGGGGGCTGTGAGAGACAGTATCCATACCAGGAGGACCACACAGGTAGCCCTTGGCCTGGCAAGGTCGGAAAACTTGATCTACACATATGACAAGGTGAGTGGCCTTTCATGGGAGGTCAGCTTTTTAGCTACTGAGGAATGGTCTTGGTTAATTTCTCTGTTTCTGTCTCTGTGAGATTTTCACTAGGTGCTGAGGTCTGGGGACACAGACTGAGGCTGGGCTGGGCTGCCTTTTCCTCCTGCTTTGACACTTTGGCTAAGGAGTGGAGTGTATGAGGAAAGATGAGGGAAGGAAAATAATGCTAGAAGAGTGGCGCTTGCTGAACAAACACTGCATGGCATTGTGTTGTTGCCCTTTATCAGTCTTATCTACATTAAGAGGAAACTGAGGCACAGACAAGTCAGATGGTCTGTGCGTAGACTTGCTCAGGGTTGATTCTGGGCTGATTCGGAAACCCATGTTCAGTCAGGCACTGGTGGTTCACACCTGTAATCCTAGCTACTCAGTAGGATGAGATCTGAGGATTGCAGTTTGAAGCCACCCCATGCTGGAAAGTCCATGAGACTCTGCAGTTAACCAGCAAAGATCCATAAGCAGAGCTATGGATCAAGTGGTAGAGCACTCTCTTTGACTGAATAGTGGGATAGCTTGAGCAAGCCTCAGAACTGGCACAAAGAAAGAAACCTGCTTCCTCTCCCTGAGCTGTAGCCTTTGTGAATGCTCCACATAGCTAGCAAAGGGAGAATCATGTTCTCTGCCACATTAAGTCCTTCATTTGCTCCTTGGCCTGGGAGATGCAGTCTACTTCCTTGTTTCTGACCCTCCCATCTCCCCATGCTTCCTAGCACATGGCATGCTGTCTCCTACCCCCTAGCCCTGTCCTACCACTTGGAATTCCCTTACCATTTCCTTTATGCTTAATGAATACTCAACCTGAAGTACGGGCTGCCCTTTTTCTCCATGTTAAAACCTGTGTACTGTGTGTATGTGTTCATATTTTTGTTGTTATTTACATATAATTGTTTCTATTTGCTGTTAGACTCTGAGTTCTTAAAGGGCATTTACATGTCTTAGTTTTTCTAGAGCCAGGCCTGGTGTGTTGAAAGCATTACATAAATGTTTGTTAAATGATAAGTGTAACTATGAATGCAGAAGTCACTAAGTGCTACCGAGTTGACACAAGTGAATTATACAGAAGGATTTAACTTGCAAACTCCAGTCCTATTTAGCAGATGAGATAAGATAGACAGCGTTAGGCTCAGTTGTATTAATGACCCTCCAAAAGAAATTGTATTTCCCAGGGTCCATCAGGAAAGTGGCACTAATGAACTAATAATTTTGCCCAAGTCCCCAATTTGTGCCTTACTTATCTTACTTGTAAATGGAAAGGCCAGGACATTAGGTGACATATAGGGATCCAGTAGGCTGATACCTATGTCAGGAGGCGTGGTGGAAACAGCTTTGAGAATGTTGGAGGGTGACGTCTAAGTAGATAGGCTAGACAAGCAAGGTTTCGTGTTGTGCATGTGTATGCCAAGCTCTCTCCCTTAGCTTTTTCACTCAAGGCTGGCATTCTGCTTCTTCAGTCACACCTTCACTTCCAGCTTTTTGCCTGTTAAGTGGAGATTAGAGTCTCAAATTTGTCTGCCCAGGCTGGCTTTGAGCTGTCATCTTCAGATCTCAGCCTCCTGAGTTGTCAGGATTACAGATGTGAGAGATGTGAGCCTCAGGTGCCCAGCAACATGTAAGTTTTTGTTGTTGTTGTTGTTGTTGTTGTTTTGGTCAGTCGTGGGGTTTGAACTCTGGGCCTAGGCGGTTTCCCTGGCTCTTCAGCTCAAGGCGAGCACTCTACCACTTGAGCTACAGCACCACTTCCGGTTTTCTAGTGGTTTATTAGAGATGAGTCTCACGGAGTTTCCTGCCCGGGCTGGCTTTGAATCATAATCCTCAGATCTCAGCCTCCTGAGTAGCTAGAATTACAGGCATGAGCCACTGGCACCTGGCAACATGGTAAATTTTCTAAGAAAAGTGGTTTTGTAGCTTTTTTACTTCTCAGGTTACTAAGAATAGTTTTGTTTATTTCCGTTTCCTGTGGATTGTTTCAAGAAGTTGATATAAAACGGTCTTGGTGGGTAAATTCCGTACTGGCATACTCACTGTCTGTTTCTGTTTCCAGATGAAGTTGAAGGGAAGTGCAATCAAGCTCTCAGACAAAAAGCTCTGCCAGCTCTGCCAGAACCCCTTTGGTGAACCTGTGTTTGTCAGATACCCAAATGGAGGGCTTGTGCACACCCACTGTGCTGCCAGCAGACACGCCACCCCCAGCTCCCCCAGCCCTGGCACCCGGACTTGAAAAGCTTGGCCTCAGGGTGCAAGGGGGACTCTGAATTCTTTCCCCAGCCTGCTGGATGCAAGTGTAGAGAGCTGCATGCGTGGCAGCATGAAGACAGAGAGAGACATCTGTGTACTAGGAGACACTATCCCGACCCCTGAGAAGCAAGGACACCTCCCTGCTGACCACCCTGGGTATGAATGTAAATGGAAAATCCCTGCAAATTTCCCAAACACACAGATAGGGAGTCGCCTGTCCAGGTAACAGTCATGGGAAGCACAAGTGTTGGTAAGAAGGGAATCTGGGCAGTGCAGACACACTTCCAGTCATGCCTGTGCTCTGGACAGGTGTTGTTCTGTGTGTCTGGAGAAGAAGCCCTATCAGGCTCAGGGAAGCGTCCAGAGGCAGAAACTGGAAGTGGGCACCTTGCCTTCCTGAAGAGCAGCATTCTCCGTCCACATGGGCTCCACACTTGCCCCTGGAGGGGCTGAACTTAGGGTTGTATTTTCTGTTCCTTTGTCCCACCTAGCTTTCAACCTCTGAAGCTGCTGCCTGTTTACCTAAACATTGACTCTGGGGTAAATTCCTGTGCTTCCTGCTGCCTGGCAAATGGAGATCTATTTAAAAGCCAGTCAAGAAAGGAACGGTGAGGGCGAGGGCGGGTTCTTTCCAATCACATCAGCTGCCAGTTGGAAACACCATGATGGATATGTTCCACTAAACGTTTTTTATTTAAGTTCATACTGTCTTTGCAGTTTTGCTGTCATTTAGAAATTCCTCTTTCATACTCATTAGGGATTTTTTTTTCCCTCATTAAAACATACCTCCTACTGAAGATTTGGGAAATTAAAAGGGAAATGTGATAAGCTGTATCAAGCGTGCTTCCTGAAGAGAGGCTGATGTTGGCCTCCCTCGTAGCTGCCTGTGCCCTTGACCAAGGCGCCATTGCTCCCAGCACAACCCGATAAGGAGGTCCTGTCAGGTCTCCTTACCTCCCAGAACTTTCTGCCCCTGCCTTGAGCTTTCCTGAGCCCTCAGAAGAAAATGTCTGTGTAACCATCACCATGTGGGATTCCTGTCATGCTCTTGTTATTCCACTGCCCTCCTCTGAGTTTCCTCATTGGGATGGTAGACTCCTCGGGGACCCCTCTGTAAAGACAACACACTCCGTGCAGTGATGCTTCGGAATAAGCATCAGAAAGTTGACATGAGGAGCCTTTCCATCAGCCCAGAGCTCACTCACTGCTCATTCGTTAGAAAATGTTTCCTGTTTTAATAATCATTTTTTTTTTTTTTTCCTCTTGGGATTCTAAGTGAGCCAAGAAGCAAAATCTCCCTGCATTGTTGGGAGGGGATTAACGTCATTTCCTCCTAACTATGTCTCAGTTGGCTAAAGAATTCTTTTAGCGCACCTGTGTGCTGTGTAAACTGGTGTCGATCTAGAGCAGGGTCCCTTGCTCCCACCAAGGTATATCTGGGTGTATGTCACCATTGTGACCTGTGGGTTAGGGCTAATGACCCTCAAAGAAGACAAGCTACCTGTACTTGCGGTGTTGGGTTTTTTGTTGTTGTTGTTTGTTTGTTTTGTTTTGTTTTTGTCAGTCATGGGGCTTGAAGTCTGGGCCTGGGTGCTCTCTCTCAGCTCTTCAGCTCAAGGCTAGCGCTCTACCACTTCAGCCACAGCACCACTTCCGGTTTTTTCTGCTTATGTGATACTGAGGAATTGAACCCAGGGCCTCATGCATGCAAGGCAAGCGCTCTACCTCTGAGCCACCTTCCCAGCCCAGTGTTGTGTTTTTAAAAACACTGTTTGCCCTACACACAAAATGATGCAGTTGGGTAAAGAGCAAGGAAGTGGAGGTATGGCTCAAGTGGTAGAGCCTCAGCCTTGAGTGGAAAGGCCATGCAAGTGTGAGAATCCTGAGTTCAAGCCTTGTACCAGCACAAAAAGAAAATAAAGAAAAGGCACATGCTTGCTCACTTTTAATCTCGGGAACACTAGTCCCTTTTCTTTTCTCTGGACCTTGATCAGTTGTTTGAAACGTCTGTCATCCATTCAAAGAATGAGAATTAAAGTGGAGGAGTTTTTTACCAACCAAATCCTTTAACACAAACAGAACCCTGTGAAAATGTGCAAAATCATTTCATGCTAAAATCTGTGTTCTCTGACCTGCCTCGCTCTCACGAGGTTCTTTTCTTAAATCCTGTTTTGTAAAACTAATACATGGTTCTTTCTCTTGCTGTTTTTCTGCAACTGTGCCATTGAATGGAGCAATTAGAACTGACACTGAGGCCTTTTCCCTCTCATTAGCTTGACGGAACCATTCTGGCTTAAACCGTGTGAGTGGAGCTCGGGCTTACATTAATATTCTGTGGGCAGTACTATTTTATGAACTGTTTATCCACCATTGCCTGTCAGGTATTAATGTAGGAGTGTCACATAGGCTGTGGCATTGGACCTGAGCACTGAGCCAGCACTTCTCATGCTGACAGGCTCAGTAAGCTGCCTTGTCACTTCAGGAATGCAGGGAGGTGGCCACAGGGTCCCAGCCATGGGGTCTCGCTCTCCCATGGGTACCCCCTACGCAGCTAAACTAGCCCTTGCTTTTTTGCTTGCTGTCCATGAAACTTTTGTGTCTGCAACTCTTATCATTAACCCCTTCCCCACCACTGGGTTCCAATATACAAGATGTACAAATGTAAACTTGTTGATTTTATTAAAATCCTTTTAATTCTTTGCTTTTTTTCTGGAGTGTTTTTTTAATAAATAAAATCATCTTGATGGAGTGATTGTTTTCACGCACATGGTACCTAAGTTTGAGAAGTTCTAGAACATAGCTGCAGACTGGATGGAATTTGAACTTCTCCACCATTTTATCTCCTACATATTTTTAGATTGCTCCTAGTCATTTGTTGCCTTCAGATGAATTAGCCAATGCCTAATCCCATGCTGAGGAGAGATTCCTGTTGAGTCTGTGTGTGTGTGTGTGTGTGTGTGTGTGTGTGTGTGTGTGTGTCCTGGGGCTTGAACTGGGGGATGGGTGTGTGTGTGTGTGTGTGTGTGTGTGTGTGTGTCCTGGGGCTTGAACTGGGGGATGGGCGCTGTCCCTTAACTTTTTCAAAAAAACTCAAGGCACATATTCTACCACTTATGCTGCAGCTCCACTTTTAGGCTTTTGCTGGTTAATTGGAAATAAGAGTCTCGTAGACATTCCTGCCCAGGCTGCCTTAGGACTATGATCCTCAGATTTCAGTCTACCAAGTAACTAGGATTTCAGATGTGAACTACCAGTGGTGAGCTTCCTGATGACTTTTTCCATACTTCCCCTTTAAGCAAAAGGTTAAATAAATCAGTTGCCATGCATTTTTAGCCCTAAGTATATCTAAGGAATATAATCAGATCTCAGCTTATTCATTCTCCTTCTCTTCCAGCACATTGTTCAAAGTAGGTCTGAGCAATTCTGGAGAATCTTACAACACTTCCTCATGGTCTTGTTCCAGGATCTCTTCTGCCCCTGAGGAAGGGGGAAGGTTATGTTAACCCAAGTGACTTCCTGACTATCCTAACCCCATTCTAGCTGCTGTGACCAAGTATGTCTCAGAGATATGCTCTGAGCCAAGCTGTCGTGACTCAACGTATTTCAAACTGAAGAAACAGGTGCTGTTTGTTCCAGACATTTCCTTGGGCTTCAGGGACTCTGTCAGTAAGATAGAAGCAGCCAACAGATTCCCCTTCCTGGCACTTTCCCAACCAAACAGTAATAACCAGACATAAGCTCTGTTATTCAAATCTTAGTATTACTACTTTTAGAAAACCATGAGCCAGCAATTATAGTCTCTCATCTTAACTCACTGCTATCCCAAGGCCCATTAGCATATTAGGGAATAAGGGAGTGGTTAGACTATAAACCAACCTGGATTCACATTGCATTGTAAAACTTACGTAGGCAGACAAGGCCATGTGGCTGACAGTGTAAATGGATATCCTAGATAGTCTGTGGAAGCTAAGACTGGCGTCTGCCTCAGTTAAATGGGCTGTGACTCGTGTTAGGAGTAATTAGATATTAACTAACACCCCATTTGCTCCTAGCAGATCTGTCAACCTTAGCGCTTGCAAATGAAAATGTACAAGAATTGGGACCATATGGACCAGGAGCCTTTTCACCTTCTCAGAAAACTCAGTGGCTGGGGCACCATTGAAAAGCTTGTTAACATGCTGTTTGGAGATAAGCACTTGAATTAATGAAGCCTGCTTTTCTTCAACTTGTAACTGGGGAAAGGAAACAAATAGCTGTAATTCAGTCTGCAGCCTGTAGTCATAAATTAGTTAAATGAGATCATGTGGTAAGAAGGGATTAAAAAGCAACTGTAGGGGCTTCAGAGTGATTTGAAAGGTAATGTTAGATGCTGGGGAACCTGGGTACCACTGGCCTCTGACACTCAACTGTGGGCCGGACCTTTGCCCTTGACCTTGATGGATAATCTCATCCATAAACAAAAGGTGTTCTATTCTGAATTCTGAGGAGAGAAAGTAGGCCTAATTTCAACTTTCTGTATGTGTGTGTCTGCACATCTGCGTGTGCGTATGTGCAGGTACTTGGGCTTAGACTCAGGGCTTCATTCTCTTCCCTTGGCTTATTCTGCTCAAGGTGGGCACTCTACCACTTGAGCCACTCCTCTACTTCCCAGCTTATTGATGGCTAGTTGGAGAAAAGAGTTTGATTTGTTTGCCCGGGCTGGCTTTGAACAGTGATCCTCAGATATGGGCCTCCTGAATAGGTAGGATTACAAGCATGTGCCATCAGCACCCAGCCCTAATCTCAGTTTTTAATACTAGGATCTGGGGCCTCAAGGTAGCTTTCCTAGTACCCAGCTCAGGGGATCCTGTTCAGTATCACTGTGGATGTGTCCCTGAGGAGCGTTAGCATTCCCAGATTTTACTGCATCGTCCATAATGAGGAGAGGAACTCCAATACTGCCACATGCCTGTTCCAGCTCTGCTGGCGGGGCTAGTCTACACACACCAGTTTCTATAGCTGTGTTCCGACCACTCCATACTTCAGCACCCCCTCCAGCCTAAGAGTCCCTTTGCTTCAATCTCTGACTTCTGTGAGCTCTTCACCATTACAATCCTCCTTCAGTACAGAATGCTTTTCACTTGTCTCACTTGAAATGCCAATTTTCTCCTTTCAATTCCATTTGTGTCCCACTAAGCTCTGGGAGCAGATTCCCCGCTGCTCTCGGTGGGATGGGAGCCCGGATGCCCGATGCCCGATGTTTGCGTGTCGCTGTTGGGGAGCTGGCTCTGTCTGCCTCTGTCCTCCAGCATGCCAGGTGCTTTACCTGATGTGTGTGAGGGATTTGGGGAGCCAGGCCCTCTCCTCTCTCACTCACCTCCATAATCAGCTTGTCATAGAGAAACCCCAGTATGTTTTCCCTAAATTATCTTTTCTATAATGCCACTGGCTTACAGACTACTGACCTGAGCTCACTAACATTGACCAAAATGCTGAACTTCTGTTTTCTTGAGAATTCAGAGTATTTCCTCAGCTGTTACTTGCAGAATAAAATATACTTTGAAATATTCTATCCTTTTTTTATGTCAGTTAATTTACAAGAATATATGCTTTTACATGGATAAACAAAATCAGGAAATCACTGTCATATCTAAAAAACAGATGACTATTATTGCTGACATGGGTGTATTCTAAAGCATTATCTATTTATTAGAACCATGTGGGTTTTATAAACTTTGTTTTGTTTTTGTTTTTTGGTGCCTATGTTGGGGCTTGAACTCAGGGCCACAGTGCTGTCCCTCAGCTTTTTTTTTGGTTTAAGGATGGTATTCTATCACTTGACTACAGCTCTGCTTCTGGTTTTTTGGTGATTAATTGGAGATGAGTCTCCTACTAGGGCTGTCTTGGAACTGTGATCCTCGGAACTCAGCCTGCTGAATAGCTAGCATTACAGTTGTAAGCCACCAGCGCCAAGCCTCATTAGCCATTTAGCAGCATACATGCTTCCACCTTGTTTTGCAACAGGGAACACTCACCATCCCCATAATCTTTCTCATCATCCCAAACTGATAATTTATTCTCAGGTAACACAAAGCTTTCTGTTTCCTTTCCCCAAGCCCCTGGCACTCACATTCCTCTTCCTGTCTGTCTGAGTTTGCGTACTCCAGATGCCTCACCTGAGTAGAGTCATTCAGTGTTCTTTCATGACTGGCTGCTTTCACTTGGCATAATGCCCTCAAGGCTCATCCCTACATTGTAGCATGGGACATGATTTCTAGTGATCAATCTCATTCCATTTCATGGCTTTTAAATACTATAGATAACCAAGTTTGCACAGGTGCATACTACTTACATGTGTTCATTATATATAAAATCAAAACTGCTATTTTATATGTTCCTATAAACACGTTACCCTCCATCCACCCATCTAAAGGACACCCACCCATTCATTGGACTGATTACTTTTGTCGGGTTAAAACAGACCAATAAAGCTCATAAATGGTCTGATGCAAGCGCTAGAAAATGGGCTCAAAATCAGCACAAAGTGATTGCCATGGAGGAAGGGCACAACCCCCTCCCCCATCTAGAATGTAACACTTGATGACAGAGGGCTGTGTAGAGCTGAATCAGTAATGGGCCACAGTACCACAAGAAAGAGTCAGAACTAGGGCAGGTACCTACAGACCCAAACTTGCTACAGGAAAGCAGGTATTTTCAATGGCAGATCTTTTAGCAAGAGTCTACATGTTGCCTAATGCTTTTCTCAACCTCTTTCTAGAAATCTCCATTGTATCTTTTGGGGAGCGAAGGTATGTACTCTTCCCAGCTCTCTGGTTTGGATGGTTTCTCCAGCTATGATGGCTCCCATTTCTGCTTTCAAGTAGAGCCCTACCCCATATTTGTATCCAGGAGTGAGTGCTGACAGTCTGAAGACCTGGTTGCAGGACCATAATAAGTTATTTCTCTGCCTCACTTCTCCTGGGAAAGAAGGAAGAGAAGTTGCAGGTAGTATTGACTGTATCTACCCAGGTCTGGGGTGACAAGGGCTAATATGCACCATTTTTCTGTGTATAAGGGAAGAATAGGTCCATAGCAAGCTAAAGCTAGTCTGTTTCCTTTCCACATTACCATGGGGAACTTGCATTGCAGGCCTGAGTAATCTCTGTGGGAGACACCACAGAAATGGAGATCTGGTGGTCCTGTCTCACAGAATGTGAGTACATCCTGAAAAGCCACCGTTATCTGCACTTCATAATTGTGATTTCACACTGCTGAATGTGGGAAGTAGACAGGAGTTTGTGGAATGTTCTACTTTGTGCTTGATTCACACCTACTTTGTAATTTTTTAAAAAATATTTTGCATGTAAACAAATACTGGAAAATGAGTTGCTTCTTCAGCAATGAACAGAATTGATCAATTGTCTCCAACCTATTATTGCAATGTTAGGATGCTCATAGTAGTAGTCAGGTCTCTGTTGAAAATGAGGACATATAAGACATATTCATGTGTGTTTTGTGTGTGTGTGTGTGTGTGAGAGAGAGAGAGAGAGAGAGAGAGAGAGAGTGAGTGAGGGAAAGAGAGAGCTTGAGAGATTGGTTCACATGACTTTGGAGGTCTAGAAGTCCTACAACTTATCTACAAGTTGGAAACCCAGGAAAGTGGATGATATGATTCAATCTGGGTCCAAAGGCTAGTCCCAGGGGAGCTAATGGTGCAAGTTCCCAGTCTGAGAGCAGAAGATGAAACGTGACATCTCAGGTCAAGCAAGAAGGGGCCTAGAAAATGGGATGAATTCCTTCTTACTCTGCCATTATTCATTCATGCCCTTAACAAACTAAATGGCGCCTGCCTACACAGGGAAGGGTCATTCCCTTTACTGGTGCCACAGTGGAAATGCTAATGCTACCTAGAAACCCTGTCAGAGACATCTGCAGAAACGATGTTTAAACTGGGTACTCTGTGGCCCAGTTACATTGACATAGAAAATTCACTTGTTGTTGGGTATAGATGGCACATACCTGTATTCTAAGCTATGTGGAACACAGATTTAGGAGGACTACAGTCTGAATCTGACAGGGATAAAAGTGTGAAATATCAAAAAAAAATAAAGCAAAAAGAGCTGAGAGTATGGCTTAAATGGTAAAGTACTTGCCTAGCAAATGCAAGCCCTTAGTTCAAGCCACAGTACAGCAAAAATAAATAAATAGATAGAAAGCTCTTGTGAGCAGAAAGATGACTGTCTTAAGTGTGGCGTGGCTGTGTGCTCTCCTGGAGCAGAGCTGAAGCAATCATGACTTAATCCAACCTTTCTATCACATCCTTGTAACTAAAGGATTAGAAATAGCTTTGTTACAGAGGGAGGCCAGGGAGGAATTAAAGGACTCACCAAATATGCTAGTACAACTGGAAAGGACCAGTTTTCCCTTTTCCATCAGTGTATTCATTTATTCACATATTCATGCATTTATATATTCATGCATTCATTTATTTGTTCCATAAAATGGAAACTTATGTGAGGACACATTCAGTCTTCTGGTAAGCTACCAGCCCAAGGAAACAGCACCCGCAGAGCAGGACAAAGTCAGAAAGCAGGAGGTGTGGGTAAATGAAAGGCACTGATGAGGAGCCCTGAGCATGGGAGGTGGAAGGAAAGTGCTCCATCCAGGAAGAGGGAGCACCAGAGCCCGGCCTGGAGGAGGGTGAGATTACAGACCCTTGGAAATGGGTCAAGAATATCAATTTTATCAGAGCTGAGAGAGAATCAGAGAGTGGTATTAGCTGGGACTGGAGGGTAATGAACAAAAGAGTAAACAAGTGGTTGTGAAGCTGGGTGTGGTGGTCCACAACTGCTATCCTCCCACTTGGAAGATGGAGGCAAGGCCAGAACTGGGCTTCGTAGTGAGTTCCAGGCTGGCCTGAACGATAAAGAAAACAGTAAGTATATGTTCTGTAGAAAAGGTCAAAAAGCCCACCACTCAAGGTGTCAACATTTCCACCTGACAGACATGTTCCTACTCATTTTAGCCTTTACAAAGCCAAGACCAAGAGTTTTTAATGACTTGGGAGTGGGGCATGCAATATAAAATGGTTTGGCCTACTTATTTGGAGAATACTTTGTTTTAAAACAGTGTTCAGTAGAATAATTACAATATGGGGGAGGCCAGTGGTTCTTCATCACTCTACATGCCATGAGGGACCACACAGAGACATATTAGAGCTTGTCTGGAGGCAGAAGGAGAGGTGGTCAACGTGGAGAAGAACCATTATGGAAGTTTCTACTGGAAGGAACAGGTAAGGCTGTCCTAGGGCAGAGAGGCTGTCCATGGGTGGGATCTAGTGGGAGATGTTTGGGTTGTGGGCCTTGTGAGTCATCCTCTGCATGTAACCTCTTGCTCCCATGGGGTCAGGTAGTTGTAGAGCTAGGCTTCCCCTTACCTTAGTGTCTTCTGCATGCCCTTCTTTCCACTATGAGTTGGTCCCTCCTCAGAAGCCAGCCACATGCTGGGGCCATGCACTGGGACTTCCCAACCTACAGAACTATGGACCAAAATGAGCTTTTTCCCTAATAAACTACCCAATCTGAGATATATTGGTATATTTGGTATATGGGATACCAAAGAAGAGGGTTGGGAAATGAAGAGGGTGCATACATAGAAGTAGGTTCCCATGGGGGTGTAGAAGAGATTTAGAAATTAATGTGGCAGCCAAGTGCCAGTAGCTCACATCTGATCATAGTTCCTCAGGAGGCTGAAATATAAAGAGGACTGAGGTTTGAGGGCATCCTAGGCAGAAAAGTTCTCTAGACTCCATCTCCGAAAAATAACCAGCAAAAAGCAGGACTGAAGGTGTGGCTCAAGTGGTAGAGTGCCAGCTAAGAAAGCCAAGCAAGTGTGGGTGAGGCCATGAATTCATCCCCCAGAACTTCTTAGAAAGAAAAAGGAAGAAAAAAAAAGAGGAAGGAGGGAAAGAAAAGAAAAAACAAAGGAAAATCAATGTGACATAGTTTTGTGAAGCACCTCTCCAGAGACTGGAGGAAGCAGCTAGCACTTATCAGGGCCTGGCTAGTTCCCTTCCCACAGCCACCTGGGCAGGTGTTAAGGGGCTAGCCTCTGGCTGCCTCCCAAGTCCCTGTATGGGTTGAAGTGCTTTTTATTAGCCTCGACTACCTACTTCCTGGAGGCCCACCATATCCTAGGGACAATCTGGAAGCCTTGGGGAGAAAAAGCTTCGAGTTTCATATAAGGTTTCTCCTGTCTTCTGTACACTCTTGAAAGCAAATGAAGCTTCCCACTTTTTGTTATGCATTCTTTAGTGTTTAGTCTTTGTCTTTTGTGGTAACCAGTGACCTCTCTCTTTGCCGTGCAAATAAAGCATTCAAAGGCTTCCTGATGCACCACAAAGTTCTGAAATGAGGAACTATGGCAGCTGCATTTCAATTAGGGAGGAAACAGGAAATATATTCCCCCAAGGACCCTGCATAAGAGGCAGCTTTCTTATAAAAAATGCTAAATGAGTTTGGTCATTTTTTTCCCCCTAAACAAGTGATTGGCAAAGGGACAGTAGATGCCAGAGGCGGCAGCAAAGGGTGTGGAGAGGGAACATGAAGACCCAGAACAAGTAATTTGTTTTTCTTAATGAATCTGAGCTGTGGGGGTTCCTTGGACATTTATCTGAACACCCCAGGAGAGGCTGAACTTGTATACCAGGAGCTCTAGGTCATATTCTGGCAGATCTAAGCTGTTCCTCCACATACATCTAAGTTCTTTCTCTTCCTATGAGATTAATGAGATTCTACAAATGTGTTTTGCAGCCCCCTATTGGTTTCCTCTTGGACACCTCTCCTATTCCCAAGATGCCTTGTATTGGCACCTCTAGGATGAAGAACACTAGGAGGCAAGGAAGAGGCATGCACCTGCTACACTTTGCATTCAACTTCCTTTCACGTGTATAGATTCTAGATGCTAACAACAATGATCACCAGATCCTTCCTTTGCTTAAGTGTTTCCGTTTCCATGGGCTGGTGTGTCCCCAGTCCAGTCCACCATAGGCAAACAACTAGTCTCCACCAATCAATAGCCGAACCTCTGAAGTTATTCTTTCCTTTAACATAATCAAATTTTTAGGATGTATTGCAATCAGTGTTGCTACAAATAGTATATCTATCTCTCTCTATTTTTTTTTTTACCTTGGCAAAGTTCATCCCTTTGTGGCTACACATTTTTCAGTCAGCTTACCTTTTTTTGTCTCCTCTTATTTGTGTCTAAAAAGTTGAATGTGGTGCCTTTAACTCCTTACTCCAGGATGTAAATGCATGCAACTTTTGCTTCTACACCTAGGATTGTATGTGTGTGTGCGTGTGTGTATGTGTGCCAGTCCTAAACTCTGGGCCTGGGCACTGTCCCTGAGCTTTTGTGCTCAAGGCTAGTCCTCTACCGATTGATCCACAGGTACAGTAAGTGTAACTTACTGCTTTCTTGATGCTTAATTGAAGATAAGAGTCTCATGGACTTTCCTGCCAGGGCTGGCTTCTAATCACACTCCTCAGATCTGAGTCTCTTGAGTAGCTAGGGTTACAGGCATGAGCCAATGGCACCTGGATTGTACCTCGGATTTTATCTATAGAGATTGAAGGATAAAAAGAGAGGCCAACTGACATGACAGAAGTACGCTTATTTTGCCAGGAAGAAAGGTTCATTTGCAAAATTTGTATTTAGGACTTCAGAATTCTGTGTGTTCTAGAATCCCTTTTTTCTTTTTTCCCCCCCTTTTGTGTGTGTGTGTGTGTGTGTGTGTGTGTGTGTGTGTGTGTGTGTGTACATGGGCCTGTGTACTGGTGTTGAGGTTAGAACTCAGGGTCTTTTGCTTTTATTTGGCTTTTTTTGTTGTTGTTGTTGGTCAGTTGTGAGTCTTGAACTCTGCATCTGGGCGCTGTCCCTGAGTTCTTCAGCTCAAGCAAGTGGTCTACCACTTGACCCACAGCACCACTTCCCATTTTCTGGTGGTTAATTGGAGATAAGAGTCTCATGGTCTTTCCTGCTTGGGCTGGCATTGAACCTCAATCCTCCGATCTTAGCCTCGTGAGCAGCGAGGATTACATGTGTGAGCCACAGGCACCTGGCTTCTTATTTGGATTTTTAACTCAAGGTTGGTGCTTTACAACTTGAGCCACAGCTCCACTCTGGCATTTTGGTGATTAATTGGAGAAGAGAGTCTTATAGGCTGTTCTGCCTGGGCTGGCTTTGAACCATGATCTTCATATTTCAGCCTCCTGAGTAGCTAGAATTATAGGTGTGAGCCCCTGCCACCTAGCTATATTGGATGTGAGAACAGATTTTTCTTTCTTTCATTTTCTTTTGTGCCAGTACTGAAGTTTGAATTCAGGACTTTGTGCTCTTGCTTTTTTTTTTTTTTTTTCCCACTCAAGGCTATGCTATTTCCACAGCTCTTGCTTTTTTTTTTTAAATTATGCAATTCATTCACAAACATTGCTGGGAATCTATTTTTTTCATCTTATTCCAGGGAAATCAAGTTGCAGTTGGGCATACAGTCATTCCATTTCCCAGCCTCCTTTGCAGCCCTATAGGCATGGTCATGCAACTATGTAGGACCAGTTTTGTATGAAATTGTCATTTGCACACGCTTCCCCATACTTGTGGGTTGTGTGTTGTGAGATGTATGTGTGAGACTCTCCTCCTCCACCCCCACCCCCACCCTGCCATGTTAATGGAGCATGGAAGTGGTTGTAGCTTGGACTGACCATAATCCTATAAAGACACTGCCATAGAGGATGATGGGAAACTAGACAGAATGAAGCTGGGTCCTGAACAGCCAGTTAACAGAGAGTCCATACAGCAGCCCTGGAGTTTTAATGTGTATCTATCTGCTTTGCTCATAGTCTCTGTAGTAGTATTGGCTGTCTTTGCTACTGCAGTTTGATCTGTTTAATCAATCAACAGCTCCCAATATCCTTCCTGATTTCCTGTATCTGCTGTGGACATGGAATGACTCTCAGAAGAGCAGATATGCACATAAGGCTGTTTTTACTAGGCACTCCTGCATACATCCAATTCCTTTCAGCTTTGAGAGCCAGCCCACAGTCCAGCAGAGTTTTGAATGAAGTGAAGGTGGGCAGGTGAGACCATTGGTCAGCCTTTTAATTTTTAAAGCCCAATCCATGCTCCTGACATCAGTGGGTATTACCTTTACTGAATTCTGAAACATTAATCTACACAAGGATGAGGAAAAGGTCTTTATATTGTGACATAATGAATCTATCTTTAATTCTTTTGTGTGTACCGGTCCTGGGGCTTGAAGTCAGAGCCTGGGTGCTACCCTTTAGTTTTTTCTGATCTGGCTTTTTGATGGTTAACTTGGAAATAAGAGTTTCACAGATTTTCCTTGCCAGGCTGGCTTTGAACTTTGAGTCTTAGATTTCAGTCTTCTGAGTAGCTAGGATTACAGGCATGAGCCACCTGTGCCTGGCTTTGTGGTTAAACTTCAGCATTTCCATTAACCTATAGGGCCTAAACGTCTTGAAGGCATTTTGACATAGGAGCCAAATTGTTGGTATCTCCAAAATTCAACTTCAGATCTAATGGGATGATGCTAAAGGGGAGGAACCTTTGGGAAATGATTAGGATATGAAGGGGTCCACCTTTGTGGATGGGATGAACATACTTATCTAAGATGCTTGAAACAGTCATGGTGGTGCATCATTTGTGATCACAGCACTCAAGAGACTGTTGGGAGTTTAAGGTAGGTAGGCAACATATTAAGATCCTATTAATAAAGTTGTTCTGGGCATTGGTGGCTCTTTCCCATAATGTTAGCTACTAAAAGAGTTGAGATCAGAGGATCACAGTTCAAATCTTGCTCAGGTAGAAAAGTCTTTGAGCCTTCATCTCCAACATAATTATCAAAATCTGGGCTAGAAGCATGGCCCAGGTGGTAGAGAATCAGCGGTAGGCAAATAAGCTGAGTGAGAACGAAGCCCTGAGTTCAAGCCATGGTACCTTTCTCTCTCTCTCTCTCCCTCTCTCCCTCTCTCTCTCTCTCTCTCTCTCTCTCTCTCTCTCTCTCTCTCTCTCACACACACACACACACACACACACACACACACAAATGTGATGTGGGGGAGCTCTCTTGAGGACATAGTGACAAGCTGATGTAGGAAGCAGAGACCTACCCAACAGATACCAACCTTCATCTTGGACTTCCCAGCTTCAAAGCTATAAAACATACATTTCTATTGTTATAAATTACCCAGGCAAAGTGTGCTTATGGTAGCCTGACTGGCTGGTGAATTTTGGCAAGAACATGGTCTTATACACCAAAACAGTAATTATACTTTATTTAAAATATATACAAAATTATTACTTTGAAACATATATGTTATTGTCCAACATATAGCACAGAACGTGAATGGATATGAATTTTGGTACCTTCATTCATTTAGTTTTGTGATTTCTTTTTTGCTCAAAGCTCCTGAAGAAAAACCATTTCAGATAACTGCAGGAGGGGAGATGCCACGGGTGTGGTCCTCTTAGTGGTCTGATTGTATTCTTATGCACTGCTGAGCCTTGTCCTATGGCCTTGCTAGGGGCCCAGGATGATGGGTAGCCTTCATCATCCACATACTCATTGTCTGTTCCCAACCCATTCCACTCCATGGTGGGTGAGAATAAGTGTCAGTTATTTTGTTGAAAGACCCTCTGTGGGACTGTGATTAATGTAAACTATATTCTCTTCACTTCCCCCTTTTTCATGCCTTCATTACATCTCTGTCCCACAGGAATGGAGAGCTAGAATGGAGTCCTGGCCTTAGAATACAACGTGGAAATAAAGAAGAAATGAAGCAAAAATGGAGTTTCTGTGCTCTTAGACTGGTCATCACTATCCTGAGATTGCTTTGGGGCACATCCCAGTCCTCAATTAATGTCCTCACACAGGGAGGGCCTTACTTCTCACAGGCACTTAATAAATGCTCACTGCGTGGCAGAGTAAATGAATGCTGGGGATCTGGTAGCAGGTAGAAAAGAACTATTTTAGAATGAGAGAGACTGAGGTCATCTAGATTGCTTTCTCACTTGGCAAATGGGAAAACTGAGACCCATGGGAGGAGGCAACGCAAGCAAAGTCACTGACTAGACCTTGGGAGGATCAAACCTAGAATCAGATTAACTTAATTTCCTCAGATTCGACTCAGTAAAGAGAGCTCAGTGGAGCCAGTGCTGTGCTCTGGACTCTCAGAAGTCTCCTCCCACATCAGAAGTCCCTGATGGTGCTGTGTGACTGAGTATAAGAAACAAACAAAAAGATACTCTCTCAATAGCTTTTCCCCGGGGTCCAATTCAGGGAAGGAGGCTCTGATGATGGCAGTGGATGTGAACAAAGGAAGAGGGTAGTGAGGGTGAGGACGCAACTTGGGAGGAAGGGCAGTGATGGAGGACGCCATTTTGGAGAGGGGACTTTTGCTTCTGCAACAACTGTAGTACCAAAGTGGGTTTAGTGCCTTACAAAGGCTCTGGAGTGCCGAGGTATCCATAGGAACAAAGCCCAGTTGACTGGCAGCATCTGATTCAGAAAGCAAACGACAACAAATACTTGCTCAAGGGATGAGGTGTTTGTTTTAGCACACCAGAAAAGATAACTGAAGAGAGGCTGGAAGGCTGGTGGAGCGAGAGGGTGGGGCAGATGGTCAGGCTAGCCAGGGAGGTGCTCAGGTGGGCTTCTCATTACAGCTGCCCTATACATCCTCTGAGCTTGGTGTTACTGAGACCTTTTATTTGTCACACTAAGGAGTTCAAAAGTACAGGGATCACTCTATTTCTCAGTGTGATTTTGGTTTCTTTTATTTATATGTATGTGTGTGTGTGTGTGTGTGTGTGTGTGTGTGTGTAGGTTCTACAGCTTGAACTTAGTCTAGAGCTCTTGCTCTGCTTTTCCTTCCTTCCTTCCTTCCTTCCTTCCTTCCTTCCTTCCTTCCTTCCTTCCTTCTTTCCTTCCTCCTTTCTGTCTGTCTTTTTCTATACTGGCACTGGGGCCTGGACTCTGTCTCTTAGCATACTCCCTGCAGGCTGGCACTCTACCATTTGAACCACACCTGTATTTTCAGCTTTTTGATAAGAGGTTCATGGACTTTCTTGCCTGGGCTACCTTGGAATCATGATCATCAGATCTCAGCCTCCTGAGTAGCTAGGATTACAGGTGTGAGTCACTGATGCCTGGCTTTCTTTATTTGTCTTTCTTGCTCACTGCTCGTACTCTATTATTTGAGCTGTGTCTCCAGTCCGTCATTTTACTGATTATTTTGGAGATGGAGTCTCATAGGCTTTTCTCACCAGGCTGGCTTCAAGCCATGATCCTCTAGGTGTCAGCCTCCTGAGTAGCTAGGGTTACAGGTGTGAGTCAGCTGCAGGTGGCCTCTTTAGAAAGGATAATTAGCAGAGTTGTCAATCACTATTTGATATCAGATCTCATAAACATAACAGCTTCCAAGAACTCTGGTGCCAAACAGAGTTATTAGTGACCATGAGATGACACCTACTTACGCTTTGAATCCGCCACCAAAGAGCTACTCTTGAGCAGGTGAGGCCCTTAGATGACAAAGCTGGGTTGTTTTAAAATATGCCCAGTTTTTGCCTTGCCCTTCACTCCTCCTTTCCTCCTCTTCCTTTATCTTCTGTCCAACTTCTGCACTCCCTACCTCCCCCTTAACTAGTCTAACCACCCACACATGCTTCTGCCATGAGGAGCAAAACTTCACCTTGTGAAAATGTGAACTTTGGATATCCCAGCTCATCTGGTAACGAATGAATACCTTTGTGCTTCGAGAATCACCACACACACACACAGACACACACACACACACACACACACACACACACACACACACACACACACACACAAAGACACAGAAGAGAGACAACAATTAAAGTGCAGGAACTCCCAGCTTGGATCTGGAACCCACCAGGTGGCTGGCTGGCTCTACCCTGCTCCGCTACACGGCAGACTGGTTTTCATTGCACACATAAACTGTGCTTGGCTGGATTCTCCTTTGGATCCGCTCAGGCACTTTGGGAAGGATTTGGAAGGTTTGGGGCAGCAACTCCAGGCAGGCCTCGCGGAATTTCTTGATCCTCCAGCAGTAAACGATGGGGTTGAAGACCGACTTGAGGTAACTGAGCCACAGGACGCACGTGCTGGTGGTGTAGAAGGAGGAGCTGTAGTAAAACCTCCGGCTGAACACAGACAGGAGGCTGTAGATGGAGTGTGGCAGCCAGCAGAGCGAGAAGCCCACGAAGAGGATGAGGATGGTGGTGAAGGCCTTGGTTTTGAAGCTCAAGTCCACACTGACCTGTTGCCGGCGCGGGTGCAGCCGTCTCAGGCCGGCCCTGGTGAGCTGCCTTAGGTCCAGGCTGTCGGACTGGTTGTGCACACGGACCGCGTTCTTGCGCACGGTGTTGAGAATGCACATGTAGGAACACAGCATGACCCCGAAGGGCACGAAGAACACGGCCACCACCAGCGTCACCACGTAGGCGCGGTCGGCTGGAAACTCGGTGTAACCCAGGACGCACTGCGGCGCGCGCGCGGGCACCTCCACAAACGTCCAGCCTGTGAGCGAGGGCACCGAGATGCAGAAGGACAGCACCCAGGACACCGCGATGATCACCTTGGCCCTGCGGGGGTTCAGCTTGTCCTGGCGCTGGACGATGATGAGAAAGCGGTCCACGCTGATGATGAGCAGGATGGCCACGCCCTCCAGGACGAAAAACCAATAGAGCGTGGCGGACAGGCGGCAAAAGTGATCCCCAAAGTGCCAGCGGACAGTGATAAGAGTGATGGCGGTAAAAGGCATGCAGCATAAGGACAACATGATATCTGAGAAGGCCAGGGTGGCCAACAGCAGGTTGATGGCAGAGCGCATGGCGGGTCTCTGGTACACGATGATACAGACAACCGTGTTGCCAAGAAATCCAACCACCATCATCATCATCATCATTATTGCCAACGAGATCCTGAGCGGGGTGGACAGCGGGGTGGGCTGGGAGTCCGAAGCGTTGCTCACGTTCAGCAGCAGATATTCGTAAGTCTTGGTGGGTGTGCTGTTACAGGCCATCATGGAGAGAAACTTGGACCGGGGACAGAAATGGCTGCATTGGGTGTCCCTCAGCGCTTGGGTGGCTTTCGTGTTCTGTCTGCCAGGTACATCTCTTCTTTGATGTCCGAGGATCTCTAAGGCCTTGGAGTTGATGGAAGAAGCCTTTCTTTCTTCCTTCCTTCCTTCCTTGCTGTCTTGCTGTCTTCCTTCCCTTTTTTTCTTTTTTCCCCCTTCCTTTCTTCTTTCCTTTCTTATTTCTTTTTTTATGCCAGTGCTGGTGTTTGAACTCAAGGCCCCACACTCTTCCTTAGCTTTTCATTTGTTCAAGGCTAGCTCTCTACTACATGAGCTATACCTCCACTTTTAGTTTTTTGCTGGTTAATTAGAGATAAGAGTCTCATGGGCTTTTCTGCCCAGGTTAACTTCACACTGTGATTCTCAGATCTCAGCCTCCTGAATAGCTAGGGTTACAGGCACCAGTTGCCAGTGTCCATAGGGAGAAGTCTTTCTTTGGAAGCACTAGCTGGGATATTGGATTCATGAGTCATATCCTGATCATCTCTGTGGCAGCCTATGACGTTCTCAGCTTCTTACACAGACACTGTCTGTAGCCTAGAGTGAGCTAGAGTACAAGAGAGAAGGGAGTTAGATTTTGTAAGACTCAACGAATTCAGCCCACATTTCAATTTGACAGGTACAAACAGACATTCCTTGATGGGTTCCACATCTCCATATTTAGCCAATCAGAATAGGAAACATTTGGAAGAAAACATCTCCTCTTAACTCAGCAGGTGTAGGTTATATATATATTTTTCTTATTGTCATTCTCTAAACCCAGCAACAATTATTTACATTTTCTCTGAGGGACTTGAGCTTCAGGGGTTTGGGCCTCTACAAGGTTCTGGGAACCAATCTATGGTAAATACTGAAGTATAGTAGAGTAGAAACAATGACTCATTTATCTGTCATTATTTAGGAGTTTGGTCACAAACATTGAATCTTGTCAAGTAGCCTTGGAATCTTAATCTTTTAGAAGATTAAGGAAGTAAGTTAGTTTATAATTAGCATTTATGCAGTGACTTGATTTCTTTTTTTTTATTGTGAAAATACCTATAGAGGAGTTATAATTACATGGGCAAGATAATGAGTACATTTCTTATCAAGCATTGTTGCCTCCTCCTTTGTTTACCCTTCCCATCCCTTCCCATCTCCCCCCACACCCCTAAACTGCCTGACAAACAGGGCCTTGGACAGGGCAATTTCCTATAGAATGAAGCTCAGGCAGGGCGGGGCTTTTGCTTATTTGATTCTCTATTCTGTCTCCAACACTTATGACAGTGCCTGATAGATAGGACTTACCCAGTAGATCTTGTTGAGTAGATGAATGTCAGTTGATACTGCTTCTAATTAGCTTAATAAAACTGTTTTTTGGGGGTTGACTGGTATGAAAAAGTTTTACATATTTACATCTCACTGGTCACAGGTGATAGTATGTACCTTAACTGTCAAGGCCATAAACATACCCATCACCTTCCAAAATATGCATTTCACCTTAAGATTTGTGTGTGCATGTGTGGTAAGAACACTTAAGCTCTACCCTCTCAGGAAATTTTCATCATGTATTTGTGTGTTTTAATTTTTAAAAATTTAAGCATATTTATTTAATCTCTATTTCTAGATAAGTGTAACTTCACATGAAAAATGTTAGCTCCTGTGTCCAGTTTCTCCTAGTGGTAATTTTTTTGGGAAACTGTAGTGCAGCTCAAATAGTGTTCTTGGAAACACAACAAGGGAGATATCTTTCTCAAAGACGTGGCCATAATGGTGTTCAGTAAGCTCTAGTCTGTAGTAAGATTGCCAGAGCGTGGCGAAATGTAATCTGCCTCATCTATCCATCCTGGCCTGGACATTCTCTGGCTCATTGATTAATCTCTGCAGTAGGACTCGCTCATCCAGAACACACAGACACCAATCAGGCCTGCATATCAAGCAGCTGTGGGAATCACAGCAATGTTATTATGCTTGAATGGTAGAGGCTTCTCAGAAAATGGCACTGTTATCATCTGAGGCCTGAGGTAAACCAATTAGAGTAGTACAATGGATCCTGCCTGATGCATGTGATGTAAACATGCACACATACACATTTGCATGGCACTACATCTGCCTGCAGGTGAAGTAAGAATGTTTGAAGTCTTTTTCTCTCCCACCTCTCTATTATAACTGGTCATGCCGGGCAGCCAGGAAGGCTAATCCAACACCCTGACCAGTGCTGCCCCAGAACCCTCAGTCACTCAGCCAGAAACCTTAGCTAGGAAGGAGCACACAATTGCAGCAGGTGGTAAGGGGTGTGTAGAAAGAAGCTCCAGGTACATCCAAAGGCAACAAAGATGTGTTGGGTATTCCTCTTGCACCTCCAGGTCTCTTGTCCTCTCCCTACTAGGCCCTTGCCTGGGAGGCTGGGCCCCCATCATATGAGAGAGGGGGCAGGGAAGAGAATGCAGAAATCTATGTCAAATTCTATCAAGTTTTCAAACAATCACAATTATATTTCCACAAGTACATTCATGGTATTTAGTCCTGCCTTCATTTTCATTGGAATGTTTGGATTTCTTTTTCGCTCTCTCTTTTTTTTTTTTTGTCGGTCGTGGGGCTTGAACTCTGGGCCTGGGCGCTGTCCCTCAGCTCTTCAGCTCAAGGCGAGCGCTCTACCACTTGAGCTACAGCGCCACTTCCGGTTTTCTGGTGGTTTATTGGAGATAGAAGTCTCACGGTCTCTCCTGCCCAGGCTGGCTTTGAACCGCGATCCTCAGATCTCAGCCTCCTGAGTAGCTAGGATTACAGGCGTGAGCCACCAGCGCCCGGCTCTCTCTCTCTCTCTTTTTTTTTTTTATCTTCATCTTTACCATCACCCCTCAGAGGTGACCTCTTGGCCTATTTTCTGACTGATTAGCTTGCCTCTTATTTCTTTTCTTTCCTTTTTTTTCTGTGCTGGTACTTGGGCTTGAACTTAGGGCCTACACAGCATCCCTTAGCTTTTCCACACACCACTTGCTTGAGCCACAGTTCCACTTCAACTTTTCAGTGTTTAATTGGAGATAAGAGTCTCAAGACTTTCCTAGCTAGGCTGGCTTTGGATCACAATCCTCAGATCTCAGCCTCCCAAGTAGCTAGGACTGCATCTCATTTCTTCATTTACTTACTTTAGACAATATCTATTGGCCTCACGACAGAAAAGATGATAGGCTAGCATGCTCTATTCTACCTCACTAGTCTGCTCTTAACAGTCTTTTTGAAAAAAAATTGAGCACCATTGCAATTTTAACAATATATTTAAGTGTCTACAAGGTATTTATTCAAGACTGGAGGGTACCTCATGCGCTATGAGGTAGACAATCAGTACCTTTTCTCTTTACCCACTTTGCTCTCACCCTTTTGCATCTATTCTGACATCAGCTGTGCTCTTACTTTTGCCTAGTGAAGATCATTATTTACCCCCAGATGTCAGTGGCTCACACAGGTAATCCTGGCTGCTCAGGCTGAAATTCAAAGGATCTTGGCTTGAAGCTAGCCTAGGCAGCAAAGTCCTCAATATTCCCTCTCCAATTAACACCTGTTTGTTTGCTTAGGGAAGGAGAGATAAATATCAGTAACCTGGACTTCATGGAGGATGATTCTCTCAAACCTGTTTGAGTTTATGATTTTTCCAATGTAGATGTTAAATATTTCACAGAAGAATGGTACTAACCTCATCCTTCAGTCATCTCTGAGAAATGCTAAGCACCTAGTAGGGTCAGTAAGTCCAGTCCTCAATCCCAATAGCTCCTATAAACTGATGGTTTCATTACTGAATGTCTTGGAGCCTGTGATCATTTGTAAAGTGGAGGAGGATTATTAAGAAATGTTCCTGGAAGATGGGCTGAAGGATGCACATAGGAATATCCACACAGGCTAGCTGCTAACTTATCTTCAGCTCAAGGGTGCAGGCTTCATTTAGCTTGGCAACAGGTCCTTCAAGCAGGAGTTGCTTTCGAGTTGTTAGTCATTTGACATTTACTATGTTTGAAAATTATGGAAGAGTAAAATAAAATTTAAACATTACAAACATCACGCTAATCAACCACTTGACTAAATTTTCTTATATTCACCCGATTATTTTCCCTTTGATAGGTATATAATGATTTCAATAAAAAGCATGATAGTTGAAAATGCAAGGTGACTAGAATGACCATTGAATCGGGAGAGAGAGGCGAGTGTCAGCTTGGGCTCAATGATGTTACCTGGGTAATATCCATTGGTCCTGGTGAGCAGTAGCACAGGCAGAAATCACTTAGGAATGCTGTGGGCAAGGGCTCAAGATGAGCTGAATAGCACACCTGACTAACCAGAGACTTCTACCCTAGGAAACAGTTCCAGAACCACAGCACCCAGGGGACACAGATTATTTTCTCATTGCTTTGCCTTCAGCTATATTAAAGTAGTCATGTGTCTCTTAACAATGAGAAATGAATGAATCCTGGCCGTGCTGTCTTGTGAGCATCATCATGTAGTATACTTGTACAAAGATGGCTAGGATGTCACTAGATGATACACTTATGAGACTACCATCATATATATGGTCCATTGTTATGTGAAATATCTCTATATGGCTTGTGACTGTGTATGAGTTAGATAAAAAGGACCACCAAGAGGACATATTTGAGCTCATGGTTTTCTTCTTTGGAAGTCCTATCTGCTTTCTACTTGATAACCTCATTTTTTTCCTCTGTGCTTACAGGAAACTTCTCTTTGGTTAAGGTCTTTAAGGTCAAATTACAGTATGCTCACCTTATTCATGCATTTATAACATATGGTTTTGACCAGGCATAGTCAAAAAGTAAAATCACATGTTGTTGTTATTATTATTATTATTAGTAGTAGTATTGATGATCAATCCTGGACTTAAACTCATGGCCTGGGTCTTGTCCCTGAGGTTTTTTTGTTCAAGGTTAGTGCACTACCATTTGAGCCACAGCTCCACTTGCAGCATTCTTTGTAATTTATTGGGGATAAAAGTCTCATGGACTTTCCTACCCAGGCTGGCTTTGAACTGCAATCCTCAAATCTCAGCCTCCTGAGTAGCTAGGGTTATTGGTATGAACCACCAGCACCTAGCTTCAGTTTTTAAAAAAATGAAAAAAAAAAATCAAAGCCCCAAATTTAAAATTCCTGTGTCATACATTTTGCAGCTCAGCAAAATGACAGAGAGGAGCAGTCAATCCCATGTTATCAGCAGATGGAATAAGTTGCTTGACCTGCCGAATGTTTCTTTGTTCTTAATGTTGTGAAAATCTGCCTTCCCAAAAGTAAATGGTAGCCAGGAGCCTGCAGCTCATGGTTGTAATCCTAACTCCTCAGAAGACTGAGATCTGAGGATCCCAATTTGAATGAAGGTAGTTCAGACAAGAAAGTCCATGAGACTATATCTCCAATCAACCACCAAAATGCCGGAAGTGGAGCTGTGGTTCAACTGGTATAATGCTTGTCTTGAGTAAAAATGCTCAGGCAGGAGCCAAGCGCTCGTAGCTCACACCTGTAATCCTAGCTATTCAGGAGGCTGAGATATCTGAGGGTCGTGGTTCAAAGCCAGCCTAGGCAGGAAAGTCCGTGAGACTCTTATCTCCAATTAACCACCAGAAAATTGGAAGTGGCACTATGGCTTAAGTGGTACAGTGGTTGTCTTGAGCTGAAGAACTCAGAGACAGTATCTAGGCCCAGAGTTCAAGCCCCATGACTGACAAAAAAAAAAAGCTCAGGCACAACACCTCAGGAAACACAAAACAGACAGGCAGGCAGACAGATGGACAGATACACACACACACACACACACACACACACACACACACACAGAAGCAAATGTGCCCTCAAACAAAGGTAAAAGTGAGTATGTTTAACTGAAGTGATAAAGTGAAAATTTTTGATTTGGTAAAAAGCAGCATATCTTCAGTAAAAGTTGGGTGGTGGTATGAGTAAAATGGGTCAAGCCTTTACATGACAGCATTGAACTCCTAAGCATACACAGTTTGTCCTTAAAGGCAGTCATCATAGAATGACATATCACATATCTTCCCATACCAGGGGTGTGGTATATATCAAATTGAAAGGGGAACAGGCAATGTAAAAAGCCAGGAGGTCTTAGAGCAGACCAGCTAGGACAGAGGCTCTGCTCTGCAAGTGTCAATATTTAAGTGATGCTACCAGGACATCTAGGCCCAGCCAATCTTCCGTTTTCCAGGTCTAGAAACTGACTTGGCTGCACAAGTCCAGAATGGCTTCATCTTTTAGTGAAATTATCCAAACTCATCAGACTGAGTTGTAAAATCAGCAATCTGATTTCTGATTCAGAAATATCCTTCATGTAGACCAAAGTATCATAGAGTACTTTTGCATCTAACTTTTCTGATCTAGGAAATTGAGGTGATTATATCTGCCCTCGAATGACAAAATATCACAGGAAGCCAGAGGCTAGGGTCTCATACCCATCATCTTAGCTACTCTGGAGGCTGAGATCTGAGAACTGAGGTTCAAATCCAGCCTAGGTGGAAAACGTTGTGAGTCTCTCATTGCCAATTCACTGGCAAAAGTAGTAGAGCACCAACCTTGAGTAAAAGTCCAAGGGAGGGCACAAGGCCCAGAGTTCAAACCCCAATACCAGCATACTGCCTCCCCTTAGAATCATACGTAATCACAGGTAATGCCAGTAAAAAGAAGGGCATTAATAAATTAAGTTCATACATTTCATTGAGGGGTTCTGTCTCTTTCACCATAAATCCAGTGAGGATGAGAACTCTGATACACATAGAAGAATCCTCATGGATTAGGCTACATTGAATGTTAACACACTGGTGCGTGTATTCACTAGTGCCAGTGAATCCTCCTTCTGTTTTCCTGTCTAAGCTGTAAAATTGGATGTTTTTCCACAATGATCATTACAAAGACTAATTACATGCTTAAACAAAGGAACAAATAATGCAAAATATTTTGCTTTTTTAATGTGTTATCTTTTTTTTTTTTTTGGTCAGTCATAGGGTCTGAACTCTGGGCCTAGGTGCTGTCCCTCAGCTCTTCAGCCCAAGACTAGCGCTCTACCACTTGAGCCACAGTGCCAGTTCCAGCTTTTTCTGCTTATGTGGTGCTGAGGAATCTAATCTAGGGCCTCATACATGCAAGGCAAGCACTCTATCACCGAGCCACCTTCCCAACCCCTAATATGTGTTATCTTGAGGGTAAATCTGATCAGAGATGTTTTGGCATCTGGTAGCAACCTGTTTTAAGTGATTTAATTTAGTGTTTCAGTCACTGTTCTGTTGTTGATCTGGATCAACAGTGCTTTTATCACAAGGGACACTGAAGAGCAAAATAAAGGTGACCATTAAAGAAGATAGGTTCCTCGGCCGCTCTCTGAGTCACTATACTCAGCACTGTGGGGTTTCAGTTATAGAAAAGGGAGCCACAGTAGGAATCAGCCAGGATAGGAGGTGAAGTATCTCAAGTTTAAGAAGATAAATGGCTCACACCTGTAATCCTAGCTACTCAGAAGGCTGAGCTCTGAGAACCAGCCCAGGCAGGAAAGTCTTTGAGACTCTTCTCTCCAATTAACTATCCCAAAACCAGAAATGGAGCTGTGGCTCAAGTGGCTTTGAGTGAAAAAGCTAGGCAGGCCCTCACACACCCAGTCTACATTTATTTTTTATTTTATCAGAACATCTGATCTCCTCTGGTAGTTTGATTCAATAAGGAAGGAAGCAGAGAAAGAAAAGAAAGCCACAGGATGGGGATTGAATAGAAAAATGGGGTACATTTTAGATGAGCAGATTCCTGCTAGATCAGTACCATGAGTGAGGTCCCAGGGGCTGCAACTCAAGCCCCAACTCAGGTGATTCTTGCTATATTTTGAATTTTAAATGGCCCCCACAGGCCCATGCATTAAGTAATCAGAAGGCATCTCAAGGTCAGTGATGCATGACTGTATCTGAGTATCAGAGGGCAAGGAGGAGGAAAGCAGGCTCAGGAAGAGGAGAGCAGCTCAGGATGATAATTTGAATGGAGCTGATGATGGTATTAGCCACACTCTGCCAAGAACGTCATGTGGGCTAGATATTCACATAATTGGTTGTGTGATTTAACTTGCACAGCAACCTAGAGGTAAAGGTTATTTGTATTTAGAGATGGCGTAACTTGTCTGTCTAGAGTAAGGGGTGGCTGAAGGTCTTTGAAGGTCCTGAGAAACTATATGAGGAGGAAGGAGGAAAGGTCCCACTTCAAAGACCCCATCAGACCAATGGCAGTTACTGCTTTAAAACTGACTCCCATCATGTATGTCGGTCCTCTAAGCATCTGAAACAATTTGTTCATAATTGAAATAATTTTTTTTGTTATGTCAAGAGTTGGCATAGAAATTCCACCCTAGAATTCCATCCTAGGGAAGTAATTATTAATACAAAGATTTCAATACAAGCAAGCTTCTGCTTGAGGAAAGGCAAAGCCATTCAAACAGCCAGCCATTCAGGGGCAGAAGAGATGCTCTTGGTACCTGAAGTCACAGTATTGAGTTAAAACATTTTTGTTTTTTTGGTCGGTTGTGGGGCTTGAACTCTGTGCCTGAAGGCTGTCCCTGAGCTCTTCAGCTCAAGGCTAGTGTTCTACCACTTGAGCCACAGTGTCACTTCCAGTTTTCTGGAGGTTGATTGGAGATAAGAGTCTCATGGACTTTCCTGCCTGGGTTGGCTTTGAACTGCGATCCTGAGATCTCAGCCTCCTGAACAGCTAGGATTACAGGCGTGAGCCACCAGTGCCCAGCTCTTGGGCTAAATCTTGACTCTGCATTGGTAAGCCTCTTGGAACCTGGGCACATTCTTTAGCTTCCATTTCCTCCTTTGAAAATGGGCATCATGAGATTTCCATCTGCGGTGGTGGTGATGGTGGTGGTTGTAGACATGGAGGGAGCACATGCCTAGGCAGGAGGGAGGTCTTTAGATCTTTGGGGATGACTTTGAAGTGGATTAAGGGCCCTGGTCTCTTCTTCCTCTCCCTTTCTTACAATCTATGACAGGAGTACTTTGGTCCGCTATATACTGCTGCCATGGTGTGTTACCTCATCAGACTTAAAAACAACAATGCCAACAAACACTTGGAACCCCAGTAAACCTTTCATTTTTTAGGATGATTATTTTGAGTATTTGATATAATGATGGAAAGCTACTAATACAATTCCAAGATAGAGCCTGCAATAGGGTGAGCTGTACAGTCAGTTTCCTTCTGCTTCTTCTGTGTAGCCATACCATGTCCTGAGATGAAATAGTATTAGGCATAAATAGCCACCCACTACCCCTTCTATCTCTTAGTACTTAACACCAATGGGCCTGAAGGCAGGGTCTTGCTGCTTTTGTTCATGACTGTTGCTATAGGACCCGTAAGTGTCTCTGAAAATCAGTAGTCACTCAGTAATTACCAATAGATGCATTTTTTTACTCATCCATTACTCTGATAAATATGCAGTAAGCTTTTTGCCATCAACATATCTTATTTTTCTAATAAGAAAGAAAAACCAATTTTTAAAATGACTAACAATTTCTATTTGGGACTTTCTTGGATTTGATGTGTTGGAGTGGAAAACAGAGGTGAAAGGAGGAAGGGAAGAAAGAAGAAAGAGGGGGAGGCAGACCTACTACTGCAGGCCACATTCTGGACAGCAGCCAAATCCTTTGCTGAACTGGAAGCTGGAATTTAATACCACTCCTTATCAAGTAAACCAACTTACTAATTTAAACCTAGGGCTAGAATATTTCAATACCAGCTGCTCCAATTTCTAATAACTTCCAATGTATTTTAATCGTTCAGATTTCTAATAACATCAAACACATGTCTTTGCCTGAATGTGGAACACATGTAGTTCAAAAGGAGCCAAGATGGGAAACATTTGCAGGCCACAGCCAAGCCACAGGGCAAGCCATCCCCCCAGGTTTTCATATGGGTTTCCCACAATTTGGCCAGGAGAAAAGGTTCATTTGCCATCACAGTGGCTCAGGCCAGGTTGCTTGGGATCACATTTGACGATCAGGTCTAACACACACCTGTTCTGAGTTAACCTCCACTGAGTAACATTATCTAAAGATCTGGAGCACAGAGAAAATGATGACCAGACCTGGATTATGTCCAGATTTTACTGGCTTTACTTGCATTGAAAGATGGTTCCAGAGCAGAAACCAAGAGAGACCCAGGATCTGCCTACATTTCTCATTTATACTCCCCAGGAGACCTCTTGATTCCAAGGTTCTAGAATCTTCTCAGCCCACAGTCCAAGAACCCAATCTTGTTTTACTTCTTAAATTCCGAAGTCCGTGGGACTCAATTCTCAGATGGAATCCAGCGCCTCCATGCCAAAGAGGGATTTTTCTCCCTTTTGCTGCACCTTGGCAATTGCCCTGGGACAGTTATCCCAACGTCTCCCCTGTTTCCATCTCCACTCCTCCAGCAAATCAGCTGAAATATGAGGAGTTGTAGGTATACTTCTTCAATAAGAACCTCATAAGTCAATCCAACCTAGGCACTGGCGGTTCATGCCTACAAGTTTAGCTACTCAAGAGGCTAGGATCTGAGGATCAAGGTTTGAAGCCAGTGGAGGCAAAACAATGAAAGTGGAGCTGTGGCTTAAGTGGTAGAGTGCTAGCCTTGTCAGAAAAAGCTAAGCAAGAGCTTGAGGCCCTGAGTTCAAGCTCCAGTACTACCTCCCACCCCCAAATACCAACCTATTGCTTTCATCTGTGCTCATCTTGAAACTGGCTTATAACCATCTACAGTCCCAGATAGTCCCTGCAAATACCTACCATCCTCTGTATCAGCTACAGTGTCACTCATTCTATCAAGAAAAGGAAACTAAGTTACTCCTGGCTTTGAACTCCCTTCTAATCTTGGAATCAAGTTCACATTTTGAACTATGATTTACAAAATGGTGTAGAAATTCATTAGAAGATTCTTAAGTCAGGTTATTTGATCATAGACAACATGTTAAAAATAGAAAAGAAAGGTGGGCACTGGTGACTCACGCCTGTAATTCTAGCTACTCAGGAAGCTGTGATCTGAGGATTGTGGTTCAAAGCCAGCCCAGGCAGAAAAGTCTATGAGACTCTTATCTCCAATGAAATATTGGGAAAAAAAACCCTCAGAAGTGGCACTGTGGTTCAAATGGTAGAGTGCTAGCCTTGAGCAAAAGAAACTCAGGGACAGTGCCCAGGTCCTGAGTTCAAGCTTCAGGACTGGCCACAAAAAAAAAAAAAGAAAGAAAAACAAAAAAAAGAAGCTGGGTACGGTAGTGTATGCCTGCAATCTGCAATCTCAATACGAGGGAGGCTAAGGAAGAAGACTAAGAAGAATAGCAAGTTTAAGACCAGCCACGGTTACAAAGTGAGGTGGTGCCTCAACAAAACAAAACTAATTGCCAACAACAGCAAACACAACCACCTTCCTCCAATAGAATGGAGTCTTAGTAAGTAGCATCTTTTGTGTACTATCAGGACCAGTGAGGTCTGTGATGTGGTTTCACATTTTTGTGTCCTGGGCTTGATGTGAAATCTAGTTCTTACTGTGGGGTGCAGTGAAGACAAGCTTGTAAAGTTAGTCATCATGACTTTTTAGGACATAACCCAAATATCCAAATATCCTTCTCCCATTTGTGACATTCTCCAGCCACATGGAATATCTTAGACACTCAGCTCTGGATACCGCCAGTAATTTGTACATGCTCTTCTCTTTCCTTGAAGTGCCTAGCTTGTTCTATCCCACCAAGCCTCAACCCATCCTTCCTTGGGCCCCAGGCAGGGGTCAGTCCCCTGCCACAGGTCACACTCACACTGTCCTGCAATTCCCGAATTAGTGCCTGCTTTTCTGCTAAGCTCATTAGGGGTTTCATTAGAGCAGGCATTACATCCATTTCCCTTTCATCTGTGGGTTCGTAGCCCACAGCATAGGCTTCTGCATATTGGATTCACTCTGTAACCGTGTGTAGAGTGAGCATATGGGACCTTCACTGAATCATGGGGATTCACTGAGGAGGGGGGTTCTCCACATGTGCCAGACCCTTATGCACACAAAGAAACAATGAGACAGACTTCCTGTCCCAGATTCAGAGGGAACAGATCTGAGGTCTCTCCCCCAGGAAATGACTCCCAGGTAAGTCTTAGAATACAGTGGTGCCCTCCTGAAAACAGTTTCTAAGGCTCTTTAAAAAAAAGCAACAGAACTTCTTCCCACTCATACACTCCCACCTACATGGCACCTGGCATTACCCAATCTGCCCTGTCCTGGAATAGCCACACATTTATTGTTTCAGGGCAAATGAATTGGTGTCATTCCTTGGGCCTTAGTAGATTCAGAAGAGAAGAAATGCATGACAAACCTTACTTATTCATTCTGGATGAATTACTTCATGAAAATAACAATTCAAAGTTGTGCCTATGGCTCATACCTGTAATCCTAGCTACAGATCTCAGGAGACTGAGATCTGAGGAGCCTGGTTCAAAGCCAGGCAAAAAAGGCCCCGAGACTCTTATCTCCAATTAACCAGCAAAAAGCAAGATGTGGTTTGTAGAGCATCAAGTTTGTAGAGCATCTGTCTTGAGGGATAAAATAAGGCTCAGGACACAGGTCCTAAGTTCAAGCCCCAGTATGGGCACCAAAATTAATTAATTAATTAATGGAGAAAAAAGAAAAAGAAAATAAAAATTCATCTTATTCTGAATGAAGATGCAGGACAGATGTGTGTACATGGTTGAGGGGGAAGGGTGTAGGGTAGAGAATTCCAGTCCTGGAGGCAGATTGTTTGAGGGAGAAAAAGAAGGAAACAAGGTGGTGACCACCCACCGCCATCCTCAGAGCAGTAGAGACTCAAGGCTTTGGGAGTAAGCCTACATGAGTCCCAATCCTTGATGGTCTGGCCTCTATGGGCCCATTGTCTAGCCAGGGCTCTCAGCCTCAATGCTTCAGAGTTTACTGATCTGTAAGAGCCTGCACTCCTGGAAAGGAAAATAAACACAGCACCAGGAAGCTCACTTGTTCTCAGTCTAGTTTCTCCATTCAGAGTGCCTGTGGAAAAAGCCCAGGGAGAATGGGAAGAAGTTAGGAAACCTGGGCTCTCCACCACAGAGGGAATGGTCTCAGCTCTAACCTGGGGCTTTTCGTGGGTGGGGATAAGAACAGAATAAGCCAGAGTGCTGTCATGTAAGAATGGAAAGTTTAACTGCCCACAAGCAAGGACATAGCGATATTCCTATGAGCCATCAGGCTGGATGATGCACTGTTTGCATTGTTTCATTTTCCCTTTCTAAACAGTATGAGGTCCCATGTCCACACAGCATCCCCCCAGCAATGGAAAGCTGTTCCTTGGAGGAAGTAATTAAAGCACTGGACACCACCTGCCTTATTATTCCCTGCTGGCCTCAGTCATTTTGTTTATCTGATGTAAATTCGCCTGGGAGTATCAGAGGACAGCATGTTCCCGATTTCCTGACCTGCAGGAAAGGGGGAGGCAAGGCCAGCTGAAGTCAGAGAAACCCAATACCCAATGCATTTGTTCAAAATGAGGAAGTTAATAAAAGCCATGCAAGGAACCTTTTGCATTACTCAAACATTTAATATAAAACATGCATAAAATATTCATTGAGCTTGGGAGGAAAAATAGTTTTGTGATCTCCAGAGAAAGTCTGGGGGGGCACTTTGGGGGGCATTCGATAAGAAATTTGTGGAAACAAGGAAGATGAGAGTCTCATCCACCTTAGGGAAAAGAGTAGTGAAAGGCTGGTTGGGTTATACTGGAAGGAGTTGAGGATGGGGTAGACCCTCATTTCAGCTCACCAGGGGGAGGTAGGAGGTGGTGGCAAATTATATGGATCAACTTGGCTAGACCATGATCAGTCTGTCTCTCTCAGACTTGGTCTTTCTCTCTTATACACACTCTTGCTTTGTTTCTCATTCTTTCTGGTTCTTTTTCTCTTTATCTCTCCAGATAGGTGGATAGATAATTAGATAATGACAGATAGAGACAGATGAAGATAGAGATGTTGGATGAGAGATATAAATAGATGATAGAAGATGGATAGATTAATAGATAATAGATATAGATATAGACAGGGAGATGAAAGATCATAGGTAGATGGATTGACAGATGATAGATTATAGATGCTAGAGATAAATAGATCTATCTATGGATAGAGTCTAGGCCATATCCTATTCATTTAGTTTCTCTGGATAACCTTGACTAAGATAAAGGTGGATACCACATTATCATCCTGAGTAGGAAGAAAGGGGCTAGAGCAAGGCTAGTCTGGCCAGGGTAATTGTTGGGTCAAGAAAGTTCTTGCATCCATCAGCAAGGAATGGCTTTATAGGTTTGAAGTCATGCATCTATCCACTCATCATTGACTTGATATAATTTTATTTGCTTATTTATTTTATCAGTTTGGGGCTTAAACTCAAGACCTGGGTGCTGTCCCTGAGCTTTTTCACTCAAGGTTAACACTCTACCACTTTGAGCCACAGAGTCAGTTTCAGTTTTCTGATGGTTAATTGGAGATAAGAGTCTCATGAACTTTCCTGCCTGGGCTGGCTTTGAACCACTATCCTCAGATCTCAGCCATATATATATAGTATATATAGTATATATAAATATATATATATATATATATAGTAGTGTATATATAATGTATATATATATAGTAAAAATGTTGTACAGAGGGGTTACAGTTACATGAGTAGGGTAATGAGTACATTTTGTAGCAAGTATTGTTATGTTACCTCCTTTGTTTTCCCCCTACCATCACTTTCCTCCCCACCTCCCCAACTCCTTCCACCATCCCTACCCCGACATTGTAAAGTTTGTTTTCAACATGGTGTCCTGTACATCTTGTCATCACAATGGGTCAGCCTCAATCCCCATTTAAGTGTTCTGCAAAATCCCTTCCCCTCCCCAAATTACAAAAATGTATATACAAGATACAGAACACTGGCATAAATCTAGTGAAAACAGGGGTTATACCATGGGGGAGGAACATACAAAAGAAACAAAAGAATCACATAGTGCATTGTAAGTACATTAAAAACACTAGCAACAAAGAAAAACACACTTGTGTTCCTGTTTTGGGGTACATTTTGCTTAACATTATCTCATGTGGTCATATGTACATAGCTTTTGACCTTCTCTGCTTGTCCTAGACATGTACTAGTCATTGCAAACAAGGGAAGCCATGGGACCTATGTTTCTTTGGGCCTGGCTTACTTCACTTAATATAATTTTTTTCAAGTCTTTCCATTTCCTAGCAAATGAGGCAATGCTATTCTTTCTGATGGAGGCATAGAATTCATTGTGTATATATACAACATTTTATTGATCCATTCATCTACTGAGGGGCGTCTGGGTTGGTTCCATATCTTAGCTATGGTAAATAATACTGAGAAAAACATGGTTGTGCTGGTAGCTTTGGTATGACCTTGTTTGTGATCGTTTAGGTAAATGCCCAAAAGTGGGATTGCTGGGTCATAAGGGAGCTCCATACTGCTTTCCAAAGTGGTTGAACAAGTTTATACTCCCACCAACAATGCAGTAGGATTCCATTCTGGCCACATCCCCTCCAGCATCTGTTGTTATTAGAGTTCTTGATTATAGCCATTCTAACTGGGGTGAGGTGGAATCTCAATGTTATTTTGATTTGGCTAGAGAAGTTGAGCATTTCTTTATGTGTCTATTGGCCATTCTTATTTCCTCTTCAAAGAAGTCTTTCTTTAAGTCTTTAGCCCATTTATTAATCGGGCAGTTGTTTCTTTGGGGGATTTAGTTTTTTGAGTTCCAAGTATATTTTAGATATGAGGCCCTTGTATGTTGTATGGCTAGTGAAGATCTTCTTCCAGTCCGTGGGCTTTCTATTGATCTTGCTAGCTATGTCCTTTGCCTTGCAGAAGCTCTGCAGTTTCATGCAATCCCATTTGTCCAACCTTTCTCTGATTTGTTGTGCTTCTGGATCTCTATTAAGAAAATTTTGGCCTGTGCCAAGGAGCCCTAAAGTTTCTCCTATTCCTTCCTGTAATGTTTTCATGGAGTCTGCTTTTATTTCAAGGTCTTTGATCCATTTGGAGTTGATTCTGGTGCAGGGTGATATATAAGGATCTAGCTTTAGTTTTCTACAAGTGTTTAACCAATTTTGCCAGCACCATTTACTAAAGAAGCTGGTTTTTTTTTGCATTCTATTCTTTAGTTCCCTTGTTAAAGATTATGTGGCTATAGGTCTGTGGGTTCTTTTCTGGGTCTTCAGTTCGATTTCACGGGTCCTCAGGTCTGTTCTTGTGCCAGTACCAAGCTGTTTTGATTACTATGGCTTTGTAGTAGAGTTTGAAATTTGGTATTGATATTCCTCCAGCACTGTTCTTTCTAAGGATTGTTTTTGCTATTCAGGGTCTTTTATAGTTCCATATGAATTTTTGGATTGCTTCTTCTCTTTCATTGAAGAGTGAGATCTGCATATTGATAGGTATTGCATTGAATTTGTATATACCCTTGGGAAGTATTGCCATTTTCATGATGTTGATCCTCCCAATCCAGGAGCATGGGAGGTTTTTCCACTTGCTTAGTTCTGCTTTAATTTCCTTTTTCAGGTTTTTAAAGTTTTCATCATACAGGTCCTTCACCTCTTTTGTTAAGTTAACTCCTAAGTATTTTATTTTTTGTGGGGCTATTATAAAAGGGGTTGCTTTCCTAATTTCATCCGCACTCGTCTCATTATTGGCATACAGGAAAGCCATTGATTTCTAAGGGTTAATTTTATACCCTGCTACTTTGCCATTGTTTCTAATAAGCTCAAGTAACTTGGGAGTGGAGTCCATGGGGTTCTTTAAATACAAGATCATGTCATCTGCAAAGAGGGAGAGTTTTACTTCATCTTTCCCTATTTGGATCCCCTTTATGCTTGCATCTTGTCTTATTGCCCTAGCAAGGCATTCTAATACTAAGTTGAAGAGGGGTGGAGAGAGTGGACATCCTTGTCGTGTTCCAGATCTCACTGAGAAGCTAGGATTACAGGTGTGAGCCACTAGTGCCCAGCAACTTAATGTAATCTTGACTCTCGGGCTTTGTCCAGGTGCTAGACAGGAAGCAGAGCTGGTCCAGCTGTCCTAGAGCTTCCCCTTCTAGGGGAAGGACCAACAAATAGATAAATAAGGACATGAAAGCAGTCAAGTAAAAGAATAGCATTTGACCAGCTGCTGCTTCTGAGAGTCTTTGGGGGGAAAGAAACCATGCCAGTAAAGCTGGAAAAATATAGCCCTGGACTTCCAGGAGGATCTAAGCCTCTGGGGGAGGCCACCAAGTGAACAAACAATTAAAACTGTATTTCTGCAATTTGTTCCATGAGCCACCAATAGGCAAATGACTTCCTATATGTAGGTATAAATTGAGCCTTAGGAATTGTTCCTGGAGAGTGGCCTCTAAATATCTGAGTAGCTGTAGCTCTTCTCAGGCCTTTCTTATAGGAAAGAAAGAGACTCTGGTAGATTTGCACACCTGTGAATTCCTCAGGTGGCCCTGGGGCTTGTCTTGGCTAAGGTGCTTTCTCTAAGTTCTGCTTCTGTCACTTAGGTCCTGGCCTAGTTCTCTGTAGTCTCTTCCCTGCCCTCATATTTGTGTAGGTCCACAAAGTTTCTTTCTTTTTTGTTTTCTTTTTCTTTTTAAAAATAGACAGAGAAAGCTTATTTGAAAGTAAAAAGAAAGCCATGAAAGTAGCAAGAGTTTCAATTCCAAGAGGGACCTCAAAGAGGAGTCCAATCGAGTCCTCTCAGAGAGTTTTTAAAAATAATACAAGGCTTCTCCCATATTTCTTCCCTTTGGGCTGATTGCTTGATGGCTTGTGCATGCTCCACTCCGCTCATAGGTTGAGTGGGCATCCAGGGCAATATGAGAAGAAGTGTTTGGGGACTCACAGCATTATGGGAAGAAGGAACATTTGAGTAGGAGGCATTATGGGAACAAGAAGTGCCATGTTGGGACACATGTTATCTACTACATGTGATGTTCATCACCTCTTATCTATGTAAGAGCTCTCTTTTCCCCCTCGTTCCCCACCTCTCAGATAGAAACCTTAACTGCCCATAGGAACAGGGGCAATGGCTGCTCCAGGCTATTTCTTGCTGAGAGAGAGCAGGGTAGGGTGTGACAGCCTGGGATCCTCCAGGAAGGGTCTTCGCACTGTTTCTTGAAGAGCATCTGAGTCAATGGGAGCCTTTTTATTTTCTCTGCCAAGGTTCATTTGGTATTTATAGCATCATTCATGGGATATACCAAATTATTTAAACAGGCAGACAGCTGCAGTGTCCTACAGAAAGCCCATGTATCCTGTTATGTGCCAAGTTCCCTCCGAAAGAAGAGATGCTAAGGTCAAGACTCAGGTGGAATAGAAGAGAGGCCAGGTTTCCCACTGTAAAAACCAGGCATTCCATTTACAGGGGTCCTGGCCTAAGCAGATGCTAGAAATAACTAGAGAGACGTGCTTGGAGCTGGCTGTGTAGAAGAAGGGCTTCTGAGCTAAAAATGAAATATCTCCTCTCACCACAGCGTTCATGGAAACTGGGACTACACACACATAGCAGCAACAAGGAGCCTCTGCCACGATTAGTCATTAGTGAGAGGCCAGTTTAGATCCCAGCACTAGTAACAGGTGTGATTTGTGTGACTTCCTCACAGTCATTTCACTTTGTTCAAGTGCCTGAGCCGGATGGCCTTTAAATTGCTAGAGATTCAGTGGCGCCTCTGTGGTTTGTGCAAAATGAGCATAGAGAAGGCACTGCTGGAGACAAGCGGAGGATTAGTAACAACTGCAAATGGAATGAACGCTTGCACGCAGCCAGAGCAGTGCTGTAAGGGGGCAGAGATGCACCCTGCACACGCAGGAATATTTTGTCTTGTGAGTTAGAGCTTATTTGAGAGAAGGGATTGTATCTTTCTCCTTCTTTTATGTTTCTGCTACCGAGATGTAGAATACAGATTTCTACACAAGTGAAGACATCAGTCTTTATTAGATTAAAATGCACAGTAGAGAGCTTTTAATTTTCCACATCAATGACGGGAGCAATTGTAAAAAACAATGGACTTTTCTTCCAAGTGCAATGAATGTTTTGTGCATTTTTTAAAATTAAATGGTTAGAGAGTCAGGCACTGGTGGCTCATGCCTGTCATATCGCTACTCAGGAGGCTGAGATCTGAGGATCATGGTTCAAAGCAGTCTGGGAAGGAAAGTCCTATGAGACTCTTATCCACAATTAACTACTGAAAAGCCAGAAATGGTATTGTGGCTCAAACTGATAGAATATTAGCCTTGAGTACAAAAGCTCAGGGACAGAGCCCAGGCTCTGAGTTCAAGCCTCAGAGCCTTACAGGTGTGAGTCACTAGCTTCTATTATCAATATGTTTAATGCCATTGAATTGTACATGAAAAATGATTGATTGAGATGGTAGATTTTATGTCAATTTTTTTTTACCATAATCAAAAATTCAGCAAACTTTTCTTTTTGAGGTCATCTAATGACTTTCACAGAGTGGCATCTATAGCATTATTCACACCTGAGGAGATCATTATAACAGCCTCTCATCTAGATCTCACCATCATTCTCTTGGTTCATTCTCATTATGACTGCAAATGCAATAATAACATTTGATGTACATATGTGAACTAGGGGATGGATGTGGTTGGGAGAGATAGGGGGAATGATGAAGGATAAAAGGGGTGAACTTGATTCAGATTTTGAATTGAAATCCCTTTGTCTAACTGCTTAAGGATAATAAAAATCTATAAAAATAAAATAAAACAATTGACAGTATGAAAGAAGAATCAATTTCCATGTCAAAGCCATTCTGATCCAGTACCTCTCCTGACTAAAATTTTACTTATCCAACCAAAAGGATTGTGCTGTTTAGTTTGCCCTCCTGTTGGTCTATAATTTTTAAGCACGAATAAAAATGCCAGCTGGTCATACAGAGTAAATGAATGGACAGCAGCTCCATGTCATTGTTTTGACAAGATCTCTGCTATCATTATCCATGCCAAATCTGTTTAAGTGTTGGAACATGTAGTCCCAAGAGGCTGCAGACCGTGCATGCAGTCAAAGGATTTCTACAGTTCTGAGAATCAGAAACAAAACATGGATGAGGAATGGTGTATAGGCCATTTCTTGGAGAACACCTTGTGTATTAGAAGAAAACATCACAGTCATGGTCAATGGAAGCCTTTGCTTATTCAACTTCACCTCCTGCAACGATGTTTAGAACTTAGTGCCAGGGGAAAGAGTGAAATCGAGAGGAAGGGAATAGACAAATAAAGAAAGGGAGGGTAGAAGAATATAGTCATAATATTCAGATGTACAGAGGTGGAAATAGAACTGGGAAAATTAAGGGGATGGGTGGGGCTGGCAGAGATGAGGGAAAATGGTGAAATAGATGACATGGATCAGGATCTATTGTTCTCATAACCTAACATGTTGACTTGAAAACCCTTCATACAACTATGTAAAGATAATAATAATAATAATAAAACCTTTTCCACTGTCATTGTTTGGAAATGCCACCAGGAAGGCACTAGTGACTCATGCCTGTAATCCTACCTACTCAGGAGGTTAAGACTTGAAGATTAGGGTTTGAAAGTCCACAATAAAGTCCACAAGATTCTTATCTCCAATTAAGCACCAATAGACTAGAAGAGGATGTATGGCGCAAGGAAGAGATGAAAAGCCCCAAGTTAAAGCTTCAGTGCTGGCATTACAAAAGTCACCGAGTGGTGATGAGAAAAGCACTTGTTTTTACTAAGTCAATTATCATTTTAAGGTCCTCTGAAGAAAATGTGCCTGCTTATTGCCTGCTATTGAAGATCTTTTTTTGGGGGGGGGGTCTGGTCATGGGGCCTGAACTCTGGGCCTGGGCACTGTCCCTCAGCTCTTCAGCTCAAGGCTAGGGCTCTACCACTTGAGCCACAACGCCACTTCCGGCTTTTTTCTTTTTGCTTATGTGGTGCTGAGGAATCGAACCCAGGGCCTCAGGCATGCAAGGGAAGCGCTCTACCACTGAGCCACCTTCCCAGCTCCCTGAAGATCTTTTTTAACCCAACCTCCATGTTGCTATGGCCAGTGGTCACCGTTCAGCCCTCTTCTTGACTCAGCAGCACTCAACTCACCCAGTCCTTTCTTTCTTTCTTCATGTGGCCTCTGGTCCCTCAGAATCTCTTCTTTTTTTCCATTTTTTTATTGTCAAGGTGATATATAGAGGGATTACAGTTACATAAGTAAGGTAATTGGGTACATTTCATGTCAAACTTTTACCCCTTCCCTCATTTTTCTTATACTTTCCCTCCCCTTACCAACTCCCCCCGCCATGTTGTACAGATCATTTCCAACATATTGTCTTGTGTATGTCGCTGTTGCATTGGTTCATCCTTTGTCCTTTGTCTTACCATTCTGTTGTTCCCCTTCCCTGCCCTAATTCAGATAAATGTATATACCATACCAGGGAACCAAAATCAACTACAATGACAACAGGGGATATACCATAAGGAGAAGAACATACAATAGAAACAAGAAATCACATAGTACATTAAAAACAACAACAACAAAGAAAAACCTCTGTTTCCATGTCTTAATGTTCATTTTGCTTAGCATCATCTTATATGGTCATATGTTTATAGCTATCAAACTATTCTGCTCATCTGCTACCATTATCCTGGATATAATTATTGCAAATAAGAGAAACCATAAGAGCTATGTTTCTTTGGGTCTGGCTTACTTCATTTACTATGAATTTTTCCAAGTTTTTCCATTTCCTTACAAATGGGGCAGTGTCATTCTTTCTGATGGAAGGAAGCATAGAATTCCTGTAATAAGAAGGGCCAATAGACATGTGAAGAAATGCTTAACATCTCTGGCCATAAAAGAAATGCAAGTCAAAACAACATTGAGATTTCACCTTACCCCAGTTAGAATGGCTATATCAAGAAATCTAGCCTGTAATCCTTGCTACTCAGGAGGCTGAGATCTGAGGATCAGGGTTCAAAGCCAGCCCAGGCAAGAAAGGCCCTGAGACTCTTATCTCCAATTAACCACCAGAGAACCAGAAGTGGTGCTGTGACTCAAGTGGTAGAGCTCTAGCCTTGAGCTGAAGAGCTGAGGGACAGAGCCCAGGCCCAGAGTTCAAGCTCCACAACTGAAGAGAGAGAGAGAGAGAGAGAGAGAGAGAGAGAGAGAGAGAGAGAGAGAGAGAAAAGAAAAGAAATCTAATAACAACAGATGCTGGAGGGGATGTGGCCAAAAGGGAACCATACTGCATTGTTGGTGGGAAGATAAACTTGTTCAACCACTCTGGAAAGAAGTATGGAGGTTCCACAAAAGACTAAACATATCCCATATGACCCAGCAATCCTACTTCTGGGCATTACTCAAATGACCACCAACAAGGCCATACTAAAGCTACCAGTACAATTATGTTTATTGCAGCATTATTCACTATAGCTAAGATATGGAACCAACCCAGATGCCCCTCAGATTAATGGATCAAGACAATGTGATATATATATATATATATATATATAAATTTATATATATATAAATTTATATATATATATATAAATTTATATATATATATAAATTTATATATATATATATATATATATATATATATATATATATCGTCTCTTCTTTATTAGCTTTCTTTTCTTCTCAGATTCTGTCTCAGTTCTTGCTCAGGTTCAAAGCCTCTAAATATAAAAGTAACAAGGCTCTGGCCTCTGATCTCCCATGCTGTGTGTGATCTCTTTGGGTCACATGATTTTGTAACTGGCAACTCTAGGAACAGAATCTCTGCATACTTAAGATCATCTGTGTGCTGACTGCTTCCAAATGTATGTCTCCTGTTGAGCCATCTCTGAATGCTGAAACTCATGCACCCATGCTACATAGTAATCTTTCCATGGGTGATGGGTCTCGGATCTGACTGGGGCCCCATTTGATTATGTCCAAACTGGTCATTTCCTATCATCTGGTGACATCAGGTATCATAACACAGCAAATGATTCACACAGTGGTGGTGGTAGCAGTCACATGCACAAGAATTAAGTACAATACATCCTACTTGACAATAACACATAACAATATGAGTGGCTTCTGCACTGACTGTGGCTACTGCTCTGTTGATTGCTCTTTTCTAAGTAGGAGTGCACTATTAGTAGTGTGTAGTGTTATTCTGACAGCAGCCTCACACATCTGATATTTTTCTTCATCTCTTAGTTATATCAAGAGGCCATACGGAGTGCTGATCTGTCCTGCGTAGGCCATGTGTGAGTGCCCTCTGTGCTATTTCTATGAAGAAAGCACTCATGGATACGTTTCTCAGTCTGCATCCTCATATTCAAGGCACCCATGATGGTGTTAGTAAGTATGGCTTCACACCCCTACGGAGGTGTCTCACTAACAGCTCAGATGCCTCAGCACATCACCCTTCTCGTGGCTAAAGCCAAAAGATTTGCAGTAGTCCTATGATCCTCTTTCTCTTGTACCTCACAACAATTCCATAAGCAAATGCTGTTCCCTGTATCTTTAACATCTATCTATCTGAGTGCTTCCAAGTTCTGCCTTACTTGGATCATTGCAGTAACCTCCTGTTCTTATCTGTGTCCCTTTTCCTGCTAGTAGGGTGAGTTATTTTTAGGGTTTTTGTTTTGTTTTGTTTGTATTTTTAAGATGAGATGTTATGTTTTACTAGAAACCTTCTTCCATTTTTCTCAGAACAAATTCAATGTCTTTTTTTTATAAAAAGAATGACTTTCTATATCAAGAAAATGTTACATTACTGATTTTTCATAGGCACAAATCATGCAAAACATGAACCTGGCATCAGAGACAGATGAAGATGATCTGTGTTCTGGTTATAATGACTACAACCTGACCTGTGATACTGAGGTTTATAAAAGCCTGTGTTTTCATCTTGATCTCTTGCTCATTAGATCAGCTAATTCATAAAGACTGGATCTGAAGACCAGAGGAGAATATTCAGGAGAGGAATGCAAAGCCACAAAGCCTATTGCATTTCATCAGATAAAATAATATTTCTTGAAATGAACTCCAGGAAATGGAAACAAGAGGCTTTTTTTCTTTATTGTTGCTGTTTTTGTCTTTATTTCATTCTGTCTTGTTTGTTCATTTATCTGCCCTTGGGAGGGTAAGGGGGTACACAGAAAAAGAGGGACAAAGGGTGAACAAATGCAGCAGTGGTACTCACTAGACACTCTGTTGAAAATGAACTATATAACCTGTGGGTGAGGATAGGAGGTAAAAAGTGAGAGAGAGCAAGGGAAAGGATAACATTATCCTAAAAGAAGTGTACTCTTCACCTGGCTTATGTAACTGTAACCTCTTTTTACATCACCTTTATAATAACAATGGAAAAAAGGCCAAGATAAATTCAATGTCGTAACAAAATCTTTAGTGCACAGCATGATCCAGCACAAGAAACCATTAACCACCTACTTGTACACACTGCTCACATTCTGCCTCCTTAGTAGTTCATAAACTCTCCTTTAAACTCTTGCCACAGAGCCCTTCCACGGGCTGTTCCCTCTGCCAGCAACATTCCTCCCCAGACGCCTATTTGTCAATGGCATACAACTACACTAGTTCTTTACTGAGAAAACATAATCAGAAAGGCCTTTTTTGATCAGTTTCTCCTCCATCATTCTCTAACTTCTTCCCTACTTTTTCTTCTTAAGCTTTATGTTTTCCTCTCTAATCACATCACAACCTAACCTTTTAAATAGCCTATTATTATTTTGCTGGCTTTTGCCATAAGAGAGTGGCCCAGGGATGAGCCTGATACCTTGACTATAGATACCAAGCCGGGCTTAGACCTGGGCAGGTAAATGTGCAGCACAGATGTTTTGTATTCTTCCACTGTAAGAGATCAGCAGACATTGCCAATAGATCAACGAAGTCTCCATGGCCTTCATGATATGTCAAGCATGATGGAAAGAATCAATGTATGAGGTAGCATGTCTTTTCCACTCTTAGTTTTCAAACAGTTTAGGCTAGGCCAAATGCTAGTAGCTCCTACCTGTAATCCTAGCTACTTGGGAAGCTGAGAACAGGAGGATTTTTTTCAAGGCTAGCTCAGGCAAAGAAGGTCTAGAGACTCTTTTCAACCCATAGCTTGGCACAGTGGTGTACACCTGTTGTATCAGGATAGGTGACAGGCTGAGATTGCGAGAGTCATGTGCCAGGCCAGACTTGGCAGGAAAATCTGTGGGATTCAACACCCAAGGGGAAGCTAGTGCCTGTGACCCTGGCCATGAAAAATAGCCTAAAAGTATGTGGATCACAGCTCAGGTAGCCAGGCCAGTCAGAAAGAGAGACTACATCCTAAAAATAACCAGTGAAAAGTGGGGCTGGAGGCGTAGCTCAAGTGGTAGACTGCCAGTTTTGGAGGCATGAAGCTTTGATTTCAAACCCCAGGAGTACCAAAACAAAGAAACCATTCAGGGCATTCTCTCTGGCCCCAGGCAAAATCCCAGAGCTCTAGTTGGTATTTTCTGACTCCTTTAGCTGCTAGAGAGATGGCTTCCTGCAGGGATTCCTCCTCTGTTTTGAGCATCCTCAGCTTCTTCTGTTCTCTGAAAATCACAGTGCAGAAAATGTCTCCCTTCTTTATCTCCTGGCTCAACGCTTGCTGTCAGGTTTTCTACAGAAAAATACCCTCCTGAGGTATAGCACAGTTCAATCCCATGATCATCTCCTCTCGTGTCTCTCAAGGATGTCTGTAGCTCAGCATGCCTGAAATAGAATTCATGCTCTTCCACTCTAAATAGAGGTCTTCTCTTCCTGTGTCCCCATCGAGTGGCCCTACTGTGCCCACATGGCACAAACAAGAGAACCTTGGGATCAGTCTAATACCATATTCTGCCCAACTCATCACCAGCCTGTGGACTTATACCCTCTACCTCACCTCCCTTGGCCTCTATTTCTCTCCATGCCAAGTTGTATGTTAAAGATTAGTCTGGAAGTCCTGCAGGGAAGAATCTTTCTTGCCTATTTAGCTTAGATAATATTTGAGCACGAATTTTTGATCCCTCCATGAAAGTCCCACGACTTCATGAGTTTTGGGGAGACATGACTTATCTTGGGGTCGCAGCTCCACTCAGAGCTGATCAGGAGCAGCTCCTGGGGCTTTTGTTTTTTGTCCTTGGTGCTACCTCACAGTTTCAGAAGTGGAACTTACCAGTGACAGAGCTTTGAGCTTCAAGCTACCTACTTCTGCATCTTTTGAATTTCTTTTAGAATGCATTTAGGAAGACTAACTGCGATCTCCAGGCCAAAAGTGTCACGTTATCATCTGTCCTTCCCACACCGCATGAGTATCATGATTTTGGTCTTTGAACCACACTCAGGGAGTTTCAACTGACCTATTCATTTAGCTTTCATTTATTAATTCATTCAAGTGGTGCTTATTGTACTAGACTCAATGTCAGAGGCTGGGACATAGTGGGATGCAGCTGTTACCCCAAGTTATGATTGAGAGGATTGTAGTATATCCCCGAATAGCTGAGATTGTAGGCATAGGAAAAATATCCAAGGTTTTGTGTTCACTGCAATCTCGGATCTCAGGGAGAACATAACAAGGTAAAATAAATAACAAATAATTTGTGGAAATGACAGCCAGGGTTATAAATGTGGTAAAGGAAAACAAGGCAGAAGCTGAGGACCAACGGGAATTTGAGTCTGCATTTAGAAGGTTGTGGTGGTTGCAAAGGCTGCAGCAGGGGTGTGACAATACCTTTTGAAGGGACAGAAAGACTGAGGAGGCTTAGTGAAGGGAAAGCAGATGCCTGATGTGGAAGTGGGCTAAGGTCTTCGAGTTCACCATTTAAGATTTAGTTGGTTATCAGCTGTATCACATGTACTTCTTTTGTAAGCAGAACTATGGCACTACGCATACAGAGAGGGCATTATCGCTAAAATGGAGTCACTCTTTTATTGTTTTATTTCATTTAATTTCAATTTATTTTTTAGTTTGAGTTCAGGGGCCTCACACTTGGTAAGCAAATGCTCTACCACTTGAGCTATGCCTCTAGACCTAAATAAGGTCTAAGGTTTATGTTTTGTTTTGTTTTCCCACGGCAGCTTTGGACTACAATTCTCCTATCCATAGATGGGACTACTGGCATGAACCACCATGTCTGGCCCAAACAGCCTTATTTTAGCAGATAGAATTAAATTGTTGTCTGTGACCTGTATACTCTGAATGGTTGTGACTACCCTCCTCACTCCCAATCAGTTAAGAGGTGGGGCCTTTTGGAAGTGATTAGATCATGAGGGTGGGCCCTTTGTGAGTGGGATTGGTGCCTTTGTAAAAGAGGCCTAGAGAGCTCTTCAAACCCCTTGAACCAGGCGAGGACACCTGAGAAAGGGGCCATTTATAAACCAGGCAGTGGATCTTTACCATATACTGGATCTGTTAGTACTATTTGTTGGACTCCCAGCCTCTAGGACTGGGAGAAATCAATTTCTGATGTTCACATGCCATCTAGGTAGGCTATGGTATTCTATTCTGTTATAGCATCCAGTACAGCCTGAGACTGTCAAAATGCTATATGTGTGTCTTAAATATGTGTTTCATCTTTCAATTTAAATACAGAGAGTCCTCCTTGGAAACAGACTTTTAAACATTTTGATCACAAGACTGCTTTGAGAGAGATGCAGGAATGAGTCCATGTCTCACCACAGCTACTTTCAAATAGAATTCTTAGTGGTGTCTGAGTGATGTCCTGTGTTCCCTGAGCTTTCCCAGTTGGCAATCACCCCGCTCAGGGACAAAGGTTTAAGCACAGGAAAGCATGCTGCCTGGGGCAATTAGGGACCCTGGAGACCTGGCATATAGAGTCTAAAAAGTGGGGGTAGGGGCCTGAGGCAAATGTTTTCCTCAATTTTTCAAAGTGCCAATGGATTGGAACCTTAACATTCCTCCAGATTCCACCTCATTTGTATAGGTTTCCCCAAACAGCTCATCCCTCAGCCCTTGTTTCATCTCTGAATTCCCAAGCCCTCCGTGTCTCTCCACTCACTTGTTCCTATACCCCTGGTGTGGTCCTGTGGGATATGGTCTCCATTTCAACAGCGGTGAATAGAGACAGTACAGTAGCTCATCCTTCCCTTGGGATCATCTAGGATCAGGATGTCACAATGTAGGTCTTAGGCAAGCTAGCAGGGGAAACCCACACTACAGTCAGTTGGGTCCATGCTTTGAGCGGTGGGGAGGGTGGAGTGGAGGATGCCTTACCAACAGACAGTGAGGCTCAAGTTTTGCTCTTCCTCTCTCTCATTTTGTTTTCTGTCTGGCTCTGTGGCTCTAAATCAGAGCCTCCAATTCTTGTTTGGCTTGTTTGGTCATGGCTTGCACTCTACCACTTCAGCTACACCTCCAGCCCAACTTTTTGCTGGTTAATGGAAGATAGACATTTCTGCCCATGCTGGTTTTGAACTGCAATACTCAGCTCTTAGCCTCCTGAGCTAATCTTAGCTGGGATTACAGGCGTGAGTCACTTGTACCCAGATTTCTGCCCCCATTCTTGATGGGATAATATAATGGACATATATGTTCAGCCCACTGCTGCTTGGCATACAGGAAATGCTGTGCATTTCTTGGATTGTTTTTATTATTCTTGTCTAAAACATTTTCATATAATTAACAGAACTATTTCATAATCTAGACTATTATGAATTACCAGAGCAAATGGTCAAAGAACAGCATATGCCATCTTTGGTGATTAAGCAGATGTGTATGCCAGTCTGTTGCACTCTGAGAAGCAGGAGGTGAATACTGCCTCTTGCTTATATCCAAACCCTGAGCCCATCTGTCAAGACCCTCTGCTGAGAGGAACAAATCATAATGATCCTTTGTACCAGGCAGTTTGACCTTGCCATCCTGTTCCTTATCACCGAGTCTCAACTCAAACTGCAGAGAAATCTCTGCATGCCAGGTATTTTTTTTCTCATAATTGATAAGAAAGTGTTAGAACTGCCATCTGACAAATCCTAGAATGAATTGCTGTACATATAGCAGGTTGCTAAAAGTCAGTGACATCCTTCCTTCAGTTCCACGGTTCCCAAGGAAACCAGGTTAATGCGTTTATGCCTACATCTGCCTTGTCAACCCCAGTTCACTGCAGCAGGCATAGGGTGTGGCAGGAAAATGCTGAGAACATCGTTTCAAGTTTTTCCTTCTGCGTGGAGTGCACAAGTCTCAACCTACGATTAAACAAATGTTCAGACAGCCATCAAAATTAATCAGTGTCTATACTTGTCCCACACTTCAAAATGCTTCCCTGGGTATTCTTCTGGTTCTAAAACATAGCAGTAATCCAAAGCCCAAGCCACAGAGTTTTCAGTTTAGATAGGCTTAGGCTTTAGTCATAAGTAGTGAGCATTTTCTCTGGGTGTATTTTGATAAGTTCTTAGTTTTCTTCCATGGATGTATAGCACTTTCTTTTAAAAAATATATATATATGATACAGGACTCCAGGCATTCACACACAGTGAGACCAACAGAGGATATTCTTAGGAGAAGAACACAAAGTGCAATGCCTATGTAAATCTGATCATATAAAATAATCTTTATCAAAATGAACTTTCTGGATGCCAGTGGTTCACGCTTATAATCCTAGCTACTCAGGAGGCTGAGATCTGAAGATCACAGTTCAAAGCCAGCCTGGGCAGGAAAGTCCATGAGACACTTATCTCCAATAAACAACCAGAAAACAGGAAGTGGCGCTGTGGCTCAAATGGTAGAGCACTAGCCTTGAGCCCAGAGTTCAAGCCCCACAACCACAAAACAACAACAACAACAACAACAAAACTCTAAGAAATGGAAACACAAGGATTTTTCTTTGTTGTTGCTTTTTCTTTTCTTTTTATCTTCTTTGTTCATTTATATGTTTTTGGGGAGGATGGTGGGGGCACAGAAATGGAACAAATACAGCAATGGTGTTCCCTAGATACTATGTTGAAAATGAACTATACACCTTGTGGATAGGGATGGGCATGAAAAACTGGGAGAGAGTGAAGTAAGGGGTGACATTGTTCAAAAAGAAATGTACTATTGAAAGGGGCGCCAATGGCTCACGCCTGTAATCCTAGCTACTCAGGAGGCTGAGATCTGAGGATAGTAGTTCAAAGACAGCAGGGGCACAAAAGTCCCCATTAGACTCTTACCTCCAATTAACCACTCAAAAACAGGAAGTGGAGTTATGGCTCAAAGTGGTAGAGCACTAGCCTTGAACAGAAGAGCTCAGGAACAGCATCCAAGCCCTGAGTTCAAGTCCCACAATCAACCAAAATAATTTTTTTTTAAAGAAAGAACTCTTTACTCATATAACTGTAATTTCTCTGTACATCACCTTTATACTAACAATAATTTAAAAAATATGTGAAATATTTAGACCTTCAGAAAGTTTTGGTCCTGTTAAGATGAACACTCATGACTATTATCCAGGTCATGTTTTACATTTATAATAAGAAACAACAGTAGTAGTAAATAACAAAACTACTATATTCACTGTCCCTTCCTTCAATTCAGTTCTTCAAGACTTTCTGACGATAGTGATACTATCCAAGCAGCTGCCTATAAAACATTTCAGGCTGGGCATCCATGGCTCGTGCCTGTTTTTCTAGCTACTTAGGAGGCTGAGATCTAAAGATCAAGGTTCAAAACAAGCCTGAGCGGGAAAGTATGGAAGACTTTTATGTTGAATTAACCAGTGAAAAGTCAGAAGTGGAACTGTGGCTCAAGTGGTTAGAGTACCAGACTTGAGTGAAAAAGCTAAGGGATGGTTCAAGCCTGAGTACTGGAGTACTGGCACATACACACACACACACACACACACACACACACACACACACACACACACACACACACACACACACACACACACTTCATATTCAAAGTCACCTGGCTCTATGGCTACTCATAGTAGGAAGAGGAAACTAGTATCCCACTACCTTTATTAAAGTGATCTTCACAGGCTACTAGACAACAGAATTAACCAGTTTCATGTATGTAGCATTTTACACCTGGAATTAGAAATACTAAGTTAAGCCTACTTTGACAATCTCTTTGGCTTTCCCTAAGTAAAGACAGCATGAATGGAAAGGACCTTAAAAATACAAATTCTCTCCAATTTAGCAAATGGAGGGACAATGAAAGGTCTAATAATAAACTTGAGACAGACTAAATTCCACATAATTAGCACACTTGCACCAAGGCAGAAGAAAAACATGTAATTAAATCTGAATACTTTAGGAGGAAATGAAAATGGTCCAATAATAGCTAAATCAACCAGAATGAAAAGGTTATAAAAAGAAAGCTCCTGTTGATTTTTCCCGTAAGAAGACCTGGGACAAAATAGAAAAGTCTAGAAGGAAAGGGGGAAGTGTGTTTCTGATATAGAAAGTGAAAGTGACAGACTGGTGTTGGTGGCTCATGCCTGTAATCCTAGCTACTCAGGAGGCTGAGATCTGAGGATTGTGGTTTGAAGCCAGCCCCAGTAGGAAAGACTGTGAGACTCTTATGTCCAACTAACTGCCAGAAAACCAGAAGTAGTGCTGTGGCTCAAAGTGGTGGAGTGCTGGCCTTGAACAAAAAAGAACTCAAAGATAGTGCCAAGGCCCTGAGTTCAAGCCCATGAACTCCCCACCCCAACCAACACACACACACACACACACACACACACACACACACACACACACACACACACGATTTCTAATTTCTGGAGAGAGAGCTGTTGTCTCCCCCAGAAAGAGGCTGAAGGAACAGCTTCCCCAAGGTAATCCAGTGTGTGGGTTCAGTTTTCACTCATTCAGAAAATCCTCCTATAGCCAAAAATTAGGTTTAGGAAGGTTTTTTTTCCCAGAAGGGCCTGTAATAAAGAGACTTAACCCCAGATCTTGGAGGATGACCTTGCCAATAAAAGTCCAAAGCAGGGCGCAATGCTAAAGCTCTTTGTTACAGACCCTTGGAACTGTCTTTGGTTTTGCAGACTGGGATTTGCCACAGGGTCCTGCCCACGAACAGTAAAAGGTGGGTCCAGTAGGACCCCCGGCCCTGCCCTGCCATTTCAATTCTTCAGATTGTCTGCCCATTCTCCCTCCAAATTTAGGGTCACACTCAAATTGGGTACAGCCCACCTTGATGTATATACTGCCATCATCAAATGATGATAAGAAATGCATAAGGCAATCTTGTAGTTAGGTGAACATCATGGAGGCATCTACCCAGACCTTGATGGGACAGATAAGCACATGGACTGGTGAGCTTCTCCCTGCCATCAAGAGATGCACGCAGTAAACCCGAGATGTCAGAACTGCAGCTGTCCAGTGGCATCCTGGTTTGCAGTGCACTTTTGTCTATAAGAAGCAGTATATTCTAGTTATAGAAAGCATGGTGTGATAAAGCCATACATTTGTGTGCAGTCAACATCAAGTGTAGGTGCATTGTGAAATTGTATGTGCTTCACTTTTTCTTTTGTTTTAAAATCAGTACTGGGGCTTGGACTCCAGGCCTAGGTCCTGTCCCTTAGCTTTTTTCACTCAAGGCTGGTCACTTGAACCACAGCCTCACTTTGGCCTTTTGTTAATTAATTGGAGGTAAGAATGTCATGGATTTTCCTGCCTGGGCTGTCTTTGAACAGATCTCAGCCTCTTGAGTAGCTAGGATTACAGGCATAACCACCAGCACCTGGTACTTCACTTTTGGGGCAGCAGGGCAGTAGGTATGTCCACAGCAGCAGCTCCAGGAATATACAAGGAATGCATTGTGATATGTGGTCACACAGCTGCAACACTACATAGTCGCAAGCTCCCTTGCAATCTTCTGACATCGCTATTGTATATGTGATCCATGGCTGAGAAACCATTAGTGTGGCACATGACTATCACTAATTATAACTCCCTTTAAATATGCACAAATATAGATGCTGGTGTGAGTTATTTATGCTTGTTGGCACTTGCACAGCCTGAAATCCCAACAAACATAACAATGCAGCACAGACTGTTAAGAGACAAACCAAGGCGCATTAAAATATAAAGGTTCATTTGAACAGAATCAAGACAGCTACAGCCATTGAGGGCTTGGCCTGCAGAAGAGTAACAAGAGGAAGGCTTTTATAGAGTGAATGGGAAAGGAGACCAGAAAAGATATCCAATTGGTTAAAGGAGCAATGGCTTAATTTGGAAATTTCTGATTGGCCTAAACTATATGACCACTGATCCTGAGTTGTTTATGAGAGAACCGAGAGTATTACCTCAATCTAAGGGCCTTCCATGTTAGGCAGCTTTCCACTGCTGCAACCAGATACTTGAGAGCACAAACTTAAAAAGAGAAAAAGGGTATTTTGATGCATGCACATCTTCAGAGGTCTCAGTCCATGTTTATGTGGGTTGCTCTCAGCCTGTGGTGGCTTGCATCCAAAATAGTGGCTGGAGTGCAGGGTGGAAAAAAGACTATGCACCTCATGGCATCCCAGAGGCAAAAAGAGAAAGAGTGGGAAGAAAGAGATGAGGCAGACAGAGAGACAGAGACAAAGAGAGATAGAGAAGGGGCTAGGATCCCAACATCCTTTTAACCGCAATATTCCCAATGATAAAACTTCCTCCTAGTAGCTCTTGCCACCATCTTCCAGTGGCATCACATGTTGGTGAGCAAATCCTTAACATATGGGCCGTCAGGTGACATTTCAGATGCAAACTATGGTTCCTTTCAATTAATGTGCAAGCTTTTTCCCTTTTTATTATTATTATTTTTTTGGGGGGGGGGTCCGTTCATGGGGCCTGAACTCTGGGCCTGGGCGCTGTCCCTCAGCTCTTCAGCTCAAGGCTAGCACTCTACCACTTGAGCCACAGCGCCACTTCTGGCTTTTTTCTTTTTGCTTTTGTGGTGCTGAGGAATCGAACCCAGGGCCTCAGGCATGCAAGGCAAGCGCTCTACCACTGCGCCACCTTCCCAGCCCTTTATTATTATTTTTAAAAGATCTAATGAATGGCAGTAAGTATTCTGTGGACAGCAGTGTGCAGCCGTGCAGCACACAGTAGGTACACATGCACATCAGTGAGGATGCTGGAGAGTGACTGTTTTTGGTGAGGGCTGGAAAGAGACAGGAGACAGCCAACCGCAAAGCCATTGGTGAAGTGTTTCTATCCCCTGGTTATAGAAGGTTCTATTTTCTTACCCCTTGGGGATTTTGCATGTACATGTGTGTGTGAGTATGTAGGTTGTGTGTGTGTGTGTGTGTGTGTGTGTGTGTGTGTGTGCTGATACTGGGTCTTGAACTTAGGGACTGGGTGCTGTCCCTCAACAGTTTCTCTCAAAGCTGCCCAATCATTGAGAGGTAATTGGGTGATGAAGGGCTCTGACTTTATTAATGGGTGGATCCTTTGATGACTTCATCCTATGAGAGCATTTCTGGGGAGTGATAGAAAGGAGGAAGGGGGCTTAGTTGGAAGTGGGCCACTGGAGACATATATAAAAATATAAGCGGTCCCTAGCCCCTTCCTGTCCCTTTTTTCCCTATTTTCTCTCAGTTATCTGTCACAACGATGAAAGGCTGACTAGCACAGATTTGTAAATTTGACATATCTATCTATATATGTATATAGATACCTAGACACACAAACATGTAGACATAAATATAGACATATATGCAGTTGCTACAGAAGAAAAGCATAGTTTATTCTTTATGGCTAGGCAGAGCGGGTAGCTTGGGAAAGCTGTAGTATGATGGGTATCAGGGGGGTGGAAGACTGCCCTTTAGGAAGTGTCTCAGCTCTCCTCTTGGACCAGGAGAGGCTTTGTTAAGAATGTGAGTGGTAGCTATTGACACCGGTATTTCTTAGAGATTTCTCAGCCACACATTCTAGGGTGGTTCTCTGACTCCACTGAGGTTGGGTGTGGTAAGTGCTCTGCCTGGCGAGAAGCTAGCTGACATTGAGAATGATGATTAGAGTTAGTGGGGGCACTCTTTCCTCTCACCTCCCTTGGCATGTGGAGGTGGAATCTCCTGGTCTCTCATTCATCCCTACATGAAGGCGGTGAGGAGAGCAGCCCCAGGGAATCTGCCGTGAGTGGGCAGCGTGAGCCACCAATGAGTCTTTATCACAGTGCGGGATGCATGGTGAATACAATCATCACCTTACTTCTCCTGAGGGGTCAGCAAGCTTGACTTGGGGTTTGGGTCAAATCTCTGCCGATGACTCAAGCAGCACAGCATTCACCGAGTAAGGTGTGCAAACGAAACCTTCCAAGGAACCACAGGGAGCATTCATGTGGTCTCAGTGGATGACATACTGGGGAGCAGCTAGCTGGTCTTCAGTTCTTCTGTACCACTAAGATAGGCTCATGTGGTTGAAACAGTGTCCTCTGTCCTACTTCAGCCTGATATGACAAAGTGCTCTAGACCAACTGGCCTTAAAAATAATATGAATTTCTTTTAACAGTTCTGAAAGAGGGAAGTCAGAAGTCAGGTGTCTGTTCAGCTGCCTTCTAATAATCTAGGTTCTCTTTCAGGATGCAGGCAGCCTTCTCTGTGCTTTTCCTACATGGATAAAGAGAACTCTCTGAGTGGCATAATGTGTGATGTGTGTGTGTGTGTGTGTGTGTGTGTGTGTGTGTGTGAGAGAGAGAGAGTGTACTGGGATTTGAACTCAGGGCCTCAAGCTTTTGCTTGGCTTTTTTGCTCAAGCATGGCATTCCTCCACTTAAACCACACTTTTTCCACTTTTGGCTCTTTGCTGCTTAATTGGACATAGAGTCTTGCAGATTTTTCTGTCTGGGATGGTTTTGAACTATGATCCTCAGATCTCAGCCTCCTGAGTAGTTAAGATTATAGATGGGAACCACCAAAGCTGGTGTAAGGGCACTAATCCTGTTTGTGAGGACTCCGCTTTCATAACCTAATTACCTCCCTCATCTCCTAATAGATGGGGTTGAGAATCTCAACATGCAAGTTGCTGAGACCCATGAACACTCAGACCATTGCAGTCTCTAAGGCTCCTTCTAGTCGCATTCCATGACAGCCACATCCACCACTGCAGAGTTGACCATGAGAGCCTGTATGCACCTTGACCATGATGGAGCATTTGGAGAACACTGGCTATATAATGGTGCCTTCTTCCTTCTTGGAAAGGGGGTAAGATCATTCCCTGTCTGGAGAGTACTCAGAGTTATTAGATGTCCCCACTAAGCTTCATGGATAAGCCCCTGGAAAGTAACCCACAGACCTTGAGGAAAGCCACAAGCGTGTTTCTGGCTTTTGAATAGCTACTCCTGAACATCAGCTGTTTATTTTTTCACTTGCTTATGTGAGCAGATCTGTTTGGCTGATTGCATCCCAAAGCTGCTTCTCAGAAAACCATTTTGTGGTGTCATAAGCCCAAGGGTGGAGTGTGGCTACTGTGTATCACAAGAAGCCGGGCCTGAGGAGCACTGCTCCCTCCCTTCACCCTCAAGGCAGCATTTCCTCTAGCAAACGCTCTGTGATACACACACTGCCTCCCCACCAAATTATCCCATCCCCGCAGGATTCCTTCAAATGCTGAAGGATTACTGAGTGCTTCTCTGCAGGGCTCTGCATCAGTGGTAGATTCAGAGCTGCACAGGTCGAAGAAGAGACAGGCTTTTAGTAGAGCAATGAGACCAAGAATGGGCTAGTTCAATGATATTGCCAGTGCAGAGACCATAGCCCCAAAGCCATAGAGGTCAAGGGAGGTTCCCCCTTATGTATAAGTTCTCATAGTGTGTGCTCACGGCCCCCAGCCCCTTGTGCTTCCTTCCTGGATATCTCCCCTACCACCTCCTTGCACAGATTCCATATCTTTCCATTAGACCCTTCCCTGGAGCTTCCGACCTGTAGTTTTTCTCCCTGTCAATGGCACACAGTCCACTGTCTCTCAGAATAACAAGATCACACATAGATCAAGCACTTACTGTGCAGGTTTTACTTGCACTTACACATTTTTTTTCATGAGTCCTGTTAGCATTTCTGTCTTACACAAGTGTCACAAGGCTCATGAGTGGCAGAACTTGAATTTCATCTTTAACCTTTGTCATGGGCCTGGACTCTCCATCACCCTCCCCCCCCCCCGGCCCCCTCGATGGCCCTTGGCACTCAGAGTTATACAGAAAACCAAACTCTTCCTCCTCCTCTCCAGCCTATCAAAGAGACTTTCTTATCTTTCTGACTGCCTTTTCTATAAAGTGTGTCTTTACCCTCCCAGGACTGAGGCTGAACACCTTTGAGTTACTGTGGTCTCTTCCCTCTGCCTCTCTCTACCTGTGACTATTTTCCTCTCACCGTCTTATGCATCATGATTGAAGCTCCTAAACGGTTCAGTTCCAGCCTTGCTTTCCTCCCAATGATCCAACAGATAGTTAATATTCACTATCTAAACTCAGGTCTTATGGGCTCCTGCTTGATGCAACACTTTATGGCTTCCTAATGAAAATCACAAATCCTATGTCCAGCATATCTCCTGAGATCCTTCTTCTAAGTTGCACAGCTCTCCAGGAGAAATTTTCAGAGACATCTGACACCAAGGTGCTCCCGACTATACCTAATCTTCTACTCCCAAAGTCATCCCACCACACCTGCTTGTCCTTCCTTCTTTAGTAGTAGAATCCCAGAGGGCTTGGTAGGCACAAGGTAAGCCTTTCCATTTCCTCTGCACCTAGGTATAATCATGTGACCTAGTTCTATAAAAAAGATATAAGAGTGGCTTGCTGGCCACAAATTTAAAGGGGTTGGGGATATAGCCTAGTGGTAGAGCACTTCCTTAGCATTCACAAAGACCTGGGTTTGACTTCCAGGAACACACACACACACACACACACACACACACACACAATCACAAATAGCACAAAAAAAAGGAAAGAGGCCTGTTGCCAGGATGTCCTCATTTCCTTACATTTCACTGGGGTCACCTGGACTCCATAGGGAGCCATCCTAGATCAATAGATACTACAACTAGCCAGAAGGTTCTGGCATCCCAGTATCATGGAGTCACCATGTTACTTCTAAATTGTTTCCATATCAACATTTGCAAGCTTCTCTTTTGTTACAGCTATTTCTATGTGTTTTGTTTTGGTCTTCGTTTCAACAACTAAATCTGTATCACAGTTATTGGAATGGAATGTTTGGCCTGAACCTATTTCCATACTTGGGTAACAAAATTTGGTCTAGAGCATTGTACTGTAGCCAGTTGTGCCGACCAATTATAACCTAAGAGTATAACCTTGTAACAAGCAACTAAGTCTTAGCCAATAAATAGTAGCTGTTAAGCTCCAGCCTGTCACAGGCTAGCAACTGATCAGATTATGTATGCATAAAACAAATGCTCACTAGTCAATCAAGATTTTGCTGCATGCCACTTCTTTCTCTCTGAACGTAAGTGTAACATGCATGTGTGGTAGAGCAGGACATTTAGAATCAGCTTCATTTTAGAGTTCTGCCTAGTTCTACAAACTTTTCCTTGTTTAAATAAACTTTCTTAAATTTAGTCATCTTAGGCGGGAACCAGTGGCTCATATCTACAATCCAAGCTACTCAGGAAGCTAAGCTTTGAGATCACACTTCAAAACTAGCCTGGGAAGAAGTTTGTGGGATCCTTATCTCCAATTAACTATCAAAAGCCAGAAGTGGTCCCAGAACACACTCTCTCTCTCTCTCTCTCTCTCTCTCTCACACACACACACACACACACACACACACACACACAATTCAGTCATCTCATCTTTTTCCCTATAGTATAATAATACTTTGTCTATTCCCTTCCCTTTCCCATCTCCAGCTCTCTCCTTTCAGTTAATAACACTTTGTATCTGGAGATTATTCAACCAGAAAGCCAAGTGCTACTGGTTACTTCTCTTTTCCCTCACTTTCTCCCTCCAGTCCGTTCTGGCAATTGACTTGTAAATAGTTCTTATTCCTAGAGGGTTCCTTTTTTTCTTCCCCTTATTGCCTCATCCCTACACACTTGTGTTTTCCTACCAAATTGTTGGGTCATGGGTCTTTCTTCAGTCTACCCTCCCTAGAGGACTGTTCTAGCCGGTACCTCTGAGTCATGACATGCCTTTGCTCCCATTTTCTCAATGACCATATCCCTATTCCATGACATCTCATGGAACAAACAAGCTTGGGACAGTGAAAACTCTGTCACACAAACAAGCTTGGGACAGTGAAAACTCTGTCACACATCTCACGAGTCCTAAAAGACTTATCAGCTATCTGCAATTCACAGATTTTGCCGCCCTGATTGTTTAAGTTTAATGGCAGACTGTTTAACTCCACTGCGGAGAGACATTACTGAGCCAAGTGGGGAAATATGAAAACTTGTGATTATTAGATGACAGTATGCAATTTTTTTGCTCATTTTTGAGGTTTAAAAATGAGATTAGTGTATGTTTCAAAGGAGTATTTCTGGGCTGAGAATGTGGCTTACTGGTAGAGTGCTTGCCTAGCATGCATGAAGCCCTGGGTTCAATTCCTCAGTACCACATACACAGGAAAAGCTAGAAGTGGTGCTGTGGCTCAAGTGGTAGAGTGCTTGAGCAAAAGAGGCTCAAGGACGGTGCCCAGGCCCTGAGTTCAAGCCCTAGGACTGGAAACAAAAAGGAGTATTTCTTTTCTTTGAAAGTTACCTTTGTATGGAGAAGGGAAGCAATGGAAAAACTCACATGCAACAAGATGGGCTGCACATCCATGACTAGTGGACCTGGGCAATGTGTAGGAAGAGATTCATGATATCATTCTATTGTGAGTATTTGCATATTTGTATAGCAAGATTCCAGTAATTCCAAAATAAAGCAAAATACATGTTCACGCTTATGTAATCCAAGATCCTTCAAGCAAGGCCTGGCATGCTATCACAGCTTTCCTGTGCCCTTCCTCCTTGCTTTCTGGTGTTCCTCTCATTCTCTCTACGCATCTAGATCTGCAGCCTTGCTAGGCCCTGGGTGCTGCCCGGGAATGGCATAGGTTGTGGTTTGCTAGAACTAGTCTTTGGCTGCCTATTCCCCACTCACACTCGCTCTGTGGCCTCAATAGACTTGGTCTTTTCATGACTCACCACTACCTATCACTGTCCTATCACATTGCCAGAGCGGAAACCATCTTTGCCTACTCTGTCCTAGCCCCTGTCATGGCCCCTCTAACAAAAGGATTCAGACACTATTGATGTAGCCACCACTGGTCACTACACAAGCACTGGTGGCTGAAGGTAGTGTAAAAATAGGCCATGGGCAAAGCTAAAAACAAGATCCACTTTCCAGAGACATGCCCAGCTATGAATCTTTCAACATCAGCAGCTCCTTTCTCAAAGTTCATATATAAGTTTGATGAAGTAGATAATGGGGAATATGCCTTGTAAAAAAGAATAAAGAAATAAACAAATAATCTTTTTGTTCATCTGATCTACCACTAGTCTATAATTTAGAACGGTAATCATCTTATAAGTAACTCTATCCTTAAATTGCAGTATCCGTAACTAATGCCACATGCAGTGGAAGGAAGAGGTAAGAGGCAGACACAGTTGCTCACTCTCATAACCCCGGCTACTCAAGAGGCAGAGTTTAGGAAAGCTGCAGTTAGACATCTTAACAGAATAGCTGGGTGTGGTGGAGCACATCTGTAATCTCAGCTATGATAGATGTGTTAAGCAAAAGGATTGTGATCTGAGGCTTGCCTGAGAAAAAAGCATGAGGTCCTAACTGAAAAATAATTAAAGTAAGACAAACAAAAAACAGATCACAAATAAAGTAGTGGGATGCACATGTCTACAAAACAAGGCCCTGAGTTAAAACCATAGCACTTTCAAAAAAGAAAAGAAAACGAAGAGGTGAATATTTATAAATTATATAATAATGGTCAATACAAATGCTGCTTTGTTTAATCTTTCTGCAGTTCTGTAAGGCATTTCTCACTTTCTCCGTTTTATAGACGAGCAAGTAGAGACTGGAAAAGCTGGTTACATAACTTGTATAAGATTAAAAAAAAAGCAAAGTTGAAGCCCTTCAGGGCTTTGAATCCAGATTTAGCTGAGTTCAGATTTAAATCTGGTAGGAAGAGAATAGCACACTGTAAGTGTAACTGGGATAATCCATTGCTGAAGTCAAATAATGGTTTATAAGCAGAAGCCTATTTGCACAAAAAGTTAACTCTGAGAATTTACTTTCTTTCATGCTTTTTCTCCTATTATTTTTTCCTAAGCTTCAGTGTCTATTATGCCTTATCTGATAGAGGCATCAACAGTCCAGAAATGAAGGAGAAATTAGGGAAGAATAATTAACAACCTTTCATGCTATATTCATTAGATTTTTCTTTTACAGTAGAATGGACACTCCCAATTTATAATTCATATTGAACTTGACTTCCAAGACCCTTGGGCTTCCTGGGGAGAGGGGCCATAGATATAAAGCACTTTTAAAGAATGTTTGGGGTTTAATGGATATTCTGACCTGGAATGTCCCTCTGAAGGAGATCATCAGGTTGAACTAGATCCAAATGAGCAAGGACATGGGGGGTGGGGGGGAGAGATGAATTTGTGTGTGTGTGTGTGTGTGTGTGTGTGTGTGTGTGTGTGAATGTGTATGTGTATACTGGTACTAGGCTTTGAATGCAGGACCTGAGTACTGTCCCTTAGCTTTTTCACTCAAGGGTGGCACTCTATTACTTGAGCCACAACTCCACTTCCAGTCTTTTTTTTTCTTTTTGGTGGTTAATTGGAGATAGAGTCTCACAGACTTTCCTGCTTAGGCCAGCTTTGAAATATGGTCCTCATATCTCTGTCTCCTGAGTAGCTAAGATTATAGGTATGAGCTACTGCCAACCTCCTCCCTTGCAAGAATGATAAATTAATTTCCTACCTGAAGCAGCTGCTTGTGTTCTTACTTTACCTTCAGCCAGTAGCTTGTGTAGCCTAGCTTCTGTTAGGGATGGAAGCAATCCTGAATGACTCAATACATCACTGATTTCCCACAAAAGAGATGCCTCTTTCATGAAAGATGTGGAATTAGGCCACTCTCTGAGAGCTATAGAGCACTATTGCAAAACAGATATACAAACAAACAGGTCTCACTGGGAAGCAACTTCCCAGCTTGGAAAGAAGAGAGGGGGAGGAGAGGGAGAGGGAGAGAGGGAGAGAGAAACAGCAGGAGGGGGCGAGGGAAAGAGTGCTTTGAGAACAACCAGGTCTGAAGCCTGCTGGGAGGCAGTTTCTTCTTTCCTGAAGGCATTGATTCTGTTATTCTCTATTTACTCTGCCGCTCCTATAGCTTCACTTTGTACTGCCCAGAACGCTGCCAGGCCCCTGGGTGGACAGGAGAGGAAGGCCATTGCCCTCACAGTATTTCCAACCTGATGAAAGGCAGGAGTGGTAAATAGAAGCTATGATACTGTACCCCACATGCTTTGTTGGGTACACAGAAAATGCTGGGTGGAAGCGTGGGATGTTGGGAAGAGAGGATATTACATTGAGCATACTGTTCTGATGCTCAAAAGAATCTCCCAGTGTAACTCAGCCAACGTCAACACAATAGATTGTGCATCAAAATTAAAAGCTTTCTTTTGGCATCAGCATAGGATACTGGTAACACCAAGAGAAGGCAAATCATGGAAAATATTTGTAAAACATATATCCCACCAGGGATTAATATCTAGCATTTATGAAGAAGTCCTATAGCTCAACAACAACAAAAAAAGTTCTGATTTTTTAAAAAGTAAAGGAGTTGGATAGATATTTCTCACAGGAACATGAGAGGATATTCAATGTCATTAATTAGTAGGGGGAGGAAGGGCAAAACCGCATTATACTTCATGCCCAGTAGAATGACTACCATTTAAAACACGGAGAAAATGGGATGGAAGTGTGACTCAGTGGTACAGCACTTGCCTAGGAAGCAAAATGTCCTGACTTAAAATCCCTGTACCTCCCTGACCATCTTCCTCGTTCCATCTTCTCAGCAAAGACTATGGTGTTCATGCTTCTATTAGTATTCCAGTCTCCTGAGTACACATCAAAATCACACAGCAATTTCTGTTTATAGAATTTTAGGCTTTAGCTAGCTGACTTTTCCTCCCACACCAGCACCAAAGGCTTCTGAGCCCTGTCATCAAGTATATCAGCACTGATCCTACTTTTTCTTCTCTTCTCTCTCTTTTTTTTTTTGGTCAGCCATGGGTTTTGAACTATGGGCCTGGGCACTGTCCCTGAGCTCTTCAGCTTAAGGTGAGTACTCTACCACTTGAGCCACAGTAGCACTTCCAGTTTTCTATTGGTTAATTTGATAAAAGAGTCTCACAGACTTTCCTGCCGGGGCTGGCTTTGAACCTTGATTCTCAGATCTCAGCCTCCTGAGTAGCTAGGATTACAGGCATGGCCAATCCCACTTCTTGGTATCCATTTCCTGTGTCAGTTAGTTTGATTGTTGTTCTGGCACAATACTTGAGGAAATCTACTTAAAGAGGATGAACTTATTTTTGGCTCATAGTTTCAGAGGCCTCATTCATGGATGCGTGGTTCTGATGTTTTGGGGACTGTGATCAAGCAGATCATCATGGAAGGGGAGAGGGTGGCTCAACACACTGAGGATCAGAAGGCAAAGACAGAAAATATATTAAGTATATATTATATATCCTTAAATCCTTTGTCATATACATAAATTGCAAATGTTTTTCCAAGTTCATACATTGTGGGGTCATTTTTTCTTATTAGTTCAAACATTTGAGAGTTTGATGAAGTCCCACATGTTGATTTTGTAAGTCTATGTATTATACTTATAAGAGGTACTTACATTAGTTATTGCTGGAAACATGCATTCCTTAGTTGAGCCCATGTATTAACAAGGAACAGGATAAAAGCTACTCTGCCCCACTTTGCTTCTCTCCTTTGATCTGAGCCATTTTTTCCTGTAGTTTCTTCCTACTGCAGCCACCTTAGGATGCCAGGAAGGACAGGCTATGCCTTATTCCTTTCCTACCATCTTGTGACAAAATGAAAAACTGCCCCAAAGGAAGAAAACATCATGAGCCCAGGACAGACCACCTGCCAGGTGACAGTCCTTTGTCCTTGGTGGAGACAGTAATTTGTCTTCTCCCCTTAAGTGATGACAACTTCTAACAACAATTACTGTAGAATCTCAGAGAGCAAAGACATCAGACCCAAGCTAAGACCAGAACGCTCTCTCCCTGCCCCTAGTTCTCGATTTAAATCTAAGTCATATCTGTACTCCAAAGATAGCTGAAGATTGGCTGAGCTCTGTTTGCCTCCTCCCACAACTTTCCAGGCCCTGTAATAAGTCTCCTTTCTCTGCCCTTCACCAAGTCACTTTGTTTGATATGTAGGGATGAGTGGCTGGACCGGCCAGTGGAATCCCAGAAGTTTGGGGTCTGAGATCTAAGAGTTTGGTTTCAGTTTTTCCAGCCAGCTTGGAGAAAATGGACACTTTAGACATTAGCCACTCATAGTAAGTTGACTCTAGACAGAGAGGAAAGGTAGAATTAGTTCCATATACCTGCTGGAATTACTTTTATTCCAGAGACCCTTTTAAAAAAATGTTAAATCTCTCCACTTTGGCCAGAAGCAACTATTGAGGTAAGAAATGAAAAATTGGGCTGTCAGGGAGAGGGGCTTAATTGTTGATCTCCGATTTGTCAGGGGTTTAAAGAAACAACCAAAAGATTTAAGAATTTGGGGAGGGCCTCTGAGTCACTTCTGTGATAACTACTCAAGCTGAGGTTTGAAAATTGAGGTTCCAAGACAACCCAGGAAGGAAAGTCCACAAGACCCTTTGTCCAAGTAACCAATAAAAAGCCAGAAGTGGAGCTGTAACTTGAGGTAGAGCGCTAAGACTTGAACAAAGAAACTCAGACAGAACCCATACCCTGAGTTTAAGCCCCAGTACTGGCTGGCACTCAAAAAAATTCTACTGGTACTGCAGACCTAGGAGATAATGAAGTTAGTAATTGTACCAGGATCAACAGAATTAATCTTGGCAATGTTACTTCATTTCCCTACAGTGGAGATAATCTAGTATCTTCATACAATTCTCTCACATCATTTGTCTTCCATGCTGAGCCATCTGACTTTGGGTCTGAGGAGTGTGTGATCATTGGTTCAAGTCTCCACACCTGCACCTGACAGGAGGCCTGTGGTGTCCTTTGCCAATCTAGAGTTCTAAAGATCACAGCTAAACTCTACCAAAAAAACCCCCACAACTCTGTATTATTCCTCTGCTTAAGGCCCTTTCTAAGAGTAATTCCTCAGTAAATTGGTATTCCTAATCTCTCTCTGAGGGTTAAGGTCTAGGAACCCTCAATTTAGAGGTATCAGGATCTGAGGCTGAATGGCTTGTTTCATCTCCATGTATGAAGGCTGATTATATAACAATTTTGGTTAGATACAGGTGGATCATGCCTGAAATACTAGCTATTTAGGAGGCTGAGATCAGAGGATTGAGGCTCAAAGACAGCCAAGGCAGGAAAGCTCATTAAGAACCACAAAAAGGTAGGAGTGGTGCTGGACTTGAGCAAACAAGCTCAGGAACACTGCCCAGGACCTGAGTTTAGGTGCTCATATTGGCAGACACAAAATTCTACTGGTCCTGCAGACCCAGGGGATACTGAAGCTGGTAGTTTTACCAGGTTTAGTGGACTTCAAATCTTGGTACTGTTAGCTTTCATTATCATGGTTGAAGATATCTAGTACTTCTATCCTATTTGTTTACTTCCATCCTATTCTCTTGCATTTAGTTTGTCTTCATGCTGAGCCATCTGACTTTGGGTCAGAGTGGTGTGTGATAATTGGTTCAAGTGTCCACACCTGTGCAGAGTTAACAGGAGATCTGTGATGTTTGCCAATCAAGAGTTCACACCTAAACAATGTTTTTCTGCACTCTTCCCTTTCAATCCTTCCTCCCTTAAGACCTTTCCTGAGTATTTCATTTGTAAAATTAGTACATCCTAATCTCAAAGCTGAGGGTAGGAACACTAAACAAAGATTTATCAGCACCAGGCAGGAAAGTCTAGAAGTATCTTTAGTTTCCAGTTAACTAACCATCAAAAGCTGAAAATGGAGCTGTTATCAAGTGGTAGAGCAATAGCATTGAGCGCAAAAGCTCAGGGACAGTGCTCAGGCCATGAGTTCAAGCTCTAGTACTGGCTAAGCGCCCATACTCAGGAGGCTGAAAGCTGAGGATTGTAGTTCAGAGTCAGTCTGGCAGGAAAGTCCAAAAGACTCTTAGCCCCAGTTAAGCATGAAAAACAAAAAAAACAAAAACAAAACAAACAAAAGCAGAGATGTGGCTCAAGTGGTAGAGCACTAGCCTTGAGCAAAACAGCTCAGGAACAGCACCCAGGCCCTGAGTTCAAGTGCCAGGACTGGCAATGCTCCAGGATCAGGAAAAATAAAGCCAGGAATGATGCTGTGACTGGAGGTGTATAGTGTTAGCCTTCAGAAACAAGCTTAGGGATAGTGCCCATCCTATGAGTTGAGCCCCAATACAGGTGTGTGTGTGTGTGTGCATGCACGCACACACACACACACACAAACGTACTGGCACCAAGAATGTAGGAGTTACAGAGGCTGGTAGTTGTTCCCAGTTTAGTGGACTCCAAATCTTGGTGCTTTTAGCTCTCACTTTGTCATGGTTGAGGACAACTTGTACTTCCATCCTATTCCCTCATATCCAATCTGTCTTCTGTGCTGAACCACCTGTCTTTTGTTCAGAGTAGCGTGCGATAATTGATTCAAGTGTTCACACCCATGTCAAGTTACAAGAGTTCTGCCATATTGTTTGCCAATCTAGAGTTCTCTGGAAAATCATAGCTTAATTATGTTCTTCCTCTAATCTCTTCCTCTCAATCTTACTTCCCTTAAGTTTTTTTCCTAAGAGTACTTCCTCTGTAAACTTGGTATTCCATAATATTTTCTAAGTCTCAGGATCTAGGAAACCTAATATTGCTGCCCAGAGAGAAATGACATTTACTCATACAATCAGAATACCAGACTCAGAGCAGTAATGGGGAGGAAGGGTGGGCAGGGCTAAAGGTCCATTCAAAACCTCTAGGACCCTCAGACTTGGGGCTGGTGGCAGGGGTTGGACAATGTCTTAAATACCTCTTCCCTCTCAGCAGAGATTCCAGGAGGTTGTGACCTGTACATGTCCATTATTCTATTTGTCATGGTTGGTGTGAGGGGGTCTGAAAGTCTGAAGGCTATCACTCCACTAGAGTGACTGCATTGTAGCCACTCAGAACATTTCCCTAGCAATGCTCTGGCTTCAGCCCCATGGTAAGATTGAAAGGATCCATCACATCCATCCCAGGGGACCACGCGGAGACCGGCAGGCACAGGAGAAAGATTATTACAAGGTTTATCAGAGCAGCTATATTTGCCCCGGAGAGAGAGCACATGGTGACCTCCACTATCTAGGTAGCAGCAGGGTCTGGGGGATAGGGAAGTGAGGTAGATGGGAGTTCAGATGGGTCTGGGCAGAGAGAGGGAAGGGCCAGCTGTGTGACGAACTCCAGGGCAGGGAGAAGCTCAAGTTTGGGCATAATGCTTACAAAGGTGAGTCCTAATAAGTGGGCTAAAGAGACTTCTCTGAAGAGGAAAGAAGGATGGCCAATAGACAGATGAAGAAATTTCAACTTCTCTAGCCATAAAAGAAAAGCAAATCAAAACAACATTGAGATTCACTCCAGTTAGAATGGCTATAATCAAGAACTCTAATAACAACAGATGCTGGAAGGGATGTGGCCAGAAGGGAACCTTACTGCATTATTGGTGGGAATGTAAACTTGTTCAACAACTTTGCAAAGTAGTATGGAGGTTCCTCAAAAGACTCCACATGGAGCTCCCCTGTGACCCAGCGATCACACTTTTGGGCATTTACCCAAATGATCACAAACAAGGTCATACTAAAGCTACCAGCGCCACTATGTTTATCTCAGCATTATTCACCATAGCTAAGATATGGAATCAAACCAGATGCCCCTCAGTAGATGAGTGGATCAAGAAATGTGGTATACATATATATAATAGAATTTTATGCCTCCATCAGAAAGGATGACATTGCCCCATTTGTTAGGAAATGGAAAGACTTGGAAAAAATGATATTAAGTGAAGTAAGCCAGGCCCAAAGAAACATGGGTCCCATGATTTCTCTTATTTGCAATAACTAGTTTATGTCTAGGACAAGTTGAAAGGTCAAAAGCTATGTATATATGACCATATAAGATGATGCTAGGCAAAATGAACCCCAAGATAGGGACACAAGAGATTTTATCTTTGTTGCTGTTGTTTTTAAATGTACTTATAATGCACTGTGTGATCTTTTTTGTTTCTTTTGTATGTTCTTTCCCCCATGGTATCACCCCTGTTTTCACTGTATTTGATTCCAGTGCCCTACATCGTGTATATACATTTTTCTAATTTGGGGAGGAGAAGGGAAATAACAAAATGCTGAAATAAGGATACAAGTTGACCCATTGTAATAATGAGATATACATGACACTCTATTGAAATGAACTTTACAGCTTGGGGTGAGGAAGAGAGGGAGAAGTTGGGGAGGTGGGGAGGAAAGGGATGGTAGAGGGAAACAAAGGAGGAGGTAACAATGCTCGTTAGGAAATGTACTCATTACCTTTCTCATGTAACTGTAACCCCTTTGTATCGTATCTTTCCTATATATATATATATGTATATATTAGAAAAGAAGGAAACCTAAAAAAAGAACAGTGTTGGGCATCACTCAATTGCTCCCAGAATTCCTCCAAATCATTGACCAATGTACCTGTGGCCACTGAATTAAAAAATTGCATTTCTGGAGCTCATTTCTGACTCAGTCTGGGCATTCCTAACATAAATCTTTTTTGGCAGATGTGTGTGTATGCAAACACCTTCAGGATATTAGTTGTTGTAAAATGAAGAGCTGTTGCTTCTGTTCTCTCTCTGCTGCTACCACTTCTAAGAAAACTGGGTTTTCAAAGTTCTTATCTCAACCAATCCAAACTAAAATACTAACATTCAGAATTAACTCTAAAATTTAGATTTGAAGGAAGAGGATTTTACACACAATAATTTTAGTATATGTCCTTCCTCATAAGTGTAATTTGGATCCAATCCTCTTTTACAATATACAGATATGATCAGTTGTTTTTGTGTAGAGGAACAAATTGAGATTGCTTTCTTCCTGGGTCTTCTTTGAAATAGAAGACTGCTAAAAGCATTTTAGTGAAGGGGAAAACAATTTTGTCTATGTTTGAAATTTTGTGGAAATTATTTCAAAATGCATATTAGGAAGAAGAAACACAGAAGAATTAGCAAGGAACGATGTAAGTAGGAAAGAAAGTTATAGGGAAAAGGAAATGCTTTGTGCTGATGGAATTTATAGAGTAAACTTTGTCTAAGAATTGTGGCAAAATAGGGACAAAAACTGGGAAGCTCAAAAAAAAATGGTCATGAAGTGTATGAGTTGGCCTTAACAAGTATATGAGAGATAGAATTTATGGAAGGTTGATGTGTTTGTGATTAAGTTCACTGTAAAATTTTCTAAGGTCATGATTCAATGTACAGATGCCCCCACCTGACCTCTCTTTCTCCTTTCACATGAGAACACGGCAGACCATCCAGGAAAATGTTCCTTCTGGCAATGAGGGACCATTCAAAGCCAAATCACAGAGCTGTTAATCAGCCAAGTCTTCACAGAAAACTATTCAGAGACAAATAGTTTGGAGGAAAAGGATTCAGTCTAGATAGGGAAAGTGTCAGACTCCCTATGTAGTCATTCATGCCAGCTCTTCCCAAAAGTATCTAAAGCAGAGACATTGTAAAGAAGGACTGTGACTTCTGACCTCTGCCAGATTCACATGTTTCAAATCCTTCTTTAGACCATCTTTTCTGTAAAAACCTCCAAATTATATAAGCTCAAAGAAGATGATTTTAGAACTCACTTTCTAACACCTCCTCCTTTCCATTAAGACACTTGTCTGCTGCTCATTATGCTTGTCTTTTTAATCGGCACATAGGATTTGTGGCAGAGACCATTTCCCTTGAACTCCTAGAACTGGGGCTTTTTGCTCTAACATTTCAATTTCACAAAGAATTTGTTTTTCAATACTGGGGTCTCACTCCTTCCAGATGGGTGGCTCTACCACTTGAGCCACACCTCCAGTTACTTTTACCTTTTTTAAAAAAGTTGAGACAGACTCCTGAATTTTTTGCCTGAGCTAGCCTCAAACCACAATCCTCTTAATTTCCAACTTCTGAGTATCTGGGACTACAGGGCTTGAGCTACCAGACCTGGAGTGCTAAGTAACTATTAGTGGCTACTAACTTTTGTCAGATGCTTTTCCTGTGTCAGTTCATATGATTATATAATGTTTTGCCTTTAGCATATGGATTACATTGTTTTTCATATATCAAACCATCCTTGCATACTTGGAATGATTCCCATTAGTCATGATGTATATATAATACCTTAAAATAAATTGTTGATTTATATTACATAGCATTTTATAAATGACCCTGTACTTATTCTCAGTGTTTAATTTTCCTTTTTATATTGTTCTTGTCTGGCTTCTATATCAGGGTAATAATGACTGTCCCCAAAATAATTTGCAAGTGTCCTTTCCTCCTTTGTTTTCTGAAAGTCCTTAACTAGAGTTGCTGTTTTCTTTAAACTCTTGGTCACATCTGAGAGTGAAATCATCTTGGCCTGAGATTTCTCTTACAAGGTATTATTTTTAAATTAGCATTCAAATTCCTTAATAACATAGAACTATTCAAATGATCCACAGTAGACATTTGGAATCTGCACATATATAGTTCCAAGGAGACCACCATTGAGGAAAAACTGAATGCTGCGGATGAAGGGAGTTCAGTACTCTAAAATCAATTAAATTTACCTGTGCTATATGTTCAGGAGGTCTGAGCATCCATAAATTGAAGCCATATGGAGTATAATATTACTGCTGCACACATTAATGCTGCTTTCCAAAATCTAGATCTTTTTATATTTTTTTTTATTTTTATTTTTGGATCCGGTCATGGGGCCTAAACTCTGGGCCTGGGCACTGTCCCTTGGCTCTTCAGATCAAGACTAGCGCTCTACCACTTGAGCCACAGTGCCACTTCCGGCTTTTTTCTTTTTGCTTATGTGGTGCTGAGGAATCGAACCCAGGGCCTCTTGCATGCAAGGCAAGCACTCTACCACTGAGCCACCTTCCCAGCCCCAAAATCAAGATTTTATTTCAGGTTCTTCATCTTTTTTTTTTTTTTTTAGTTTAATTACATGGGCAGGATAATGAGTACATTTCTTACCAAGCATTACAGCCTCCTCCTTTGTTTACCCTTCACATCCCTTCCCAGCCTCCCCCCTCCCACCCCAATCCCAATCCCACCCCAATCCCAATCCTTCTCTTTCCCCCCCTTCACCCCTCCCTCCCCCCCCCCCCCCCCCCCCCGCACCGACGTTGTAAAGCTCGTTTTGGACATGACAACTTGTACTTCTCATTGTTGCAACAGGTCCACCTGTATCCTTAAACAACTGGTTTTTCCCCATCTCCTCCATAAGTTATACTGACATCAAATATAGTGAAAGCAGGGGTTACACTGTGGGGGAGGGACATACAAAGCAACAAAGAAATAATCTTATAAATGTATTAGAAACACATGCATGAAAGAAAAAAACATTAAGATACATATCTAAGGGTTCATTTTCCTGACATCACATTATCTGACCTTTTCCACTTGACTCGTACATATACTAGATATTGCTTATAAGTGAAACCATGGGACCTATGTTTCTTTGGGCCTGGCTTACTTCACTTAATATAATTTTTTCCAAGTTTTTCCATTTCCTAACAAATGGGGCAATGTCATTCTTTCTGATGGAGGCATAGAATTCCATTGTGTATATATACCACATTTTCTTGATCCATTCATCTACTGAGGGGCATCTGGGTTGGTTCCATATCATAGCTATGGTAAATAATGCTGCAATAAACATAGTTGTGCTGGTAGCTTTAGTGTGGTCTTGTTTGTGAACATTTGGGTAAATGCCCAAAAGTGGGATTGCTGGGTCATAGGGGAGTTCTATATGAAGTCTTTTGAGGAACCTCCATACTGCTTTCCAAAGTGGTTGAACAAGTTTACATTCCCACCAACAATGAAGTAAGGTTCCTTTCTGTCCTCATCCTCTCCAGCATCTGTTGTTGTTAGAGTTCTTGATTTTTGCCGCTCTAACTGGAGTGAGGTGATATCTCAATGTTGTTTTGATTTGCATTTCTTTTATGGCTAGGGATGTTGAACATTTCTTCATGTGTCTATTGGCCATCCTTCTTTCTTCTTCAGAGAAATTTCTCTTTAAGTCTTTCACCCACTTATTTATTGGGCAGTTGTTTCTTTGAGGATTTGTTGTTGGGGGGTTTAATTTTTTGAGTTCCAAGTATATTTTAGATATGAGACCCTTGTCTGTTGTATGGCTAGTAAAGATCTTCTCCCAATCCGTGGGCTTTCTATTGATCTTGCTAGCTATGTCATTTGCCCTGCAGAAGCTCTGCAACTTTATGCAATCCCATTTGTCCAACCTTTCTTTGATTTGTTGTGTTTCCGGGTCTCTATTCAGAAATTTTCGGCCTGAGCCAAGGAGACCTAGGGTTTCTCCTATTCCATCCTGTAATGTTTTCAGAGTGAGGTTCTTCATCTTAAATACTGAGGATACTTACCATTTTCCCCCACAACACTGCCCAATGGTAAATGTTAAAGACATGCTGCTTTTCAACAAACCTAAATTTCTACTTTATCATTTAAAATTAAAGCCGGGTACCAGTGGCTCATATCTGCAATGCTAACAACTCAGAAGTCTCAGATCTGAGGATTATGGTTCAAAACCAGCCCAGGCAAATAAATCTGAGAGACTCATCTGCAGTTAACCAGCAAAAAGTCAGAAGTAGAGACATGGCTCAAATGGTAGAGTACCAACCTCGAGCAAAAAAGTTAAGGAATAGTGTCCAGGCCCTGAGTTCAAGTCTGAATACTGTCACCAAAAACAAAAATTAATAATTGATTAATTAATTAAACATATTTACTTTTACTCTGCTTTTTGAGCACCCTTTTCTTTGGGGGAGGCAGATTTTCACAAAATTAAGGAAACACTCAGCACAACTAAAGATACAGTGGTTTAAACATAACAGATAATGCAGCACTGCCAAGAGCTCTCTGTATCAACTGAGCTGAGTAATTAATGAACACATGAGAATGCACTCAGAAATCCAATGTATATAAGAAGAGTGAGGGAAGGGGTGGGTAGGGTAGGAATGGGTGAGAATGTTGTCAGGGGTGACATTGATCAAGATATTGTTTTCATAAACTGCTTTGTTAAATAGCAACTCCTTTGTACAACTACTTTAAGATAATAATAAACAGAAATTGAAAAAATAAAAAAAATTGATTTATTTAACATTTATCTTTTGACCCTATTTGGCCCAGACTGGATGTAATAAATCTGGGTGTGTGTTGGGTTTTCCATAGCAGGGCAGTGGGGGCCTGTGTTGTTGGAGGAATTTGTCTAGGATGTGGGATTGACTACAAGAGCTTTAGTAAGGTACTGATGTGTTTCTGTCCTCTCTTTGTGGGCTTTGTTAGAGGTTTGTCAGGTTTTAAAGTCCTTTTTTTTTTTAAAAACAATCTGCTTTTTGTTTCAGTGATATTATTATTATTATTATTATTTTGTCGGTCGTGGGGCCTGAACTCTAGGTCTGGGCGCTGTCCTCAGATCTTCAGATCAAGGCTAGAGCTCTACCCCTTGAGCCACAGCGCCACTTCCAGCTTTTTCTGCTTATGTGGTGCTGAGGAATTTAACCCAGGGCCTCATACATGCAAGGCAGGCACTGTACCACTGAGCCACCTTCCTAGCCCCTGTTTCAGTGATTTGTCTCAGAATCTTTTCTGTTACCAAATTCATAGATGGCTTGTTACATAGGCATGAATTATGAGCCTTGAACTTACTTAGCAAGCACCCTACCACCAGGCCTCCCTGCCTTTTTTGCTTTTGTTATTTTCATTCTTGTACTTTTTCGCTCTTGGTGGTCTCAGACTGCAGTCTTTCTATCTATGCCTCTCATAGGGCTGGTTTTACAGGTGTGAGCCACCACAACAGGCTAGATCTTTGAAGAAGGGTCTAATTAACTTTTTGCCCTGAGATAGCTCCAAATAGCTATTTTATCTCTGTCTGTTAAATTGTGGGGATTGCAGGTGTGATACACCATTCCCAGCCCAATTATATCTTTTTCACTTCTTTCCTTCTGTTTGCTTTTAAGGATTCTTTTTTTCCTCTTTCTTCAATTTCTTGAAACATTTTCACCTTTCCTAATGTAGTCATTTCATGTTATAGTTTCCCCTTGCAGCAGGAATTTAGTTACGTTCCACAAATTCTGATATGTTGTATTTTTATTTTGATCCAATTTAATGTGCTTTTTATTTCTCATGAGACTTCTTTTTATGACCTTCAAATTATTTAGAAATGTCCTGTTTCATTTACCAGGGGTTGAAGATTTTCTCATCATTTTTTTTGTTTGTTTGTTTGATTCCATCTAGTCACAGGATACTGTCCGTAAGATCTCAGTTCCCTCCAGTTTGTTGAGGTTTATTTCAGGACACGGGCAGGGTCAGTTTTGACACATGGCCTGTGAGTCTTTGAAGAGAAATGAGTATCCTGCTGTTGTTTGATGGAGTATGTTTTTGTTTTTTCAAATGTTGATTTCTAAATAACACTTGTTTAATGATGTTATTCAATCTTATGTTCTCATTGCCTTTCTTCTAGTTATTTTGTCTGTTGTTGAGAGTATTGAAGTCTCCAACTGTAATTGTAGATTTGTTAATTTCTCTTATCATTTTTGTTCAGCTCTATTTGTTTTGCATGTATACACTGCATGTTTAGTGAGAATGTGTTTAGGAATGCTGTTTTCTCAGTGTGTGCACCAAGACAACGCTGTACTCAAGGTGATACAATGAAGGCTTCATTTCAAATGGTCTTAGTCCTTTGGAAGGCCCCAAGAACTTGGTGGCAGTTAAGGGGAAAAGTTCTTTCTTTCCCTATATCTTTTTTGTTCAGAAAAAAATCTGTTAGCTATGTAGAGTGGGGTTTTTTGATTGTTTGTTTTGTCAGTCCTAGGGCTTGAACTCTGGGCCTGGTCACTGTTCCTGAGTTTCTTTTGCTCAAGGCTAGCACTCTACCACTTTACCACTTGAGTCACAGTGCCAATTCTGCCTTTTTTGGTAGTTTATTGGAGAGAAGAGCCTCAGGAACTTTTCTGCCTGGGCTGGCTTCAAACAGTGATCCTCAGATCTCTGCCTCCTGAGTAGCTAGGATTACAGGCGTGAGCCATTGGCACCCAGTTAGTGTTTTTAAAAATTGTGTTCTTTTCAAGGGTGTTTACAAAGTCTCTTAATTTTCTGAGAATGTCTTTATTTCACTTTCTTAATGAGATATTTTCACTAGGTATATAATTCAATGAGAGTTCTTTGAAAGCTTAAAAAATATTGTGCCACATTCTTTGTGTGCGTGTGTGTATACACACAGTTTATGTATTATATGTGTGTATTTATATATGTGTATAATTTATATATGTATATATGTGTATGTGGTGTGTATATATATGTGATATATATATATGTTCTAGACTGGCATGACTTTTCCTCCTCAGGCTGACCTGGAAATGTGATCTTCCCAATCTCAGTTTCCCATGTAGCTTGGGTGTGCATCATTGAACCCAGCAATGGGGTAAGAAAGGGGTCTTGGAAACTCAGCCTCTATTGAGGCTGGTGTTCTTGTTCTCAGCCCTTGTTCTCAGCCTCTCAAATGGTTTAGATTACAGCTAGTGCCTAGCTGTTATGGTATCTGGTAAGAAATCTGTTTTTCTGTTAATAAGCGTCATTTTTTCTCTCTCTTTTCTTTTCTTTTTCCTTTTCTTTTCTCTCTGCCAGTCCTAGGGCTTGAACTTGGCCCGAGTGCTATCCCTAAGCCTCTTTGTGCTCAAGGCAGGTATTCTACCACTTGAGCCCCAGTGCCACTTCTGGCTTTTTCAGAGTAGTTTATTGGATATAAGAGTCTCATAGGCTTTTCTGCCCAGGCTGGCTTTGAATCATGTTTCTCAGATCTCAGCCTCCTGAGTGGAGTTGGCATCACATTTTATATGCCTACTTTAAGGAATTTTTTCTTCAAAGTATTTAGTTTTCAAAGTTTATCAATGATCATCTTGATATATATTTCTTTGAATTTAACATACTTAACACCTTAGCTTCTTGATCAATACTCATATGTTTCATCCAAGGAGGGGAATTCCCACGACGGGAAATTAGATCTTTTCTTCTAGCTCCACAGGCTCCTTCTATTGTTTTCTTTTTTTTTTTTTTGGTCGTGGGGCTTGAACTCTGGGCTTGGGCGCTGTCCCTCAGCTCTTCAGCTCAAGGCAAACGCTCTACCACTTGAGCTACAGCGCCACTTCCGGTTTTCTGGTGGTTTATTGGAGATAGGAGTCTCACGGTCTCTCTTGCCCGGGCTGGCTTTGAACCGCGATCCTCAGATCTCAGCCTCCTGAGTAGCTAGGATTATAGGCGTGAGCCACCAGCGCCCGGCTTATTGTTTTCTTTATTCAGTCTGTCTATGTGTGCTTGAGTGTGAGTGTGTGTGTGTGTGTTTCAGATGAGGTAGTTTTCAGTTCTCTGTCTTCAAGTTCACTGATGTGATGCTCGCTCTTCTTCATTCTCCTCTTGATTTTATACATTGTAATCTTATTTCATTTAATGCAGTTATACAGTTTGTTTATTACTTGTATCTTCACTGAGATTTTCTCTGTTTTCATTTATTTATACTTGCTCTTGCTCAAACCTTTTTATAATGGCTGCTTTAAAATCTTGCTCAGATCATTCTATCCCATGTGTCGCTTGTGGCTTTTGTTTATGTTTTTAAATTTCAGGTTGTGATTTTCCTGGTTCTCTACCTGGGACTGAGTAGTCCCACGGAATCCCACTTGCCTTGAGGAAGCTGCCATTGTTTGATCTGTCACCCCTCCCCCAAATGGAACAATCACTCTCCTGGCCCATACATCCTCCCACAAGGAAGCCAGATGCTGAGCTGTCAGCTGACTGAAGGTTCTCTATTCTTATTAGGAGACATTTTGTCCAAATGTACACATGAACTTCCTTCTACTTTGGTGCATGTGTCCTATAAAATTTGTTTCAGACATAATTTTCAGCTTCTACTTTCCAGGATGGATTCAGGTCATCATTTCTAATTCCATTTGCCTCCACAGGTAGGGAATGGGGTCTCTTGAGGCTGTATGATGAGGGTATGTGCAGTGAGGTGCCCTGTGCAAGCATCAGGAGGGACCTGCTGACATATGAGCTTGGTGTACACTGCAGATGCTGGCCTAGCTGCATCCTGCCTCCTTTCTGAGAGTAATGTGGTAATCAACCAGTGCCACAGGTGTGGATAGTGACTCTGAACCTGTAGCAGATGTAGGCCAAAGACGGTGGGGTCCTCCCCTCTGTGCCCATTGCAGTCTCCCATGTAGAGGAAATTCTCGGTAGAGATCAGTGGTTGAGACTGTTGAGATCAGTGCTCTGAAATTCTGAGAGCTGAGGTTTGGCTATGGCTTGAGTATCTCTCCCAAGGCTTCACTTAATCTCCATTTATTTAATCTCAATTTATGCTACTATGGTGTTCAAATATGGTGCTTTTGAGGGGTGATTAGACTAACATGAGGTCATGAAGGTAAAGCCCCAGAGTTGAATGCTCGTAGCTTTATAAGAAGAGGGAGACAAAGTGGTAGACACGTGAAGAGGTTCTCCAGCTCTTATCATGTGATGCATTGTCTTGGGACTCTGCAATCAAGTATGACACTACCAGGTACAGCTCCTTGGCATTGAGTCACAATTGAAAGCCAAAATAAGCCTCTTTTCTTTATAAAGTAGGCTGCTTCAGGTAGTTCATTATGGTATTAAATGGTATTAAACGGACATTAAAGAGACAAAATAAAAGTCAAAGAACTTACTACCATGTTGTTCTTTCAACATTGAAGTCTCTATGGGGCTGGGAAGTTGGCTCAGTGGTAGAGCGCTTGCCTTGCATGCCTGAGGCCCTGGGTTTGATTCCTTAGCACCACATAAGCAAAAAGAAAAAAGTCGGAAGTGGCGCTGTGGCTCAAGTGGTAGAGCGCTAGCCTTGAGCTGAAGAGCTGAGGGACAGTGCCCAGGCCCAGAGTTCAGGCCCCACGACTGGACCAAAAAAAAACAAAAAAACAAAACAAACAAACAAACAAAAAAACCCAAAAAACATTGAAGTCTCTAAATAGGTCTTTCTATTTCTCTCTGCTTTTCAGAGTCTCCTGTTTGTTTTAGACATAATTTTAAAGAATTTTTTAGCTCTGTTTACCAGGAAGGATACAGATAGTAACTTTTTCTGTATCCATCTGGAAGCAGAAATTCATACTTCTTTTAAATTGAACTATCTCTGACTTTCATTAGGTATAATCTCTTCTCCCAAACTCCAATTCTGGGACAATATTATAAGTTTCTACCACCTCAATACCCAAGTTAAAAGTAGGTCTCTTCCCTATCCCGTATTCTTGCTTTGTTCAGAAGGTTATTATTTCTTGAATTCTTTACATGGTTTCCTAACTAGTGTCTACATCGACAGCTCTTTCCCCACAGTCTCTTCTGTCTTGTCACTTGTGGGTGGGTTTATTTATTTTGGACAGTTTATCACTGGCCCATTGGTGATACTCAGATTCCTTATCTTGAGGTTCAAAGCCACCCATCTCATGGGTCATTTTCTCTTTGATGCTGAAATCAAAGGAACCCTCTTTCAGATGCCAAACCTACACTTTACATTTGACCCTGGGCCTTTACTCCTTCTTGTGATTCCAAGCATTGGGGCTTTCACTCAGGGCCTTACTCTTACTTGGTACCTGCACTCAAGAAGAATGCCCTACTACTTGAGCCACAGCTCCAGCTCCACTTCTGTTTTTTTGCTGGTTAGGTGGAGATAAGAGTCTCTTGGATTTGTCTGCCTACCTACAAACCTTGATCTTCAGATCTCATCTTTCTGAGTAGATAGGATTACAGGTGTGAACATCCAACACCTGGCCCTGAGCTTTCAATCTTGTGATTGGAAAACTCTTCCTACCCATGAGGATCAGGCCCATCCCTTCTAGGAAATCTTCCTTGATTACCTAATCAGAGCTGATGCCTTCTTTCCCTGGACAACCAGAGTTATGTATTTACATTTTGTTAAAGGTATTCAGTCCCTGTGGCAGTGTTGAGCCAGATGAGTGGTCCTTGCAGAGTCTCTACTCTTCAGGGCTTCTGAGCTCAGGTCTAGGAGGGAAAGCAGACTCTCCCATGGCTGACAAGATAAGGCTGGCTGGTTTGGGAAAGAGGAGAGGGTTGTGATGCATCTGCTTGCTTCTAGAAGGTACATCAGTACCAGGAGGTACTACCCTGTCTTGTGTCTCTCTAAAGGTCCAGGGAAAGAAGTGGAAGAAATAAAGGCATCATGTCTTGGGGTGATTCTGGAGAATCCAAGTTCCTTTGTCCTAACTACATCTTCCTGATCTTTTGTATGGATGGTGTATTCTCAGAGGCTGCAGGTATGTCTCTGAGGTGGGGGTGGTATGAGGAGACATAAGCCCAGGCTTATGTCTGTTTGCCACTCACTGGTGGAGTATATTGGAAAAATACTTAAATTTGTGGTCCTTGGATTGCTCACCGGCAAGGTAGAGATAACTAATGACAGCGCACTAAAGGATGAACACAGAAAACCTCAAACAGTTTACAGAGGAAGACAAAAGTTCGAGGTGACCTTTTTCAATGTTTTCTACCTGAAGGACAGACGATTACTTGGGAGGATCTTGAGGAATACTCCAAATCAGTCTCTTACTTGCTGAAATTTCTCTTAAAGCTTATGTTTCCGGTTACATTTTGGTGCGTGTTTGCATTCTACGCCATGATAGAGTTTATTATATTATGTGGCTAATATTTCCTCTGTAAAAAATATTTACAATGCTGGGCACTGGTGCTCATGCCTGTAATTCTAGCTACTCAAGAGGCTGAGATCTGGGGACCATGGTTCAAAGCCAGCACTGGCAGAAAAGTCTATGAAACTCTTGTCTCCAATAAACTATACAGAAAAAGCTAGAAGTTGTGGTATGGCTCAAGTGGTAGAGCACTAGCTTTGAGCCAAAGAAGCTTAGGGATAGCACCAAGATCCTGAGTTCAAGGTCTCACACACAAAAAGTTTTTTTTTTTTCAAAACACATACTTGTGGTCTATGAAAAACACTTCTCCATTGTGCCGTTGGCAAAGAGTGGAGTCTCTTGATTGTATAAACATACAGTTTGGTGGAACAGTCCCATGAGCCAAAAAGAGAATACTAGAGACCACAGCATGCAGAAAGTGTGCAGGTCACCCCACCATGTGGGAGCTGGGTGCAGGCCTTGTCCTTTCATTTGCTCAGAATCCATAAATGGATGTTCACAATGTGAGTCCCTCTTCTCACTCGGAAATACTTGCTCCATGTTAGATGTGAGGAATATGAGGGATGTTAAGCATGGAAAGAGAAATCTTGGCTTGGATTTCGTGGGCTATGATCATCAATAAAATAAGGCAAAAAGAGAACTATAATCTAAGGCACTCTATTACTGTAATTAGAGCTTCGTGCATACAGATCTCTCACACCTTCCTTCCCAAATAAAGAAACAGCTTAACATAAATAATGGGGACTGTAGTCTCTTTCGCATGGCATTCAGTGATTGGGTAATTGTGGGAATGACATAGAGTTAATGGATGTTAAGTTCAGAATGTAAGGGAATGAAGACAGAGCAAGAAGAAAGAGAACCACTGTTGTAGCATCGCAATATGAGAAGAACCTTACTGCTCATGTCTTTGTTTCATAAGAGTACACTGAGACCCACAAGTGCTAAGTGATCTGTTTCCTCTCTCTTGCTAATTCTTCCATATTGTCTCTGGGTAACTGAATAAGCTAGAATATGCTACAACATTGTCCACATGTCAAGTTGGCTATGCTCAGCAAAAACAGGTGGAGAACGCCATTTCTGTGAGCTTAGCTGTGTCAAGCCTGTCACTACATGTCATGATGTTTGAATGCCAACAGCAAAGCATGTTTGAAACTAATTTTGTGTGTGTGTGTGCCAATACCGGGGTTGAACTCAGGGCCTCATGCCCTAATTTGCCTATTTTTTTTACTCAAGGTTGTTGCTCTACCACTTGAGCCACAGCGCCACTTCAGGTTTTCTGGTAGTTAATTGGAGGTAAGAGTCTCACAGACTTTCTTGCCCGGGTTGGCTTTTGAACCAAGATCCTCAGAGTAGCTCCTGAGTAGCTAGGACTGCAGGTATGAACCACAGGTGCCTGGTTCCTTTTTATTTATTTGTTTGTGTTTAGTTTTTTATTTGCAGTGCTGGGGGAACCCATCTCGCACATGCTGGGCAAGCACTCTATCACTGAGCTGTTACAGCTCAGCCCTTGAAACCTGTCTTGCGTCCATTCTTTTCTTTCTTTTTTTTTTTTGTTGGTCATGGGGTATGAACTCTGGGCCTGGGTACTGTCCCTCAGTTTTTCAGCTCAAGGCTAGTGCTCTACCACTTGAGCCACAGCACCAATTCTGGCTTTTTTTTTTTGCTTATGTGGTACGGAGAAATCGAACCCATGGCCTCATGCATGCAAGGCAAGCACTTGAAGAAAAGAGTCAAGTGTCTATGGTATAATTAGGAACCAAGTTCTAGGCCATGGGCATATAACTCAGGCTTCAGTTGAAATACACAGGTGCTATTTTTCTCCCAATGTGTTGAATACAACACAATCAGCCAAAGCCATCCTGTCCTTCCTTTTTATCTTCTCCTCCCTCTTACAGAAAGGTAGAACCTGAAGCCACTCGAGGCAAGAGTGGTAACTCGTCTCCCACTAATGCCAGACTGCTTTTCTCCCTTCTTATAGAAAGATAGAAGCTGAGGCCACTGGAGGCAAGGGTGACAACTGCCAGAAGGGCAGGCGTGGGTATAGTGGGACTCTTGCTCTCTGTACTCTGCCCAGTAATTGCTCAGTAAGACAGGTTCCCAGTCACCACTGGAACCTGGCAGCAGGCAGAAGGAGGGACAAGTACACAGGGCAAGTTGCATTCTGCCTGTATTGGGAAGTGGGACTAATCTGGGAAGGAAAGGCAAAGCTAGTTGCCCATCCAGGCAGTCACATGGCAGGAAACGACAGTGCAGCTGGAAATTTCTCTGAAGAAGTAAAATTTTTACCTTTGTATCCAAATAGAGACAAAATACACCACTAAGACACAAGTCACTTGCCAAAGATCATGTTCTTAACCCCTAATTCCTGTTGTCCTCCACTGGAATGCAGCTTGATCTCCAAGCTCTTGTTCAACAGAACCATTCAAAGGACAAGAGAGTGAGGAACACAAGCCCTGGATGTGGCACCTACACCAGAGACAGGGCCCCTTCTTTTGTGGACATCTCTGCCTTCTTGTTGGGACCACCAATGCAGAGAATTCCCTACCTGGCAACCAGCCTGGTAGGAAGTAGGTACAGTCAGTACTCTACCAAGCTGATATATCACAGCCATATATATCTCTGGAATGGGTTCTCCTTAAAGTGCTTTCATAGTTAAAGTCTGAGTGGATGTCACTACAAGCCCACTGTTCAGCGGGTGGACAGGCTCCACTGTCTCCACCACCCAATGGTAGGGAAAGCTTCATTGTCTCTTCTGCCCAATGTTAGATATGTTCCATTGTCTCTACTGTTCAATGGTTTCTTTCTTCTGCCCAATGGTAGGCAGGTCCCATTATTTCCACTATCTAATGGTAGTCAGGTTCCATTGTCTCCATTGTCCCATGGCAGGGAAGACCCTATTGTCCATACTACCCAATGGCAGGGCAAGCTTTGCTGTCTCTTCTGCCCAATGGCAGACAGGTTCCATTGTCTCCATTGTCTAATGGCAGGGCAGGCCCTATTGTCTCTACCACCCAAAGGCAAGTAGTCCTTAGTCCCTGTAAAACTGATTCTTCAAGCCAATTTACAGAAAGAAAACCTATTCATTAATAATCTGTATATGCATATCTTTTATAAGCCTTTACAGGATGCCTACTATAATGCAAGAAGCCACAGAAACAAGAACATTTGTTTCTGATTGTATCTTTTTTTGTGTCTTTTTTTTTTTTAAAGAACTGATAAAAATTAGCACTGTGAAAATATGTTTGAAATGGTAGAAATACTGATGAGGACATGTTTTTGACTATCCTGTTTATTACTGGCCTCAGACACTCAACTCTGTTTCAAAATTGCCTTACACTTCTGAAAATTTTTGTGGGAACTTATTCATTAATGTTACAGAAGTCTTCATGAAATCTTGCTGGAATTTTGTGGGTGTATGACTAATGATTGTGTATTTTCCAACACAGAAGGCTCTGTGACTATGGCTTAACTCTGTCTCAACACTTTCTGTAAGAAGGCTGTGTCCAATCCAAGTTAAGGAAATGACATAGAACTTGAAAATAAGCCACTGGAGTTCTAGACAAATTATGCTCTTGAGTAGAGAGAGTATAGACCTGTACCCAAGATCTCTTGAGATCATTTAACATGCTGGTTGAATCAGTGAGTTATTTTCCTCTATGCCTCAGTTTCCTCATCCATAAAATGAAGATTATAATAGACGCTTGTAGGGTATTGCCTTTGAGCAATGAAAACAATGGACCTTGCCCTGCCACTGGGTCATGGAACATTGGAACCTGTCTTATCACTAGACATGAAGACAAGAAAGCCTGCCCAGCCAATGGGGAGTGGAGACAAAGGGGCCTACTCAATAGAAAACAACCTAGTTGGTAAGAGCTCTTTTGTACCTAAGCTCAGTAGAGGCACAATCATTGTGGGTATAGTACTGGCTCACACTTGACATAAAAAGGGTACACAGTTCTGATTACTTTGCTTGAACAACAAATTCAAATTAGAAAAGTAGAGACTTACAACTTCTTGGAATAGCTCATTTTACCATTTAGGTATGTTCTCGGGCTACCTTTGGGAGATGAGATTCACTTATTTTCATGTTTGCACTCTATTTTGGTATTTTGTTCTGAATTTCAGAGTCCAGAATCAATGATGTAGGTTGGATTACAATCCCGAGATCCTAGAAACTGAGGTGTTGCAAAGTACATAGGAACAAAAGTTCAAAGACCAGATTGAAGCAAAATATGAATCATCAAATATCACAGAATCAAATATCACAGAAGAGAGGAGAAACCTCAAACATGAAACAAATATAAAATTCTACTACTTTCTAGATAAAATTAAACTTTTTTTTTTGTCGGTCGTAGGGCTGGAACTCTGGGCCTGGGCGCTGTCCCTCAGCTCTTCAGCTCAAGGCTAGCACTCTACCACTTGAGCCACAGCACCACTTCTGGTTTTCTGAATGGTTTATTGGAAATAAGAGTCTCATGGACTTTCCTGCCCAGGCTGGCTTTGAACCATGATCCTCAGATCTCAGCCTCCTGAGTAGCTAGGATTACACATGTGAGCCAGTAGTGCCTGGCAAACAAAATTTTAATTGCTTTCTTTAAAAATAAAAAACCTAAATATCCTTGAACAAGGCTCCAACGCCTGTAAAAAACAAACACTTTCAGCAAGTTTTCCAATCATCAATGACTTATCAGTTTATGCAATACAGCTGAGTTTATCAAACTTTAGGTTCTGTCAGAATCACCTGGAAGACCTGTTAAGACACAGACTGCAGGTTGAAGATAGAGCTTAGTGGTAAAAGTGCTTGCCTGGCATGTGTAGAGTCCTGGGTTCAAACTCCAGCACAACAAAACAAAGTAAAACAAAACACAGACTGATGGATTGCTGGACCTACTTCCAGAGTTTCAGCTTCGGTAGAGCTTGGTGGAGCCTAGGATCTGCATTTCTAACAAGTTCTGCGGTGTTGCCATGGCTGCCATTCTGGGGGCCCTATTTTGAGAAGCACTATAATAGGCCATCTCTACTTTTCAATTTTGTGACCTTCTCAGGTATGTGTCTCCTTGCTAACCAGTCCATGGCCTTCTGAAGCCCACCTTTCCTGGCTTTCTCCGCCACCCCTTTCTCTGCCTTTCCCTGCTACCCTTCCATTCTTCATAGGCTGCTGCTCTTTCCTTGAAATTTTACATCATGATCTCTTTCTCTCAGAGGCTTCCTGTATCATTTATACCAGCAGTCTCCCTACCGAGAACTCCTGCTCATGAGCCTCACAGTGGCTGGGTTCACAATCTTGCTCATGACAGTATCCCAAGTGTGCTTGCCATCTACAATGTGCTTACTCAACATGGGTGCCAAAGTATTTCCAACAGATATTTCTCACATGCTAACTAGCAACCAGACAGGGATGCATTGGGAGACAGGAGGCTGGATATCAGGTACTAAAAAACAGTTAGGAATAATATATTCTAATGTTCTATAGCACAGTTGGACCTTGATCCTTCTGTTTATGCTTCTTGCTGTAGTTAGCATGACCAGCACATGCCAGCCCACTACAGTTTACAAAAACCTAGTAGGAAAAAACTAGAAGATGCCAACCACAGAGAAATGTCAACAAGATGGAAATGCTAACTTAATTGGCATATTTTGATCATTAACACATTGTATGGCTGTATTAAAGTACATATAATTATTATGTATCAAATGTACACAAAATTTTTAAAAAAACAGTTTAACATCAAAGAATAGCATATAAACTAGATTCTTCCCCCCTACATGCAACAGTATTATCACCCATCTATTTCTTTTTTTTTTTTGGTCGGTCGTGGGGCCTGAACTCTGGGCCTGGGCGCTGTCCCTCAGCTCTTCAGCTCAAGGCAAGCGCTCTACCACTTGAGCTACAGCGCCACTTCTGGTTTTCTGGTGGTTTATTGGAGATAGGAGTCTCACGGTCGGTCTCTCCTGCCCAGGCTGGCTTTGAACCGTGATCCTCAGATCTCAGCCTCCTGAGTAGCTAGGATTACAGGCGTGAGCCACCAGCGCCCGGCATCCATCTATTTCATATGGCCTCAAGAAACCTAAGGATCATCCGGGAATCTGCCTGTCAGCCCCTAGGTTGTGTTTATTTCAGCTTCTACATCTCAAAGCCACCACCATTACCATTGCCTAGTCCATCTTCCAGTCTCCACCTACATGCATCTCCCATCTGTGCCTCCAATAATCTGGGTACCACACAGCTGTCAACCAAGTCCTCAGGGCCATACCTGCTGTTCATTTTTTTTTGTTTTGTCTTTGTTCTCAGTGCAGAGCACCACCCCTCAGCAGGGCCTTGGGTCTTTCTGATAGTCCCTATTCTTCTTCCAGCAGAAGTTAAAGCTCTCCTCTCCAGCCATGCACACCACACATTACCATCTTATTCCCATCCCCCAGGAAACCTTCCAGTTCCCCCACTAAACAAAACAAGACGGGGTGAGACAGGGCCTCCATTGGGTTCCTGTTGTCCTCTGAATCTGCATACATCTACTACCCTTGTTTGATTAGTCACCTGTGTGCTTCTCCATGACAAGACTCATGTCTACACAGAACTGGGTCCAAGGTCCCACCAGTAACAAATGGTGAAGGATTTGCCAACTGAATTTAATGGGCTAAAATTTATTAGAAATTCTTTTCTTCGCTGTACTGAGGTTTTAAACTCAAAGGCTTTGAATTTATTAGGCAGGCATTTTTAACACTTGGGCCACATCTTTAGCCCTTTTGCTGTAGCTGTTTTTGAGATAGCATCTTGATTTTTACCTAGGTTAGTCTGGACCTTGATCTCTCTATTTATACTTCCTGCTGTAGCTATCATGACTGGCACATGCCACCACAAAGCCTTTTTGTTTGACATGAAGGGTGTCAAAAACTTTTTGTTCAGGGATGGCCTGGAAACATAATCCTCCCAATCTCTGCCTCCCAAGTATCTAGTGGTATGGCCATGAGCCACAGTGCCTCGGTCTTAAATTACTTAGGAACTACTTTAAAATAATTACTTTTCTGTGTTGATAAGTAATGGTTATGTCTGAGGGCACACCGACTGGACAGACATACAAGAGAACATTCTAGAATTATGGAAATACCCTTTACCTTGTTGTGAGAGGAGATTAAGGGAGGACGGACACAGATAAACATGCATCAGCTGGATAGGAAGAATTGTACGTTTTATGGATCTAATACTGTTTTATTGTGAAATACTGTACAGAGGGGTTAAAATTACATGGATATAATGCTTTTAATGAAAGCAAATGTAAGGCTAGGGAGGTAGCTGAATGGTAGAGTATGTGTTCTGCCATGAGTTGCAATTCCCAGCACTATCAAAAACACAAAACAAATAAACCAGCAACAAATTGCAATAAATGTTAAAAATATTGCATAATTCATATGGGATTACAAAAACTAATAGGAGCTAAAATAAGTCACATGGGATGTAATGATAGGACTCAACCAGTGGTGGTCTGAGTGTTCAGTGCTGTCTAAATGCCTATGTTGGTAGTCATTTCCCACAGCAATTGTAATAGGGGTGGGAGCTGCTAGAAATGATAAGCTCCCTATGGGCTTGGTACCCTTATTAAAGAGGCCCAAGGGAACTTCTTTGCCCCTTGTGCCACGCGAAGACACAATGGCAGGTGCCATCCATGAAGTAAAAAGTGAGCCCTCACCAGACTCAGAATCTGCTGGTGCTTTGACCTTGCATTTGCCGGGCTCCTAAACTGTGAACAATGAAATTCTGTTGCTTATAAAATACCATCTAAAGATTTTTGTTACAAGTTCTGGAATGGACTAATATATGACCAAAGGCATAAAAACTCTTTAAGATGTTATTTTCTAAAGATCCAGAATTTCAAACATAGGAAGTAATACTTCAAATTTTTTTATTCTGAAAATGTTTTAGATTAACTGTGCCTTACTTAAAATGTGAGGCATAAGATGTGAGATATTTTTAGGGCAAGATATAATTTCAAAGTCATTCTACACAAAATTACATTTATTTTAAAGCCTCATTTAACAAATTAGGGAGGTTTGAGTTAATGATGTAGAATTAGATTTCAGCACTTAAAATACTTTATACTATACTAACTACAACTGCTGCTTAGCTGGGCCTACATTCTGCTTTTGTTATTGATGTTGTTGTTGTAGTATTTCCCTTGTGCCAGTACTGGGGCTTGAACTCAAGGTCTATGTGCCACCCCTTAGCTTTTTCAACCAAGATGGGCATTCTACAACTTGAGCCACACCTCCCTTTGGCAGAAGTTGATTGGAGGTAAGAATCTCATAGATTTTACTACTGCCTGGGCTGGCTTTTATCTATGAACCTCAGATCTCAGCCTCCTGGGTAGCTAGGATTACAGAGACCAGTCACTGGTGCTTGGCTTGCATTGTTTTTAATACCCTTTTCCTTGCACTGTGCAAACAGGGCTCAGAGTGGATTGTACCATGTGGAGGATGCCCTCACAGCCCTGATAAATAAGATGCCCAGCTATAGTGACCTGGTGGGAGAGAAAGTTCCATGCCTGTCATGAAATTTAGGAGTATTGTGAAAATTGAGGCTCACGATTCATTTTCTAACCAATAGGGGAAAAGGAGATGGTTTAGGATCTTTTGTCCTGTGTTTTACTTCTCAAAGAAGGGGTCCAAATGTTCCCTAACAGGCCTGAGGGCTGGGTTGATGCACTGTTGTAACTGGTTAGCAGTCCCTTGGGCCAGGCAAAAGCAATTTTTAAACACAGTAATTAAAACATTTTCCAGGTAGGATGAAAAACACCCAAGGGACGCTGTGTGCCTCCAAAATAATGAGCTCCACACAGCCACTTGGCACTAAACAGAGCCTTTCCACACTTCAGATGAAAGCCACTGCCTTCAGCTCTTCGAAGGTGCTTTTTCTGACTAAAATAATATCTGTTTTGATTCTGTTTTAGGACAGTTTCTAGTCAGCTTCATTTTCCTTGTTTGTGACACTGGCATTTTGACACTCAAAAAAATCAAGGGAAAGAAAGCCTGTAGACCTCTAATTCACTAATTTAATGGGGAGATGCCGTTGTGGACATTGCCGTGGCCATTTTTTGTTTGCTTGTTTGTTTTTGTGGTACTGAGGCTTGAACTCAGGGCCTGGGAGCTGTCCTTTAGTTTGTTTTTTTACTCAAGGGTGGTACTCTACCACTGGAGTCATAGCTCCACTTCCGACGTTTTGCTGGTTAATTGGAAATAAGTCTCACGGGCTTTACTGCCCAGGCTGGCTTTGAACCTCAATCCTCAGATCCCAACCTCCCTGAGTAGCTACGGAGGTGTGAGCCACCAACTTGCCAAATGAGAATTCTATCCCTTCAACTGACAGGGTCGCAAAGGCCAGACGCACCCCCTCCCTCCCCATCCAGTTTGCCTAAAAGGAGCAAAGCATCGTCAGGGGAGAGGGGGGGGCTGTCCAAATGGGGAAACTGAGGCAGCTAACCAGTAACCCGGAAACCAAGGTCCGCAGGAGATGTACTACTTAGTCCTACCCTGGCGCACTCTATCGCTTTTGTGAAGTATCTAGCAAAGGAAACGATTGGATAAAGTTGCCCCGCACTGGGTGATGAGATGGGGGTGAGACGGGGTGGGGTGGGATGGACGACTGTCAGAGATGGTGGTGGTGGTAGTGATGGTGGTGATGGTGATGGTGGTGACTGTGACGCTCTGCCGGCTCCTCTCCCGCTTCTCCATTGACTGCCCGTCCTCTCCGCCGTCCCCGCGTGGCCTCTGCCCAGAGAAACAGGACTTGCACCCAAGCCGCAGGCACGTCCGCTGGCTCGGGGCTGCGGTGCCCGGCGAGCCGACGCCCCCGCCTGCGCGCCCTGCGTCCCGCTCCGCGCCCGCCGCTCTCCGCCCTGCGCCCTGCGCCCCGGCGCCGCCCCAGTGCCCAGGGACGCGCCGCGGGAGGGTCCGGCGGGCCCTGCCTCCGGCCGGGAAGCGCCTGCGCTCCGCTCGGGGTCCCGGCCACCCCCCTGAATCCCCGGCCCCGACACCCGTCACTTACGCCTGAGCTGGGCCCGCGCGCCCGGCCGCCTAACACAAAGGCTGCGCGGCCGCCGGCTGTTCCCCGAGCCGCGGCTGCTGGGGACCCGGAGGAGGATGGAGAAGGCGGGGAGAAAGGAGAGGACGGGGGGGGGGGGGGGGGCGGGGGGAGAGGAGGAGGAAGGGAGGAAGAGGGGAGGCGGTGAGGGGCGGGGGGAGGGGCCCGAGGTGTCAGCCACCCGCGGCAGCGCCCCGAACCCTCGCCCTCTTCCCGGGGCGCAATCCTCCCCCGTGCTTCTCCCTGCAAACCTCCCCGGGAGTCGAGGTACCGCCCCCCGGGGGCGGGATAGGAAGCCGAGGAAGCGCGGGAGCCAGGGGAGGCAAGTGTGTGTGTGTGTGTGTGTGTGTGTGTGTGTGTGTGTGTGTGCACGCGCGCCATCTTAATCGTATCGGCTCCACCCACCCCCGTGTCCGCGAAAGATCCTTAGGAAACCGCAGAGCCTCCGCGTCGCGCCCAGATCCTCTCCCACAGCCCGTACCTCTCTCCTCCAGGCCACCCAACCCATTCTGGAGCGGGAACTAATGCAGTACCCTGAGACCCCGGGCGAGGGGCGCAGAGGCACGCCAAGAGGAGGTGGGGCGCGAGCCTTTGGAGAGGGGACGGGTCTCCTACCTGTTCTGTCCCAGCCCCAAGGACCTAGCCCAACCAGGCCAAGGTTGAGGAGTGGGTTGGTGCTGGCTGCCTTGAAGTGGGAGCCTGGCTCTTTACCTGGCTCAGACATGTGCGTCCTGGTATAAAGAGTTGGTTTTATTATGGAATTTACAAAAATAAACAAAATAGCATAATGATCCACAAGAGCTCCTCTCCAGCTTGAAGGATTGTCGATATCCTCCCCCCCACCCCCCCATGCTGTCGCTACTCCTGTCTGTACCCATCAAAGAGGCTAAGGACTTGTTTTTCCAAAACATAATGATGGTCATTTGGGGGCTTTATAAAATTACCTCCCTGTAATTGATTACTTTTCAACAAATGGTCGTTACTGCAGGTCTCTGTCGCTTGGCTTTAGTGGGGAGATGAATTTCCATGAAGGTGGTGGTAGTGGGCACGGGTTCTGTACAGTCACTGTATGGCTTCAAGGTCCCAGACCTCCTCACAGTTTTGACGATAGCCTATCACTCCAGAAAAGCACCCAGGTACAAGATCGAGTTAAATTCCAAAGGTTCCTATCCGATTCTTTCCTAGGCAAGGTTAGAAGTGCAGGTTAGAAATATGGAGGTAGGTTGTGGTGTTTCTTGCAGTCCCGTGGACTCCTGTGGGTGGGGGCCAGAGGATTCTGCTGCTCTGGCGCCCGCTAGGAGAACCAGGCTTCCTACCAATTTTTTCTTGAAGTTTGGGGAATGAGGAAACTAATGCTAGACTGCTGGGCCTTATTCTGCAGTTGTATCCAGCTATAACCCTCAGCTGCATCTCAAGAGAATAGCCTTTTAGAATAAAGACGCTTGGGCTGTGCAAAAGGGCACTTGAATCCATGATGTAACTGAACCCCCCCATCTCCCCAGCCCCCCTTCCCCCCCCTCTCCCGCCCCCGGCCCCTTTGGGAGCAGGGTTAAGAGGTACCATGGCAGAGAGGTCAAGATGAAGGCTCTAGATAGACTACTTGCTGTTCTAACCCTTCACGTCTTGCTAGCTATATGACTTCGGGCAAGTCATTTGGCATATCTGTGCTCCAGTTTCCTCAGTAGGAAAAAAAAGGGGGTTAATGTAAATAGAAACTGCCCATTGGGACTGCCAGGCACGTATGCATGTATAGTAAAGATGCTCCAAGCTCACGCTTCTAACGGGGAGAAACACCATGATTTAAGCTCAAAGAATTCATTGCTCCAAACAACCCTCACAGTCCTCCTTTGAGCTGACAGAAGGGGCCCATGTGTGCTTTCTGCTGCTGCAGCAGAAGCAGGATGTACTGCTTCTGAGAAGACCCCAAATAGTTCTTCTCTTTTTGCAGAGGCTGGGAGGGAGGCACAGAGGTTTATTGTCAGGCCTCCACAGAATCCCTCAGTACCATGCGATTCCTTCCTGTCACAGGTTCAGGAAACAATCTCAAAGGGGTTGAAGGGATGTGCTCTCTCTATCCTAAACTGTCTTCTGTTACTGAAACATGTGCCCTCCTCTGTATTCTGTTAGCTGTCCCTCTTGATTTCTCTGTGAGCTTTCCAGTTTAGCTTCTTGCACCTGAGATCCAGACCCACCTTGCATTGGTGGTTAGAGCTTTCAGTGTCTGGATGTGTTTGTCAGTCAGTCTATCCAGACCATAAATGGGTTGAGCTGGAATTGTCATCAAGAGTTTCAATAGTCCTCATGAGTTCCACTGTACCCTTATCCAGTGATTAAACAATGGATCTAACAGTGCTTGTATAATGAGTACACTGACAACAAACCATCTCCCAAGGGAACACAGCCAGCCACGTTACCATTGCTGTGTCCTTAGCCAGCCCAACAGCTAGCACAGGTGATTCAAACAGGTGACTCACCCATCCACCTGTGAAATGGAAAGCAAGGTCTCCTACCTAGTATAGTTCAGGACTTCACTGACCATTTTCTGAAGAGAACCATTATGTAAGCTTCTCATTATTATGGCAAAATACTCAAGAAAATACATTTTCTCAGGCATTTGGAAAGATGATTTGGGGCTCAGGGTTTCAGCAGTATCAGCGCATGGTCAGTTGCCTCTGTGGCTTTTGGGCCTTTGGCACCCCAGTGCATCATGATGAGGAGCAAGTAGAGAAGCAAAGCTGCTCACCTCAGAGTGGTCAGGAAGCAGAGAGAGAGAGAGAGGAAGGGGCTAGGGCCCAGAGTTTCCTTCAAGTACACACCCACAATAATCTTAACTTCCTCCAATTAGGTCCCACTGACTAAAAGCCCTACCCCAACAGCGCCATCAGCTGAGGACCAAGCCTTTAGCATATGGGTCTTTGGGAGATGTTTAAGATCCAGCATGTCAGTGACTCACATCTGTAATCCCAGCTACTCAGGAAACTGAGATATTAGAATTATGCATCAAAGCCAACCAAGGCCAAAAAAAAATCTGTTGGCTTTTTCTAACTTTGGCAATTCATATATTTTATGAGTAAAATTCTTTTTTTTCTTTTTCATTTTTTATTGTGAAAATACCATACAGAGGGGTTACAATTACACAATTACACGGGCAAGATAATGAGTACATTTCTTATCAAGCATTGTTGCCTCCTCCTGTTTCCCCTTTCCATCCCTTCCCATCTCTCACCCACCCTCTTCCCCCTCCCCACTCCCCCCCCCCAAAGTTGTAAAGTTCGTTTTTCGACATAAGGACTTGTACATCTCATTGTTGCAATGGGTCCACCTGTATCCCTATTTAAACAATTTGTTTTTGCCCTTCCCCTCCACAAATTATACCAACATCAAATACAGTGAAAGCAGGGGTTATACCATAGGGGAGAGACATATAAAGCAACAAAGAAATCATCTTATAAATATGTTAGAAACAACGGTATGAAAGAAAAAAAATTTGAATACTTATCTTCGGGTGAGAATCTTATCTCTTAATAACCAGTGAAAAACTGGTAGTGAAGTTATGGCTCAAGTGGTAACAGGAGTAACAATGAACATGAGTGGAAAAACTAAGGGACAGTACTAGGCCATGAGTTCTAGTACCAGCACAACTCTCTCTCTCTCTCTCTCTCCTCTCTCTCTCTCTCTCTCTCTCTCTCTCTCAAATATGATCAGGCCTGCAAATAACCCTCCTTTCTTTTCTCTCCCTACCATCTCATTTCCTCCCCTCCCCCATTACTTCCCTCTTTTGAAGCCTTTGTCTCACAATTTCAATTTCTGTGTCATAATGTACATACACTGACAGTTTAAAATCTTTGGATGTGCTTTGCTGTATCAATTAGGGAAGATATAGGTGAATAAAATCATTTTGTAGAATGAGATAAACAATGAAATACAGTGTCTACTTCTATTCAAAAGAAAAGTGGCAAATTATAAGTCTCCCTACAGAACACAGAATGTCTTAGTTATACTCAGACCTTCTGATTCTCCTTTTTTTAACCAAAGAGCTCTAGTAATGGGTTAAAACGAAGCCTGACAAAGGACATTATTAGCATCCATTTGTTCTTTGTGGACAATCTGACATTATGATCCAGCTCTGACAGAAAGAACTCTATAAACTATTAAAATGACAAAGAACTTTCGTCTCCATAAAGAAATAGAGTTTGGTTAGCTAAATGGAAGAGCATACAAATGTAAGAGGACAGCTTGCCGTGATGAATGAGTCTGATGGCTATAAAGATCAACTTACAGAAGATTAATAGAAGGAGAGATGTATAATATCTGGGCTTCCAGCTGTTGAGCAGTGCTAAACTTATTGACATTGAAGATAAGCTCAGATAAAAGAAATTCAGTCCAAATGGAGAGAAAATACTTTAAAATAAGCCTAATGCTAGCAACTAAATTAAGGCAGTAAATATATCTGTGGTTCCGGCTCATTTACTATTATAGAGACTACAGATCATTATAATGAACAGCAGATTATTAACCACAAAGTGCCCTATGCATCATGAGGAATTTAAGCCACTTGCTCTTCCACATCAAAGGAAATCCAGTGTCCCAACAACAAAGAACCTTGTGTGCCCTGGTTGGAAACTGAGAGAATTGAGACTGTCATAAGGAGTTGCTTTACAATATGTAGAGGAGAGATCTGTGTCCCCTCCTCAGTGATGGAGATGAGTTCTCTGATTCAGAATGGCTAAAGACAGCTATGAGACATTCCAGGGGGAGATGGAAAAAAGCAGACAGGTTCCATCTGGCTCCTTGGGATACTTACACCACCACTGCCAGTCAATGTCCCCTTTTGGAAGACACTCCTCAGATCCAAGCCCACACATGAAGAGCCACTGGAGAAGTGCTGCTTCCAGATGATTCCAGCACCCAACCTTCAAGATTAAGCCTTCAGCCATTAAGATTTTTTTCCAGATGATACCTCAAAGATGGTAGAAAGCAGACTGGTAATCCCATGTCCCCGGTACGTTGTCTAAATTCCTGATCTTGTGCTGTAATAAATAATAGGAATGTCAAACAAAAAGTTAATATAGTCTAGGTAGAATTTACAATGAAAGAAAAAGCTTTTAGTCTTATCAGGAATCAGTGGGTAATACGCTGAATTTCAAACTATACTCTGCCTTTCTGAGCTCTAAGACATTGGGTAGTCTTTGTACCTACGTCTCCATCTTTAAAAACGAGACAACTTCCTTCACAAGGGTGCTGTGAACAGGGTATCAACATAAAGCTCCAGCCCATGAAGACTCCATGAATGCTGGCCAGTATTCATAGTATCGTGTGACAGAAGCACTTATTCTGTGAAGGTCCAGAAGACTCCTGACCTATGACCGTATCACTAAGTGATTCCTCTGTGTGTGTGTGTGTGTGTGTGTGTGTGTGTGTGTGTGTGTGTGTGTGTGTGTGTGTACTAGGGCTTGAACTTGGGGCCTTCCACTCTTGCATGGCGTTTTTGCTCAAGGCTAGCATTCTACCCTTTGAGACATATCTTCACTTCTGGTTTTTTTGGTTGTTAATTGGAGATGACATTGTCATGAAATTTTCTGTCCAGGCTGGTTTTTACCACAATCCTCACAGTTAATAACAGCTTCCCTTCAATTCAAGTTTTGTAATTTTATTTGGACAATCATCTGCAGGAGGAAATCTACTTCTGTCAGGTCCCTGGCACACACACATACACCACTGCCTAAACTAAACCATATTCAAATCTTCATGAAGCAGGACTTGCCCTACTATGTGCTATGCATTCTGATATTCTGTCATAGTCGATTTTTCAAAATTCACTGAATCAAGTTCACAACCTGCTATCAAGTGATGATTTCTTAAGCTCATGCAATAAATACATTTTATATGGTTTCTGTGATGGTTAAGTTCTTTTTCTATTTTTTATTAAATTTTATTGTAAAGGTGATGTATAGAGGGGTTACAGTTACATGAGTAAGGCGATGAGTACATTTCTTTTTGAACAGTGTTACCCCTCCATCATTTTCTTCCAGTTTTTCTCCTCCTCCTCCTCCCTCCATGTTATAAAATTCATTTCCAACATAGTGTCTAGTGAGTATTACTGTTGAATTGGTTCACCCTTTTGTCCTAATGTTTCTATGATTCCCCTTCCTTCCCCAAATCAGATAAACTTATGTGCAAGACAAGGGTACAGAAATAAAAAACAATGACAGCAGGGAATAAACCAAAGGAGAAAAAAAAGAAAGAAAAAATACAATAACTGAAAACAGTACAATAAAAAAACCTCTTATTTCCATGTCTCGGTGTTCATTTTATATGGTCATTTGTACATAGCTATTGAGCTACTGATCCTCTCCTAAGAATATCCTCCTTTGTTCTTTGTGTGAGAATGCTTAGAGTGCTGTTTAATTAATCGTGTCTAAGTATAATTATTTGTAATAACTAGAATATATCTATAGGAGAAGTGGCACTGTGGCTCAAGTGGTAGAGCATTAGCCTTGAGCTGAAGAGCTCAGGGACAGTGCCCAGGCCAGAGTTCAGGCCCCACAACTGACAAAAAAAAAATAGAATATATCTATAAATCTACGAATTAATCCAATGGATAGTAAAAGACAAATAATTACAGTTGGACCTGATAGTTAATTTCTTGTGTTAACTGGATTGACCATCCACAAAGTATTTTGGGTTTGTGAATGTGTGTGTGTGTGTGTGTGTGTGTGTGTGTGTGTATCTGTAGGTGAGTGTGTTTCTGGAAGAGATTAGCATCAACAGAATAAGTAGAGATGATGACTAGCCCCAGTATCAATGCTCATGTGTATCATCTAATCCATAGAGGTCCCAAGCTGAACAAATAGATAGAGGAAGGGCAGTTGCATTCTCTGTCCACTTGACCTGGGACATGTTTTTACATTGTTTCCCCCTACTTTTTAGAGCTTTGGACTTGGATTGGCTCCAAAGTGGTTTCCAGGTGTCTTGATTATATATGGTAGATCATGGGATTTCTCAGTCTTCATGGTCGCTCTCTTTGTATGAATCTCTATATATTCCACTACTTCTGTTTCCCATAGTCTTGACTAAGACAGATTTCTATCCTAAACATGTTATATTTTACTCTTCTGCTAACTATTTCACATGTTATGTAAATGTACCCCTTCTACGATCCTCAGCCTACTGTCTTCCCTACACTATCACCAATTCTGAGTTCTGAGTCATGTGTCTGTCCTACATAAAGATGCTGGATCTCAGGTGCATTCCTATCATGTCCACAAGCCCTAGCAGCAGTTCTTGTGTGTGTGTGTGTGTGTATACATGCACGCACATGTGCGCACATGCATGTACATGCATCTGCACACACTGAGGCTTTAACTCAGGGCCTGGTCTCTGTCTCTTACCTTTTTCAGTGCTAGGCTGGTGCTTTACCACTTGAGCCACAGCTCCACTTCTGGTGTTTTAGTGGTTAATTGGAGATAAGAGTCCTTTAGATTTGTTTACTCTGGCTGATTTCAATCAATGATCCTCGGATTCAGTTTCTTGAGTAGGGAGGATTACAAGCACAAGCCACACAGACAGTTTTGAGAGATGATAAATTGTCTTGAAATAGGAGGAGCACCAAACTATATTTTACTGCTTATGTTATATGTGTGGGAAGTAGTAGGTTCTCAGATGGTGTATAATTTGATGTTATTGTTGGTGCAGTTTAAGTGTGGGGAAGAGATTTTGTCAGCATCTCTTCTACTGGAGTCTCCAACAAACTTGATCACAGTTGTGAATTTTCACTTGTGTAATAGTTCTTTCTTTCTTTCTTTCTTTCCTTCTTCCTTCCTTCCTTCCTTCCTTCCTTCCTTCCTTCCTTCCTTCCTTCCTTCCTTCCTTCCTTCCTTTCTTTCTCTCTCTCTCTCTCTCTCTCTCTCTCCCTCCCTCCCTCCCTCCCTTCCTCCCTCTCCTTCTTTCCTTCCTTCCTTCCTTCCTTCCTTCCTTCCTTCCTTCCTTCCTTCCTTCCTTCCTTCCTTCCTTCCTTCCTTCCTTCCTTCCCTTGTTTGCTTACTGTCTCTCTGCCTGCCTCTCTCTAGCTCACTTTCTATCTTTGTTCCAGTCTTGGAGCTTGAACTCAGGGCCTGGTCACTGTACCTTAGCTTTTTGGGTCAAGGCTGGCATTCTGTCACTTGATCCATAACTCCATTTCTCATTTTTTAGTGGTTAATTGGAGATAAAGTCTCATGGAATTTCCTTCCTGGGGGTTGGCTTGGAGTCTCAGTCCTCAGATCTCTGCCTCCTGAATGGCTAGGATTATAGGTGTGAGCGACCAGTGCATGGCCAATATCTACCTTTTTTGAGTGCTGCTTTCCCTTTATAACAATAGGACACCTAAAATCAAAATCCAGAAAATGCTTCCCAATTAAAATTTTACATGGCCTGTTGCTGTGTGCCAGCTTTTGTCACTGCATTTTGTTGCTATCCATTATAAATAATGACCATGGGACACATTTTGTAACCAGAGCCATTAATGAACACACCACTGCTCCCATGAAACAAGACACACATCTGCTAATGTTCCTTCATGGAGATTTTTTCCTATCCTGGCTATTTATTTTTTTCCCTATAGAAAGTGGAAATCTTGAGGACATGTAAATTAGAGGTGCTGCTGATCGTTCAGGGACATCTCCACTTGGCTCATGATTCAAAACATTTTCCCTAGGCTTGCAGCTGCTAGATCAATGAAATGAGAGTCTCCTAATTTGTACAAAGTGTCTAATCTTAGTTCCAGACTTCAGAGAGAGGGCTGACCTCCTGTTTCAGGGCAGCAGAGCAATGGGATAGGAGTGGTTTCATGCCACATAGATTGGGACTGTGAACTCAAGATTTATTGGATGAACAACAAACTAAAAGCAAGTAACTTTGGCTCTTTGAGTGTGTTTCCTCATCTGTAAGTTGTGAATAATAACATGTACATATCCCTTATGGATGAGAGCTATAAGACCTCCAGTGACCTTTCTAGAAGCAGATGATAAAATGGAGCTTAGGATATAAGATGTCCAAGGGCTCAGTTATATCTACCTATGAAATAGCCACATGCCTACTCTTCAATATCTTATTTACAGATAGTGGTATTAAAGAACTAATTAGGTTGAAATATGGTCATTAGAGTGGTCTCCAATCCCATATAATGAGTGTCCTTCTACAAAGAAGAACCATCATTTCTTGCTCTTATTTCCTAAACAATTGGAGTCTTATTGAGAAAACTGTCGTCTGTTTTTTTTCATCTCCCTCCTGAACATGAAATGTATCTCCATTTATCTAAGAACACTTTTTATGTTTTTTTACAAGTCCTATTTTGGACTCCTGTTTTATTCTTGATACAATTGTGAATGGAATTATTAACTTAATTTTGAGATTGTTCTTGATAATGTATAGAAATGCAATTGCCTTTTTACACTGCCCCCATATCCCTAAACCTCAGTAACCTCAGTAAATTTGTAATAATACAATTTTTATGTAGAAATTTTTAGGATTTTTTTATTGTGAAAATACCGTACAGAGGTGTTACAATTACATAGGCAAGGTAATGAGTACATTTCTTATCAAGCATTGTCGCCTCCTTCTTTCTTTCCCCTTCCCATCCCTTCCCATCCCTTCCCTTCTCCCACCCACCCCCTCACCTCCACCCCTCGGCAAAGTTGTAAAGTTCGTTTTTTGACAAAATGACTTGTACATCTCATTGTTGCAATGGGCCCGCCTGAATACCTATTTAACTGATTTTTTTTTCCATTCCCCTCCACAAATTATACCAACATCAAATACAGTGAAATTACGGGATATACCATGGGGGATTTAGGATTTTTCTACATACAAGATTATGATGTTTACAAATAAAGACAGTTCTACTTCTTCCAAAAAAATTGTTATCTATTGGGGGTGGGAAGGTGGCTCAGTGGTAGAGCGCTTGCCTTGCATGCCTGAGGCCCTGGGTTCAATTCCTCAGCACCACATAAGCAAAAAGAAAAAAGCCGGAAGTGGCGCTGTGGCTCAAGTGGTAGAGTGCTAACCTTGAGCTGAAGAGCTGAGGGACAGCGCCCAGGCCCAGAGTTCAGGCCCCATGACCGGCCCCCCACCAAAAAAAATTGTTATCTATTCCTATGTTTTCTAGTGTTTTCCTTATGTTTTCTTGAGCAGTTGCAAAATTTCTTACATTAAGATCTTTGATCCATTTGGAATTGATTTGTATACCAGGTGATAGATAGATAGGGGTCTAGTTTCAGTCTTCTACATGTGGATATCCAGTTTTCCCACCACCATTTGCTTGTGTGTGTGTGTGTGTGTGTGTGTGTGTGTGTGTGTGTGTGTGTGCCATTCCTGGGGCTTGAACTCAGGGCCTGGCCACTGTATCTGAGTTTTTATGCTCAAGGCTAGCACTCTACCACTTAAGCGACAGGTCCACTTCTGGTCTTTTGGCTAATTAATTGAATATAAGAGTCTCACAGACTTTCTTGCTCACGCTGGCTTTGAGCCAGGATCCTCAGATCTCAGCTTTCTGAGTATCTAGGATTACAGGAATGAGCCACTGCACCATTTCTTTTTGAAGACACTATTTTCCCCTCCAATATATGTTTCTGTCATCTTTTTGAGGATTAGGTGGTTTTAGGTCTTATTTCAGTTTCTGCTATTCTATTCCTTTTGTCTGTGTGTCTGTGTATCATGCTACTGTGGCTCTAGCTCCATGAGTCCTTGGGCATATGCACAATATTCCCTGTCTCCATTGTACAACAACATCCAGCTTTTTCTGGTAATGCAGCATGAGGTACCCTAAATGGCTAAGGATCAACTTCTAATTTAACAGGAATATTCATTTCCTAGTGACATTGTCATTTTTTTGTGGATCTAAGACAGATAATCTCACTTATTCCAGGATCTAAAGGAGAGAAGCAGAATTTCCTCCAATGATTTCTTAGGTATAATGGAGATCAAGGGCATTGTCACCTCTACCTTTTGAGTCTCAAATCCATGTACTTGGCTTCTGGGGAAACAGCATCAATCATGTACTGAATCAAGCCACCAGCAACTTGGAGAGTCTTGTCTCTCATTTATTGCTATAACTGAGTCTTCAGTAGAGCATTCTAGCTTTCTATTAGTGCCAGTGCTGGTCTTACCTTTATGAACCTCTGTGATTAAAAACATATCCCTTGAAAAAAAAAAACAAAATACAAAAAAAGTCTCCTATTTGGAGTCAACATTGTAACAGATACTGTGGTTATGAATAAAGAAGTCCTAAAACCCCAAGTCTGCAGGTCTGGCAGAGCACCAAAGACAGAGAGGCAAATCCAGACCCATATATAGATGTATCTTTTTGTTGTTGTTGGTCATGTGGCCTGAACTCTGGGCCTGGGCACTGTCCCTCAGTTCTTCAGCTTAAGGCTAGCGCTCTACCACTTGATCCAGAGTGCCACTTCCAGATTTTTCTGCTTATGTGGTGCTGAGGAATGGAACCCAGGGCTTCATGCATGCAAGGCAAGCACTTTACCACTGAGCCGCCTTCCCAGCCCAGATTTATCCCTTTTGAAGACTGCTTATGGCTTCCTCCATGATGAAAGAGGCCAGTGCAATGAGCCTCCCAAACAGGAGCAAGTTACTCACCACTCCCTAACTCCACCCAGAGAATGGAAATATAACAGAATCTCAACTATAGACTTTTGGTAATATCCAGCCCTATATTTAAGAAAAAAGTCTCTTTACTCAGCCTTGTTCCCCAGGACCACTTTGTCATTGTAGAGGGTGGTCAGAGACAAAAGGACTGAGAGACAGTTCAGGATATGTCATTTTGTACAGGTGATTATTACAAAAGGGTCTTACTTCTGACAGACATCTCTCGTGAAGATTTACATGTAATTTGCATTACTTCATGTGTAAATATCCCAAGATCTTAATTCTTATTCTTTTTGTAAGAATTTCTTGACTCCAATTTTGTTCTTTTAAAAAAACAAACAAACAACAACTTTATCAGCAGCTGCTGTGGTTTGAATGTATCTCCAAAGTTTGTGTGTTGGAAACTCCAATCAGCAGTGTTGGGAGGTGAGGCCTTTAAGAGATGACCTTTAAGTCATGAGAGCTTGGCCGGTTCTCATGAATGAACTCATGATGAGGGCAGATAAGCTAGCTTCTTATCAAAAGACTGTGATGGTTACAAAGATAGTTCAGTTCCCATTTGTTCTCTCTTGCTATGTGATATCTTCCATCCTCATTTCACACTTTGATCTTAGTCTCCCAGCTTCTGGACTATGAGCCAAAAAACTTATATTGTTGACAAATTACCCAGTCTGCAGGTTGTCTCATAAATCCTGGCTCATGAATCAAGATAGGTCCAGATTTCCTCATCAATACAAGTGGACATCCTGATACAGCTTAAGAGTTTGGCCAGGGCTGGGAAGGTGGCTCAGTGGTAGAGCACTTGCCTTACATGCATGAGGCCCTGGGTTTGATTCCTCAGCATCACATAAGCAAAAAGAAAAAAAAACTGGAAGTGGTGCTGTGGCTCAAGTGGTAGAGTGCTAGCCTTGAGCTGAAGAGGTGAGGGACAGCGCCCAGGCCAAGAGTTCAGGCCCCACAACTGGACCCCCTTCCCCCAAAAAAGACTTTGGCCCACCAGAAGGAGTTTGCTTGTCCAGTCATTGAAAAGACATTTCTGTGGGTGCCTTCAGGGTCATCTATCTTTAGCGGCCTAGATCCTAATGATTCAAGTGAGATGAGAAGAGCTGTTCTATCACAGTGTGTCCCATCCTCTCCTAGCCTTTACTACTACAGAGATCCCCAAGGGTTCCTGTACCTCATCTCTTAATTCCCCAGTAAAGGAATATTAGACGCTCCTAGAGAAAGCATATAAAAGGGAATTGTGCAGGTTGAACATGAGATATCCATTCTTGTGTTCTCACTTCATTTAGCCTATATATTTTTCCTCTGTGGAATGCCCCTGGCCTTCAAGCATTTTGGCTTCAGTAGCTATAAGCCATGGCTGAATCTAGACTCCAAGTAGCTAGTGAATATACTGTTAGTACAGGCTCTTCTGGAAAATATTGCATGCATGTATGGGAGGCCTTAGAGGTATAGTGCCTGGGCCTCACTTCAGGAAAGGACTTGGTCCAGCTCTGGAAAATGCTTTAAGTAGATGTTATCAACAAGATGAGTAGCAGCATACAAAATCAACATGCAAAAACTGGTATACCCAAAGAGCAGGCTAAAAGAAAGAAGAAATAAGAAAAGGAATCCTATCCATAATAGCCTCAAAAACTGTCTAGGGATAGACTTAACTAAGGTGGTGAAACACTTCTACAAGAAAATGTATAAAATATTGAGGAAGAAAATTACAGAAGATACCAAAAGATATGGAAAGACTTTCTATGTTTGTAGACTGGCAAAATTAATATTGTGAAAATGGCTATATTACCAAACAACAATCTACAGACTCAATGAAATCCCCATGAAAATTCCAGTGTCATTCTTCACAGAAATAAAGAAACCAATCCAAAATTCCTACGGAAATCTAAGAGACACAAATTGCCAAAGCAAAAAGTATAACACTGGAGATACCACAATAGTTGAATTCAAGAGCCACAATATTAAAAACAGCATTGCACTGACATAAAACCAGATAAACAGACTAATGGAATAGAAGATACTGAAATAATCCCACACACCTAAAACCACCTAATCCCCAATAAAGAAGACAGGGATATACATCGGAGAAAAAAAATAGCCTTTTCAAAAAACAAATGGTGCAGGGAAAACTGGATATCCACATGTAGAAGACTGAAACTAGACTCCTACCTTTCATATTGTATACAAATCAATTCCAAATAGATCAAACATCTTAATGTAAGAAACTTTGCAACTACACAAGAATACACAGGGAAAACACCAGAATATAGATAATATTTTTGTTTTGTTTTGAAATAAGTATAACTGTATTTCTAAGCAATATAATATTATATGTAGAAAAATCCTAAAAATCTCCAATCCTAAAAATCTTCACATAAAAATTGTATTATTACAAATTTGCCAAGGCTTCAGGATACAGGGGGCAGTGTAAAAATTCAATTGCATTTCTACACATTATCAGGAACAATCTCAAAATGAAGTTAACAGCTATTCACAATCATCTAAATCACAATTACAAAATAGATAATTTTCTCAATAGGACCCCAATTGTTCAGGAAATAAGAGCAAGAACTGACCTAGAGACCAGTCTAACGACTTCGTTTCAACAAAATTAGCTCTTTAATTCCTCTGACTGCAAATAAAGTACTGAGAATAGATATGTGGCTATTGAGTAGGTAGATGCAACTTAGCCCTTAGACATCTCTAATGGCTGTCTTGTACCCCAAGCTCCATCTCAGCTTCTGTCTCTAGAGGGCCCAGCCAGGGCATGGAGCCAGTGCAATAAGTCTTGCTTGCTAATATCAATAGCCTTATCATGGCCTATTCCTACAATTTTTTTCTCTTTCAGTCTATCTCACCACTACCCTCTCTACCTACTCTTTTGTATTAAAGCTGTCTTCTACTAGAGCAAGTAACTGAGGATGAAATCTTTATATATTAAATTGGTACTAATTTCTTTAATGTGCTGCTCTCCTATTTCAACACCACTACCTTGGTTACACCCACCATTATTAGCCTGGATGTTTCCACCACATCCAAGAGGCCTCCAAGTTTCGGTCTTTTCCATGCTCACTTCCTGTCTGCACTCTGCTTGATCTCTCTGAACATTATGGGAAGAATGTTTTCCCAATATCAAAATGCTATGCTTCCCCTCCTTGTTGATAGTGTAGGCTTCCCTCCCACTAAATCGATGGCAGTCAACTTCAGAGGGAGTTTCAAATGCCAGGAAAAAGGAGTAGCTGCCTAGGTTTACCTGACAGAAGATATAGATTAATTCCTGGGTGGGAAAGAATTCTTTTAAGCTTGGTTGCAGTGAGGAAGGAACGGTGGGCCACAGCTCTACTTTCAGCTTTCTGCTGGTTAACTGGAGATAAGAGTCTCACAGGCTTTCCTGACTGTGCTGGCTTCAAATCTTCAGATATCAGCCTCCTATGTAGGCATTGAAGGACTAGCGCCCAATTAGGTTTGCCTTTTTACTTCCTTCTATGTTTCAATAGTGCCTCTTTGTACATCCGCCTACAGTGGAAGCAACAGATTTTCCACAGAGAAGACCAAAGGGGATCCTGGGGTTGGGAGGAGGAGCTACAGAAAAGAGGGCAGGGTGTGATTCAGGTCCTAGGAAGATGAGTAAACTTGAGGTTGAATTTTCCTCACCCATGCCCATTCCCACCTGAAACTTCCAGGAAGCACTGGAGAAAACAACAGGACCTTGTGGTGCTGTCTTCATCTTTCAGCCACATTTTCATGGATTGCAGATGCCTCATTCCCTTTTACCCTCCTTTGCTCCTTCCCTCTTTCTCTTCCTGTATCCCCCCTCCTCTATCCCTCCCTTCCTTTTCCTTCCTTCCTTCCTTCTTTCCTTCCTTCCTTCTTTCCTTCTTTCCTTCCTTCTATCCTTCCTTCCTTCAATCCTTCCTTCTTTCCTTTCGTCCCTCCCTTCTTCCTTTCTTTCCTCTCTATTCTCCTTCCACACTTTCCTTTCTCCCTTCCTCTTCTTCCTTATCCCATCTTGTCTTTCTTTTTCTCTCCTTCCCTTTCCCTTTTCCTACCTCGATTCATTTATTTGTCTTTTTAATGCTGGTACTGGTACTTGAACTCAGACCCTAGGCACTGTCCCTGAGCTGCTTCTGCTTGAGGCTAGCACTCTATCACTTGAGCTCTTGTGTCTAGCTTTATCCTTCCTTTCTTTCCTTCTTCCCTTCACACTTCAATTTACAGTGTGTGTATATTTTGTCCCTCTGACATGCAGATCTGACCATGCTACTTTCCTGTCACTCTCACAGTTAAGAAAACCCCAACCCAAATCTCAGTGACAAAGTAAGATGTAGTGATGGTTTTGTGAGTTTTGTAATGAGCCTTAGGGGAAGGAAGCCAAGAAAGTCCTGGATGCTGGCTTGCTCGTCCTATGAGTTGGGGTAGGGATGGGAGTGTGGTACCAGGATTAGAGAACAGAGAGGAAAACTCAGAGATGTCGACTTTGTGCAGACTGCTTTAAACATTTGGGCCACTTGCTAGTTTCTATGTTGGACTTTCACAATTTGCCCAGGATGGGCAGATGTATTATAAACATAATTATGGTGGGAGATAGATTTCAGGGTGTCTCCCTAGCTTCCTAACACACTGGTGTATAATCAGCTCCCCCTGGGTGTGGGTGAGACTTTTTTTAACAGCTGATTCTCAAGGTAGCCAAAGAAGGGGAAACTAGAAAAGGCAAACTTTGGACTAGCAAGTAGCAATCTTTCTCTGAAGGAGAAACTTTCATCCCAGGAACAAATATTATACTTGTATCTCTGATGATAAACTCTATGGAGATGTGAACATCACCCATGATGCCCTGGGAAGTATTATCTCCCTCTCCCCTTAGGGAAGAGCTAGCTCTGCGGAGGAAAGAGATTGGTTTAGGATCAGGATAGCATCTCAGGTTTTTTTCCAGGTAGATGCTTATCCTGCAACTCTGTTATTTTGACTGGATTAAATTCCCAGAATATTAACCAGATGCATCATCAGATGTAAGTATAAACTCCTATTTAAAAGTCAAATTTAAAATATTTCTGGATTTGTATAATTTTACATTACCCAGACTCCTGCTTTCATCCATAGAAATGAATAAATAAGAGTTGTGTGGGACAAAAATAATTTTCTAGGCGAAGCAGAATAACATGTTAAAATGAAGGCGACAACGAAGAAACCTCTTTGGAGATGGCAAGGCTTTCAGCTATGACTGGGCTAGGAGATGGAATCCTCCTGCTTCAGTTTTTTTTTAATCCTCTGGTCTGGGGAGGGGGCAGAATGCAAGCAGGAATGAATGAATGGTGCTAGTCAGGCACCAGTCAAGCTGGCACTGCAGGAGCCCCTGACACTGAACTGCAAGCATCAGACTCCAATCAGCTCTCCCCCAGGCCATCTTCCGATGCTTTTTGTGGATGAAAATCAAATTTCTTTGGATAATTTCATTAATATTTTCAGAAGGAGCTAAAGCAAGCCAACCCACTGACAACCCCAAGTTAGCTAATAATTGATTCAAATGAAGGAGATTCTCCATTTCACTCCCCCTTTCCATTTTTAGACAACAGTAGACATTAAGGGAGTCTTGGAGCCTTCTAAAATGAGAAGAGAGAATTTATTACAGAGCTAATTCTCTTCTGACAACTTGGTATTTCTCATCTTGGATTCCCTATGAAGCTCTACAAATGGATTTGTAAAAATGGCTTCTTCTAATAATGTTTATGAAAGAATCAGTTCTGTTTTTAAATTGCATATACATCTCCCCTTGTCAAATGTGCCTGAATTGGAGAAATAGATTCAGTAGATTGAAAGAGGATTTTTAGCCCAGTACTAGTGGATCATGTCTGTAATCCTAAGTACTTAGGAGGCTGAGATCTGAGGATCACAATTTGAAGATAGCAAAGGCAGGTGAGTCTGTGACACTTTATCTCCAATTAACTAGAAAAAAATCTGGAAATGGGGTATGGATCAAGTAGTAGAGCACCATCCTTGAGGGGAAAAAAACCAAGTAAGAGTTCAAGGCCCTGAGTTCAAGCCCCATACAAGCACAAAACCAAACCAAAACAAAATAAAGAGAGAAGTTGGAGGTTGGAGGTTTCTCCACATAAAGGATAAATGTTTAAGATGATGGAAATGCTCATTACCCTGAATTAGTCATTATACCTATGTAATGAATACTATGTTCCCCTAGTCTTCATAATGTAAATAAAGTAATTTGGAAAATTAAAAAAATTAATTAATAAGGAATTTATAAATATACTTAAGAAACCCATTAAAACGGAAAGGTTTTGAATAGGATAATGATTGGGAAACCCTTTAGATAGATCTTCCTAACAGTGCAAGAAATAAAAATGATGATAATGACAGCTGAGGTTGTGTATGAGTGTGTGTGTGTGTGTGTGTGTGTGTGTGTGTGTGTGTGTGTGCCAGTACTGGAGTTTGAACTCAGGACCTGGGTATCATCCCTTAGCTTTCTTGGTCACTGCTGGCTCTCTACAACTTTGAGCTACACTTCTACTTCTGGCTTTTTGATAGTTAATTAGAAAAGAGTCTCATGGACTTTCCTGCTTGTACTGGCTTTAAACTACAATCCTCAGATCTCAGTTTCCTGAGTGGCTAGGATTGCAGGTGTGAGCAACCAGCACCTGACAGACATCTGAATTGTGTGACCCATGGGAGGTATACTCTTGCTTCAACTGCTGAGATGAAAAGTTCTGAGAGGGTCTCATTTCACAACAGGAGAAGACCATTATTGGACTAGGAGGAAAAATAATCATATATAATGTCTACTAAGGATGGGGCTTCTTTGCATCCCTCATATATATATATACACCACTGACTAATCATGATGGAGCTTACTTCTTTCAACTCACTGTCCCTTGGTCTTTCTCCCATTCCCTCTTGCTCTGCTCCCCCATGCCTCTTCCTCTGCTCTCTGGCACGATTCCTCTTCTTTCCCATCCTCCTTTCTCTGCTATCCCTAGATCCTCTTCCCCTGCTCCCCACCAGACATCTGATAACCATTCTGTTCTTGAGGTCACCTTTGTTGATACCACAAAGGCTGAAAGCATGCTGCCTTGTTTCACTTACCATAATGTCTTCCAGTTCCACTAGCCACTGTTTCTTCCATTCAAAGTATCAGTGGGAACTGCAGATGACCAAGGCTGCAAGCAGAAGACCTCATTCCCATCAAGGACCAAATTTGAATGGAAGGAGACCTTGGGAATCCCTGGCCCACAGAAGATCATTTTTAGAGCTCAATAGAGAGAGAGACAGAGACAGAGAGAGAGAGAGAGAGAGAGAGAGAGAGAGAGAGAGAGAGAGAGAGAGAGAGAGAGAGAGAGAAGAGAGAGAGAGAGAGAGAGAGAGAGGAATGCAATGATGCTCCATTTTAAATAGAGTCATAAGATATAAGGCTACTTTGATGGTGATGGTAATCTAACTAGAACTGTAGCCGTAGGATTTAAAATGAGCCTATAGGACAGATAAAGAAAACAAAACTTGCAATAATCTTAACATCCTCCTCTTCCAACAGCCAGCCAGTAATAGTTAGAGACTCTCTTGCCATGTGTTTTCATGTGAAAGGATATTTCATGAAGTTACCATTAGAGGATAAACCCGATTTCAAAATGGATTTTCCATTTACAGTCGTAACTGTGTTTCTGTGTAGCTCTAAGCTTCGTAATTATAATTTTAATGACCTCATAATACTCTATCCATTGAGCATATGTTACATAATTTACTTAACTAGTTTCCGTACCATTAGCCACATGTGCATTAAAAAAATAATACTGTAAATAATGTGCCCTGAGCATATTCACATGTACACATTTTCTCTATTCCTTCTTAGGGTATGTTAACAATGTCACTAGGGAAGAATCCGAGAAAGAAAGGGTCTGCTTGCTTTATTATGTGTGTATGTAGGTATGTGTGTGTGTGTGTGTGTGTGTGTGTGTGTGTGTGTGTGTATGTATTTTAGGAGGAGAGCAGTTTAATAAACAGGGTAAATTCAGCATTCCTTAAAAAAGGAAAGGTTGTTCCAAAAGACTCATGGATGAGGGCTGGCTCACAGAGAGAAATTTCCAGCCCTGGTTCTCCCTCCAGTCCACTTATGCAAATGGTGAACTTGTTTTGCTGTGTGTGTGTGTGTGTGTGCGTGCGTCTATCCATTCAGGTTGTCATACTTAACTGATTTCTTTGGACATCTTGGACGTCTAAAAAATAGAAGAGAGGAGTTTAAACATTCTCACCACCAAGAAATGGTCATTTTTTTAAGGTTAGAAGTACATACTGGGAAAATGTGGAAGAAAAATAAGTAATTATTTGTTTGGTTTGCAAAGAAATACAAAGAAGAAGCTAAGTAAGGAAGAAAGGAAGAGAAAGGGAGAGAGGAAAAGGAAGAGAAAGGGAGAGAGGAAAGAAAGGAGAAGGGATAAAGGAAGGGAAGGATAAAGGGATAAAGAGTATTAGAAAGGGGAGGAGGAAGAAAGGAACAAAGGAAAGAAGAAGGAATAGAGAGATAGATAAAGGGAGAGAGAACAAGGAAAGGAAGGAATGAGAGGAGGGAGAGGAAGAAAAAGAAAAGAAAGAAAATATAAGACAATGATAAACTTTTAACTCTATTCCCAACCTAAGCACCCTACCGTGCTGGGTGGTGGGTGAGAGTCTTGTCAGTTCTGTATTGTGCCAATGGAGAGGAAGCTTGCTTTCTCTCTGACAAGTGCACCAGAATAATATAATCCTCAGGTTATTCTTTTCCCAGGTCTCACAATGGATCCAAGTACTGACCTTGTCCTCGAGTCCTACTTCTTAACATTCGTGTTCATCTATTCTGGACCAAATGTCTTGTATTGTTCCCTCATTTTTGAGGGGTCATGCTAATATTTAGAGAGCATACGAATGACTCAGCACACGGACACAAATTCATTTTGAAGTGGCCACTAGAAGACCAATGGTCACCATCCTGTAACTGGGGTAGCTCAGCTTCAGCTGGAGAGCAGGAGTTTCCTTCAGAAGTTGCTGCTGCTCCTTGGCTGACTTGCCTCTTTCATGGGAAGAAATCAACATAATGAGTGAAGTAATTACAGGTGGAAATGTTAGCATAAGAGAAACAAATCAGAATTTAGACATTCATCTGCAATAGATAGATTTAGGAGATGATTAATACACCTGATGTTTTCAAGAGGCACTGAAAATGCACCGGAATCACTGAAATTAAATCCAGGAAAGAACAGGAATGCCATCTTCTTCCTTCTGCCTCTGTGCATTTAGTTTACTTATTCCATTGTGCACTGCTCCATCTTGTGGTTAAACACGGGTATTAATAGTTAAAAAAAAAATCTGGGTACTCTTCATCATTGGATAGTAATCTACTTCCACACCAGCATGGGACTTTCAACAGTCTCTTGAGAAATCTTCAATACTCAGCCCAGGGCTGTGTGCAGTGCTGATCAATAACTATCTGATGTTTAAGGAAAGATGTAGATGCTAACTGGGTGGCTCAGGAGGCGGGGAGGGGAATTGCTGTGATCCGAACTCATAACCCGTGCACACTGCCTCACTCCTCTCCTACCAAGTTATTATCTGGAATCCATCAGAGCACTTTCCTGTCTGACTGAACGTAGATTCTAAGTCCTCCCTGGACAGAACTCCCCAGGACAGCCACACACAGTTCACCTACCCATGAGCAAGGTCAATATTGGCTGGCAAGTACTTCCTCCGGTGTAGAAAAAGAAATTTCATTGTTTAGTGTGCATTTCAATCACCTCCCTGGCCCTTCTGAGAAGCATCTTGAGTGTGTGTGTGTGTGTGTGTGTGTGTGTGTGTGTGTGTGTGTGTGTGTGTGTGTGTGTGTGTGTTTCAGTCCTGGGACTTGAATTCAGGGCAGGGAGCTGTTCTTAAGCTTTTATTGCTCAAGTCTAGTGCGCTACCATTGTGCTACAACTATAGTTCTACATAGTGCTATGACTATACTTATAGTGTTTGGGTGGTTAATTGGAGATTAACCCTGCATGGGTTGGCTTCCAGCCTGGATCCTTACATCTCAGCTTCCTGAGTTGCTAAGATTACAGATTCAGGGTACCCAGTGCACCCTGAATTCTTTTTTGTTTGTTTGTTTGTTTTTGTCAGTCGTGGGGCCTGAACTCTGCACCTTGGTGCTGTTCCTCAGCTCTTCAGCTCAAGGCTAGTGCCCTACCATTTGAGCTGCAGTACCACCTTTGGCTTTTTCTGCTTATGTGGTTGGTGCTGAGGAATCGAACCCATGGCCTCATGCATGCAAGGCAATCACTCTACCATTGAGTCACCTTCCCAGCCCTCATCCTGATTTCTTGCACCAGCCTGATCTTGTGTTTATTATCTTTGCTGGAACTGGAAAACCACCAGTCTCCATTCTCTGCGCTATAAAGGGAACAACAATCTCTGTAGGCCCTGCATTAGTGTTCAGTGGCTAGTGTAGTGGATTGCTGCAGGCATGGCCACTGAAAACGCAAGGGGGTTACCACACAGCTCTAGAGGTCAGACATCTAACTAGGGCTAAAATCACACAAGGCTCAGATCAGTGTGCCAACAGGCTGCTCTTCTTTCTGGGAGCTCTCTGACTCTAAAAGATTTCAATCTGTTGTTGTTTAAATTTTATTTTATTTTTTTTTAGTTTTATTGTATTGTATTTCCTTTATTTCTTTGTTGCTTGGAATCAAACCCAGGGCGTCAGGAAAGCTAGGCAAGTGCTCCACTACTAAGCTACTCTGGTGGTTCTTCTAGAGGTCTTCATTTCAAGGTGGAGGTTTTGAGTTCAGTTTGCCTGTTAGATTGAAAGCTTTAACTATGAATTTAAAATTTTTCCATATAAAAAAAAAAAACAGGTTTACCAAGCCACATCAGTCTCTTATTCTGTTCAGGAAGTTCAGAAGTTAAAAAATGCTCTGAAGACATTAGTTCTAGAATGATATGGGTAAGAGCCACATATTTGGGGTGCTTCTAAGCCATGCTTGCCATGTTACCCCAACCTCACACCATAAAGTTGTGCTCTCTGTACTACTGGGTACTGTGGCAGCCATTCCCTGGAGGGAGACTAGTGTGTAACCTAGTAATCTACTGTTGCATATTGTAGTTTCCCAGTCCCTGTGCTCCAGCCTCTGACATGGAAAAACCTGAGGAGGGATAATTAGTCTTCCACTCTGGTCCCAGTAAAAGAGTCTGATTGAGTAGGTAGGAGGGGACAGCCAGAGAGGGTCCTCTGGAGAGGGTCCTCTGGAGAGGTTCCAAGGGCATTTAGAGGCCTACCTCATGTTGATTCCAGGGTTTGTGTTGTCAGAATGGATATACAAAGATCAAAATTATTCATCATGCTTTTCAAACATATGAGCTTGGATTTTGCTTTTTTAATTTTTAGAAAGAGTCCCCCTTCACATCTCAGGCTGGCAGTGAACTCCTAGGTTCAAAGGATTCTTTCTTAATTTCTTAAGTATCTGGGACTACAGGCATGTACCATAGTACTTGGGTCACAAGTAAGGGCTTTTATGGCAGAGGCAAGACAATCAGAAATTAAATAAGCTATGATAAAAAATTATAACATGTCACATCGTTGTAATGACCTGAATGGAATTTCCTAACTAGGTAGTACATAGACTCCCAAACCATAGACAAGTTAGGGGGTCCCTTGAATTCCTCAATGTTATGATATAGTATTGCCAAGTGACCCAACAGGCAGATCAACATACCTCAGGATCCAGAGAACCAGTAAACTCACCTTAGTATGGTTTCCAATCAATTCTTTCCTCAGGAAGGAGTGGTCTGGATAGAGCCGTAGGAGGGTTGCTGATATTGCAAACCCACTGTGAACATCCACATGGCCTGCCTCTCTGCACGTGTGTGTGTTCAGGGCTTGCTTGCTCCTGGAGGCAGGCTTGATTGTTTCACTTACCTATTTACCAGTGGCCTGTCAAGTGTCAGACTCAACCAAACATTTGGCTTAGTTGAGTCTGGGTAGTCCTCAGGACCCTGAACAGTAAGGATATTATCTCCATTTTTCAGGTAGGAAGACATGAAGACTGAGGTTTTCTGAGCATCTATTTTGTTCCAGATATTAACCAAGTCTCTCCTAGCCCAGGACCCCATGAGGTGAGTGCTGGCAGCTCCCAGGCTTTGTCACCTGCTTCTAGCCCTGTGTGATGAGTGAGGCCAGGCCCATCTCCCACCATGCAAGATGCAGACTTCCTGGCCCCAAGTCCTTCCTGCTCCCATTCATGGCCAGCACCTCACAGCCAGAACTTAATCGCCTTCTAATTGTTTTCTCTGTGTTTGTTGTATTTTTTTTCTAATTAGCCTCAAAGCTCTGAGGACAATAGTGACTTGACCATTTTTTGGTAATCACCTAGTACTGGGCCAAAGGAGTTGTTAGAAAACATGTGCTGAAAAGAATCAAACTACAAATAGCTAACAGGCTGGCTGACCATACTACCATCTCAATGATTTGAACATTTCAGTAAGGAGGTCCATCAATGGTGACATACTTATTTCTGTGCCTCCCATGTGCTCAGGCCTGGGGAATAACTTACTTCTGTCTTTGTAGGAATTCCAGAGTTGGGAGGAAAGCAGGTCGCAGTGATGAGCTGTGGCAAGTGTGCAGGCACAGGTTCTAGGAGAGACAGTAGTAGATGGGAGGGCTGTGTGGAGAGAGGAAGGAAGTGTGATCCAGCCAGAGTATAGGGCCAACTTGTAGCTGTGACCTGATTGGCTACTGGGAGGGGGTGGTAGGGAGGTTAGGGAGGGAGCAGTTAGCCTGGAAAGGTGGCTAAGCAGGTTGATCAAGAGTTCCTTAGACCTGTGGCATAGCCAGGATTCGTGTCACACTCTACAGATCTGACATGACAACGTGTATTTTCAGACCACCCAGAGACAACCTTGGAGAGACAGATTTGTGTGTGTGTGTGTCTGTGCAACTTACCACCTTTCTGGAAGGCTTGCTGTCTTCTGGGAATTGTCCTTTCTCCACTCCAATCCGACTTCAACTTACACTGCTATCTTTCTAACACAACACCAGCTCTGCAAGCCAGGTCAGAAGGGCCTTCTTTCAGAATAACTTTAAAAAGCCCAGTTTGACGTGTGGGAAGTTCAATTTGAGAGTGGAAGTAGCAGCTCTGCATCAAGGGTAAGGAAGCAGATGGGGTAAAGATGAGCGCTCTGTACATCCTGGCATTCTAGAGCCCTGCACTCTGCTGTCTGTCCAGTAGGAGGCCATCCAACCCTTCACTCAGGAATGTCCCAGACCTTAAGAGCTTCCGGATAGATTCCCCTCTGAGCTTAAATATCATCCAAACCGAACTTTTGCCACTGCAACCAAGACTCCTAATACACCCAAATACAATCCCAGATCCAAAGGCACTGTTCAACTTCCTTGCTTTTATCATTCTTCCTCTCACTTTGAAAAAGCAATATTCTGAGATTACAAAAGAGAAATACAACTTACTAGTGGGGGATGCTATAAGGGAGGCATTTTCTCCATGAGTGTAACAACAGCATCCTTGCTGAAGGTTTACAATGAGGTTGGACAGAATTGTGGAGAGTTGGGGATGCAGTTTTTATTCTCAGCAGAGAAAGACCTCAGATAGAGAGTGAAAGACCTCATGTTGTGAGCCTGGTTCCCCCAGAGAGGTTTCAATCTTTTGAGGGGAGACGTACCATCAATTTTTTTAAAAAGAAATAAATGTGAAATTCTTCTGTACAATTTTCATAGAAAATCCCAAAGTGATCCTAAGGTTTGTTAAAGTTAAGGAGCAATGATTTAAAGAACAGCAATATTAAATTTGTGACCTTGCTGGATAGGGTGTAACCTACTGCTCGGTGTTTACTAAGAAAGGTGGACCAACTGTCCATTTGTCTTCCACAGCTCAGAAACACCTCCACGGACCTCAGAGCCATTCTCAGGAACACACTCAGCAGAAGAATGAGACCTCAAGTCTCTAGGATTCCAAAAGAGGACAGTCTTAACTTTGATAATTACCAGCCCATAGCTCAGCTGGGGGTCTCACATTAACCAACCCATTGTCTTTCTTCTCTTACTCTGATCCTCCATATTCTCCCCTGTCACTTGCTCTTAATTACTTTAAACATCACTAATTTTGGAGGTCACACAGCTGAGTAATACATTATTGGTCTTCCACTGGTTTAGCGGTAGTAACAGCTCTGCCAGATCATTCTTCATGATACCAGCTGCCATGGTACTTTTCAGGGACTTAAAGACAGCTTTGCTGAAGCTACTGTTTCTTCACTTGAGCCTGTTCAGGTATCTGATGGGTGATGACATCAGGAGGCCAAAAGTTCAATCTTCAGATCAAGTAAAGGCCACCATTTTCAGAACACATCCCATGAAGAGCCATAAAGACTGTGCACATGCATACTGAGCACTCTACCTGTACCTTTCCCTCCTTGAACAACCCTGTGACCTTACCCCACATATATCCCCATACTCTGCCCTTTGGAGATGGATTTGAGACATGATCTTCTGACTCCATATTTAACCGCTTGGCAACTAACTTTGTCTTTGGCAAAACTTTTCCTTTCCATAATTGGCATCCTGTGCAGTGGGCACAAATTGTTTTCCACTTTGGTAGCCAAATGAACCTACCATGCTAATCACCGAGGCTGCTGTTTTCCTATGTCTGGGTGAAGTTTGCTACTGTGGTAAAGAAATGTTTGATGGATGAAAACCAAAAAAGAACAGAAAAGTTATTATGCTGGCCTCTGTCCTAACATGTCGTAACAGAGTTGGGAAGATGAGATCTTGTTTAATGATGTTGGTTGTGTTATTCGTTACAAATGGAGAAGCCAATAGATCAAGATGACTGCCACTGAAAAGCTGCTTCTTCACTCACAATCTGGAGCAGGAGACGTGTCATACCATGCAGGGCCATGTGGGGGTGGGGGTTAAGATGGGGTGGGGGAGGGGGGCACTGGGGAGAGTCAGGAGGCAGAGGGAGTACTGGGAAAATATGAGGAGCCACTATTTTGTGCTTTCCTGGGAAGGAAAGGGTGAAGCAGGTTTAGGATTGCCTGCTTTAAACAATTTCAGTGGGTACAGGGTGGTCCTAATTGTTTGGTAACTGGCTGTGGAACACAATTGTGGAACACCATCGTGAAGCATTTATGCAAAGCAAGAGCCCAGTAGAGGAGGTGGCAGTGGTCTAGGTGCTGGTGTGGCTTGCTAGCTGAAGGTCATGTTTGCAGGACCTTTACAGTCTGTAGGAACTGGTCAGTTCTGGGAGGGTCAAAGAGGACCCAAGTCATCCAAACATCAGTAGCATGCTTAATTCAGGCTTTTGTTTAATCAAAATCATGATCTTTAAGTCTCTTTGAATTCTAATGAAATATTTAATTCTATCTACTCTTGGTCTTTTTCTGGATATAGAATTAATTTTTTATTGTACTCACTATCTTGCCCATGTAATTGTAACCCCTCTGTATGGTATTTTCATAATAAAAATAAAAAAGAATTAATTTTTTAGTTTAAAATGCTAATGTCCTATGTTGAAGGAAAAGCAGTATGACTTGAATTATTTTTCACATTTTGCACTTCAGCTGTTATATTTTTTCTGTGAAAAAACAGAAAAAACTGGTCAGATTTTGCTTAGAGAATTACTAAGTTCACCCCTCTTTTAACTAATGTGAGCTAAATAATACTAATAATATAGATGTTCAGTAGGTTTTATAGCTCAGTGTATCAATTTTTGGTAATGAGCTTATTGTGTAACAAGATTTGTAACCAAAGGCTTAGAATAAGAAAACTTCCTATAGCTGACATAGTAATTCTTCAAAGGTGGTATATTTTTGTGATATTATATTAATATTAGTAACATTAATTCCTTGCCTCTTAACTTTATGAGATGGTATAGCCTTTCCACTAAACAACATGTGTAAAATACAACATAATGATCTTCTTTATAAATAGCGTAAATTCCATGTGGGAGTTACTTAATATGGCTCTGATGGCTTTGTGAATGGTAGAACACATTCCATGCTATGTATGTGTGTGTGTGTGTGTGTGTGTGTGTGTGTGTGTGTGTGTGTGTGTGTGTGAATCAGGGCCAGCCTATGTATTTCAACAGGCACATCCCTTCCTGGTAGAGCAGCTGCTGCTACTTTCCCCAGCGCGAGGAGGGCTGCAGTGATAGACATTAATTCATCAATGCTTATTCAGCCAGTAGTGTTTGGCTTCAGCCTTGCCTCCTCCATCAAGTCTTCTGACTGTACCAAATGAGCCACTGTCCCCTACAGTCTAATGTAGCACAGGCTGCTGCCACTGTGGTATGTCCTTCCTGGCATCATGCCACAGTGGCTCCAGAAATGGGACTCCAGGGCTCTTCCTGGCTTGGGTCTTTACTAGCTGCATGACTTAAGAGACAATTTACTTAATCTTCCTGAATCTTTTTTTTTTTTTTTTGGTGCTGAGGACCGAACCCAGAGCCTTGCACATGCTAAGTGTTAGCTTTACCCTCAGTCCCTTGAAGGAATTCTGACTGGTGAAGTACTTACCACAGCACTTGGCACACAGTAGGAATCTTGCTGTTCTCTCAAAGCAACAATTGGATCAAATGCCACTTAAGACAACAGCCCCCAGAGAACGTGATTCCCTCAAGTTGTTTCCAGCAAAGGCAGCAGGTGTCTGAATGGAGTATAGTGGGAATGTCTGCTACACTTCTTAGTGCTGCAGAACCTTTGTGGACAGAGGCTGCTAGAGGGTACAAAGGGGTGCGGAAGGCTGGATGTCCTTGGGTCCTCTCGGCTGCCCTTCACCCAAGTCCTGGCTACACTTGCCCCTAGTGCTTGTAAAGTCTGAATTGAGTTTCACAAAACTATGTGTGGGGCTGGCTGGGTGTACAGTGACTTCAATTTGATGGAAATAGTCTCGGAGGGGTAGAGGGATCTGCAGTTTCCTCGCAGGGAGTTTCCTTGTGGTCTGACACCATAAGGAAAGCACTTGAATTCCACCTCTTGGGCCAGTTAGGCCTGGCTTTCCTGCTGTCCAACTCCTTCCTTTAGCACGTACACTGTAAAGTGGCTTCTCCAGACCTGAGAGCTATAATAGTCCCTTCTAGAGCTTCCCCCTGGTCCATCCCAGCGCATGGTCCAAATCCTGGTCCAGGTGACATTCTCTCGGCAGCATCCCAGAAAATGGGACTCCCGAGTCCCACCCATGTTCAACTGTGGGCCAAGCATTTTAGGTGTTTGAGGAGGCTCTAAGCTGACCTCCCGGTGTCTTCCTTCCACCCCCTTTTCTCGTCTATCTCTTTAGTGATAAGACTTCATATATAACATCTGCTCCCCTCTTGTCCACTCTTTCAGGTCTGTCCAGGTCGGCAGGACACTAGTCCAATCCGCCTTCAGTCCCCTGCTCTCCTAGGATCTCCTCAGCCTCTTGGCAGGGCTTCCACGACCTTTCTCTGGCTCTGTATTACAGAGCTGGGCCTCATAGGGTAGTAGAATTTAAGGCTCAGATGTCTTGGTTGTACTGCATACTTTGTGTCCATCTTTTTATTTTACTTTTTAATTTTTTGCCAGTACTGGGGCTTGAACTCTAAGGCCTGGGCACTGTCCCTGAGCTTCTTTTGCTCAGGCTAGTGCTCTACCACTTGAGTCACAGTGCCATTTCTGACTTTTTTTGAGTAGTTTTAGTGGAGATAAGAGTTTCACAGACTTTCCTGCCAGGCTGGCTTCAAGCAGTGGTCCTCAGATCTCAGTCTTCTGACTAGCTAGGATTATAGGTATGAGCCACCAGCACCCAGCTATCTCTCTTTTTATTAAAAAACAAACAACCAAACCAAACCAAAAAACCCTCACCCCCTCAAAACAAAAGCCAAATGTGGGGGGGCAAATGTCCTGTAATAGTTAGAGACCAATGTTGTAATTCAGCTTATTGCTATCTCCAAGACACCACAAGCCCCGCCCCCATCCCCAGCCCAACTCCTACCTCACAGCCCCAGGCCTGCCAGGCCATTCCCAGCACACAGAGGTCTTTTCTTCCTCACCACGGCTTCGCTGCCCTCCCTACCAGGGTTAAGGCGGTTGGTTCTTCAAGGCCCCATTGTGTCCTCCGGGTTTTTCCCTGTGAATCTGTGTATCCACTTGCTGGCCCTGGAAGTGGCCAATGTGAGAAGTGATAGCTAGCATGCCAGTCAAACCTAACAAGTACTTAGTAAATGCTGACAAGCAGCCACCTGCTGACCTGCCACCAGGAGGAACTAGACCCCTTCTGTCTAAGTGGTAAGAAGCATTCTCCAACAGACAGAGGCGAAGTCGACATAGCTGGAAAAAACCTGCTAGTGGCTGCTACATAAGAGAGAAACAGGGCATACTTCCTGGAGGTTCATCTGAGATGTAAGTCCACTGGGTACCATGGGAAGTTCTGAACTCAGTTTCCCACCATGTTATGTTACTCTGTATGAATCTGATGCATATATACACATCTCAACATTTATCTAGGAATTTCTAAAGCAAATTTATGGAGAAATCATATAAAAAGAGATTAAGCTTTGCAGATCTCATCCTTGGGGGTTTCTTATTTAAGGCAACTGCATTGAAATGGATTTTAAAGTACCCCATACCAACTGCTTTTTGCTTCCCCTTAAAAATCCACTAAAAACTGCAGGAAATTGTCTTGGAGGGGTAAATATTTTTCATTTAAAGTATGTTAAGATGAATGCAGAACTGTAGCTCAAATGGTAAAGTGCTAGCTTTGAGCAAAAGAAGCTCAGAGACAACGATAGTACCCAGGCCCTGAGTTCAAGTGCCAGAAGGGGAGGGGAGAGCACAAGGGGGGAGGGGCGTCAGAGGGGAGACAATGTAACCCTTAGCTATGACTGAGAGTCCAGCCACTTCTGTGTGGGGGAGGGGGTGAGTACTAGCAAGAGAGGCTGAGCTAACAACGAGGATGAAGGAGGCTGAATACAGTCCAATCAGACTATTTGCAACTATGAAAACAGAGCAGTAAAACCTGTTGAAAGTGTTTTGCAGAGGGGAAGAGGGGCAGGGAAAGTGGGAGGGGATGAAATTGATTGGAATACATTGTAAATTAGTGCAAATGTCACAATGAGCCCCCAACCCCCGCCCCATAGCTAACGTAGGCAACAAAACAAAAACCCCTGTGGCACATCAGCCTTAAAAAGAGATCTGATATTGGACACAAATGGATGAAGCTAGAGAATATTAAGCTGAGTGAGATTAGTGGGCACAGACAGACAAGAACTTCATGATGTCACTTAGCTGGAAATCAAAGAGCAGAATAGTGGTTTACCAGGGTGGACAGGAGAAATGGGGCAAGAAAAGTCACTGCAGTGTGGGATGATCTAATAATGTCCAACAGAGACAGTGGGAATGTGCTAGAAGAGAAGATTCTAGGTGTCCTTTCCACAAGAAAAGTAAACTATCTGACATTGGGCATGTTAATCTTCTTGACTATAGTAATCACTGTGTACATCAAAATACCCCTGTTGTACGCTTCAAATATATACAATCAAAATACAACCACAACTTATCCAAAAAGGGCTTGGTCCTACAGTCCCTTGGTCCTACCGTCATGGGAAGTGACCTCACAGGCTGCCTTCCTGCCTGGCTATGTCCACAACTGGCCTGATGGACAGTGATCACTCGGCATGCTGAAGAACACTTTCATCATTCCATTTCCAAAGAGGGTCAAGAATGGCCATGACAGGAGGAGGCACAGCAAACTCTAGTCCAGGCTTCGTATTAAATGAGCAACAGTCACAAGTCAGGCTCTTCGCAATTGCAAAATGAGGCTTTGACTGGATTTTGCCGACTGCACTTTTCCAGTTCGTATCAAGGATTTCATGAATGATGCTTCTATAACTAGCTTATGGAAGTTTTAAGAAATGAAGCAGCAGAATGAAGCTAACATTCTACTTGTTTATTTACAGTCATGTTTACAAAGTTGCATTTAAAAATACACCGTCTCACGGCTCATTCTGACTCGTACTCTGCCACGTGGCAGGTGGGCAGGCGCAGACACAGCTTCTCCTGCCCGTAGGGCCTCCCCTCAGCGCTTCTTCCAGGTGAACTTCCTGCGGGCCCCCTCCTGGCCTGGCTTCTTCCGTTCTCGGACGCGGGGATCAGCAGTGAGGAGTCCAGCTGCGGTAGGAAGAGAAACCTTCGTGAGTCATCCAAAATGCAGACTGCCTGGCAGATGAGTAGCTGAACTGCATGATTTTATGGCAAATGTTGTCAGAAAAAAACCGGAAAGAAAGCAACCAGACCCATAATGATTTAGCAATTCATATAAATCTCATGATGGCAGCTTGCTTTCATTCTTCAGGGATATTTTTTCCAATAGTTGAGACAAATACCAGTGATATTTGACTCTGCTTTCCTGTATGCTCTAAGAATTATGACTCCTTTCTGTTTTTTAACTCCTTTCATTTCTTGTTGTCCTTCAGATAAAGGTACAGTCACTGTTCACTGTGATAGGAGTGTCCTGCATACTTACATAGGTACTACACATTAACAGTGTACACAAATGTACACGCAAGCAAGCAAGACTCACCGTACACATTTGAAAAAAAGACACTTACTGCTTTAAAAAAAGATAAACAGATTCTAGCTTTCCTTGTTTATTTTTTTCTTTTCCAATACTAACACTTCCTTGGCTACGTGGCTTAGATGTTTCATTAGGAGTCTTTTAACGAACAGCAAAGGAAAACCATTTAGTACACACTCAAGTTTTTTTTTTTTTTGTCTACATGTACTTAAAGAGCAGACATTAATAGAACAATATTTTATACAAAAGACCCAAGTTCTGGTTTAAATTAACTGGCTGGGGTGCACATTTACAGTCCAAACACTTCGGAGATTGAGGCAGGTACAAACCATCTCAAACTAGTAGAATGGTTAAGAAGTCAGGGGCTATCAAATTATTTTAATGAGTAGATAAAAGAATCCTGTATAATGGCACACTATTTAGAAGCCAGTGGATTTTTAAGTAGCCTAAGTTACTGGGCAATGTTTATACTGTTCCCAGAGGCTGAGGCTACAGGGCAGGCAACAGGCAAACCAGAGAGCTGCAGACCGTAGCACTGAGTGGCTCTCCCTGGGCATGCAGGTGGTCAGTAGCTCACACAGCTTTAACCCTTTCATAGGCAGTGAGGACACTCATCGACTCCAACTGCTCTGATTCACTTAAGCTCTATGCTCATGCGTGAATCAATCACTACATGGAGACTCTCCTTCATGTCTATGTAACAGGGTTACACAGAAAAAATAAAATTCAAACTAAAATCATAGTAGAGAAGAAGGAAATTCTCCAGTCATTTTGGAAAGCAGTACCAGGAGTATTTATCACGTACCTAACAATGATTATATATTCCCATGACAAAAAAAAAACAAACCAATTTGCCTCAAATGGAACTGAGCAATGTACCAATTAAAGTTTATAAAAGCTGTGCCAAAGGCCAAAATACATTGTACCTGGCCTTGAGACTGCGTATTTTAGCAGGCTTCAAAAAAAAAAAATTAAGTTCACTTTGTGGAAATCAAACCTGAATAACGCTGGGAGGGCTCTGGGGGAGCCCAGCAGCTGTGATGTCAACGTGTTGATTCTTTCATGTTTATTCACTAACTTTGGAAAATTCAGAGGAACGCCTGGGAGGGAACATTGGGCCATCATGGATCTCCAGCCTGGACACATACCTTGCCTCATCCACTCCACCTCATCCTCAGTGACGAAGCTGCACAAAGCTTTGGCCATGGCCAAGCGGATGGCTCCTGCTTGGGCTGACCTCCCGCCACCGGAGACTGTGCAGGTCACATCATGTTTTCCGAGCCGGTCCAGGAAGTGGAAAGGGAACATTAACTGTTCTCTAAAGCACATCACAAACACATGGGATTAGGTCTCCTGTACAGATTCTCCACTTCACAAGCTGTGGATATTCTGTGGACATATATTTGTAACAACTGTGTGAGTCATGCCAATGTTACACTTTTCTTACTCTTAATCAATCTATTACACCAAGATACAGAAACGCTGACATTGCTAATGTCTAGACTGCACTGCTGGGTTGGAAGGCTTACATCTCTTTTTCTTGGCTGCAGCAACAAACCACACAGGAAATATAGCCATAGCCTCTGTTACTGTTTATCCTTTCCTCTTTCATGAGAACTTTGCTATGTGTGAAAATAACATCATAAAGAAATCTTAAAGTTGGGGAACTCTATTAATCAACTGAATCAACCCTCTCTGGATTGAAGGATCAGATATGAAATTAATAGGCCTTCTCAAGCAATTATCAAATGTCATTTTGATTTACTAAAGTATAATGTATTTGCATAATGCAGAAAATGTTTATTTATCCTGATATGGTTATCTTTTTTTTCTCCCCCAGTCCTGGGGCTTGAACTCAAGGCCTGAGCTTTGCCCTTAAGTTTTTTTGCTCAAGGCTAATGCTCTACCACTTGAGCCACAGCTCCACTTCTGCCTTTTTTGGTAGTTAGTCGAAGATAAGAGTCTCACAGGCTTTCCTGCCTAGGCTGGCTTCTAAACTTGATCTTCACCACCAACCCACCTGATAATGGTTACTTTTTAAAGTTACCAGAACTACGTTTAATTCCACTCCTCACATCAAAACTCCACATATTTCCTATTAAGGTTCTCTAAGTATGCAGCCAATCAGGCCTGCTCTCAAGACCTGTGAGCACTCATGGGATCCCAGGTGGGAACCATATAGGATCATGACCTTTGGATCTTCTCTGACTACTTGCTTACTCACATCAACAAGCATTTGCTAATTATCATTTATGTACTAGGTGTGATGTCCAGGACTTTTTAAATTTTTAATTTTAATTTTTATTTAATTTACAGTATTGGGGATTGAAGCCAAGGCCTGTCTATGCTAGGCAAGTGTGACACTACCATTTAGTTACATTCCCAGTTTAGGAAGGTCCATAAGAGAGAGAGAGAGAGAGAGAGAGAGAGAGAGAGAGAGAGAGAGAGAGAGAGAGAGAGAGAGAGAGAGTGTGTGTGTGTGTGTGTGTGTGTGTGTGTGTGTGTGTGTGTGTGTGTGTGTGTGTGTGTGTGTGTGTAGCATTTGTTTGCTTGGTTTGACACTGCAGCCTAGGCAAGTGTGACACTACCATTTAGTTACATTCCCAGTTTAGGAAGGTCCATAAGTGTGTGTGTGTGTGTGTGTGTGTGTGTGTGTGTGTGTGTGTGTGTGTGTGTGTGTGTGTGTGTGTGTGTGTGTGTGTGTGTGTGTGTGTGTGTGTGTGTGTGTGTGTGTGTGTGTGTGTGTAGCATTTGTTTGCTTGGTTTGACACTGCAGCTTTCTAGACCCCAAAAAAGCTTATTTTAACAGTTAACAGTTAAGCTCACAGATGAATACGAGAGGTCATTCAAGCACTATTCTTTGTATTACTCTAGCAAAATAATCTCTGGAGTGTTGGCAATAATCCGTTAAGGCCACAGTAGAACTAAGCAAAGCCTTTATTCATGAATGTCAGGTTTCTTTGTTGCTTCATATATATATACACACACATACACACACAAACATACACAAATTCCTCTAAATAGCAAAAAGTCTAAAAAGTAGTAGCCATATTAAGATTAACTGAAAAAAAAAATTAGAGGTTAGTGATCTAATTCCATTATTACATGGCAGAATCTATAAGTCTGTGATGTATAGATGCTAGGGAGGTTTCTGCATCACCCCAAAAAAGTGGGCTTGCATGAGAAGTTACAGAGAAGCTCTGGACAGCCAATTCTTTGGGAGCTTGAACATTCATTTATCTCTTAGTTCCTAAAGTTGTAAGATTCCTTAACAAAGCTTATATAACTAACTAGGTTAGTATTCAGAAAAAAGATTTCACCCAGAGATATACTATAACAAGAATGGTGACAGTAAGAAACCACCATAAGGAAGACTAGAGATGTGTCTCATGTGGCAGAGTGCTAGCCAAGGTGTGGAATCACCACAGAGGGTTTGCCCTCAAACCTTGACAGTTGCAGCTGGATACTCCAAAGGGTTAGCAACCGGAAATAATGTTTATACTGCTAATGCTTTTAACTATACTGGCCTGCAAACCAGCACATGCAAAAGTGGTTAAGTGACATGAAATTATTTCACCGCTCATTGTCTTTTCTTAGAGGACTCAGATGAATATGAGTTAAAAGAACCACATTTTATTTTGTCTTGGTGACATGAATCAGCATAATTTTAAAAATAAGTAAGCAAAATAAATGATTTTCTCTGAATGCCACTTCTCTGGCACAAATACATCCTCTCATTTTCTTGTAATTGCTCAAAATGCTAACCATGTTTCAACTACTACGTGGTTAGTGCTGTATGAGCAATGTATTTCTCTTGTAGGATAATCAACTAAGGGTTGCTGTACTGGTTGCCTGATAGAGCAAAAGGCCTTTCCAGAAAGATTATCAGCCTTTGTATCCCACAGGACCAAGAACATAGCAAAAATTTGTTGTAAATATGTATTTGTTGTAAATGCGAGTGAATGAATAAAAAACTTCTCATGATACTGGCAGGCAACATTGCCAATATTCCTTGTGAACAGTTATTGTCTATGTAAAATCATTCCCCCAAAAAGGACCCTGGAAGAAGTGAGCAGTTCACCTGACTAAGGGGCAAGCCTCTTAGAATCAAGTTCAGCTCCCTCCTCACAATCAGAGATGTGATGTGACTTTGAACCATCTTGGTTAAGGCAACTTAGCTAAGAAACAGAACTAGAATTAAGATCTATGATTTTTGGCTGTGTGGTCTTCTGATTAGCCAGTGGTTACTTCATTGCTGGCTTCATGAGTGCCCATGTACTCTACAAAGAAGAAAGCCAGCATGGTCTCCCTAAGACTATACAGTAAGGTAAAGGAGGATGTGTGCATCTATTTCCACCAAGAGTAGTGTTAAGTTTTCTCAAGCAAATGCTCCTTGACAAAATATGGGTATCTTTTCAAAGCCCAGAGTGAGTCTGGGCTCAATGATCCTTAGTAAAGGCTTGATGAGTTTAAGAATAAGCACCTTAAGGATATAACTGAATTTTGAGATGCAGCTGCAATAGAGACTTGTTGTGACATCATCAGGAGGTATATCTGCATAAAAAATAACAGAGAAGCTGGTGCTGGTGGCTCACACCTGTAATCCTAGCTACTCAGGAGGCTGAGATCTGAGGATCACAGTTCAAAGCCAGCCGGGGTAGGTAAATCTGTCTCCAATCTCTCGTCTCCAATTTACCATCCCCAAATCCTGAAGTAGCATTGTGGCTCAAAGTGGTAGAGTGCTAGCCTTGGGCAAAAAACAGCTCAGGGACAGCACCCAGGCCCTCATTTCAAGACCCATGGCTAGGGAAAAAAAAAAAAAAAAAGTAAGTAGAAGATAAGCCAAGGGATTCTCTGGCTTTTCCTAAGCTTCCTCCAATCCTTTGCCTGTGGGGATGAAGGCACAGTTAATTTAATTCATATTAAATAGTCAAGAGTGGGCCACTTCTTGATATAGTCATACACACAAACACAATAAGCATATATTTCTTGAGGTAATTATTCTGTCCTGAAGTTTATCCCATTTTAGAAGGGTCCTCGTTTCCTTACACAAGCATCAGGATCAGATAAACATCAGTCTTTTTGACCTTAAATACCACAACACATTCAGGAAACAGAAGAAGGATTAGGAAGGAGGAACTAATCATACAGAACTTGAGCTACTCATGGATAATGATAGTAACTACTGGAAAAATAATAATCGTCTCAAGAAGAGGCCTTTATATAGGCACTCAAAGATAGCTCTAAGATAACTACACTTAGGGATTAGAAGAATTGTAATATCTATTTTTGATGAATATCTATATCTCCACAGGATATAAAATTTAAAAAATATAACTCACACTTAGCACTGGTAACTAAGCAAAGATGATGAGCTTTTATTTTAATCTATGAATGTCACGTTTATTTGCCTATTCAGTACATGTACAATCAATTTCCTTTAAACAGGAAAAAGTCTAAAAAGGTACAGCATACTTTTTTTTAAAAAAAAACACTAATGATCAATGAAACAAATGTAAGCCATAGGAAATCTGTGGTTTTCCCTGACTGGAGCACCAAGGTTTGTTTCTAGGGCTGCTTGTTTATGCTGCTTGTTTCTAGGGCTGTTTGTTTATGCATACATACCCCAAAATCAGAAGGTATAAATCTGCTTTTCTTACCTTGTGGTATAGAGTTTCAGAATGTAAGAAACACCTAAGCATGGTCAAGCAACAACTTCCCTTTAGCTAGTTTGTTATATTCATGAAGGGAAACAATCCATCAGGCAAACAATTAGAAGTCCTTGTCTTCTTAATTGATTATGATGTATTATAATGCATACTTTCTTTAAAAACAGAAATCAAAATCAACATCGAACCTGTCCTGTGTGACTGGGAAGTAATGAAGATAATCGACTCCATTCACTTTTATTTTTCCACTTCCATGCTTGTAAACAGTGGCTTCTGCTTTTGCACTTTTTCTTTTTCCTTTAAAAATGCAAAATTCCTATTAACAAAAACCTTATAGACCAATGCTTTGAGGAAAGTAAAACTCTATTTAGGATATTTTTCCCAGAATAGTATATAATGCTGTATACAAGAGAGTTCTACTACTGAGGGACAGTGCCCAGGCCCAGAGTTCAAGCCCCACGACCGACCAAAAAAAATAAAAATTAAAATTAAAAAAAAAAAAGAGAGTTCTACTAGAACTACAAATCAAACAAAAATACAACAGTTAAGGCACACCACAATTGATGTTAATAAAGCATACTTTGGGGGTAATTCTGCTCTACAATTCCATTTTAGAATACTGAAATGATTTCAAATTAGTTTCAACAGCCAACAGTCATTCATATTCATTTACCTTATGAAAAACAACCAATTTGCATAATGTTCTTTTATATTCAATAAGAATATATCTCTCACTATAATTTAAAAAAAAATAAGTGAAGAGTATAATGAAATATAACGGACAGAAATGACAGAAATCCACAGGAAAAATCATATTTTTTTGAAAACAGTAGTTGAAAATGACAAAGGAATAAGGCAACATTTTTAAGGGTTGCAAACAGATTGGCCAATTCTTGAAATATGACCCACGCTAAAAGTTTCTGATCACATGTAAATACCATGTAAGTCAAGGAAGGGCCTCAGGTTTTTCTAGTACGTAGTTTTTGTATTTGACATGTGGATTTACCTAATACCTTTAGTTTTTTAGAACAAAGTTGTATTATAAATATTTTGTTGATTTTATCAGTTGAAAAAATTTAAGGAGGTGTCACTATGATTCATTTTTTTCTTGTGATAATGGTAAGTTCAGTTTTTAAAAACTTCAATAGATGCTTAAAGCTAAGAACTCCAATGTAGCTATAAGAGATACAAATGAAAGGGATTTGGGAGAGCAAGAGCAAATGACAGTAATTATAGTCTCTCCATCTTCACTAGACTTATTTTCTCTTCATGGAGTGCCATTACCTTCGCTCCTGCTGAAGGCCGTTCCCTGCTCGTCATACTGCACAGGTTCAATCAGCTGCTTTTTAGACTGCATCATTACATTTTTGCGGAACCTCTGAACAAATTCTTCTTCATCAGGACCACAGTGCAATGTCAATAACTTTTCTAGCAGCCGGATGAACTGCATATGCTGCAGACAATAAAAATTCATTAGAAGATGCAAGTGTAATTGCATTTGCTAAATTTTTTCTATTTTTATATACTTGATCTTTCCAATGTTGCTTTTCTTGATGAATTCTGACAGGATGACACTTCTGCATCTTCATGCTGCTTTTAAAACAGCGTGCAGATGCGTCTCTCTTCTGTGTATGCATAGTGCTAAATCTTTTCTTTCCAGAAACAAAGAGATTTATCATTCAAAGAAAAATCATTTTTTCTGTATTATGATTATGATATTGTGATCTAAATTCATTTTCAAAAAATATCTAGTGATCTTCAAGTGTAATTTTTACTCTTTTATTACAACTATATCAGAAGGAGCATGAGAAACTATTTCCAGTAAGTTATGTATAGTAAAATGGAAAGTCTGATTTTGAGAAAATGTACCTCTCAAATTATAGTTCATAATACATTTGGCAAATATATTTTTGGCTCTTCAAGCTGTGTTACTTTAATGTTTATGATTTCCTTTAAAACTGAACAATCAAGCTATTTAAAAATTCAAGAGATACTTGACTTAAAGGGCAACCTCTTGAAATAAATTATCCTTGCTACTCTGTGCATTTTTTTAAATAGTTCTTGAACATGTGATTAGAAAGTAAACAACTTGGTATTAACCCCTTAAAATTAGAAGCCAGAATAATCATTCTAAAGTGTTTATGGAGAAGGAAACAACTACTACTTGAGATCCTTAGTTAATATAGATTGTGAAACCTAGGTTTTCATAACCTCATTTATGGGTTTGCCAACCCTAAAAATTATACTTGAGTTTGCAACTACTTGTCTTTATAATGCAAATCTGATAATAATTTGGGGTATTTAGGAATCTCATTAATAAGATCAACATTAAAAGAGAATTGCCACAAATACACCTTTGTGTTATACAATAATAAAAGAGGTAGCAGTTAGGTGCCAGTAGCTCATGCCTGTAACTACCAAAGGTTAAAAAAAAGGAGGGGGCTAGAAGTGGAGGTGTGGCTCAAGTGGTAGAGCACCAGCCTTGAGTGAAAGAACTAAGGGACAGCACTCTAGCTCTGACTTGAAGCTCTACCAGTAGGAGGGTGGGAGGAAGAGAGGGAGAGGGAAAAAAAGAAAGAGAGAGAGGGAGAGAGGGGGAGAGACAAGGAGGGAGGGAGAGAATGGTGAAAGGAGAGAGAGAAAGAGAAAGAGGAAGTTTCTAAGTAAGAGTAAATGGCTATCTACCTGTAGTCCCCAGTATCCAGAGCCCTAGTCTTTCCTGTTACTGATGTCCTTTTTTCTCAATTCCAACCTAACACAATTCAGATAACTATTTTTAAACTTCCAAGGGTCATCACAAATATGACATAAACTGCTCATGAAATGAGCTTAAGGTGTAAGAAATCAAAGACCTTTACACCTCACTCAGCTCAACACTAGCCACAAACTGCAGGGTTTCTTCTGATCCCCAATACTCCCAAAGTATAGAAGGTTATCATATACAGTTCACTTTGTTTCACTGCCGCATGTCTCTATTGAAGTTTTTCTTTTTTTAGAATACTTCCAAAATGAAGGATAAAAACCCTCCGAATTTTGTAAAAGTCTAAGTGGCCAGAAACAGAAGAAACAATGATAGGATGCATCATTCACTGAAGAAATGAAGGGAATTTTCATTAGAGTCAGATGCAGCAATTCTTGGCAGTGAGGACAGCAGAAATGACCTCTAAGGAGAATGATGGAAGGAACAACACTGATCAAGATGCATTGTACTTATGTTGAACAAAACTACTTTGTACAACTACTACTACTACTACTACTACTACCCTCCCCCCACACACACACACAAAGAAAAAAGAAAAAATATTACTTCAGACCTACCACTAAACAAATGGGGCTCAATACTTTGCTTAGGCAAATTGCAACTTTTCTAAATCATTAATTTTCCAATATATAAAAGGAGAAAGAGAACAGTTGAAACATGTGACTTAAAATCTGTATAGGTGGAAAGGTACTAACAGTGTTGGTCACTGCCTCAGAGGAAAAATAAAATCTGTCTTGGATGATTTCTGAAATTTATGTCTGTTCAAACCTTCCAGGAGGAAGTCATTTAGAACACTTGAACATTCAAAACGTAAAACTTCCTCTGATAAAGCTGGGTGAATATTTAACAAAACAGTTGGTTAAGTAGGTAGATTCTTGGATGGCCCACTGGGGATTCTGTGCCAGGGCTGGGGCGAGGTTTGGGACCCTGTAGCTTGCAACCGGAATTCCCAGCTACTGTAACACAGATGGGACTGCAGATGCCTTGATGAAGACCACTGCTCTTCAGGAAAGTAGTCAGGTGCCGCTTCCTTTCTTGCTTTCCCTGGAATGGTGTTTGCACTCACCATTAGCAGAAGACATGAGGGCACTATAAAAGCAGGGTTGGAGACTGGAAAGCCATTGTCCTGACCACAGAAAAGGGCCTTCTTCCACAGCAGAACTCAACAAGGAATGTGATTTTTTTTTTTTAATGTCTTAGGAACACCTGCTTCTGAGGACCATTACTATTAGGACCCTTAATATAGCAATTGTCTGCCTTCTTACGGCACAGGTCCCCTAAATTAAAAAGATTAATTACTCACATCTTGATCTGACAGTTTCTCCACTAACATTTCTTCTAGTTCCTCCTTAATCAGCCATCTGCTGCCAATCAGGTCTCTGTTAAAATATCACATATATTCTCTTTGTAATTAACCGTGCAATTAGAATTGTATCACAAAAGATCCTACATATAATAGCAATTCATAATTGGAAGGCATATTTTTATGTTATATAGTAATGCTTTCATCTAAGCATAGTATTTCTGAGAAATATTATTCTACTTCTCTAATCTACTTTAGAAAAGACACCCATGTGAGCAAATGTTTTGTTTAAAGGGTAAATACACTATCATAGAACTCATTTAAAAAGCACTGGCTTCCTCTCCTTCTCTCCCCACCTTTTTTCTTTTTTTAAAATAGTTCTGGAGTTTGAAGTCCCTAGTCTTCCCGCTTGCTAGGAAGATGCTCTAGTACTGAGCCATGCCTCCAGGTCTTTTTGCACTAGTTATTTTTGAGATAGAATTTGCTTCCTGCCCGGACCCCTGGACCCCATATATACGCTTTCTGTCATAGCTGGGATGTCAGATGCACAACCCTCATGTTCAGCTTCTTCCATTAAGATGGACGCTGTGGCTTTTCTGCCCAGGCTGGTCTCAAACTATGATCCTCCTGATCTCAGTGTCCTAAGTAAAGGTTTGAGTTATGGGTGTCTACAAACTACCAGATTTCTTAAAGACTAACGAGTATGTTTGTATAATTCACTTTGAAAATGTGAAGAGCACAAAATTAACCTGCCAATGGACTACAGTAGTAATATCATCCACATAAAGGACCACTAACACATTTGCAAATTAAACAAGGTGTGTCCATAGATCTGACTCTTCACATGAGAGAACATATGTGGATAGATAGGCCACAATTTTACACTGGTTGCCTATGTTGGTAAGTCTTATTTATTACTGCCGAATGGAAGCACAAGCCTTAAAATTCCCAAAATAAATAAAACAAATATAAAACCTGTAGTGAGGGGGTGCATATCTGTAATCTTAGCACTCAGGAAACTGAGGTAAGAGGATCAGAAGTTTAAGGGCAGCCTGGCTACATAGTGATTTCCGGGTGAGCTTTGAGCTACACAGTGAAACCTTGTCCCCAAAACAAAACCAAGTAGTGTGCAAATGCTGAACCAATGTGCATAACAAATTCTGAGGACATTCAATCCTAATGTAGTCATTGATAGAGTTAGTCACAAAAACAACCTCAATATTTGCTTCCTCCTAAACAAAATTCAGTTCCTATTTGGAACCCTAATTTTAATGATTAATGTTGAAACACTGAACAAAGTTAAGGCTTTAGTATCCATTAAGCATCACATTTTAGTTCAAAGTATACATAGTTTTCATGCAAGACAAAAACTTACCTTGTTCTAGTTTTTTCTGGAAGTGGGCCTTTGCGGTTTTCTAACTGGACTACTTTTCCATATACCTCCTGCAGCAAATAAAATATACAGGTTAAAATAAGAGATTGTACATTTTTACTGAGGAAACTCCATATTTTTTCCTATGGGTTCTCCTCGTTTCAATGTTAGAGTAAATAAAATAAAAATGGTTTTTTAATAAAACTCTTTCTCACCAAATTAAAGGATGGTACAATAATTTCAGCACACTTAACTTTAGCTGACAAAAAATAAATATAAAAATTGTACAACTCCATGTTAGTGAGGATGGCTAAAACAACAAAAACTCTGGAAACTATTTCCTAAAATCATAATTTACATAGCAGTGTGCAATTTAAGCAGAGATAATTACACTTAAATTCATGGCTTTTATAGTGGAACCACTTCTCTAATATTTAATTTTATATAAATAATACCTAATTTTACAACTTGTCCCAAGAAGTAAAAAGCCTTGTTGACTGTGGTTAGCATGTGTTTAAACTAATCTGTGTATGGGAGGGGGGTTGCTAGTTCAAATCTGGGGTCTTGTGCCATTCAATATGCCTCTAGTTCTGAGCTACAATCCCCAGCCCCTAACAAAATGTTCTCTATGCTTCGGCTTCTAGAATGCAATTCCTGAATCCTCCCTCATTTGCAGCAAGTGGACAGACACATGCTAACTGCATGTTGGCAGAATGACCCCATGAGGGGGTTGCATCGGGGTGGGGGAGCAGGGTAAAGGGGGACACACACAGGGAAGTGAGCCCAGTACTGCCTGCTCCTCAGGCCTGAGATCTGGAGAGTGCCAAGATGGTATAAGCACAAATGAACTCATGAGAACACCAATGACAGCGATATTCTCCCTCCCCCTGCTGTTTGAAAGTGTTTAATTTTGTGGACTAGCCCACGTAACTAAAATAGCAATAATCAGCACTCTTCATAAGTAAGTTTCAAGTCAAAGTTCGGATTGTTAAACTGACAATCATTTTCCAGTGACTTTTGAGCAGTTTTTGCTTTAAGCCTGTATTTTTCTTGAACTATTTTCTTACAATGTCAATTCCTTTTAGTGTTCTGTTTACAGCCATAGTAATTTATATATAATGCGAGAGTAAAATAGAAAAATATAGAAGGAAACAACTCATGAAAAATATACATGGAATTTCACACATGGTGAATTCCATTCATTTAAGGCAAATGCTTGCTTATAACTGGTTGTAATCTGACAAACTAAAGTTCCTCAAGACACTTTATACATTCCTCATTTCTTGGAAAGAGGGATGTTTGGGATTAAACTCAGGGTCTTATGCATGCTGAGCACACTTCTACTACTGAGTCATATTGCCAGGTACATATAGTTCTTTAAATAAGAAAACATACATAAAGTGCTTGGCACACACAGGGCCTGACCTAATGTCAAGAATGCTAGCAGGGGTGATGCTGGGCTTTCAAGAATCAGGTAATCTATTTGTGAACCATTTCTATTTCTTCATCCTCTTCCCTATAATAAAACCACTCTTGAGAGTCTACCTTAGAGCTAACATTCTCTGAAAAGTCCATCTACAGCTTCACCTCCCTGAAGAGATGGCTCTAATTTACATTAAAAAAAAATCCACGGGGGTATAAAATATGCCAGGAACTGTCAACATCACAGATTCTCACTGGTAGCTGCTGGTATATTGTTAAATTTCCACTTAATTTTTAAGGAACACTAGAGAATTAGAATGACCCCAATCTACACGTAGTTTATGTACTGTATTTAATAGTGTAATTTTCAAATATGACAGGAATAACCCAGATGTGAAATGCTGAATCATTAATCACAGCTACGATTAATATTTCATAAAATCAAAGCAAGCCTATCCACCCCTCATGTCATCCGATTTCCATAATGTATGAGTCAAATTTAGAAGGTGCCTAATTTGAAAATACCAGATGCTCAGGTTACAGAAAAGAAATGTTAAAATCTTTTCCAAAGCATGAGCAGTATGATTTTTAGTATTCTTCTAAAATTTGTTTTGGTTCTATTAATCGTATAGAAATACCAATCTTTCCTGGGTAAACAAGAGGTAGGGGTGGTATAGGAAAAGTCAACTGTTTTTGGCATGCAAAGTAAATAGTAACAAACTAATGGCAATTATCACCTTAGATTCAACTTCAGGTACATAATTTGTTTTTGAGAAAGTAAAAAATCAGTTTCTTAAATAACAACCATCTCCATCTTTTGGACAGTGGGATAAACAAAATTACGTGAAATAAACACAGCTATATTTCAGAAGTTTCTGCTATGTACCTCAAGTTTCAAGTACCATAGTTCTATTATTTGTCCAGTGTTCCTTAAGTGAATGTTGTAGAGCTTACACATCTATGGTGTAATGCCATCTAATATAAAAAGAAGAGTCTCAGATACAGGCTGTATGAAAGCCCTCTGGGGAAGTCACAGCTAGCATGGCAACATCAAAGTGCCAGGAACTCAGATATTGTATATTTTTATTTCTTAGATTAAAATCACATAACAATCATACCGTTATAGAAAAAAGCAATCTGATTAAAATCAACATAGAGGCAATAAGGTGAATCTGTGCTTTCGAAAAGTAACCTTCCGAGTTGTTATCTTTGGAGCACGCAAAATATACAATGGTAGTTATTCGTATGTAAAGGAAATGTACATTAAAGATACCTCAAGAACAGCAATTTCTACTGCTGAATTAATTACTGAATTAACTCTGGCTGCCGAGAAGTCCTAAAACAGCATGCAGATATACCTCACCATCAGTCCATAGCTTTTAAAAAAATAAGCACTTTACACAGCTGTAAAACAGCTATTTTATAATAGCTCAGTGTGAGAAGGGTCACTAGTTAATTCTAGTTTTAAAGATAATAGCACTACATTTAAGAGTGTTAAATACTTGCTGCAAGGTCACAAAGAGAATCTAGAAACATCTCTAAGCCAAGCAAAACTTTCCCAATATTCCAGGGGAGGCCCTAGTTTCCTGAGCCTGCATCACCTCTGCACTGCGGCTCTCAGGCTTTAAGAACTCAGGATACTCACGTCATCTAAAACAAATTGGGCAACCTTTGAACAAGCCAGAAACTTCTTTCACAGCCACAGAGAGTGAGTTCTGTTTCTAAGTTAGGATGATTAGAAATACCTCTTTCGAATTTCAAACTGTTTTTCAATGTATCACAATAGTTTGTCTATGATGAACTATTTAGTCCTTCACTTTATATATTTGTTTAGTGTAATTTTCCTTTGGCCATGTCATTTCTTCGATTTACAGAAGTACTTTGAGATAGGGAGAATGATAAAGCCATGACATTGATCAAGATATAATGTACTTAAAACTGATTTGTGGAATTAAAACCCCTTTGTATATCTACTTAAATATAAATAAATAAAAATAAGATATATCCCATTAATTTTTTGTAAACTTATTCCTAAGATTCAAGTGAAGTTTCCATATAATGCTGAATGTCAAGTGCAGTTTTCAGAATTGCATGTCCATCTTTTTGTAAGAGATTGGGCAAGACAAACTTATGCAACATTTCTGAAATGCTTATTGTGTTGGAGCTACACCAGGCTGAAAACTGGGGAAACTTTATCACCTGTATTTTAAGAGAATATATTAGAGCAATTCTTACAAGCACAACATACAGTTTTCAGAATTTTGTGAAGACTTTTCCCAACGTGGGTTTGTTGGGACATTAAAAGGTGTTCTGGGCACAAAGGGTTCTGAGATGCATCTTCCTTGGAGCACCAGTGTGTTAAAGCAACAACTTTCCTTACAGCCTTCACAGAGTTTTTACATCCTGAGTTCTTCAGTCCATGATACAACATTTCTAACCTAATTTTACTTTATACCCCCTTAAAAATATTTCATAACCAGTGGTCCACAGAAAGCACTTTGGGAAAAGTTGCATTACAGACATGCCTTGGCTTAATAAATTATATCTGACAAAAGGGGTCCTACTTCTCAGTCACTAGTCACCTTCCATGAGCTTCATGTGATTTGTGCTATGCTTTGGGCCTCCAAAGGATCTGGCTTGGTAAACAGGTGGCACTTTTGAGAGGTAGTAGAGGTTTACGAGACAGAGCCTAGTGGGGGTCTTCTAAGTTATTCTGGTTGGGCCCTTGAAGGGGAGTGTAGGACACTGGTCTTTTTTTCACTTCCTCACCAAGACACAGGGAAGTTTTGTTCTATTATGTGTTATCCTTGCAATAGGCCTCAAAGCATCAGGGCTTACTGCCCATGGATTGAAACTTCCAAAGCTCTGAGCTGCTGGAGATGTGCCTCAGTAGTAGAGCACTTGTCTAGCAAGCACAAAGTCCATAGTCCAGAGCCAGTACCACCAAAAAAGGAAAAAGGAAACATGGTGTCAGACTGTATATTATCTCCCCAAAGCTGTGAGCCAAAATAAACCTTACTTTTTAAAGCAGATTATCTCAGATATTCTGTTACAGCAATGGGAAAGTGAACACAATTTTCAACTCATTTTTAGTGAATTTTATTTAATTTTTCAAGAACATATACTAGCAAAATTTGTAAACCTAAACTGTTATTTTTCTTAAAATTAACTGAGCTGCACAAGCTGAATGGTGTCAACCAAGGTTGCAAATGTCTCAGTCATGATTATAGATCACTATTCCCTTTACCACCTGCTGGTCACCCTAAATAGGCCCAAAGGCCTAGCACTTTGCCTCCCCTAAACTGTGCACACAGGGTTTCTCCCTAGCCTAAATCTAGGCTACTTAAAAAAAAAATTGGTTATTGGGCTACATAGCACAGTACAGCATTTTCCCTCCCATTCCTTTCTCTCTCTCTCTCTCTCTCTCTCTCTCTCTCTCTCTCCATCTCCTCCACTCTCCCTCTCTCTTTCTATTCCTCTCTTCCTTCTCTTGTTTTCTCTGAATGCTCAAAATCAAACCCAGGGGTCTCACATATACTAGGCCGACACTACACCATTGAGTCTAAGAAGCTTTTTTTTTTTTTGGCAGACATTTACTTCTTCCTTTTCTTTTATGCTTTCACTCAGTTGTCTCAAGAGGCCTCTTTTGTTTCTTTCTCTTTTTTTCCTTCTGTTTCCGAAACCTAAACTGAAGCCCTAAATCTTGTCTGAAGAGTATGCAAGTTCTACTGGTTAAATGACTCTTAAGGGAATGGGAAACTGCCTGTTTTGAGTAAAAACAAGCAAGGTCAACCTATGCTGCGAAGCATGGGTCTTCTCTGAAGAGCTTAGGAAGTCTCTTATTTCTTCAAATTACTTTCTACAGTTTAAGAAACCATGTCCATATTATTTTTAATACCTTTTCACTATATATGTATACTTTGTTTTATAAAATATTTGGGATATTACTTTCCCAGGACCCCAATGGACCACTATGTCTATAAGAAAATAGGTGTTCCAAAAGACCTGCAATGAATCTCTACAGTGTGATACAGTCGGTGTGAGACCCTCAAGGAACGGTGACATTTCCTTCACTTCACATTTCCTATCAGGCTTCACTGTTGGGGAAGAAACAATAAACTGCCTGTTTACTTCCTTTGTCATCTTTCCTCAAAAATCTCATTTTCCACAAAACTGATAGACAGTCTTCACTAAACATTATATACTATCCTTAACAGTCAACTGTAGCAGGACTTTTCTTAGTTGCTATAAAGTAGTATGTACACGCAATATGCACAGTCACTCAATACTACAAAGACCAGTTTATAATTACAGAAAATAAGGCAGGTTAACTGGCCTCAGACACAGTCTCCTCACACAGCTACACATGGGATGGGCTTGAAATCTGTTTCCTTGTCAAAAGCCCGGCCAGAGACTGCCATGTCTCATGCAATTATAGCTGGACAAAGAAGGGGATAAACAGTTTGGCTTAGTGCCTTTTCCCTTGTCACAGAGGAAAAAAAATTATAACAACAAATAGCAACAAAGATTCATTTTCAAGCCTTTCAAGCCTGTCAGTCTTCCTGTGCTCTGGGGAGGATAGCAAAGTGATCACTCAGGATAAGAAGAGAGAGGGGGCGTCCCTACCACCTCTGCCTCCCACTGAGAGAGGGAGAACAAAGGACAGAAAGCACCTGACCATCCAGCCTTCACAAGTGGATTTTATGTGCAGTGCTCCATTTGACTTTAGCCCAGTTAGTGCTGAGTTCAATTGAGAACGTGTAGGTGCTATTCCAAAGTTCCAGCACCAGAAGGTAGAGTTGTGTGCTTGGTGTGGCCACACTTGTAATTAATGACATCTGCCATAGTGATGCTGAAGTGACTGGCAAGCATTTAGGAACTCTGGAGTATGTAATAGCACCTACACTGCCCCCAAACAAAGAGTGATTATTAGTATGATATATAATGTGGCATTTTAGTTCCAGAGTAGGTTGAACTCTTACCTATTGAGAAGCCTAAGTTTCTAGAGAAAAGCCTTGTAAAACACATAAACTAAAATTGAACTAAAAATAAAGTTGGGGCTCTTCCACAATGTGTAATTTCTTCATTACGATGGAATGCAACACAGTATCTCCCCCTTGGGTTGCTCAGATTCAGCCAAAACAAATGCAAATGGCTTGTCAGATGACAGCTGTTTGATAAGGCTCCTCTGCAAGACCTGCATGCTTTACTTTTTTCCGTGAAACTTGGGATGAAAGGCAGAAGGCAGGAAGAGAATTAATGTAGCATACAGTCTAAAGGCAATGCTACAACCGTGATTAAGTAGAAAAGTTAAAAGGCACAGATTTTCCACAGCTTCGCTGCGTGCAACCCATCCGTGTAACAAGTTGACAGGCCTAGCGCGTCAGCTCCATCATCCCCTCCGACAGCTAAAACACTGCACCGCATCCCTTTTCAGAGAAAATTTGCGTCTGCACCATGAAGCGTTGTACATTATTTCTTAGCACTGCAGGGGGCTCAAGTCCATATGGAACCTTCACAAATATTACCACAGATCAAACCAGCAGCGTTTGGAGGCAGATTTGACATACCTATTTAAATGAACAGCAGGGGTCCTCGGGCAGCCTCGGGCTGTGCGGGAGAAAGCCTCAGTGGAAGCAAGAGTCGAAGCTCCATTACTCAGCAAAGACACACTCTACATTTATCATTCATTTCATTTCTGCCAGGGCAAGAAGCTCATTTGCCCAAGGTCAACAAAAAGCAAAAAGAAAGGTTTCTTTTTTTTTTTCCCCAAGAAATAAATGTACCTGACAAGTGGGGATTTTGTCCTCTGGGTTTGTGGAGCACAAATAAACAGCAGATAAGTCTAAAAAAATAGAGTAAATGGGCACATTGATTCAAGCCATTGAAAGCTGACCGTAGATGGGGGAAGCCCTATAAATATTCCTGTAACTTTAAAAACTCATATACCTACTAAAATAGAACTTGACATCGTGTTCTAAAAATAAAATGGATCCTGCCCTTTAAAATGGGATGCAGTGGCATTCAGCTCTTTTTCACGGTAATTTTGGAGAATTCTCCCAAATGTGCACACTATCAAACACAGCTCTTAAAACAAAACAAAAATTGTCCACAATAGACTAAAACGCAGTTGGAAGTCAAAGTGGAACAGAAACATTTTTCAGGTGTGGTTTGGACTCACACCGCATTAGCCCGTGAAAAGCAAAAACTTCATATGAATAAAAGACGCAAAGTACAGACAACTCTCAAGGTAAATTCAATGTCTTCTGGTCCTGCTAACAGGGTTTTCGGGGATCCCTCTTGCTTTAGCCTCCAAGCATACACATGCACTATAATTTCAATTTGCAAGTGAAAGTATTTTAAGGACAATTTCAGCACAAAGTCTGTAAGATTTATCTTTATCAAATAAAAAATAATATAAAACATTTCATTAACACTGCCTTACCTTGGAAATTTTATTTTCAGCCATTATTAAAACATTAAACTCTGAAGGGGGAAAACATTTGTAATATGATTAATTTTGTAGATACAATTCATATTTATCATAGATGTTATATACTTACATGCATTAATGAATAATATGATTGTTTGCCAGTATAGAAGAGAAAATGAAATGGGCGGCCATCTTCTCCCCATTGGATTGCTAATAAAAAGCCAGACAAAAAGAAATAAAAAGATATATAGGTAGGCCAACAGCAGTATTTAACTACAGTTATTGGACACTTTTATAATTGGCTTATCTTTTAAAATAAAAATGTACTAGTATTTAGAATTCATATTTAGTTTGCCATTTAATATGCAAATATTTAGGATATTTAATATTTCAGACTAGCTAGCATAAACATTCAATGAAATAGTCCACTATGAGAATGTCTTGTAAATTGTTTTAAAGTAAAAACACATAAAACACATCAAATTATCTATAAAGGACCACAAAGATTAATTATGGCCACAGAAACAATGTATCCCTGTGTTCCTCAAAAGGAAACTTGGTAGTCAATAATGCATTATACTCTAAAATTTCAAGCCACACATACTGTAACAAATTTTAAAAATAAGAACTTATTTTTCTATGCCACAGCATTTGTTTCAACCTGTGGCGACTTGCCTTTGAGTTTAAAACATCTGTGACAGAAGGGTCCTCAGAAAGGAGCTGCCTATAATTCCTTCTGAATACAGGGGGTCAGGTTGACCCACTGTAACAATGAGATGTACAAGACACTATGTTGAAAATGAACCTATATAAATAAGACAAGCACCATTTCCACACTCTCTGTCTACTGTTGATCTGTTTCACAAGTAACTATTTGCAGTGACTCCTGTAAAGACCACACTTCCAGGTCCATACATGAATTGTAAATTACTTTTGCTATATAATATATAAAATATAATATGTAAATATTTAGTATTATATAATATGTAATATATTATGTTACATAATACATGATATATTGTATATATATATATATATATATATATATCACATATATACCATAGTTAAATCTGTTTCTTTTTCTTTATAGCTGTATTTCCCATCTTCTTGTTCATTATTGATCTCATCACAGAGCTTCTTTGGACAGTTTTGCAGACTGCCCTATTGTCATGTCAGTTGATTACTGTACACATATTAAGTGTGGTATATATGCTGTGGGCCTTTAGAGGGCCACAACCAGTGTGCATGAAAACCACTGTTTCTACACCCTTGTGAGCAGTCTTTGTACCGATGGAGTGTGTATGCTTAAAGGTGTTAGGCTCTCCAGAACAATTTTCTTATCTTTTATTCTGAAATTTAGATATTTATCTGGAATTTATGTGTGTAAGGTCATGGATTATTTTAGCCAGCAGAAAAGAGCCTTCTTCTTCTTCTTTTTTTTTTTTTTTTTAAGTAAGCACTTTCCTGCTGTGATATTTTCTAAATCATATGCAAGATACTTTTTTCTCTGGGGATAATTAGTATTAGGCAGACCCAAGCTACTTTATGTGAATATACCTAACAGAGAACCAAAATATCCTAATGAATAGTGAAAAATAAGAACTATTGGACATTTGGATTGAAAGATAAAATTATTTGCCCATGGCTTAAAGATGCTCTAATCATTTTAAACACCATGTTTAAACAGTTTTTTTTTTTTTTAAATTAAATTCATTGGATTTTCCAGTAGCTGTTATGGTAGAGCCCTTAGTTCAAATCTCCCCAAAATAAAGATATCCCATCTTGTATATAACACACATGCACACATATGCACACAAAACCATAGCAGATATCAGAACTGACATTACTGATAAGTGTATCTTGTTAGCAAAGACACTAAAATTTGAAAAACTTGTCTTAGAAATCACAAAATCTGACATGCACTCCTGCTGGAGGTTAATATTCTACTCTGTTCCACTGTTCTGTTTATTCTGTATCACAAGCACCATTGTACCCATCAGAACTTTCTGCTTCATTTTGACATTGGATAGAGCAAACTCCCTACCTTATTCTTTTTAAGAATTTCCTAGGGTTTCTTGAAACTTAACTTGTAAAATGATATTGATAATTTATAATTTTGAAAGAACTTTTGGAATATTGTCTTCCATTACAGAAATATGCAATATGTCTTCCAAATATTCAGATTTTTCACTTCTGGTCTTCAGTTTTTGTTTTCTATACAAATCTCTTATTCTGTACTCTTTATTGGTATTGCAAATGATTTAGTTACTTTGTTGCTCTTGATACTGCCTCTTCCCATTTATGAACAGATTTAAAAAAGACAGTATTAATTATACAAGTATGTACTGTTGCTATGAGGATTACATGTTGACATTGCTTGGTTAGAGGAAAGGTGGGATTTCTAGCTCTTTCTAGCTCTTACAGGGCTACCTCGAGGAAACAGTACTGTCTGCTCTTCTTAGAAACAAACCTAAGTAGTAATACATGACACACATATGACAAGACGTGTTGCATGTTCCTATAATAGAAGACAATATTCCAGAGCTTCTTTCAAAATTATAAACTATCAATGTCATTTTATAAGTTAAGTTTCAAGAAACCATGGGAAATTCTTAAAAAGAATCAGGTAGGGAGTTTGCTCTGTAGTGTTTTTAGCTGCCTTTCTATCCCAGTCCAACCTGGGCTGATATACGCCATCTACTCCATTCCTTTCACCATTTGTCCATAATGCCTAGTATGGCTCTCACAGTTTATTTAGAAACTCTATGATAACTATTTGAACTGTTTCTAATTTTTCTTGACATATATTAAAATTTTCTTATCTTCTGGCCAAGAAACAGCCTCTTTGTTATTATTATTGTAAAGGAATTATTTCGGGTCTGACATTTTCAAATGTTTAATGGCTTTTTTTTTTCTTTTACATATTGCTTTCCTTTAGTCCATTTTCCTATTCAGGCTTTTCTGTTGTTAATATATGTAAAAAATATTTACTTTAGGTTTCAAGCCTTTGTCACATTTAATTTTTTTTTTTTTGGTCATGGGGGGTCTACTCTGGGCCTGGGCGCTGTCCCTCAGCTCTTCAACTCAAGGATAGCGCTCTACCCCTTGAGCCACAGTGCCACGTCTGGCTTTTTCTGCTTATGTAGTGCTGAGAAATTGAACCCAGGGCCTCATGCATGCAAGGCAAGCATTCTACCACTGAGCTACCTTCCCAGCCCCAAATTTTTCTAATGTCTTTTTGTCAAAGCTTTTACCTTCGCAGTAGTTTGTCATCTTTGTCTTTGCTTTTTTTTTTTTTTGTGGTTTAATATCATTTAAAAAATAATGAGGGCTGTATATCTATCTATTCCTGTATACTAGCCACTTTACTTCTGTTCTGGAGTTTAAATTTCTTAATTGCATATCATACAGTGACTTTGTAAAGTTTAACCCAACTCTATCATTTGGACACAATCTACTTTGTAATATTCCTTTAAACAGATTAAAAGGGACACATGCACATACATCTGGCACATGTAAATATATATATATATACACACACACACACATACAGCTTGGATTCCGTGTTTTTCAAAGTGGTTCTGCAAAATACATAAAGAATGAGAAAGACAGCAATTTATTTTCTGTCAGTATCACAGTTCTGTTGCCTGTATCATCATTACACTCCAGTGTATGGCCATTTCATCATGTGTGGTGGACACTGATGTCACTGACAGGCAGGATGCGAATTGGCTTCCACATAGTCAGCAGTTCAGCCTTTAACTACCTGTGGTACCTTTCTATGAAAAGGATCATTAAAAAGTTTCAGAACAACTGATGTTGTGTTTTGGAATTCAGATATCCAAGTAATAATATTCTACTGACAATTTCATAATAGTCTTTATGATTTTTCACAGTTTATTGTTTCCAATTTCTTTTTTTTTTCTTTCTACAGTGCTAGGGACAGGATGTACGGCCTTGTATATGCTATATGCATATACACTATACTAAGCTACAACCTCAGCTATTTGGCTGAGACATGGTCTTTCTACGAAGCCAGGATGGCCTTAACTTGCATTCCTCCTGCCTCTGCCTGTCAAATGTGGGGGAGTAGCAAGCAAACAAGCAAGCAACACTTGATACTGTATCAGAGGACTCTTCCTAATTTCTTTAAGGTTCTTCTTGGTGTTTCTTTGTTTAGTCTACACTGCTTTTTCCTACTTTCTACTTTTTGGTGGAGTGAAAGATCTAGGGATTGAACCAAGACTCGTACTTCTAGGCAGGAAGAAACTACTCCTAGAACTCTATTTTTGGTCCCATAATTTTTTTTAAGTTACACTGGGTAAGATTTCTAAAACAATACTGAATGATGAGGTACATGTGGACATAACCTTTGTTGTTCCTGAATGTAACAATTAAAAAATGACGAATTTAAGTTTCAATTCATTTCTGTTTCTCATGATAGCCTTCCTCAAATTAATGAAGGTTCTCACTTCTAGTTTGTTTTTTTAACAAAACAATCCAAATAAAACCAAACAACAACAAAAAATGCTCAACTTTGTTAACTGATTTTGTTTTCTCTCTGGAAATACTCTCCCTTTGACTCACAGAGAAAATTACATTGATATTAACTTCCTAATGTCAAACCATTCTTATGTTCCCAGGGAAAAATGCTCTCTAGTATATTTTCTTAATAAAATGCTTTATTTGGTTAGCATTTGATATAGGCTTCTTTTCCAAACAATTCTTCTCTGGACTTGATAATTATGTGAGCCTTAAAGTAAATTTAGAAGCCGTTACTTGTTTTCATCTGCATCTCGGAACTGGCAGGACTTAGGTGCAGGTCTCTTTCATAGACCTCTGATCTTGGGCTTCTCTGGCTTTTCGTCCAATCTGCATTTTCCTAAGTAAGACAATTGTGACAACTGCATTATTCTCTAAGCCACCTGTGTAAGAGTTCATGGAGTTGGTGGCCACACAGACATGTTCTGAGGTAGAGCCCTTTGGCCTTTCTACATGCCCTTCCTGGCTTTGTGTCCTTAGTGAGTTAAACTCTGCTTTTCATTTCCCATCTATAAAGTAGAGGAAAGAATAGTAAGTAGGTGATTAGTGTGAAGGTTTTGGGTTAGCATATGTGAATCACTTTGAAGTATGCCTATTCTTTTCCACATTCCAAAAAACACTAGCTGTTATTACATGAGAGGGTTCTCAAATTAGCTACAATAAAGTTACTCCTAACTATCTTATATTTTAAATATTCTCTAAATATTATGTTAAATTTTTATTGTTGGGCTGGGACTAAATCTCAGAAACAGAGCATTTGTCTAGCATAGAGGAGGCCCTGAAATTACCAAAATAAAATAAAACTTAATGTTGTTCTGTTTCTCCTTTAGCAAATCTGCCCCATGTTCACTGATTTCATTGGCTTTTTTCAAAGGAATACTTGGATTAATTACCACACTCATTCTTCAAATTTGTTCATTATGTACATCAATTTAGTTTTCCCTGAACTGAACACTTCTGAAAACTGTGCTTAGTTCACTTATTGTCAGTCTCTTAATTTCTAATAATGTATGTTTGTCTATGCAGCATACAGTGGCCATACCTCATTGGATTTGACAGGAACTATTCCCACTGTCATGGGCTTCTAAATACTCTATAAACTCGATTTTTATTTTGCCTTTAATACAACATGGCTTCTATTGATTTTAAGTGAGAAAAATCAGATAGGATTTCTACTGTTTGGGTTTTGTTAAGATTTTTTATGACCTATTTCATCATAATTCTATTAACATTCCACATGCATTTCCATAGAAATGTATTCTTTGTATTTGTATATGTAGCTATAAAATCATGCTGTGTTATTCAAATTCTTTATAGCCTTAGTTAACGGCTTTGCTTTATAACATTTCAATAGTAAATGTTTGGTGCAAAAAGGTTCATGGTCATCACATTCACTTAATGGATACTAAATGTTTGGTGCAAAAAGGTTCATGGTCATCACATTCACTTAATGGATCCTAGGTTTTATCCATATAAATTAGCATTCCTGTCTCATTGAGCGGTTCCCCATCCTCTTTGAATTCCATGATGTCTCACATTAGAGCTCCTTCTTGTTTCTGTCATTAATCTGGTGTATAGCTTCATTTTTCCCAGTACTTTCTTTTTCTTCTGCCAGTTGCAGAGCAGGGTTTTCATGTTAACTCAATTTAGATGCTTCCATCTTTCAATAAAGTGGTTAAACCTTACAAGTATCACGGTCCATTTATTGAACCTAAAGTTCAGTTACTATTTCAACTTACAAAGATCTGTTTGTCCTCCATTTACAATGTACAGTAAAATTGGAAGGTATACAGCCAAACTTATTTGAATAATTCTATAGGAGTATTGCTTAATTTAAAAAATAATATATTTTCAAAATGGCACGTGAACAGTGTGGGAGGATAGACAAACCCCGTCAGTTGTTATATTCTAGCTGCTTGTAAATAGGTAAATCTCATACTGTAAAACTAGTCTCAGAAGGGCAACTGAGTCACAACTAGTAGAAATACATAGAACAAAAGATGAGAGGGATAAGGGTAAAGGTGCTGAAAAGTTGGAAAAAAAGTTTTTAAAAAAAAGTTGAAAGAAGTTTTTCAACTTTTCAGCACCAGTAAAAAAGACTGAAAGCACTGCCATTTACATTTATAGGAATGCCACTAGGAGCAGATTATTGAGACTTGTGTTTATTACAATTATGCTCTAAAACTAGCCAAAGTGGATTTTGGGGTATTGCCTTTATTTATTTCCCCAATAAGTTGATGTGATGTATTTTGTAATTATCATGTCTAAGAATGAAGGAAATAAGAAAGACTGAGGAAACAGGAAAGACATGAACAGGTTAGACAAAGTGTTTAAGATTCAACATAAAAGTTCTTCCTTCCTTCCTTTTTGCTGGCCATGGAACTTGAACTCAGGGCTAGGTGCTGCTCCTTAGCTTTTTTGCTCAAGGGTAGCACTCTATACTTTGAGCCACAGCTCCACTTCTGGTTTTCTGGTGGTTAATTAGAGTTAAGAGTCTCACCGATTTTCTTGCCCAGGCTGGCTTTGAACCATGATCTTCAGATCTCAGCCTCTTGAGCAGTTAGGATTACAGGCATGAGCCACCAACATCTGTCTCATAAAAGTTGTTTCTAAGGTTAGAGTAAAGCTGTAGAACACTCAGTTCTGAACAGAACTACAGCTGAGCAGAAATACTCACACAAAACAAAATTTCTATGGATGTACCTATACTCTTTCCAATCTCTCTGAAGCATTCTGAGCACTCAGTCTGTTCAGACACTCTATCTATGCTGCCCAGCTACACATTACTAACTCAGTTGTATTTAACCCTAAGTGGGAGTATTATGGTTTCATGTTTTCTTTAAGTACAGGACACATGAATTATGTACCATCTAAACAGATGAAATACAAGCTCAAGCAGAAAAGGTAGTTGCTGCATCTAAGAAAATGAAGTTGAGTGTTCTAGAAAGATTCTGTGGCAAGTTCTTTAAAAAAAAAAAAGAAAGAAAGAAAGAAAAAGAAAAAGAGTTGTGTTCATTTCAGTGTGGTTGAAGGAAAAACACTGATGGAAATATAGAAATTCTTTGTACTCAGATTTCTTAGTAAGTTCTGTTATACTCTTTGTTCTACCCTAAGGAAATCGAAAATAAGAAATGCTGACCCATCAGTATCATGGTCATATGAAACAACAAACACAAACTTAAAAATCCCTCCAGGGACATATCACAGCTGATGAACTCATCTAAGTTTACATTTATTTTACAATGAATACAATTTTTACCCCTGGTGCTGGGGTTTGAACTCAGGCTCTTGTGCTTGCTTGATTGGCACTCTACCACATGAGGCATGACTCCAGCTCAGCTTTTTGCTGATTGTTTTGGAGGAAGTCTTTGCATTTTTCTGCCTACCTGTCTTCATACTATAATTCCTTGTATCTCAGCCTCTTGAGTAGCTGAGATTACAGGTATGAGTCAATTGGGCCCAGCTCCTAAATTAAGTGACAACTACCACTGGTCTGTAAAAGGCTTCTAATGCATTAGAACATTTAGTATTAAATTCTCTAGCAATTTTAAAGCTTGTGGGTTAAAAAGAAAAATAAAATTCTTTGTAAAAGTCGGAGAAAACAGATGGCATGGTAGGAAAGACGGTTAGCTGCTCATCAAAAGTAACATACAGGGCTGGGAAGGTGGCTCAGTGGTAGAGCACTTGCCTTGCATGCATGAAGCCCTGGGTTTGATTCCTCAGCACCATATAAGCAGAAGAAAAAGCCGGAAGTAGTGATATGGCTCAAGTGGTAGAGTGTTAGCCTTGAGCTAAGAGCTCAGGGACAGCGCCCAGGTCCAGAGATCAAGCCCCATGACTGACAAAAAAAAAAAAGTAACATACGACAATGGAATTATATCACTAAAGGGCTGAAAGGACAAAGAAAGAAATCTGTATTCAGACAAATATGACTCTAAAATGAAGAATTAAAATGTAAATAAAAGTTGAAAGAGTTGACAACAGATCTATACTAAATTCTCCCTCACAGAGGCACAGAATGCAAGTAACTTCTGTGACATTAGCACAGGCATAAGCTCTAACCCTACCTAACATGAATATCCTTTAATAATGAAGAACATCTTATAAACTCTAGTTGTTTGTTATTAGTTACAAAACGTTTTTGACAATTAGGACCAAGATGGCAACCATACAATATGTGAGCAACTGCTGATATAACCCAATACTGTAATAGAGGAGGGGAAAGTTTATTCTTTAGCAAACTTACCTCTTTGTTTTGGAAAAATCTGTTCAGGATGCTGTAAAATAAATTTAAAGTGTTATTAGATAATGGCTGTAACATATAAAACTAAATGAAAAAAAATTTTTTTAAAGTAATTAAGGTAACTACCTTCATTATTGGCCTGGCTCGTTTCTCAAACAAACCACTTGGAAGAAGGTAAGTAATAGCTTTCTGTAAATAACAGACAAAGGTTAATTAACAACTATATCAAATAAACTCATTTATAACTATTATTGAATACTTATTGTAGACCAGACACTGAACTAGTGAACTAGTGTTCCATTTTCACAGTCTCAGTTCATTATCTTTTGGGGGAGGGCATTACTGGCATTTGAACCAGGGTCTTGTGAGTATGAGGCCATTAACTCTACCATCCAGCCATGCCTAAGCACTTTATAAATAGCATGATAAAATCACTACATGCATACTCTCCCCTCCCCCCCAAACCCCACGTTAACTTCTAAATTGGTATTGACAATTTTCAAGTGTCAGCTTCAAAGGTGTCACTCCTTCAATGTGATACACGAATAATCTGTTTGCAAATAAAAGTGAAAAGCACTCCTATGCAAACATCTATGGTAAAATACTCAAGGCAATCATTCAACTTTGCCAAGGGCAAAGACAAAATCTTGGAAAGAACAGGCTCTGAATCTAATTTACTATGTTGGTCAGTTTTTTCATTATTGGTACAAATATCTTAGTTTAAAGGAGAAAGGATTTATGTGGGCTCAGGGTTCCAGAGCAGATGTATTCACTGGGGCCTGAGCTGAGGCAGAACACTGTGCAGCAGGAGGGGGTGGCAGGGGATGCTTATGTCATGGTATCCAGGAAGCAAAGAAAGACAAAAGGGGACCAAAGAGAAGGTGCCCTTCAAGGGCAAGTTCCCATCAACCTACTTCCTATAGCTAGGCCCTACCTCCTAAAGGTCCCAGTCCCTCCCAAAATAGGCTCACTAGCTGGGGATCAAACTTTCAACACTTAAGCCTAGAGGGGACATTTCATATTCAAATCATTACATCTATCATGACACTCATAATGTTTTTAGATGATCTTTCCTACCACTGTCTACAACCCTAATCCTTCCAGGTGTGTGTGTGTGTGTGTGTGTAAATACAGTTTACCACTGTCTACAACCCTAATCCTTCCAGGGGTGTGTGTATGTGTGTGTGTAAATACAGTTTACCTCTATCATGACACTCCTAATGTTTTTAGATGATCTTTCCTACCACTGTCTACAACCCTAATCCTTCCAGGTGTGTGTGTGTGTGTGTGTGTGTGTGTGTGTGTGTGTGTGTGTGTGTGTGTGTGTGTGTGTGTGTGTGTGTGTGTGTGTACATGCTGGTCATTTTGGGGTTTGAACTCAGGGCTTGGATGCTGTGTGTGTGTGTGTGTGTGTGTGTGTGTGTGTGTGTGTGTGTGTGTGTGTGTGTGTGTACATGCTGGTCATTTTGGGGTTTGAACTCAGGGCTTGGATGCTGTCCCTGAGCTTTCTTTTCCTCAAGGATAGCACTCAACCACTTGGGCCACAGTTCCAATTCCAGCTTTTTGGTGGTTAGCTGGGAGTCTCATGGACTTTGCTACCCAGGTTGGCTTTAATCCATGATCTTCAGATCCCACCTTCCTGACTAGCTAAGATTATTGGTGAGAGCCACTGATGCCTGCCCAGTGCTTGCTGAGTTGTTAAACGATGTATACTCTTTCAAGTTTCTTAGTAGTGAGCTTCATACCTTCTTGGGTGTGACTGCTGTTGTTACAGACCATCTTTATGCCCTTTCCCCCAGTAGCACAGGGGAGAGGATCTGAACATCCCTGGCCCTTTCACAATCTATACTAGGGCTTATGATCAAATTTTACCCTACACATTTCCAAATGCTTCTACCTCCTAGAAAAAAACTATTGCTCCCAAGTTAGGAACACCTTTTAAAACTTTACAGGTCAGACTTCTCCTTTTAAGACAATAACATAATGAATGACACAAGTTTTTTGTTGAGCAGTGTCAGATGAAAGGTCTGTAGCCTGGGATTTTAGCATCCTGTCTGAATGCTGAATGAACAGGCAGTATACTGGAAGACAGTGCTGCTTTTCAGAGAGCATGGGCTTCCTCTGCCTACCATATAATCAGGGGTATAAATTCAACTATCAGGGAGCCTGGCTGTGGTTCTGGGCCAAGTTTCATTCTCTTATTCTGCCTCTATTAATTTAAACAACAACACCAGAACAAACACTAGAATGCTAATTTAATAAATCAAAGCCAAAATATCAAAACAAATCCAAAATATAAAAGACAAATCCTCTCTTCCTTTCTTCCCTACAGGATAAAAAAGAATCTTTTATTAGGTGATTCTGAGGCAACTGATTGCCAGAGAAAATACAAGTGTATACAAACCTCATACCACATAACTCTAAATGAGTTAGAGTTTAAACATACAAAACAAAACCAGACCTGCACTTAACATGCAGGACTACAGAGAGAGTGCAGAAGGAATTTAAAGAGATACATTGAATTCCGTTTAAAAAAAGACAATGTAGCTCAAATGTATTCACAAAGAAAGTGCAATCAAAACTACTGAGGTAGACTTTTCATCTAATAGAAGAACTAAAAGTTCAATCAATTGGCCACACAATGTTGGCAAGGCTCAAAGTCACCTTGGGAGCATCACACAGCAAAGCCCCTGCAGCGGAACTACACCCACAGTTATCCACAGACTCACTCAGGAGACAGTCCTACAACACACACACAAAACAATCTAGCACAGGACAGTCACCAGAGTAGTAAAATAGCATTAGAAATAACTAAAATCCTTACACATAGAGGTTGTCTGAACAAATTATGGCATATCTGTGCAGTCAAATTCTAGACAGTCCTAAAACAGATGTTGCTGTTTCCTATGCTGGAAATAGACAAACACAAATTGTATATAGTTATAGAGAAGAAAGATGCACAGGTATATTTTAGCAAACATATACACAAGAAGAATAAAACAGACAAATAAACATTACAACTTACAGGGTAGGTGGAGCAAGCTGAAAATGACATAGAGATGAAGAATCCTCTGGATATACTGTACCTCTGTCTACAGTCCAACTCTGAAGCATATAAATATTTTATATAATAAAGAATGAAACTTGCCAAAGAAACGCAAAATCTAAATAGAAGTAAATCTAATTTCTGATAACAAAATATAATTGCAAATACATCAACTTTACTTTGTAGACTTAATGTCAGTCATCTTCATATAATTCTGAAATACTTTATGTATATTATAGTCTGGAGCAAATAAGTAGACATAGTAATGTGAGGAAGGGCACCAAACTTTTACTGTAGAACACAGAAACAAATAAGAAAGGGTAAACTTTGAAATATTAAGTATTTAGACAAAGCATTATAAAGTCAATCTTTAAAATTAATCCTATAATATTTATGAAGTATATTTCTTATTTCTGTCTCCTTGAAAGATCACGGAGCTCCCAAATCTTAGTTTGCAAACACATTTCTCAGTGTAAGGAATGAATGCAAAAATACCTAGTTCTAAGCCAGTTTTATTAGTTTGGAAGGCAGAGAATGTATAAAATGAGCCTGAGACATCTACCTATGAAAACAGGAAGCATACCCAAGGACACAGGAGTCAATTTTAATGTGCTCCTCCCACTGCCAAGTGTGTGTGCCAAAGGTGGGCAATTTGAGCATCTAAAAGAACAATAGCAATGCCTTCCAACACACTCAGTAATTGGGTATACATAGATTTAAGCTGCACACATGTGAGCAAATGTGGGCAGGTACAAACTCTCTTTCCCTCTTCTTTCCTTCTTTCTCATTCTCTTCCCCCTGCCTTCATCTCTCTATGACAGTGTGGGGCAGGGAGAAAAAGTAAGCTTCTTTATGGAACAATACCAGTAATAAAAGTAGAAAGAATGGCAGAAGAAAACCTTTACAAGTTACAAGTGAGTCATCATCAGGCAACAGTGCTAAAAGATGCTAAAGCCACAGGCTGAAAGATTCTCAGGAAATGAAAAATTTACATGGACTCAAAATATTATCCTACAGATTACTTAATGGCACAAGGGGGAAAGGTACTTATACAACATGTTCAGTGGTCAAATCAAACAAAGCATCAGTCATCTCATCACCAACATCAGTGGGATGAGCAGACTATGCGCCTCTTGGAATGGTGTTATAAGGAGCACCCAGTGGAACCTAAGTAGTGGGCTTTTGTTTTTTGTGTTTTTGTTTTTTGTTTTTTTTTGTTGGTCGTGGGGCCTGAACTCTGGGCCTGGGCGCTGTCCCTCAGCTCTTCAGCTCGCGCTCTACCACTTGAGCCACAGCGCCACTTCCGGCTTTTTTCTTTTTGCTTATGTGGTGCTGAGGAATTGAACCCAGGGCCTCATGCATGCAAGGCAAGCGCTCTACCACTGAGTCACCTTCCCAGCCCTGTAGTGGTTTTTTTTTTTTATACATTCCAAATCTCTTCTTGAGGAGTAATGGGCAAGCCAGAATGGCCTAGATTCCTTAAAATAACTGAATGGCTATATACATATTTTGGGAATAAACTGGGAAAATTTAAATACTGACTACATATACACTAATGTATATGTGTACATACCTGTATATATATTACATATATAAATAACTAAAATAACTAAGTAATATTACATATATGTTCACATACACGAATGACACTATAGATAGAATTATTATATATTTTGGTGCTAAATATATATCGATCTCTATTAATTTTCTTTTTTTTTTCTTTTATTGTGAAAATACCATACAGAGGGGTTACAATTACATGGGCAAGATAATGAGTACATTTCTTATCAAGCATTGTTGCCACCTCTTTTTCCCCTTCCCATCCGCTCCCCCCCTCCCCCCGCCCCCCGGCCAAAGTTGGAAAGTTTGTTTTCGACATAACGTCTTGCACGATACCTTTAATTTTCAATTGATCAGTCTATATACAGACAGACAAAGAAAATGTGGCAAAATATTAACAACTTGCAAATCTATGTGATAGGTGCGTATTTATATTTATCAGGCATTCAAATGTCATAGAAACTTGAGAAGTTTCTACGTAAGAAGGTATGAAAATTTTAGAAATCATACACATTTTCCCACAGTCAACTTGTCCTGTGAGGTCATCATCAGCCTGCAGAACCAGACTTGTCTGCACCATATACAGTAGTCCCAAGGGTGCCACCTCCTAGGCAGGAGGCTCCTGAACAGGAGAAACACACACAGGCATGGAAAAGCATGACTCTTCACTTAGGGTACAGTCCTTACAGTCACAGGCATGCCAGGCCACTCATTGTCAAATGATCATTGAGCTATCACAGGCATCGTTTTCGGATATGAAAATTACTGTTAACTTAGGTGATCACCAAATAGAATCCCAGAGGGAAATGTAATTGAGGAATTTCACTTCTCATGAGCACCAAGACTTAAAAGAAGACACTAGGAAGTATCAGTCAGAACCTGAAAACAAAACATTGATTATAATGTAATGTTAGGACTTATTGGTGATCTCTGTCTTTAAAACAGAAAACAAGCCAACAAAGAAATCTGCTGGAAATATTCTGAAATTCAACTCGGAGTCTGGAAAACTGGCTTTGCCATAAAAAATCATTTCAGCTATAAGTAAATGAATACACATAATAAGGTCCTGCAGTATGAGCTACTATACGAAAAATAACAAGCAAATTAGGTCAAATTAAAAAAAGCAATCTTACAAATTTAGTAAAAGGCATGAAAAACAAAGGATGGATGGAAAAGAAACAAGAGAGAGGGACTAGTAAATAAAATAAGCCAGTTATTTGTACCTCAAGTAAGGAAACACACAAAACAGAAACCAGGTTCCCAGCATGCTGCCTGCCACCTGGACCTATATCACTTTCATTTGACTCCTATTGATAGCCTACACAGATTTCTTTTTATGGGGGGGTGGGCGGAACGTTGGTTGTGGGGCTTTAACTCTGGACCTGGGCACTGTTCCTCAGCTCTTCAGCTCAAGACTAGCGCTCTACCACTTGAACCACAGTGCTACTTCCGGTTTTCTGGTGGCTTATTGGAGATCAAAGTATCACAGTTTCCTGCCCAGGCTGGCTTTGAACCGCAATCCTCAGATCTCAGCCTCCTGAGTAGATAGGACTATAGGCGTGAACCACCAACGCCCAGCTTCTTTTTTTAAATTCTGAAGCAAATAAAGGATGACTTGATTTAATGAAAAGAATAAGTATGCTACTTTCTGGGTTTAACTCCTAGTCAGCACTCTGTTTGAGAAAATTCAAGCAAAATAAGGTAAAATAAGGTGATTTTGAGTGTTGACTAGTCTTGAGTTGAATACCCTCCAGATGTGTTTTAGGCAGAGAATTAGGTGCTATAAAACAGCAAAATCCTTACTTTTAGTATGCAGCAGAAAAAGAACAGTGAACAAGAGAATAATAATTCTCTTTCAATAATTTGCAATTGCTTTAATGAATCTTTGTTGCTTCATTCAAACAAAAATAACTACTTTCTATACTGCTAAATTTCTACTTTTCTACTCTGTAGTACACTACTATTTCAACATCAACTCTTCACATATTTTGAATTTTATCAATGAAAGACAATCCGAAAACAAATGACAGGTTAATATTACTTGTACTCCCAAGTTTTATTTGTTTGAAGTAACACTAGCCAAAAATACAAATGCATATTTGAGAAGAAATGAAGGATCAATCTTGTAGTCTAATAGAACTTTCTCTGATGTTCTAAATGTTCCATAGTCTGCTGCCTAATGATAGCCACTAACCTATGTGGTTTCCTAGACAATTGATAGATGGCTATTAAGACTTAAAAAAAAATTTCATTTAATTTGATAATCACACATAGCTAGAGGCAACCATAAAACAGTTCTTCCTCTACAGTCATCTTTCTACCCCACCAACACAAGTGTTAAAATTTCCCCTTACCTTCACTAGGATCATACAGACCTAATACAAAGCCAGCTTAGAGGAAACTAGCTCAGTGGTACACACCCTACTGTATGACATGTGGCTGGCTCCTACATGGGTCTATTCAGGCATCATCATTTGACGTTTATTTATAAAGGTATTGTTCAAACTCTTCTAAATACAAGGTTGAACTCTTCATCTCTTCCCTTTCTTCCACTGATGGCCATTGGCTTCCTTAATCAATTTCTCTCAAAATCTATCAGATAGATGACTGAACTTCCCCAAACTTTCCTTGCTGACGGCAGACAACTTCATTCATGCTCCTCAAACTTGGCAGCTACTGCTCTACATTTGGAAAAACACTTCATTGCATGTAGTAAGATCTTCCATGAGTTGAACGGAGTCCCCTGAGTTTTATTACAATAAACAGAAATAGAGTGGCTTAGTGTACAGTGCTTGCCTAGCATGCATGAGGCCCTGCATTCAATTCCTCAGAAAAAGCTGGAAGTGGCACTGTGGCTTAAGTGGTAGAGTACTATCCTTGAGCAAAAGAAGCTCAGCGACAGTGCCCAGGACCTGAGTTCAAGTCCCAGGACAGGCAAAAAATAAAAAAAAAAAAAAATAGAAATTTCCAATATAAGGGAAAGCATTAAGCTTAATCTATTTTATACCAGAAGTGCATTTCAAATTAGATAATTATTATAAAATAAAAATAATTGGAGGTAGAAGACCATATTATATAAAATGTTAAAGATTCAGAAGTACAATAAAAAACAAACAGGTCAGGGCTGTAGCTTAGTGATAGTGTTTGCTTAGCATGTGTAAGGCCTTGGGTGAAAGAGAGGGGGATGGAGAGAGGAAATGAGAAACATGAAGGGAAGGGAAATGGAATCTTTCCATCTAGTCATTTCCTCATACATTATTCTGGAATATCCATAATGGCATGTTACATAATGCAAATTTTACGTATTATAATAGGTGAAACTAAGCCCATGAGAAACCACAAGAGTACAGTGGTGAGGAGAATCCTCTCTGTTGATGTGAGTCTATCTGTTCACGGTTCCTATTCTTTGATCCTCCATTGAGTGTGGCACTTACTAGAAAAAGGACCAGCAGTAAGTGGCCTGGTCTCTCAAGTATCTTAAAAATGGAAAATTGGAATTTTACTTCCAAACTATGGGCTGGTCTACTTGGACCAACTTTTTCAAACATGAGACTTAGTAAAAATTTATAATTATCTGAAATAAAGACTTTTTCCTCTTCCAAACAACCTACATGGAAAATTATTACTTAAAACTAGAAAATACCTAGTCCTTCCACAAAAAGAAAAAAAATATCAAAAGGTTCTAATACCCCAATAAACAAGGAACTCAAAAAACTAACCCCCAACTCATGAATAAAGGAATCAATACATGGGCAAAGGACTAAATGCAGACTTCTCAGAAGTAAGAAGTGCCAATAAACACAGGAGGGAATGCTGAACCTCTCTGGCCATAAAGGAAATGCAAATCAAAACAACAGTGAGATCCCATCTCACCCCCAGTAAGACTGGCCAACATTAAGAATTCAAACAGTAACAAATAAATGCTGGCAGGGATGTGAAGTGGGGAAAAACAACCTACTGAACAGAAAGGTAAACTAGTACAACCACTCTGGAGGGTAGTTTGGAGAGTCCTCTAAAAATTAAACATAAAACTATGCCACTCTTGGGCATTCACAATAGCCAAGTAATGGAAACAGCCTAGATGCTCTACAATAGATGAGTGGATTAAGAATATGTGGCACATATACACAATGGAAATTTACTCATCCATTAGAAGAATATGATGTCACTTGCAGGGAAATGGTGGACCTAGAGCAAATCATGTTAAGTTAAGCTAAGCTCAGAGAGCTCTTTGTTCCCTCTCATATGTGGAAGCTAGATCTAAAATATACCTAACATGGTAAATTATGTGGAGTTCTATGTATTTACAAACAAACCAGCTGCCTGAAGGACAGTAAATGTAGGGGATGAATCCGAAGGTTTAAATCCTCCGAACATCTAAACTACTATTTATCAAAATGAATTCCAAGAAATGGAACCATGTTTTCTTTTTATGGTGGTAGGAAAAGGGAGACAGGAGGGAAGATGGGTGAGCAAATGCAGTCGTTGTATTCAATGTACATTAGGCAAAAAATGAACTATGTAACGTGTAGGTAGGGACAGGAGGGGGAAAATGGAGATGACATTGCCCAAGAAATGTTGTACTCATAACCTAACTTATGAAATTGTAATCCCTTAGTACAACTCCTTGAAAATAACAATATAATAACTACAACAAAAAGTAAAAACAAAAAAAAAGACAATTGGAATTCAATGATCTTCTTAGAAGCCTTAAAACAATATTTCTATTTTTTTTTGCTCAATATTTGTGTTTCAAGAGACTTTGTCTCAGTGTAAGAAGCAGATTTTGGGCATGGCCTATAGTAAACACCCTGGTATCCAAACACCAACAATATGTATTGTAAAACCATCAATACATGTGGTATACATACTAAAACAAATGTTACTGATGCTTTAATATTCCAGTTTTAGATTCATCCAGAAGAAATGTAAGCCACAGGAACAGAAAACAAAATGGGCATTTTCCTTTAAATTTAGATTATACTAAAGTCAAAATTTTATATGGAATTTAACTTGGCAAAATTTTTGATGTTTTAAGCTTACACTAATTTTTTTTTTTAGGGGGGAGCCTGGTCGTGGGGCCTGAACTCTGGGCCTGGGCGCTGTCCCTCAGCTCTTCAGCTCAAGGCTAGCGCTCTACCACTTGAGCCACAGCACCACTTCCAGCTTTTTTCTTTTTGCTTGTGTGGTGCTGAGGAATTGAACCCAGGGCCTCATGCATGAAAGGCAAGCGCTCTACCACTGAGCCACCTTCTCAGCCCCTATGCTAATTTTTAAGAAACTACAAAACACACAGATTAGGTTCAATGGTTGGTTGGGCAAAAAACAACAGTAAACAACAACAACAACAACAAACATCGCTTCTTCCAGAAGCGAAGTTGGAATATATATTTAATAAGTATAAAAGATTCCTTTACATATTTAAGTATGCTTAACCTGAATCTCAAACAACAAAGTACTGACAAAAAAAGAATATAAAATTTTAAAATTTAACCTAAAGTATTATAATTTAAGGTTCAGATAGTTAATCTCACTATTAAAAAATAATGTTAAAAAATAAATTTTAGGTTTTAATCCAAATACTGGTAATTCCATAGTTCCTAAAATGAAGGCAAAGTATTTGACTATATTCTTAGGCATAAGACAAAATATAATAAGATTGTAGGCTCAACCCAGGAGAAGTACTGGGTCAGGACTGCAATCTCTATTAATTAGGTATCCCAGCTGGGCAGTGGGCTTGCAGCTGTTAACTTGATCAATGACTTACCTAAATGTCATCTCTACTGATTCGCTTATAAATTACCAGCAAGTGAGACTAATGTACAGGTGCTAATTTATTTAAACTGTTCTCTACAGTTCTACATAGCTTTATAAACTGCATCTGGCACCTAATGTTAGCTGTCAGTTGTACTTAGACATGCCTGTCCTAACGACTCTGTTCATTAGAAGTGAGCACAAATTATGAAATATTGTGAAAAATGATACATCAAATGGAATGGGCACAGCAAATCAATTAGAGAAACTTCACACAGCATATTCACACTGAGGAGAATAAAACACTCTGGTTTCAGAATGAGGTCTATAATACCAATTAAAAAGTAATTGGTAGATCTCAGCAGTGTTATATATCAATTTGCTGGCTTTTTTCCTGAAATTCTATAGTAATGTAGAACTTAACTTTTAATTCCCAAATACAGACATTAGTAAGCACAAGTGCAACTCTGTACTCATATATTTAAAAGAAATGTGTCTCCAACCTAAAATTTATAATGACTATATGCTTAATTCAAAAAGGAAGATGTAAGTATCAGTGGTCTTCAACTTTCTGTGTCAAGAGCATGATTCTAAGTAAAAGAACTTTTTTGGTACACTAAGGATTTACTCTCACCAGGAGCTGGTGGCTCACATCTGTAATCCTAGCTACTAAGCAGGCTGAGATAAGACGATGAGGGTTCGAAGACAACCCATGCAGAAAAGTCCATGAAACTCTTACCTCCAATTAACCACCAGAAAGCTGAAAGTATTACCATGGCTCAAAGTGGTAGAGCACTACCCTTGAACATAAAAAGCTCAGAGATAGTCCCCAGGCCCAGAGTTCAAGCCCCACAATAGCCAAATAACAACAACAAAAAATTTAGAATTGCAACAACACAAAAGAGCAGATTGATTGGCCATCATTAGTACCCATGACTGTTGTAACATAGCAATGTGATCCAACATCCATAATGTTCCACAAGCCTGACTGCACTATTCACCTGGCTGTGGGGTCAAGAGGGAAAACTGATCCTGCTCTGCATGTGATAATCAACACACTCTGGGAATTAGTTCTTCACAGCTTTCAGACACACAGACTCTTACTACTCCTTTCCACTGTATGACAAAGCCCACACAGCTCAGTGTCACATCTGGCAGATTACTCTAACAATACTGATAGAATCCAAAATAGCTTTTACATACTCATCAACATTTAGCAGTAACCTGTGAAAAGCTGTGGAACAGAACTTCTGAACCTTAGCATTAAGATCTATTTTCAAAAGATTTCAAACTTTCAAACTACTTTTCCTGAAACAGTTCATACACTATTAATTGTTAAGAATACCTGCTTTTTATCCGATAGACCTTCTAACAGTTATCAGTAGCATTAGAGTAGTTTACTGGATAAGAGCAATGAATAAATTATTTTCAATATAACTGAAGGAATTAGGCAACACTAAACTATTATTCTGAATCAGAAAAAATACCTGTCAATAACTTTTGCTAATTTTTATTATACAAACTAAAAATAGTTTTCATATAAATTTAATAAAAGACTAAGCATTTAATATAGCAAGATAATTTTTTAAAATTCCAGATCCTGCATTTTTAATAATAATAAGCTTTCCAAATATTGTAAATAAGTACCAGTAGTAAAATACCAGTAATAAAAAAGAATTATTTTTACTCAGAAATGTTATCCATAACATTTCCTTTTTATTTTTACTAAGACTCTCTATGCTCTTCCAAACTCCTCATTAAAGAAATATTTTGCACAAATTCATGCATAAATTAGGTATGGTATACAAAGTGAGGCCAGACTTTGATTCAAATTCATTTCTCTGAAATAAAGTTGTAAACCCTGAAACCAATAAAAAAAAAAAAAACACTTATGAAGAGCTACAATAGCTGGCATAAATTCATGGATTTTGCCTGGAGTCCAAGGACTCTTAGTTTTAATTCACATGTCTAACAAGTTTAGTTATACCAGAAGGCTGGCAGGCAGGTGAGAGCGATTAAAGACAGACACACCACACAAGACTTCTTGACAGTAAAAGATGACAAGAATCAGTTTTCAAGCATCCATGGTCCATTCAGTACAGGGATAAATGTGTACTACCAGCCATGGCCAGGGTTTAACAACCACAGTGAGAACAAAAATCTTAAGGTACTTTTAGTTAAAATATATTCACCATACTAGTAAAGACAGGAGAGAGCAATTTATTTTAGAAAATGTTTCTCAAAAGATTAACCTTGGAAAACAGAACACAGTCTTTGGATAAAGTATCTTCTATTTCCTTGGTATCCTTAACAATTTAAAAAAAGATGCCTACCTCCAAAGGTTTTTATGAAGATTAAATATAACGCTATATACTAGGTTCCCTGTTAGCATTTCACAGACATACAGCCTTTTAATATGTGGTAGAAGTCTTATTACTAATCATAATTAAAAATACCTTTCTTATACCTGAAAAATTCACTTCTTTGAAATATCTAATTTCCTAATTGTACTAAGTAAGAGTTACTCTGCTTAATTTTAATTTATCCGCTAAAGTCAAACATTTTACAAGAAAACATTATAACTTCCAAATAGGTAACTGCAAAGGGAGGTTAAAATGTATTTTTATTATTTTGGATAAATGGTTTTTGTCTTTGGAAGTAATGAAGCGTATTTTTTTTTCAGCATGGAAATCTAAATAAGACTTGTCACCTGCACTGCCTCTCCTAGTTCACAGATACAGTCAAAATTCTTATAAAAAGAATAGTTTCAAAAACAAATGAGCAGGGAAGTATAATGGGTATGTAATTGTAACGCTTCGAGAAGTGCCGGTTGTTACTGTCCTTTGGCTTTTACATCTCCTCAGATGCCGAGGGAATCCATTAAAATTAATAAAATGCCAAAAGAGTTAATTGATATAAAATGTGAGACCCAGTGAAGCTGATCAATCACTTGCAGCAAAGTCTAGCGTGGCAGAATTATGTCACCAGTGTCAAGGAAAATGGCGCACTCACTTCCATATGGGCTTTTAGATTCCAAGCAAGGTGAGGCATATCACCCCACAGGAAAGGCAATCTCCCCTTTAAGCTGATCAACGGTAAATCAATGTACTCAACAGCAGTGCTGGTGATTCTCCCAGCATTCAGCCTCAGGAGGCATGAAAGATTTGTGTGACAAAGGCAATAACAGATAGGGAATGATTCTGGTTATGGTAGACTGTGCTTATTATTGCTGATAGTGATGAGCACAGTAACACATTGTATTCATCTCCTACTGCTAACTCATCCTGAGGTGGGCAAGCAGATACTATTATATCAGAGGGGAGAAAATCAAGTGGCAGAGAGCTGTGACCTGCTCAACGCCATGCTTGTGACACTAAAAGGAATCTTCTAATCCCAGGTTCTATATCTTTCTATGGTACTTCAACTGCAATGGATTTATTAAAAACAATATCAATTTAATAATAAGGTTCTATATGATCTATATTTACAGTATCCTTTCAGATTTCTCAAAATAATATTAAAAGGATAATGTGGATACTGTAGACACTATAACAAGACATTTGAAGAGATTTTAGTATATAGGAAAATTGTTTCAAATCTTAAAACAATTTTGCAATGAATATATTTCATAAATCACTTGGGCTCTTATTATTTTAGCAACTGAGTAGTATGCAAAAATCAAGTTTCTAAAATACATAAAATAATCAGTGGTTTGATCTGAATATAATGGCAAAATTATAGTAGGTCTAGACTTTTAACTAGGCAACTGAATTATAGATCATGTCTACTCTGCATAAATTAAACCCTCAGAAAATAATTTTAAGATCTTAAAACTCATATTCAGTAAACATATGAGCAACAAACTAGCCACTCCAAACAAAAGAATTCATTTTTAATATTGTGTATAAATATTTATTCCTTCAGATAGAAATATGACTCTGTTCCTTTCAATAGGTTAATTATACCCTGGGTACATCCAAAAAAGGAGAGCTGCATGAGCTAGGCATCAGTAGCTCACAGTAATGCTGAAATCTGAAGATCACAATTCAAAGCCAACCTGAGTGTACAAATCTTGAGGACTTTTTTTTGCCAATTAACCAGCCCAAAAGCCAGAACTAGAGGTGTAACTCAAGTGATAGAATATCAGCTATGAGCAAAAAAAAAAAAAGCCAAGTGAGAGTAGAACTTGATTTCAAACCCCATTACAAAAAAAAAAAAAGGAGTTGGTGGGTTGGTGGTGGTAAAGGACCTGCTTTGGAGAACTGTTAACTGTTAACACAGGCCATGAGGAGCTCAGGGCTGGGTTTTGACAGAAAACAGTAAAAGGAGGGTTGGGCAAAACAGTGGGGATTAGAAGCTCCCTCTGTTTGACTCCCTGAATGAGAAGAGTCAGGTTAACAAAAGAGACTATTTTGAAGACAGTAAGAGAAGAGCCTCAGAATCACAAAACAGGCAACAGGACAGCTGGAAAGCACAAAGCAATGGGAAGGCAACAGAGAAAAAAAGTTTTCAACTCCAACTACAGCTCCCTGGGAGAGAAATGACAGAGCTACAATTACAAGGTAACAAAGCAACAAAGAGATGGAACCACACAGTCTGAAAACGTTATATCCAGTCTGGGGATTTGGTATGATAGTGATTTCTCCCTTGTGGCTTTGGAACAGCAAGACATTTGTCACTCTTTATGTATTACAGGTAGGGCCCTCCTTGAGAAGGGATCAATTGCTTTGGAATCAAGGACTAATCATGGCTGAGCGAGCCCAAGAACACCATGCCATAGTGTCTGAGTGTAACACAGACAATGAATGAGAGCAGTTCTGAGGTCCCCCGTATCATGAGATTACCTCAGCTTCTTCTCTCCCATACGCAGTTAATGTCGGACAGGGTCTGAAACCTGGAAAATGGGAAAGCAGAGTGTGCTTGATCTCCACTGCTCCTTCTCCAGCCCAGAAGTCAGTACTATATGCCCTCTCCACTTTCCAACAAATTTAGGGGGCCATTACTGGTAGCACAAACTGGTGCTTAACAATTGACAAATTGCTAAAGAAAATGTATCCACAATTGCTTATTATGCAACCATAAAGAAGAATGAAATTATGTATGACAATGTATGCAACTGGAGATAAATGATTAAACAAAATAAGTCAGAGTTCTCTCATACATGGAATCTGGAAAAAAAATTTAATGACATAAATAAAAAGGGCAGAAAGTGTAGGGCAGGGAACAAATAGGAGGGTAGAAAGTTTAAGGAGAGGGTGACAGACTAAAGTATATAACACAAATATGGGAAAGTAGGAAGAGAAACCTATTAAAATTGTCTTAAAAAGGGAGGTGATAAGAATATACAGAGGGTGTCATATGATCATTTGTGACCATATTTGTGCAATTAAATGCTATTAAAAAGCAAATAGTAAGTAATAAAAAAGTTAAAAGCTAAAACAAAAATGTAAACTATCCACAAAGAATTTGCAAGGCCAGACAGTTTTACTAAGAAACTTAAACTGAAAATTTAAAAGAATTAATAACATATTCATAAAATTTTCTAACATGTGAACACTAGCCAATTCATTTTACAATGACAATATTATTCTGCTACCAAAAGCAAAGACATTAACTTAAAAAAATTACAAATTAAGCAGATGTAGTAGCACATGTCTACAATCCCAAAACTGTGAGGATTTTGAATTTGAGGTCAGTCTGTATAGTTCCAGGCTATCCTGGGTACATAGAGTCCTTGTTTAAATAAATAAATATATACATACATAAATAAAAAAACTGATGAAGTGCAATTTCTCTCATGAATATAAAGTTGGTTTGACATCTGAAAATTAACATCGTTATCAGTAGAACGAAAGGAAAAATGATCATAAAACATGCAGAAAGAGTACTTGACAATATTCAATCTACTAACAGCAGAAAAGTTCAGCTGAAAAGTTAAAAAAACATCCTGAACTTGATAAAAGGCATCTACCAAAAAACCCCACAAAACTATAGCTAGACATCAGTACTATAACATTATACTTTATTGTGAAAGAATTACAAATTTCCCACTAAGGTCAGGAATAAGCCAAGAAAGTCTGCTGTCACTTTCCATTCAACATTGCTACAAGTTTTAGCCAGGTAAATTAGGTAAGGAAAAGAAGTAAAAGCCAACCAGTTTGGAAACAAAGAAGTAAAAGTATTCTAAGTGACAGAATGTATACCTAGAGTGTTGTACTATGGGTGACACATAACAGAAATCCTAGGGAATGCACTAAAAAACTATGGAACTTAGTAAATGACTTCAGCAAAGTTATACATTTAATATCAATATGCAATATTTATATTATATATATAGATTTATAAATCAGTGAAGAATTCTATAAGAAAACAGTTTTACCTATAGCAGGATTTTAAATTTTTACTATTAGTGAAAATATGGACCTTGTATAAGTGGACACATCCTTTGGAGATCATAACCATCTATTTATTTAAGAAGCCATGCATGTGCATGGATCATGAGGATAGGAGATTTCCAAGTTTATAGCAGAGTCAGACACTGTATTGACCAGGGCTTAGTTATACTGGCTTAATTGTCTGGAACATAAACACATAGTAGTTAGTCTTAAACAGGACACACATGTCACCTTGTATTGTATAGTTAGGATATCATAGGTCATTCTGTTTTGAAGTAGTGCCTGGCTCATCATCTTTATCTCCGAGTTTACCCTAGGATCCATTAAGTTTGAAAAGTTAACTCAGTTTGACAAAGTACTTTTAAGGGCCATCCCATAGGGATGCTGTAGAGAAGGATCAAATGCCCTAGAGGAGGATCAAATCTTAAACATATTTCATCTGAGCCACATACAAGAAAGAATCCAGGTCAAAGATAAGAAAAGTATCCTAGTCACGAGGTAGAAACAAGAAAGTAGGAGATGCCATGTAAGAGGAAAGTGTCTGAAACACAGAGGTAGACAGCATAATTTCATTCACCTCAACCTCAAACAGGAAGAGGAGACAATGGATTTCCTTTCAGTAGACCCAAAATATTTCATCCAAGTAATAGCACCAAAATATGCTTCTAGAAATTCAACGCAGCTAATCAAAATTGATGCTTACAATCACATGAGAAGAATTAAGGCAAGACACAAAATTGATTAGCAGGAAAGTTTATTGGGAAAGGAATAAACTTTCAATAGACTGATACTGGTGGCTACCAGTGTGAGAATGATCTAAAGTAGGATTTAAAAAAAATTAGCCGGGCGCCAGTGGCTCATGCCTGTAATCCTAGCTACATAAAAGGCTGAGATCTGAGGATTGTGGTTCAAAGCCAGCCTGGGCAGGAAAGTCCATGAAACTCTTATCTCCAATAAACCACTCAGAAAACCGGAAGTGGTGCTGTGGCTCAAGCAGTAGAGTGCTAGCCTTGAGCTGAGCTGAAGAGCTGAGGGACTGTGCCCAAGCCCAGAGTTCAAGCCCCATGACCGACCCCCCCCCCAAAAAAAAAAATTAAGCTAACCAATCAATTTAATGAAAGAAGTGGCATACTTATATTGAAAACTAGAAAACATCACTAAGAGAAACTAAAAATCTAAACAGAAAGAAACATACAGGTTCATAGATTAGAAAATTTAAAATGGCAGTATCCTCAAAATTGATCTAGGGATTTAGCATTGTCCCTATCAAAAATCCTAGGTGCTACTTTGTAGAAAGTGACAAGCCAACCTTAAAATTTCATATAGAAATTCATAGTACAGAGTACCACAATTATCTTCAGAAAAAAGTTTAAAAAAAAAAGAATAAAGTAGGAGTGCTTGCACTTTCCAATTCAACAATATACTAGAAAGCTACTGTAATCAAGACAAACTAGTACTGTCATATAATACAAAGGAACTGAAATGGTAAGTTTTTCACATTTATACTCAACTAATGCTGGTAAGAGAGACAAAAGGATTCCAAGGGAAAAATAACTGTCCTTTAAACTAATGACAACTGAATATCCACATATGAAGAATAAGCCAGACCCGTCCTCATATCATATTAAAAAAATTACCTCAAAATGAATCAATGACCTAAATAGAAGAGCTAACAGTATAAAACTCTTAGAAAAAATATGAGGTCAAATCTTAGTATACATCTGAGCGGTAAAAACATGCCCTACACAAATACTGTGTTCATAGCATGTGTGTTCATAGCAGTATTATTTATAATAACAAAAATGGAAATGACAACCACTTTGGAAAGCAGTATGGAGGTTCCTCAAAAGACTCCACATAGAACTGCCCTATGACCCAGCAATCCCACTTTTGGGCATTTACCCAAATGTTTACAAACAAGACCACACTAAAGCTTCCAGCACGACTATGTTTATTGCAGCATTATTTACCATAGCTAAGAGATGGAACCAACCCAGATGCCCCTCAGTAGATGAATGGATCAAGAAAATGTAGTATATATACACAATGGAATTCTATGCCTCCATCGGAAAGAATGATATTGCCCCATTTGTTAGGAAATGGAAAGACTTGGAAAAAATTATATTAAGTGAAGTAAGCCAGGCCCAAAGAAACATAGGTCCCATGGTTTCCCTTATTTGCAATATCTAGTTTATGTCTGAGTCAAGCAGAAAAGGTCAGATAAGGTGATGTTAGGAAAATGAACCCTAAGATATGTATTTTAAATGTTTTTTTTTCTTTCATACGATTATTTCTAACACATTTATAAGATTATTTCTTTGTTGCTTTGTATGTCCCTCCCCCACAGTATAACCCCTGCTTTCACTATATTTGATGTCGGTATAATTTGTGGAGGGGAAGGGGAAAAACAAATCATTTAAATAGGGATACAGGTGGACCCATTGCAACAATGAGATGTACAAGTCGTTATGTCGAAAACGAACTTTACAACTTTGGGTGGTGGGGTGGAGAGGGGGAGGGGGAGGATTGGGGGATGGGAAGGGGAAACAAAGGAGGAGGCTACAATGCTTGATAAGAAATGTACTCATTATTTGCCCATGTAATTGTAACCCCTCTATACAGTATTTTCACAATTAAAAAAAAAAGAGTGAGAGGGGAAGTGGGGAAGGAACAGATAGTAGGAGATAAACAAAGGAGGAGGTAACAATGCTCGACAAGAAATGTACTCATTACCTTACACATGCAACTGAAACCCCTCTATACAGCATCTTTACAATAAAATAAAATTTAATATTTAAAAAAAAGGAAATGATACAAATGCCACCATCTGATGATTAAAATGTTGTCAATTAATTCAGTACAAAAATTACTCAGTAAAAGGAATAAAATATTAATACATGCTACAATGTGAATAAATACTGGAAACATGCTAAGTAAAAAAAAAAAAGAAAAGGAAAAAAAACCCTAATTGAGTCTATTTATATGAAATGTCCAGAAAAGGGATATCTACAGATGGAGATAGGAAGTAGATGGCTAGAGCTGGGAAATGGAAGAAGGAGAGAATGAGGGCTAAAGGGCAGGAAATTTATTTTGGAAGGATATGCACAGTCCAAAGTAAGTTGTATTTATCTGTCTACACAACTCTGAACACTAAAGACCAATAATTTGAACATTTTAAATGGCATGTGCATTTTCTCAGTTACTTAGGAAAAAAAAGAAAAGGAAATAATAAAAGATGTTGTTTTGGGAAACAAGACATAAGGAAGCAGAGATGTGCTTCTACTTGGAAAAGAAAACTCTATAGTATAACTATCCACGACAACAGGCTCACTATCAACCTTTTAAAGGGAGCATAGTGAAAAATGGGGAAGAAGAATATTTATTGCTTGTTTTTACTCTTGGGTTCTTAAAAAAAAACTTGTGCATTTCTGTTGTTGTTTTTGTTGTCTATAGACACTAGTTATTTTTCTTCCATTTTTCTTGAAAGGCACAATTTTTGAAGATATGCAGCTGAGCTGAACATTATATAAATAATCTGAATAATATGGGATGTCTGTGATTTGTGAAAGGAGGCCAAATGAAGAAAGATAACTAAGTTCAAAGTTTAAAATCTTAGAAGTTTTCTCTTTGGATACCGAAGACATGTAAGTCTTTTGTCTTTTTTTAATGGAATAATCCTTATACTATCTATACAAATAACATTTACATTACACAAACTTTTATATATAACCTAGAGAATATTTAAAGTATTTAGGAGAATGTGTACAGGGTCTATGTAAGTGCTTCACCATTTTATGACATGGGGTCCTATAACCAATTTCCCACCGAAACTAAGAAACAACTGCACAGCTACATGGTATATAATGATTTTGCAGTCAATGACAAACCCCATATATTACAGTGGCCCTATAATCTTACACTGGACAGTGATGTTGCCAACCCTACTAGTTTAAGTGTATGCTATGATGTTCACAAATGACAAAACCAGTTAATGATACAGTTGTAAGAATGTATTTCTATTATTGAGCAAAGCATAGCACTTTTTCTCCTATTGACTGAAAGTTTAATTAAGGATAGTTAAAGAGAAACATGGGTCTCTTATTCTTCAGTTGTTTTATAAACATCCACAAAAAATGAGAAAGTAGAAACTGAGGAAATTATGAAGCAGAAGCATTTGAAAGAAAGCCATCTGACATGCAAAGGTAAAATTTTGACACATAATATAGAAAAAAAGGAAAAACAACAAAAATGAATTATTTATATTTTTAGGTACCTTCTATTCCACGGTTCATGACTGTTTTTTTGATACCCTTAATTGTCTGCTTGTTTAAATGATCTGAATTTTTTACTTTAATATTTGTTTGAACTCACTGCAAATAAAGGAAATTATCTGGAATTTTTTTTCTTGGCGTACATATTATGATATATCACCTGCCTCAAACGGTTACTTTAAACTTAGTGAATAATTCTTTTCATCAGAACAAAGTTTATTTTGTTTGGAGGGATAGTTTGCTTTGGTTTTCATGGATGATGTATAAATTCAGCAGAGCATGTAAATCCTCTCTTATTCTCATAGTCTTCCCACTGCTTTGGTGGGTTTTAAAGACATTCACTTTAAAGACATTGGGTTGGAGGTGTAGCTCAATTGGTAGAGCACTAGTCAATGAGTGAAGGAGGCAGATACCACGTTTGAGTCTTGGTCTCAGACCTATTCTGTGTAAACTCTCCTCTCATTGTTAAAGCTTCTGTGTGATTTTCCTTCAGTGTATTCTTGGCTAATAAATGCCAGCCTGGGTCATACTGATGCTTTTCCCTGGTATGAAATTTCCCACTTGTGGCATTGTGTTGGTTCTTGAATATTGTGTCTTTGGGGGTATATCAGATTTAGATCTGCTTTAGATGTGGAAAATACCAAGCTCAAGGCAACAGTAAGAGCTGCAATTTATTGGTTCGAGCACATTCTTGCTTCATAGATGGAGTCTTTTTGCTATGGTCTCCCATGATGGAAGGGATCAACAAGACTATTGGGCTTGTTGAAATCTGAGAATTCTGCCTTCATGGTACCATTGTTATAAATAAATATGCTCTCCAAAAACCACTGGAGTCACAACAATGGACATGAAAATAAAGAATTGCCCCAGCAAGGTAAAATTTACTTCTGCAGAAGGGTGCACCACCAGCCAAAACTCTGGCAAGCAAGCATACCAAGCAAAAGATTTAAAAAATGACATAAAATGAGTCAGGCACCAGTGGCTCATGCCTATAATCCTAGCTATCCAGAAGAATGAGATATGAGGATCACAGTTTGAAGGCAGCCTAGGCAGGAAAGTCCATGAGACTCTTATCTCCAATAAAAACTACTCAGAAAAAGCCAGAAGTGATGCTGAGGCTCAAGTGGTAGAGCACTAGCCTTGAGCACAAAGAAGCTCCGGGAAAGCCCCCAGCCCAAGTTCAAGTCCCAGGATCAGAAAAAAAAAAAAAAGACATAAAATGTTAAATTATACTGTAGGAAGATGCCATTCTTCAGTGAAATACCAAATACCATAGGACATTAAATGTTAATTTAAAAAAAAATCAGAAAAGCTTCAAAGTTGTTACTCTTAAATTCCTGTTACTTACTCTGGGATATCCAGTAAAAACAAAGTAGTTTTGAGAAGAGCCACTAATTTTCTTACTACTTGAAATAAATCTATGTTTCAGACCAATTTTTAAAAAAACTTACTGAGAGAGAGGCAAAAAGGAGGGGACACAAATGCATAGAGAAAGGGTGAGATAAAAAGTAATTTTTTCTGTAATCCTACCTATTCAGGAGGCTGAGATCTGAGGATTGTGGTTCAAAGCTAGCCTTGGCAGAAAAGTCCCTGTGAGACTCTCATCTCCAATTAAAAACTCAAAAACCAGAAGTGGAATTGTGGCTCAAAGTGGTAGAGTGCTGGCCTTGGGCAAAAGAGCTCAGGGACAGTGCCCAAGCAGTGAGTTCAAGCCCCACAAACAACAACAAAAAAAGTAATTTTTTTAGCTGGGCCCATGTGGCTCATGTCTACTTAGGAGGCAGAGATCTGAGGATTTCATTGTTCAGAGGCAAAAAGCCAGAAGTGGAGCTGTGACCCAAATGGTAGGGCCCTAGCTTTGAGCAAAAAAAGTTAAGGGACAGTACCCAGGCACCGAGTTCCATTGTTCCTATTGTCACAAGAAAAAAAAAAAAAAAGTATTTTTGGCCAATATTATTAGGAATATATTAATTCAAGAGAGAAATGGGAATGAAATCCTGACTGTAACTTTCAAATCACTTGAAATATCTATCCCCTCATTTTGAAAATTCAAGTACATATTTAAGTTGATAAAAAGTATCTACTTCTGGTTCAAATATAAAACTCAACATACTTTGTGTTGCTTCAAGCAGAGTGGCATCTCTGTTTGAACCTGATTAAAATTTATATAGAACGAAAGGGTTTATGCTGAAGAATACTTCCAATATCTACAATTTTAGAGCAATTACTTTTCCAGTAGAGTTCACTGTACTTACATCAATATCCTCTTGGGTAAAAGTTTCTGGATCTTCTCCCATCATGTTGGCTAAATGTCTCTTTCCTATGTTGAACTCTTCAATCTGCTTTCTAATAAATTCCTCTGTATACATTTCATGTCTCATGGCTGGAACATTTTTCTTTGTTGTTACAACCGTGGTATGTACTAGTCTTAATAGCTAAAAAAAATACAAATAAAAAAATTGAAATTAAACAGTGATCTATTAGGCTACTGTCTCTAAAGAAAAAAAAAAAAAAAACAGCTATCTTCTTTATAACAGTGCTCAGACCTTAGGAGTCCAGAAACAAAGTATAAAGTCCCTTTAAGAAAGTTGTTGCAAATCGAGGCCTGCACAAAAGTTTACATACAAAACAAGTTAAACTACTAGCATTTTTAACACATCAAAGCCCAAACATCCGTGTTTGGTGATGATTGGTAAGAGATGATGAGCTGTGACATTTGACACATATGGAGGGATATGCATATGCAGTCAAGTGAAGACTTAGGAGAAAGGGACACATCCTTGGTGTGACACCCCCCAGACTATAGGGTCACATAGCCTATGAGTTTAAAGCAGTCAAATGTCTTTTTTTTTTATTGTGAAAATACTGTATAGAGGGGTTACAATTACATGGGCAAGCTAATAGTACATTTCTTATCAAGCATTGTAGCTTCCTCGTTTCCCCTTCCTATCCCATCCTCTCCCCATCCCCCCCAACCCTCCCTCCCTTCGCCCCCCACCAAAGTTGTAAAGTTCGTTTTCGACATAACATTCGACAAACTACTTGTACGTCTCGTTGTTGCAATGGGTCCACCTGTATCCCTATTTAAAAAACTGTTTTTTTCCCTTCCCCTCCACAAATTATAACAACATCAAATACAGTGAAAGCAGGAGTTATACCATGGGGGAGGGACATACAAAGCAACAAAGAAATAATCTTATAAATGTGTTAGAAACAATTGCATGAAAGAAAAAAACATTTGAATACATATCTTAGGGTTCATTTCCCTAACAGCAACTTAACTGACCCTTTCTGCTTGACTCAGACATATACTAGTTATTGCAAATAAGGGAAACCATGGGACCTATGTTTCTTTGGGCCTGGCTTACTTCACTTAATATAATTTTTTCCAAGTCTTTCATTTTCTAACAAATGGGGCAATGTCATTCTTTCTGATGGAGGCATAGAATTCCATTGTGTATATATACCACATTTTCTTGATCCATTCATCTACTGAGGGGCATCTCGGTTGGTTCCATATCTTAGCTATAGTAAATAATGCTGCAATAAACATAGTTGTGCTGGTAGCTTTAGTGTGGTCTTGTTTGTGAACATTTGGGTAAATGCCCAAAAGTGGGATTGCTGGGTCATAGGGGAGCTCTATGTGGAACCTCCTCTTTTGAGGAACCTCCATACTACTTTCCAAAGTGGCTGAACAAGTTTACACTCCCACCAACAATGCAGTAAGGTTCCCTTCTGTCCACATCCCCTGCAGCATCTGTTATTATTAGAATTCTTGATTTTAGCCATTCTAACTGGGGTGAGGTGGTATCTCAATGTTGTTTTGATTTGCATTTCTTTTATGGCTAGGGAGGTTGAGCATTTCTTCATGTGTCTATTGGCCATCCCTCTTTCCTCTTCAGTTTCTCTGTAAGTCTTAAAGGGGGAGGTTTTGCATAGCTGAGACTTTAGTCCCTCTTTTCAATGGACATAATGAAGAAATTACTTCATAAACACTGTGAGGATTTCTTCTAATTTGGTACAATATGTTAACTGTAGAAATTAACGTTTCCTATCTTTTAAATCATCAGTAATTATATCTCAATGACTTAGGTCCTTTTACTCTATGGAACTAGGAATTTCCTTTCAAGATATTTGTATTTCGCCTTCATTGTGCTAAAGAATTAAAAAGATGTTTTCAAATGACATCTCCCTGCTCTGTAGCTGGATATAACTAGAACTAATCTAGTTGGCCCTGGCTTTTCTTAAATCTTTATTCTTGCCCCAACAACTCTAAATATTCATGCTTTCTAACTGTAGTTTTGGTAATGTACTTATTTCCTTTTTCAAAAACATAAAAATCTGTTACACATAAATAATTTACCAGCCCATCCCTCCACTTCCTCTCTGAAGATTCTAAATTAGGTCACTGTACAGAAATTTGTCACAAATATAAGGAAGAAACAGGAAAAATATTAGAATACTCAATTAGCAGTTAAGAATTATGTTCTTAAATGCTTCCAGGGTAATATAATGACTTTTCTTTCTATGCTTTCATGGGTAAGAAATGACCATTTAAGCCAGGCGCTGGTGGCTCACACCTGTAAATCCTAGCTACTCCGGAGGCTGAGATCTCAGGATCACAGTTCAAAGCCAGCCCAGGCAGGAAAGGCCATGAGACTCTTATCTCCACTATACTACTGGAAATGGCCCAGAGTTTAGGCCCAGAGTTCAAACCCCATGATCGACAAAAAAAAAAAAAGAAGAAGAAGAAAAGAAAAGAAAAAAGAAATGACTATTTAAACTGTAACTTATTTTTCCTTAAAAGAGCACAAAGGAGTTTCTGCTTTTTACATGAAGTATTATAAATCAAGTTATATTTTCAAACAATACTTTGTAAAGACAGTGAATGTTACTATTGGTGAGCAATAAGATCATGACTCACATGTACAATAGTTACCCCTTGTCTGAAGGATGAATTCAGTACAGTAGAATATTATAAATTATTGAAGCTACACTCCTAGTATGCCTACTTTATAAATTAAACTTACTATAGTTATGTATGTGCTGGTAAAAAAATACAGGACATAAAGAGTTTGGTTCTATCTGAAATTTAATACATCCACTAGGAGTCTTAAAATCCATCCCCTACGGCTAAGTGGTAATTTTCCCCAAGTTCCATTGCCAAAAGAATGATTATACGTTTGAGATGTATGCCGGACACCTCAGGAGGCAGATAACTCTGGGCAGGCACACAGGAGTGATGTGAGCTGAGGTAGGAGTAGAGGACTCTTAGAAATCCTCAAGAGACATGTGCTGACATCATCAGAGTAGGGGAGATGGCAGAGATGATCAGTGTTAAAATAAGAAAAGTCTCTCTATGCAAAGGAGCAAAATAACATTTAAGTGAAGAGTAGGCGGAAGGCTCAGAGGCTCTTACCTCATGGCTACTGCTTTCTTTGTGGAATAAAGGGGATGGCCTGCTGAGAGTACAGAGGTAGGTTTGATTAAATTATACTTCATATTCAATGTCAATGGTGCAGTGGTTAAAGTGCAGACAGAAAAAAATGACATGAAAATATTGGAAAGAAATTAAATATCACTCTTTAAAGCATATTTGTGAACCAGAAGACCAAAGTAGATGGAAATCAACATATATTTAAATGCTTTGCATTTAAAATTTAGGCCATGTTAGGTGCATTTTCTCCTTTTAAAGTACTATCTATTAGTAGATAAAACAGTAGTTTCAATGGTTTTTCACAGCTTTTCTGTCTTAAATTTTACTTTTCCCATTTTTTTTCTCTTTTTCTTTTTGGTTTTTGAGATAGGGACTAATATGTAGCTCAACCTGGACTCAAGTTTATAATCCTTCTGCCTCAGTTACCCAAGCTAGGATTAGAGGTATTCTTGTTAATTGCATAAAATAGTTTCATTGTAGTATGTCTACACATACACACAAGGTACTCCAACCAAATTCACCTTCTCTATCATTCCTTCCTATTTATCTCCCTGCTTTTAACAATTTAACAGGTCTTATTTTTCTATTTCTATACATGTGCATGAGGTACCTCAATCACATTCCTCCCTCTACTGCCTTCTTTCAACCTTCCTCCTCCTATTGGTCACACTGCCCTCGCCCCTAAAAAAAAAAAGAAAAAACCTGTCTATTTTACACTGATGTCATCTTGAGGTTTCTTTTAGGTCTATCTTCCACATGAGAGAATATGTCATTTCTCTGTCTGACATATTTCACTTAACATGACTTACAACTCCATCCAATTTTCTACAAACTAATTTCATTCTTCTTTATGGCTGAATAATAGTCCATTGTGTATGTATACACACACACACACACACACACACACACACACACACACACACATTTCTGCATCCATTCATCAGCTAATGGGTAGCTAGGCTGGTTCTATTATTTGGCTACCATAAATAAAACTGCTCTTTAGATTTACTGTACAGTGATTTTTATTCTTTTGGATATATACCCAGGAAAGTATAACTATATAATATGGCAGTTCTATTTTTACTTTTTGAAGACCCTCCACTCTGATTTCCATAGCAGCTGCACTAATTTACATTCTACCAACAATATATAAGGGTTCTTTTCCCCCGACTCCTCACCAACATTTCCTGTTGTTTGTTTTCTTGATTATAGTCATTCTCACTGGGATAAGAAGGATCTGTGTTGCTTTTATTTGCATTTCCTTTATGGCTAAGGATGGTGAACATTTTTATGTATTTAAGACTATTTGTCTGACTGTTCATTTGTCCATTAATTGGATTGTTTATTTTGGTGTTTAATTTTTAGCATTCTTTATATATATATATATATATATATATTTCCTAAATATCAGTCCTTTATCTGATGAATAACTAGCATTTTATCCCATTCAAAGAGTGGGCAGAATGGTTGATTAGGAGTAACAGAATGATTGTCTCTTGGTTCTGCTCGTTGTTTATGCTGTGTATGGTTGCAGAAAAGACTGAACAGCCAAAGTAAAGCAAACATAAACAAAGAACAATGCTAGGTACCACAACACCTGGCATCAAATTATACTACAGAGCCATAGTAACAAAAACAGTATGGGAGTTCTGGTACAAAACTAGACCAAAGATCAATGGAACAGAAGATCCACAAATAAGTCACATAGTATAGCCATTCAATTTTCAACAAAGACACCAAAAGACATGTTGGAGAAAAGATAGCCTCTTCAGCAAATAGGACTGGAAAACTAGACATGTACATGTAGAATACTAAAATTAGACCCTTACATCTCTCCTTATACAAAAATTATTTCTAAGTGGATCAAAGATATAAATATTAAGGCCTGAAACTTTCAAACAACTAGAGGAAAACACAGGCAAGACTCTTGGTGATACAAAATGCATTTATTTCTTAATAGGATTCAACTTATTCAGGAAATAAGAGCAAGAACTGACTCTTGGGATTACATCAAACTTTCTCCATTTTTTTTTTTTTGTTTTTTTGGGGGGGTCTGGTCGTGGGGCCTGAACTCTGGGCCTGGGTACTATCCCTCAGCTCTTCAGCTCAAGGCTAGCGCTCTACCACTTGAGCCACAGCGCCACTTCTGGCTTTCTTTTTTCTTATGTGGTGCTGAAGAATCAAACCCAGGGCCTCATGCATGCAAGGCAAGCGCTCTACCACTGAGCCACCTTCCCAGCCCCACCTTCTCCATTTTTTAAAAGCATGTTCTTTATATTCTTTCTTGCATTCTACAGGAAGAAAAAAAAAATCTGTGATTTTTAAATTTGTCTTTCTGGCAATTTGAGTATATATTTTGCTTTATTTTACTAAGGAAGCTCTGAATAAAATGTTTAATGTATTTCCCCTAGCAGCTCTAAAAATAACATAATACCCACTGAAATCTCACTGACCTGTTATGCTCACCTGTCATGCAATATTCTGCTCTCCATATACAGCAGCTTCTCCTGGTCTTATTTCTTACCCTTAGTGTCTATGTTCTGTAGTTTTAAACCTTTCTTCTACAAGTTTCCCCTCTTTCTGCAGCACCACTTCCACTTACAACTAAAGTCACAGAGAGTTCCAAATCCCTATATACTTCTTCCAGTTATATATATTTATGGGAAAACCTAATCTATACAATAAGAGATTGACATAATGACTAATAAAAGGAAAATTAACACCACACATAATGATATAGGTATGTGAATGAAGTCTGTTTCTTGAGTCAAGACAAATACATTTGTACTGCTGTTGATCACAGGTAATTGGAACAACAACAAAAAAAAAATCACAAATAAGTGGGGACTACTGTAGTTCTTTCATTATACTGAATAAATATCCCTTTGCATTTTCCTCATTATTTATTTCATCCACAGTTCTCTTTCTTCTTTGATACTACTACATCTTTATCTTTCCAAGCAACTCCCTGTACACCTTTTTAAAGTTAAGGAGCAAAAGAACCACATAAATAAAACCCTAAAGCATTAAGTGCCACCTTTTTAAAAAAGGTTTGGTTACTGACTTGAAGATTTGTTTTTTCCACCTGATTTAAAAATTTGAACCTATCTATATCCTATGGTGGTTGAGACACAGGTAGCAATTTTCCTATTCTAATATAAATAAGATTTAAATATATTTACTAAATATTTTATTGTTGGTCATTTAGAAAGGGCTTTAAATATATCTCTAATTTGCTATTTTTTCATAAAAGCTCTTTAGAAGCCTTTTCAAAGACCTATGTATACAGCACTTAAGAATATGATATCCTAGAAATGAATAATACTTGTTAAATGTACAAAACTATACAAAAATGTACAAAACTGCTACAACATCAGTGTTGGCTTTTGAATATATTTATTGAAAGTTTTGGATTATCCTAGCAAGTTCATACAAAAATCTTTACATTCAAGTAAGTCTATTATTCATTGGTATAATTCATCTGTTAAATTAGGTGAGTCTGAAAGTGGAAAAAAGCCAGATCTTCAACCAAACTTCTGATCGTTAACCAAATTTCCAAAGGGAATTTGCAACTGTTAAGAACAATTCCTAATAACTTTTTTCTATGGTTCTCTTTCTTTTCTTTTTTTTTTTTATGCCAGGTGCTGGGAGTGAACTCAGGGCTGAGCCCTGTCCCTAAGTATTTTTGCTTAAGACTAGTGCTCCAGGCCAAAGCTCCACTTACAGCTTTTTGTTGGTTAACTGGAGATAACAGGAACTTTCCAGCCAGAGTGATCCTCAGATCTCAGCCACCTGGGTAGTTAGGAATACAGGCTTGAGCTACTAGTGCCCCACTTACAGGTTTGATTTCTAACTTGCTATGATGAAAGAATTTTTGTCAGACTTTGTGTTTATGGAACAGTATAGTTACAACCTGACAGATCTGTTTCTTTTAAAAGATAATCAGTAGGTCAGACAACTATAATTTCAATCAAGCATGCTGCCAAAGAAGCAGACACATCTTGACAGCAGTGATGTCCCAAATTTGGCCAAATGCCAGTGATAATATTACTTCATTGGTATTCTAGCAGTATTAAGGAGTTCCCTTTTAGATTAATTGGATAAAAATGAACAAAGAAGTATGTGCTACTACTGTGAATAGAAAAACGGGGAAAGAAGTACTTTGAGGAATTTCTAAAAAGGTAAAGAGTCACATTAGAGAAAATGTGAATAGAAACAACAAAAGCACTCCAACAGAATGATTACAGTAACCTTTCTGAATAGATTTATGCTTGTATCAATTAGAGGTCTCTGGAAACAGGCAGAAAAAAAAAAAGAAATAAAAAAAAAGCACTTTTAGTTTACCAAAGCAAAAAAGGTACTTCTCAGAATGCTATTAGGAACCCTCTCTTCCCTCCCCCCCCCCCCCTGCCTCCCCTCCCCACCCCAACCACACCTGAAAGCAGGCAGGATCAAGCAGAAATTCCACTGATCTATATAAAGTCCAATGCAGTTAGAATATGGCCAGGAAGAAACTGTGGGATTTCAACAGAATTGTCTCTATGCTCAAGATCTCAAAGGAAGGACTATTTACTGAGGCTACCTTGGATGGGTAATTAGAGCCCCAGATTTCAGCTGTTCTAGATTGTGTTGAATGAAAAAGAATCAATCAATTTCTCAGAAAACTGAATATTGCCACAAAGGTTAATTGGGTGCCAGGTTAAATTAAAATTGCTAAAACATGTCCACCATTTATATTAATTCCAGAAACGGTTATAAAGAAAGAGACTTAACATGTTCATTAATCAAGTAAAATATATTGATCTTGTTGGAATCATGATGAAAGCAAGCCAACTATCAAAAGTTATTGTTGGGATTTCTAGGGAAACATGGAAGTAGTAATAGATATTTTTAAAAAGTTATTGTTCATTGTCAGATAAGATAGTGTCATGGAGACTATGTTTTAAAAAGTCTGTTATGTGGGGCTGGGAAAGTGGCTCAGTGGTAGAGTGCTTGCTTTGTATGCATGAGGCTCTGGGTTCAATTTCTTAACACCATTTAAGCAGAAAAAGCCGGAAGTAGCGCTGTGGCTCAAGTGGTGGAGCCTTTAGCCTTGAGCTAAAGAGCTGAGGGACAGCACCCAGGCCCAGAGTTCAGGCCCCACAATTGACAAAAAAAAAAAAAAAAAAAAAAATCTGTTATCTGTTAGAATTCATGCACAAATACAGGTAATATAACAGAACATCTAAGGCTGGGTTGGAAGAAAGTGGAAAGAGATGAAACAGTACTGGGAAAACAACTGTTGAAGTTAGCTGACAAATACACAGGGCTCATTTCTATTATTCTGCTCTTTTACTCACATGAAGTTTCTCATTAAAAAATTCTTTAAAATGAGGGAAGAGGTAACAATTTGGCGAGAAATGTACTCATTACCTTACTTATGTAACTGTAACCCTCTGTATATCACCTTGACAATAAGAAAATTAAAAATTATAAAAATTAAACAACCTTGCAAGTTTAACCATCTCTGAGCAATTACTGCTCAGAGAAAAATATACTGGCTAGGCTATATACTGTATTTTCTTTTCTTTTTTTTTTTGGGGGGGGGGGTCTGGTCATGGGGCCTGAACTCTGGGCCTGGGCGCTGTCCCTCAGCTCTTCAGCTCAAGGCTAGCGCTCTACCACTTGAGCCACAGTGCCACTTCCGGCATTTTTTCTTTTTGCTTATGTGGTGCTGGGGAATCGAACCCAGGGCCTCATGCATCCAAGGCAAGCACTCTACCACTGAGCCACCTTACCAGCCCCATACTGTATTTTCTTTAGGCTACTAGTTCTAGTTGGCAAAAAGCATTCATATGAACAATACACATCACACAAGTATATGTACATACAGCCCATGTATAAGAATATTTCATGTGGGCTGGGAAGGTGGCTCAGTGGTAGAGTGCCTTCCATGCATGAGGCTCTGGGTTTGATTTCTCAGCACCACATAAGCAGGAAAAGCTGGAAGTGGTGCTGTGGCTTAAGTGGTAGAGTGCTAGCCTTGAGCAGAATTGCTGAGGGACAGCGCCCAGGCTCAGAGCTCAGGCCCCACAACCAGCAAAAACAAAAACAAACACAAAACTTCGTGTGTGCGTGTGTGTGCATGTGCATGTTTGTGTATGTGTGTGCTGGGAGAAAAGAAGAAAGGGGGTCGTACTATATAGTGCCCAGGTTGGTCTTGAACTCCTGGACTTGAGGCATCTTGCTATGAGATGAAGAAGGGAGTCTCACCATGTGCCCAGGTTGGTCTTGAACTCCTTTACTCAAGTGATCCTTCCACTTCAGCCTCCAAATACTGAGATTACTGGCACTCGCCACTGTGCCAGGCCCATGTATTTAAGAAACAATGATCCTCTCTGAGCTACCTGTAGACATTTCACTAAGCATCACAGCGGGGCCACGCTCTTTTTCTTCTTAAGATTGACAAAGCAGGGCTGGGAAGATGGCTAAGTGGTAGAGCGCTTGCCTTGCATGCCAGAGGCCCTGGGTTTGATTTCTCAGCACCACATAAGCAAAAAGAAAAAAAGCCGGAAGTGGCTCTGTGGCTCAAGTGGTAGAGCACTAGCCTTGAGCTGAAGAGCTGAGGGACAGCATCCAGGCCCAGAGTTCAGGTCCCACGACCGGATGCAAAAAAAAAAAAAAAAAAAAAAAAAATATATATATATATATATATATATAAAAAATAAATAAAAAGACTAACAAAGCAGCTGCATAGAAAAGCCCTAGCGCCAGACACTAACAAAAGAACATGGGGATGTTCATTGTTTAAAGTAGGTTTCAAGGCGGCTACCAGTGTTTCTGCTGCCTGATATTGAAGCTTTGTGCAATATTCTCCTTCCCTGAGTGTATGGTGGACCTACTGACTTGATTCTGATGAGTAGAATACAATGAACAAAGAAGTCAGTGCTCACATCTATAATCCTAGCTAATCAGGAGGCTGAGATCAGAGGATGGTGGTGCAAAGCCAGCCCTGGAAGGAAAGTCCATGAGACTCTTAACTCCAATTAACCACCAAAAAGCTGGAAGTGGACCTGTGGCTCAGTTTATTAACTGCTATATAATGAAAACAAGACTTTAATGTATAAGCATTTTTCATAATTAAATCAATGGGGAACATATTAAATTATAATCATGTAAAGATGGGGAGATATCTAACAGGGAACAACTTATCTGCCAAGGGCATTTTCTTTTCCACTGCTAATAAACTGGACTAAATATATGTATTTCTGTGTCCCAAGTAGCTACAGTTGTAGCTCAGTGGTGGAGAGCCTGCCTAGGATGCATAAGGCCCAAAAAGGGTAAAAAAAAAGAAAAGATGTTGTGTGTACACACACACATAGATGTGCATGTAAATCTTCAAAAATTACCTTGGGGAGGCATGTAAGTTATTTATAGAGCTGAATAAAGCCTCTGATACAAATGAAGGTCAATTTCCTCTTGAAACAGGGTCTCATTTTGTAGCCCATGCTAGCCTGGAACTTACTATGTACTTCAGCCCGGCCTCAAACTGGAAACACACCACATCCAGCTTGCAAGTCAATTATAAAATTTGCTGGGCAAAGCATTTTTTAGCCAAATAACAAACAATAGTCAGTTATAACCACCAAGAGTGCCTGAAAGATAAAAAGAACAAATACTCGAGACAAAAACAGAAATGCTTTTACATGTGAAGCCAAAAACACCAGGACTAAGCCATCAAATGTCACCGATCATTTTTCTCCCACAGGCAGTCCAAATCAACATGGGCACATTGGGTTAGGAAAAACTCTGAATGCTTTAAGCACTAAGAAAGTGCTTAGCACAAAAGAAATTTTAGGAAAATATCCTAATATTTTGTGTAATATTTTTCAAAATAGCAATGCGTCTACTACTTTTTCTAATTTTAAAAGACCATAAATGTATAGAAACCAAAGTTAGCATTCCTATTTTAATTGTACTCATACAGGATTTAAGAGCTCATGGTGGGGCTGGGAAGGTGGCTCAGTGGTAGAGCGCTTGCCTTGCATGCATGAGGCCCTGGGTTCGATTCCTCAGCACCACATAAGCAAAAAAAAAAAAAAAAAAAGAAAAAAAAAAAGCCGGAAGTGGCACTGTGGCTCAAGTGGTAGAGCGCTAGCCTTGAGCTGAAGAGCTGAGGGACAGCGCCCAGGCCCAGGGTTCAGGCCCCATGACCGGACCCCCTCCCCCCCCCCCCAAAAAAAAAGAGCTCATGGTAACTGTTATAGAACACCAATACTACTTTCATTTGTGATAGGTGGGGAAAAAAAATATCTTAGCACAGCAAGCAGATGACACTTTGACCTCTGCCAAACTTTTCAATTCCTTTTGTCATCATTGAAACCTACGTAAAAATAAAACAAATCTAGCCTTATATACTTTTAGTTACTTTCATCACTCATTTTAGAGGTCTCATAGCTAAGCAAAGCACTCCCATTAACTTTGTCACAGATAATACCAGTTATCTATGCTGCTGCAGGGGAGGGTGGTAAAGGTTGCCCACACTCAGGAAGTAGCTCAAAAACTTTAAACAAGCAACCCTTCCCGGGGCCTGTGTATGGGTCTATGGGTGGCTCTTTGACTCTGCTCTAACACTGGTTTTCTGAAGAGGTATCCTGTAGAACGCCTTGACAGTGATTTCACATGCAGAGCTGACCGAGCACTGCACTGTTCCCTGTCACCACTTGCTTTTCTCCATGCGTCAGACCACCTCGTTTCTTTCCCAATAAACACTTCTAAACCTTAGTCTCTAAGAGGCAGAGTTGAGAATTGCTCTCCCCTCTCCATACGCTGGGAAACAGAGAGGGAACTTGGGCAAAAATGACTCTTTCAGTTGTGTTGTAGGCAAATGTGCCTGGCTTAGTAAGACCATTCTCTTGCCCAAACTTTATACTCTACACAGTTACTGGTTATTGCCAGAACCCACTGTTACTTTGTGCTTCTCTCTTACCTTTATGCATCTATTACATCTTCCCAGAACAGAATATCTGTAGGTTTTTCTTGTAATTCCTAATTGCTACTCATTTAATATACTTCTCTCTTCACTCTTACCCCTTCTGGGAAACTGCTGCTGATCACCTCTCTACCTTCTATAACTCCAGTCTGAATTAGGCACTGTATTTCTGAAGTACTCTGTAAATCTCACAGTACATGGGTGTTACTGGAAAAGTTTGGCCATTCACAAGTGATATCTAGACATTCAAATATTTGCCATTGTATCGGCACATTGATATGAAACATGGATTCCATGAGATTAGTAAGACAAGAGTCCAATTAAAAACTCAGGTTGACAACCCAGGATAGAGAATTCAAGAGTAATCACTTAATAAAACTTGTTTCCTTTTCGTTGATGCATTCCTGTTTCTCAAACTTTTTCTGTGACATACAGTATTTATCTGTTTATACTATCATCTGATACACAATTATACATATAAACCAAACAAACCAAGCACCCTCTATGAGATACTTTGGTGAATACTGCTATTCTATTCTCCCTACCCATTAAATTGTTTGTAACCTCTGAAGAGATTTCATAACTAATGGGTTATGATCCATATTTGGGGATAAAAGGAGGTAAAAACACATTTTAGTCAAACATAACGGCAATGAAAACTGTTGTTTTATGAAACATGGGCCCCAAGAGAAATGCACCTATTAATATTAGATACAGAAGTGGATATAAGTGTTAATGTGACCAATAAGAAACATTAATAAGGTCAGAGGCTGGTGGCTCACACCTGTAATCCTAGCTACTCAGGAAACTAAGATCTGAGGATCATGGTTCGAAGCCAGCCCCACAGGAAAGTCTGTGAGACTCATCTCCAGTAAACTACTCAGAAAAGGCTGGTAGTTGCGTTGGCTCAAGTGGTAGAGCACCAGCCTGGAGCAGAAGCTCAGCAACAGTACATAGGCCCTGAGTTAAGGCCCCAGGTCTGGAAAAAAAAAGGAAAGAAAGAAGGAAAGAAAGAAAGAAAGAGAGAGAAAGAGAGAAAGAAAGAAAGAAGGAAAAAAGAGAAAGAAGGAAAAGAGAGAGAGGAAAAAAAAGCAGAAAGAAAGAAGGGAGGGAGGGAGGGAAGAAGGAAGGAAGGAAGGAAGGGAAAGAAAGACGAAAAAAAGAAAGGAAGAAATATTAATAAGCTAGATGCCAGTGGCTCAAACCTGTAATCCTAGCTGCTGAGTAGGCTGAGAGCTGAGGATCACAGTTCAAAACCAGCCCAGGCAAGAAAGTCCAAGAAACTCCTATCTACCATGAATGACCAGAAAACCAGAAGTGGTACTGTTGCTTAAACTGGTAGAGCACTAGCCTTGAGCAAAAAAGCTCAAGGACAGTGCCCAGGCCCTGAGTTCAAGGCCCCCCCACTACTGACCAACCCCCGCCCCCCAAAAAACATTAGTAATTGGGAATGTAAACTATTACAACCACTTTGGACAGCAGTCTGGAGATTCCTCAAAAAACTAAACACAGATCTTCCCTAGGCCTCAGCCATACCACTACTAGGCATCTACTCAGAACATCATAAGCCAGGATACTATTAAAAAAACACTTATACAGGTCTGGGAAGATGGCTCAGTGATAGAGTGCTTGCCTCCCATGCATGAGGCCCTGGGTTCGATTCCTCAGTACCACATAAGCAGAAAAAGCCAGAAGTGGCACTGTGGCTCAAGTGGTAGAAAGAAGAGCTGAGGGACAGCGCTCAGGTCCAGAGTTCAGGCCCCACGACTGAAAAAACACTTGTACATCCATGCTCATTACTGCACTTTTCACACTAGCCCAGTTATGGAAACAATCCAGAAGCCCTATAATTGTTGAGTGGATAAAGAAAATGTGGTCCTTATACACAATGGAATTTTACATAGCCATTAGAAAGAATAATGTTGCCTCATTTGCTAGGAAATGGGTGGACCCAGAACAAATTACGTTAAGTGAGGTAAGCCAAGTTCAGAGAGACAACAGAGTATGTTTTTCTCAGGCAGAAGCTAGATATAAAATACACCAGGACATAATAAATTATATAGGCACTCACACACAGTGAGATCAAAGGAGGATACTGTTAGGGGAGAAACAGAAAGGCACAAAGCCTCTGCACTTGATCATATGTAGCAATATTCATCAAAATGAATTCCAAGAAAGTGAAACAGTTTTAATTTTCATTTTGTCTTGTTCATTCATTTATGTGTCTTTGAGAAATGGTGGTAAGGGAGGGCACAGAAATGGAAGGACAAATGCAGCAGTGGTACTTAGTAGACAGTATGTAAAAAATGAACTATTCAACTTGTGGGCAGAGACAGAATGGAAAGCATGAGAGAAAGCAAAGGAGGGGGTGACATTATCAAAAAGAAGTGTATTACTAACCGACTTATGAAACAGTAATTCATCTCTATATCACCCTTATTATAATAACAATAAGCAAGAATAAGACAAAAAAGAAATAATATTTAAGACAAGCTCTGTGCCAAGGAGTTTTATAAATATTGTTATGTGGACTCATTAAGAATCTAAAGCAGTCAGCTAAGGTTTTCAGTTATATCTGAGCTACGCCATGAACTTATTAAATATCTAAAGCAGTTAAGTTTTTCAGTTATATCAAAGCTGTATCTCATGTGGTAAAATATATGCTGTCCAGATTCAAGAATCTGGAAAGCTAGAACTGTCTGTAATCCTAGCTACTCAGAAAGTTAACATATAAGGACTGTGGTTCAAAGCCAGCCCAGCCAAGTCTGCAGGACTCTTATCTCTAATTAACTAACAAAAAGCTGTGGAGTTGTGGCTCAAGTGGTAGAGCATCAGCCTTGAGAGAAAAGGCTTAAGGGACAACACCTAGGCCTTGAGTTCAAGCCCCAGTACACACACACACACACACACACACAGAATGTGGAGAGTCAGCCTTTACACACACACACACACACACACACACACACACACACACACACACACACACACAGAGAGAATGTGGAGAGTCAGCCTTGTTAGGACCATCTCTTGAAAGTACTTAAGTATGGATACTAGTCAGGTAAATTGTTAGACTGAAAATTGTTTACCTGACTTCAGAGAAGTATTCTGTAAACATCTGCTATTTTGAAGAAGAGGCTTTATTTCAAGGATGGTCAGGGGAAAAAAAAATAAGGACATTCAGTCTTCATCATCTTAGTGCAATAAACAAATTAAATAAATCCTAGTGTAGGTAGACACAAACAATGCATTCATCAATGATAAAATGATTTGTTTGCAGCCATTTGGGGCAGCTGAATGAAACTATCTATTAGAATTTAAGATGTACACATCTTTCAAAGCAATAACCTCATAGTTGAAAGTCTCTTCCACAGAAATGAAAGCATTAATACCTAAGAACTACAGCAGGATGGTTACTGAAAATTGCTAATGGGAAGACAGTACTCAGTAATTAAGAAATGTTTTTGAAACATGACAGGAAACTAATGAGGCTTTCTTCCATGGATGTGTAAGAAAAGCAAAAAGTATGCAACTCAATATAGTTCCATTAGATATAAAAAGTATTCATGTGCATTTACGTCTGTACATGATTTTAAAAAATAAGAATATGGACATCAAACAGAAGGATAGAATAAGATTAAGAGGTATTGGAGAGGGAAGGCAAACCACCCACCCCATAAACACATCAAGTCTCAGCAATAAAAATAGTCTGTATGCTATAGGTCCTTTCATATTTAGTTATGTGGATAGGGTGTTGTCTGAGGAAACAAAATTTTCAGCACATGTTCAAAAAAAAAAAAAAACCCTGCTCAATGAATACATAGATAGATAGGCTGACTTAGGTTAAAACCTAAAAGAAAGAACATAGAAAAGGTGGTGGTATTTTGTTCAATAGAGCAAAGCGTGTTTTTTTTTTTTTGCAATATATGGTACTGGCACTTATCTCCTTAAAACATTCCCCAGTTAGTACGACTCCACATTGGGTTCTTTTCCCCTTACTTCTTTGGACAGCTCATTCTTAGTGTCTTGGGGGGAGGGGGGGCCTCTTTTCCCTTATCATTGCAGGTCCTTTGGAGCTCTGATCCTCTATCTTCTCCCCATTTGGGACATGCTCCCTGTGACCTAATTCATTTCCAAAGCTTCACTGAACCCCCTAGAGGGTAGGAACAGAAGGGCCTGTAAGCCAGTTCTGGGGGCACACACATCCTTACCTATGGGCCTCATGGGAATTCTCCAGCTGGCTATCCATCCCACGGAAGCCTCACACGCACAGTTATCACCGCAACTAATCGCTCTTTCTCCCGGGTAAAACCCGGCTCCGGCTCCTGAGGCTGTATGTCAGTAGTCTGGCAGCATCAGCCAGCCAGCCAGCCAGCTTGGGACGCTGGGATGAAGTGGGCCAGTTCTGGTCTCCACCTCTGCCACATGTCAGGAAAACGATCGAGACTGCACAGGTTCCAGGCACGTTGTTCGGCCGCTATCGTCTGCACGCTCTCCTTTCAGCCTCCCAGGTCAGTGCAAAGGTCCGGTGTCCACCTCCCGGGGTGGACACGGCTAGGCACGCACCTGAGTGCCCCGCCGCGCCCCTCTTCCAGCAGGCCCCAACCCGAGGCACCCCAGGCGCAGATCCCTCTACCACCCGGGCCCTTACCTGGGATCCGGGACCTGTCTGCAACTCAGCCGCTGCGGTTTGCCAGTACTCTTGCCTCCGCGCCAGGCTAACCCTAACCCCGAGAAACAGCCGATAGGAAAGCGCCCCGCACCTGCAGGGAGCCGCCATGTTGCCGGCGGGAGACTCTGGCGGGAGGGGCGGTGGGGCGGGGCCTGGGGCTGCGCAGGCGCAGAAAGGCGCCAGCCTCCCCGCGGTCCGGAAGAACAGCTTTCCCGGGGCTTTGAAACCGAGGACTAGGGCCAGTGACCCGCGATCTCTAACTGCTGATTGGGTGTGTGGAACCAGGGGGGCGTGTCCGACTGCCCTAGGGGGGAGGAGCAATAGGAGGAGGAGGAGTGAGTTCTTAGATTGGCACTTCATCTCAAGCCGGCCTTTCAGTTGCAGTCTGGTCTGCTGGACGCAGACTTTTTAACCAATCCAGTGTTTGCACCTACCGCCTAGTCTCCTGAACCTTGCCCTCGTAAATCTCCCTTCCTTGGCGGTCTGTCTGGGATCTGTAGAATAGTATGATTCGTGGCCTAAAATAAGTTTAGAAACCATTTTTTTTAAGTAGAAGGAAAATCATTCGCTCAGTGCTGAGACAATCCTGATGTAGACGTGTGCAACAGTGACAACCAAAGAACATTTCACTGGATGTCCTGATGAAACTGCTCTCAATAGCTCACCCACCCCGTGCTGCATTCTTCCTGCCCCAACCCAATTGAGCAGAAGGAAGAAAGGCCCCAAGGGAAATGAGAGTCTCAGACCAGTGCTACTGGCTCACACCTATGATTCTAGCTCTTCAGGAGGCTGAGATCTGAGGATCAAGGTTTGAAGCCAAGCACAGACAGAAAAATCCAAGAGGCACTGATATCCAATTAAACAGCCAAAAGCCACAAGTGGAGGTGTGGCTCAAGTAGCCTTCAGTGAAAAAGCCAAAAGTACAAGGCCCTTAGTTCAAGCCCCAGCTTGAACTAAATACTAAATGAAGTACTCCCCCAGAAAATCAGCCCACTTCCACATTTGAAGGCATCTCAGGATGTGTCCCAGCAATTATAGGAGTTTTGGGATCAATATAAAAAACGGTAGCCTAGAGGAATCACAGAAGTTTAATGGGTTCCACAGCTACAGATCTTCAGAGAACATTAATTAAAGATGACTAAACACTGGATGGTTCATGAAATCAGTCCATTGTGAACCAAGCCCTGCTCTTGACTCCTGTCTGGCATGTGGTAATTTCATTTATGGCAATCCTGGATTTCTCATTATATATAACCTGGGGATTGATTAGGCCAGTAGTTCTAGAATGTGTGGTTCCTAGAGCAGAGGTGCAGCTCATGGAATTGGGAGTCAAGTTTTACCCTGAAAACAAACAAACAAATAGATGTTCAAGTCCTTTTCCTCCTAACGTAACTTTTCTTGGAAAAAGGCTCTTTTTTTAAAGTTTTTTTTTATTGTAAAAATACTGTACATAGGGGTTACAGTTGCATGAGCAAGGTAATGGGTACATTTCCTATCGAGCATTGTTGCCTCCTCCTTTGTTTTTCCCCTACCATCCCTTCTCTCCCACCTCCACAGCTACACTCCCCCTATCCCGCCTCCCCCACCCCCACCCCACCCACAAACTTCCCCCCCTAAATTATAAAGTTCATTTTTCAACATAGTGTCTTGTACATCTCATTGTTACAATGGGTCAACCTGTATCCCTATTTAAACATTGGTTTTTTCCCTTCCCCGCCCCAAATTAGACCTACATCAAATACAGTGAAAACAGGGGTTATACCATGGGGGAGGAACATACAAAGCAACAAAAAAAAATCACATGGTACATTATAAATACACTAGAAACAATAGCAAGAAAAATAAACACTGTGTCTCTATCTTGGGGTTCATTTTGCTTAGCATCATCTTATCTAGTCATATGTACATAGCTTTTGACCTTTTCTGCTTGTCCCAGACATATACTAGTTATTGAAAATAAGGCCATGGGACCTATGTTTCTTTGGGCCTGGCTTACTTTACTAAATATAATTTTTTCCAAGTTGGAAATAGATTCTTAACTGAAGGAATTATGTTAAACTGTGACCATTGGGATGAATGCTGATTCAATTTGATATTAGGCATTATTTTTTTTTTTAAAGATGATGAAAGATGGGGCTGAGAAGGTGGCTCAGTGGTAGAGCGCTTGCCTTGCATGCATGAGGCCCTGGGTTCGATTCCTCAGCACCACATAAGCAGAAAAAAAAAAGCTGGAAGTGGTGCTATGGCTTAAGTGGTAGCGTGCTACCCTTAAGCTGAAGAGCTGAGGGACAGCGCTCAGGCCCAGAGTTCAGGCTCCACAACCGGACCCAAAAATAAATAAATAAATAAAAAGATTATGAAAGAAAGAAAAGAAAAAGAAAACAATTTAACCTGATGTGATTGATAGACAAAGTACTCTCCCAAGGCATTTCTAAGATGGTAGTACACACCTGTAATCCCAGCACTTGTGCAGAGAAGGCAGAAAGATTGCAAATTGGAGGCCAGTGAGACTCTGTCTCAAATGATTAACTAATAAGATACCTAATTAACTAACTAGAAAAGATACAAGCACATGGAACCAGGAGAAGATAGATAACTATCCACAAGGAACACAAGTCTTCAGAAGAAACCCACTGTGCTGACGTCTTGATTCTGGGCCTCCAGAGATACTGGAGGTAATTTGGTAAGGCAATTTCAGAAATATACCTGCTGTATTGCTTTTAAACTGTCTAGCATTTTGGTATTCCTTCTTCAAAAGGTAGACCTCTCCCTTGGAGTAAAATCTGGATTGAAGGACTTGCCTTCGAAGAGGAAGGGATGAAAGTCTTGGAGTACAACCTTGGATTCAAGTCTCTCAGAAGAGAGAGTTTGTTTTCTTTCTCTCTGGAAGGGGTTTCCTGGAGAATTCAGTTGAGGCCCTGCCCTAATGAGAACTAGAATCTCTTACTAATAAAAACCTTTCAACTGAGCACCCTGGAGGTGCATTGTCTAGCCACATCTTCACATACCTGCAGCCTCTGTCTATATATCTATAACCACCTCAGAAGAGCCTAAGCCAGAATCATAGTGCTCATGCTCTTTGCCAGCAACACTGGGAGGTAATTAATACCGGTTTAAGCTACTGAAATTTGTTATGCAATAGATAACGTATAAACCCGTAGATTTGTTAAAAATGCAAATTCTTGCCAGGCACTGGTAGCTCATGCCTGCAATCCTAGTTACTCAGGAAGCTAATATCTGAGTAGAGCTGTTCAATGCTTATCTGAACAGCAAAGTCTGTGAGACTCCTATCACCAATTAATGACCAAAAAAGCTGGAAGTGGCACCATAGCTCAAGTGGTAGGAGCATTAGCCTTGAACACAAAAGCTCAGGAACAATAACTGTCAGGACGCTAGAGGACAGAGGTACCGAGAAAAGCCACTTCCTTATATACCACCTGTTCCAATCATTCTTCAACTGCTCAAACTTGCAAAACAAGTTACATGCTAAAAGTTCCTGCTGACCCAGGCCATATAAACCCTGCTACAACCAGACTTGCGCTACCTCTCTGATCCTGATGAGGGAGTTCATCCGGGAGCATACATACCCCAACAAACTTTTCTTTTATTCACCTTTACCGCCCCTGCCTGTTCTTTCCTCACCTAAAACCTCACACCTGGGTGCGGAGCCCAGGAAGGTGGTAGTGCTGTGCTTTTCAGCCTCTCTCCTCCTGTCTTTCCCAAGGCCTCCTCCAGCAGGAACACATAGCCCACCAAGCTTACTTTGGGCTAAACAGCCATCTGAAAAGACCTCATAGCCTTTGCCTCTGTAAGCTATGCATATCCCCTGGACCACCACCTAGTAGCTTGGGATACTATTGGTTACCTGTGTAAACTCAGCAGGGACCTCTACCTCTACCTCCATCTCTTTCTGTCTCTCTCTGTCTCTGTCTCTCTATTTGTCTCTCTCTGTCTCTCTCTGTCTGTTTCTGTCTCTCTCTGTCTCTCTGTCTTTCTCTCTGTCTCTGTCTCTCTGTCTGTCTCTGTCTCTCTGCCTCTGTCTCTGTCTGTCTGTCTGTCTCTCTCTCTCCCTTTCTCTCTCCATTGGACCATGACCTCAGTCCCTATGTATCCACCACATTTGGATTAGGTGAGTCCCTTACCCCTGTCTCAGGGTGTCCAGGCTTGCTCCCCCAGGGAACTTGGTTCCTTCTGTTTCTGTCCATAAAAGTCACGAGCACTCCTGCCCGAGTCTCCCTCCAGTCTTTAGCCATGGTGCTGAGAATGATCATGGATGCCTGGTCTTCTCTGTTTTTATTTGGTAACTCTTTGGCTAAGACAGGGACATCTTCTTCCGAGTTAGTTTTACCCCGGGCTGCCTGGGCACTATGGGAAACCAAAATTCCAAACCAGACCCACATACTCCTTTGGGTTGCTTATTGGCTAATCTCGCACCTCTAGGCCTAACAAGGAATGGCCTATGTAGCAGCTCAATAACCACTTGTGCTGGCCTGAAAGTGGGACTTTTAATTTCAATATACTAACCGATCTCTGCAATTTCTGTGAGCAGAAGGAAAAATGGGCTGAAATTCCTTACATGCAGGGATTCTTCTACTTCTGCTCCTGTCCCTTCCTCTGTCTCTTCTGCCCCATATTTCAAATCTTGCTCATGCAACAAAATCCCTCCAAAAGCTCTCCCCCTCTCCTTCCTCTCCTGACCCCCTTGACTCTGTTATCTTCCTCACCTGTGGCACATCCCCTGCCTTATGCACTACCTGACCTCATGTTGGGTCCTGTTCCTGATCCACAGACCCCTGTGCCTGCCCCTGTCCCAACCCCTGCCTCTGTCCTCCAGCGGACTGACAACAACCAAACCCAGAGTTCAAGCCCCAGGACTGGCCAAAAAAGTCCAAATTCTAGTCATAGTCCAGACTTATTCCAGCTAGGCAAGTGGCTTTCATAAACCATTTAAAGAGTTGGGGACTTTTTTTTTTTTTAAAGAACTTACAATATGTTCCTTAATAGTATGTCAGATTTCATTATATATAATCCATTGACAGTGATCCTCCTATTGATACAGAATAGTAGAAAAGCAGTCTGGGGATTGTGTCCTATATGTATATAGCTTTTGGATGGTATGATATGCTAATGAAACCAAAACTTGTCTGACAATGAAATTGTAGAAGGGGATTACAAAAGAATAAGAAAGTAAGAAGGAAAAAATAAATAAGGAAAAGAAGTCCAGATGGTAAATCTTTGGTGTTGCAACCTTTCAGGAAACCTAAGAGAGACCTGCCAACCAGAAAGGACTCCAATTTTCCTATTGTGTCCAAAACTTGAAGAAGATAAAGTGCCATTGTGCTACATGTACCAACTCTGTGCCAAGTGTTCTCTATTTCTTTAATGTTTTTTTGTTGTGAAAATAATGTACAGAGGGGTTACAATCACACGAGAAAGGTAATGAGTACATTTCTTATCAATCATTGTTGCCTCCTCCTTTGTTTTTCCTCTACTATCCTCTCCATCCCATCTCCACAACTAAATTCTCCCCTCTCCAGCACCGTTCCCCCCCACCCCAGCCTAAATTGTAAAGTTCATTTTTCGACATAGCATCTTCTACATCTCATTGTTGCAATGGGTCAACCTGTATCCCTTAAACGATTTGTTTTTCCCTTCTCCTCCACAAATTATACCAACATCAAATACAGTGAAAACAGGGGTTATACCGTGGGGGAGGGACATACAAAGCAACCAAAAAATCATGTAGTACCTTATAAATACATTAGAAACAATAGCAAGAAAGAAAAAAAAAAACCACTTACATCCTTATCTTGGGGTTCATTTCACTTAACATCATCTTATCTTACCTTATCTGCTTGTCTCAGATATATACTAGTTATTACAAATAAGGGAAACCATGGGACCTATGTTTCTTTGGGCCTGGCTTACTTCACTTAATATAATTTTTTCCAAGTCTTTCCATTTCCTAACAAATGGGGCAATGTCATTCTTTCTGATGGAGGCATAGAATTCCATTGTGTATATATACCACATTTTCTTGATCCATTCATCTACTGAGGGGCATCTGGGTTGGTTCCATATCTTAGCTATGGTAAATAGTGCTGCAATAAACATAGTCATGCTGGTAGCTTTAGTGTGGTCTTGTTTGTGAACATTTGGGTAAATGCCCAAAAGTGGGATTGCTGAGTCATAGGGGAGCTCTATGTGGAGTCTTTTGAGGAACCTCTATACTACTTTCCAAAGTGGTTGAACAAGTTTACACTCCCACCAACAATGAAGTAAAGTTCCCTTCTGTCCACATCCCCTCCAGCATCTGTTGTTATTAGAGTTCTTGATTCTAACTGGGGTGAGGTGGAATCTCAATGTTGTTTTGATTTGCATTTCTTTTTTTTTTTTTTTTTTTGGTCGGTCGTGGGGCTTGAACTCTGGGCCTGGGCGCTGTCCCTCAGCTCTTCAGCTCAAGGCAAGCGCTCTACCACTTGAGCTACAGCGCCACTTCCGGTTTTCTGGTGATTTATTGGAGATAGGAGTCTCACAGTCTCTCCTGCCCGGGCTGGCTTTGAACTGTGATCCTCAGATCTCAGCCTCCTGAGTAGCTAGGATTACAGGCGTGAGCCACCAGCGCCCGGCTGATTTGCATTTCTTTTATGGCTAGAGAGATTGAGCATTTCTTCATGTGTCTATTGGCCATTCTTATTTCCTCTTTAGAGAAGTTTCTCTGTAAGTCTTTAGCCCATTTATTTATTGGGCAGTTGTTTCTTTGAGGATTTGTTGTTGGGGGATTTAGTTTTTTGAGTTCCAGGTATATTTTAGAGACCCTTGTCCGTTGTATGGCTAGTGAAGATCTTGTCCCAATCCGTGGGCTTTCTACTGATCTTGCTAGCTATGTCCTTTGCTGTGCAGAAGTTCTGCAATTTCATGCAATCCCATTTGTCCAACCTTTCTTTGGTTTGTTGTGTTTCTGGGTCTCTATTAAGAAAATTTCAGCCTGTGCCAAAGAGACCTAGGGTATCTCCTATTCTGTCCTGTAATGTTTTCAGAGTATCTGCTTTGACTCTGAGGTCTTTGATCTATTTGGAGTTGATTCTCATGCAGGGTGATATATAAAAATCTAGCTTTAGTTTTCTACAGGTGATTAGCCAATTTTGCCAGCACCATTTACTGAAGAGTCTGTCTTTCTTCCATTCTATTTTTTTTTAGCTCCCTTATCAAAGATTAGGTGGCTATAGATCTGTAGGTTCATTTCTGGGTTTTCAATTCTTTTCCATTGGTCCTGAGGCTCTTCTTGTGCCAGTACCAAGCTGTTTTGATTCCTATGGCTTTGTAGTAGAGTTTGAAATTCCTCCAACACTGTTCTTTCTGTTGAGGATCGTTTTTGCTATTCGGGGTCTTTTATTGTTCCATATGAATTTTTGGATTGCTTCTTCTATTGCCTTGAAGAATGGGGTTGGAATATTGATAGGTACCACATTGAAGTTGTAGATAGCCTTGGGAAGTATTGCCATTTTCACAATGTTGATCCTTCCAATACAGGAGCATGGGAGGTTTTTCCACTTTCTAATTTCTGTTTTGATTTCCTTTTTCAGGTTTTTAAATTTTTCATCATAGAGGTCCTTCACTTCTTTAGGTAAGTTAATTCCTAGGTATTTTATTTTTTGTGGGGCTATTACAAATGGAGTTGCTTTCCTAATTTCAGCCACACTTTTCTCATTGTTGACTTACAGAAAAGCCATTGAGTTTTGAGGGTTAATTTTATACCCTGTTACTTTGCCAAAGTTTTGAATCAGCTTGAGTAATTTGGGAGTGGAGTCCATGGAATTCTTTAAATACAAGATCATGTCATCTGCAAAGAGGGAGAGTTTTATTTCTTCTTTCCCTATTTGGATCCCCTTTATGTCTGCATCTTGTCTTATTGCTGTAGATAGGCATTCTAATACTAAATTGAAGAGAAGTGGAGAGAGTGGACATCCTTGTCTTGTTCCTGAGTCAAGAGGAAATGGCTTTAGTTTTTCACCATTAAGTATAATGCTGGCTGTAGGTTTGTCATATGCAGCCTTTATTGTATTGAGGAATGTTCCATGGATTCCTAATTTTTCCAGACACTTCATCATAAAGGGGTGTTGGATCTTGTCAAATGCTTTTTCTGCATCTATTGAGATAACCATGTGGTTTTTATTCTTGTTCTTATTGATGTGATGAATTATGTTAATTGATTTGCATATATTGAACCAGCTTTGCATCCCTGAAATGAATCCTGCTTGACGTGGTGTATGGTTTTTTGGATGAATTAGTGAAGTTGATTGGCCAAAATTTTGTTGAGAAGTTTTGCATTGATGTTCATCAAGGAAATGGGTCTATAGTTCACTTTCTTTGATGATTCCCTGCCTGTTTTTTGGATGAGGGTTATGATGGCTTCATAGAAAGCATTTGGTAGTGAATTTTCTCTTTCACTTTCATTGAAGAGTTGAAGGAGTATTCATGTGTTCTGCTTTGAAGGTCTTGTAGAATTCCACTGCAAATACATCCGGTCCTTGGCTTTTCTTAGATGGGAGGTCTCTTATTGCTGTTTTGATATGGGCCTGTTAAGTTAGTTTAACTCATCTTGGTTTAGTTTTGGCATGTCGATATTTGCTAAGAAATCGTCCAGTTCTTCCAGGTTCTCAAAATTATTAGCATAAAGATTTGAGAAGTATTCCTTTATAATGTTCTGGATCTTGGTTGTTTTGTGGTGATATTTCCATCCATGTGTTCTCTTTACTGTATTTTTCTTTGAAAATATGGTACCACCTTTACTTATATTTGTCTTGCTTGAATTCTTCTCTTGCCACACACATGGATTAAAGTCAATTTAGCTGTGCTAATTTTCTGGTAACATGATCTTGTTCATCTGGCAAAATTTGTTTATATTTATTATGACTGTTATGCTGAGAAAAATGCATAATAAACTCAACCATTTTAACCATTACAGTACAATATGGTGGCATTAAGTATATTCACATTGTTGTACAACTATTACCACCATAAACTTCCAGTATTTTTTCATTTCACACACTGAAGCATTGTACTCATGGAATATTGACTCCACATTTCTTTTTCCACAGGCCCTCAAAACTAGTTTTTTTTCTGTCTCTATGTTTCTGACTTCTCTAGGGACTTAATATCAGTGAATCATGAAACATTTATCCAATTTGGATTGTCATATTTCACCTAGCAAAATGTCCTTAGGTTCATCCATGGTGTAGCATGTCAGAATTTCCCTTTTTAATGGCTGAATGCTATTCCATTGTATGTATCTTGTTTATTCATTGATCTGTTGGGGAAATTTGTTCTGTTTCCACATTTTGTATATTGTGAATAAGTCTACAGTGAACACAGGTGTATAGATACCAGTCCAAATCTCTGCTTTCAATTCTTTTGGGTATGTACTTAGAAATAGAGTTGCAGGAGTCTTGTTTTAAATATGACTAGTTTTATGTATGTGTGTGTTAGAGAGAGAGAGAGAGAAAGAGAGAGAGAGAGAGAGAGAGAAAGAGAGAGAGAGAGAGAGAGTACTGGAGGCTTCCACCCAGGGGCCGGGCCCTGTTTCTTAGTTTTTTTGCTCAAAGCTAGTACCCTACCAATTCAGCCATAGCTCTACTTCTGGTTTTTCAATGGTTAATTGGAGATCAGAGTATCATAGTCTATCCTGCCCAGGATGGTTGTTTTAAGCAATGATCTTGACTAGCTAGGATTACAGATGTGAACCACTGGCTCTTGGTTTTTAAATATGGCCAGATTTTTAACTTAAGATATATAGGCAGGTGCCCATAAATGAAAATTTAAGTGTATTAAAACTACTCAAAAAGTTTCTAATTATCTATACCATGTACAGCTACATAAATGATATATGTAAGGTAAGAAATAAAAAATGTAAATGATAAACTAGCAAATAATTTCAGCATATAATATATATATCAAGCTTCTATGAGAGATTAAAAATCTATCTCAGTCTAGTAAGTGTGATCTCCCAAGATGCATACATTTTACTGTATTAATTGAATTCTAATAAATAGCAAATATAAAAAGAATCTCCTTTGCTTTTTTCCTCTGTGTTCAATGTAGACAAAATGCATCTGCATACACTCTTTACCTATGAACTGTCAATTATATTTGCTAGGAAAGAGACAACACACTTGGGGAGCTGTCAGTCAATCCTGTTGTGATGCTTCAAGCATCATTTCTCCGGGCATAGTTATCAAAAATAAAACAAATTTACATAAGACACAAACGTTTATCAGTCACACCATTTGCTGTGCATTGAAATATTTTATAACATGCACAAGTTCAGGGACCATGTGCTTAGGGCTGGTGCTTCTTTGACTATATTTGTTATTTCTTTTTATAAACTTCTGTTGTTTTAAACAATGCATTTAGGAGCTGGGTACAGTGGCTCAAGCTTGTAATCCTAGCTACTTGCTAGGATTTGATTGATATTTCTTTAATCCTTGCCATGAGAATAAATTTCTACTTGATATAGACCTGTCTTATGCACACTGGAGGGAAATAAAGAGGACTAAGCAAAAGACAATGAAATAACCAAAACCATAAACCAAACTATGTCAAAGACATGAAAACTTTCCAAATGTAAAATAGGATATGAAGAATGAATGTAACTAAAATTAATAAAATCACTAAGAGCATAGAAGAAATAAACACAGATTTATTTAACTTAATGATTAATAAATTCCAGAAAACTAGAACCAAAATGAAATTCCAGAAGGCATAAGAGGGACTATTTTAGGGCAAACAGACGGAGTGCTACTTTACACAGCAGGGAGACAACTTAAAATGTGTGCCACTTCTGAGAAGTGGATGCAGCCTAAAGAGGAAAATGAGAAGAAATTGTGATCCAGATCAGAAAGATGAGAAAGGTTCCAAAGTATAATTTCCATTCTTGACTTTTTAAGCAAGCAAAGATAAGCGATGTGTTCAAGGTGGCTCATGCCTGAAATTGGAACTACTCAGGAAGCTACGGCCTGAGGTTCAAAGTCAGCCTCAGCCTACGGATCTGAGAGACTTTTTAATGCTCAGCATAACAGCAGAAGTACACGTGTTACTTAAGGGGTATAGTACTAGATTTTAGTGAAAGTAACCTAAGCAAGAGTGTGAGGCCCTGCATTCAAATCCCACTACACATATAGACACACACAGAGACATAGATAGAAAGACAGACAGACACATACACACACACAAAGAGGTATATACACACACACATGCACAAAGAGATGTTATATGTCTCTATCAGAAAGGGTGGTATTTAGATGAGTGAAACAATTCTAAAAGATACGAAAAGAATAGCTAGGCAGTCATTCTGTCCGCTGCTATTACTTCTCCCCCCCATCCTGTCTCCTGTGGAGCCATGAAATTATACTTGCGTACATTGCTCTTCAGAGGTAAACATGAGCAGGCTTTTTTCCATTGTGTGTTTCATGTGTATGAGGTACAAACACAGATACATTCAGTTGACCCCAGATCATGCTGGGAGCTTGCCTTCCTCACTTCCCACCTTGGTGGCCTGTATCAGTCTGCACCCAAGCTTCACCCTTGCTTTCTATGTCACCTTACATGGATATACACCCAATGACGGCTTCCTGATACAGACAGGAGCCCCAGAACTGTTCAGGTTTTATGTACTCAGGAGGACAGAGGGGATTCTTCTAGAAAAGTCAACTAAGGAACTGGATACTTCATGAGTTAGAGACATGGAAGATCTTATCCTATATCCCTGCTTTGGTGTTTTAGGAATTAAAGTCAGAGATTAATCTCACAAGCTGTATCTAACCTTTATCAAGCATATGTGTTGTTACGTGTGTTTGTACGGCTTTGAGTGAAAGAAATCCTGTGGGTTATGAGATGACATCTGCCTGTCAGAAGCTTATAACCATATGAGGGAAAAAGATAGGTGCACCAATATTGTCATTCTAGAAAAGACCACCACAGAATGATGAAAGTATTGCAAAGTAATTTAAGAAATCCAGAAGGAAAACATTACTTCCTGCCAAATGGATCAAAATAATTTTATTTCCTAATATTATATAGAGCTACAAATAAAAAATAAAAAATAAAGAAACCATCTAACTCATGTCTTTACCCCCATGCAGAATGATTCAGAAGCTTCCTTTGAAAGCAATTGACCTACCCTACTCCATAACATATAAAATGTAGACTTTTGTCTAGATTTATGTGAATAAAATTTTTTCTTCACTACCTTTAAATGACTCAAGCATTTGCCCAACATCTTCCCTGTTTCTACTGAAGGAGCATTCCTGGCTCATTTTCCAAGTGTTTTCTAACAATCAAGGCTCATATCTGATACCTGAAATTGTGTCCAATTTTGATGAGCAGCTCACAGCCTAGCATATGATTAAACTACCTCATCTCTTTATGGATAGAGTTTGCTGTTGATTAAATTGTAAGCACCTGCATGGTGCTATTTTGACTTCAGACTTGAAGAAACGTTTTATCCTGGGGAAAGTAGAGATTTCCTGAAATAAGCATATCACATTTCCAAACAAGCTATTAGAGTTACATTGTTAATGACCTTCAAAACTTAGAAATATTTATGCACATATAATAAGTCCATGTTTTTCTGCCACCCTAATTATGTATTCAGCATGCTTTCACTATAGATTGCTGACCTCAAAGTATATACACGTCAAATATGTATATCCTTCCTAATTTCCTTTCCATTCATGGCATTGTGTTTCTTTATGCTGTCAGACTCAACAATTCTGTTTAGACATTCATTAAACTTGTGAAATTTATAGCGGAGAAGATAAAATCAAGAGCGTGAATTTGCATCTCTCTCTCTTTCCTCTCTCTCACACACACACATACACACATACACACACACACACACACACACACACACACACACACACACACAAGTCTATTGTGGGAAAGGAGGAGGTCATGAGAAAGGTAATGGAGTTTTAACTTTCCAAATTTTCAATGTGCATATTGAATCATATGAACAATAGCATTGTAGATGCATACCTTGTTAACAGCTAGCTTTAAAAAAAATTCTGTAATTCCAGCTACTCTGGATCTCAGTTCAAAGCTATCTCCATTAATCACCAAAAAGCTGGAAGTGGAGCTGTGGCTCACGTGGTAGAGTGTTAGCCTTGAGCAAAAAAAGCTCAAGGACAGCCCTAGGCCCTGTGTTAAGCACACACACACACACACACACACACACACACACACACACACACACACACACACACACACACACACACGAGATTCCAACAATGGGTTAATCATCTTACATTAGTTTGTAACTGTAACTACTTTCAGTAGGAAAATATTAATTTATTACCAGGTATTAATTGACTTAGGAAATCATTGAAGGAAGATGGGCAAAGCCATGGTGAACTCTGCCCCACCAACCCACCCCACCAGCACCTACAATTTCACTTTAGAAAAATATGACATGATTCCTCGAGTAATCATGATCATCATGACAATTCGGTGGTATATATATTGGGCAGCTTTCCATTGCTATGATAAAATACCTGAGGTAACCAACTCAAAAGGTTCAGTTTATGGTTTCAGAGCTTTTAGTCAGTGGGTATTTGTCTCCACTTGCTCATCTCTATTCTCTTAGGTGAGTCATCACATCATGGCAAGTAGCATGTGGTTTGATAAACCTGCTTTGTTTCTGTGATATGGAGTGAATAAAAAGTTTATTGGTGGTTCATTTCCTGTGCAGATATTTTTTAGAACCCTCCATTTTATTTTGTGTACAGAATGAGTATCTGCATATTTCTGTAAATCGATTTTTGTAATGATTATTTAATTGAAATCCTCAAAGTTCAGCACCCCTTGGAATTAATTAAAGGAATTTATTGCATGTTACACACAATACCATGTTTTATTTTCCAGCTTTCTATCTGATATTAAATTTATAAGCCATATGAAGAACAATTTTTACCTTATATTTACTCAATATTTTATGGGGGTTTTTTCCAAAGCATTTCTTCATGTTTTTACTTCTTCTCAGAACAATGAAATTAGACTTGAAGCATACCAGAAGTCATGTTAAGTTTGAGTACACAAGCTTGTCTATTTTAAGTGTTAAAAGCACATGCTAACAAAGGAGAAATATTAACACCAAAAAAAGTAGGAAAGCCACCTTAACTACAGTGATAATTACTCTAAAGAAAAACCAAAGGTTAGACTGCTTGTGAAAAAATTATCTCTTAAATGTCTTTGATTTTATTAATTTCTTCACATGTCCACTTGCACAGAGAAAAATCCTTTATTCCTTTTTAACGTAATTTCATTGGTACAAACATTCATATACTATATTGGAATCCAGATTTTATTTCCTTTGTCTAAGAGGATGTATAAATAAATATTTAGAGAAACAGTTGGCTGAGACATCGCTTCTGCCTTTTTTCTTCACATTTTCTTCATTTTTACACAACCTTTCTCACTTAGTTTGATAGTGGTATTTCCCTGTCTGTCACTTTCCTTCACTTTCTGTGTTGTTCTGTCTCTTTCTCTCTGTGTCTGTCTCTTTTTCTCTATCATTCTCTCTCTCCCTGTCTCCCTCTCCCTCCCTCCCCCTCACTCTATGACAACATTCATATAACAGAAGATTTTATCCAATGATGTTACATATATCCATAATTTTGGCCAACCATCATCATCCTCCATCTCCAGATCTCTTTTTGCCTTGTCAAACTGCATCTGTAAATATTAAATAGTAAGGCTCCCTTCCCCTTTACTCCAGCAACCACCATTTTACTTTATCTCTCTCCCTCTCTCTCTCTCTATATATATATACATATTGCATTAGTTAAAATCCACCAATGATGGGTACTTTGGTTGCTTATATATTTTATTATTGTGAATCATTGATATTGTGTGATTATTATTTGTATGGAACTTATTTTTCTAACTTTTCATTCTGAACCTATTTATGCTTCTCTAAAATCAGCCTCTTAAAGGTAATACATAATTGGTTGAGATCTGAGGAAAGTTCGTGAGATTCTTTTTTAAAATTTGATTGTGAAGGTGATGTATAGAGAAGATGCAGTAAGACAATGAGTACATTTCGTTTTGTTTTTTTTTTTTTGAATCTGAGTGTATCTTTATTTTTTTTTTTTTATTGTAAAGATACTATACAGAGGGTTACAGTTACATGAGTGAGGTAATGAGTACACTTCCTCTTGAACATTGTTACCCCCTCCATTGTTTTCCCCCTACCATCCCCTCCCTCCCTCCCTTCCCCGAGGTTCTTTTTTTTGATTGTGATTAAGTGATTACATAATTTCAAAGTCACAAGTTCATTCTAACTTCCCTGGAGCAAACTGTCTATCACAGTCTGTAATATATAACAGTGTTCACATGTTATATACCATATTTGTGATCAGCAGCGTGGGGATATTTAGTAGTGGTTCAACCAGATGAGCGGGAGTTCTTTGTTTCTTAAGTCCTGTTAGTTTTGTCGTATCACCTAACATTTTGGATTTAGCATCCACTTATCAGGGAGACCATGAGTACATTTCGTTTTGAGCATTCTCTCATTCTCTACCAGTTTTTCCCTCCTGACTTCTCTCCCCACCCAAGTTGTATAGTTCATTTCCAACATGATGTCTAGTGGATTTCACTGCTCAATTGGTTCACCCTTTGTCCCACAATTTCTGTGCTTCGTCTTCACCTCCCCAAACCAGATCGACTTATATACAAGACAAAAGGTATAGATATCAAAAACAGCAACAAAAGGGGAAAAACAGAAAAACAACTACAAAACCCATAAAAAGTAAACTTAAAAATGTCTTGTTTCCATTTCTTGGAGTTCATTTTGATAAGGATCATTTTATATAACCATATGCACATCGCTGTTAAGCCCTTGTGTTCCTCTCCTAAGAATTATCCTCCTTTGGGGTTGGGAAGATGGCTCAGTGGTAGAGTGCTTGCCTTGCATGCATGAGGCCCTGGGCTTGATTCCTCAGCACCACATAAGCAGAAAAAGCCGGAAGTGGGGCTGAGGCTCAAGTGGTAGAGTGCTAGTCTTGAGCTGAAGAGCTGAGGGACAGTGCCCAGGCCCAGAGTTCAGGCCCCACAACCAACAACAACAAAAAAAGAATATCCTCCTTTGTTCTCATTGTGTGAGTGTTGGGACTGCTGTTTAATTAATCATGTACAAGTGTAATTATTTGTCTTTTACTATGCATTGGGTTTACTTGTAGATTTATAGGCCCATTTTAATTATTACAATTGAGGGAAACCATGCAGCCTGTTTCTTTGGATCTGACTTATTTCCCCTAGTATAATTTTTTCCAAGTCTTTTCATTTTCTTATGAATAAAGCAGTGCCATTCTTTCTAATCTTATCTCCACCAAACCACTCACAAAAAGCTGAAGGGATACTGTATCTCAAGAGGTAGGGCACTTAAACATAAAGAAGCTCAGGGACAGCTCCCAGGCCCTGAGTTCAAGCCCTATGACCAGAAAAAAATTACTGATAAGAGGACTTCTGTCATTTTATGTGCCTTATAGCCTTTTCCCCTTTCTCAAATTGTAGTTTTTCTGTTTGGTTGACTTTTTTATGCAGTTCAATGTTTTAATCTTCCTATGATTTCCTTCTGTGTATAGTCAATAAACATTTTCTTTGGGTTATGGTGAGGATTACATTTAATATCCAAAGCTATCACACTCTACATTTAACTAACACCAGGTTAACTTCAATCACAAAACTGCTCGCTTGGTTGCTTTCTCTCGTTCTTTTCTTTCTTCTCTTTTCTTTTCTTTCTTTTCTCTCTCTCTTTCTCTCTCGTTATTGTAAAAATATCGTATAGAGAGGTGCAATTACTTGGGCAAGATATTGAGTACATTTCTTATTTTCTTATCAAGCATTGTTGCTTGCTTCCTTCCTTCCTTCCTTTTTTCCTTTCTTTCTTTGTTGGTCATGGGCCTGAACTCTGGGCCTGGGCACTGTCCCTCAGCTCTTCAGCTCAAGGCTAGCGCTCTACCACTTGAGCTTGAGCCACAGCGCCACTTGCGGCATTTTTTCTTTTCTTGCTTATGTGGTGCTGAGGAATTAAACCCAGGACCTCATACACGCAAAACAAGCACTCTACCACTAAGTCACCTTCCCAGCCTTACAAAAGTGCTTTCTTAGCCCACGGATTGGGAGATCTTCACTAGCCATACAATAGATAAGGGTCTAATATCTAATATATATCTGGAACTCAAAAAATTAAACCCCCCAACAACAAATCTTCAAAGAAACAACTGCCCAATAAATAAGTGGGCTAAAGACTTAAAGAGAAACTTCTCTGAGGAGGAAAGAAGGATGGCCAATAGACACATGAAGAAATGCTCAATCTCTCTAGCTATAAAAGAAATGCAAATCAAAACAACATTGAGATTCCACCTCACCCCAGTTAGAATGGCTATAATCAAGAACTCTAATAATAACAGATGCTGGAGGGGATGTGGACAGAAAGGAACCTTACTGCATTGTTGGTGGGAGTATAAACTTGTTCAACCACTTTGGAAAGTACTATGGGAGTTCCTCAAAAGACTCCACTAGTGCTCCCCTATGACCCAGCAATCCCACTTTTGGGCATTTACCCAAATGTTCACAAACAAGACCACACTAAAGCTACCAGCACAACTATGTTTATTGCAGCATTATTTACCATAGCTAAGATATAGAACCAACCCAGATGCCCCTCAGTAGATGAATGAATCACGAAAATGTGGTATATATACACAATGGAATTCTATGCCTCCATCAGAAAGAATGACATTGCCCCATTTGTTAGGAAATGGAAAGACTTGGAAAAAATTACATTAAGTGAAGTAAGCCAGGCCCAAAGAAACATAGGTCCCATGGTTTCCCTTATTTGCAATAACTAGTATATGTCTTAGACAAACAAAAAAGGTCAGATAGGTTGATGTTAGGGAAATGAACCCCAAGATAAGTATTCAAATGTTTTTTTTTTCTTTCGTGCGATTGTTTCTAACATATTTATAAGATGATTTCTTTGTTGCTTTGTATGTCCCTCCCCCACGGTATAACCCCTGTTTTCACTGTATTTGATGTTGATATAATTTGTGGAGGGGAAGGAAAAAAACAAATTGTTTAAATAGGGATACAGATTGACCCATTGCAACAATGAGATATACAAGTTGTTATGTCGAAAAAACGAACTTGGGAAGGGGAAACAATGAGGAGGCAACAATGCTTGATAAGAAATGTACTCGTTATCTTGCCCATGTAATTGTAACTCCTCTGTACGGTATTCTCACAATAAAAAAAAAAAAATTAAAAAATTAAAAAAAAGAAAAATGAACTTTACAACTTTGGTCAGGGGTGGGGGGTAGGGGTGGGACGGTTGGGTAGGGGGGTGGGAAGGGATGGGAAGGGGAAACAAAGGAGGAGGCAACAATCCTTGATAAGAAATGTACTCATTATCTTGCCCATGTAATTGTAACCCCTCTGTACGTTATTTTCACAGTAAAAAAAAAACAAAACTGCTTTTTTAACAGCTTAGATCCAACCCTTTCTCAGGTGTTGATGCCACTAAGTTATACCTTTTTATCTTGTATGTTCAAAAGCATGATCATGTTTATGCATTAATCTCTAATTATGTACACAACAAAGTGAGTTACAAATTATGCTTACAGCAATATCAACTTTTATACTTATTATTATTTTTTAATATATTAATGTCAAGTCATTGGAAGAAAAATATGATGATACAAGCTGGTGTTACAGTAGTACAAACTTTTGTAATCATCATGAATGCATTTATGCTTCAATCTTTATTTCTTACAAATTCACAGGTACTGAGGGTATGCTTTCTTTTCTTTCTTACTTTTTATTTGTTGTTGTTGGTTGTGGGGCTTGAACTCTGGGCCTGGGTACTGTCCCTCAGCCCTTCAGCTCAAGGCGAGCACTCTACCACTTGAGCCACAGTGCCACTTCCATGGTATGCGTTATTTTAACCTGTAATTATTCTTTTAACAGTTCCTGTAGAGTGGGCCTATAGATTGCGAGCTCTCATAGCTTTTGTGTATCTGGTTGTGTCTTTTTACATGATTTCTCTCTCATTTTTTCTTTCTTTCCTTTTTTTAAATGGTGGTCCTGGGGCTTGAACTCAGGGCCTGGGCCCTGTCCCTGAGCTTCTTTTTGCTCCTGGCTAGTCCTCTACCACTTGAGCCACAATACTACTTCTGGATTTTTCTGAGTAGTTTGTTGGAGATAAAAGTCTCATGGCCTTTCTTGCCCAGGCTGGCTTCAAACCTCAATCCTCAGATCTCATCCTTCTGAGTATCTAGGATTATAGGCATGAGAACCCAGTGCCTAGCTCTCTTTCCATTTTCCAAGGATAATTTCACTGGATCAGCTTTGCATTGAACACATATTAACTCTTCTGTGCTCCAGGGCTTCTGATTAGAGAAATATGCTAAAAATCTTATTAAAGATATCACATTAAGGATAAGATTATCTTGCTGTGTTTGAATTTTTTGTGACTGATTATAGTCTGTTATGGTATGATTGTCTTTTTGTGGATCTTGTTTGGAGTTTACTGAGCTACTTGGGTGTTCATATGTTTTTTTAAATGTAATATTATTGTTATTATTAAGGTATTGTACAAAAGGGTTACCATTTCAGAAGTCAGGTAATGGGATACATTTCTTTTTTAGACAATGTCACCCCTTCCTTTGCTTTCACCCAGTTTTCCTCTCCCGTCACTGCCTACAAATCACATAGTTCCTTTTCTGCATAGTGTATACTGGATACCATGATTGTATTTGTTCACGCTTCCTCCCTTCCTTTCTGTGCCCTCAACTAGAACCACTAACAACAGCAATAACAAAAAAATCCTCCATATTTCTATTTTGATAAATAGTAATTTAAATGTTTGGGGAAGCTACACCCTTAGATTCCTTCTCTAAGGGTGTCTTCTTTTTTTTCTTTGTTTAAATTTTATTTTATTTATTGTGAAAATACCATACAGAGAGTTACAATTACATAGGCAAGGAAATGAGTACATTTTTTATCAAGCATTGTTGCCTCCTCCTTTGTTTCCCCTTCCCATCCCTTCCCATTGCCCCCCCCCCACTCCCCTCTCTCTAAGGATGTCTTCTTTTACTCTGTGTGTCAATGCCTAGTGGCCTGTAAAGATTATCATGTCCAGTAACATATGAGAGAAAACAAGCATCATTTGTTTCTCTGAGCTTGGCTTATCTCACTTAACATGAAGTGCTTATATTTCTATGTTACATTAAATTTGGAGGGGCAGGGAAGGTGGCTCAGTGGTAGAGTGTTTGCCTTGCATGCATGAGACCCTGGGTTTGATTCTTCAGCACCACATAGCAGAAAAAGCCAGAAGTGGCTCTGTGGCTCAAGTGGTAGAGCAGTAGCCTTGATATGAATAGCTGAGGGACAGCGCCCAGGCCCAGAGTCCAGGCCCCACAACTGAAAAAAAAAAAAAAAATTGGAACATTCTCAGCTATGTTTCTTTGAAGAATGTCTTGCCCCATTTTCTCTTTCCTCCCTTTGAGACTCTTGCAGAACACCTGCTAGCTGGCTTCATGGTATTACACAGAACCTTTAGGCTTCGTTCACTTGACTACTCACTGTTTGTGTTGCTCAGACTTGATCCTTTCAATGGTTCCTGTAGTCAAATTCATCGATTCTTCCAGCTCAATCTGCCTTTAGATTCTTCTAGTGAATTTTTCATTTTAATTCTTGTACTCTTCAGCTCCACGATGTGTATTTGTTTTCAGGTTTTTCTATTTCCTTACTTTTGTCAAAATGATGTACATTCATGATTGTCTTGACCTTCTCCACTTCTTCCTCTAGTTTTTTTTTTTTTAAACAATAATTTGAAGCTAATAGTTCTGCCACCTGATTTTTCTTAGGGATAGTTTTTGCAGGATTTTCTTTCCCTTTCAATATGCTATACTTTTCTGTTTCTTTATGCCACTTTGGTACATTTGTTTAAAGTAGACATTTGAGCTTGACAATGTGGTAAACTCTGGTACTCAGGTTCTCTTTTCCCGTTTTTTTTTTTTTTTTTTGTCAGTCATAGGACTTGAACTCTGGGCCTGGGCGCTGTCCCTCAGCTCTTCAGCTCAAGGTGAGTGCTCTACCACTTGAGCCACAGCGCCACTTCCAGTTTTCTAGTGGTTTATTGGAGATAAGAGTCTCATGGACTTTCCTGCCCGTTCTGGCTTTGAACTGTGATCCTCAGATCTCAGCCTCCTGAGTAGCTAGAATTACAGGTGTGAGCCACTGGCACCCAGCTTCATCTTCATTTGGAAGTGAAGAGAATACTTAATATCAAAAATTACATGGGAACATTGTGCAATGGATGACTTCATCTCATTACAGGCTACACCAATGTTAAAAAGTTTTCATATATTTGATTATTAAAGCACACTTGTACGTTTGCAGGGATGTGTTTATGTATTCTGCCCCTGTGACTGAATCCGCTGGACCTTTCCAAATTTAACACTTTAATCATGACTTTTGATTACTGGCATGATTACCTGACAAGTGTGACTATCTATGTAAGGATGTGGTGACTTGAAAAGTCAGAACTGATGAAGTTTTGTTCCTTTCTTAGAAGAAAAACAGCATGTTTTTTAAGCAGGTCATGGTACATCAAGAATCATTTAAGTACCACACACAGGTGGAAAGACACAGTGGGTTAAAATTAATTTCTGACCCAAAAGGATTCAGAGAGCATTTCCTGACAGGTGGTTGTTTTGATTGTTTTAATCCAAGAATCAAACTCTAGACCAAGCGTAAGGTAACCTAAACTTTCTCTTAAGAAATGGTCTTTCATAGGACTCTAGGCATTCATACGAAGGAGGATACTCTTAGGAGAGAAAAACGAAGGCGTAATGCCTCTGTGCAGCTGATCCTATAAAATAATATTTTATTGAAATAAATAACAGGGGCTTTTCTCTTTGTTTTTTAAGAGTCTAGTATAGAGTTAAAGCCAATAGAAACATGAAAGGTATTCTTTTCTGAATACACTAATTCTGAGGCTCACTATTTTAGAGATGCCAGTACATGATTGGTTGACTTATTGCTTGGGGCCAGTACATCAGAGTGGGGGAAAAAAAATCAACTCATTGCCAAAAAGAAAAGAGAGAAAAAGGAAGGGGCTAAGGTTTCATAGTCCCACTCAGCATCACACCCACAATGACCTAAAGACTTCTTGCTTAGCTCCCAGAAGTCTCTGCAGCTTCCAATAATACTACCTGGGTACAAAGTTTCTAATATGTTGGACTTTGGCAGGGAGGAGGGAAGAAGGAGGGAGGGGCATTAAGATCCAGATGATAGCACTGAATAAAAGGTTTCATTTTCAGAGCTGTCAGCCTGATGACTTTCTTGACAATTAGATTTACTAAAGAATTTATAGAAGGAAAGAAATTAAACAAAATGCCCAGATGTCATCTGTTAAAAAATGTTTTATTGAGCCAATAAACAAATAACATCAACAAGTACTAAAATTTTAATTAAAATATGATTTACAATGTTGCTATACATCATTCCAAGCATTCTTAGTGATGGGAAATAAGATTGTATCCTTAGGACACTCAAACACCCCATTTTACTTTGTGCATCTCCCACCCAAGTAGTGCACTCTTGTAATATCTTTTCCATGCCCAAGAGCACGAAACGCTCTTCAGTGCTTTAAAGCACAATGACGGTGTCAATTGTTGCCTTTCATTGCTGGCTGTATTACAAAATAGATGTGTATTATGTTTCCTTGCCTTCTGCTCAGAAAAATCTAAGTATTGCATTTCTGTCAATTCATTGATTGAAGAGTTTCTCTTAAAGAATGTTGACAGCTGTTTCAGACATTTACAAAATAACTTGGATAACAGCTGCAAATGGATTGGCTAGAGAAGATTTGGAACCATATAATTAGCATTTATCAAGTACACACATTTCCATTGGGGGATAAAACAAAAAACAAAGCAAAGAAAAAAAAGCCCTCTTCAAACCAAAAGTTGCCTATAAGGAAGTATACACCAGAAAGTTTGCTTTGCCTTCAAACAGGACTTGCCAGCACTAGCTCTTCATTAGCTAATTTGAACTGGAGAATAGTAATATACTGACAATATGGCCTGTGTTATGCAGTTAAGAATGCTTTGATTTTTGTTATTTATTCATCTAAACCGCCACCCATCCATATGAGAATCATAATAAATAAAAAACTAAAATAAACCTAGAGAAAAAGAAAGTTTTTATGGTGGGTGATGGTCTCATATTAAAACATTGATAAATCATATGTACTTGAGGGAATGTAAGTCTTCAGATATAGAGTGGGGAAAAATCTAGTCAACTAATTCATTGCATAGAAATATTCTTCAAATGAATTGAAGATTAATATGTATTTTATGTCACTATAAGGTTTGGAAGTGCATAAAATTTTATTAGTAAGCATCCAAATATTATTGGTAATTACTTACTATGGCATGAAAACAAGAGATTTTTTTTCCTTCTTTTTATATGTTTTATTTGAATATGTAATTCCAACATGTAAAACTGAAAGAATAAACCTTCTATTAAAATGTTTTCAGTATTTAAAGAGCTACAGGTTACCTTCAGAGACAGAGGACCCACTGGCCCTTTCATAATTTTAAAAGAACCTTTAGTTTAAAGGAAACATTCCCAGGGACCCATTTCTATAGACATATAATAGATACTACAGTGCTTGTTGCATAAATAATTCAGTGCCTTTAAGAGAACTAGTGTCCTATGAAGAATGAAGACTTTCAAATATAGGCTTTCATTAAAAAACAAGCTACAGCTGGGTGCCAGTGGCTTGCCCATGTAATCCTAGCTACTTAGGAGGCTAATATCTGAGAATCTCAGTTTGAAGCTAGCTTGAATGGAAAATTCTATGAGACTTTCATCTCCAATTAACCAACAAGAAGCTAGACATGGAGCTATGGCTCAAATGCCAACCTTGAGTAAACTACTTAAATGAAAGTAGAAGAATAGAGGCCCAGTACTGGCACAAAACAAAACAAACAAAAAAAACCCCAATACTACAATATTTAAGTGGTAATATGACTATAAATCTGAATATCCATAGAGCAAAACTTAGGGTAACTTGGAGAAAAGATAACACATTTAGCTCCTACCCAGAAGCTTTTCTAGATCCATGCATTTGTTCCTATGGCTCAGTCCAACAGGAATTCAGTTCTTCCTTACCATTGTATTTACAAGTTTCCAAGGCTTGTTTTGAATAAAGCCTTTTTTCCCCTGGCATCTTCCCTAATTTTCTTTTTGCTTTTTGCCAGTCCTGAGGCCTGAATTCAAGTCCTGGTCACTGTCCCTGAGCTTCTTTTGCTCAAAGATAGCACTCTACTATTAGAGTCACAGTGCCACCTCTGGCCTTTTCTGTTTATGTGGTACTGAGGAATTGAACCCAGGGCTTTATGCATGCTAGGCAAGCACTCTACCACTGAACCACATTCCCAATCCCCCCCTAATTTCTTGATCAGGTGTGAATCTCCTCATTGAATCTATCTACTTCTTTTGAACTTATTTATTACAATGATCAGGATCCCCAGACCATAAGTAGGTCTCAGAATCCATATCTTCATGAATGTGATTTTTTAATATGTGTGATGTATATATTTATTTTAATACATTCCTTCGTCAGCAACTAGTAGTTCTCTCTTTTAATAGCTTTGTTGGGATGTAATTTAAATTTAAAAACTGAGAATTAAAAAATTATTATAAAGGCGATGTGCAAAATTTTTGGCATATTTAAAGAGTGCAGTTGATACATCTTGACATATGTGAATCTCTAACTACAATAAATGATAATGAACATATCCATCATGCCCCAATTTCCTAATATTCCTTATTATTCTCGATCCAGCTTGGGCCCCAGGCAGACACTGAATTGCTATTGCTATGGATTCCTTCACATTTTTTTCTCAAATTTTATATAATTAGAATTATGCAGCATATGCTTTTGCGGGGGTGGGGGGAGCAGTAACAATGGAAGGTCAATTATCTCATTTACTTTAACTCAATTATCCTTAAAGTTCATCAACTAATTTTATATCACTAATTATTTTTATTGCTGAGTAGTATTCTTTGGCATGGATTAGCCATGTTTGATTTGTTCATTCAGTAGTTAATAGGTTTTGGGTTTGTTTCTAACTCTTGAATAAAGATATTTATCAGTGCACAGATGTGTGTGTGTGTGTGTGTGTGTGTGTGTGTGTGTGTGTGTGTGTGTGTGTGTGTGTGTGTTGCTTCTGGGACTTGAACACAGGCCTAGGTGCTGTTCCTGAGCATTTTTCTGAAGGCTAGTGCTCTACCACTGGAGCCACAGCTGCACTTCCTGCTTTTTTTGATGTTTAATTGGAGATAAGAGTCTCATGGACTTTGCTATCCTGGCTGATTTCAAATCATAATGCTCATATCTCAGACTCCTGAGCAGCTACGATTACAGTTGTGAGACACCAGCACTTGGCCAGATATGTGATTTTACTACTTCTAATTAGACAAATTCCCAAGAGGGGAATGCCTGGGTTATAGTGTATGTCTGTATTTTTAAAGAAATTATCAAGCCGGTGCCAATGGCTCACACCCACAATATCAGCTAGTCAGGATGCTGAGATCTGAGGATATCACTTTAAAGCCAGCCTAGGCAGAAAAGTCTGTGAGAATCTTATTTTCAATTAATCATCAAGAAGCCAGAAGTGGAACTGTGACTCAAATAGGAGAGATCCAGCCTTCAGCAAAAAGTCTAAGAGACTGTGCCTAGGCCTTGAGTTCAAGGGGGCTTGATGAAAAAGAAAAGGATGGAAAGAAGGAGGGGACAATTATCAAACTTTTCCAAAATAATTGTGACATCTTACATTCTGCCAGCAGTAATGTAGATTTGAGAGTTTTTCTGGATTCTTTCCAGTACTTGGTATAGTCTTTTTACTTTCAGTCATTCCATTGGCTATGTAGGGATGGCCTAAGGTTTTAATTTGTAATTCCCTAATAACTAATGATACTAAGAACCCTTTCTGCGCAGTTTGCCATCTGTGTCAGTTTGACTATCTGCTCAATACTTTTGCTAGCTTAAAAAATCGGTTTGTTTTCTTATTCTTGAGTTACAAGAATTCTTTTTTTTTATTGTTTTTTTAAATTTTATTTTATTTTATTTGAGAACAGTTACAAGAATTCTTAATATATTCTACATACCAATTCTTTGTAGGCATGTTTTTCAAATAATTTCTTCTAGTATGTGGCTTGTCTTTGAATATTCTTACATCTTTGCCTTTTGAAGAACAGAAGTTTAAGACTTCTTGATTGTTTTGATCTGTATCATATTGTAAAATAAAAAATAGGGGTGATTTTGTCTTATATTTTATTCTGGATGTTCTTGGATTTTGGAATATGTTTTGATATATAATCCATTCCTGGGTAACTTTTTGGTGCTAGTCTATGAGCTTGAACTCAGGTCATTGTCCCTGAGCTTTTTTGCTCAAGGCTGGCATCTTACCACTTGAGTCACAGCTCTACTTCTGGCTTCTCTGGTGGTTAATTGGAAATAAGAATCTCATGAATTTTCTTGCATCTTACTATGTAGTCTCCATCCTCAAGACATTTGCATTCTCAACTGCATGCCCTCCTCTCTTTCCTTTCCCTCCCTCCTCCTCTCTTCCCTCCTCTGCTCTGCTTTTCCCTCCCTTCTTCCTTCCCTTGTTCTCCCTTCCTCTCCCCTTCCTTCTTCTTTATCCCTCCCCATCCTTCCCCTACCCTATCCCCATCTTTTCCCCTCACCTCTCTTCCCCTTCCCTTTTCTATATTTTAGTCAGCTTTTACTTTGGATAACAAATTACCTGAGGCAAGATACGTTACAGAGAAAAGGGGTTTATTTTGGTTCATGGTTCTGGAGAGAAAAGGTATGAATAGCATGTCTCAGGTCTCTGTAAAGGTCCCTCTGGCTGTATAACATCCTGGGTATGTGTATCTCTGTGTGATCTGCCCCTGCTTAAAGTTCCACCAGGGTTCAATCACAGAGGTTCCACCCTGAAGACTTGACCTCATCCACTCACTCACTTTCCAGAAGCTCTATCTCTAACCATAGACAGAGTTTCTGCCTTCTTAATACATAAGATTTCAGTGGCTAAATTTCTGTCTGAGTTCTGGCAAGAATGAGCCTGTTCAATTCATAGAAATGTTTCTCAGAAGCCACAAGAATTCCTCCCTGTGTTTTAAACAAAATTGTTCAGCTATTTTGGGAGGGTATCTTTTAAATTTCACTACTACCTTCTTAATGCAAAGGATACTGTTGGGAGTCTGTTGTCTTTTGGTCCTTTCTATGTGATTGGCTTTCCTCTGTGCATATTTTAAAGACCTTCCGTTATTACAAGTAGTTGTTAAATGCTTCCTCCTGTTTGTTTTTCTCTTACTTTAACTATTCCTATGGGTTGGATGTTGACCACTTGTTACATTCCGATGTTCTTTGGGAAGATTTGATCTAATCTGCTCATGAAATCATCTTTTGGTAAGTCTCTGATATTCACATCATCTTCCCAGTTCCTTCAGCAAGTTCATATTTCTATTTAACTTTTCTTGAACTAGTTGCACATTGTAATAAAACTTAATAATCTGTTTCCAAGAATAGAAGAAACAGAAAAAAAAACTTAGAAGTATTCAAAGACCTTGGTTTAAAAGAGTGCACAGGATAAATGATGAATACTAAATCTAAACACAGAATAAGAAAAGTCAAGAACCCCAAAGACAAAGAGAATACTATGTACTAATGCTAGTATAATTTCTTATGGTCTACATATTCATTTGGTCAAATTGTCTAGGTTGATTTGGTTTATTCTCAAATGAGTATAGAATCTGCAGACTGTAAGGTATATTAAGTAGGTAGGTTTCATTATGTAGCCAGTGAATAGAACACCACTGTGCTATTCAGGCAGGAAAAGAACTTTATTTACCAAATTGCTGCCTCTACTGTGCATTGTGGAGAGGCATGGCAAAAAAAGGAAGACCCACCCCTGGGCCAGGATTTATCTAGGCCAGGAACAAGAAGAGGTGTGGCCAGCTGGGGGAAAGGTGTGGCCACACTAGATCTGGAGGTGACCTCAGGGCCTGCGACCCTCCTAAGGTCAGATGGGAGGCATGTGACCAGAGGTGGCCCAGGATATGACCTAGCAGGAAGGGGAGGTGACTGCTTCAAGGTCTGCCAGTTACCTAGGTAACAGGTACTGGGCGGAAACTTAGCCAAGAGGTAGGGAGTTGTCTGTACTGGGCCTGCTTGGCCTGGGCAGACCTTATACAGACAACATTTATCTTTGACTTAGCCCTTATATGATGTAATGTTTTGGGTGATTAATCAAAACATGATTCTTGCAATTTAATTTAAATATTCTTTATCTTGTTAAGAAGGGCACATTCTCTTGTTTGGTGTTCTAAGAATTTGTATCTTATTATGGTTAGATGCTTACTTTTAATCTATACTTCCCCGAATAAATAAGATGGATAAATTATAGATTTAAGACTATTTGGAAGTGCCAATTGTACTGATCACTTGCCATAAAAAACTTTCAGCTCGTACTCTTCAATTCACCAGTAAATAGATGTCATAAATTCTCTCAAGAAAAAGGGCCAAGGCCCTTAGTCTGCAATTGCCCTTTAAGTCCAATTGAAATGTGATAGTCCTTGCTTCCATTTCTTTTCTCTCCCCCACATTCATTTCCTAAAAGCAATGCAAATAAATGATTATTCCAACCCCAACAACCTCTGTCTAATTTACTGCTATAAGCAACCCATGCAGACTCCGCTTATCCTCCTGTTCTCTTTCTTGCTCTTTTTTGGGAATGCTACTGATGGTTCACCTACCTACCTTTTCACCCTACTCTTTGCCATGGTTACCATCCTTTGATGGATTAACACGCTTCTAGTATTATTATCTCATCTAAGATATAATATGTTATCAGCATAAAATTAACGTCACATCTACCTTGGATTGTTGCTCCCCTTGCAGTAAAACAAGCTTTTCCTTGTAGCCATTATCTATAGGAGGTACAAACCAGGAAGTGGACAGGGTCACTTGTTTGAGTTCCTTGTATGGGACTGGCTTTTCTCCTAGACACAAGTCCTTTCTGGACAAGTAGACATAGTCCTACAGCTGGCTTAAAAGGCTAAACCTCTTTGCTACCCTCCCACTTCACCAACGCTTCTTTCTGCCCCTGTTGTCTACCTAAGGAATGGCTGACTCATCATTAGCTCCTTGCTTGTGGAAGTTTCACATGGATGAGTTCAGGGAAATTATTCATATTGCTTCTTAGGGTGGATACTTCCTTTTTTTTGGGGGGGGTCCGGTTGTGGGGCCTGAACTCTGGGCCTGGGTGCTGTCCCTCAGCTCTTCAGCTCAAGGCTAGTGCTCTACCACTTGAGCCACAGTACCACTTCTGGCTTTTTTCTTTTTGCTTATGTGGTGTTGAGGAATTGAACCCAGGGCCTCATGCATGCAAGGCAAGCGCTCTACCACTGAGCCACCTTCCCAGCCCGGATACTTCCTTTTGAGGATTCTAATTTTCATATTGTCAAGCCCCAAGCAAGAAAATAGAACCCTATCACTTATTTAACTAGAGTAACTTAATCTAAACAATAATTTAACAGGTATAGGACAGAAAAGACAAAAGAGTTAATAAAAGTTAATATAGAAATAATAAATACAGAAGGTGGCCACATCTAGTACTAGAAGAATAAAGGGAGAGCTTTGGGTTATTAGCACCTAGAAGTTCAGTTGGGTGGGAGATCCAGACCTGGGAGTAGGAACCTTTAGGGCTAGAGTAAACCCAGTTGGTTGCTGCCACATGAGGATGAGAATGTAGAAAAAAGTTGGAATCTGAAACTAACTCTTTCTGGAGCTAGTTGCCACAGGCAAAAAGAACTACTACCCTGTGTATGATGCTCTTCTATTTCCTTCCATTTTTCCACTAGTACTCTCCTCCCTCTTTCTAGCAGAATCTAGCAGGAAAACATGATTAAGAATTCAGTCACTTAATAAGTGAAGTAAGCCAGGCCCAAAGAAACATAGGTTCCATGGTTTCCCTTATTTGCAATGAACAGTGTATGTCTGAGTCAAGCAGAAAAGGTCAGATAAGTTGATGTTAGGGAAATGAACCCGAACATAAGTATTCAAATGTTTTTTTTTCTTAAACGCAATTGTTTCTAACATATTTATAAGATGATTTCTTTGTTGCTTTGTATGTACCTCCCCCATGGTATAACCCCTGCTTTCACTGTATTTGATGTTGGTATAATTTGTGGAGGGGAAGGGAAAAAACAAACCGTTTAACTAGGGATACAGGTGGACCCATTGCAACAATGAGATGTACAAGTCGTTATGTTGACAAATGAACTTTACAACTTTGGCGGGAGGGTGGGGGTGGGGGGGTGGCCAGGAAGGGGAAACAAAGGAGGAGGCAACAATGCTTGATAAGAAATGTACTCGTTATCTTGCCCATGTAATTGTAACCCCTCTGTACAGTATTTTCGCAATATTTTAAAAAAAGTTCAGTCAGTGCAAAGCATGAGGTAGAGGTTTGGTGTGTGTGTGTGTGTGTGTGTGTGTGTGTGTGTGTGTGTGAGAGAGAGAGAGAGAGAGAGAGAGAGAGAGAGAGAGAGTGTCCTGGGGCTTGAATTGAGCGTCTGGGTGTTGTACCTGGATGTTTTTTGCTGAAGGCTAGCACTGTTAATGTAGATAAAGAGAGTCACGGAATTTACTGCCTTGGCTGCCTTTGAATCATGATCCTCAGACTTGCTACCATCACCCAGTTTCTTTCTTTCTTTTCTCTCTCTCTCTCTCTCTCTTTCTTTCTTTCTTTCTTTCCTTCCTTCCTTCCTTCCTTCCTTCTTTTCTTCCTTCCTTCCTTCTTATTAAATTTTATTATAAACATGATGTACAAAAGAATTAGTTACATAAGTGAGATAATGTGTACATCTCTTTTTGAACAGTGTTATCCCCTCCCTCATTTTCTCCCACTTTTCTGCCTCTTCCTCCCCCCCCCCCCCAGCAAGTTGTAAAATTCCTTTCCAACATAGTATCTAGTGAGTATCAGTGTTGAACTGGTTCACCATTTGTCCCACCTTGTCTGTGATTCCCCTTTTCTTCCTCAAATCAGATAAACTTATATATAAGATAAAGTATACAGAAACCAAAAACAGTGACAACAGGGAATAAATAAAAGGGGGAAAAGAAAGAAAAAGAAAAACTGAAAACAGTAATAAAAAACTTTGTTTCTATTTTTAAAAGTCATTTTGGCAAGTACCATTTTATATGGCCATACGCACCTAGTTATTGAGCTATTGTGATCCTCTGCTAAGAATATCGTAGACATATTCTAGTTTCTACAAATGAGGGAGACCATGCAGCCTGTGTTTCTTTGTGTCTGGCTTGCTTCACTTAATATTGCTTTTTTTTTTTTTTTTTGGGTCCGGTTGCGGGGCCTGAACTCTGGGCCTGGGCGCTGTCCCTCAGCTCTTCAGCTCAAGGCTAGTGCTCTACTACTTGAGCCACAGCGCCACTTCTGGCTTTTTTCTGTTTGCTTATGTGGTGCTGAGGAATCGAACCCAGGGCCTCAGGCATGCAAGGCAAGCGCTTTACCACTGAGCCAACTTCCCAGCCACCAATATTGCTTTTTTTAATCTTTGCATTTTCTTATAAATGGGGCAATGTCATTCTTTCTGATGAAGCATAGAATTCCATTGTGTTTATACACTACATTCGCTTGATCCATTCATCTATTGAGGGGCATCTGGGTTGTTCCATATCTTAGCTATGGTGAATAATGCTGTGATAAACACAGTTGTGCTGGTAGTTTTAGTGTGGTTTTGTTTGTGTTCATTTGGGTATCACAAGTGGGACTGCTGGGTCATAGGGGAGCTCTATGTGTAGTCTTGTGAGGAACCTCCATAGTGCTTTCCAGAGTGGTTGAACAAGTTTACACTCTCACAAACAATGCAGTACGGTTCCCTTCTGTCCACATCCCCTCCAGCATCTGTTGTTATTAGATTTCTTGATAATGGCCATGTTGAACATTTCTTCATGTGTCTATTGGCCATTCTCATTTCTTGTTCAGAGAAGTTTTAATTTAAGTCTTTAGCCCGGTTGTCAATGGGGCTATTGTTTTCCTTGAAGATTTATTTTTGGGGGTTTAATTTTTTGAGTTCTGGGTATATTGTAAATGTGAAGCCCTTGTCTGATGTATAGCTAGTAAGATCTTCTGCCAGTCTGTAGGCTTTCTATTGATCTTGCTAGCTATGTCTTTTGTCATGCAGAGACTGCAACTTAATGCAATCTCATTTATCCCTTTATTTGATTTTTTGGTGTTTTTGGATCTTTATTTAGGAAGTTTTGTCCTGTATCAAAGAGCTCTAGTATTTCTCCTATCCCTTCATGTAATATTTTCAGGGTATCTGATCTTACATTGAAGTCTTTGATTCATTTGGAATTTATTATGGTGCAGGATCTAACTTCAGTTTTCTACATGTGCATAGCCAATTTCTTTTTTGCCAGCACCATTTGTTGAAGAGGCTGACTTTCTTCCATCCTGTGATTTTGGCTCCCTTCTCAAAGATTAGTTGGTCATAGGTCTATGGGCTCATTTCTGGATCTTCAATTCTGTTCTATTGGTCCTCAGGCCTGTTTATGTGCCAGTACCAAGCTGTTTTTATTATTACAGTTTTGTAATAGAGTTTGAAATTTGGTATTGATATTCCTTAGCACTGTTCTTCCTTCTAAGGATTTTTTTTGCTAGTCTAGGTCTTCTTTTACACCGTATGAATTTTTTATTGCTTCTTCTATATAATTAAAGAATGTTGTTAGGATTTTGATGGATATTGCAATGAATTTGTAGATAGCATTGGGCAGTACTGCCATTTTCACAATGTTAATCCTTCCAATCCAGGAGCGTGGGAAGTTTTCCTACTTCCTTAAAATCTGCTTTAATTTCCTTTTTCAGGTTTAAAAATTTTTCATCATAGAGGTCATTCACATCTTTGGTTAATTCCTATGTATTTTTTTCTTGAGGTTATTACAAAAGGAGTTGCTTGCCTGTGTCAGCCTTACTCTTCTCATTGTTAGCATACAGAAAAGCTATTGTTTTTTGTGGGTTAATTTTATACCCTACTACTTTGCCAATGTTTCAGATCAGCTCAAGTAACTTGGGAGAGGAATCTATGGGGTTCTTTTTCTTTTCTTTTCTTTTTAATTGTCAAGGTGATGTACAGAGGGGTTACAGTTCTATAAGTACATTTCTTGTCAAACTCATTATTCTCTTACTTTCCCTCTCTCCCACCCCCAAGTTGTGCAGATCATTTCCACCATTTTGTCTTGTGCATATCACTGTTCCATTGGCTCCTTCCTTGTCCTTTGTCTCACCATTTCTATGGTGTTCTTTAAATAGTTGATGATCTCATCTACAAAGAGGGAGAGCTTTACTATTCTTTCCTTATTTAGATCCCCTTTATGTTTGTCTCTTGCCTTATTGCCAATACTATATTGAAGAGGAGTGGAGAGCATGGACATCATTGCCTCATTCCTGATTTTAGAGGAAATGGTTTTAACTATTTATCATTAAGTATAATCCTGGCTGTAGATTTGTCATATACAGCCTTTACTATATTGAGGAATGTTCCTTGGATTCCTAGTTTCTCCAGAGCTTTCATCATAAAGGGGTGTTGGATCTTGTCAAATGCTTTTTGTGGATCTTTGAGATCCTTGCTCCTGCTGATGTGTTGAATTACATTAATTGACTTTCAGATTTGCATCCCTGTAATGAATCCCATATGATCATAGTGTATAATTTTTTTGATTAATTGTTGAAGCTGATTGTCTGGTATTTTTTGGGGGGGAGTCCGGTCGTGGGGGCTGAACTCTGGGCCTGGGCGCTGTCCCTCAGCTCTTCAGCTCAAGGCTAGCGCTCTGTCACTTGAGCCACAGCGCCACTTGCAGCTTTTTTCTTTTTGCTTATGTGGTGCTGAGGAATCGAACCCAGGGCCTCATGCATGCAAGGCAAGCGCTCTACCACTGAGCCACCTTCCCAGCCCCGATTGTCTGGTATTTTATTGAGAGTTTTATATCAATATTCATCAAAGAAATGGGTCAATAGTTCTCTTTCTTTGATGAGTCCCTATCTGGTTTTGGGATGAAGGTTATGCTGGTTCCATAGAATGAGTTTGGTAGTGATCCTTTTGCTTTCAATTTCATTGAAGAGTTTGAGGAATATTAGAGTGAATTTTCCTTTGAGGGCCTTATAGAACTGGGCTGTGAATCAATCTGGCCCTGGGCTTTTCTAGGATGGGAGATCTTTTATTGCCATTTCTATTTCATTACTTATTATGGGTCTATTTTGTTGGTTTATTTGATTATATCAATGTTTTCTAGAAATTCTTCCATTTCTTCCAGAGCTACAATTTGTTAACATTAAGGTTTGCAAAGTATTTCCATATAATGTTTTGTATCTTGCTTGTTTCTGTCATGTCCCTGTTCTCATCTCTAATTTTATTTATTAGGGTATGTTTTCTTCTTTTTTTTAATGTCAGATTTTTTGGGTCATTTTGTTAATTTTTTTCAAGAGCCAACTCTTTGTTTTGTTGATTCTATGTTTTTTTTTAAATTTCTAATTCATTTATTTCTGATGTAATTTTAATTATTTGTTTCTGTCTACTGGTTCGGGGTTTGGTTTGTTCCTCTTTTTCAAGGAACTTAAGGTGTATCGTTAAATTGTTGGTTTGAGATTTCTCCAATTTGTTGATGTAGGCACTCAGAACTCTAAAATTTCTTCTGACTAGTGCCTTTGTTGTAGCCCAGAGAAGTTGGTATTTTGTATGTTCCTTTTGGTTAAATTCTTTAAACATTTCAATTTCCCTTCAGATCTCTTCAATGACCCACTGGTCATTCAGCAATATGCTGTTCAGTCTCCATGAGTTAGAGAATTTTCTGTGGTGGCTTTTGGTGTTGAGCTCTAATTTTATTCTGTTGTAGTCTCAGAGAATGCAGGAAATAATTTCAATATTTCAAAATTTCCACAGATTTGTTTTGTGTCCTAAAATGTGATCTATTTTGGAGAATGTTCCATTTGTGTTCAGAAGAATGTATATTCTGATGCTGCTGGATGAAATATTCTGTAAATGTCTGTTAAATACAGTTGATCTATGCAATTGTTTAGATCTGAGGTTTCTCTGTTGAGATTTTGCCGGGTTAATCTATCCAAAGGCAAAGGTGATGTGTTAAAAAATCATCAACAATCAATGTGTTTGTATCTATGTATGATTTAGGGTTAGTAATATTTTTTTTGATGATGCTAGGTGCTCCAGCATTTGGAGTATAGATATTTAGGATCATTATATCCTCCTGTAAGAGATATATATTTTTTAGTATGTAATGTCCTTCTTTGTCTCTTCTCTTCTCACTAATTTTAATTGAAGTCTATTTTATCTGATATGGGTAGTGCAACTCCAGCCTGCTTATGGGGGCTGTTTGCATGACAGATTTTATTCCAGCCTTTCATGTTCAGAGTATATTTGTTTTAATGGGAAAATTATGTCTCTTGAAGACACATGAAAATGGATGGATCTTGCTTTTTGATCCAACTAGTCAATCTATGTCATTTATTTGGAGAGTTAAGTCCATTAATATTGAAAGTTAGGACTGAGAAGTGTTTGGAGCTCCTTCCATGTTATCCATCTTCTTAGGGGATATGCCTCCTCATTTCTTACTGTATTTATCTGTTTCTCTGGTAAGGGGCTGTTTCTATGCCAATACTATGTACTTGTTGATTTTCTATGTACTGTATGTCTACATATCTTCTGTAATGCTGGTTTGTTGGAGATATTCTGATTGGTTTTCCTTTATAAGTTATCAATCTTTTCTCCCTGACAGCTTCAAGGATCATTTCCTTGGTCTCTATTGATCCTGTATGGATTACAATGTGATGTTCTTTTCTGGTCTGTTTGGGGTTTGAAATTCTTGAATCTGAAAGTGCCTGTCATTTGGGAAGTTCTCTGCTGGAATTCTGTTAAATATATTTCCTGTTCCTTGAGCTTCTTTCTCTTAACATTCTGCAATACCTATTAGCTTAACCTTATGTCTTCTGAGTCTTGAAACTCCTGTAAGGACTTTCTTGTTTCTTGGATTTCTTCTGAATAATAATTCTTGTGAACAATTCTTTCTTTCTAATATCTAGACTATGTTCAATTCCAGACACTGACTTTTATGTCATCTAATCTTCCGTCAAGACTTTCCACTTTGTTTTGTTTTTTTTTTTGTTTGAGTGAGAGTTGAGGTTCCTTGACTTGCCATTTTCTTTGTTCTGCCCATTTTGAAACAAAAGCAAATCCAATACCACAAGAGAACACAATTTTAAGTCCAAAACTAACCCAGATACCTGTAATTGCACAGATTTTAGAGGTTTTAAATCATAAATAGGTATTCCCCAATCGAACTCTCCTTTCTTCTGTTTGAGGAGAGGTATTATAGTTCAGGAAAGCTGTAGCCAGTTGTAGCCAGTGAGCAATAAAACAATCTGAACCAAAAAGATAAGAGGAGGTGCCAATTAGACACAGTCAAAATGGAAACAAATACAGTGTAACTCACAAACAATTAGGGATCAACAGACTAAAAAACCAAAGAAGGAGAGAAGGACTGGAAATAAGAGAAAACAAGGTAAAGAAATTAAAAACAATATTAAGAGATATAACGAAAAACAGAGGGAGGAGCAAATAAGAATGAAGATATAAGAAAAGGAAAGGAACAGAAGGAAGAGAACTAGGACCTAAAATCAAAAGAAAATTTTAACAAAGGAAAAAATATAAATAATAATAAAAATTTAAAAATAGTAAGAAAAATAGAGAAAGAAAATTGAGCAATCAAAAATATAGCCAGGCTGGTGCTGCTGGCTGGTACTTGTAATCCTAGCTACTCAGGAGGCTCATATCTGAGGGATTGTGGTTTGAAGCTAGCCTTGGCAGAAAAATCCCATGACACTCTCATCTCCAATTAACCACTCAAAAACTGGAAGAGGTACTGGGACTAAAGTGGTAGAATGCTAGGCTTGAGCAAAAGAGCTCAGGGACAGCACCAAGGCCCTGACAAGAAAAAAAAATCTATATCTATATCTATATATGCAGAATTAAGTATGCACTTAGGAAAAAGACCTAGTAATCACTGTCGACTGTGTATCTAAGACAGAACAGGAATGAAAAAGAAAACAAAAACCTGTTCTCCAATTTGTTTGGGGAACCTTGTGTCTCTTTGATATTCACTATTCAGTCTCTTGGTATAGTCTTTGATTTCCTTGCAGTGGTCAACTTTCCTGTGGTGAATAAGCCTTCTTGATACAGGGGTGTACCTGGATTCCCACACTCAGGCCTGTCTGAACCTTAGTTATAACTCCAAGTGAACAGATTAACCCTCAAATCAGTTTAAGAGGCCAGAATAATGTTCTGCCTTACAAACTTGGAGTCTTTGTAGGCCTCCTCCCAGCCTTACTTAGTGGGAGGGCAGAGTTGCTTTGTTGATTAGGAAGGAGATGACTGCTTTCTAGGGCTTAGAATCTCTGCAGCAAGCTAGGCTGTGGGCGGTACTGTGGCATATCTGGCATGGGTGGCTTTTCCCATGGTGGCTAGCTCCTGAGACCCTCCTTTTTACCCAGGCTGAAATCACCTCAGCTTTGACAACCTGTCCTTTTTTTTTTTTTTGGTGAGCTTTTAGAGACTTTTGGTTTTGTAATTCCAAAGTGCCTGGCTACCCACAGGCTGAGCTGCAATCTATCTGGAATGCCAAGCTTGGCTTTGCTTGCTGCTGAGGGGCAGAGCTGCGTCCTCTGGGAGGGGCTCCCTCCCCCTGGGAGGGTTTTCCTATTCCCTGCCCCTCTTCAAAAAATGGCGCTGCCTCTCCAGCAAGTGTTTCCTGCCAGGTGCTCTGGAAGGTTCTATGCCACTTTCAAAACTGCCATTCTTCTCGGGGAAAAGGAGGGGACATTTCCTTGTAGGTGTTCTCCTGGGAGATAAGAGGTCTTTTGTGGGGTACTCACGCTTTTCCTTTGTGTTTCAGACTGTTCGCAATGTGATGAGTTGTCTCTGCATCCATCTGTGGTGGGCTGGGACGTGGATTCCAGTACCTGGTGCTTAAATTCACTGTAAAGGTGCGCAGAAAGCCCTTGGGCTGCAGCCATGGCCTCTTCCTCAGCTGCCTGCCCTACACCACTGGCGGGCACTTAATTCTGTCTTCTTATGCAGGCAACTCATAATTCTCTTGTTTGGTATGAACCTCTGTATAATTATAGCTTACTTGGTGTGATTCTCTAGATGTGGATAGCTCAATAGGACCCTAAAACTCTGCTTCTTTGGAGAGAACTCTGCTGGATCCCTGTTGCTTTTTTTTTTTTTTTTTTTCCATTTTCTCCAAACTCCTCTCCAGCTTGCAGAGTTTTTTGTTTGTTTCTGTTTTGTTTTGTTTTTGATGACAGTAATGGGGCTCTAACTCAAGGCCTGGAGCTTGGCTGCCAGTCTACCACTTAAGCCCACACTCCTCTTCTGAGGTAGTGGGTTTGAGACTAGAGGATAATTGCTCATAACCAACTTAGTCCACCTGATTATTACTTAAATTTTCTTCTGGTTTCTACACTTATTTTTCAGATATAAGGTTTTTGGGGGAATGATATGCCACATCCACTGATGCCCAATAAAAAGGATGCATAAACAAATACATACACTCTCTCAGAATGAAAGAGAATCCAGTCAAGAATTGGTTTCTGCCGAAGAGCAGGGTATGAAGATCTTCATAGGTCCCAAACATTGATCAACTTTTATTTTGCTACAATTTTATCAAAATTCTACAGTTCAGACGGAAGCTCATTATAGAGCTCATTTCAGAATGCTTGACAGCCATGGGCTAACATGTCATTTATTATATGACACTGAGATGGTAGAAAGACAAGGTCCACAGCTCATTGCCGGCCCTTCCTCCAGCTTCCTCTAGGGATACCAGAGGTGGTAGTACTTGATTGAATCCATTTACGCCAATAACTTAGTAATTTGTTAAAGGAAGATGCATTGTAGTCATACATTGATACGTTGAATTGAAACCCTTTTACACAACTGCTTAAAGATAATGATAAAGTTTAAAAATAAAAAAAAATTATATGCCTCTAAGAATTCTAGGAACAATGAGAATTCACTCTAAATCAATGAACCAGACCTAATAATTATGATTCACTGTTGAGCGATAAGAAGCAGATACTGATGAAGTGAAACAGTACTATAAAATAAGCACCACATGTGGAACTAAATGAGAGCATCCAGGAGCCAGGCTGGGGTTCAATTCTCATGAATCTTCCTTAATGAAGGCACATCCATGGGAACAAGAGCCTGTGGGTGCCACAAGGACACATCTTTGCAGTTGCCAGGTATGCTATACCTCCTTGTTCTGTATCATTTTGCCATGCTTTGTTTTAAACAATTTTGGAAATAATTATGAAGTCACAAGAAAGTTCAAACAATATGTACTTGGAAGATTCCAAGTACATATTGACCTTGTTTGCCCAAGTACATATTGGCCTTGACCCAGTTTGTCTCAATGGTAATGCAAAATTTATAGAGGTCATCACAATGAAGATTTCTCCAGATTTATACTTAATGTGTTAGAGGTTGATGGCGGGGGGGGGGGGGGGGTGGAGGGGGGTGGAGGGGTGGGGGGGAGGTGGACATTCAATTTGTCTGTTGGGTAAACTTCTATAACCACTACCAGTGGTTATTCAGAACAGTTCCATAATCACAAGGGTTGTGTTTATTAAATGCACATATGAGAACATGGAATCTGGTAAATTGAGGGTAAAGGTGGAGTTGGGAGAATTAGGAAGAGTGTGACATTGTATTCACAAACTGATATAACTAATTATATACAACTAATTAAAGATAACAAGCAAACAAAAATACCAAGGGCTGTGTTATGTCTTTCTTCCATAGTTACCCCTCCCTACTACTGTCCCTAAATCTCTGGCAACTATTATTCTAGCTCTCTATGCCTCTCATTTTGTTATTTCAAGTATGTTATGTAAATGGAAAAATGTGATATGTAATGTTTACATTGGATTCTCACTTAGCATATTTCCCCAGAGAATCATCCAAGTTGTACATATCAACAATTTCTCCCTTCTTATTGCTGAGTGGTATGTGATGGGGTGATGTACTACTGGTTGTTTGACTACTTGCCCATTAAAAATCACCTAAGTGGTTTCAGCGATCACGAATAAAACTGTTAAAGGTACCCCTGTAAAAGTTTTGTAAGTGAAGACATTTTCATTTCTCTGAGATAAATGCTCAGGAATGTGATTGCTATTTGCACAATAGTTGAATGCTTACTTTTTTTTCCTTTTAAGAGCTATCAAACTGTTTTCTTGAGAGGCTGTATAAAATCCCTACCAGCAATGTGTGAGTGACCCAGTTTATATGTATCTTCACTAACATTTAAATTGACACTTTTAGTCATTCTAATAAGTGTTTAATGGTATCTTATTGTGGTTTTACCTTTACTTCCCTGATGGTAATGAAGTTGAAAAGGTTCCTAGTAAAATGTATTTTTAAATTCATTTTCTAAAAGGATCTCTCTCTCTTTCTCTCTTGTTCATTCTTTCTTTTACTTTTCTTTCTTTTTGCCAATTTGGGAGTTTGAATTCAAGTCCTTGAGTTTGCTCAAATTCCTTGCTAATGGTTGGTATTCTGCCACATGAGCCATGCCACCAGTGTGGCTTTTTGCTGGTTAATTGGAGATGGAATCTCACGGACTGTCCTGCCATGGGTGTTTTGAACTCTGAGCCTCAGATCTTAGCTTCCTGAGTAGCTAGGATTACAGATATGAACCACAGACACCCAGTTTCATTTTTAAAGTAAAACTTTATTTACTTATTTATTATCTTTATGTAGTTGCACAAAGGAGTTGCCATTTAACGAAGCAGTTTGATCAGTGTCACCCCTTTCAACATTTTTCCCATCCTTCTAACCCACCACTTCACCCATTTTTCTTGTTTCCATTCTCATTCCCCTTCTTCCCTTCACTCAGCTCACCCTCCTCCCTTTACCCCCTTCCACTCTTTTCAGGTACTTGTTTCCTGGTGTTTATTTTGTTGTATGTTGACTTTGCCTTTTTAAGGAATGATGCCCAGTTTCTAACAGGATTTTTCTCAACTGAGGAGTTTGAGTTTTCAGATATAAGTTCTATGTTGGATCAGGCTTTTCAAGTATTCTCTTACTCTGTAGGTCTCTGTCTTCTTAATAAAGTATCTAATAGAACAAAAGTTTTAAATTTTCTTGGGGTCCAATATATTTCAATTTGCTTTTTTATAAAGATCATTCTTTAATGTCTTTAGAGTCTAATACATGAGGGTTTTGCCCTATCTTTTCCTAAAAGCTTTAGAAGTCTGCATTTAAATGGCCTACCCATTTACGTCCTTTTTAGAGTTTGGTGCTGCGTGAAGCTGATTGTGTCTCTTAGGTTGTATTGTCTGGACAAGCCCAGGCCCATGGGTGCTGGTAGAGTATGATAGCACTGCAGGTGTCACCTGCATCCTATCTTTCTAACACAGGACAGATTCAATCACTGAGCAGGTAAAGCTCCCTGTTAGAGATTCCAAAGCTCAGAAATACTTCATCATTACCAAACTAGGTGACTATTTAATTTTTTATTGCATTTGTAGGGCACCAAAGAAACAGTTGAGTTAGTTAGCACATCAATATTTACTTTTAAAAGCAATATCAAAACATTATCTCAGTATTGCCTCCACTAACTCTGGCCCAGTACTGGAAGACAGAGACTTAGCTAATGATTAGAGCTCTCTGATGTGCTGTCATATCTACAATAACCAATCTTCAAAGCTCAAATTTAAATAAAAACTTCTCTCCCACCCTGACTTACTTGGGGTCTTCTCAGTGTGGGATCCAAGGAGATGGAGAACAACCAATTCTTCTTCCTCCCTCCCCCTTTTTTCCGTTCACTCTACTCATGAGGTTTCTGGGTAGAGCAGAAAGCAGAAGAGGGTGGAAGTGGGAAGAGTATGGCTGGTACTTCCTTAAGAGAATTGTGTTCTCTCCTTCTGACAGAGCTTTATGCTTTAATTTTTTATTTTGTGGAATGATTCTGTTGATTCTTTGGAAATTCTCATCACTGACAACCTTTTGTCTATAGTTCCTTCCACCCAGGAAAATGGTTTTCTTTTGATTTAATGTGTGCTATAGACTAGTGTTTTTGTTGTTGATGCTGTTGACCTGTTTTAGAGAAACCTTTTGATTTCACAAGTAAGTTTGTCTGCTTAGGACAGATTAAGCAGATTAATTGATTCAGATAGAATCCATTGCTGCTGTCAGATAAGGACTGATTAGAAGTATTTTTCCTTCCAAAGAAAAAAAAGAGGAGAAGGGAACAGGTAGGAAGCATTGCTGCTTCTTCAAATAATGTTTGTAGCAGTTATTTACTACCATGTAATACACTCCCCCTACTCTGGCAACTTTGGCTGAGAACATCCTTCTGGTCTGTTCTTGTTGTATGGTGAGAAAACAGATAAGCCACATCTTGAGAGGTTGAATTGGGACTTTTTATTAGAATACCAGCAGTTTGCACATGGACTCCTGTCTCAAAGATCTGTAGCCCAGAGCAGAGCTGGCACATAGCTTTTATTTATTTATTTTTTAATTTAATTTTATTGTCAAGGTGATGTACAGAGGGGTTACAGTTACATATATAAGGTAGTGAGTACATTTCTTGTCTAACATTGTTACCCCCTCCCTCCTCAATACCCTCTTCCAAGTTCATTTCCAACATGCACATAGCTTTTAAAGACAAAACCACATTCTTCAAGTGGAGACCAAACCTTAACAGCCTTAACAAAAGTGTTATACATAAAACAAAGTAAGCTAGATGAGGATACCTATTTCTAATAAAATTGTCATACCTAGGCAGTACAGACTATCCAGGAGAACAATAAAGGGCAATCAGGACCCCAATTATCTAGAAGGAACATGAGTTTCCTGGAGCTCAACTACTCATGGCATATTTGCAAGACAAAGAATGTCCTCTAGAACCTCTAGAGTTCTCAGAAAGTCTCCATCTTCTATTAGCTTTTTTTTTTTTTTTTTGTCAGTCATGGGGCTTGAACTCAGGGCCTGGGAGCTGCCCCTCAGCTCTTCCGCTCAAAGCAAGCACTCTACCACTTGAGCCACAATGCCACTTTGGTTTTCTGGTGGTTACTTGGAGATAAGAGTCTCACAGACTCTCCTCTCCAGGCTTGCTTTGAACCACGATCCTCAGATCGCAGCTTCCTGAGTAGCTAGGATTACAGGCGTGAGCCACGGTTGCCCAGCTTCTGTTAACTTTTATTACAATGGCAAGATGGCATTACTTAGCTCCAGTATCCTCATTTCATTTCTCATTTAGCTTCTGTGGGCAAGTCTTACTCATATACTTATACCTGGGGGGAGTCTTGTCTAGCTGTGTTGCAGGGTTGTCCCTTCCTCCACAGGTCAACCTGAACTTGTCCTCCTGGTGGCAGCAGCGTTAACTGTACCAAGGTACAGCTGTACAGCAGCAAGCTCTTGTCACAACTGGAATTGAACACATACCTCACTTCTGCTGTAATCCGTATTCAAAGTAAGTCACAAGGCTTCAGTGGAGAGAAATGAGAAATACAAACAACTAGAGATTTTTTTGGGTAGCCTACCACAGTGATTTAAGATCTAAATCCTTTCTTCCTAAATCTTCCAAGAGATCAAGCCATATGACAGAAAGAAAGAGATCAATAGCAGGACCACATCTATATGATAGACCCTTTAAAATTTTTTTATTTTATTGTAAAGATGCTTTACAGAGTGGTTACAGTCACATGAGTAAGGCAATGAGTACATTCTTGTTGAGTGTTGTTACCCTTTTCTGTTTCCTTTGTATGATAGACCATTTACAGCACCTCTTGGAACACTTGTAGCTATCGAGTAAGGATGTCCCAAGAATCAGGCACTGTTTCTTTAGAACCAGAAAGTGAGATGGGAAAGATGAACAGTTAATACTATTTATATTTTTTCTTTTTAGCCCATGATAGATATCAAATAAATAGACATTACTGTTTACATTTATAGATAACACATTCTAGAACTGTTTAACTTGGATTCATTAAGAACTGATATGGTGTCAGGTGCTGATGGCTCATGCCCATAATCCTAGCTACTCAGGAGGATGAGATCTGAGGGTCATGGTTGAAAGTCAGCTGCAGTAGGGATGTGCAGGAGACTCTTATACCCAATGAACCACTAAAAAGCTGGAAGTTGAGCTGTGGCTCAAGTGGTAGAGCCAACCTTGAGCAAAGAAGCTAAAGGACAGTGCCCAAGCCAAGAGTTCAAGACCTGCACATGCATGCATGTATGTGCATGTACCCCCAACTCTCCCCACAAAAAGAGAGACAGAGGGAAGGGGGAGAAAGCACAAGAGCTGGCATCTTGTTGTACACAGCCCATGCTGTAATCATAAAGTTCAAGTTCAACTATTTTTAATAAGTTTTTTATTGTGCAAATACTGTACAGAGGGGTAACAGTTACATGAGCAAGGTAATGAGTACATTTCTTATCAAGCACTGTTGCCTCCTCCTTTGTTTTTCCCCTACCAGTTCAACTATTGATACCATATGCAGCTGTGTCTCATACTCAGTGTGGCTGGAGAAGTGTATGTGGCATGATTACCATCTCTCATTCATATTCTTTTGAATTAAAAAATTGTTGTAAAGGTAATATACAGAGGAGTTACAGTTATATAAGTCAGGTTATGAGAACATTTCTTTTTGAACAGTGTCACCTCTTCCCAGTTTTTCCCTTCCAATCCCCCTCTCCCACAAGTTGTATAGTTCATTTTCAATGTGTCTAGTGAGTATCACTGGTTACATTAGTTCACTTTGTCCTACTATTTCTGTGCTTCTGCTTTCCTTCCCCAAATCAGACAAACTTATATACAAGATGAAAGGTACAGAATAGCAAACAGCGACAAAAGGTTAAAACAGAACAATAACAACAACAATTCTGCAAAAAGTAAAATTATAAACCTCTTGTTTCTATTTCTTGGAGTTCATTTCAATAAGCATAATTTTTGTATGATTGCATGCACATAGCTATTGAGCCCTTGTGATCCTCTCCTAAGTATATCTTCTTTTGGTCTCACTGTGTGAATGTTTAGCATCCTAATAAATTTATCATGTCCAAGTGTAATTTTTTTTGTCTTTTACTATTCACTGGGTTTACAAAAACGAGGGAAACCATGCAACCTCTGTTTCTTTGGGTCTGGCAATAAAATTTTTCCAAGTCTTTCCATTTGGCTACAAGTCTGTTGCATTTAAGATTTTAAAAAGATACTTGAGTTTTTCCTGACCTTGTATCAATAGCAATTGAATATTTGAAAAAAAAACAAGTTGTAAATGTACTGAAATGAACTTAATTTAATTTTCATGTGTACAAGAAAAGGTTTAATGCAAAACAATGTGTATGAAAATCATTTCAGAGCAAAATTTAGCCTAACTATTTAGGGCCATTTATTTTGAAATGCTTTCCAAGGTTTTACTACCTCAGTTGGAAATGGTACATTTTCCCATTTTCATCCACTCACTCAGACAGAAGAGCAAGTATATTTTTATAACTTAAAAAAATTAGGTTCCCTCTCCCTGCCCCCAGGCAAATGCACCAGCGGAATTTTCAAGGCATTTTCCAATGTTACACCTGCATCCTGGAGACCAGAAACGGCTCCTCTGTGTTTTGGAAAGGAGGAAAAGACTAACCACTGGATTTGTCTTGGCTTTTGCACAGCAATGCTATTTAGTATTATATGTATTTAAATGATAGATTTAAACCAGTCTTTTAGGCATAAAGCCAACGTATAATCACCAACATTATTGCTGAAATAACAAGATAATGCGATGTAAGATGGTGAGAGAAACTTGAATCTGTTTAATGTCAGTTTTGGTACTTTGCTGAATATTGTGTATGTTTGTGCCTTTGAGTAGATGATAGAACTGTGCAAATTGTTTTTAAAATATATGGCAAGGATACATTGCTGCTTTGGCCACAGCATGGTAACATTTTACAGTGCTTACAGAAGGAGATCTGTTCAAATACCTATTATCTTACAAACATGGAAACATGTTTGGATATTATTACCTCTTATTGACTACTGTTCCTAGTCTTCTCAATATTCTCCTGTCTACTATGAAGTGGACTTTGCCCTCTACCATTTTCAGTGGTTGTGTCTGTGACGGACCAGGAGCAGCACATGACATTCTGATGGATCCTTCTTTACATGGATTCCAGCTCACCACGCATTCCTCATTTTCCTTTTCCCTTTGGCACTTCTTCCTCATTTCTTCATGTTCCTCTACTATCTGTTCTCTTCTTCCTCCTAATTCTCCTTTTTCTTGTCCCTTTTTATTCCACATCCTCTCCTTTTTCTCCTCCTCTTCTTCCTCCATCTCTTCTTCTCCTCTTTCTTCTTGTCCTCCTCATCCTCTCCTCCTACTCATTGCCCCCCCCCCCCCCCCGTCCTCTTCATGGTGTGGTGTCCAGAGCATAGACTCTGTTTTCAAGCCTTAACTCACTCCCTTGGTAATCTATGTCAGTTTTATGGTCTTAAAATTCTAAATGTGCCTCTCACTTCCTGATTTGATAAATTGAGTTTCCTATTTGCCCCTGCTCCTTTACCTGGAGGACTAGGAAACATCTATGACTTTATTACATCTCAAACTGACTGATGATCTCTGTACCATGTTCATTCCTGCTCCAGCTCCTGTTCCAGTAGCAATGGGCAACTCTGCTTCTCCAGACCAAAACCCAGCATCACCTTTGAGTTCCTTTCCTTACAATCCATGTCCAACCTATAGGAAATCCTGCTGAGTCAACCTTAAAAATCTACAACCTCTCATTTTTCATCATCTCCATGGCTCACCATGGTTCAAGCCACTCCTGTGAGCTCACCTATATTGTTGCTATCACCTCCCAAGTGACACCTCTGCATCCTTGCTGTATTAGTATGTCAGTGAGATCAGGTCATTCCTGTACTCCAGTCCTGTCAGTGACTTCCATCTCAGCCAGAGTATGAACAAAGCTTTTAAAATTATCTGCAAAGACCTTGCAAAATTGACCTACCAGTCCTCCTCAAATTACATGTATTCCTCTAACCTCATCTTCTAGACCATCCTTCTAAATCTGTTCAATCAAGAGTCTATCATCTATCTATCTATCTATCTATCTATCTATCTATCTATCTATCTATCTATCTATCTATCTATCTATCTATCTATCTATCTATCTATCTATCTATCTATCTATCTATCTATCTAATCTATCTATCTATCTATCTATCTATCTATCTATCTATCTATCTATCTATCTATCTATCTATCTATCTATCTATCTATCTATCTATCTATCTATCTAGTCTACCTACCTACCTACCTACCTACCTACCTACCTACCTATCTATCTATCTATCTATCTATCTATCTATCTAATCCTATCCTATCTCTTTGCTTTCTTGCTTACCTATTTGCTATTTCTGAACTATATCTGACATACTGTCACTTAGGGTGCCCTTCCTTCTTGCTGGTTTCCTGTTGGCTTCAGATATCCAGATATCACTGTGGTCCCTTCACCCTTCAAGAATATGTTCCAGTGCCTCCTTAATGTGAAGCTTTTATGGACCAACCATAGAAAATTCTTGTACTTCATTTTACCCCAACCATTACCTCCACATAAAGTAGACCTTTGGTATCTGAAAGTATACTATTCCAAGGAGATCTTCAATGATAAAAAAGAAATGTGCTTGCTTAGGATGCAGAGAGGTCTGTATTATCCTGTAGATGTTTCATTCATTTTTTTCCAATAATGCTGCCCAACTTTTGCTAAATACATGCCACTTTTCAACAGATCTGACAAGTTTATGTTATTGCTCTAATTAAGCACATTAACTTGTCCTTGCTTTTGGGGGGAAGCATGTCCTTTTTGAGAGGCAGATTTTTTTCACAAAACTTGGTGTATAGAAACACTCAACAGATCTAAGCACATAGCTATTTGGACACAACTGACAACACAGGACTGCCCGAGAGGTTCTACATGCAATGTGCATGTGAAAATTTAGAACTTTTTAAAAAATTCCTTTTAAATTTTAGAGTTTGTTTGCCTGCACTTAGTGAAAACTGCATGTCTAAATCCACAAATAAATTTGAATTATTGTACTTATTTTAATATCTCACCCCTTCCTAGAGTATAAAGTATCAGACATGTTAGATATAAGACCATTTTTTTCCACTGCTGGATCCAGAGAGTCTAGAACATGTAGTAGAAAATATATGAATTAATGAATGAATCAGTGAATTAAAGTATACATATCCCATGTATATATGTCTGTATGTATGTGTGTATGTATGTATGTATGTATGCAAGTATGTGTGTATTGTTGGTCATGGGGCTTGAACTTGGCCTGGACACTGGCTTTTTTGCTCAAGGCTAGAGCTCTACCACTTTGAGCTACAGCTCCACTTCCGGTTTTATGGTGGTTAATTGGACTTAAGAGTTTCATGGACTTTCTTGCCTTTGCTGGCATCAAACATTGATCCTCAGATCTCTTCCTCCTGAGTAGCTAGGACTACAAGCATGAGCCACCAGTGCCTGGCTCTTCTTTTATTTTTGTGCTATAACTGGGGCTTGAGCTCAGGATTTCACAGTCTCATGTCGATGGACTCTACTACTTTTGCCACAGCTTCACTTCTAAACTTTTAGTTAGCTAGTTGGAGATAAGAGTCTCAAGTATTTTTCTGCCCAGGCTGATTTTGAACTGTGATTGTCAGATCTCATCCTCCTGAGTGGCAAGGATTGCAGGCGTGGGCCACCAGTGATTGCCTGCATATCCTATGTCTGAATGGATAGTCATTTTCATCAAAATGAGGGGTAAGGATGTAATTGCCCATGAAAGCCCTTCCAATGTTAAAAATATTGAGTCAGGATCTCTAAAATGATTACTGCTATAATAAACATAGCCAGTATATTATCCTGCAGTTTGGAATGCAAACATTATTTTCATTGGCAAGAAAACTAGTTATTTGCATCAAATGCTGGCTCACCTAGGTGTTAAAGATATTTAAAGGAATATTGCAGTGTGCTTACGGACTTGACAGCAAGAGAGATCTCAGTGTTGAGTTGATGGCTGGTGTTTATCATCTTGTCATTCCACTTTTAGTTTTCACTGAGTGAAAAATGCATTGAAATATTAGAAAGTTTCAAAAGTCAGTAAGAAAGGTGTTTGGATTTTCCCAAGCTCCCCAGAAATATGGCATCCTTAATCTTATGTAGCTTGAGCCTGAATGGAATTTCAGTGATGCCATTAGAGTTAGTGGGCAGTGTGATTTGGTGGAAAGGAATTTCTGTTTGTTTGTCTTGGGTTTTTCCCTTTCTGTCTTTGCCAATAATTGGCCCTGAAATTTCAAGGAATTCTCAACACTATTCTCTTTTCAGACTGCAAAGCATGAAGGAGCAAAGTTGATAACCTGTCATAAAAATGTTGGCCTGTTTTAAAATGTAGCCAGTAAAAGTAGAATTATTTCAGAATCCAAGGAAGAGATTCACCATATAAATTTAAAGGGCTCTTGTTTATTGAACAGGTGAATGGAGAGGAAGTTGCTAGAACTAATGTCTAAAGAACACAGGGACCTGCTATTGTGTTATGGGTGTGTCTATATGCAGGCCTGGACTCACTTCTAAATTTGTATTTTGCAAAAGATTTTTTTGTTGTGCTAATGTTAAATTAAATGATTACTTTTTAAACTTTATTTGTTTTCCTATTTTTTCCTTATTGTGGTTTTAAAAATTATTTTTGAGAGTTGTACAAAGGGGTTACCATTCAACCTGTTCTTTTTCTTTGGAAGGAATCAGATTCCTTTGTAAAGATGAAAGAAAATTTTGTGTTGCTTCAATTTTGACTTGAGGTGGTGGTGGCAATGTGAGTAATGATGATTTGATGGTGGCTGTGGTTTTGGTGTTGGTGTTGTGGTGGTGTAATGATTATAGTGGTGATGGTGATGGTGGTGATGTGGTTGATAATAATTGTGGTAGTAGTGATGGTACTGGTGGTAGTTTAGGTTCTGGGGCTGCTGCTGATGGTGGTACTGATGGTGGTAGTAGTAGTTGTGATGGTGGTTGTGATTACAGTGGTAGTAGTGATGGTAATGTTAGCTGTGATAGTGATGTTTGAAGCAATGAATGCAGATGATAGTGGTAGTGATATGGTAGTAATGCAGTGTTTATCATGGCTCTGTTCCCTAAGGTATCTGGCTCCATCCCAAAAGCTTCCTTAAATAAGTGACAAAATACCATAAGAGCTAAAACTGTACATCTCATTATTTTGACATACTTTATAAATGGACAGATCATTAAATCAGCAGTAAAAGAAAATAATGACAAAAGTATCTTTAACTGACTCCTTATTAAGTGAGTGAATTGTTCATTAACTTCTAGTTTCCAAATATTAAAGACATGTGCTATACTTGACGCCAGTGGGCTTTGTTGTGGGGATTTAGGTTGCTATTGTTTTTCATTTTGCTTATTTGAGATAGAATCTCACTTTGCAACCAAGCCTAACCTTGAACTTACCATCCTCCTGCCTTTGCTTTCTGAGTGCTGGGGTTATACATACACTGCATAAAGCCCAGTATTTGAGGTCTATTTTCTATATTCCTATTTTTATACTCATTGTCTCCCTTGTTTCATTCTTCTTACTCTCTCTCTCCTTTTCTCTTTCTCATTTACCATGTAATCAGAAATAAACTGATGTCAATGCAATTTGCCATTGATCTCATCTCATCAGAATGTGTTTTCTCCTGATTGGTTAGTCTCATGGGTTTTTAGCTATAAGGACCCCTTTCCAGTCAGTAAGTTCTCAAATGCTTCATTCTACTGTGCATAGGCCAAGATATGGATATTATTTGAGTTTATACAGGCTGAGAAGTAGCTATTATCTCAATATGACAGTAAAACAGTTGATTACTTCCTGAAGTACCACTTTAAATCAAGAATCTCCCTAATAAAATCGTTGAGAATTCTTTTAAATTGTAGAACATGGAATTATCCATACACCATGGAGGCTTCTTCTAGGCTCAATTCTGCAATGTCCCTTTTCTCCCTGAATGGCCTGGAATTGGAGCATGTAGGTTCAATAGCCACTGAAGAGGTACTTGTGAAAAGCATGGGCCAGGACTCTAGTTTAGGCTCTACTCAGATAACTAGGGATGCTTATCTCTCTGCACCTGTTTCATACCAAAGCTTGAAGTAGTTGTCTGATTCTGGTGGCTCATGCTGTAATGCTAGCTATTTGGGCTAAGCTCTGAAGTTCAGAGTTCAAAGCCACTGTGGGCAGAAAAGTCTGCAAGACTCTTACATCCAATTAACTAGCAAAAATCCAGAAATGGAGGGTATGGCTCAAATGGTAGAGTGCCAGCCTTGAGCAAAAGAGCTAAGTGATAGTGCAAGGCCTTGAGTTCAAACTCCAATACCAGCACGAAACAAAACAAAACCCTAAAGCGGTCAATATGCTCCTATTCCATAAAAGAGCTTTGAAGGAAAGATACTTAAGGAAGTTTCCTTTCTGATTGTCCCATTTGCATGCCCCCCACCTCCCCTTACCCAACCATAACTGTGCCACTCCTGGGGCTAAGACTAGGGAGCCTGGGTGCTGTCCTTGAGCTTTTTTTGCTCAAGGTTAGTGTCTACCACAGTTCTACTTCTGTTATTTTGGTGGTTAATTGGAGATAACAGTCTCACAAACTTTCCTGCCCTGGCTGGCTTTGAACCATGGTTCTCAGATCTCAGCCTCCTAAGTAGTTAGGATTACAGGCATGAGCCTGTAATTTTTATTTTACTTTTTGTAAGCATTAAAACTAATACTAAGCCAAAGTTCTTAGAGTTGATCAGAGTGAAAACTAGGATTTTTCAATGTTGCTGTGCCAAACGTTTTCCAATCACACATATTTTCCTCTGCTTTTAGGTCTAATGAATTGTGTCACTGTTCTGCATATAAAATCTGGAGCCCACTCCAGCCACCACATGGGCATACCATGGGGGCAAGATTGCATTCCGTTTGAGATGTTATGATCTGATTGTGGTCAGCAAAGGAAATCACACTGGACTCTTGGTGAAGGGATTTTTTTCCTGGTTTAGTTTTAGTTAATACTGAGCATTAATTCTACCTCTGCTGTTCATTTAGAAATCTTTCCATACACTTTACATCTACCTACAGAACTAGATAAAATATTCTCACTGACGAGATAATGTAGGCTCCCTTGGGTGTATTTGGTAATTTTTCTTAAGAATGCTATAGTCTGGATGATTGTGCTCCCAAAATTCATATGATAAAAGCTTAACCTCCACGGTATTAAGAAGTTGTGACTTTGAGAGGTGGTTAGGTCATGCCAATGTAGCCTCATGAATAGAATCAGTGCCCTTATTAAAGAGATTGCAGTAAGGCACTGGTGGCTCGTGCTTGTAATCCTAGATACTCAGGATGCTGAGATATGAGGATTGTGGTTTGAATCCATCTGGGGCAGGAAAGTCTGTGATACTCTTATCTCCAGTAAACTACTCAGAAAAGTCCAGAAGTGGTATGGTGGCTCAAATGGTAGAGTGCTAGCCTTGAGTACAGCTCAGGGACAGTGCCTAAGCCCTGAGTTCAAGCCCTTGGATGAAAAATGAAAAGGACTATAGAGAGCTCCCTTGTACCTCTCCCTTCTACCAAGTGAGAATGATGAGAGAATTCTCCATCTATGAACCAGGAAATGGACCCCTTCAGACACCAATCTGCCAGTGCCTTGATCCTGAGCTTCCAATTTCCAGAACGGTGAGAAATAAATTTCTATTGTTTAAAAATCCACTTAGTTTTTATTATCTTGTTACAGCATCCCCAAATGGTCTATGAGTATGTATGCAAGTATAGTCTTCATTATATGCCCAAATATTCTCCCCTACAATCTATGTTAACCAGAATATTTGAAAATACAAGTGACAGATTCATGATATAAAGCATAGGGTTCTGAATTTACTAGCATTTTTGGATAATTTAGAGAATTTTAACAAGGAAATGAATTCCTTGCTGAAAAAAAAAATCACAACTCATATGGTCACCAAGAACCTGTGAAGCCTCTCCTTCATACCTCGGCCCAATGGACTGTAGGTCCATGGAACAATGGCCAAGTGCATTTGGCTCATCAGAATTGTGTCCTTCAGTCTGAATAAACCCAGACCAGACTTTACTTTAGGATGACTAAGATTTCTTCATTTGGGGAAAAAAAATCCATTTGTTATTGGGGAGTCGGGGAGAACAAGAGGAGTGGAGGGGAGGGGAGTAGACAAATGAAGAGAGGAGGGGGGAAGTACAGCCATTATATGCAATGTACATATGTGAAAATGGAACCACATAACTTGAGAGTATGGATGGGATTGGGAGATATGGGAGAGACCAATGGAAGGAGTGACATTGTTTGAGAGGCAGTACACTCATAATCTGACTTGTTGAATTTAAACTTCTTTATCAAACTACTTAAAAATGCTCATATGTTATCATACCACACAAAGATCATATATGTTATAGAAAGTAAAGTGGGCTTTTTTTGGTTGGTGTTATTGTTTTTGTTTTGTTTTATGCTGGTCCTGGTGCTTGAATTTAGGCACTGTCCCTTAGCTTTTGTCCTCAAATCTAGTGCTCTACCATTGAGCTGCAATTCCACTTCTGGATGTTTTGAGAGTTAATTGGAGCTTTCCCACCCAGGATGGCTTTAAACCACAATCCTCAGATTTCGGCCTCCTTAGTAGGTAGGATTTCATGTTTGAGCCACTGTTTCCTGGCTGGAAAATAAAAAATTTAAACAAGCAAATTTTCCTTTACGTATAGAAACTAGTGTTGGAGGAGCCAATCTAAAGGACAGATTATACCTAGTGATATTGAGAGATGAAGACTACATGAATGAGCCTTTCATTTGGCAGATGGCCTCAATGAACTGTCTACAGGCCTGGCACTTCATTACGCTCCATTGAAGTACAGAGCTTATCCAAGGCAGAGGATGGAGTAATAATTTTGAGTGTTAGTAGCTGTCACGTAATGAAGAGAGGATAGATATCAGGAATGCATGGTGTAAAAATGGGCTTGCAAAGTTAGCAACAAAGTGAGCCCTCAGACAATAAAACTTCTTCATCTAAGAGGACACCTATGCTCTCTTTTTGTCTCTTTGAAGTGTCAGAAATTGATCCTTGGGCTTGGTGCATGCTAAGCATCTGCTCTGTATCTGAACCATTCCCCCAGAGTTGATAATGGCTTTTGAGGACAGGATGATTTTGTGCTGCTAATTTATTCAGATATTTATTGAGTACCTTTTATGTATCTGGTCTATGGTAGGTACAGAGAATGCAAAAGCTAATACAAAAAGGCCATGGTGCTTATCCTGGGGCTTTCTAATGGATAGCAGCATATTAACTAAATAAATGCACTGGATTATGAATTATGATTAGTGTCAGGAATAAAATGAATACAGAAACATTCTCAAATTGGAGAAAAAAGTAAGAAAAAGTACAAGGGAGCTTCTTCAAGGGAGTGATTAGTGACTGTAGGGATAATGAATGAGTTGGATATGTGAGACATGGAAGAGAGACTGTTTCAGAGAAGGAAGCCGGAGTGCGTAGTAGGCACCAGCTAGCACCGAGTAAGAATAAAGGGGAATGCACCAGGGCAGATGGGGGAGTAAATGGGAATGAGATCATAAAATGTCTTATTAGTCCTGCCAAGAACATTTTGATTTTAGTTTAAATGAAATGGGAATTTTGAGAGTTCTAAAAAGTCACTTTGACTGCTTTATAGAGAATAGATCGGAAGGGACCATGAATAGGAAGAGCAGTGTAATGTCTAATCTTATGTGTCAATTGGACTGGGCTAAGGAATGCCCAGATAGCTATAATACATGACTTCTGAGAATGCATGTGACAATATTTCCTGAAAAGATTGGCCTTTGAATCCACAGACTGAGTAATGAACACCCTTCTTCACTATGTGGGTGGGTAGCACTCATTTAGTTGAAAGGCTGAAGAGAAGGAAAAGGCAGAAAAGTAAATTGCTTTTTTTGGTCGAGCTGAGATATTCATCTTCTCATGTTCATGGGCACTGGAGCTCCTGATTCTTCTGGGCTTTGGAACTCAGACTGGAATCTCTGTTGGGTACCTTTGTTTTCAAGCTTTTCCTTGGACTGAAGTAAAATTACCAACTTTTCTGTTCTCTGGCATGCAGATGACAGATAATAGTGCATCTCAGACTACATAATTGCAATTACCAATCCCTTTTAATCTTGTTCTCTCTCTCTCTCTCTCTCTCTCTCTCTCTCTCTCTCTCTCTCTCTCTCTCCTTCCCTCTCTTTCTCTGTCTCTGTAGGTGTGTATTATTCCCTATTGATTAGGTTTCTTTGGAGAACTCTGACTAGGTACAATATGACTTTAGAAGTTCAGGCAAGAGTAACAGCATGGAGTGATGTATTGTAATGGAGATAGAAAGAGGCTAGGACTATACATCCATTCTTGTACAACCAACGCAAAGCAAATCAGAACAGCTGACCATGCCTTCATAGTTCTTGCAGTGTCTTTCTATATGATCTGGCCAAGGAGATATGCAGCCCATGGATCTCTGGCATGCTCATGAGAGGAGACACAACAGTTCCTCATCTAGTTATTCAACTGATAAGCCGGCAGCTCACTTCCCTTTAGATGAGCCATTGCCATTGGGGATCCTGCCCTCATGTCTACTGCCTTTGGCAGCAGAAGAACACAGAAAATGCCTTCTCTTTCATTAGTAACTCCATTTCTACTTGGCAGAGTTGGTGGCAACTCTGCTGAGTGTTTTGTACAACACCGTTTCAGGAGCCATGATCACTTTTTCTACTACTTTTCCCAGCTAACATGTGTGTTTCCCAGTGGCCCCTCTTTTTCTCTCAACCTGTGGTAAAGTTCCCTCCCATCATTAACTCCAAAAAGTTAAAAAAAAAATACCATGGTTAAAATGTGAATTGAAGATAGGGAGAGGATAAAGTGAGGCTGTGAAAATACTCTGTTAATAGTAAGAGAAATGTAAATGAAAAACACTTACCCAGAGATGCCTTTTATAGCATCTACATTATTATACTAACAGAAGTAAATTGTATTTTGATTGTGGCCAGTTGAAAACCACATCCTACATGTATGAGGTATATAATCAGCCTAATCAGTTGCTGATCCCAGGACAATTTCATCCCAGTGTATTGGGAGAGTGGAAATAACATACAGTTTATTCCATTCTTCTTAGTAATTTAAATGTCACTTTGCTAAATGAACTTGAAGACAGATTTGCATTACTTGAACGCAGGGTTTCCAATAATAATAATGTAACATGCTTTTTCCCCCCTTCTAGTACAAAGGCAATGACTTAATATAAAAAAGCAAGTGGTTAGATTCAAAACCTTTTCCTAAATGAGCATATTTTAGTGCTATGATTTTCTTTTTGGTTTTTGGTGTCAAATTTATTTTCAAATATCTTGATAAATATGGCAGCTATGAACTTACTGTCTCTCAAATTCAAGGCCATTTCTCCATAAATGTGTGATGTCAGGGCTGGAACTCTGCAAACCACACCTTTGCTTTGTCAGCTGTTTTTCTGATAGTTGCTGTCAGCAGGGGGTACTTTGGAGAGGAAGGGGAACTGTCTACTTTGGGTTTGCTTCCTGTTCCCACACACTCACCCATAGCTCCGATCTTCACACAGGGCAGCTAGATTCTAGGGGTGACAGTTGAATTTCGTTTTTAGATTTTCCAACACATGAATCAACTTCATGTTACCCTATCAGAGATGCCCTCTCCAAGCAGAGGAGGCATACCATCCGGCCTCTATGTCCCAGCACTATGAGATTCTTCAAGATTCTAAGTTTAGGGAATGTCAAACTCTAGCCCTAGAGAAGATTGCTGCTGTCTGCAGTTTCTGCCTCTAGGTAATCTTGATGTTCTATTTCTGCCATGTCAGCTCCTCAATATCTGTTCTTTAGCATTCCATCACCTCTGTTAAAATAGCTGGTGCTGGATATTGGGTGATGGACACATTAAGTGCGGGTGACTGGCATTGGTTAGTCTTTGATGTTTCAGCCTCTCTTGGAATTCTGAGATTGCCTTGAGCAGGGCTTGGTTTCACTGGGTTGTAAACCCCAGTCCCAGGACTGTGTAAAGATCCACTGCAGTCTTCTGTAGCTGGGCTGCAGCTCTGCCTTATGTTTAACAGGCTCAAAATCTCACACAATAAGAATGTGATGGAAACAAATAGAAACCATAAAAGTAACATTTGCCATTTTGTCCCCTAGCTGAACTCCACTGAGATTTTTTTTCCATTTCCTTTTCCTTTTCTTTCTCCTTTCTTTCTTTCTTTCTTTCTTTCTTTCTTTCTTTCTTTCTTTCTTTCTTTCTTTCTTTCTTTCTTTCTTTCTTTCTTTCTTTCTTTCTTTCTTTCTCTCTCTCTCTCTCTCTCTCTCTCCCTCTCTCTCTCTCTCCTCCCTCCCCCTCCCTCTCTCTTTTTCTGTCCCTGTACTAGGGCTTGACCTTGCATTCTTGCTTGGTCCTTGCATTCTTGCTTGGATTTTCTGCTCAAGCCACAGCTTCACTTTGAGCAATTTTTGCTGGTTAATTGGAGATAAGAGTTACACAGACTTTTATGCCCAGATTGATTTAGAACAGTGATTCTGATTTAAGCTAAGATGATAGCATGAGCCACCAGCACCTGGTTTTCTCCTGAGATTTTTAGATAAGAGAAGAGAAAATTTCTTTTCCTAAAGCGAGCTGATAAGAACAGAAGTATTTTGAGCTTGGCACTCCTGTAATCCTAGCTATTTAGGAGACTGAAACTTGAGGATTGGAGTTTAAAGCCAATCCAGTCAGGAAACTCTTATCTCCAATTAATCACCAAAAAAGCAGGAAGTGGTGCTGTGGCTTAAGTGGTAGAACACCAGCCTTGAACAAAAAGGAACTCAGAGGACAATACCCAGGCTCAGAGTTCAAGTACCAGAATCAGCCAAGAAAGAAAGAAAGAAAGAAAGAGAGACAGAGAAAGAGAGAGAAGTATTTTGGGCTTTATGTTGGAATGTCTGTGACTCAAAGCCTTAGATTACATCTTAGAAGCTGGTATTAGACTTGCGACTAGAGTGACCCACCAAACTCAGAAATTAATCCTCAGTTGTGATGTCCTTTTCTCCTTTATTTACATATACCTTTGACAACAAAATGCTGAGAAAGAATCCTGGCACAGGGGCCAGAACTCAGGGCTTGGGTGCTGTTGCTTAGCTTTCTTGCTCAAGGCTAGCACTCTAACACTTGAGCTATACTTCCATTTCCAGCTTTTTGTTGGTTATTTGTAGATAAGAGTATCACAGAGTTTCCTGCCTGGGCTAGCTTCCTACTGTACTCCTCAGATCTCAGCCCCCTGAGTGGCTAGGATTACAAGCTTCAGCCATTAGTGTCTGGCAGGAAAGCATTTTTTAAAAAAAATGTAAGACATAGCATGGATGTGGCATCCAAAAGTTGTTTCTGTTCCTGGGCTTGAGTGAGTGATGTTCTGGCTTCCTTAATCTCAAAAATGCTGACAGTGCTTCATGCCTTTGATGGCTGCTGTGGATATTAAATAAGACAATGTACATAAAGAGATGAGCCAGGTCTTGGCATCCTACAGGTGTGTGATGATGTAGACAGCCTTTCTTCCCCTGCTAGCATATGCTTTCATACCTCAAAGTCCCAATTGGGCTGACTCTTCCTCAAAGACAAAACCAACAGGCTTATGTAATGATGAAGTACACAGTCTTACCATGAGCAAGGTAGCACACGCACATTCTTATGCAACAAATATGATCAGAAAGTATGGTGTACTCTGTGAAGTTGGTTTTGTGGCCTGCCTTGTTTCCAACAGTTACCTGTGTCTTTGCTCCTTCTGGGATTTAGAAAGTTTCTTTGGAATGAGGTAGGGAATTTAAACTATATTGAGTTTCTCTCTTGATATAACCCTGGTTGTTATATTAATATAAATTTATATACATTTTCTGCTTTGAGACAAAAGGCTCCTGATCCCCCCTCAGTTTCCACTCCCCCCCCCCCCCATCCCCTTGGCATCTGAGAACTCTCCAAGCCTCCCTGACATCCTAGGTGTCATTCAGAAAGGAAAGGGGCCGCTCCTTTCTGATCTAGTCCACCTAATTCCCAAATAATTGTTTTAAACAAAACTCAAATCTCTCTCATACTTAAAAGCCTCTGCGAGTTTCCTTTATCTGCAGGATAATAGCTAAGCTACCATCTGCTCTTCAGAGATGTCCCTGTCATTGACCCATCCATACCTCCTGGTAATCATTCCCTTGTGTGGTCTCCCTCCATACTGAGCCTTTAAAATTCAGAGCAAAAGAAGCTTTGTAGGTTGTCTTATTCTCTTGGTTGCCTACTGTGTGTGGGGGAGCCAACTGCCATGTTAAAAGTTTAGTTACCTCAGCCGGGCGCTGGTGGCTCACGCCTGTAATCCTAGCTACTCAGGAGGCTGAGATCTGAGGATCGCGGTTCAAAGCCAGCCCGGGCAGGAGAGACCGTGAGACTCCTATCTCCAATAAACCACCAGAAAACCGGAAGTGGCGCTGTAGCTCAAGTGGTAGAGCGCTCACCTTGAGCTGAAGAGCTGAGGGACAGTGCCCAGGCCCAGAGTTCAAGCCCCATGACCGACCAAAAAAAAAAAAAAAAAGTTTAGTTACCTCATGTGGCCATGATGTGAGGAAGGAGGGGTGGAGCCATATAGAAATGTGCCAGGACTAGAGATGGCTAACCATCTCTGTTTCAGTTGAGCCTTCACATGACTCTAGCCCCAGCCACCTACTGAGTTTTTTATGAGAGAATGCAGTAAGACCTACAGGTGAACTCTGGTGGAATTTGATCAGACAGTGGTTAATGGTGAAATAGTGAAAGGCTGGAACAAGTAGGGACTGATCAACATCTTTCACTTCATAAAGTTTAGTCTCATCTCTTCTGTCTAGATAGGGTACTTGGGGCTTCTGACAAGCTTCTGTCTCTCTTCAGTTCCTGAAGGCTTGGAATGTGGCAGCATGACTTCTGTTATATTCTATTAGCCAAATGGTTACATAGCTTAGGTTCAATGGAAAGGCACACAGACCTATTTTGATGAGAGATGACTCAGAATCAGAGGGCATGTTTACAAAGGATCACAATTTGATAGCTGCCCAAAGCATTTCTATTTTTCTCATAAGCAAAATGTGCTCTCTTCTCCTTCCCTTGAATGTATTCCTGCTGTTGCAAGCATCAGATTGAATTGTTTAAATTGTTTTCCAGCCCTCTAAACTTCCCTTAAGACAGTGAGGATGCCCAATTTGTTCTTGGTACATTCCTCCCTGATAGGCTTATTACCCAATACATGATGTAACCTGTACAGGCTGAACCTCTATCAGCAGTACTATACACACATACAGTCAAGGAATTGTAATTAACACAAATTGAGATGGAACAACAGCTAATGGTTGCATTAAATACTATATTTAATGTTACATTTAAACAAACCCATAATATCTCCCTTGTCAATTCCCTTATGATCACCTGGAAAATTAAAAGTTATTTTTTTTTTAAAATTGGAGTCAAATTGGAACCAGAAAAAGGATGCTGTAAAGTCTTGTTACATCTGGCCCACATCTGAATCTGGAGAAGAAATGGTTCCTGCTTTGGTCAGTCCACACAAGGCCTGCATGAGATTGAATTGCAAATGTACCAGGAGGTTCCTAGAATGGGGTAGGGGTCAGTTGTGGGGATCGAGAGTGAGTCAAAAGGGAAACCATTATTCATTCCTTCTCTCACCAACAACACGTGTGTGGCATATTCTTTTTGGGCCCTGAGCCATGATCCAGAAATACAATGGAGTCCAAGAGAGTCAGGTATCATACCAGCTCCATTCCCACATCAGCTGAATTGGTTGCTTCCTCTGCTAACTCTTATAAGTACCGTGGGCTAACCCATTGTGCCACTGGAGCTCCCATCTGCTAACTCTTTGTTAGGCTTTTCAGACATTGTGCTCCAGATAATTCTTGGCTTCTCCATTTCCCAGACATAGTTGGAGCTTATCTAGGCAGGAAAATGGCTTCATTTCTTCTTATAACTGAGTGCAGGCTGGATATTGACAATATACATATACATACATATATATATATATATGTTGTAGATATTTAAATCTATATGTTGTATACAACTATATATATATATGTATAATGTTGAATGTATGCATGGATGGATGGCCTACACAATATAAATTAAAATAAACCCAGCAATCTGCTGTTGGATTTGGGTCACTTGAACAGTTAATTTAGATTAAAAAGAGTAGATTGGAATCTTTAAGTTGAACTTTGAGTTCAAGTTGCCTGCTTGACTGTCTATAGGATGTTCTTATAAAACACTCGTGAGATAGTGGTGGACCATTTGCTTAGCATTTCTATGGCTCTGGGTTCAGTCTATTGCGTGCGCGCACACACACACACACACAAACACAAACACCCACTGGCTCTGGGTGTGTGCACACTGGCGTGTGTGCACACGCGTGCACACACACACACACACACACACACATACACACACACACACACCAAACCAAGTGATGCTTCTTGATGAGTGTTCATAATTGAAATCATTTCACTCCTCTCTGAGTGCTGAGGTTTCTTGTAGAAGTCAAGTTCACAAGACAGTCTTGTTGAATGCCAAGGAGTTAGGCTGTGCTGATCTCCATCAGAAATCTGGACTCTAGATGGGAAAGATGAAGGAAGGAATGAGAAGACAGAGAGAGCCCTTTACTGGCCTCTAAGTCGACTTCCTGAAAGCATGTGCTTGCTGGTAGCAGGGAAGGCCTCTCTCTCTGTAACAGGGAGAAGTGCTTTGTGGACGAGCAGCAATAGATCATGTCTTAAGTTCACTTGCAGGTTTTTCTGCTCCCACACATCCTGCAGCACTGGGGGGTCCAATGCTGTGGGTATAACTGACTCTCTGAAACTGGCACCAGGGGCAGGCATAGACCTGCCTGGCCAAGAGTGTGTGCTTGTGAACACCCCCTGGTGAGGTGGCAGGCTCTGGAGTTTGCAGCCCTATCTCTGAGCTGATTTTTCTTGATATTGCTGTGGCACTGTGTGGAAGCAGGGGGCCTTGGCTTTCTGCTCAACCTTCAATCACTGCCACCCACTGACTCCCACAGGGGGTCATCTTGCCTTTTCTTTTTCATCACATGCTAGGAGATTGCTTTACCAACTCCTCTTAAATATCTGTCCTGAAAGGAAAGAAATAGAGAAATGACTTTACTGTCAATGGTTAGTTGGGTCTATAGATGATTTTAAATCCTGTCAAATTTTAAGAGCAGAGCTAGTTACTGAGCAGCGTTTAGTAAGGGATTTCTTTACAAAGGCAAAGTGTAGAAAAGGCAATAAGAGATGGTTTTCTACGTGTGAAGTTTGATACACTTGGACTTGAGTGGGTGTAAGAGAAAAGAGTGCATGTGTGTGAGAGAGAGGAGGAAGGAAGAAGGGGAAGGAAAGAGAGACAGATACATAGAGACAGAGACAGAGAGAACAAGAGAGAGAATGAATTAGGCAAGTATAAGAAAATTGGTTAAGGGAGCTACCTGATGGGAATTGTGCCTTTTGCAAAATCAGTGTCTTGGCAAGGATGATGCTGATGAAATATATACCCTTCCTTTCACTCTTGAATCTCATTTATCTGAGTCTTCTAATGGTTGGAGCAGCCAAAAAGCACAAAAGGCTGGAGTCTTAGGTGTAGGATTTGAGGTCAGCCTTTCTGGTCATGGAGCAGGTCAGAGAAGGATGAAGAAAGGCCTGGAGGGCCAAATGAATTTCCCAGGCCCATCCTAGACATATACTTTGCCACATTTAGCAACATTTTCATAGGCCATTCTCACCTGTGCATTTTGCATAATGACTTAGTGATGAAAACACTATCCGTTCTTCTTAACACCTGTGACTTTGAGGCTACAGACAGGTGCTTATTGGTGCCACACTTTCAAAGGAGCTCCTCTGGCAAGTAGGCAAGCAGAGTGTTTGCCTCTTCTGACGAAGAGTGGCACTGGCCCTTGCTCTCTCAATGACCTTGACTTTTGATTTCCCCTGGAATTTTGTTTCAGAATATTCTTTCAAGATCTTGACTTTCTCTTTCCATGGTTACTCTAGTCTTTGACCCTGCTTTGCATCCCTTGTGCCACTGAAGGTTGATTTGATGTCTTTCTCTAGCACCATACTCTATATAGGATCTGTTTTCATCTTCAACAGTGAACAAATGCCTTTATGTTTACTGACTTTGTGCCCTGAGAGCCTTGACTCATCCCAAATGTCTCCTATTCCTACACTCATTCCTTCTCAAAATTGTCTGTGCCTGAATCCTAGAGGGAAAAGCTATTTCCTTAAGGGTCCAGCATCATCATACCAGTTTGGAGTAAAATCTAATGTAGCCATCTTCATTTTAGCTGGCCTCTTCTCTAGGTAACCCTGCTAGCCCTGTTGGCCTCTATTTTCCTGCACCAAATAAGGCCTTTCCTCTTCTTTAGATGTCATGGGTAGTGTGCTTTGGCAATGAGTCTTTTTCGTTGTTGTTCTAGGAATTCTATAGTCTATTCTGAAGTTTCATCTATGTTTTTCAACCCTGAATATTGGCACTCCGGAGCTCAGTCCTGGTACCCATTCTATTTTTTTTCTTATTTGACTCTTACTCTAGATTTGAGGTTGGTTCTTATGATTTCATTACCTAGACAAGGAGAGGAATTTTAATAAACTCTTTTTCCAGTTGGTATGCTGTGGTTTGATATTGTATTTCTGAAAGGTCCATATGTTATCAGCTGGGTCCCTAGGGTTATATAACTGGGATAAAGTGGAATCTAAAAATGGTGGGGACTGATGGGAGCCCCTTAAGCCATTGAGGACATGACCTCTCTGTCTTTTTCTCTCTGCTCTTTAGTTTGTGGTACAAGGGCTTTACTTCACCATTGGGATCCTGCCATCATATGCCAAAACAATGATATCATCCAATTTTGGATAGAAGCTCCAGAACTATGAACCAAAATAAGCCTTTGCTCATTATAAGTTAATTCCATGAATTATTTGGTTATAGAACATTAAACTACCTAGTATATGATGGTTTCCAGACCATCCCTCCAGTCCAACCTGGTTCTTTACAATGAGACTTTTCAGTAGTATTTTAGAAGTTTAAGAATTCCCTTACAAAGTTTCAGATTCATTCTCTTCAATTTTTCAAAATATTGCCATCTGGAATGAGGAGATGGCTCATCAAAGCAATATGTAAGGCTGTGTGCATAAGGAATATCAGTAGGATTTAATATGTCTTTGCATCAGTGTATTAAATGCATCATTTAGAATATCTCACAGTATTTTGAATTCTGAAAAGAAAACGTCCCTCAAATGAGAAAGACATTGTACATTTTAAGTGCTTTTGACAGTCTCATAGCATGTGTGGGAAGTGAGAATTCAGGAAGTCATCTGGTACTTACTTTCCTGTGAATGTGGCAAGTGAATTTGGTGCTTCCTCCACTCATCAATGTTATTACCCTATAAAGTGATTTCAAAATGGCCCCATATAAAAGAGAAAACCAAGTTTGAAAAGGACCAGGAGATGAGCTGATACTTTTTCCAGGACACTAAGCAGAGCTGATGACATTTAATTAGAAATTTCCTATGGCCCATACTTGAAAATCTCTCTGTAAAATTTCTTTAGTATTTTGTTCATCGTTTTCTACGGCACACATACACAAAAGCGCTGGCTAACAAGGAAAGCTTATATATTCAAATTCTATTCACCACCTCTAATATTATTCTCTATCTAGGTAATTTTTCTAGGAAACTTTTTATAAAGCTATATTCATCATCACTATCATTCCTGACCTTCTCTACTATAGCAAAATGATTCCTCTTGCAAGAGAAACCCTACTCAACCTAGCTATAAATAATAAATACTTTCTCATAACAGGAGAGTCTCAATAAAGTTGGTCAATTCAGCAGTTTTGTACAGTAGAAACATCAAGTATCCTTTGTTATGCCTCTTCTATGTTATACTAAGGCTTATAGCAAGTAACAACACCCATTCTGAGTGAAAATTTTCAGATATCACATTGTTTGAAGAAGACCTGTTGGCTCTGCTGATGGCTCTATCAGAGAATAAAGAACCTTTGCTCCAGAGCTTTCTCTTATGACTGACCCAGAGGACAGAATTATAATTCCTACATCAGTTACTAGCATAATTATGTTTTCTCTGAAGTGGAATAGGTTTAAGGAAATCAATGGTGATGTCTGCCAAGCATTTGCACAGTGATAACAGCTTACCAAATGCTTTATGTACCTGCCTACCATCTTTGTGAGTTAGGTACGGTAGATGTTACTTTTCTAAGTTATATACAAGAAATATGTTTAAGAAATATGTTCTTCAAGGAGTGGTAGAAATAAAATCATCAGTTTAAAACACAAAAATTAAAAAGTAATCTGTCCAATAATCATAAATGATTTTTAAACCATCTGATGGTTAGCACATAGAACATTAAAATGGGCTGATGTATCTGGTGATGACTAAATCCATTTGTCACACTTACCATCACACAAATGAGAGGCAGTAGCATATATGACCTCATGATATGATATAATAGAAGTGACTACCACAAAACCCAAGTGTCTAAAATCTAATATCAGTTTATAGGATAAATATTTGACAGAGCAACACATGAAGAGATCTCATGAGAGTATTGTGAAAATCCAGAATATGGTCAAATCTATGAAGCAAACAACTTGGTCTCTTCAATAAAGTACACACCAAAAAAGAAACAAGCTGAAGGAAATGGCTTAAACGACTTACTAGCTAAATTTAAACTTTGTTCAGACTCCTATTTGGACAAAACAAATTAAAGGCCATGGAAAAAAATGTCATCAGTACTTCCAGCTTTTGATCTATCAAAGTCCATTGTTCATTTCGTTGCATATAATAACAGTAAATATCTTTTTATATATTCATTTATTTATTTTTGACATTCTTTTATTATCAAGTGGTTATACACAGGGGTTCCAATTTGAAATGTCAGCTTCTGAGTACAATATATCTTGATCAATGTCACACCTTCCATCAAGTAATAGTAAATCTGTTTTAGGAATACTTTCTGAAGTGTTTCTGAACAAAATTATGTAGTGTCTGAGATTTTCTCTTAAATAATACAGTACAAAAGAGTGGTGTCAGCCTGTGATAAACAGGAGGCCTTACAGCCCTCTCCTGTCATAGAGAAATGGCTCCATGGAGCACTGCATCAGAGTCCAGTAGAAAACTCTGTGGCAGTCTCTCCCCAGAATCCTTCTTCCCATCACAGCAGACTATGATTAAGAGAAAACTCATAATTTAGCTGGGCACAGTGTTGTATGCCTATAATCCCAGCACTCTGAAGGCTAAAGCAGGAGGACCAAAGTAAGTTCCAAGCTAACCTGAACTACATAGTAAAACTCTGTTTCCAGAAAGTGAGAAAAAATTCAACTTCTGCTGCTCCTTGAAGGAAAAAAAGAGGAGAAAAGAACACAATATTTTGACTCTGTGTTACTTGAGTCCAAGGAGTAAAAACCACAGAGCACTGGACTGGGTGCCCCTCAGAACAAAGGTGATAAATATAATTTAACTGAGCACCAAAGTCTCACACTTATGGACTGGGAGGGAGTTATTAAGAAGAAACTGGAAACCTCTGCACACATTCATGAACAAAGAAGACCTAGGAGGTCTCTAAAATTTCTAGCTAGTCTGGTGAAAGTTTTTTAGGATAAAAGCAGAGTGCAAAGCTAGGTGCTGTTGGTTCACACCTATAATCAGGAGGCTGAGATCTAAGGATTATGGTCCACAGCCAGTTCAGGCAGACAAACCTCAAGACTCTTGCTTCCAATTAACTGGAAAAAAGTCAGAACTGGTGGTTTGGCTCAAATGGTATAGCACCAGCTGTGAATGAAAAAGTCAAGAGACGGCCCTGAATTCAAACCTTTATTCCAACACCAAACCAAACCAAACAAAAAATTTAGACTACATAAACTAATGGACTTGGAGAAGTGGCTGATATTTTAAATGTAAACTTCCCAATAGAAGATAACAAACATACAAAGGAAGTGAAACATAATCTAATTAAAGGAGCACATTAACTCTCTAGAAACTATCATAACGATGCTCAATGATTTTTTTTTAAAAAAAGATTATAAAAACTCATGACTAACCAAAATTATACAAATGTTGCATGAACAAAATGAGAATCTCCAAAAAAGGTAGAAGCTATGAAAAAGAATTGAACAGAAGTTCTGGATCTGAAGAATGTTAAGACTAAATTGAAAACTTCACTACAAAGAAGAAGCAGCAGATTTGATCAGGTAGAAGAATGAAAAACTCAGACAGACCATTTGAAATGGTTGAGTCAGAAGATTCAGAGCGGAGGAGGAGGAAAAGGAGGATGTGGAAGACAAGGTGGAGGAAGAGGAAGAGGGCAAAGAAAAAAAGTGAAGAAAGCCTAATGGACTTAACAGGACACCATTAGTTGAACGTGTGTACAATTGGAGCTCCGGAAGGAAAGGAGAGAAGACAATGGACAAGGAGTTTATTTTTTAAAATAATGGAGGCTAGGGTTGTGATAGAATGTAGAGCACTCAGGGCTTCATCTAGCACATGCAAAGCCCTAAGATAAAACCCTAATAACACACATATACCACACACACACACACACACACACACACGCACACACAGAGCCTAATATAAATTCCCAAATTCAAGAATATCAAGGGACTCTTAATAGGATAATTTTAGGTCCATACTGAGACTCATTAAAATCAAACAGCCAAGATATATTGTATTCATAAACTGCTTTGTTAAATGGCAACTCCTTTGTATAACTACTTAATTATCATAGCAAATAGAAAAACAATCAAACAGCCAAAAAGCTAGGGTAAAAAGAATCTGCTCACAGCAAGAAAAAGCAATTTGTTATATACAAGGAAGCGTCTATAGGATTGTTAGTGTATTTTTCAACAGAAACCTTACAGGCTAGAAAGGAATGGGGTGGTATATTGATGCTCAAAATGCTGAAATTAAAGCATCTTTGAACCAAGAATACTATGTTCTGTAAAATTACTTGTTGTTATTGTTCAAGATTAGGACTTGAACTCAGTATCTGACTCTTTTGCTCATTGACTGGCACTCACCACCTGAGCCCATGCCTCCAATCCCAAATTATTGTTTTAGTTTTAGCTTCAGTTTTTTTTTAATGTACCATGTGAAGTTATTTCCTTTTTCTTTCATTTTTTTTCCTTTAGCCTACCCCCTGTTGTCATTATTTTTTATTTTGGTACCCTGTATCTTGCATATATATATATATATATATATATATATATATATATATTTATCTGATTTGGGGAAGGGAAGGGAAATGACAGAATGGTGAGACAAAAGACAAAGGGTGAACCAATGCAGCAACTTGGGGGGGGGAGGTCAAGGGTGAAGTAAAGTGGGAGGAAAACACAGGAGGGAGTAACAATGTTTGACAAGAAATGTATGCATTACTTTACTTATGTAACTGTAACCCCTCTGTACATCACCTTTACAATAAAATATAATTAAAAAAAAAAAACATTGAGGATATGAAGACTCTTCCTGATAAAGAAAAGTTGAGAGTCCATCACAACTAGAATTGATTAAAAAAAAAAAAAAGTAAAGTGCAAGGACATCAGAGAACAACATAAATCATAAAAATTTTTTTTGAGGGGGGGGTCGGTCGTGGGGCTTGAACTCTGGGCCTGAGGGCTGTCCCTCAGCTCTTCAGCTCAAGGTTAGCAGTCTACCACTTGAGCCACAGCCCCACTTCTGGTTTTCTGGTGGTTAATTGGAAATAAGAGTCTCACGGACTTTCCTGCCCGGGCTGGCTTTGAACCTGCGATCCTCAGATCTCAGCCTGTGAGTAGATAGGATTACAGGCATGAGCCACGGGCACGTGGCTAGCACACAAACTTTATAAAGCTCATCAGTGGATATGAATACAATACAAACAAATACATAATGTTATAATACTGTAATGGTGGTGCCTGCATCACCTTTAATTCCTGCATACAATTTAAAAGACCAAACATTAAAAATAAAACATAATTTATAAAGTAGTAGGGGAGATGTGAAACAACTAAACTTTGGCTTATGATAGAAGTTATCAGCTTAAAATAGCTGATAGAGACTTTTGTGTTATTTGATTTGATTTGGTAGTACAGGGGTTGGACTGAGAGCCTCATGCTTACTAGCCAAGCACTGTACCATTTGAACCATGTTTCAGTTCTCTTGTCTTTGGTTTGTTTTTCAGATAGAGTCTCATGCTTTCCCTCAAGCTGGCCTGAAATATTCTATCCACTTCTTTAAGTACCTGGAATTATAGACTTGCCCCACCACAACTGGATGATAACTACAGTATGTTCTTTGTGGGATGTATAGTACCAAAAGGAAAATATGTATGACAGATAAAAGTAAATGAAGAAATAATAAAAATATATTTACACATAAAATCAACAACATGAAAGCATCATAAAAAATTGTGAGAGAAAAAGGACAGAATAGTGACAGAAATTAACAAAATGGAAATATTAAGTTTCTCAATTAATAATTGCTTTGAATATAAGTGAATAAAATTCTACAATCAAAAGACTTAGAGTGGATAAGTGTTTAAAAACAAGACCTAACAATATCTACAGAGATTTACTTTAGATTTAAGGATACACATAAAGTTAATGAAAAATATCATGTCCATGCAAATAATAATAATAATAAAGAGCAGATATGTGTCCATATTTATACTAGACATGAAAGTGTTGTCAAAAACTAACAAGAGATAATGTCAAAAGAATCAAATCTCTATGAAGATACTACAGTATGAATATGTGTTCATCTACCCTCAGAGAAGCGAAATGAATGAAACAAATATTGACAGAATCGAAAGGGAACTTAGAGAGTAGCCTTATAATTCTAGTCCACTTTCAATAATGGATGAAAACAGCTAGACAGAAAACCAGTAAGAAAACAGAAGACCTGAACAAACAATGTAGACCACTTGTTTCTAATACATACACAGACACTCCAACCAGTGGCAACCAGACAAACATTCTTGTCCTATGCATATAGAACATCCATTAAGATAGATCCCATGTTAGGCCAGAAAACAAATTTTTTTTATTTTAATTTTTATTTTTTGTGAACATACTGTACATAAGGGTTACAATTACATGGGCAAGATAATGAGTACATTTCTTATCAAGCATTGTAGCCTCCTACTTTGTTTACCCTTCACATCCCTTCCCAGTCTCCCCCCGCCCCCCCACTCAATCCCTTCCCTCCCCCCCCCCCCCCCCGCACCAAAGTTGTAAAGTTCATTTTAGACATGACAACTTTATTTCTCATAGTTGCAACAGGTCCACCTGTATCCTTAAACGACTTGTTTTTTCCCATCTCCTCCACAAATTATACTGACATCAAATATAGTGAAAGAGGGGGTTATACTGTGGGGGAGGGACATATAAAGCAACAAAGAAATAATCTTATAAATGAGTTAGAAACAAATGCATGAAAGAAAAAACCATTTAAATACATATCTAAGGGTTCATTTTCCTAACATCACATTATCTGACCTTTTCTGCTTGACTCATACATTTACTAGGTATTGCAAATAAGGGAAACCATGGGACCTATGTTTCTTTGGGCTTGGCTTACTTCACTTAATATAATTTTTTCCAAGCCTTTCCATTTCCTAACAAATGGGGCAATGTCATTCTTTCTGATGGAGGCATAGAGCCATTGTGTATATATACCACATTTTCTTGATCCATTCATCTACTGTGGGGCATCTGGGTTGGTTCCATATCTTAGCTATGGTAAATAATGCTGCAATAAACATAGTTGTGCTGGTAGCTTTAGTGTGGTCTTGTTTGTAAATATTTGGATAAATGCCCAAAAGTAGGATTGCTATGTCATAGGGGAGCTCTATGTGAAGTCTTTTCAGGAACCTCCATACTGCTCAGAAAACAAATTTTTAAAAATGTAAAACAATTGCAGAGCCTGGGAAGATGGCTCAGTGGTAGAGTGATTGCCTTGCATACATGAGGCCCTGGGTTCGATTCCTCAGCACCACATAAGCAGAAAAAGCCAGAAGTGGCACTATGGCTCAAGTGGTAGAGTGCTAGCCTTGAGCGAAGAACTGAGGGACAGTGCCCAGTCCCAGAGTTCAGGCCCCACGACACAAAAATAAATAATAAAAACTGCAATCATACCAGGGATCTATTCTGATGATAATAGGATGAATGTAGAAGCCAATAACAAAAGTAAAACAAAATGAACCAATATATTCTTGGACAGCCAATGAGTTAAGTTGAAAATCACAAGCAAATTTAAGAGGACCATGAATAGCCAAAATAATCCCAAGGAAGAACCAAGTTGGAGGCCTCATACCAGTAATCAAAACTGTATGATATTTGTATAAAGGCACACAAATAAGATAATGTAAAGAGCCCAGATATCTCCCTTCACACACAAGTGAAATAATCATTCACAATGGTGCCAATACAACACAACAGGAAAGTGAGTTCAGTAAGTGATATTGGGAAACCTGGATGTCACATCCAAAACGAATAAGCAAATGAAACTACAAATTAAAAACTTCTATATGACAAAGGAAGCAGTTGTCAGACTGAAAGGCATCTTTCAGAATGTATTTTCAAACCATATATTTAAGAGTGGTTAATAACTAGAATATAATAAAATGTATAATATAGTAAGAACTCCTGTGACTCCAAAAGCCAAGAAACTCAATTAGAAAAAGACTTGACCTAAGTAGACCTTTCTCCAAGGAAGATACACAAGTGACCAAAAAAGGGTGGAAAGATACTCAACATCATTAATTATGTGGGAAATGCAAGTCAAACCCATAATGAAATATCACTTCAATATGAGATATAAATGGCTGACATTAAAAATCATAACAGCTGGTGCTTGTGGCCCTCACCTACAATCCTAGTTACTCAGGAGGCTGAGATCTGAGGATCATAGTTTGAAGCCATCATGGGCAGGAAAAGAAAGCCAGAAGTGGGGCTGTGGCTCAAGTGATAGAGCACTAGCGTTGAGCACAAAAGCTCAGGGACAGCACCCAGATCCTAACTTCAAGACCTAGGACTGAGGAGCTGGGAAGGTGGCTCAGTGGTAGAGCGCTTGCCTTGCATGCCTGAGGCCCTGAGTTCGATTCCTCAGCACCACATAAGCAAAAAGAAAAAAGCTGGAAGTGGTGCTGTGGCTCAAGTGGTAGAGTGTTAGCCTTGAGCTGAAGAGCTGAGGGACAGTGCCCAGGCCCAGAGTTCAGGCCCCATGACCCGACCCCCCCCAGGACTGAAACACATACACACACTAATAACAACAACAACAGCATCCATAAGATAAAAGAAGAAAGGTAAAAGACAGAAAATAATAGATGTTGGCAAAGATATGAGCCCCCCCCAAATTTAAACCCTGGAACAGTTTCTGTGATTCTAAAAATCTTACAGCCATTATGGAGAGCAATAGGGAGTTTCCAAAATTTAAAGGTAGAATTACCATGTGACACAGCAATCAATCCCACATTTGGGATTGAAAAAGAGAGGCTCAAAGCAATCTTTATACACCAATACTCATTGCAGTGTATTTACAGTGACTGGAAGCAACAGAAATGGGCACTGACACATGAATGAATAAAGAAAACTTGGGATTTGGCTAGACAATGAAATAATTTAGTTCAGCGGGTGTAGAGACAGGATAGGGTTCTGAGGTCTGTTGCCTGACAAAGCGCATGTAGTTATGATACTGTATGTTGTGAAATCATTAGCTGGGTGATTTTCATGTTGTTACCAGAACATTCAGTGTAGATTGGGAAGGAGTGATGAATGAGTAGAAATACAGATGTTTGGTTTCTTTATAGATGATCTGTTATTGAAGTTGATGATGGGTACAAGGGCAGTCATTGCTTTACCCTTATTGGTTTTGTGTAAGTCATGTATTTCCATAACAAACAGTAAGATTGTCTCCAAAAAAGGGAAGTATCCTACTGTAAACATTCTTCTTCTTACTTTTAATAGCAAAAGCACAACAAGTCTTTCCACTGACATTTATATTTCTCACTTAATGACCTCACTGTCCTGGAAGGGTGTAGTACTTCTTGCCATTCTTTGTATTAAGGAGGCAGGGGCTGTGCCATCACACAATCTACAGCCCAAACTAAAGGTGATGGATGAGTGAGGAGAGCAGGGCAGGGCCCAGGCCGTGCTGAGAAGTTCAAATTCCACTACTCTCCTGAAATAGTCCATGATTTGTCTCATAACCCACAGCCAGACTCAGCTCAAACACCACATGGAAATTGACCATTAGATGTGAGCTTGCCAAGTCATATTTCTATTGAGAATTGGCCCTTGTTTAGTATAAAAGTTCCACTTTTATAGTATTTCCTGAAATAGATGGTTTTCCTCTTCATTTCCCCTTCCCAGAAGTTGAAGTATAATTTTCCCCTGCCCCCTGCCCCATCAATAAAAAATGTACTTATGTTTTAAAAATTCCAAATACTGACATTGTCTAGAAAAAAAATTAACAGGTTTATTTATAGTTGTTATAAAGCTGAATTGCTGAAACTTGGTCACTGAAACATTTTGCCTTGCACTAATGCTTTATATCTTATTTATGCTAATAATTCATACACAAATGAAAACAAAATAATGCCAATACCTGAATTCTGTCCCCTATTTTTCCACTCACAAACATTCTAAGGTATCTTTTGACCCCATGGGAAAGAAATATCTTAACAGTCAAACCTTTCTCTAGAATAAAATGTTTCCCATCCTGTTGGATTCTTGAACACAATTTTCATGCATGCTGGGTAACTTCTGGTATAATTATTACATGTTTGACCTGGATAACACGCCGGTTGGTATCATCAAAAAGGCCAACCAGATAGCCCTCACTTGGCTCCTGAAAAGTACCAATAGCAGTAGACTGGAAAAGCAGATCTGTTTTGAAGGCCTATGCAATTTCTTGCACCAATTGTTGGAAGTGGAGCTTGCAAATCACTTTGTTGAACTTCTGATAGTGGTTAATTTAACAAAGTAAAAAGGCACAGTACCAGACCCATAACAATGAGGTTACTTCATCCCTCCAGTAGAGGACACACACTTGTGAGCAGCTTTTATAGCCAGTTGTTTTCTAGGTATTTTATCACTGGTGGATTTGTAAATATTCTGCTTCTTATGAGCTATGATATCAAGACCTTACTTACCCCCATCTCCTGGGACTGGAGATCCATGCACAGAAGCAGCTCTGGTAATAGAGAGGTCAGGGCTGTGCACACTGAAGTTTAATCCTTTGAAAAAAAATCTTACTTTTTACTAAAAGTTGTATGGCACGTTAGTGTGCCAGGCAGCTTTCATGATCTCAGCACAGCAAGTTCTGAAAATTTATTGTCTTGTGTCTGAGGAAAGCAGAATTGATTTAAGAATTTTCTGTGAATAAAATTCTAAAAATCAAAGTGCCAAATTCTATCATTGAAATATTGTGTCTCTAAGGATATATAATTCAAGATATTCCATGCTTGTGATCACACACACACACACACACACACACACACACACACACAGACATAACATTTCCTACCAAGCTAAATGGCTTATACTTGATTAATATTTTTTCTTGAGTATATTACTTTCTCTTTGTTCTCTTTTCTACCCAACCTGGCCACCAGTCATTCTGCATGGAATGGTTTGGAAGGAAACGTTTGTGAATGTGGGAACGAGCAAGTTCATATATTAGGAAAGAAAGGGGTCCTGTGAAGAAATTGACAGGGTCTTCTCAACAGTGAGGGATTAAACTTCCAATCTGTGTCTTTCCTTATTTCTTTATCCACCTTCCTCCTTTCCTGTCCCCAAATGCCCAGCCATCCTTGTTTGTGGCTCTTTCCCCAACCTAGAGTTTGAAACATCACATTGTTCAATCTGTTTAAAGATAAAATAACTCTTGGAATATTTTTTTCCTCTTTAAACAATTTGTAAATCCTCTATTAGTGTGTGAGTGTATGTGTGTATACCTGGTTTTTTTGGGCATTGATGTGGTTTGACTATCTGCAGCAAAACTCAATTTTAAATTTAATCCCCATTGTACAGAATTGAGAAGAGAGAAATTTAATCTGACCATTGTGTTTGGAGGTGTGACCTTTGGGATATAATTAGAGTTAAATGAGATCAGAAGGGTGGGACCCTATTTCAAATGACAGTTCAACTTTGTAACAAGAGAAACCCAAGCTAGCATACCTGCTCTTTGTCATCTCTTGATGATATGCCTGTTGTGGTTAGATGCAACAAGAAGTCCCTTACTAGATATCAAGCAGATAACCTGGTAACCTGCTTGTGAACTTCCAGGACTATCAATTGAGCAAGCATCTTTCTTTAGAAATTGCTGGCTATGGTATTCAGTTATAGTGAAACAATAACTTAAAGACTTGAAGGCGAAGGCAGGTATACTGATCGTTCTTTTCATCTGTTGCCCACCTGGACATTTCCCACTGCTGGGTGTTTCCTACTTTAAAGGTTTAACTTCATTTTGTTCAAAGTTATATATTGTGAAGTATAAACTTACATTTGACTACTTGGCTAGGAAGAGAAGCATAGGAGGCATCGATGTTGGGAAATAGTTAGCAAGGATCCCAAAATGAAGACGTAGCTGCAAGTTACAGTGAGCTCTGCTCCCCTGCAGCGTGTCTCATATTGGACATGACCATGACACTACTAATTCAAATTTTAATGTATGAAAACTAAAATATAAATTTTACTTTCCTCAGAATTTAAAGTGAAAAGCTTTCTATACTCATGTGTTACTTGCAAAGATTTTACAAATATCAGTATGCAACTCTTTACCTTTTTTTCTCATTAAGTTTTTCTTTAAAAAATTATAAACACAAACAAGTTGATTTTTCTAAGGACCATGTGCAAGATTTATAAATTTCAGACCATGAAATGGATTCCTAATATTTGAAATGGATTCCTAATATTTGACTCAGTAATGCATGGTTAATATAAGAGATTTTGAAACATAGAGTTGTTCTCCAAGGATGACATATTATATTCATGACTCTAAAGCAAATGAAACATCTCGTGCAATTAATCTCTCAATTGACGCATACTGTATAGACCATAGGTCTTGTGTTAAATATAAAACTTAAGATCAAATTTGAATAACACCAGCAAAACTTTTTAACATAAAAATATCGTAACAGTGAAATTATTGGGAGGGGTTACTAAGAATTACTACGTTATTATGAAAGCTTACAATAACAAGGAAGGCAAGAGCCATTGCTTGGTGACAGCCCCACTGAATCTTCCTCTCTGAAGGTCCTCATGCCACACCTCAGGACTGAGTTTGGAGGTCAGAAGATCTCTCAGGATTAACATCATCTGAATGCCAGGAAATTTGCAATTGGTCCTAGGAAGTGGCTCTGTGAACTTATGAATACTCCAGGAATGGCTGAGCAGGTAAATCTTTCCCTAGAGATTCAAGTATTGCTATTGTTTCCAAGTGGTGGGATCTGAGTCTCTGATTAGAGAGCTTTGTAGGAAATAGTTTGTATCCTGATGAGCCCAAAGATCAGGTAAGGCCATCAGGTTGCACAATGGAATAAATAACAATAATAATTTATATTGGTTAAAGATAATTATCAACATGAGTAAAGTGGGCTGGGAATGTAGCTCAGTGGTAGAGTGCTTTCCTACCATGTGCCAGGCCCTGAGTTTGATGCCCAACACCACAAAAAACCAAACAATTAAATGACAACCAATAAGTAAAAATGAAATATCTCTTTCAAGAAGAATAAAAGTCAAATAAGCCAGTTCTGGTGGCTCACATCTGTAATCCTAGCTACTCAGAAGGCTGAGATCTGAAGATCATGGTTCAAAACCAAGACAGGCAGGAAAACCCTTGAGACTCTTATCTCCAATTAATTATTAAAAAGCCAAAAATAGCACGATGGCTCAAAGTGGTAGGGCACTAGTCGAGTACAAAATAGCTCAGAGACAGTGCCCAGGCGCACACACACACACACACACACACACACACACACACACACACACACACACACACCCCACATGGTAAATAAAAAGGATTTGAATCAAAACTCTTGAGACTGAGAGGTATTGCAAATAAAAGGTTTATTGAGTATGGTACATACTAGACAGAAAAAGGAGCAGGTCCTGAGGTAAGTTCTCACAACTACACATAGCAGGCTGAATAGCAGATGAAAATCTGTCTAAGACTTGGAGTGGAGTATTTCTATAAGAAAAAAACTAGCAACAGGAAGTACAAGTTGTTTACAGAAACCCCACCTAGACTATAGATAAGAGGGATGGGTAACAGGCCAGAGAAAGTTCTGGAATAGGAAAACAGTGATCAGGAGAAGGAGTTGCTGCTTCGGGATTGGTGGAGTTATAAGCAGGTTATCGAGATTGCCTAGGGGTTGGTGATGTGATTTGAGTTAAGGCTTTAACACAATTTTAAGAATGAGAAGCAGGTTTTTGTTGCTTTTAGTTTTGGCTGTAAACGGACTAAACTCCCCGAGCTCTTTTTTCCTTCTGTCTTCTGGCCCATGTTATTCAATTTAGGAAACTGCAGCAGGTTTCTTTTATCAGTAGTTAATAGTACTGTATTCATTTTCATGTCCTACTTGTGAAAATTATACCAGGATGATGCATGATGTTAGTGTTGGGAAAGTGAAGGAAAGCATATGGGAACAGTCTCTATTACTCTTTTGTAATTAGAAGACTATTTTGAAATAGATGATATAAATATAGATATATAGATATAACTATAGATAAACAGAGTACTGAAAATGTCCCTAATATAGCAGTTAGGTTGTAAGACTATGATATTACAGAAAGGAAATTCATTTTTATCAATTCTATCATCTAGCAGGGAGTCAAAGGCTTATGCCTGTAATCCTAGCTACTCTGGAGGCTGAGAACTGAGGATTGTAGTTCGAAGCCAGCCTAAGCAGGAAAGTTTGTAAGATTTTAAAAATATGCAATTAACCAGCAAAAAGCTGGAAATAAAGGTGTGGTCTTGAGTGAAAAAGCCAACTGACAGTTGTGCGCATGTACACATGCATGCATGCACGCGCGCACACACACGCATGCATGCACACACAGGTTCTGTACGCAGGTTTACTCTCTGGAGCATTCTGGAGTCCTGCAGTACAACTTGAGACACCATTGTGGTCCCTTTGCACCTGGGATTGTGGGTGCAGAGCCCAGTTCCGTCTCTTTTATGTCCTAAATATGCTGCCTTGCCCGCCAGGCCACCCATTGAACCAGGTTCCTACTGCATTTCACACTTGGATTAACTCAATCATGCAAATTTTTTCAAGCTGAAAAGAAATCAGGCTGTGGGCAAATAAGAAATGCTAATAAAAATTGAAAATATGGCTCAGAGTGGAGCGCGAGATGCTCCTTTATGGCACTGCTGCCCACAGTCCTGGGATTCAGGAGCTCTGGCCCAGTGGGAAAGGGAGGGATAAACCGAGGGACTTAGAACATAAATAAAAACCACCGACGTACCTGTTCTCACAAAATGAACTGCTCTCCACAAGATTAGCAGAACAAAAGTTCTCGTGCAAAATATTCTTTGAGACAGTTTTGTTTGCCCTGTCTAAGCAGAAATTTCCAGAACATTAGTTTAAGTTTTAAATTTATTTTTAATGTTTTTTAAATTATTCTTAAGTAGTCATACAAAGGGGTTTCAATTCCACATGTTGGTTTGTGAGTAAAACAAATCTAGATCAATGATACCTCCTTCATCATTTTCCATTCCACCCATCCCCTCAATTTGCCTAGTTTTATTTTCATATACATACCTTTAATATTATGATTGAATTCACCCATATTTCATCTTATTTGCCCACGTGTCCCTCAAGAAACACATGTTCTAGCTTCCTGATGTTCATTTTGTTAAACTTGAAATTGTTCAAAGGAGTTACTCCATTGGAATCCTCCCCTGCATAGACCACATTTTAATTACTACGTTTGTATATGCATACATATTACCTTGTATATGTTTACATACATATTTATAAATTAGATCTAACTTCCACATAGGAGGGAAAACTTGTGTCCTTTGCCTTCCTGTGTAGATGCTATAATGTCTTGGAGAACAGCCTCTGCTATACTTGATAGACTTTCCACCTTACCTTACACACTCATGAATAGACTCCAATATACATATCTAGCTCATAATTGTCTTCCAAGATCCAGTTAAAACAAGATCTCTACATTCAGGAAACATTTCTGGGATGGTCTCAGGAGAAGAGCTCCCTCCTGCCCTGATCTCTTTGGATTTGCTGGTTCTTCACATATGTGTCTCAGTATTGGGCCATTTCATTTTATCATAGCAGAATCCATGATATATTTAAAACAAAAATTTGCTTATCTCTCACTTTAAGAGATCAAAGTTCAGGATCTGATGGCCCCAATTGTTGGTTGAAGGTCCTGGCTGCTTCACAACCTGGTGGAGAAATGGAAAAGGAGCTAGCTATATACAAAAGAGGCTGAGAGCATGCGGTAGGTAACCTGTTTTATGATGATCTACTTCCTCAAGAACTTTCAAATTCCTATCAGCATTAATCCCTTCAGAAGGTTGTGATTCCACTGCCTAACCACTTCCTACTAGATTCCACTCAAAGACTTACCACCTCAGCTCGGCCACATCCAAGTACTAGCAAGTGAACCACAGCAGCCATTCCACATCTGCTGCCTTCCTTCTAGCTTTGTACGTATGCAGTACAGAGCTCCTTGCTGGTTAGAATGCAGATGCTCTGATATAAATACCAGATGACCTAGATAACTCATCATGCCACACCTGGCATTGTGGTTTTTACTCTTCATTGTGGGCATTTAGAAGTATTTTCTGCAAGGTCTATTGGAATTTAACATCCTAGATGAAGAGATGAGTACAATGGCATAGGCCACCTGGGTTTCTCATTTTTCTGGGACTTGTGCCCTTCTCAGATGATTTGGTTTCAATTTTCCATTGGTAGAGATTATTAGGCAAATGAAGGGGCCCACTATGTATGTCTCCAAACAAAAATCAAGTTTAAAAAGAACCAGCAATGCCCAAGGAAGTTCAAGACTCTATTGGAAGCCCTGGAAGGCATCACTCTAGTTAATCCTTAGTTCCCGGGATGAATCCAAATGTGTAGCAGGTGCTTGGTTTGAGGTCTCACTCCCTCAGCCCTAGGCTCCCTTCAGGGCCTTTACCTACTTTACTTTAAAGCTACTGACTTAAGATCACCCGTCCAGAGAATTTCCTGTAGCTACTAGCATGGATTAGATTTACGTTTATTGAGTGCAGAGGTGACATTTAAAACTTCTCTGTATCAGTCACAGCACCCAGACGGGAATGGCATTCAGAAATATGAGTTCAATCACTGTCCTGAGCAGAGCAGCGTAGTAAGTAGACCTGGTAGGGCCCTGCGCCAGCCCCTCCCCTTTCCATGGAGTGGAAGCCTACAGCTTTAGAATATTTTATAGAAAGAGCACACTTTTGACCAAGTACTGCCCTTTAGGAAGATGAGCAAACATGGTGCTAACAGCCACATCCAGACCAGCTTTCCCTACCTATTTCCATAGGCAGGTGCTCTTTTAAGTGATTTGCATGTGTTATCTCATTTAATCCTGTGAGTCCTCTGGAGAATGTGATAAGTACGGGACTTTAGTCACCTTTTAAACACCAGAAGTTGCTCAGGGAGCTTCGGGAACATGGCCCTCAGAGTCTAAGTCCTGAATGATCAGTAAAAGTCCATGTTTTCCCTGGACAGTTGTCTTATTTCTCCTGGTCCTGTGGTCTTCTTTGACTGTTAGCATGCTGAAAGCAGAATGAAGTCTGAAACTTACATTTTCTTACAAAGGATCATTGTTCGTAGGAGAGGGATTGGAAGATAAGCTGGCTAGCCTGGTCTTCTGAGTTAATGTCAGTAGTCTTGGTTGAGCAGGCTCTAAGCTCCACATCCCGCCAAGGAAGGGGTGATTATTTCCAAGAGCCATGCTTGTCCTACAAGAGCCACACTCCTTTGAGTATTACCTTTCTGCTTCTCCCAAAGAAAGTTCTATGACAAATCCCAGTAATAAAATGACTAGCCATGCTGGGTGCCAATGGCTCACGCCTGTAATCTTAGCTACTCAGGAGGCTGAGAGCTAAAGACTGAGGCTCAAAGCTAGCTCAGGCAGGGAAATCTGTGGGTCTCTTATTTCTAATTAACCACCCAAAAATCTGAAAGTAAAGGTATGGTTCAAGTGGTAGAATGCCAGCCTTGCATGCAAAAGCTAAGGAGCAGCACCTAGTCTCTTAGTTCAAGCTGTACACACAAAACTTTACTAGCCATCATCATTTTTTCTCTTAAACCAGTTCACTTATATTTAATGATGACTAAAGAAGTACGTTAAAAATAACCAAACAGTCTATCATCCTTGGAGGTGATTGGCAGGTCTTTTCTTGTTCAAAACTAGAGAAAACACCCCAGTTCAGTAGCACTGTTACATCTAGAGGCTCGTTGGAACTCAGAGCACATACCCCTGACAGATACAACAGGGATTAATGAGCCATGACCAGAAGTTTGATTTTTCTGTCAAGTGCTCCCATCCGTTTTTAATAAACAGAAGAACAACATCAACTTCACCACCGGCTCTCCACTGCATACGCTGAGCTGGCCATTGCTGGTAGTCAGTGTGCAGGGCAGAGTTAGGATTCTAAATGACTGACAAATGCTTTTACGAGCCCCTTCGGTCTGTTTCTCTGGTGGCTGGCTTTCTCCCCAACTCCCATCGCTTTGCTTCTATTCAATGTGGGCGGCTCAGTGCTTTGCCAAGGGAAACCGTCAAATGCAATATCACATTTACAACTAAATGGCTTCAGTTTAGTGCCACTGGTATGCTATCTATGGTGTCAGGCTGCCAAAATACCCACTGTTTTCCCGTTAAGCCATGTTGGGTGCTCTTTTGCAGAAGGCTGTCTCCTGAGAGGACTACAAGTTGAGCCAAGTTATGGTTAACCCACAACAGCAGATGGTAAGGACCAGGTAGGATCACAGAGCCCCGCCTGACAACATAGCCCTGCTCTTCTGTGTGGATGAAGCTGTATTCTGCTTCAATGGGGGGTGGGGGGAAATCTATCCTTAAAAATACTCATTCGCCCACATTCACTGAAAAGTTGCCTTGCTCCCCAAAGAGAGGTTTCTATTGTAATTGTAAAAAAAGGATCAGGAACAAACATGGGTTTTCTTTTTCTTTGCTTCCTCTCCCTTTTGGGTCTTATAAAATAAACTAGGATTCACGCACGGGACACCACTTACTTTATTCTTTGAGGTTGCTACGAGTGGCTGCCTTAAACCATACTGACCACAGGATGTCCCCAGTGTTCCATGGAAATCCTACAGAAAGGGCATTTACCTGGTAATGCAAAAGTTGTTTCTTAAGGAAAAAAAGGTCAGAGCACCCCCACGGTGGCCACATCTACCATTTCAAACAAGACCTGCCTTTAAACAGAGGCTGTCTAGTGCCACCAAGGGACACCCCAGCAGACCCAGGCTGAGGTTGTCCTTGGAGGAGAATGTACCACCTACAAGTAAAGCCACTAAACTTAACAGCCCAGAGCTGCTATTTAATCGCCCCTGAAGAGAAGTCACCCTGAGGTGGAGTTAATAACCAATGCCAGATCTGATTTTTTTTCCACTTTAATTTTTTTTTAAAGCTTCCTGCTCCAGTAGTGTGGTGACCAATATCTAATGAAATTACATGCTGTTCAAATGCAATCCTTGGGCTGATATATTTAGCAAATCCCCAAATATGAATCTGAAAGTGCTCCACAGAGAACCATTTGAAACAAACATGAATATAGATCTAAACTGATTTGAGTTAAGAAAATCTGAAATAGAAACTGGTTGAATTATTAACCCAATCTTCTCTTGCACTGGGGCAAAGAGACAATGATGTGCCCTGGCATAAAAAGGCTGTCATAGACAAGGTGTTGAGAGGAAGAATCCCAAAGAAGAGATGGGAAAGGCCCACCCCTCCATCCCTAACCTTGTGCTTGTCACTCACTGATCTGCCTCTTCACAAATGAATAGATCACACCTCTCAGTTCAGGGCTTAGGCAGCCAAGGGACAAGACAGTTTGTCAGCTTTTTCCCTGGCCAGGATAAACCTAGGTTCGAGCAAATTTCTGTTACTTTATGTTATCAAAGCTTCATGAGCTGAGTCCACAAGTAGATTGACACTAACTAATTCTAGATATTTTAGTAGTTCCCCTCTTGGCTAAAGTCTGTGAGAGCTTATTTATCTTTGATTTTATTTTTATTTTTATGTTTGTCAGGAAAATTACAAGGTCTCGGTGGATCCTGTTTCCCCATTGTTTCCTTCATATACCTGGGTATGCAAATCTGAGATTTAGTTATTTGGAAATATTAATGTAATCCACATTTTCACTGCTATTAAGGCTTTTAAAACCTTAATTGAGTCTTTCCAAATTCAAATACTTTTTGTAACTTCTAGTACCTTAAAATGTGAGTGTTTCAGGAGAGAGAGGCTTTAAAGAATTAATTGAGGTTAATAAAGTCGTCAGAATAGACCCTAAGCAATACAACTAGTTTCTATGTAAGGAGATTAGGACACATATATTTAGATGGACATTCCATGTAAAGTCACAGGGTGAAGATGACATCCACAACTCCAGGTGAGGCCTCAGGAAAAAAAAAAACCACCTGACAACACCTTTATTTTAGATTTCTTGCTTTCTGAGCTGTGAGAAAACAGCCATCTCTTCCTCCCCCACTAAAACGTTATTACGACAGAGGCAAAACATTTCAGCTTGGTAATCCTAGTTTTATAATATCAGTCATAGGTTCTTGCGTTCAACACAGCTCATATCCTGATAAGCATTGCTAAAAATTGGTGAGTACTATATCCATCCTACCAAGAGATCGACATATATCAAGCGATATCATTATGGAGGCAACTGTGAGAGGTCGAAATCTGTACTTTTCAGATGGGAAACTGGGCTGATGTCTCCGCTGTATCAACTCCAGGGTCTATACTTAAAAAACATCATCTTTTAGACCATGGATTGCATCACAGGGGACGTGGAGAAGAGACTGCACCCTTCCCTTCATAATGTGTTTCTTCCAGCGAGTTCTAACCCAATATTTTACCACGTGTGGGTGAGTTTTGGGTGAAAAATAGATGAGTTGCTTTGGCGTCAGGCTTGATGTCTACTCTTTTCATCATGATATGTTTATCAGTGGGTACTTAGCTTCCAAATTATCTAACACCAGTCGTTCCCCACTGATTGTGCCAAACAGCTAGGCTGGCAGAAGCAAGTTAGTATTCAGTGGGATGGGTGAATGAGTCTTAACTTGGATGATGGTGAATCATGGACTGGAAGTTTTGAGTTGCAACACAGATCATATGCATCCTCTGGTCCATTTCTTTCACATCTCTCCACACTTGTCATAGTCTGGGTGCATTCAGGGAGTTGTGTGCGTGGGTATGAGTCTTCCCTCCCCTTATGGAGGTCAGTGTGGCCATATGCCATGTGCTCACCCCACTCTCATACAAGGTAGAGAGCGCCTCCTTTCACTCTGGGGGTGGGGTGTGTGTGTGTGTGTGTGTGTGTGTGTGTGTGTGTGTGTATGAGAGAGAGAGAGAGGAGAGAGAGAATGAGAGAGAGAGAGAGAGAGAGAGAGAGAAAGAGAGAGAGAGAGACTTGTCATATTTTTTTTTCTTGAGTGCTGGACCAGGCTTCAGATTGGATTAAATCAGCATCCAGTGCCCTTCCCACTGCACCAAAGAAATCTCTCAACTCATCAAAAAAAATAAGTTTATAGATAATTATTCTCATCAGAAAGAAGTTTGCCACCCTGAAAATGATTTTTTCTATCCAAGTTCCTATCCAGGAATTCTCTGTGTGGACTGAAAATATGATGGCAGTCTTGAGTGGAAGAAATTAAGGGACAGAATCTAGTTCTGAGTTCAAGCCCAAATACACACACACACACACACACACACACACACACACACACCACCACCACCACCACCAAATAAAATTATAAATTAAAAAGGAGATTGATGGAACCGGTGACATTAATCAAGATGCACTATATTCACAAATCAACATGTTGAACTGAAACCCCTTTGTACAACTTTCTAAAGATGATTTTTTTAAAAAAAGAAATATGATGAATTTACAGAAATTTATTTTACCACTCTTAACTACTCTCTTATTTTTAAGAAAAAGTGAGCATATGAGCCCTAGGGATTGATCAAGTGGGTTCAGTATAATTACTGCTAGAAGTATAATCATTGACATGGTATAACCACTGTGTCAAGCCAGTCTTAGTTGAGTGAAGAAGGGCTGCCCTTCACTGTTCTTGAACTTGAAGTGAGTGGTTTGTCCTGATAGTCTGTGCCCAATATACTCTTTGCATCATACATCCATATCCTTACCACAAGTTTGAGCCTATCTCACAGGGAGGCCCTGAGAGGCTAGGTGACTTGTATGTGGTCAAATTCCCTAGTGACCCAAACCACTGTCAATTTTGCAAAACAAACCAAAAACCAGAAAATAACCACTATATTCCTCTCCCCAAACCCAACCAGGACATTAACTTGAAATTTAAGTTGAAATTGAAAAGACACAAATAGCAACAGAACATTCACTGACTCAAGAATAAAGAAAACAGATTAAACTTCTAGTTTTGAAATTATGTAGTAACGGGAAACTGCGCTTATACTTGAGCTTGGCCAAGTTGTAAGGGGTCAGTGAGCTACTTCATTTTCAGGGTACCAAAGGCTATATGAGATGTGGGGGGGGGAGTGGGAAACTAGTACAGAGACAGATATCTATCTCTATATAAATATGTATAAAGTAAAATATAACAAAAATCCATATAGTCTTGACAATTGGAGAATATTAAAAACATCTATTTTGGAAAAAGAAAAAGGGTGAATAATTTAAGATATACTGCACCTATACATGAAAATAGCATAAAGACCCTCAGTGATAGTTGTTGATCAATAGAGGGTTGGAGGAAGGGAAAGAGAAATGAACTCTGTTGGGGGGTAGATACTTTTAGGAGGGAGGATGAATGGGGATGAATATAGTCAAAGTAGATCGTATATATAAAATACAACAATGAAACTGGAATTGTTTTAAGAAGTGGGAAGCTGGGCACCATGGCTCACGCCATCTGACCTTCTGAAAGCTTCTTATTGATGATTAATCACCAAAAGCCAGAAGTGGAGCTGTGGTTCAAGTAGTAGGATGTCATCCTTGAGCAAAAAAGCTAAGGGATAGTGCCCATGCCTTGAGTTGAAACCCTAGTATTAGTGTGTACATGCTCATACACACTCACACACACACACACACACACACACACACACACACACACTTGGAAAGGAAGACGGGAGAGTGATATAGAGGATGAGATCGACTGGGATACGTTGTAAGCATGCGTTGAAATGTCACAATAAAATTTTGTCCCCTGTGTAGCTAATGTATACTAATAAAAAATAATTTTTTTGTCGGTCGTGGGGCTTGAACTCTGGGCCTGGGCGCTGTCCCTCAGCTCTTCAGCTCAAGGCGAGCGCTCTACCACTTGAGCTACAGCGCTACTTCCAAAAAATAAAAATGTTAAAAAAGGAAAAAATCCCTTTCTTCAATAATGAGGAGGAAAAATATTCAGGAATTATGCATTTAGGTATTTAATGATCTGAATGTGTTTTTCAAAATAGCATCTCACTGTGTTTTCTTTTCTTTTTTCTTTTTTTTTTTTGTGGTTTTCACATTTTTATTGAGGCCCCGGGGGAGAGGTTCACCTCCCTGTCAGCTGTCAGCAGAGGTATTCACAGACTCTTCAGCCATTTCAAGTTGGGGCCTTTGGGGTCCTGGGGGTGGCTGGGCACATCTGGAAGGTTCCCATTGTCTCGGAGGGGCACGGGTTGGTTGTAGGGTGTGGCTGCATTGATCATGCCTGAGTACTTGGTGTAGGGGCTGAGTACAGGCATAAGGATGGCGAGGCCCGCAATGGCAAAGGACACGCACCAGCTCCTTGGCCCAGACATCCTTGAGGAAGGTGGTGACCCACGCAGCCATCTTGGTCGCGGCAGACTGTGCTTTCAGAGGATACTCTTGAGCTTTCTATACCATGCCTTCTTTATGGTGATAAGCAGAAAGTAAATACAATTTGATGTTTTAAGTAGTTTTTCTCTCTGGCCAACCAGCCCTTCAATTCCTGTAATTAATCTGTTCAATGCTGTTTGAACTGTCTCTAAGCTTTGTGTTGGGATATGTAGACTTCCTGGTGTACAAAAGAACAGTCCAAATGGTTTGATGCTAGATCATGGTTTTGAAGGTGTGTATGTGTGTGTGTGTGTGTGTGTGTGTATGTGTGTGTGTGTGTGTGTGCAGTCATTCTGGAAGCACACTTCCCTGCAGCCTGTGTGTAATAAGAGAGTTGATAAGCTTTTAACCACTTCTGCCTTTTTTTTTTTCAGCATCTACACTCTAGTACTTTCTGTGCTGGATTTAGCAACTGAGAGCTGATGATTTATAAAAATGACAGAGCACAAGAAGTACCGTATTGAATGTGGGCTCATTTTTGCAATTACCTGTGGCTGTATTAGAAATTAACCTCTGAGGCTGAATATTGAAATCCAGAAACTTGCTTGTTTTTCCATGTAGCTTGTGTGTGGTGTGTGTGTGTGTGTGTATGTGTGTGTGTGTGTGTGTTCAGGCGCACACCTGTACTGGGCCTTGAACTCAGTGCCTAGTGCCTAGCTAAGTGAAATGTTCCTTAGCTTTTTCACTCAAAGATAGCACTCTACCACCTGAGCCACAGCTCCACTTCAGGCTTTTTGATGGATAATTGGGAAAAGAGTCTCATGGACTTTCTAGCCTCAGCTGGCTTCATACTACTATCCTAAGATCTCAGACTCCTAAATAACCAGGATTACAGTAGTGAGTCACCAGCACCCTGCTTCCATGTAGTTCTCTCTCTTTCTCTCTCTCTCTCTCTCCCCCCCCCCCCCCCCATCTGGCAGTTGTGGAGCTTGTACTCAGAGACTGGGCACTGTCCCTAAACTCTTTTGCTCAAGGCTAGTGCTTTACCACCTTGAACCACAGCTCCACTTTTGGTTTTTAAGTGCTTAAATTGGAGCTAAGAGTCTCATGGGGACTTTTCTGCCAGGGCTGGCTTTGAATCATGATCCTCAGATCTCAGCCTCCTGAGTGGGTAGGATTACAGGCATGAGCTACCAGTGCCTGGCCCATGTAGTTCTTAATATACACAGAAGCTACAAAGCCATAAGTCCTTCCTTCCTTCCTTCCTTCCTTCCTTCCTTCCTTCCTTCCTTCCTTCCTTCCTTCCTTCCTTCCTTCCTTCTCTTTCCTTCTGGCTTCGTGTGTGTGTGTGTGTGTGTGTGTGTGTGTGTGTGTGTGTGTGTGTGTATGTGTGTGTGTATGTGTGTTCATTCTTCCAGTCAGGGCATCTTCTGGCATTTCCCTGGTGGGGGCAGACTTGTGGGTCTGGGGGAGAGTGTCGATGGAGGATAAAGTAAGGGAAGGAGAGGATGATTGCCTATTTTTTGCTATTATTTTCCAGTACAATGCTCTGACTAATAAATAGGCCACTAATAAAGATCCAGGCTGGGTCTCTCTTTTTGCAGAGGTTGAACCCACAACCCTCTTGGTTTCCACCAGCCTGTGGGCACGAAGCCTGCTTCCCAGAATAGATGGCTTCCGGCTTGCTGTGCTGCTCCTACTCCTGATGCCAGTGGCCATGAATAACCTTGCTTTTGTGTGTATTTATTTTATTTTGAATTTCTCCATCCTGGTTCTTTCCACCTCCAAATCCCTCCCCCTGCTCGCCGGCCTCATGTGGTGATGTTTCTTGAAATGTTAGATTCTTTCTTCCTCTATCCCCCTGTAGTTCTGGAAGCATTTTGTTTCTGTTCTGCTTTGTGAAGCGGGTGCTGAGTCCAGATCCTTGGGGCTTTAAAGCTGAATTAATTATTAAACAGGAAGGGAGCAGCACTTTTAGCAGGCGCCAAGTAACTCTACTTAAACTGCAACCTGGCACTCTCTCCGACCCCTGTGCTGTGGTTTGCTCAAGGCAACTGGAGGTTTTTATTCTAGTTTTAATCAAGCATTTCTATAAGTTTTCAGGCAGTTAAGAGTTGGCAAGCAAATGGCTGGGAACCTAGTCTTTACCATCTCCTGACCATTTTCCCCCCCAAAAAAAGTATTAAAAAAAATCAAGAATACTTTTCCAGTTCATAAATCAACCCGAAATTACCTGTTCCCAACTATGGGCCTTTCCTCAGAGCAAGGTGGGCTTTCATGATTTATATTCATCAGTTGCATGATTTATATTGATCAGTTCCATTTGTAGAGAAGAGTACATTTCAAATAAAATAATCAGAATGTTGATTTTGTAGCTTTGTGATTGTTATAATCAATGCTTTAATTTAGGGGTGAAGTTGACTATATCAAACATTGTATTAAAAAAAAAAGTAATGAGGCCATGCCACGGAATTTCTTAATTTCCTGAGTCTAGGCATTGATACTTTTCAGAAACTCACAATATAATGGAGTTAGTGGACGAACATGACTTAATGTGGGCAGCTCTTCTCACAGAGACCATACCCAGTGGTGTGAAGTAGTCTATATGTAAAGGTCCGGAAATATTTCAGGCTCTAGTGGCTCACACTTGTAATCCTAGGTACTCAGGAGGCTGAGATCTGAGGATTCAGATTCAAAACCAACCCAGGAAGGAAAGTCTAGGAGACTCTTACCTCGAATTAACTAGCAAAAAGCTGGAAATGGAGGTGAGGCTAAAATAGTAGAGTGCCAGACCTGAGGGAAAAGGCTATGGGGCAGAGCCCAGACCCTGAATTCTAATGACAATATTGGCACAAAATAAATGTACTGAAATAAACATACAAAAATAATAGCCTTCAATGGCATGAAGAAACATTCTGGAAGCTCTCTCCACCTCCCGCTCCCCCGCTTCCCCCGTCCTCCCCCCCGCAATGCTGTCCATTTGCTTTCCAGCATTTGGTCTTGCAAGTTCCCAGTCTCAGCTGACTGGCTTTGCCCAGAAAGCTTGACAGGAAGTGCTCAGCTCCATTAAGTCTCTCCCTGTGGCTGAACAGTGATGCTGGCTGTTGGGGTGGGGAGGGAGGAAGGAAGAGCTATCTAGGTGCAGCTGGGTACGTGGGCAGAAGTGTGAAACAGCCTCAAGAAGAAAGAGAACAAATATCTGGTTAAAAATTGAGACTCATGCATATCAATTTAGAACAGGAGGAGAGAAAGCCCAACACACACACATCTCTCTTGCACCCTCCCTATCTGCCTGTGACAAAGTGTGTATGTGAGCACGCCTCCTAACAGAACCCAGTGCAGTGATGTCACCTCTACAATGTGCCTGGAAACATGGCACCATACCCTGACTAAGAACGCATTAAAGATGTGATGTGTTGGGCTGGTCCACATGGTAGAATGCCTGCCTAGTGTGTTCAAGGTCCTAGAGTCAATCATCACTATAGGAAGAAGTGGGTGGGGAAGTAAAGAGGTTTGATATTACATGCATATGTATGAAGGTAGCATAATGAAACCCACCAAGTACTGTTTGAAATGGAGCTGTGTTCAATCTACAAGACACACCTATGAACTTTTCACAGTCCTTAAGGATTTTTAAAAATGACAAAGTTATAATAAAAAGTGAGAAATTGGAACAACTAAAAATATCCAATAAAATATGATTTTTTTTTTCCTTTTTTAATGCCAAACCTGAGGCTTGAATTCGGGGCCTGGGTACTGTCCCTGAGCTATTCTGCTTAACAATGGTGCTCTACTATTTGAGCCACTCCACTTCTGGCTTTTTTGGTAGTTTATTGCAGATGAGTCTCATGGACTTTCTTGCTTAGGATTGGCTTCAAACCATGATCTTGAGATCCCAGTATCCTGAGTAGCTAGGATTATAGGCATAAGCCACAAGTGCCCAGCTGAAAAACTTTTTTTTGTTGGTCATGGGACTTGAACTCTGGGCCTGGGCACTGTCCCTCAGCAATTCAGCTCAAGGTGAGCGCTCTACCACTTGAGCTACAACGCCACTTATGATTTTCTGGTGGTTTATTGGAGATAAGAGTTTCGCAGACTTTCCTGCCTGGGTTGGCTTTGAACCGTGATCCTCAGATCTCAGCCTCCTGAGTAGCTAGGATTACAGGTGTGAACCTCTGGCACCTGGCTTGAAAAACTTCTTTAAAAGTGTGTGTGTGTGTGTATATATATATATATAAAATGTATATATGTATATATAAAATGTATATATATATAAAATGTATATGTAAATTTTATATATATATATAAAATGTATTTATAGGTGACACATGTTTACAAACAAGACCACACTAAAGCTACCAGCACAACTATGTTTATTGCAGCATTATTTGCCATAGCTAAGATATGGAACCAACCCAGATGCCCCTCAGTAGATGAATGGATCAAGAAAATGTGGTATATATACACAATGGAATTCTATGCCTCCATCAGAAAGAATGACATTGCCCCATTTGTTAGGAAATGGAAAAACTTGGAAAAAAAATTATATTAAGTGAAGTAAGCCAGGCCCAAAGAAACATAGGCCCCATGGTTTCCATTATTTGCAATATCTAGTATATGTATGAGTCAAGTGGAAAAGGTCAGATAATGTGATGTTAGGAAAATGAACCCTTAGATATGTATTTTAATGTTTTTTTTCTTTCATGTGTGTGTTTCTAACGCATTTATAAGATTATCTCTTTGTTGATTTGTATGTCCCTCCCCCATAGTATAACCCCTGCTTTCACTATATTTGATGTCAGTATAACTTGTGGAGGAGATGGGGAAAAACAAGTCTTTTAAGGATACAGGTGGACCTGTTGCAACAATGAGAAGTACAAGTTGTCATGTCCAAAACGAGCTTTACAACGTCGGTGCGGGGGAGGGGGGGAGGATTGGTGGGGGAGGGAGGCTGGGAAGGGATGTGAAGGGTAAACAAAGGAGGAGGCTGCAATGCTTGATAAGAAATGTACGCATTATCCTGCCCATGTAATTGTAACCCCTCTGTACAGTATGTTCACAAAAAAAAATAAAATAAAATGAAAAAATTGTGTATATATATATATAATGTATTTATATATATAGGTGATATATGTACATATGCATTACACATATACATGATATGAATGTAAAAGATAAACTGTTTCAGGAAACCAGTAGAAGCAGAAGGAGAAGGTGATGAGGGGTAAAAAGCATCAGAGTGCATTATATATAAAAGTAATATTACATAAAAGTAATACAATGAAATGCATTAAAACTATAAAGAATGGAGGAGGGATATAATAAAGAGTAATAGAGGGAGTGAATATGATCGAAAATGTCATTGGAAAAATCACACTTGAAACCCCCTCTGTAAGAGATATATGCTACCCAAATATTATTTTCCAATGCTTACTTTCCCATTTGAAATTTTAAAAATTTGTTCTTGACAATTCTTTATTTTAAAAATATATTTAAAAGCTTATATATCATGTGTGTTGTCTAAATCTTGACTATAATTTCCAATGCTAAGTTTCGTTACACATAATAAACCAATAAATGGACTTAGAATGAGCAAACAAGTGAAGTCTACAGGTGTTGTTTTAAAGGTCAGTTAAGAGCAAGGGATATATCTCTATGATAGAGCATGTCTAACACTGTAGCATAGCATCGTAGGAGGCCCTGGGTTCAATCCCTAGCAACACACACACACACACACACACACACACACACACACACACACACCCCAAGCATTGCAAGAAATCAGGTAAATTTACACTTCTCGGAATTTAACTGAACTGAAAATATCTACCATCCATCTCTTCTATCGTTTGCCTGAATTACCACCTCTTTCAGAGATGGATATTTAAGTTTATGGTGTGGGGTGCCACACTTAGATGTTGTTTGGATTTGTTCATATTATTCTCTTATGGCCACATTGGAATCATTATGTTCTTTCCCCACAGTAGATCATTTAAAATCCAGATGAAAAACAATAGATTCCTCGTCAACCACTATTTGGGAAACATACTTATTAAATGGGCAGCTTGGGCACAGTTTCCATCTATCCCATTTTTCTTTCCAGAAAGTATATTCTGAGCTGGTTTTAAAGTAAGTGAACCAGGTGTTGGTGGTTCACTCCTGGAATCCTCACTATTCAGGTGGCTCACAGTCTCAGGATTGTGGTTCTAAGATAGGTAGAAAGGATGGAGACTCTTATCTTCAATTAACTTCTGCAAAGCTGGAAGTAGAGCTGTGGCTCAAGTAGTAGTGTTGGCTTTGAGCAAAAAAGTTTAGGGACAGTGTCTAGACCCTGAGTTCAAGCCCCAGATTTTTAGCCAGATGCCAGTGACTCACACTCAGGAGGTTGAGATCCCAGAATCTAGGTTCAAAACTAACCCAGGCAATAAAGTCTGTGAAACCCTTATCTCCAATTAGCCACCAAGAAGTTGGAAGTGGAGCTATGACTCAATTGGCAGAGCACCAATCTAGCAAAAAAGCTGTGGAACAGTGCCCAAACCTTGAATTCAAATAATCCTTCTCGTCCATGACCAACGCATTATATTAATAAATTGCTTTGTTAAATGATACCTCCTTTGCCAACTATTTAAAAATAAGAAAAAAATTTAAATCCTAGTCCCGGTGATCAAAAAAAAATTGTCACAAATTGACATATTGAATTGAAAGCCCTTTGTGCAACTACCTAAAGTTGTACTACTTACAATTATATAAAATTGCATATCAATCCCCTTTATTTGTCAACAGCGTATAATAATTTATCACTGTAAAGAATTTCCAATACAAATTTTTATTATTAATAAGTTTTTTATTGTGAAAATACCATACAGAGGGATTACAATTACACGAACAAGGCAATGAGTACATTTCTTATCAAGCATTGTTGCCTCCTCCTTTGTTTCCCCTTACAATCCCTTCCCTCCCATCTCTCCCTCCTCCACCAAAGTTGTAAAGTTCATTTTTCGACATAACGTCTGTACATCTCATTGTTGCAATGGGTCCACCTGTATCCCTATTTAAACAATTGGTTTTTTCCCTTCCCCTCCCCCAAATTATACCAACATCAAATACAGTGAAAACAGGGATTATACCATAGGGGAGGGACATACAAAGCAACAAAGAAATCATCTTATAAATATGTTAGAAATAATAGTAAGAAAGGAAAACCATTTGAGTCCTTATCTTGGGGTTCATTTTGCCTAACATCAACTTATCTGACCATTTCTGCTGGTCTCAGACATATACTAGTTATTGCAAATAAGGGAAACCATGGGACCTATGTTTCTTTGGGCCTGGCTTACTTCACTTAATACGATTTTTTTCCCAAGACTTTCCATTTCCTAACAAATGGGGCAATGTCATACTTTCTGATGGAGACATAGAATTCCTTTGTGCCGATACAAAATTTTTAAAGTAGTTTACATAAAATACTTTTCTAGGACTTGGCCTTGTTATCTGTGTTTAGATATCAGAGCACACTGGCAATGTGAAAGCACTTTTCCTTAGGAAGTACAAGTAAACAGCAAGAATAATAACTCTATAAACAAAAAAATTCTTTACATAATCCTGCAAATAGAGACTACGCTGCCTTTAAACTGTTTCTCTTCCTAGCTTCTAGAATAACTTTAAAAATACTAGCCATCCTAATCTGTAGCTTTGTTGACGACTTTCTTTGTTATTTGCTAAATGTTAGGAAACGTGTTTCTGTCTGATTTGTGTCAACTAGGTTCTAGTCTAAGGAGGCCTTCCTCGGGTGGGAGGCACTTAACTGAACCAGGTGCTGCTGCCCTTCCTTGTACACTATCCCCAGCAAGGCCTTCCCTGACCCATCGTGGGTACATCCAGCCACTGCCTGCAGGCCAGCATTGTCTGCAGGTGTATGGACTGCAGCCCTAGGCAGGGCTGTCTCTGTCCTGAGCCCTTTTGTAGCCCAGATGGTTCCAATTTGAGGCCTACACTCAGTGCTGGAGCTGTATTGAGTTTCTTCCCTGAAACCAACAAAACCTGCTTCAGCATTTTGCTTGGATTAAAATATTTGTCCCCCTCCCCCCCCCTTTTTTTTTCTTCCACAGGGCAGGAGGAGGACTCCTGAAGCGTCCGAAGGAAGGAAATCATTACAGAGCCCTACAGAAGTAGGTCATGTGCTACAGCTGCTCATAGTTTAAGAGGAAGAAACATTGGAGCTCAAACCTGGAATATGACTCTTTCAAAATGTTTGTGACCAGCCCAAGAAAAACATCCTCCTGAGCCTTATCTAATAAGCATGATCTTTAATCGTCTCAGTGTGTGCTTGGGTTCCCTTAGCAGTTTACACCTACTTCCCAGGGCTCAGAGAGGCCGGGACAGAACACAGAGAGATATAATGAAAGGGATTTAATCGTTTGTGTTAAAGCTAATATGGTCCATTAGGAGCTGTCATTTTTATAAACAATGAAGATATGTTACCCTCTTCTCTGGTGTAAAGTCATTCCATGCAGGACCTGTAAACATTCAGTAATGATCCGTGGAACACGCATGAGTGACAATTAAAGCACCGCTTGGAAAGTCGGGTTCCCCTCACATATTTGGTTTCTTGCTAAATAAACTCATAAAGATCATACATGTGCAAGCATATGCTTGCATTATAAAAAATAACATGTGTGCATTTCATTAAGGAAATCAAAGAACAGCTATCTTCTAAGCGCTTTTGGTTTCTATAAGCTTGAGAAATATCAGAAGTGATTAGTTAAATTAGGAGCATAATTCCATTCTTTAGTTCTTACTGAGATGATAAAACAAGTAGTTTTTCATGGCAATTCATGCAGACATAAAATTTGTTGGTGGTGATGCCCTGAAAGGCACAATTCTAACCTTAAAAGCTGGAAGTTCCCAGAAAGCCTGCCACAAACATTGTGACACCATGATTCCAACATTTTTTTGAAATTTAGTGTTTTCTACTTTTCTACTTATTTTTTATTATCTCTAAGTAGGTGTACAAAGGGGTTTCAATTGAACATATCAATTTATGAGAACAAAGTATGAGAAAAATTTATGAGACTCAATGTCACCCCTTCCATTGTTCTCCCCCGAGAAATTTAGCTTTAATTGCAGGAGATCCCAGGTAGAGACAAGGCATTGGAAGTGGTTATGTTTTTGGAGACTTGCTGAACGTACTTGAGAAAATGAAATCTGATTCATGCCCTCTGACTTGGTGAATGGAATTTGTTCATTCCGTTTTTCCTTAAAGACAAATGATTCCGTTGCAGTTCTTAAAGGTGGGCTGATTTGATGAAAAATTCTTACAACTCCTTAATATTATTTCCTTCTATTTGTATCAGGCAAGGAGAGAGGACAGGGAGGATAAATAAATCTAGATTTAAATTATATTACTTATTTATATAAACTTGAAAGCTGCAGTGACAAGCGCTCTTTTTTTCTTTTCCTTCCTTCCTTCCTTCCTTCCTTCCTCTCTCTCTCTCTCTTTCTTTCTTTCCTTCTTTCTTTCTTTTTCTTTTTTTTTTTTGAGAAGTAGACTCAGACAGACCTTGGTATCAAAGAAGTCCAGGAATATAAAAACATTTTAAAGCAGATTACAAATCCCTCCTAACAAAGCAAATCAAATCACTGATCAATAAGGGAGCCAAGTTTAAATTGTTTCCTAGGGAAAAAAAGTGCTCAAAAACTTTTTTGGGTAATAGACAAGAGACCAAACCTTTTATTCTTTGGAGCAAGGCCCTTCTAGTAATATCTTTTCCTCTTCTCCAGAGAATCTCTCTTGGGATGAGATACCCGCCCCCCCCCCCCCCCAATTGTTGCTCTCTTCTGGCTGAACAGGGCCTTGCAGCTGGAAAGTGCTTGTAACACAGCTTCCAAAGAAAGGAGGAAAATTGGTCTTTAATCTAGTGCTTTGTCTAGTGCTTTGTATCATTTTAGCTACCAGTTCCTCATGGCATAACTGCAATCCCATTTATGAACAGTTCTTGTGAAACCAAACCGGGGAAGAGAGGCATGATGGCAGTAAAATCTACTTGGAGCCTAAAGAAAATCGTCAACAAAGAAGGTCCCCGTGTTCACGTCACCAAAGGCACAAAATTGCCCTGAGTAGATTGTAGCTTGCATCTTCCATGGAGACATGTGGGGGATATTGCTTATACCCCTCAGGATCATTCTCAACTCAGATTTCAGCTTCATCAGTGACTGAATTCCAACAGGGCATTTAAAAACAAGGGGAGACAGAAAAGAAAGAACACCAACATGCAAGTGGTGTTCAATTTATTCACATATGTTCCAAATGGCACAGAGATAAGTGAAAAGGGGCTGGTGCTTTTTCTTTTCTTTCTTTCTTTTATTTTTTTAAATGATTTCATTATCACCAGACAAGAATTGAAAGATCATCCAGATGTGATTGGAAAGATAGAAAAAAGATTAAAATAACAATAATACGATGCCGGGTTCTCTGTCCCAATAAACAACCAAGGCCGACCAATGAATCTTTGAAGTTAGACTTATTTGCAAATCATTTTATTTCAAAAGGAAGGTTGTGATTATGTCAAAAAGTGAAAACTTTTAGAAACATTTGGCTTTGGCCTGGATCTCTCTCCCTCCATGGACACTAGAGAAGAGAGAGAGGGCTGTAATTCTAGCAGCCTGGTGGGCAAGAGGATGAAGGGAGGCTGTGATTACTCAGATCCCACAAGCTGAGCAGAAGCTTGGCTAGTGACTACCCACACAACCGTGTCACACCACAAGCTCATGTGGAGGGTATGGATTGTTCCTATACCAAGAGTTGGTGCTTGGGTCACAGATCTATCCCTTCTCTAAGTTGGCCCACATGGATGTGACACACTCAATATTGTTGCAAAGTGACCAGCCACTCCTGATTGAACAAAGCTCTTTTCCTGGAGATGGGAAGGACCTCAAGAAGTGAACATGATAGGCTCTGGTGGCTCATGCCTGTAATCTTAACTCAGGAAGCTGAGATCTAAGGATCACAGTTTGAAGTCAGCCAAGGCAGAAAAGTCCATGAGCCTCATATCTCCAGTTAACCAGCATAAAGCTAGAAGTAGAGCTGTGCTTTCAGAGAAAAAGCTAAGGGATAGTGCCCAGGCTCAGACTTCAAGTACTGAGGGCGTGTGCATGCATGCATATACACACATACACACACACACACACACACACACACACACACACACACACACACACACACACACACACACCAAAAAAGAAGTGAACATACTATTCTCTTATGAGGAAATATTAGGGTTCACAGTCTTTTGGTGTGTGTGTGTGTGTGCGTGTGTGAGTGTGTTTATGTATGTATGTGTGTCTTCCTTTTTTAATTTAAATTTAATTTTCTTTAAGTAGTTGCACAGAGGGTTTTCAATTCCACATGCCAACTTATGGTCAATGTCATACCTTTCATCTTTCTTCCCCATCTATCCCAACCCCTCCTCCAGTAGATATTAGCTTTCTAAAAAGGAGAGGTTTCCAAAGTCTGCAAAGTCTTTCTTGTTTCTGCTCAGAGTTATGATCTCCTAATTGCTCTCTAAACATTGTCCCATTGCTAGGTAGTGATGAGGAATGTGAAAAATCACTGACCCAGTTAATATGCTCAAGAAAAGCATGTGAAGGTGAAGTGTTATCCCAGGACTCAAAACCTGGTTTGGGATACTTTTGCCATACTTTCGCAAGTATTGCTTGGGTTTCCTGTGCCACGGAGTGATTGGAGCTCCTCACCAAGTTAGTAGTCTGTAGAGCAGTCCTGCTGTCATGTATGTCCCTTACAACACCTCTCCATCCTCTCTCCAGGACCGCTTGCTGCCACACTGACCTTTAACTCTGCTAGGATTAGACTTCCCACCCAAGTGCTACCTTCAGGGCTGATCGCATACATTTATTGTTGGACTGCTGATTATTTTGGTTGCTCAATCTTTCTATGTTAGGTATGACAAATACTAAAGGAAACATTCCTTTCACAGCTGAAAGTATTACCTAATTTTCCTTGTGACCCCAAGTCAAGACATTATTTTCTAATATTCCAGATAATCTCTCTCTTCATCAATTTTTACAAGACCACAATAAAAAAACAGTGTGGATAGCTTTTTGTTTGTTCATTTTCCTTTCCCCTTTTGATTATATTGAGGTTTGAACTCACAAGACCTTGGACTTGCTAGGCAAACCCTCTCCCATTTGAACTAAGACATCCAACCCACTTTGCTTTAGTTATTTTTCACTTAGAGTGTCCTGGCCAGCTTCAACCTTTGATCCTCCTACCTTTACCTCCTCAGTAGCAAGGATTACAGACCTGAGTCACCACACCCAGCTCATAGCTAAATGTTTTCGTTGAAATTTTTAAATGGATATAATTAGATTTTTAAAAGTCTAGCAACACCCATTTATCCTTGGGCTTATAAATCTTTAAATTTTACTATGGACACTTCCTATTGCCAACAATTGTTTGTCTAGACACTGTACAATGACTCCTATAAATGGAATGGAAGCAAGTCCAGTCTGTAGAGGTGTTTAATCCACTAAGGGCTGATCATGGGTCTAGTGCTGCAGCATAAACTTCTGCTTGCTCTAAGTCTCATCCATCATCTCCTGAGGCTCATCGAAGTGGCATTGAGGTTCTTTTTGCATGTGGCACAAATCATCTTGGGGCAAATTAATCTGCTTAATTCAAAACCCATTTACTGAGATGCCCCAGTATGTGCCACACACGTGACAGAAAGCTGCACACAGCATGTCAATTTGGAATGTGGTTGTGTGCAGCTTTTCTTGCTCACATCACTAATTGAAAACAGAGGCAGTGTGTCCCACTTATGCACCCAGGGTGCTGTTTGCCTTCATAGTTCCACTGTGTATGCAAAAGGCTAGATTACTGCTAATTTGGAGAACACACTACATTTGCTAGTAAAGTAATAGAAATTAAAAAGGTGAGTGGTTGGGTTTTGCTTTGGTCTGTGTATCATAATGGCTTCGTTTCTTCTACATTAATATGCTTTGAGATTTTTGAGAGCAGAAGCTGCACACATGACAGTGGCTTAGGAAACTGATTTAAAGCAATCTCTCTGAGAACTTAAATAATGTGACAGTCACCACAATGTAAAAATGCAGTGGAATCACAAGGGCCTGTGGTCCATTCTAGAAATTCTACCAATTTTTCAAGCATCTCCTACTTCTATTAATTACCTTTGTGGAATTACCTACCCACTTTTCCACTAGTTCTGCACAGATAAATCTATATTTCACTCTCCTCGCCTTCTTTTTGCACATGGCTCTCTCATTCTGGCTTTTTTTTTGGGGGGGGGATGTCATTCTATCACTCTGAAGTCTCATCCACCTCTTCCCAAAGTGACATACTAAAATTTTCTTCTAAGTTAGAATTTTAACAAAGACTGGTAAGCATTGATTAAACAAATAATTCTTTTTCTTTATTCTCACTTTCCTCCTTCCTTTCCTCCTTCCTTGCTTCCTCCCCTTTTTCTCCCTCCCTCCCCCTCTCTCTTTCTTTTTTCTCTCTTTCTTTTTTTCTTTCTTGGTGCCAGTACAGTGGCTTGAAGTGAGGGTCTCACATTCTTGCTTGGCTCTTTTGCTCAAAGCTTGAGCCACAGTTCCACTTCTAAACAAAAATTCTTGTATTGAATCAAACTTGTGGCCCCTTTATCTAATGACTGGCTATGTCATTATCAATTTCAGTATGTTTTTAAAATCTCTCTTAATTAACTGTAAGGTAAAGATGGTCCCTTCACTTTCTGATGCCCTTTTGGTTTTTCATACCCAGTTTTTGTTATATATTCACATGCTTCCAGAGATCATGAGTATCAGTCTCATGGAATCTCTACTAAATCTTACTATGCTTTCAAATTTATGGTAGTTTTTACTTTTGTGTTTTTTGTGTTTTGGTTTCTTTGTGTGCCAGTACTAGGGCTTGAACCCGAGGACCTGGGTGCTGTCCCTTAGCCTTTTCCTCTCAAGTCTAGCGCTCTATCACTTGAGCCTACCCTCCACTTTTGGATTTTTGCTAAGTAATTGGAGACAGAAATCTCATGGACTTTCCTACCCAGGTTGACTTTGAAACTTGATCCTTACAGCTCAGTCTCCTGGAGTAAACTAAAATTATAAATGTGAATTATCAGTGCCGGCTTCAGGTACATTTTAACTCAGACAAAATTTCCATGACTTCAGTAAGAAATACCTGGAAAAGGAAGATAGGAGATCATGTTCTAAAATCTATCTCTGGGCTAGTTCAACACATTTGATAAGAAAACCTAAAAAGTGTTAGTGGAAAAAAAGAGTATTTTATATGAAAAGTTTGTTCATTTCTAATCTTATGTATGTTTTTGAAATGGATAACAAAATAACTTATCATCCAATAAGGTAGTCTCTGATTAACTGAAATGCTGTGTGCATGACAGAGAGCAAAGAAAGAGAGGGGGATTATTCAACCAAATAAGTGATGACTGAAGATATCAGCAGGTCATTTTATGTTTAGAAGTATGGGTAGGATTTTTTAAAATTTCATTTTTATATTTAAAACGCTCTGTCTTCGGAAGTGGTCTATCATACCGAAAAGCAAATTAGAAATTTAAAAACATCACCATTTGTCTTACAGTCAAAGGAACTTACTTTATTCATGAAATAAAGGACCTTTGCATGCCTATAGAAGAGATCAGAAGGCAAATTACAGTATCACCAGAAGGACAAGATGGAGCAATATTCTCCCCACAGTATCCTTGGGAAACTCATGATTTTGATATGTGAAACTGCATCCAGATGTACAAACGTTCAGTGAACAGAGTAAAGGAGTCTAGACACTAGCTCCAGTGTGTCACTGGGGAAGAAAGTAACATAAAAATCCTGAAAGACCCAACGGTGGGCTTTTATTAATCCACTAAGAGATTTCTGTGGATGATTACAACAGACTTCTGCCCATTGCAATAGTACAACAAATGCACTTTCACAGAGAGACCTAGAAAAATTTCCCATTAGCTGGTAACATACTCGGCTCTTTTTGTATACCTGATGCTATTTATCTAACGAATAGCTTATATTTGCATGCAAATATATACATATTCAAATATATTTACTATGAACATCTAAATGATCCAAATTGTGCCTTTAAAAAGCATGCATAGATAAAAAGTAACAGTAGTGACTGCCTAGTATGTCACCTGAATTAAATACAAATTTACACACCCAAATAACCAAAATGAGGAAAGTGATAGATTAATGTATTGATGCATAATCACTATCTAGGATGCAGAATTTATAAGAAGGCTGATTTTGAGACAGTTACTTGAAATTAAAGCTGTGCTGGTGACCAAAAAATGAAAGAGAGGGGAGAGAGAGAGAGAGAGAGAGAGAGAGAGAGACAGACAGACAGAGAGACAGAGAGACAGAGACAGAGACAGAGAGACAGAGAGACAGAGGAGAGGAGAGAAGAAGGAGGGAGGAAGGGAGGGAGGGAGAGAGAGAGAAAGAGAGAGAGAGAGGGAAATCCGTTGGGTATAACACCAATTATTTGCTTTTTTCCAGTAAGAATAGCTCTTAAATATCTATGTGGCTATTTATATCTGATTACATTCAGGAGTGATATCAAATATGTATTGCTTGGCAGAAGTATCAGAATTTGATTTGCAACTTATGCTTTTCAGTTAGTTTTCCTTAAACCCGCTTAAAAATTAATATCCATAAGACTCTAATGTAAGAAATGTGTTCCTATTTTCTTCATAATTAATAAAACTAAATAACTAGTTCCAGCCACACAGTTTTGAAATCAGTTTTCCTAGCTACTGTCCCCATCTGAGTCATGATTAAATTATAAGTATATTCCATGATGGTCAGTTATAGCCAAGTATTCAAATGACCCAAACTATGCTTGTATATGCTTTGTTCTCCAAAAGCCCTGTACCTCTGGACCAGACTAAAGGTAAGAGATGTTTGTATCACCAGATGCTGTTCCTTGCCTGTTAGAAGCAGAGGAGGATCCGCCAGCTGTCGGGGCTCCTGTCCAGCTATTTTTCTGGCTGCCTATACTTCCTCTTTGATCAGTTTGAGGTTCCTGGGAGACTGGTCATACTGGAAGCCCTCATAGAATTCCATCATTCATTTCTTTCCTTGATTCTAGTACAGAGTAAGTTCTGGATACCCCAGAATAATCGTGTGTGTGTGTGTGTGTGTGCGCGCGCGCGCGCGCTTGCAGTGAGCTTTATTGGTGATGAGGCCCTCCCCTTGGGGGAGGGGGTATCCAGGATGGAAACAGTGAGGAGGGGGGCTTTTCCGTGTGTTGGAGGACTGGTTGGGGAGGGGGTCCAGCAGTGAGGGCGTCTTGTGGGGGACTCTTACTCCTTGGAGGCCATGTGGACCATCAGATCAACCACGCAGTTGCTGTAACTGTATTCCTGGTTGTACCAGGAGATGAGCCCACGTGGAACGTGGAAGAGTGGGAGTCGCTGCTGAAGTCGCAGGAGACCACTTGGTCCTCGCGTACCCCATGATGCCCTTGGGGTGCCACCGGACGCCTGCTTCACCACCTTCTTGATGTGGTCGTATTTAGCGGCCTTCTCCAGGCTACAGGTGAAGTCCACCAGGACACGTTGGTCGTGGGCACTTGGAAGGCCAGGCCGGTCAGCTCGCCGTTGAGCTCAGAGATGATCTTGCCCATGGTCTTGGTGGCGTCCGTGGATGCGAGGATGAGGTTCTGGGCCTTGCCGTGTGCGCCATGCCAAAGCTCACCAGACGGGCCATCCACGGTCTTCTGCATGGAGGGATGGCCTCATGAGGCCCTCACCGATGCCCAAGTTGTCGTGGCTGACCTTGGCTAGCGGCGCCAGGCAGTTGGTGGTGCAGGACACGTAGCTGGTGATCCTGGGCGAGTTGTCATATTTCTCGTGGTTCTATCCCCCTTCATGAACATTGGGGAGTTGGCCGACTGGGCGGAGATGATGATGCGCTTGGCGCAGCCCTTCAGCGGTGCCCAGGCCTTCTCCACGGTAGTGAAGACACCCGTGGATTCCACCCCATCCTCAGCCCCCGCACTGCCCCATTTGATGTTGGCGGGATCTCACTCCTGGAACATGGCTGATGACCAGCTTGCGGTTCTCAGCCTTGACCGTGCCATTGAACTTGCTGTGGAATCGTACGGGAACATGTACACCATGTAGTTCAGGTGGATCAATGGGTCACTGATGGTGCACAATGATCACCTTATTGGAGTTGAAGGCAGCCCTGGTGACCAGGTGCCTGATGCGGCCAATTCCGTTCACTCCAATCTTTACCTTGGTGACTCAGGAACAGGGGCTGCAGGAAAGCATGCGACAGGCAAAGAGCTGGGAGAAGCAGAGAGCCTTTATATTTATTAATTTATGTGCATTTAGTTATTTATTTTATTTTGCAACCATCAGTGATGGATTTCCTTTTCTGGTATAGAAGTTGCACAAATCACACCAATCATCTGTGGGACTAACTGTAGGAAACAAGACAAAAGGCCCATGCCTGTAGATCCCAGCTACTCAGGAGGCTGAGATCTGAGAATCGAGGTTCAAAGCCAGCACAGGCAGAAAAGTTTGTGAGATTCTTATTTCCAGTTAACTACCCCAAAGCCAGAAGTAAAGCATAGCTCAAATGGTAGAAGATCAGCCTTGAACATAAACGCTAAGGGACAGAGTCCAGGCCTTCAGTTCAAGCCCTAGTACTGGCACACAGGCACAAAATTATTTCTGGATCCACGGACTTTTGTCTTTCACTTCCCCCACTTTCCTTGGACATTCTGAGAATTCCACAGAGTCTGCTTGGTTGGTACAACAGCCTATCCTCCAGCCTCCTTCTACAGGTGAGATGAACCAGAGGAGACTTAGAGTAGTTCTCAGTTGCCCTTTTCCTTTCTCCTGTTTCCATCGCTCCAGCTCCTCCTTCCAACAACACCAGGTTCCATGCTGGGTCCAGTCCCACTGAGACTCTTCTCCCCATTAGCATCCAGTGATCTGAGCTACAGATCAATGCATGTGTGTGCTGATAAAGGGACCAGGGCTACCTTCCGAAACTACAAATGGTACCTAAAGATACTTAGCAAAGTAAAGCCTGGATTGTCTAGTTGACAAATTGGTTTCCTTTCCCAACCCTTTGTCATCATGAGTACAAAATCCAAAACAGGAAGACTCAGATTGTTCCAAGATAAGCCAGCAGTGAGCATATATTTTCCCCAGAGATTCCCTTTGCTTGAAATGACTTAGTGATAGAAGCTAAATATCTGGTCATCCTTCCCTCATGTGCTGAAAGTTGCTTCATTAAAACATCTTCATGCTAGGCACTAGTGGCTCACTCCTGTAATCCTAGCTACTCAGGAGGCTGAGATCTGAGGATCATGGTTTGAAGCCAGCTTGGGCAGGAAAGTCCCTGTGAGATTCTTATCTCCAATTAACCATTCAAAAACTGGAAGTGGTGCTGTGCCTCAAGTGACAGAGCTCTAGCCTTGAACACAGAGAAGTCATGGACAGCACCCAGGCCCTGAGTTCAAGCCCCAAAACCAACAAAACAAAAAACAAAGAAATCTTTGTGGTGCAAAAGTTGTTTTGACAGTAATGTTCTATGCTCTATAAAAAGTGGGCTGCATCTGTCAGATGCTGGTGACCTGTAATCCCAGTTATTTAGGAGGCTGAGATCTGAGAATCATGGTTCAAAACCAGCCTGGCCAATAAAGTTCATGAAGCTCTTGTCTCCACTTAACCGCCAGAAGTGGAGCTTTGGCTTAAGAGGTAGAGCACTCACTTGGAGCCAAAAAAAAAAAAAAAAAAAACAACTTAGTTCCCAGGCCCTGACTTAAAGCTCTAAGGCTCACACACACACACACACACACACACACACACACAAAGTGTGCTACTTTTAATAGATATCCAGGATTATGTTCACTGTCCTCTAGATTCATGTAAGATGTGGAACTAGTCACCTTCTGCCAATTGGCAAAATGTAGGTACTAGTTTATGAAACCAATGCCATGTAGGAAGACAATAATTGTATTCGAAAGAAAGTAACAAGACTAAGCTATCTGGGGTGGGACTGAAAGGAATCCTGTGGAGTCCTCTCCACAGGTAGTTTTTATAACATGGGGCTCCTCCCATATCTCCTCCCATGGGAATTGCACAGATTGCTTGATGGTGTGTGTATGCACCACTCTAGCTCTTTTTATTGGCTGAGTGGGCAACCAGGGAATTATGGGAAGAATAAGTGTTTGGGATTATGGGAACCATTATGTGATGAGGAACGGGGAATACGAATTGTCATGAAGGGCCACGTGTTCTCTGCCACGTTATATCTACCACTTTTATCCCTATCTGCCTAACCGTGTCCTTTTCTCTCTCAGAGCTACAACCGTTTCCCACTTCCCATGATTCAACAGACGATTTTTCAGCTTTGCAATGGTATATTTGCAATATGCATTCAGTAGAAACTGAATGCTGCATTTTGATCTTTTCCTAGGCTAGCCAAACTTAGCATAATAAATACTCTTGTGTTTCTAGGACAGCAGCCTCAGTGATGTGGAATTCCCCATCAGTCTCATGATTAGCAGGGAAAACAGTGGACTGAGTACACTGAGCTGCCACAGTTTTTGGATATGCTCATTCAATTAATTTAGTGAGATATTTAATACTTTGTTATAAAATAGACTTGATGTTAGACAACACTGCTCAGTATATCCTAATGTAAGTGTTCTGAGCATCTTTAAAGTAGGCTAAGCTAAACTAGGGTGTATGGTAGTTTAGACACATTGTGCTCATTCTCAACTTACAGTATTTTCAACTTACAATGAGTTCATCAAGCCATATAGTCATCAAAAATCATATAGCTAGGAGAGACTGCATTTACCAATCGACTAACAAATGTGAGGCTCCAAAGTAAAACTAACTTTTGAGTTGAGCTATTGGAGTTCGGGATAAACATGTGCTCCATAGAGTTCAGAAAAAGCATGAATAGATAAAAATTGAGAGTCACTCGGTGCAGAGGTACATGCCTACAGTCCCAGAAATTTTGAAGGCTGGTGCAGAATTATTGAGCCTAGAAGTTCAAGACCAGCCTGGGCAATAGTGAGATCTGGGAGTGGGTGGGGAGAAAGAGAGAGAGTTATAAAGTTATAAGAGAGTTATGGTTAAAGCTTATAAAAGAACAGTGTTTCACATTGTTGAAAGGCTGTTGGTGTAAGTCTAGAAAAAAATAGTGAGACGTGAGAAGTGAACTCAAAGTAAGAAGAGCAAAGGCCTCCGGGCTGAGAAAGGACCTAGTAGTGGCAGAGGAGGCTTTGTATGCATTGAATGACCAGCTTTGTTGGGAAACAGGATGTAAGGGTTTGAACTTAACCTGCTCTGCTCAATCAATTCTCTATGTAGTGGCCAAATACTTTTCTAAAAAGCTCAAATACAATCATGTCCCTTCTCCAGGTAGAATGGTTCAGTAGCTTCTTATTGTTCTAAAAATTCCAAATCTGTAATATGATATGTACAGAGATCTACCTGTAAGATTGGTTCGTACAAGTTGAGTGCTGGTGGCTCACTCCTGTAATCCTAGCTACTCAGGAGACTGAGATCAGAAGAGCATGATTCAAAGTCAAACTAGGCAATTAAGTCCTCAAGACATCCTCTTCAATTAACCATCAAAATGCTGGCTGGAGGCATGGCTCAAGTGGTATAGCACCAACCATGACCTTTTTTCTTTTTTTTTTTTTATACTACTCTTTCTTCTTGTGTTCCATTGAATCCTTTTGCAGTAAAATATTTTAATTTCCTTCTCACTACCTTTTTATACAGTCTATGTATGTATTCTTTATGTTTTCTGTAAGAATAGTATTTAATGGATTAATGTTAGAATACTGTGAATTTATCACAGGATAATTTCAAAAATACACAAGGGAGTTCTTGTAGCAGCACCATCTTCATGCACTTGTAATTACTGATATCACAAAATGTCTCTTTTTGTGCTCCAAAATGTAAGATAACAATTAGATACATGAATTTCTTATGCTGTGTTGAAAACAAAAAGTAGAGTTATAAATCAAAGGTACAACAATAGTACCTTCTAAACTAATAATTTGTGTATATGTATGTGCCAGTGCTGGGGCTTGAACTCAGAGCCTAGACACTGTCCTTGAGCTTTTTTGTCCAAGGCTGGTGCTCTTACCACTTGAGCCATAGTTCCACTTCAGACTTTTTGTTGGTTATTGGAAATAAGAGTCTCATGAACTTTCCTGGCTTTGAACTGGGATCCTCTCAGCCCATCTGAGTAGCTAGGATTCTGTAATCCATGAGCAACCAGCTCAGGCCTCTGTCACTTTGAAGGATACTTTTTCTGGATATAGGGTTCTTGAACTACAGTGTTTTCTCTGTGTTTAAGTGTAGCTGCGCACTACATTCTAGCTTTCGATGTTTCTGATGAGGAATTTGTTAGTAAATTTATGAAGGAGTCTTGTATGTGACAGATGGCCTCTTTCACTGCTTTTAAGTTTCTTCCATTTGATTATGTGTCTTGGTGTGAGTTTCATTGATTCCACTGCACTTGAAGTTACTGAGCTTCTTTGATATTTAAGTGGTCATGTATGACTTAACAATGGTATATATTCTGAGAGAGAAGCTGAGTTCATAGTGATGAGCTTTGAAAATGGAGGAAGAGATTATAATTGGGGAATGTAAGTAGCCTTTAGAAGCTATAAAAGACCAGACAGATTTCTCCAAGGCATCTCCAGAAGGAATACAGCTTTTCCAACCCTTTAATTTAGCCTCATGAGACTCATTTCAGATATTTGACCTCCTTCTCTGGAAGGTCATCGCCAGCCATCTGCAGCTAGGGACCACTCACCCTCTCAGGTAGTGTATCAGCAACAGCCAGCAAGCACAGGAAGGAAACGTAAATATTCTAAGGGAGTAGGTCTCCTGTGTTGGGGATCTGTTCAGAAGATTACTTCATCACTTGGCTGGAGATTCACCAGGCAAGCTCTACTCTTTATCCTCTCCCCTCTCATCTCTACAGGAACTCTTTCCTGAAGAATTAAATAATAATAATAAATCAGCATGGGTAACTGGGACAGAACTGATTTGCCATGGTCATCGGGTGTTTTCAAAATTTATCTTATAAAAAGTAAATAAAACTGATATTGGTTTTCCTTCCTGAGACAACGTGTTAGAAAGATGAACTAAGTCTAAAAAAGCAAAATAGTGTAGTTTTCACTCATGTGGAATTTAGACCTAAATTAATAACAGTAATAGTTATAACAATAATTATGATGATGGGACATGAAAGAAAAAGAGGTATGTATGGCAGAGAGAAACAGTTAGGGGAGAGGGAAAGCCAAGGGTATTGGGGTAACATGATCAAAGTATATTATATATGTATGTGAATTTATGTGTGTATGTATACATATGCATATACATATGTATATGTGTATACATATAAATGCATGTGTGTATATATGTGTATACATAAAATAAAAGTATATACATACATATATGCATGTGTGTATATACACATACATATTACATGTTTATCTACATGTATATATTTTTTAATTATGTTAGGTGTTTTCCTCATTGTGTGACCATCACAAAGCATATTTAGACACATCTAGATGAGAACCCTACACATTTAAGCCCTGTGCTATGACCTATTGTTCCTAGGTTACAATGGTGGTTAATTGGAGATAAGAATCTCACAGATTTTTCCTGCCTCGGCTGGCTTTGAACTGAGATACCCAGATTTCAGCCTCTTGAGTAGCTAGGAATACAGGCATGGATCACCAGCACCCACCTGGCGCCTAAAATTTCTTTTGGGTTTCTTTTATTTTTCTTATCCATTTTTTTTTGTTTTTACTAGCCATAAAGCTGGACTTGGGGGGCTGGGAAGGTGGCTCAGTGGTAGAGCGCTTGCCTTGCATGCCTGAGCCCCTGGGTTCGATTCCTCGGCACCACATAAGCAAAAAGAAAAAAGCCGGAAGTGGCGCTGTGGCTCAAGTGGTAGAGCGCTAGCCTTGAGCTGAAGAGCTGAGGGACAGCGCCCAGGCCCAGAGTTCAGGCCCCACGACCGGACCCAAAAAAAAGAGCTGGACTTGGGTACTGTTCCTGAACTTTTTGCTCAAGGCTAGCATTCTACCTCTTTGAGCCCCAGCTCCGCTTTGAGATTCTCAGATCTCAACCTCCTGAATAGCCAGGATTATAAGCATGAACCACCAATGACTGGCAATCCATACATTTTGACTTTCTTCTATTTCTGTCTTTAGTGCATGGCACTAAACTGAGTAGACAATTGTAATACAAGTATGCATCTAAACTTAGCTAAATATAGGGTACAGTAGCTAGGCACCAGTGGCTCATGCCTATAATCCTAGCTACTCAGGAGGCTAAGATCTGAAGATCCCAATTTAAAAGTGAGCCTGGGCAGTAAAGTCTGTGGGACTCTTATCTCCAATTAAATACCAAGACTTAAAAATCCAGAGCGGAGCTGTGGCTCAAAGTTGTAGAATGCTAGCTTTGAGCAAAAAAGCACTCAGCCCTGGGTCAGCACCCAGGCCCTGAGTTACCAGGTCCAGCACAGATAAAGCATAAAAACACAAGGTCACAGGTAGTTTTCAGCTTCATTGTCATCTTACTGGGTGGCTGTTTTAAGGTCCATCTTTGACCAAAGCATTGTTACATAGCACATTACTATAGTCATAGTTTTTGTCAGATTTGGGGAGCCTGAGGTCTTTAAGTCTTTTAATAATCTCTCTGCTTTGTTTTCTTTCTCGATTCTATCTGGAACTCTTGTACATATGCTCCTCTGCTCAATAATATTTTCTTTTCTTTTTTTTTTTTAAATTTTATTTTATTTTATTTGAGAACATACTGTACAGAGGGGTTACAATTACATGGGCAGGATAATGCATACATTTCTTACCAAGCATTGCAGCCTCCTCCTTTGTCAATAATATTTTCTTAAGTGCTTGATAATTTACCCTTCCTCAGGTTTCCTTGTTCTTTCGGTCTGTGAAAATCATTTCAATTGTTCTGTCTTCAAGTTCACTAATTTTTTTCTTCTGTCTGCTCAAATCTGCCTTTCAATATCTTCAGTTGAATTTTACCTTTCAGTTATTTTACTTTACAGTTCTAGAATTCTTTTCCCCTCGCTCTTCCTTTCCTCATTCCTTCCTTCCTTTCTTCTTCTTCTTTTTTTTTTTTTTGGTCAGCCATGAGGCTTGAACTCAGGGACTGGGCACTATCTCTGAGCTCTTTCACTCAAGGCTAGCACTCTACTACTTAGAGCCACAGCTCCATGTCTGGTTTTCTGGTGGTTAATTGGAGATAAGAATCTCACAGATTTTTTTTTCCTGCCTTGGTTGGCTTTAAACTACAATACCCAGATCTCAGCCTTACAGGCATGAATCACTAGCACCTGGCCCCTAAAATTTCTTTTGGGTTTCTTTTATTTTTCCTTATCCATGATTGTTTTTGTTTTTGCCAGCCATAGAGCTGGAACTCAGGACTTGGGTGCTATTCCTGAGCTTTTTGCCCAAGGCTAGCACTCTACCACTTTGAGCCACAGCTCTGCTTTGAGATTCTCAGATCTCAGTCTCTTGAGTAGCCAGGATTATAGGCATGAACCAATGCCTGGCAATCCATACATTTTGACCTTCTTCTATTTCTGCCATTAGTTTTCTGGGCATCTTTAAGTAGTTGTTTTGACATCTTTGCCTAGCAAGTCTACCATGTGGTCTTTTTCAGTGATGTTTGTTGGCTTATTTCCTCCTTCATTGGACCATATTTTCCTATTTCTTTGTGCTATTTGTTGGTAGCAGTGGTAAAACTGGACATATGTATCTAACAACTCTGGAAATCAGATTCTCCCCAGTTTTCCAAGATTGGTTAAGTTTTTGTTTGATTGTTATAGGTTGTGTTTCTGTCAAGGTTTAGCTGGAGGTATAAATGTAGCTTGCTCTCAGGTCTTTTCAAAGCCCTGTGCTTTTTCCCAGGTGGGTACTATGACTTTCTAAATTTCTGATGATACGGTAATTTTTTAATGTTCTAAGCTTTAAATATTTGGCTCCCAAGCAGCAGGAAAAAGAGAGGAAAATGAAGGCCCTTTAAATCCACTGGAAGTTTTTTCACCTAGGGAGGAGGGAGTTTGAAGTGGTGGAAAGGGGGTTACGGCAATGTATGATTGCCTGTATGTCTGTGCCTCCACCATTAGAAGCAGCAATCAGAAATCAGAGCACAGATCCCAATTTTCTTTTTTGGAGCCAGGGTGCAGACCTTGGCTATGAACTGCTGTAAGCTGTTCCAGGAACATGTACCTGGCTGCCTGCCCTGGGACTGGGGGATGGATACTATTCTGAGATGAAATTGGTCAAAATTAACTACAGTTTACTGTCCAAGCAAGTTATATCAGGTGAAATATACCGTGTGGCTAATCTAAGTGAGGTGGAGCTGTCTACGCTTCCTTTTTCCCAGGCTCCTTTCCACTTACGGTGTGACTTTGCTAGTATCCTCTTCATGCACACAAACAGCCAATTTGTATATTACCCATCTAGTCTTCACCATTGGCTTCTCCTTCATAGCTCTTAGCTTTCATCACTGCTGTCCAGCTGCACAGCTGCCCCTTCTGTATCTTAGAAATCGTTTTCCCTGGTTGTGAGCTGAGCCCTTTATTTCATAAAGACTATTTCTCAGCCTCCTTGACACAAGGTGTGGTCATTAGTGAAGTATTAGGTAAAAGGATGTACTGTACCCAAAATCTATCAATGCAAGTTCTGGATAAAATTCTTTCTTTTATTTGGTCCGGTCATGGGGCCTGAACTCTGGGCCTGGGCTCTGTCCCTCAGCTCTTCAGCTCAAGGCTAGCGCTCTACCACTTGAGCCATAGCACCACTTCCGGCTTTTTTCTTATGTGGTGCTGAGGAATCGGACCCATGGCCTCATGCATGCAAGGCAAGTGCTCTACCACTGAGCCACCTTCCCAGCCCCTGGATAAAATTCTTAAAGAATGAAAATGTGGCTGTCTTCTTCCCTCTTCCCGAGGGAAACCTGAATGTGGAAGGAAGTCTTTGACCATTTGAGAAGGCAGATATGAATGACACTGGAGCTGAGCCACATACCAGCCCTGGGTAATTTGCCTATGGACATCTACATAAGTAAGAATAAACATCTATTATGCTACCGTCACCCTGCTTTTGGATTACCTGTAAATTCACACTATATGGATAGTACAACTAAATGTACCAGAATTTGGACTTAAAAGCACCTAGAATACACTGGATAGAAGTTACGTACAGGATAGACAACATGCTTGGTAAAAATCCTCTCTTATAATAGCCTGGGTGTCAAATCACACGCTGACCAAGTCTTACCCTAAAGCAAATTGAGAATTTTGATAGATATTGTTTGCTTCTTGTTTCTTTTTGCAAAGACCTGAAAGAGAGAGATGAACTCAGCCTAAAAATAGTCAGTTGGTAAACAGTGATGGAAGAGTATTTGTGCTGCAAAGGCCAGTACTTCCTTTCAGAGGCCTGAAGTATAGTTTGACCAAGATACTGTTCTACCTGAGTTCTGGAATGAGCCTTGGTAAGTAAAGCTAAAGGCTTAAAAGGAATGTTAAGCCACACAAAATGTCTTAGGCATTACTGTTTCTTAGTTGGGGGGGAGAGAATTTATTTGTTTTGTTTTTTCCATACTATACGAGAGAGTGGGGGAGGAGGGAGAAAGACAGCGAGGAAGGAGGGAGGAAAGAAGGAGGAAGGGAGGAGAGAAGGAAGAAGAAAGGAAGAGAGAAGAGGAAGAACAGGGGGAAAGGGGAAAACAAGACAATAAATGCCAGTCCCTTGTCAGACACTGGCTGAATATGTGCCTTATCCTCTTAAACCTATTGTTACAGAGTCTCTGGAATTGTCATTAAGATGAAAGAAGAACATAATAGGGTTAGACATTAAAAACCCCCAAAGCTTCAGACTGGAAACTTCTGGTACCTACCTGAAGTTTCTTGCCCCTTGGCACTGATCAGGAAGGAACAGCTGAGGCTTTGAGGAACTGTATTGCTAGAGAATATTTGGCCAGCCCAGTCCTAAGATCATTTAAGCCCTAAATCCACCCAAGGACTTGGAAATAGCCTGGCATTCGGAAATAGACATCGGTCCCCCTATCCCTGTGTCCTCCTCTTCTTCAGAGACTGTCATATACTTATTGGTTCTGATTCATCCTATTTTCTGATCGTCAGACAAACACATCCAATCCCTCAGTGTGGACACTACACAGGCCTCTAGCTGAACTCTCTGTAACTGTATTAATGTGATGGAATAACAATATACACAGACTCTGACATAGGCCTGTCTGATTCACAGTGATATTTCAGACTAGGGACATAGCATCTGGCCAGCAAGCACAAGACTCTAGGCTCAAACCTCATTAACATCAAGAAAAACATTCTATAATTCTTTTTCGGCTTAACAGTGGTGTGAAAATGCACCTATCTGACCATTCTTTTTTTTCACTTTCAATACAATATTCAACAAATTACGTGAGACCTTCATGAGGCCTTATTATAAAATGGGCTTTGTGTTAGGTGAGTTTGCCCAACTATGGGTTACAGTAACTGCAGAGGACATGTTCTGAGCATAGCTAAGGTAGATTAGGCTAAGCTATCCTGAAGGTTGAGAATATTTAATGCTGTTCCATTTACTGGATTTTCAGCTTGTAATGGGTTGATCAAGATGTATCCCTGTTGTAAGTCCAAGAATCCCTATACTTTAAAAACATTAGCACAGGGCCTTTGCTAATTCAAAGATGGGGAAACATTTCCCCTACTTCTTCTTTATTTAAAAATAAAAAGAAGAAGAAGAAATCTTGCTGGATGCCTGTAAGTCTAGCTGCTCATGAGATCAAGATCTAAGAATCCCAAGTGAAAGCCAGCCTGGTCAGACAAATCTATGAGATGCTTATCTCTATTCAACTAACAAAAAGCCAGAAGCGGAGGTGTGGATCACGTGATAAAGCTGGAGCCTTGAGCAAAAAAGCCAAGTAAGAGCCTGAGGCCTTGAGTTCAAACCCCAGTACAGCACACAAGATATAATTTAATAAAAAGTAGTATTACTCCTTTTTTCTCTGACACTTGGGATGAAATGGTCAGCTCCTGTTATAAATCAACCTGGCAGAGGAGTGTGGAGCAAAGGGAGCTCAATGGAAATGTAAAACGCACAGGAAAAGGCATGGAGATTTCGTGTCAATAATTAGCCCTCCGTTGAGTTTACAAGTGGGTTCACACCATGTACAAGGTTGAACCCAAGAATATGTTAGAAAGCATCTTCTCCAAGGCATACTAGGACAAAGCCGTGATAACAGATCAACAAATTCTGGCCAAGAGACCAGATATTCTGGTGTTTGACACACTTGATAAAACAGGGACATTCATTGATACTGCTTTCCTACTAAATGGAAATATCCCAGGAACATATGCAGAGGGATAAATAAGAAGGTGGTTTTGACAGAGGAATTGGAATGAAAGCAGAATGTGAGGGACAACAGAAAACCTAGTTGTCTTTTCTGTGTTTCTATAGAAGCTTCCAGCTCATTCAATGTGTATGAACCTCTACTTACTGACACAGGTTCTGTGTACACATAGGCACATCGTTTCCCCATTTTTTATAATAAAATTGTGCTTAACTTCTGTTTATTTTGAAGCTTATGAAAATAAAAGCATGATGAGAAAATTCAGTAGGGTTCATATTGTATATACTATGTGTTTTCTGTATTTAAAGAGATTTTTTTTTAATGCCACTTCTGGCCTGGGCATGGTAACTCATAGTTGTAATCCCAGCTATTTGAGACATAGAGGTAGGAAGATTTTAGTGTGAAGCAGTTAGCATGAGACCTTATCTGAAAGACAACTAAACAACAAAAGGACTTTAGTGTGGTTCAAGTGGTAGAGAACTTGTTTAGTAGATGGGAGACCCTGAGTTCAATCCATAATAACTTGATTTCCCCCCACCCCCACTCAAGCCCCAAATAATGGCACTGGTGCTGAAGGTCAAGGCTTAGTTTGGAAAAACAATATTAATTACAAACATTATTTTTTGTCCATCACGGGGTTTGAACTCTGGGCTTGAGCACTGTCCCTGCGCTCTTCAGCTCAAGGCGAGCGCTCTACCACTTGAGTCACAGTGCCACTTCTGGTGGTTTATTGGAAATAAGAGCCTCATGTACTTTCCTGCCCAGGCTGGCTTTGAACGGCGATCCTCAGATCTCAGCCTCCTGAGTAGGTAGGACTACAGTAGGTGTAAGCCACCGGCACCCGGCCACAAACATTTTTACCCCTACAGCAGTATTCCCAACTATCTGGGATAGTGGCCTGAAAACTATAACAGTATGTCCCTTAGAAGCTCCAACAGAGATGGGGACAGTTACAGTCATAATCACTGCAGTGGAAGATATTATATTTTTCAATGAGCACCCCCCACACCAAAAAAAAAATAAGTCTGGCTCAAATAAAACAAATGGTACATTTTTTCTCTTATACAAAAGTTAGAACTATATTATAAGCATATATGAAAATAGATACAGAATCTTATGCATACAAGTGCACATACATTGACTAAAGTATGATGTATGCAGGGGAGGATTGCAATGGTGTAAACACATTCAAACAACTAATGTATAGTTTAACAAAATGAATTCCAGGAAGCTGAAACATGTTGTTTGGAGTGTAAGGGGTAGGAGGTCAGTGAGATGGAGGGCAGATAAATGGAGAGAAGAAGAGTAGGCAAATTCAGTCATAATATTTAATGTACATGTGTGAAAATGGAACCAGGTAACTTGGGATGAACGGGTTTGAAAGAGAGGTGTACAATTGTGCACACACACATGCACACAATACATGTGTGTATAGTAAAATAACTTGAGTTCAAGTTACAGTACCAACACAAAAAAGTAAAATGATAAAATTAATAATTTTTGAAAATTTTATTGTCAGAGTTATGTACGGCAGGGTTACAGTTCCATACGTAAGGTAGTGAGTATATTTCTTGTTGAACTTGTTACCCCCTCTCTAATTTTTAATCCCTCTTTCTCTCCCCTTCAACCCTCCCCCCAAGTTGTACAGTTCATTTCCAACATATGTCTTGTGAGTATCGCTGTTGCATTGGTTCACCCTTCGTCCTTTATCTTACCATTTTGTTGTTCCCCTTCCCTTCCCTTCTCTAATTCAGCCCTAATTCAGATAAACATATATAATAACTAGGGTACCAAAAGCAAATACAGTGACAACAGGGGATAAATTATAGGAGGAAACACACACACACACACACACACACGAAACAAGAAATCACATAGTACATTAAAAACAACAACAACAAAGAAAAACCTCTTGTTTCCATGTCTTGGAATTCATTTCACTTAGCATCATCTTCTATGGTCATATGTACATAGCTATTGAGCTATTCTGCTCATCTGCTAAGATTATCTTAGACATATACTAATTGTTACAAATGAGGGAAACCATGGGAACTATGTTTCTTTGGGTCTGGCTTACTTCACTTAATATAATTTTTTCCAAGTCTTTCCATTTCCTTACAAATGGGGCAGTGTCACCTCTCTGATGGAACCATAGAATTCATGTGTGTGTGTGTGTGTGTGTGTGTGTGTGTGTGTGTGTGTGTGTACATACACCACATTTTGATTTGAGAAACCAACTAAGGCACAAAATTAATCTTTTTTAAATTAAAAAAGAAAACACCAAGTTTACAGATGCCAAGCTCGCCACAGGTTCCCAAAGCTCCCTCTGGCCTGCTAGTCAGTGAAGAATACAGAATAAAATGACTGAGATTGTCCAGTACCAGCACCCAGATTGTTTGCAACATTTGAGAAGCCCATTCCATAGTTGTCACTACATTCTTTTGCTTCTATGTAAGTAAATCAAGTAAAACCATGCATCTTGAGAATAATTATTCAAGAGTGGAAATTTATTGGATTAAAAAAAAAGCAGTCTGGAGATGAGTAATGCTTGAACACATTCCAGAACCTTCTGTCCAAAGCAAACCCAGACTGGTTTGCAAGGTGACAATGGCATTGGCAATGTGAATACTGCATACCTCCCAGTCAGAAGCTGACATCATTGTCTTCATCCTCCCAGGCCTGGCCTATTTGTCCTCACCCTGCCTGGGAACTGTCCCCAGCCCCCTGGGTGACCTCCCATTTGTACTCAGCTCTATCACAGCATAGAGGGGACCTAAACTGCAGCATAGCCTGTGAGCCTATTGTGTTGTTATACCAAAATAAGATAATAAAATAAAACTAAACAGAATACACATCTTGAGTCTGTGTTTCAAATCTTCAATAATGGGGAGAATAATAGTTGTCTGGAGTTAGAAAAAAGAGAATGGCCAACTCACCATGTACTGCAGAGGATCTCCATTCAACTGGTACTCAGCCCTGAAATGGCTTGTCAACCTGCTCTTGTGTATTTTTTTTCTGGTACTGGGCTTGAACTCAGGGCCTGGGCAATGTCCCTGAGACTCTTTGTGCTCAAGGCTAGCACTCTACCACATGAGTTACAGCACCACTTTCCCCTTTTTCTGAGCAGTTTATTGGAGATGCGAGTCTCATGGACTTTTCTGCCTGAACTGGCGATCCTTAGATCTCAGCCTCTTGAGTAGCTAGGATTACAGGTGTAAGTCACCAGCTCTGGGCTTGCTTTTGTATTTTGTATTTTGTTCTGGTATTGTGGCCTGAACTCAGAGTCTTGCACTACTACTTGGCTTTTTCCCTCAAGGATGGCACTCTACCATTAAAGCCATAGCTCTACTTCGGGCTCTTTGCTGGTTAATTGGAGATAAGAGTTTCCCAAATTTGACTGTCTGGGCTGGCTTCAAACCATGATCCTTAGATCTCAGCCTCCTGAGGAGCTAGGATTATAGGCATGAACCACTGGCACTAACACAAAGTATTCTTTTAAAGGAACCATAAGACTGACGGGCAATGGGTTTAGGGTCCACGTTCTTGAGGGCTGACTGCCTAATAATTGTTGCGTGTGTGTGTGTTTGGTCTGAGTCACGCAAAAGGTTTACAAACCCCAGTCTTCTTCCCTTACACCAAAGATTGTACTGAGCACCCAAAGCAGGCTGGGTTCTGAGCCCAGTGTTCACCCTATCAGCTGGGATAAACAGAACTCTGGGCGCTGGTGCTATGGGATTCAGGGCTGAAGCTCAGGTCAAGGCAGAGACAACCTTGTAAGCCTCAAGTTCAGTCTGTTGGTTGTACAAGACCCAAAGGGCTATAAACATGAGTTCTCCAGAGTTCACCTTTGTTGTATGATTGGGTAAATATTTTCTGGAAGTTGGCTTTTCAACTCTTCATTATCATTATCGTCACTGCTATTATTTTAGCATCTTTACATAGTCGTACAAAAGGGTTATAATTCAACACGTCAGTTTATACGTACAATGCATCTTGATCAATGTCACCTCTTTCGTCATTCTCCACCATCCTTCCCAATCCCACCTATCCCCTCAATTTTCCTAGTTTAATTTTCACATATGTACACTGAATATGATGACTGCATTCTTCCCACTTCTTCTGTTCATTGTCTACTCCCACTTTTGACCTCTTACCCCCCCTTCTCCCCCCTACCCCCCTGCCCTGCCACACACCTCAAGTACTAGCTTTCTGGTCCTCATTTTGTTAGACTGTAAGTTCGTTGTTTAAAGAAATGACACCATTGGAATTCTCCCCCAGAATATAACATACTTTAGTTAATATGCTTGTGTTCATATGTATATGACCTTGTGTATCTTTGTACATACATTTATAAATTAGATCTAAACTTCAACAAATGTGAGAAAACATGTATCCTTGTTTCTCTGGGCCTGTCTTATTTCACTCAATTTTTTTTTCAGGCCCATCCATTTCTTTGCAAGTTATACCATTCTTCCTGGTAGATGAATAAAATTTCACTATTGATATAGATATCATTTTTAAATTTTTATTGTCATTGTAGAGTTGATATACACAAGGTTACAGTTACATGAATTGGGTAATGAATAATGAAGACAATTCTTCTTAAACCATATCTCCCCTTCTGTCTCTCTCTCCTGATTTTTCCCATCCCCATCTACAAGATATCCAGTTCATTTTCCACATGGTGTCCAGTGAATACCTCTGTTGTATTTGTTCACCCTTGTTTCACCTTTTATGTTCCCCCCCAAATACAAACAAGATAAAAGGAAAAGAAAACCAAAACAGCAACAATGGCAACTAAAAAGTGTCCCATTTTCTTGATATAATAATTTTATATAACAGCTTGTATTTACATATTCATTTGGAAAAGGCAACATGAATACTTCTCTCTTTCCTTCATTCCTCTGTTCATTTTCTCCCTCTCTCCTTCCTTCCCTTCTTCTTTCACTCATTCACCTTTGCCTCTCTGTCTTGCTTCTGTCTTGCTCTGTGTCTCTCCCTGTCTCTCTTTCTTTACAAAAGTAGAAGAGAGTATGTGTCTTCAGATCTTCTCCCTGATACTCTACTATCCTGAGCCTTTACTCAGGCGAGGTGTCCTGAGTCCATTTCTCATGTAGGCATGTTGGAAGGGGCCTCAGTTTGTAGACATCCTTTCCTCTCTCCTCTCTTTTCCCTCCATTCTCCCCCTCTCCTCTGTGTCTAACTGGGAATCGGAGCAGTTGGCGATGAATTTGTGTTTTCCACTTTCTCTGTGCAGTCCTACATCATCAAAGTTAGACTAGAACCTGCTAAGAAATGCCCTGCCCTTCTCTCAGTCTGATAGCTAGGGTTTTCCACCATATTGTTTTTCCCTACTTGACAGAATGGTGTATTGTCTCTGTTTTGCACCTAAGACCTTGGAAATCTTACAACACAGTGCATACTGCAGTTCCTCTTTGTGAGTGTCCACATTCTATGTTTTAAACATATTCTTATATTCTTATTCATATTCAGCTTACTTAAGTGTCTAGCACTTGATTTCCAGCAAACATACACACACATACACCCACACAAACATGCACATACGACAGTCATATTCTTCCTTTGTTCAATTAGATCCTATTTCTCAACTAAACATACAAATAACAAGATCCAAACCCAAATACCTTTCAATTATTTTTCTTATCTGTGAATAAATTCAAGCTCTCTTACCATTCTTACACAAGGAGAACTTGGTCCATCAGCTAGCCTTTTTGGGGTTAGGTGGCATACCTTTGCTGTCTTCAAAGTACTTCATTGATATATTATTTGATGAATGATCTCTTGTTTAATTCTCACTGAAGTCCTTAGAGGCAGACAATAAGATTGTACGAGATTTGCCCAAAGTTGCAAAGAGATTGTGCAAGCAGGGCATCATGAAGAAGAAGGAAGGAGAGCCTGGAAAGTTATTTTCCTTTCTTTCCTACTTAATTCATAGGACAGAGGAGACTGCTTTTGTAAGATTTAAAAGAGTTGATGAGAGAGAGCTAGAAAACCACCTTTGTCCAGTCTTGACCTGAACTTGACCCCACGGGAAGAAGAGCAGCTCATAGAAGAGGATAAGCTTCAACCACAAAGGAACCCATAAGTCTCAGAGATAGAATATTTTTGGTGTTTAATTCTAGTATAAGAACTATCCTGTTTCCTCAGATACTGTTTTTTTTATTATCAAACCCAAGTTGTTTGTTGTTTCTTATTTTGATACTGTCTCAAACATGATAAAAATGATTGAATTGTGAATATTTTAGTCATGAACTTGGTTGGCTTTTTTGAAAATTCTTTTAAAATATAATATCTACTATAAAGTCAGATCTAATTTTTCACAAAACAAATTAGACCTAAGTTCTTCTATAAAAATAGATTTTTTTCCAGAGAAAATGGGAAATGGACAATTTCCCTAAGAAATTTCTATGAAGAAGTATTCTTTTCCATTTGAATAATGACAAGAGATTGGGCATTCCTGTAAGCTTTCTTTTTTGCTTTATTAATGAATTAGAATGCACAATTGATTTAAAATGAAATAAAATTCTCATAAGCATCATTCACATCTTTATTAGCAGTCACTTGTGCTTTGTAAAACTGGATTTCCATTTAAATAGTTTCATGTCAAAATGGGAGTTGACTATGGCTGGTAGGAGCCCAGCTGGGAGACAGCCTGACCAGGCACAAGCCTGCAGCCAGGGAAGCCAGTACAAGCAGCCCTGAAGGGTGCAGCCAAGTGGTGGCAGTGGCTGAGAGGCAAAGAAGGATGCTCAAGGCTGTGGCCAGCTGGCTCAGGGAGGGAGTGAAGCAGCCAGGTATCTCCTGAGATGTCATGCAGGACAGTAGATATCTTACATTAACTCCATATCCCTGCTGTTCAAGGGGCCTTCCTTGGGTATCCAAGCTATCATTGGATGGTCTCTCCCTGCATATTTTCTCAGGAGATCCTCTACGCAGTTGAGACAATAAATGCAATTTCCTCTTCCTTGTGTAGTTTGGAAATCCTTTCTCAGCTGGAAGGTAGGGGTTTGGGCTCAGCTGAGGACTCTGGGTAAAACGTCTTAAAGAATTTTTGCTTATGTGTTTCTAACGCATTTATAAGATTATTTCTTGGTTGCTTTGTATGTCCCTCCCCCACAGTGTAACCCCTGCTTTCACTATATTTGATGTCAGTATAACATGGGGAGGAGATGGGGACAAACAAGTCGTTTAAGGATTCAGGTGGACCTGTTGCAACAATGAGAAGTACAAAATGTCATGTCAAAACCAGCTTTACAATGTCGGAGGGGGGGGAGGGGGGATATGATTGGGTGGGGGGGAGGGGGGAGGCTGGGAAGGGAGGTGAAGGGTAAACAAAGGAGGAGGCTGCAATGCTTGGTAAGAAATGTATGCATTATCCTGCCCATGTAATTGTAACCCCTCTGTACAGTATGTTCTCAAATAAAATAAAATAAAATTTAAAAAAAAAAAAAAGAATTTTTGCTTAATGTCCATTAGCCACACTAAAAATATGAGAAGATAATGTCACCTGGTTAATTCTTTCCTCCCTAGTTCTAGTGCTGTTTTCAAGAAGTGACTGATTTTAGAATCACTAAATAATTGCTCATGTCACTCCCCCTCCCCCACCAATATTTGAATCACATGTGAAACCTGTTAGGTTGAGGCTTTGCTATCATCTACCTGGTTCTCTCATCTTTAAAAACTGAAAGAGGTACTTTAAACAATTACTTATTATCTCTAGGCCATAATTTTCTAAGAATCATTATAATCTTATCAACTTATGAAATAAGTTTTTAGCATAATTGGTGTTTCTTTGTCATACCCAGATAGGGAATTGGTCTTTGAATTCTTTCCTGTAGATTGTTGGACAGTTATTGGTTGAAACCATTTCTAAACTGAATTTAAGCAAAGTTAGGTGAGCCAAAGGCTCATGCCTGTTATCCTTGCTACTCAAGTGGCTGAGATCTGAAGATTGAGGTTTGAAGCCAACGCTACAGACAAATCCAAGTGAGTTTTTTTCCAATTAACCAGAAAGAATCCAGAAGTGAAAGTGTAGCTCAAATGGTAGTGCATTAGCCTTGAGCTAAAACATGAGTGAGTGCAAGGCCCTGAGTTCAAGCCACAATACTTGAAGAAATTTTTTTAAAAGCAAACCTGTATGGTTGGTTACAATGAGAGAACAGGAAGTCCTTCACTCTTACCTGATTCCAGTAGATATTAGTTGCCCTTGCTTGCTTATACAGATCACAGAAGGTCCTGCACTCAGTCATAGTGGACCGGATCATTCCTGGGGACAGGTGTGCTGTGGAAATTCCTTAGCATCCCTTGGCCCACCGCTGAGAAGTCATGCCAAATTTTCTTCTACAATTCTGTATTTTTTACGGTGAACAATAGTTGTACCCTCTCATCTCATGTGGAACTGTGTTCTGAATGAGCACATTCTTTTTATTTTTTTTTATCCATTCATCAGCAGTGGTTGGGGTTTAGGTATTTCCACAGAATTATCACAGCCTTGTTATATTGTAAATTTGCGTGGGAATTGAGTCTTGAATCCTATTTTCTTTTTCCTTCCCTGCCCTGATTTCTCTCTTAGGCTTTTGTTGCTACACACTTATCAAAGACAGCCTGAAGAACAAAGCATATAGGAGCAAGAGTCTCATCCATGGATACGTGGCCCTGCTTCAGAGAGATCGCTAAGTAAATATTAGCAAACAGAAATAGCAGTACATCTTTAGAAGACCAGGTGAAGCCCAGTGCTGGTAGCTCACAATTGCAAGCCAAACTACTTGGAGGCCAAGATCTGAGGATCACAGTACAGACCCAGCCTGGACTGCTTGAAGTCCAGAGTTCAAGCTCTGGTACCTACACACAAAAGACCAGCTGGGTTTCACTACAAAATACAAAGAGTTGGAGGGAGTAGGGAAATTAGAGAAGTGGAAGATGAACGGAGAAAAGAAGGATGGACAAACAGTACTTACATTCAATGCACATATTTGAAAATAGAACCAGGTAACTTGAAGACATGGGTGGGACTGGGAAAGATGGGGAGATTAATGAAAGTGTGACATTGATCAAGATGCATTCTATTCATGATCAGACGTGTTGAATTGAAACTTTTTGTACAACTACTTAAAATTTCAAAAGCTTTAAAACTAAAATAATTTTAATGCAGGGATTCTATTTTAAGATATCTATTCATATAGTTCACCACTTGAATAAATTAATTGCAAGTCATCTGTTTATCTGCATAAGTGCTGATACATGTTTTAATAAATATAATAGCCAATCCTGATTTTTAAAACTGTTCTGTCAATGGGTCACATGTCCTAAACATGATGAAACTATACTACACATGCATACATGCTCATGTTTGTACATACATACACACACATACACACACTTCTTCCAGTGTTGGCTTAATATGTTTTTCAGCAAGTCTTTGAAGAAAAGAGAAAAGTGTTTCTACTAATATCAATGACAAGTCTCAAGGGTCACCAATTTTATATCATCAATTGTATGTAATATTAATATTATGTGATGAAATAACACATCACCAATAATACTTAAAATTGCTCCAGAAGCACTAGTCAGAAGGAAGCCACCTAAAACAAAGGAGGGGGCAACAATTCTCAGTAGGAAATGTATTCATTACCTTACTCATGTAACTGTAACCCCTCTGTACAGTGTCTTTACTACATATATATATAGTTGAGAGGGGAAGTTGAACTGTGGCTCAATGTGATAGTGCTGGCCTTGAGCAAAAGAGCTCAGGGACAGCACCTAGGCCCTGAGTTCAAGTTCCATGACCAACAAAAGAATAAAAAGTTCTTTTTAAGTCCTAAGTAGGAAACATTTTCTGGTCATCAATGGTTCATGCCTGTAATCCTAGTTATTCAAGAGGCTGAGACTGCAGTTTGAAACCACCCCAGGCAGGAAAGCCTGTGAGACTAATTTCCAATTAACCACTAGAAAACTGGAGGTATGCTATGGTTCAAAGTGTTAAAGCACTAGCCTTGACTGAAAAAAACTAATGAACAGAGCCCAGGCCCTGAGTTAAGACCCCATGACTGACCAAAAAAAAAAAGAAGAAGAAGTTGGGAGGTAGGAGTAGAGATAAATGACTAAAAAACCCAATAAAACTGAGCAAAGTCTCAGAAGTCCCAATCAAATGCAAAAGAAACAGGTACCAGTTACTTAAAATATTAATAACAGGGCTGGGAAGGTGGCTCAGTGGTAGAGTGCCTGCCTTGCATTCATGAGGCTCTGGGTTTGATTCCTCGGCACCACATAAGCAGAAAAGCTGGAAGTGGCGCTGTGGCTCAAGTGGTAGAGTGCTAGCCTTAAGCTGAAGAGCTGAGGGACAGCGCCCAGGCCCAGAGTTCAGGCTCCACCACTGACAAAAAAAAAAAAAAATTAATAACAATGGCACCAAATTGGCTCTTGTCATATAAATGTAAGCCAGTAAAAAAGCAAAGAGACAACATCCTGATTATGTTTTTATTTTATTTATGCTTTTTTTATTTTTTTGTCAGCACAGAGGGCTTGAACTCAAGGTTTGGCATTGTCCCTTAGCTTTTTTGTACAAGGCTGGTGCTCTACCACTTGAGCCACACCTCTATATTTGGTTTTTGCTGGTTAATTGGACATAAGAGTCTCATGCTTTTTTTCCCAGGCTGGATTTGAACCTCAGTCCTCAGATCTCAGTGTCCTGAGTAGTTAGAATTACAAGTGTAACTATTAGTGACTGGTAAACACTTGTTTTTGAGACAAGTTCTCATTATATAGACTAGACTAGCCTCAAATTTGCAGTTCTCCTGGCTTAGCCTCTTGAGTTGAAATTATATGTAAGTAGGCCCCATCACACCTGGCTATATTTTGAGGTTCCTTTATGGCAAGCACAAATGTTCTCAACACATATCCTTGAGGTATTCCTTCATGCTAAGCAATAGGATTGCAGCTAAAATACAGTAGAGTCATCTCCTGATAACTTGTTTGCAATTAGAGGACATAAACCAGCAAACACATAAACAGACAAGACCTTTCAGCAGTTGGTAAGTACAGAAGTGCAGTGAATAAATTCAGGAATAGAGATGTGCTGGGGTTCCAGAATTATGAAGATTGGGGGCATCCGGTAGGGAGAGTCTTGCATCATCTGGACATCCTAGGAAGGTCTCCCCTAACCGATAGACTATGAGCTGGGTCATGGAGGATGGGAAGTAGCCAGTCAGACAAAGAGCCAGGATTAAGAACAAAAAACAGAGAAGCAAATAGGAAGGCAATGAGCTTCAAGACAAGGGTATGACGTGTTAGAGAGAGGAAAGAACCAATGTGGTCAAGGACCACACAGCTTGATACTTTGAAAACACAGGACCCTCTATTGATGCTATTGGTCATTATTGAAAAAGAGGGTGGGAGTTGATATGATGTCATGAGCTGAGAAAGTTAACCCTGGCAGATAAGTGGACACAATAGACCGGAAAAGTTGGGTGGAAATCAAATGAACTGTGGCCCCACTGAGAGAGGACGTGGTGTAGGCAGCTTCAAGGAAACAGGTGTGGGTTTCACATGCATTTTAGTTGTAGAAAGCACTAAATGTACTTGGCTGACAGACTGATGTCAGGGAAAGAGTAGGAAAAGAAAGCAAGGTGTAATTCAAAGATTCTATTCACAACAAAGAAAACAACCAAAAACACAAAATATCTAAGAATAAATCACACAAGACATGCTCCAAACCTAGGTAAAGAGAACCATAAAAAATAAATCTGCTAGAAAAAAAATCTGCTGAAGGATTTAAAGAAAAAAATTTAAAAAATTTTTTAAAAAAGAAAGAAAAATAAAAAAATAGAAAAAGATTCCTATCACAAATGCAACTTTGCTCTTAGAGAACAAATGTTTTTCACAATGCCATCCTAACAAAGAGAGCTTGGCAAACATGACACCAAGTTTCATCTGGAAGAATGTACATGAGTTTGTGATTAGCTAGTATCATTCTGGATTTTTTTAAAACAACATCAAAAAGAAGTCTTTAGTAGCAAATAAAATGTGAACTACAGTGTTTGCAATAGACACTGGCTAGGATTGAGAATAGACAAGCATCTGGGTGCTGGTGGCTCATGCCTATAATCCTAGCTGCCCAGGAGGCCGGGATCTGAGGATCACATTTCAAAACCAGCCCAGGCAGGACACTCTGTGAAACTCTTATTTTTAATTAACCACCAGAAAACCAGAAATGGAGCTGTGGCTCAAAGTGGTAGAGCACTAGCATTGAGCAAGCTCAGGGACAGTGCCCAGGCCCTGAGTTCAAGCCCCCCATCCACAAACAAAAAGAAAGAATAGACAAGCAGATGAATGGCTTAAATAGACAACTGAGTAATAGGCCCCAATATAGATCCATTTTCTGTGTTTCAGAAAGTGCTTATGTCTTTGTCAGAAAGTGTCACGTATATTTTGGGCTAGTTGACTTACCATTTAAACATATAACTTACCATTTAAACATGTAAAGCTACATCACCATTTTCTTCCTCTTCATCAAAGTAAGTTCTGATGAGCCAAAAAGATATAAAGGAAATAGTTCTATAATCATTGAACAAGGAATACCATAAAAACTTAAAACCATGTGAGAAATGATTAGCAACTCAAACTACATGCCAGGTAGCACACAAAAACCTGGAAGTAAAAATATAATTGAAACCATCAAATTCTGAGAGCTTAAGTTCCCTGGATGTGTTTATAACTTCCAAAGGCCATCACTAGCCAAGCAGTTGAATGATTATATTGTGTTCCTGCAAAATATAGGTTTACATGCAACCCAGACTCTGAGGATGAGACCACAGTTGGAAGCAGAATCTTTGCAGATATGGTCGAGCTGAGATTCAGTCATACTATAATCAGGTAGGCTCTAATCCACTGATGGTATCCGTATAAGATAAGAAAAATTTGAGCTCTGGCAGATGTAGAGGATGGAAGACATGTGAAGAGAAAGAAGATACTGGAATAAGGGATGTGCAAACTAATAAATGCTAAGGATTGCTGGAAGCCACCAAAAGCTCTGATACAGGCACAGGGAAAGTTATTCCTTGGAATTTCAGAGGCATAGCCCTGTCTTGATTGTTTTTTTCTTTTGTTTGTGTCAGTACTCTGGCTTGAACACAGAGTCTTGTGCTTTGGCTTAGTTTGCTTTTTTACAACTGATACTCTCCACTTGAACCACACCTCCAGCTCTGATTTTGGTTGTTCAGTTGGAGATAGAGTTTCAAGGACTTTTCTTTCTTGGGCTTCAAACCTTGATCTCTAGTCTCAGCTTCCAAAGTAGCTAGGATTACAGGCATCTGGTCCAGCTTGACTTCTTGAAAGAATATATTATTGTTGCTTTGAGACACTTTGTTACAGTAGGAAAGTAATACATACAGGTGTAATATCTAAGAGGCATATTAAATTTTATTAGAACAAACTCTTCTTCAGTTCAATCTTAATATGCATATAAATAAAATCCAACACATCAAATAGAGTCTTTAAGTACAGAAAGTGCAAATAGAGGGGGTTCTACTTTGTGCATGTCTATGTGGTCTATTTTATAAGCCATGTATATTGCTCTTATAATTCAATGCAATTCTAAAAGAAAGAAAATATAGTCTGCCATCATGCTAGGAGTGAAATCCAACAAACTCACTTGTGTAAAATGAAAGGTTGTGTTATTAGAGGCTGAAAATGAGCAGCTAGCCAGCTCTGAGTTACAGGTCCGGATGCTCATTTCCAAGTCCGTCCTGGTCCCAGCTGGGCCTTGTTGCCATGGTGATGGTTGTCTGTGCTGGTTAAATATCTGCAGGGTTGATTCTAGGTCTTGGGGCTAGCATCTGTGCCATGAGCTTAACTAGGGGTACAGCCCTGAAGAATTCATCAGAACTGAGGACCCTATATCTTCTAACGTTGCTCACTACCTAGCTCCTAGTCCCTCCTCATCTCTCTCTCAAACCTGTAACACCACAGTCTTACAAACTTACAAACCCTTTGAAATGCCTGACAGATATGAGTCAATAGCCATTCTCAGAGTTTACCTTCTATAAGGTGTGTTAAAGGAAGTATGTGTGTGTGTGTGTGTGTGTGTGTGTGAGAGAGAGAGAGAGAGAGAGAGAGAGAGAGAGAGAGAGAGAGAGAGAGAGAGAGATTATTTATTGCACCACCACTTGGATAAGGAAAAATAAATGAAGAGTAAAGGTTGGGATTGGGAATTTAGCTCAGATGGAGAGTGCTTGCTTAGGAAATGCAAGGCCCTGAGTTTGGTCCTTGACATTGCAAAAGTAGAATCATTACCTCCTATATAATTGAAGTTTTAATCTTCCTATCCAGATACTTTTACATATTTTTCCTTGGTGGAAGTCTGAGAGTTTGAACTCAGCTACTCCTTGTGAGACCGTGATGCTACCATTTGAGCTGTACCCCCCTGCTTTTTTTGCTTTTATTTATTTTTTCAGACAGAGTCTTGAGCCATTGCTCAGGGATGGCCTCAAATCATAATCCTACCTTTGTCTTCCCTCATAGCAGGGACCATAGATGTACATCACTATGGCTGGATCATTGATTGACTATTACTAAGTTTTTGCCCAGGTTGTCTTGAATTACAATACCATTGAACTTCACCTCCCAAGTATCTGGAATCATAGGTATGAGCCATCATGCCCAATCCTTCCGATATTTTTATATTCTTCTTTTAGACCCAGTTTCATGGATTATTTTTATTAACTGGATTAGCTCCACTGTATTTCATTTGCATTATATGCTCATGAGTAATTTGCCATTTGAATTTTTGCTAGTTCTGGGATTTGAACTCGGGGTCTTGTGCTCACTCAGCTTGCTTGCTCAATTGGCATGATACTATTTGAGCCATACCTCCAGTCCTAGTTTTGCTGGTTATTTTGGAGATAGAATCTTGTGGACATTTTTTTTTTTGCCTGAGCTGACTCTGAAACTGAATCATCCAGATTTTGGCCTCCTGCATAGCCATGAGTACTGGTGTGAACCACTGGTACTTGGCTACCACATGAATTTTTTTGATCAGCTTCTGTCCCTACTTAACTGTGGTTTTGATTTACTTTAGTCTGGAAGTATTAAATGATTAATTCCAGAGCTAAAGAAATCACACACTTTAGACTGAGCAATGTAATAGAGAGTGAGATGAAATTCAAACCTAGGGGGGTTTGAATTATTCCTTTGTTCAGCGTTTCCATATTCTGTATGCTACTCATTCATTAGTAACTCAACAGTCATCCAGGTTATCAGGTCAACCATTGAGTTATTGGAGTGCTTGTATTCAGGTAATCTGTGTGGAGCAGCCTAAGCCTTCAGCCCATTGCCTATGTCATTCACTTTTCATTGATGTGACCTCTCTCCATATAGGCTCCCATGCATCAGCTCACATTATCTTAATGAGAGTAAATACAGTACATCAGAATATTCTGAGAGCCAGAGAAAGGAGAGAGCAGAGTCACACAACTTATTATAGGATGTTGGTGCAATTGTCCTTTCACGGTGGCTAATCTCTTCCTGTGCCTAGTTTATAAATCAAATTTTAATCACAGGTATATATGTAGATAGAGAAAAATAGCATATGTTGGGTTTAGTACGCTCTAGGGTTTGAGGCACTCGTGCAGGGTTTTGGAAAGTATCTCTTGAGGGTAAGGGGAAAAAATCACTATATATAAATTTAATTTCATGTTTCTGGGATTGAGTTTTTTTCTTTACTTTCACCAATCCTGCTTTGTGTGCAGCTGATAAGGGTCTTGTTAGTGGCATGTGATTCCCATTCTCCAGCAGCTCTAGTTAAACTAAAGATGGATAATTGATCACCTTTGAATGATTCATGCCAAAGTCTCTCGAGGGGGAAAAAGTCTCTTTCTTTTGTCACTTTGGGCTATAAAATTTTTGGCAGTCCTATTCACCACAAACTTGCTCGTCTGATAAAAAAAACAACCATCAGCATTATCAGTATTTCATTCCCCAGGGTACCCTACCAAGTCCAGTTTTATACAATGGGAAGCCCTCTTCCCCATTGCAGGAAGCTAAAACCCTTTCACAGCTTCTAGAAGAGTGCTCTCTGGGACATTGGATCATCCCTAAAATGTCTGGGCCCAGAAGCATAGTGAGCACCAGTGCACAATTAGAATATCCGTATCTTAATGTAGCTGATCAAGGTACAAACCAAAGTGGGACATCTCCCTCCCTCCCCCAGCCCACAGACAAACATTTTTCCAGCAGAAAGGTTATAGGAAGGAGAAGCTGAATGTATTAACTGTCTCTCTGGTCTGCTGCCTGACTTCCTTTGGGCTCAGCAGATGATATTAGGCGCCAGACACATATGCATGGTGCCATTTGCGTGTCTGTGTTAAGGTTGACTTAATTAGGAGAGTTTACCTCAAATACATGTTCAATGAATTCTCTTCGTGGTGTAACATTTTTTTGTCTATTGCCTATTGCTATGCTTGAAAAGAACAGAACATAGAAAGTATGAGCATCTCTGAAGTCATGTTTACACGCATTGATGTGCAGTAAGGAAAGAAAATGGGACCGGGGTCGAGTGAACTCCTGTAGGATAAATAGAGATAAATAATTCAGATTCTCATTATCATAGGAGGCCTATAGCTCCAGTGCATGGGAGCACCCAGCCTTTGTGAGAATCGGTATGCAGCAGACATTTGGAGGCTATAGCATGTAATCTAGCATTACTATTAACATAAATCAGAGGCAGGGATTAGCCATGTTTCTAAAGTCTTATAGGATAACTGAATTCACAATATATTGTTTAGTCCTCCCTGGACATTTTAGTAATCGGGTAATAGAAATGTTGAAGTAGTTGAGATGTTCTTTATATTACGCTCTGAAAAGATCTTTAACACAATGTCTTTCATAGACAGTTTTGATAGAACGTGTTGAACAAAAAGAAATATGCCTATTTTGGTAATATGGGTATGTTTCATTAGCTCAGCCTGCAGCGAGATGACATTACATTCTAAAAGGAATACAATTAATAACAATGAGAGATTTTTAGCTCTCAGAGTGTAGCTGGAGGAACTGAGCAGGATGTCAGAGCAATTAAGTGCAGGCACTGTATTACCTTTGTCTGAACACCCTTAACATCACCTTGTCTCAATGTGTTGAATAGTTATTTCTTTAGAGAAGGATTTGTAATTTATTTTGATGTTTCCTATAATTCAGACCACTATTATGAAAAATGATTTTCTCTCTCTCTTTTTCAGGTAAGGGGAAAAAATCTTTTAAAATAACTAGCGAGTAGAAATTAACATTTCTTTGGATTGGCATAGCTTCCTTTTTTTTTCTAGAGGAGAATAAGGAAGATGCACTTAGTTACTGTGGGGATTAAGCTGAGTCCAATTCTCCTATTTTACATAGAAGAAAAGTATAAACCAACCCAGGACTGTCCACAGGCATGCACGCTGTAAGAGCAATCCAGGGGAAAAAGTTGTACTTTTAGACGTTAAAAAATCATCTGGGGTATTATTTTATTCAGTGTTAACCTTTATGTTTTATGTTAAATGACAGTGAAGGTTCTGGAACAGGGTGATTCCCCAGAGTCTCAGTAGCTGAGACTTCTTTTATCTCTAAATGAGAGGTTCCATTCTCTTCCCCAATGCCACAACTGCCACAACTGCTTTTGGTTCCCTTCGCTAGTCAGTTGTAATAGGTGCAATGAAAGACGAAGTGTATCAAATATAAAAATTCTGGTTTTAAAAAGCATATGGAGAGACTAGCTTAAAATTCCATTTCTGTGTGTCCTGTCCTCTTTGAGATTTCAGAGTTAGTGGTTGTTTGGGCAAGGAGAAAGGTTGCAGGGAATAGGAAAGGGGCAGAGAGGAAAGAGGGAGAGAGGCAAGTAGAGAAAGAGGGAAAGGGGGGGGGGAAGAGGAGAGAGAGAGAGAGAGAGAGAGAGAGAGAGAGAGAGAGAGAGAGAGAGAGAGAGCTCCAATCACTTCTGCTAGTCTGCTGGTCCAAATTTACCTTGCTGGACTTTTCTTGGTGAACCGGCACAATGTGTAAGCAGGTGTCTAGAAATGCCAGGGGGTATTAATACCCAACTCCATTTCCACTCATGAGTAATGTATTAAAATGTTGCAGCTAATAAATTGTTAATCTGAGAAGCTGCAGGTTATTTTTTTACTTACACAGCCACTTGGTTAATGTGACACCAACCTAGCCATGGCTCTCGCTGTCTGTTATTTTCTGTGCTATTTTCCCAAGGATTCCCAAGGCCAGCTGCCAATTGCCAACTCCCTCTGCCTGTGACCACGGCTTAGATCCTGCATATATGCAGACGCACATACCTCTTCACACAATTAAATCACCCCCAAACTGCTCAGGGACTGGAGACCTGCTAGTGTTATGTGAGCAGTCCCCTCCCCTGCTAAGTATTATTGACAAATCCATCAAGGGCAGTGATGCATTGGCTTCCACCTTACCTAGAAGGACACTGGGGCAATGGTGACATGCTGTCACCGTGGTAACTGCGGCTGAAGTGAACAGCCTGTTAGGGTAGGTGACCCCTGTTGGCAGTGCGCCTGGAGATGTCGCACTGGCCCAGCCATCCTGTCGTGGGGACTCCAAGGAACAGCCCAGTGCCCTCAAATTGATTCATTAGGCCCTAAACGTATCGATTGCTCCAATTTACAGAAATTTATTATATTGATATTGGACTGATTAACATTTTGTGCCAGACTGGTTCGATATGTGCTTGTAACAGCTTTTAATGATTAATTGACTTTTATGATTCCATCTCGGGGGCTGTCAGTGAGCTGTGAACTGTGCGTAGCTTGCTCCTGGCTGTCTCTCCAGTGGCACAGGGCAGTGATTGAATACCTAGGAAATTAGTGTCCTTGCTGTCTCATTTTATGAAAGATAAATGCTATGACATTTAATGCAGACCTTAATTTAGAACAGAACGAGGCAGATCATTTTGCAATTTAATCATAAACAGGTAAATATCAGAACTTGTTTAGCATTTTACAAAGTTAAGCACACAGAAAACAGAGGCGAAGCAGAGCAGGCAACGAGGGAACGGCAAAAGGTAAAATAAAGTCATATGGGTTGGAGCTACGCAGCATTTTCATAAGCACATAATTTATGAGGGCCAACATCTGAGCCCATTTTTCAGCTCAGAATATACTGCTCTTATTCACTCGGTGTTGAGCCCAGGGTGTGGCGCCTGGCACCGGCTGCCAAGTTAGCATTTACCTTCCTGGCTGCAGGCAGCCCTGCAATATTGCCTGGTGAGTGGAGGAAAATACATTGACTGATTTTCCACAAAGGTAAATAGCAGCAAAAGGGACCAGCTCTAGTTTAATATGTGCCCCTGACATGTAATAAGGGGAATATCGCACTCAGCATGGTTTTATGTGTTACCTAAAACAACGATAAACATTATGAAAAGACAGCAGCAAAGATGAGGTTTTTTATTGTGCTCAGGAACAACAGAGAAAGAAGAGGAGGAAGGCTGGGCTCTGCCAACTCACACCTCTCGCATTCATGCTTAAAGCAGATTTCCTTCCTTTCATTTTAATTAAGAGACTTAAGTTACAGGGAAACTGTCTAAACATCATGTCAAATTATTCATGTTTGTATATATAAGGAATAAAATGAAATGGTTCTGTGCACAGTTCTTTCTGCCTTGCCATTCTATATTTTTTTTCTCTCTTGTGCTGACTGAGAACACCTTTCTCTGTGCTGCCATTGTCAATTGCTAATGTGAACACGGTGTGCAAATTTCGTGGTGGCCCTTAGTTGGAACTGCTTCCAATCTGTTGTGTATTTTTCCTCCAATCCTACAAAAGTGAAAGGATTTAGGAGCTCTCAGGCCCCATTTCAAAGATGCACCAGCAACTGCCTATCTGTTGTGCTTACTTCAACCCAGAGCCTCGGCTACTGCGCATGCTACCGAACTTCATTTCTCCTGATGTCAGGAATGATGGTTTTAATTCTGTATCTCTCAATCCGATGATGAGCAGGGATTAATTGGGCTCCTGAGTATGGATGTATCTACACAGACACACACGTGGGCAGTCTTTGACTTCTCGGAGTTCATCTGCATCGTCAGGACTATCTTGACCTCACTGTCTATTCCAGGTTGTCTTTCTTGGCAGCAGTGGTCCATGGTGATAGGTGTGATCTTTTGTGCCTAAGGCCCAGAGAGGACAAAGAGCACAAGAAATGCTCAGAATACCTCTGTCTGACTTGTAAACTGAGACAGTGCAATCATCACGGTTCTTGTTGGATTACAGTCCTGAATAGGAAAAGGCTGTTAGGAATGTTCTGCCCTTCCTTTGATTGGCTTTTGGTCTTCTCTCTTTTCTGACATTCTTCATTTTTCTGCCTTATGTTCATTGCTTAGAAATATTTTTTAAGCCAGTGTTTGCATATGCTGAAAGATAACTTAAATCTAAATACTTAACCTAATCTAGCCCCATAAAAATACAAACTACAACTTAACAGATAGAAGTAAACTCTATCTTTACTTGAAGTGCAGTTCCATTTCTGGCCTTTTGGTGGTAAATTGAAGAGTCTCATCTCACGGACTTTGCTCCCCAGGTTGGCTTTGAACCATGATCCTCAAATCTCTGCCTCCTGAGTAGCTAGGATTATAGGCACGAGCCACTTTCACTGGCTTTCAGCTCTTTTGCTTAAGACTAGTGTTCTACCACTTGAGTCACAGCTCTATCTCTGGCTTTTTGGAGGTTAAATCATGGACTTTTCTGCCAAGACTGGCGTTGAACTGCAGTCCTCAGATCACAGCCTCCTGAGTTGCTAGGATCAGAGATGTGAGCCACCGGCTTATTTTTTAGAAATATTTTTCTCCACATGTTTTACTTCTAAAAAAATCTTCCAAAAGACTATGATGGCATGCTTTCTTTCATAATTATAAAACATACCAAAGATATGTAGTAATATTTATGAGTACTAGAAACACTAGCACCAGATATTTTATGTTTGGATACTAAAATGTCTATGTCTATTAAATTTTTACTTAACAACTGCTTCAAAATTGATGGAAAATAAGGCAGGTACAGAGGCATACACCTGTAATCTCAGCACTTGGGAGGCTGAAACAGGAAGACTATAAGTTTGAGGGCAGCCTGGGCTACATTACAAGACCTTGTCTCATGAAACACACAAAAATTGATAGCATAATCCATTGCTGATTTAAAGATTACCTTATCCTATAACCATATTTGTGTGTCTGTAATCTAAATAATGACCCCAGGAAAAAATATCTTAATTTAGTGTCTTAGTCTACTTTCTACTTGTGTTGCTGCATCAAAGTACAATGGGCTAGGTGGTTTATGTAGCATAGGAATTCATTCTTCTCACCTCTGGAGGCTGAAAGTCCAAGATGTCAGCATTGCTGGGTTCTAGAGAGGGCCCTTTTATGGGCTGTAGATTTCTTGCATCCTAACATGATAGAATCAAACCGAGTCATTCTGGCCTCTGTGTAGACTGCCATGAATCCCATTCATGAAGCCTCCACTGTGACAAGAATTACCTCTCAGAGATCCCACCTCCAAACACCATCATGCCAGAAATTAGATTCCAGCACAAGAGTTTTGAGGGATTTACATACGCAGTCTATAACGTTTAGGAAATGGCTTTTTGGTGGTTAATTGAAGATAAGAGTCTCATCTCATGGACTTTCCTCCCCAGGCTGGATTTGAACCATGATCTGCAGATCTCTGGCTCCTGAGTAGCTAGGATTATTTTTTTCAGTTATTTTTTCTCAGTTATTTTTTTCTCAGTTATTTCAGTTGTCACATAAGCTTTAATTTTAAACCTAGCCAAGTTTATCTCTTCTATCATCAGAAAGGAAGCTTTTGCTAGCTTCTATGTGTTGGTCTTTGAAAAGATACTGGAATATCAGTATCCACTTCCAAGTAGCTCAACTTGGTGGAAATGCATAGAAAACATCTGGTTTTAAGTGGTGTCTCACTTTTGCTTAATCCAAATGTTTCAACAGTGTACAGACAAAAAAGATCAACTTTTAAGTCATCATTGCTTGATCTTTCATTTCTTTCCGGCCCAATGATCCCTTTGCCTGAGACCCAGGGCACCTGTATGACCTGTGTTACCATGACAACGGGGTCAGCTCACCCAGCGCTAAGGCAGTATACTGGGCTTCTCTATGGAGCATACATTGCTCAGCACCAAGAGGATTTTTGAATGACAGGTAATGCTCCCGGGGTGGCTCGGTAGGCGATTTGCTGACTTCCTTCCCTACCTTTCCTTCTCTCCTCCTTTCCCTGTTCCAAATGGGAAGGTAGAACCAGGTAAACAGATAGAAGTTCCTTTTTCTTCTTCCCCAAGTGTGACTTTACCAAGTAGTTCCTAAGCACCTTTCAAATTGGGGGAGCAGAGATCCAGATCCCCAGGTGTCCTCAGTTTTTAATGGCAAGTACTTCTAGAGAACCACAGACCATAGTTGAAGAAGCCTATCTTAGTTGAAACCAGCCTCTGCAGGAAAATCTAGTCAAAGATATCACAGGTTTTCATCCAGTCTCAAAAAAGATGTGATGGGGCTGAGGGAGGGGTTCTGGGGCAAGTGATTACACCACAAAAACCTCAGCATTTCCCAATGCATGCTCTGTGTGCTACTAATGGACAAACTGATTGAAATAACTAAATTAAAATGGAGTAAGTAGCAATACAAGGGGTGTGTTGTCATGGAGTGAACTGTGAAAGATACCACTTTATCGCTCATGATATCCATTCCAGACTGCTGGGCTCTGGGAGAAATAAAGGAATCTATAAGGCTCTTAGTCTATCCAGGTAGAATCTAACCTTGACCTCACCTCAAGTTCACATCCTTTGCACTGTGCCGTAAATAGTGGTAGAAGTGTGGAGCTTTTTGGTCTCTGGTGACTTTTAGGTTTTCCCCTGCATTTGTATACCTGGGAAATCTCCAGATCACCTGTTAATTATTACATCTCTGGCTCCATGATAGCAGGAAATATTCTGATAAGGTCTCTTCAAGAGGACTGTTAACAAAAACAAACAGCTATAAGTTAGCAAAAATCTTATCACAGATTCCCATGGGGCTGGGTCAGAGAAAGAGATGTACAGTGAGCTGGTTCAATTTGGTTGTTTATCTAAAATCTATGGAAAACTGGTAGCAAAGAATTTTCTCCTTTTTTTTTCACAAAGTACCCCCTGAGCTGGATGCTGGTGTTGCACATCTATAATCCTAGATCTTCAATTAAACACTAAAATTCAGAAATGTAGATGTAGCTCAAGTGAAAGAGCACCAGCCTTGAGTAAGAAGTCAAGTCAGAGCCTAAGGCTCTGAGTTCAAGCCCCAGGGCCAGCACACACAAAAGTATCCCCCTCAAATTTCCATCTAGTGTGATTGGCTTTAAAATCATCAGTCTCTAGAAAAATAAGCAAGACAGGGGGCTCTTGGAGGGCTCAGTACAGAAAGGTGTAGCCATATGTGAAGTTTGGGAAATGTTTGAGGGGAGGGATAGTGAGAAAATTCATATACACACAGACAAACACACATGTAGCTGAACATGCCCCAAACTAGGCTGCTAGATCTAATTTATTAAGATTTTGTGGTGAATTTTGGGCATTTACCCAAATGTTTACAAACAAGACCACACTAAAGCTACCAGCACAACGATGTTTATTGCAGCATTATTTACCATAGCTAAGATATGGAACCAACCCAGATGCCCTTCAGTAGATGAATGGATCAAGAAAATGTGGTATATATACACAATGGAATTCTATGCCTCCATCAGAAAGAATGACATTGCCCCATTTGTTAGGAAATGGAAAAACTTGGAAAAAATTATATTAAGTGAAGTAAGCCAGGCACAAAGAAACACAGGTCCCATGGTTTCCCTTATTTGCAATATCTAGTATATGTATGAGTCAAGCGGAAAAAGTCAGATAATGTGATGTTAGGAAAATGAATCCTTAGATAGGTATTTTAATGTTTTTTTTCTTTCGTGCATGTGTTTCTAATGCATTTATAACTTTATTTCTTTGTTGCTTTGTATGTCCCTCCCCCACAGTATAACCCCCGCTTTCACTATATTTGATGTCAGTATAACTTATGGAGGAGATGGGGAAAAACAAGTCATTTAAGGATTCAGGTGGACCTGTTGCAACAATGAGAAGTACAAATTGTCATGTCAAAAAGGAGCTTTACAATGTCGGTGGGGGGGAGCGGGGGGGGGGGGGGGAGGATTGGGTGGGGGGGGAGGGGGGAGGCTGGGAAGGGAGGTGAAGTGTAAACAAAGGAGGAGGCTGCAATGCTTGGTAAGGAATGTATGCATTATCTTGCCCATGTAATTGTAACCCCTCTGTACAGTATGTTCACAAATAAAATAAAATTTAAAAAAAAAAAAAGATTTTGTGGTGAAGCTCTAGACAAACTCCCTCAGAAAAACATCATGGTTAAGTAGAAAACATGAACACATGCATACAGAAAGAAAACTCCAGGCCCATAAACAGTCCAAGAAAGCATCCCCAGGAGAGACCAGAAGGCCTCCTGCTCAGCATAGTAGGAGGAGCAGGGCAGAGGCTGGGTCTCTAGAAATATCAGGGGAAAGACATGGTATCCTTACCTAGAGGTGATTTGGAATAGATTTTTCACGCAGTCTGCTTTTCACTGAAATGGCCAGGTGCCTTCATTAAAAGGATCCAGGTCTGTGTATATTTTATTTATTCTGTCCTAAGGGTTCAGAAACTTGTGTGGGGAGATAACAGGAGAATTGAGGTAAACTGACTCCCTAACCATCCCCCTGGTTGATGTAGACCCAGCCAGCAATGGCCAAGGCAACATTCAGGGAAGGGGACATAAGATGGTCTCACTGCCAGCTGCCAGTTATCTGACCAACCAGCAAACTTATGGCAACTTACCCTCTTGATTTTTTTCTCCTGTATTGCAAATTCTTAGTCCCTAAAACCTATAAAAAGGGGGACAGAGAACCCTTTAATATAAAGATATAAATGCACTGTTAAAAGGTAGATCATTAGATTAAAACAAAATGTTGGTATGGCAAATACAAAAAGGAGGAGTCTGCATATAATTATTTATTCAATAATATTCATGCCTGACATTTAGTGGTTGCAGGCTTATGTGCTGTGTGTGTCTGATCCTGCTTAATCCATACAGAGACTTTCACAAAACCACACTGGACACACAAAGACACTAAGGCACAGATAAGCCCTACAGAGCCAAGATGTCTACTGGGACAGTTGCACTCCGGAGTCTATTGGCGGGCTTGCCATTATCTGTAGCATCGTACCATAGCTACATCTACATAATTTCATATACTTTAGTGTATCACAGTTATGTCTCAGCATCAAACAGTATGTGTGTCAATAAGTCCTTCTGCATCCGCTGTGCCTTTACTCCTCATCCACTTAATTCAGTGATGTAAATGTAATTATCATCATCATTAAAAATTACACAGGGTCTGTGTGCATAGTTGTGGTTTTAGACATTTCTTTTCCTTAAGTAAAAGGTCGACCTTTGCTCCCTGCCGATGACCCAGAGATGTCATCCTTTTCCCAAACTGCCATGCCCCTTTTTCCTCTACAATCCAAATTGCTGATGGAAAAAGCTCATTCCTCAAGACCTGGGCCTTCCTAGGTAAAACCATGATCTATATTGAGAATGAGCAAGAGAGGAAATCATCTCACTACCAATGGAACCATCAGTGGAGATCTTCATTGTAAGAGGGTTCCTGTCTCACCTCTACCTTCTGTGCTCTGAGTACACCATTGAGTGGCTCAGAGGGTCCTGAAATTCAATCTTTTAATACTCATGCACATGGAAGTCATGTGTGTATTGGCCGTTGTCTATAAAGCTTAATTCTTGGGGAGTATTTTCTCACATATTTATGATTATCTGTGAATAAGTATGCCATTTGAATGTACTGTAATGAAATAACATTATTGTAATTAACCAGTCCTAAGTTCTGTTATATAGCTACACCTCTCAAAGAATGCTCACTCCATTATTCATTCCTTGTCTTCTATCACCTCAGCCAGTTATGTTTTGGATCTTAAATATTCCCCCAAAGGCTTAAGTGTTAAAGACTTGGTTGCCAGTCTGTGGTGTTATTGGGAGTTAATGAAACCTTTAAGAGTAACAACTGTATGGGGGCAAGTTAGGTTATTAGATATGTGCTTTGAATGAGATATTGATACCCTAGCTCCCTTGCTTCTCTCTCTCATGTCTTTCCAGGCTTTGAGCTCCCTGTTGGAAAAAAATCTTGCTGCTAATATTTCTCTCCTTGTACCACAGGAATGCTATTTTTTTCCAATGAGTTATGAGTATTATATACTTTAGCATGTGTCTAAATGATGTGTTCTTCCAAAGGTTGAAAACTCAAATCGTTTATACTATATTTTTATATAGATCGAAACATCTGGTTGGTTAACTGGATTTTTATTATTTCATGAAAACATTTGATTTTGGTAAGACTACACTGTTCAAGACCTCTGAGAGGGAAATGAGTTACTTACATTTTTTCCATAAATATATTTTATTTCACTGAATGTCGGCACACACCAACTAACGTGTGTTTTCCAAACTTTCAAGAAGACCCATTTCCATTTGGGAATCTACCCACTTAAACCCTTCTTTGAAATTCAATTGTCTCCAACCCCCCCTTCACATTTTGGAACTCATCTGAAAATGACTCTGAGATATTTTCCTACTGCAATTTTGAATAAGCAGGCCTGAGTATTTGGCCAAAACTTAAGTCACCAGAGTTGCAAAAAGTAGGCCAATGGTCTTCATGCTTTGCATATAGTAGATACCAATATATATTTATTAGGTATATATTCAATCAATTTCAAATATTTATTGATATTAAACAATGAAACATTAATGGATCAACACTACATGATATATGGTAATAAAACACTGATGTAAATTAGCATATTATTGCAAATACAATTTTTATATAGTTAATTGAATGATATTTTATATATTATAGATACAGAAAGAAAATAGGCACTGAATTGAATTGTTTCCTAGGATTTATATATATACATATACATAATTTTATGATAATGAATAATTTTATTTACCCATATATAAATAAAATAAAATAGAAAAAGTAAAATAGATAATAAAATATATAAAAGTATATAATAAAATGCATAAAATATATGTGTGTAAATAAAAACATATTATTTATTGAATATGTAGTAGCCATTAAGAGTGAAACTAGAAGCTTTATAAGTGAAATCATATAGTCATCAGAGAGACTCAGAGTTTAATTTCTATAGTTTTCAGATAGGGAAACTCAAGTATCAGAGAGGTGAAGGAACTCATTGAAGAACGGAGAGCGAATAGCCAGACTAGCCTGGAAGCGAATCTGGATCAGTGTGGTTCCAAAAGCCATACCCTTGCCTACCTTATGCTCCCTTGAGCTAGCTGTCTTGTGGGACTCCAGAAACATCTCTACCCTACTTGGTGAGGGCCTGAGCTCAAACCCTAGTACTGCTGAAATAAATTTTAGAAAATAGTATGTTCTTTTATTATTTTTGATGCATTTTATTTTTGTTTGACACACAGTAATTGTGCATTTATATGTATCCCATACAGAATGTCTACAGTACGTAATAATTAGATCAGGATTCCTGGCATATTTGTCACCTCAGACATTTATCATTTCCTGGTATTAGCAACATTCAAAATATTCTCTGCTAGCTATATTGAAATGTACAATTAATTGCTATCAACCATAGCTACCCTACTGCGCTTTACAGAACCTTAGAAGATATTTCTTTTTCCAGTTGTATGCCTGTGCCCCTATTAACCATTTTCTTGATATTATAGTTCAGTGAGCATCTCCTCTAAGCCTTGGGTGAAAAAGCTTAGGGATAGTACCCAGACCCTGAGTCAAGCGTTAGTAATGGCATGTGTGCACATGCATACACACACACACACACACACACACACACACACACACACACACACAGAGAGAAACACACACAGAAACATAGAAATACAGAAACACAATTTTTAAAAAAGCCCACCTTGAGTGTAAACTTGTTCAACCACTTTGGAAAGCAGTATGGAGGTTCCTCAAAAGACTCCACATAAGCCAGGCGCTGGTGGCTCACGCCTGTAATCCTAGCTACGCCTGTAATCCTAGCTACTCAGGAGGCTGAGATCTGAGGATCACGGTTCAAAACCAGCCTGGGCAGGAAAGACTGTGAGACTCCTATCTCCAATAAACCACCAGAAAACCGGAAGTGGCGCAGTAGCTCAAGTGGTAGAGTGCTCATCTTGAGCTGAAGAGCTGAAGGATAGTGCCAAGGCCCAGAGTTCAAGCCCCACGACTGACAAAAAAAAAAAAAGACTCCACATAGAGCTCCTCTATGACCCAGCAATCCCACTTTTGGGCATTTACCCAAATGTTTACAAACAAGACCATACTAAAGCTACTAGCAGGACTATGTTTATTGCAGCCTTATTTACCATAGCTAAGATATGGAACCAACCCAGATGTCCCTCAGTAGATGAATGGATCAAGAAAATGTGCTATATAAGCCGGGCGCTGGTGACTCACGCCTGTAATCCTAGATACTCAGGAGGCTGAGATCTGAGGATCGCGGTTCAAAGCCAGCCCGGGCAGGAGAGACCGTGAGACTCCTATCTCCAATAAACCACCAGAAAACCGGAAGTGGCGCTGTAGCTCAAGTAGTAGAGTGCTCATCTTGAGCTGAAGAGCTGAAGGACAGCGCCCAGGCCCAGAGTTCAAGCCCCACGACCGACAAAAAAAAAAAAAAGAAAATGTGCTTTATATACACAATGGAATTCTATGCCTCCATCAGAAAGAATGACATTGCCCCATTTGTTAGGAAATGGAAGGATGGAAAAAATTATATTAAGTGTAGTAAGCCAGGCCCAAAGAAACATAGGTCCCATGGTTTCCCTTATTTGCAATATCTAGTATATGTACGAGTCAAGCAGGAAAGGTCAGATAAGGTGATGTTAGGGAAATGAACCCTAAGATATGTATTCAAATGTTTTTTTTCTTTCATGTGATTGTTTCTAACACATTTATAAGATTATTTCTTTGTTGCTTTGTATGTCCCTCCCCCACAGTATAACCCCTGCTTTCATTGTATTTGATGTTGGTATAATTTGTGGAGGGGAAGGGAAAAAACAAATCATTTAAATAGGGAACAGGTGGACCCATTGCAACAATGAGATGTACAAGTTGTTATGTCAAAAACGAACTTTACAACTTTGGTGGGGGGGAAGAGGATTGGGGGGACAGGGGGAGGATGGGAAGGGATGGGAAGGGGAAACAAAGGAGGAGGCTACAATGCTTGATAAGAAATGTACTCATTATCTTGCCCATGTAATTGTAACCCCTCTGTACAGTATTTTCACAATTAAAAAAAAAAAGCCCACCAATTTTCAATGGCCCAACTTTTAATTGAAAATGAACAATTTAGGCCTTTCTAGTATTAGTGCAAGCTATTGTGTGTCCTCTTTGCTTTGGCATGATTTGAGAGGTACTGACTCATGGGAAGGAGGGAGGATGATATGAAGAAGAAAAAAGAAAGGTCCCTTAGCCAAGATTAGCAGGTGTTAAACATAAACCCCAAATCGGTGACTCTGAATCTCGTAGAATTGGAGAAGGAAGCAAGTGAGTGGGTGGATGGATAGGTAAGCACTGGCAAATCAGGCTAGAAACCAAGGACTCCATATGACACATCCTTTCTCTCCCAAGGGAGTGGAATTCATACAAACATTTTCTTGAGTCCAGATGACAAAAACAGGCTTTGAAAGCCCTGCTTCACTTTTCTTGCTTGTAATCAAGGCTAGACCCTTCCAAGGTGCAGAAATCCTTGATCAACAGCAGTAATGTTTTCTCACTATGATCTGAGAGCCTTCCAAATCATCAGAAGGAAAAGTAAGACTGGCACCCTACCAACAGCTAGGCACCCCAGCTACCCTTTTATCAGGGATGTTTCTAATCTTACGTGCAGTGTTTCATGTGTCTCCTATTCAAAACCTGCATTTTTAAAAGCAAGGGAAAAAAAGTCCAGTGCCAGTGATGGATGATTCATGCCTCTAATTCTACTTACTCAGCTTCCTGAGTAAGTAGTAAGCTGAGGATCATGGTTCAAAACCAGCTTGAGCAGTTAAGCCCATGGAATCTTTGTCTCTAACCACCAGGAAGCTGGAGGTGGAGCTATGGCTCAAGTGGTAGAGTGCCAACTTTGAGTAAAAAAGTTAAAGGACAGTGCTCAGGCCCTGAATTCAAACTCTAGTACTGGCACACACACACACAAAAATGAAAACAAAAACTCAACATTAGTGTCTAGATTTTTCCACAATAGGAACTAATGCTAGACCTTCCTGATCAATCTTTTTTTTTGGGGGGGGTCCGATCATGGGGCCTGAACTCTGGGCCTGGGCGCTGTCCCTCAGCTCCTCAGCTCAAGGCTAGCGCTCTACCACTTGAGCCACAGCATCACTTCCAGCTTTTTTCTTTTTGCTTATGTGGTGCTGAGGAATCGAACCCAGGGCCTCAGGCATGCAAGGCAAGCTCTCTACCACTGAGCCACCATCCCAGCCCCTTCCTGATCAATCTTAACCTCTCAAAAAGTACTTAGGATTTGGAGAATGCAGCTCAGTGGTAGTATGTGTGTTGGCCCTCTCTTCTGTAACCACTTCAAAGCTGCCTCCAGAAAGCTAGTCATGTGTTGTCAGATGAAAGTTTTCTAAAGGACTGCATTGTTACTGAAAGCATATTACATCTGAAATGGATGCACTTTGGAGGATAATTCATTGTGGTATCCACTCTCTGCTCTTCTGAACGGGAGTACTGTACAGCATCAGTGAGGATGCTACAAAAGAAGCTTTTAGACGATTTAAATACCTAACTGTTCCTAATTGTCATCCAGAATAACCTGTGCTCCCATAGTGTTTTTTACCCTCCTCATCCCCCCCCCCCCCATTTTAGCACTGTTTTTAGTACCTCCACCTAAAGCCTGAAAATAAAACACGTTTGCATGTGAATGGCTCTGTGTAGGCGTGTCAGTGTGCTTGCTCAGCCTGCATCTTGAGCTTCACCTGGCCGGTGAGACTTGAAAAGGTGTTGGTGGGACTTTAAGCCTCCTGTGCATACTTACAGTACACGCTGGCTGGCAAGCTTCGAGCTTCATACAGGGTACAAAGGAAGGAGATGTTCCTGCCCAAATTTCAGAAATTTAAAGTTTCATTAGCAGGCCAATTGTCATGTAACCTGGGCCACTGATTCCAGGCATTCCGAAGAACCCCACAAGCATATAGAGTCCAGCTGAAGTTTAGTCTTCTTGGAAGAAAGTATACAAGTACTCCAGTGTTTTCTCCTGGTAGGCTTTTCTGGGTAAAGGTATCATTAAAGCAAGAATGACTTTCTTAAATCCTGTCTGTCAACAGTGACACAGACACAGACACACACACACACACACACACACACACACACACATATGCGCACGCACGCACACACACACACATATATACACACACACACACATACACAAAAGCTTGGGTTGATTGCTCAGATGAACACACAGTGCCATTCAGATCACTGGACATTTTTCAGTAACATAGAATTTAACCAAATCTCTATGGTTTATGTTCAATTCAACTTCCCCCTTTCTGGTTCCCATTAAAGAATGGAAAAATCAAGTTTTTTCCTGTCCCAGCATGGGTTTTGCCTTCCACACCGAGTACAGGCCTTGTCCCCCTGTACCCTTCCAACAGTTTCTACCCATCCCAGGGTACAGCAAGGATGGGCTAAGCATTGTTGCTGCAGCTTGACTGGCACAGTTTTCAGTAGTCTCTACCTAGCTTCTGGTTCCCCACTCAAAAACCTTCTCTCTTGTTGCAATTATTCTTTGGAGTACATTCTCAGTTGTTTCTGGACTTCTATGGTTGTGGCCCCAAGATGCAAGTCCTTCTACAGGGAGAAAACAAGACTTCCTGACTCAATTCTCTTTAACTCATATATTCTCTCTATCTCTGTCTCTGTCTCTGTCTCTCTGTCTCTGTCTCTCTCTCTCTCTCTGCTTCTTTTGGAGGTAAAGGGTTTGAACTCAGAGCCTCAATCTTGATAAATGGGTGCTTTACCACAATCTACCAACCTCTTTCTGCTTTGGGTTTTTTGTTTGTTTGTTTGTTTTTTGCTAGTCCTGGGGCTTAAAGTCTGGACCTGAGTGTGGTCCTTGAGCCTCTTTTTGCTCAAGGCTAGCACTCTACCACTGGAGCCACAGCACCACTTCTAGGTTTTTCTGATTCATTTTTTGGAGATAAATGAATGGAGTTTCCTGTCCAGGTTAGCTTTGAACTGTGATCCTCGAATCTCCGCCTCCTGAGTAGCTAGGATTACAGGCACTGGCACCCAGCTGCTTTGGTTATTTTTAAAGATATGGTTCGCTTTATGGCAGAGCTAACCTGAAATAGGATCCTTTTATTTATTCTTCCTTTTGTCACTGGAATGGTGAACACTCCACCCTACCCAGCCACTGGTTGAGATGTAGTCTTAATGAACTTTTGTGCCTAGGCTGACCTCAACTATGATCCTCTAGTTTTTGACTCTTAAAAACCTATGATTCTAGATTGAATCACTGTATCTGGCTCTTGACTGGTCCTCTCTTCTCAGCCCTAAGTTGGAAAACATAGCACTCCAACCCCACCATAAGTTTTTATAAGTAAACTTTGTCTAATTCGCTTGACGTGTGTTTGCCCTGACATTATTGTCATTCTCTGTGGGGTTGAATATTTGGTGGTGGGTCTGACTTCCTCAAAAACCCAGCTTACAACATTCCTTCTAGCTGAGTTTGAGGCAGAGTTGAGCTTCTCTAGAGTTGAGACATGCTCTCTAGTGGAATGCAGGGCATGTAGCAGGGTAGGTCCCCAGACAGGCTGTGTCAGCCCCACCACCTTAGACAGCAGCACAAAAGAGGTTCCTAGGGGCTAGGAAGGTGGCTCAGTGGTAGAGTGCTTGCCTTGCATGCCTGAGGCCCTGGATTCGATTCCTCGGCACCACATAAGCAAAAAATTAAAAAAAGCCGGAAGTGGCGCTGTGGCTCAAGTGGTAGAGCGCTAGCCTTGAGCTGAAGAGCTGAGGGACAATGCTCAGGCCCAGAGTTCAGGCCCCATGACTGGGACCCCCCCCCCCCAAAAAAAGAGGTTCCTAGCATCCAGGTTAAAAGCTTAGGAGAAGGCTCAGTGGTAGAGTGCTTGCCTTGCATGCATGATGCCCTGGGTTCGATTCCTCAGCACCCCATAAGCAGAAAAAGCTGGAGGTGGTGCTGAGGCTCGGGTGGTAGAGCACTAGCCTTAAGCTGAAGAGCTGAGGGACAGTGCCTAGGCCAGTGTTCAGGTCCCACAACCAAAGGGGGAAAAAAGCTTAGGAGAACACAAAATCTTTTCTTCCTCTTGACTAGATTCTTCTACTGTTGAGAGTTTCCTAACTTCTGACATCACCCCGTACTTGTTATCAATGGATCAACTCCAATTAAATATCCTTTGATTGTCGTCAATCTCTAACTTATTTCTAATTGTATTCCATCTGGTAGAGTCTCACTTTTCCTATTACCCCTTCCACAGTCCTCTCTCTGCAGCTAACAACAGATTGCTTTCACTCGTACCTTCATGAGCATTTACTCTATTCCATTCAGTCCCTAGAATTAAGAACAGTCACCTAGGAAGGGAGAAAATGCTCTTCCCATTCCTTTCCATTTCCTACTCTTTTCCTGTCCTGACCACAAGCTATTGGGAAGTGTAGCTATCCTGAGCAAATCAGTCTATGAACCAGGCTTTTTGCTTCCCAAGTACAACTGTCCTTCAATATCCACAGGGAATTGACTTCAGGACTCCCCCCAAATACCCAAATCTGTGGATGCTCAAGTTCTTTATAGAAAATAATGTAGCAGTTCCAAATTTCCTTCATACATGCTCCTAGCACCACTTAGAATAAACCAACACAAATGCAGTGTAACTAGTTGTTAGACTGTATTATTTAAGGAACAATGACAAAAGAAAAAAAGTATATGTTCAGCACAGATAAAAGTATTTTTTACAATATTTTTTTCAGTTGATTAAATCCACAAATCCAGAGCCTAGAGATATGGAGGTCCATTATATGTGCAGATTTCTACCCTGGAAAGAGCCTCTTGCAGACATTCCCTCCATTTCTGCCCTCCACATTCTCCTACTAGTCAGAACCATAACGATATTCAATCTAGATGTGTGCAACTTTAAAACACAACACGCTGATTTTCCGACATCAAACATACCATGGACTCCAGGTGGGTCCTGGAAATGTGCTTTCCCACTCTGTACTGGGAGTGGAGAATTGCATTTGTTATAGCCTCCCTGGTGGTAAGAGAGGAGAAATGGGCTGAGAATGTGGAGCTGGACAGAGTCCAAAGCTACAGTGTAATCTTTCTAACTCTCCTTTGCCAGACTCTCCCTATGTAATCGCACATTGGGCACAGATTCCCACAGAGGGAGCCTAATTCATTCAGTCCTGCCTAATGATAGACCAACAGGAGAACATAAAGATGAAGGAGGAGAAGGAAAAGAGGAGAAGGAAGAGAGGAAGAGGAGGAGGAGGAGGAGGAGGAGGATCAGCTATTAGGTTATAGCTTCTGTTTGTTATAGCTAATCTAAGATCTTAAAGTACGTTAAACACAAGACTTCAAGGCCAAGGCAGTGACTGACTTAGAGGAAAGAAATAGTGTCCCAACACTATGTGGCTGGTGTGCTATGCACTAGGGCAATTCTGTCCCTTTGGTGACCGTAGATATTTGGGATCACCCTATCAGTGAACGCGAATGAGAAAATCCAGGCTCCTTTCCTCCAGGGCTCCCCCTTAATTCTCCCTGGGTGCTCACCCTCTCCTCTGCCAGGGCCTTGCCCTATTCCCACTAGAACCTAGGCAGTTCCAGAATTACCTTTAGATGGCTCGTGTATCTAATATTCTTCTTACTACTCCCTGTCATTGTCACCAGGTATTTAGCTCATGTGCTAATACTCTGCCAAGCTTCTGCCTTATTCTGGGATATTTCTTCTTGGTTCTTTTTCAGTGGAAGAAAACGGCATTAGAATCTAAGCAGAGAAGAAAAGATTCACATGGGAAGGTGTACCCAACTGTCAAAACACTTGAAATATGCACACGTTTCTGAATTTGGATTTATATTGTTTTTGGCACACGCACACAGTCAGACGAAGAGGAAGGAAATCACAGGATGGCTCCAACCATCAGTGTTTGGGATGTTGAAAGGATAAGCCACATTTCATTCCAATATGTACTCTATGAAGAAAAGTCAGGTAAGGCTCAAGGAAAGATAGGATAAGAACAGCATCTGGGATCTCCTTCTAACCAGAAAGACTGTGTGGATTAAGTCAGGCTGATATCTGAACCTTTAAGCTCAGATAAGAGGTAGGTAACATACAAACACTCAAAATTTTTTTATCTGCTTCGATCATTTCTTAGAGAGTCCATAACAAAATATCAACTTGTTCATTATTTCCCTGATTATATGGATTTTAGTGCTTCTTCACCTATTCCCAAAGAAAGGAGGAAAGGGTCACTGTGAGATGCTGTGGGGTGTAAGGGAGGATGATAATGATCTTTGTGGGAGAGTCCTCCTGCCCAGGTGGACACACACTGAAGGACTGGCCACACCAAGGAACTGTTCTCCCTTTGTGAGGATGTGCTCATGGGACACCAACTCAAATGTTAGGAAAGTACATGGACTCCTGAGATACACTTGCAAGTCTTCACTTTGCACTGTCCCCCAGTCAAGATTAATTTTACCAAATTCAGACAAACAGTGATTTCTACAGATATGCCTAAAGTTATTTCTGAAGAAAGCCAAGGCAACTGGTTTACCAGCCAGTTTGAATATGTGTGGATGTAAGCATTTTACATGAAAAAGATTCTATATGATAAAAAAGAAGGTTGCATGTGAAATAAATAGATGTCTCTCATTCTGGGTGCTGTTGGCTCAGGCCTGTAATCCTAGCCATTCAGTAGGCTGAGATCTGAGGATCACAGTTCAAAAGCAGCCTGGAAAGGAAAGTCCATGAGATCCTTATTTCCAGTTCGTCACCAAAAAGCAGAAAGAGGAGCTGTGGCTCAAGTGAAAGAGCACTAGTCTTGGGTACAAAAGTTTAGAGAGAGCACCCAGGCCCTGAATTTAAGCCCCAGAACTGGTACTTCATCAGGAAGAGAGAGAGAGAGAGAGAGAGAGAGAGAAGGGAGGGAAGGAGGGAGGGAGGGAGGGAGGGAGAGAAAGGAAGGAAGGAAGGAAGAAAGGAAGGGAAAGAAAGAAAGAAGAAAGAAAAAAGAAAGGAAGGAAGGAAGGAAGGAAGGAAGAAAGTAAGGAAGGGAAAGAAAGAAAGAAAGAAGGAAAGAAAAAAAGAAAGAATCTAAAGCCTATAAAGATGACATTTCCACCTTATTAATACAATAAGTTGTTTCAGTGTGTGTTTGGCCTCGTTGGCCAAGTCTAACTTGGTGAGAAATATCTGCCCCAGAAGAAAGGGAAACTGTTTTGGTTTATCTAGTGGGTTTCCACCCTCTCCATACCTGCCCTGAATCAATTCTTTCTAACCCCCAGCTTTTGGTCCACAAGCATTGTTAGAACAACAGCCATGGGCTAGGAAGGTGGCTCAGTGGTAGAGCGCTTGCCTTGCATGCATGAGGCCCTGGGTTCGATTCCTCAGCACCACATAAGCAAAAGAGAAAAAAGCCAGAAGTGGTGCTGTGGCTCAAGTGGTAGAGCGCTAGCCTTGAACTGAAGAGCTGAGGGACAGCACCCAGGCCCCGAGTTCAGGCCCCACGACCGGACCCCCCCCCCAAAAAAAAGAACAACAGCCATGGAACTTACAGAATTCTTTTTTTCCATTAAAAATGATGTTTAAATAGCTTTATGTACAAAGGAGTTTCAATACAACATGCCATTTTATGAGTACACGGCACCTTGATCAGTGTCAACCCCGTTCATCATTCTACCCCATCTCTTCCAACCCTACCTATCCCCTCAAGCTTTGTGTGGTTCCATTTTCATGGCGCAATGAATTCATGAACATGGAATATGATGACTACATTTCTCCACACTTCCTCTCCCCATTTATCGTCCCCCTACCCCTTGACTTCTTCCCTCCCAACCATTTATTTCAGTTTCTTGGCATTTAGTTAAACACTTAGCCAACAATACATTCAGAGTTTCACTGAGGAGAAATGAGGAAGAAAGCGCAGAGAAGGGCTTCTTTTTCATTAGTATCCTGCCTCCTCTTTTCTTTTACAAAGAAGCGAATCCATCAAAAAGATGGCGTAGCCTGAAAAAGTAAAACTTCTATGAACACTTCCAAGGAAGCAACTCCCAGATACATGGCACCACCTGTTGGACATAGGACAGGCCTGGGACCAGGAAGAAGATGGAGAATGCTGGGCTTCCATAGTGTCTTTTGCTAGAACACCGGGCTTCTCATGGCCTCCACTCAAGTTGGCCAAGCCAAGTAACTCTTTGTACAACTGCATCCCAGCCAAGCACAGAGCCTGGAAGAGGAGCCAGGGAGGGGTTTCTTCCGTATCATTGGAAAAGGCACCATGACTGTATCTGGCACACGCCATCTTTTCCAGCCTCCTGACTCTGGAAAGAACAGGTGGTACTGAATCTGTGTACGTGGTGGGGGACGGAGGTGGGTGGGGAGAGGATGCATCTGAAAATATAATGTCCTGATACCTAAATCCAAACCACAGGAAGGAGGAGGCATAAGCTATACGGTAGCATTCCCAAAACAAATTCTGCCAAAATAGCACTAATGTCACAAGGAACTGCATGTGCTTGGATGGGAAAGAGAAGGTATTGGCCCAACGCCACCCTGTACAGCCACACAGTGTGTTTGAAGTCTTGTTTTTGTTTCTCAATTGTATGATGATTTTGCGTTCTAGTGTATTGATCGATCTGTTGTTGTTTTATGTACATGTATAGTACGAAAGTCTCCGTTAACTTATTTTACTTATTCCCTAAAAGATCCTGGGAATGATGGCCTGGGAAGACACACCACACTTGCTCCTAATGGACACAGCTCTGCTCCTTTCAGTTCAGGGTCAGGTGCTCTGGGTCGGAGACTACTGCAGCCAGTTCAATGCCTCCATGTTCTCTGCCCCTGGGAGCCTCTTTGCTTGTCAGAAGAGAGAGCCGCCAGCTACCTTTAAAGGTTCTGACCCAAACATGGGAAAATTCACACTAGTGATTTCTCTAAGCCTAGTTGAAAAAGGTAATTTCCCCTACTCCCCCCATCCAAAAATTAGGCAAAGAGGTCAGCTGTGATTAAGAACATGGTAATCCCATTATTCAGGAAGCAAAAGTAAGAGGAATTTGAGGCTAGCCCAACCAACGTCAAAAAAACAAAACAAAACCAACCAATCAAAAACATAAACAGAAAACCAGCAAGAAAAGAAAAAGTAAGTGCAAGGTGCTGGTGGCTCATGCCTGTAATCCTAGCTTCTCAGTAGGCTGAGAACTAAGAATCAAGATTCAAAGCAAGTTCATGAGGCTCTTAACTCCACTAAACACAAAAAGCTGGAAGTAGAGTTCAAGTGGTAGAGTGCTAGCCTTGAGCATGAAAGCTCAGGGACAGTACCAAGGCCCTGAGCTCAAGCCTTAGGACAGAAGGAGGAGGAGGAAGGGAAGGGGGGAAGGAGGGAGAGGAGGAAGAAGAAGAAGAAGAAGAAGAAGAAGAAGAAGAAGAAGAAGAAGAAGAAGAAGAAGAAGAAGAAGAAGAAGAAGAAGAAGAAGAAGAAGAAGAAGAAGAAGAAGAAGAAGAAGAAGAAGAAGAAGAAGAAGAAGAAGGAGGAGGAGGAGGAGGAGGAGGAGGAGGAGGAGGAGGAGGAGGACGAGGACGAGGACGAGGACGAGGACGAGGACAAGGAAGAGGAGGAGGAAGAGGAGGAGGAAGAGGAGGAGGAAGAGGAAGTAGGGAGGAGGGAGGACGGAGGGGGAGGGAGGGGGAGGGAAGGAAGGAAGGAAGGAAGGGAGAGAAGGGGAAGAGACCAACTTTATGCCCTGTTCAATGCAGTAGTAACAACACTGTCTTCAGAATACTGCAGGGCTCATATCACCCAGAGCCAGTTTATGTCCCTTCCAGCTATGGCCTCTAGGAGACTCATAAAAGAAGGCCCTGTGGTCAGAGCCCAGTGCAAAGACACAGAAGCTTCTGTCCTCACTCTTCCCTCTGGCCTATATGCATACACATCTGCCTCTGCCATTGTATGTGTGTATGCATTTCATGGATGGGTTGTATGTATAGTATACAATATGCATTGCCATGTGTGTTGTGCCTCCTTAAGTTTATATATGTATGGAAATATTAAATACAATTATGAATGCTGTGTGTCTGTGCTGTCTGAGTATGTTGTGTGTGCTGGGTATGTAATACATGTTCTGTGTGCTGTGAGTTATGCATGTTTTGGACTGTGTATGGTTTTGTGCACTGTGGGTGATATGCTTTGTGTTTCATGGATGTGGTATACATTGTATGTTGTGTCTTTGTGTGTGTGTGTGTGTGTGTGTGTGTGTGTGTGTTTGTGTACATTGGTACTGGGGCTTAAACTCAGAGTCTGGGTGCTGTCTCTTAATTATTTTCTTGTAAGGCTGGTGTTCTACCAGCCATATCTCTACTTTCAGCTTTTTGCTAGTTAATGAGGGGTAAGAATCTTTTGGATTTGTCTGCCCAAGCTGTTTTCGAACCAGGATCCTCAGATCTCAGCCTCCTGAGTAGCTACGGTTACAGATGTGAACCACTGGCATGTAGCTGCTGCTGTATTTTATATGTCATGTGAGCAGTATGAATGAGTGTACTATGTGTATTGTGTGTCTTCTATGTACTGTGTGTGGTATATGTTATTTTGTGCAAGAACCATGTGTGGCACACACACACAAATCTCAAGACATAGTACAGTGAATCTTGAGATTAATTCCATCTACCTTTGCCCTGTGCCACTCAATAATTTTGACAGCTTTAGTTTTTAGCAGGCAATGGAGTGCCTGGAGGATTAAATACTTTTGCCCTATGGGCAAAATGCCAGCTTCTATATACAAGACCTGCCTCGGGCCTTTGTTCTATTAAGAATGAAGTAACCTCAGATTTGTACAAGAAATGTAAAAATCACACAAGAATGCTAACCGTCGAGTCACAAGGGTTCAGGCCTATCACCAAAGAATGATGTAGAGCAGAGTAATGACCTTCCATTGAGAACTTGCAAGAGGTAGAAAATGGGAGACAATTATTTCATTAGCCCATACTGTCCATCTGTGTAGACAGGCACTATTTCTACAATGTCAATGATCCACCTTGAGCTTCTCATATTAGAGTAACCAAAGTGGAGGCAGGGAAAAACAATCCACTTAGTGGGAAATAATTTATCCTCATTTCCAGATCAGCTACGACAATTGAATTCAACGTCTGAAGTTTGGGTCAGTGGCATAATTTTATTTCCATGCTGACCTTCAGAATCTGGCTGAAAGGTAGGCCTGGTAATACAGCCAGACCTTCTTTCCACCAAGCAGACAAACTAGAAACTGGCTGGTTCAGCCAGGCAACCATTAGTTAGCCAGTCCCTGGTTAATCTTTACTGCTAACTAGTTTCCAGAGATTCATTGGCTGCATCAGGTAGGTGAAGGACATTTATTGTCCATTCCACTTACCAGGACAGAAGGATAGTCCTATGTGGGAAGGGTAATTGTATAGCTTAAAAAAGTCAATGAGCCAGGAACCGGTGGCTCATGCCTGTAATCCTAGCTATTCAGGAGGCTGAGATCTGAGGATCATGGTTCAAAGCCAGCCAGGGCTGGAAAGTCCATGAGACTCTTACCTCCAATAAACCACTAGAAAACCGGAAGTGGCATTGTAGCTCAAGTGGTAGAGCATTTGCCTTGAGGTGAAGAGCTGAGGGACAGCGCCCAAGCCCAGAGTTCAAGCCCCATGACCAACTTTAAAAAAAAAAGTCAATGAGTCAGGTGCTGGTAGCTCATGCCTGTAATACTAGCTACTCAGAAGCTGAGATCTGAAAATCATGGTTCAAAGTCAGCCCAGGAAGAAAAAGTCTATGAGACTCTTATCTCCAATTAAACAGCAAAAAGTTGGAAGTGAAGTTGTGACTCAAGTGGTAGAACACCAACTTTGAGTAAAAGTCAAATGAGAGCACGACACCGAGTTCGAGGTCAGTACCAGAACACACACAAAAGCAAAAGATAAAAAGAAGCCAATGGAGCTTGGTACTAGAGGCACATATTTGTATTCCTAGCTACTCAGGAGGCTGAAATCTGAAAATGGTGGTTCAAAATCCAGCCTGGAAAAGAAAGTCCATGAGAATCTTTTCTCCAGTTAATCATCAAAAAGTCGGAAGTAGAGATGTGGCTCAAGTAGTAGAGTGCTAGCCTTGAGCAAAAAAGCTCAGGGACAGCACCCCAGCTCTGAGTTCAAGTCACACACACACACACACACACACACACACACACACACACACACAGGCCAACAATACCAATTGGTTCAAGAGACTGTGACCATTGTCCAGGTCACATTTACAGCATGCATTGCTGGCTTGCCTCTGTATCGACCAGCTTCCACTGGATCTCTGCACTGGGACTTGTGTCTATGTGAGTGTCAAAGCATACATCACTGTCACTGCTGACAAGGCACCAAAAGGAGTTGCGGAGTCCTATCTGTGTCTTGGGTTTATGGGAAGGACACTTTGCAGGGTAACTGTGTGTTGAGGATCCACTTTGGCTATCTCCCCTGGCAGGTCAGTTAGAAGGCGACCTAATCACTCAGTAAACAGAGATGAGAGATGCTTATACTTAATAAGCCATTGCAAATGGAAAAGGCAAGCTCTTATCCAATGTGAATCTCTCTAGAAACAAATGGCTTAGATCCAAGCACTCTAAAGCCCTTTTGGAATGATGAGAGGTGCCCAAGATTCCAGCACCTCCAGAAGGTTCTCTTTCTCCTGAACATAGCTTTGATAAGAAAGCAGAAATGACTCTCTCTCTCTCTCCCCCTCCCTGTGTGTGTGTGTGTGTACTGCAGGCCTGGTTTCTTCTTCTGTCTTAGGTTACAGGGCTCCCAGTATGCAGTGGATTCTGGGAGTAGATACGACAGTTATGGGAAGGGCCAGACTAATGCCAGGAGCTGTATCCATAACCACTTGCCCAAAGGAGGCTCTCAACATTTCCTCCACAGCCCTGAACCCCAAGGAGCAGAAACTCCACAAAGCATGCAAGGTATGCCAAGTGGCAGAGTTGGCCTGGTGGTAGAAGGGAGGTCCAGGTTCTTGCCAGGACTGGCTACTCTGGTTTCTGTCTTCTTCATCCTGTGCCAACCATCCTGTCAGATGAATGGTTCAATTGGCCAATTGACAGCTCCGGGGGGGGGCACTTCGGCCAGAGCCCTGCCACCCCAGCCCTGTCACCACTACCCTGCCACTGCAGCCCCTTTCATTTCTCATTTTGTGCCCACTCTTGATGCCTTCCCTTCACATGTGCAGAATAAAAACACGAACCTGTCTCCCCAGGCTGTAAAAAGAAATGGCTGACATAAAAACAGGAAAAATAAAAAGATAATAGGGCACTTTGTGAATACACTGCACATAAATACTAAATAAGGCAACGGTAACTGCAGCTGCAGTGGAGGAAGAGGAAGCCGTGTACCAGGGAATTCCAGAGTGCCAAGCAGCAAACCCGATGTGCAGTTTCTACTACTGCTATTTCTTAGTCCTTTTTGAGGAAAAAGGACTTCAAAGATTTCCACCAGGCACCCACACAGCCAATGTCTGGGGCATGAGCTATCTCTTTCAATTTCAATTTGAATACATCAAAGAATCCAGGAAGATGACAAGTTACTCTCCCCTACCACATACACACACACACACACACACACACACTTAAGAAAGGATGGCTTTCGGGTCCCTTCCTAGAAATGAAGAAAGGAATAGAGCTCACTAATAAGATAACCCCCACCGTCTTCTGACTTTTGGTTAGAGTGAGGGACCATGATTATCAAAAATATTGTCTGTTTGCCCCAACATCTCAGTCATTTCTCCTCTTCTTGTTTCTAGATCTGAATTCAAAAGATGGAGGTCAGTGACTTACAAATAATAATCAGGATTTCTACTTTGTTAAAAATGGTGGATAATTTGCTTTGGTGTTTCTTCATTAGGTTTATATATTTGCACTCTGAAACAATGTGATAGCTGGGCACTGGTGGCAAACATCTGTAACACTAGCTTCTCAGGAGGATGGGACCTGGAGTATCAAAGTTCAAAGCCAGGAAGACTCCGTCTTCAATTAAAGAGAAGAATGGTAGACTAGAGGTATGGATTAAGTGGTAGAACATCCACCATAAGCAAGAGAAGCGAGAGTGAGTAGCCTGAGTTCAAGCCCCAGTACCAGTACAAAAACAAAACAAAACAAAAACAGACCAACTTTATGGGTCATGAATATAATCTCAGCACCACACCAGAGGCAGAGACGAAAAGAAAATCACAAATTTGAGGCCAGTTTGGTGTACAGCCAGAAACTTGTCTCAAAAATGAACAAAAAGAGCTGGGAAGGTGGCTCAGTGGTAGAGTGCTTGCTTTGCATGCCTGACGCCCTGAGTTCTGTTCCTCAGCACCACATAAGCAGAAAAGGCTGAAGTGTCGCTGTGGCTCAAGTGGTAGAGCACTAGCCTTGAGCTGAAGAGCTGAGGGACAGCGCCCAGGCCCAGAGTTCAGGCCCCATGACCAAAAAAAAAAAAAAAAAAAAGCCAGGCATTGGTCGCTTATGCCTAGTACTAACTACTCAAGAGACTGAGATTTGAGTATCATAGTTTGAAGCCAGCCTGGGCAGGGAAGTCTGTGAAATTCTCCTTTCTACTTAACCACTAAAGAGCCAGAAGCAGAGCTGTGGCTCCAGTGGTAGACAGCCAATCTTGAGCAAAAAGGCTCAGGGACAGAGCCCAGGCCTTGAGTTCAAGACTTAGGATTAGCACACATTCTCTCTCTCTCTCTCTCTCTCTCTCTCTCTCTCTCTCTCACCCACACACACACACACACACACACACACACACACACATGTCAAAAGTGAAATGATGCTCTACTATGTGCCACTTTGGAAGAATATGGAGAAATGGGAACCCCACCCTTGTGCATTGTTGGTGGGAATATAAAAGGGTACAGTATTTATGGAATTATAATATACAATATCTAATAAAAAATATAGGCTTTAGCAATTCTACTTCTGGGTGTATAATTCAAAAGAATTGAAAGCAAGAACTCAAGGAAGTATCTGCACACTCATGTCCATAGCAGTGCTATTCACATTAGACAAAAAGTTCAAGTAAGTCAAGAATGTAATGATAGATGAAAGAGGAAAAAAAATCATATATTTTACTACAAGAAAAAAATGTACTGAGCCAGGGAGCTCTATAACCCTAGTCACTCAGGAGGCTGAGATCTAAGGATCATGGTTCAAAGCCAACCTAGACAAGAAAGTCCATAAAACTCTCATCTCCAGTTTAGCACCAAAAAGCCAGAAGTGGAGCTGTGCCTCAAGTGGTAGAGTGTGAGCCATGTGTCAAAGACAGCATCCAGGCCTGAGTTCAAGTCCTAGAATCAGCACACACACACACACACACACACACACACACACACACACACACACACTAGTTTGTAGCTATGACATCATATTCTAGCGTTCCAACATCCATGAGGAAGAGGAGTAGGAATTCCAATCTCCCTGGTACAGTTTATATAAAGGAAAGTGAGACCCATCAGCACTAGGTATCCTGGCATGTGGCTACTCTCTGCCTGTGGCTTTTAATTTGCAGCATAGAAACAGGCGCTCACTTGCCGGGCGCTGGTGGCTCACGCCTGTAATCCTAGCTACTCAGGAGGCTGAGATCTGAGGATCCAAGTTCAAAGCCAGCCCGGGCAGGAAAGAAGGTGAGACTCCTATCTCCAATAAATCACCAGAAAACCGGAAGTGGCGCTGTAGCTCAAGTAGTAGAGCGCTCGCCTTGAGCTGAAGAGCTGAGGGACAGCGCCCAGGCCCAGAGTTCAAGCCCCACGGCCGACCAAAAAAGAAAAAAGAAACAGGCGCCAGGGTAGTTTGGATCTGCCTGGGACTCCTCCATTCTCTTCCTGGTTTCTCTTCTGTTACCTCCTATACTCCAAGAAGGTTGCCAGACTTAACAGGAAGCCTCCAGGATGGACCTCCCATTATGACTGGCTCTCACGTTGGCACTGACCCCCGAGGAGAGGGAGGCCGGAGCCACCTCAAGCCCCACTGTCTGGGTGGTGTCCCTTGTCCTGTCCTCTCCTGGCCCCTAGAGTCTTCTTTTGCCTTATCCTGGAACCCCCTCCTGAGCTCCCATCCCTTGTCAGCCTCCTCCAAACTCGGTTCCCAGTTTTTAGGACAGCACAACCCTTCAGCATCCAACCAACTCCTTCCTCCCAGGAGACAGGTCTCAGCTTTCCTGGGGGCCACTGCTGAGTCAAATCTCTCAATAATATCTCTCTCTCCCATTCCTCCTCCTTTACCATCCTCTTTTCATCTCCCTTTTCTTCTAGAAGTTTCTGTATGGGCAGACCATTTAATTGTGCGGCTGATTTTGTTTGCTTGAAAACAGGTGCACCTGCTTGGGCTTTGTGGGACTTTCCCATCACTGGCCAAAAGGAGAGAGGTAGAGCTTGCTTGACACCAGGGCCCTTTTGAAGACAAGGACAAGAAGATAGGGCCTCTTTGGTGGGGCTGGGTGTGCCAGAGGGAACATGGAAGGGAGGCAAGGCCTGGCCTGGGAACTGGGGAGGGTCCTAGGTTGGTGCTATTCCCGAGTCCAAGGAAGGGGAGCTGGGAGGGGGAATCTAGAGTCTCCAACGGTGTGAGTGTGTTTAGTAGTGGAAGTAGAGGGGGAGAGGTGTCATGGCCGGGGAGTTCTGGGAAAGTGGGACCCTTCCCGCCCATCCTGGGCGCCTCCACCCAGCGTCAACTTTTTGCTGTTCCCGTTAGATGGCGCTCAAGACTTTCTAACCACTTGGTGAAAGTGCTCCTGGCCCGGAACAAAAAGAACTAGGGGTGTGAGGAGGCGAGGGGAGCGGTGGGGGGTGGGGGGGGAGAGGGGAAAAGAGGGGGTGCGCGCGCGCGGGCCGGGCACGGGGCGCGGGTGTCGCCTGGCACCACGCGAGACGACGTCACGGGTCAGCCTGGCCTCGGCGGGGGTGAGCTGCGGGGAGGACTTGGAGCCTCCCGCCTAGAACTTTCTTTCCTTTACGGTTCCCGTGGCTGCTCGCTGCCGGGGGCAGCCCTGGCCACGCTCAAGAGAGAGAGAAAACTGGTGCCCAGGGGTGACAGAGGAAAGAAGCGGGGTGCAGACGCACCTGGACCCCCACCCCGCGCCTTGACTCTGCCCCAGCTCTGGCACACCTGTCTGGGATCTGTTTCTTTTCTTTCTAAAGAGAAGAGGGGGAGGGGGCAGGTGCAGGTTTTGTTCCCGTCGTTTTTTAACCACTCGGTTGAAACGGTTCCAGGAGAGGTTCAGAAAGCTCCGGGCGCGCGTATTTCCAGCGGGGCACACCTTCTCAGCTCCAATGCTTCCTTAAAAATAAAACAAAAAGCCCTCTGATAACCTCGAGAATCAGATGCGACCAGTAATCTTAAAACAATCATTGATGGAACCGATCAAGGATCAAGCTTTCTCTGTGACATAAATTCACTTTTTCTAGTCTTTTACCAGTCTCCAGGAAAAAGTGAAGGGGCGATTGGCGACGCGTCCCCTAGTCCTCTCCTTCGGGAGGATGTAAGCGCGCAGAAGGATGGGTCTCCGCACCCTCCGGGAACCCGCCACAGCCAAGATCTTCCCTTATGTTCCCCTTAACTGTGAACTTTCCCGCGCGGTAGGTGCCCCTTTAAGAAAGTAGAGATTGCCATGAATATTTCATAGGGAGCACCGGCTATCCAAGCTTGACAAGGGGGAGCCGAGGACCCGGTCCCCGCGCGCGCAGCGGCCGGGGCGCACAGCCCGCCGGGCCCCACCCGTCCCGCCGCGGCTAGAACCTGGGAACGGGCGGAAGGTGGCTGAAGGAAATGGCTTGGGGAGGCGACGGGGGTGGGGGGGGGGACGGGAAAGAGACTGGACCCGGGGTTCCAGGGTCGGAGAGAGCGGGCATTCGCGTTCATTTCCATAAGAAAGCTGCGATCCCCGTTGGAGGCCGGATTTCTTGGGCCCCTCTGCCCTTCCCCCACAGCCGGGTTTCTGTAAGCAGCGGGCCGGGGAGCGCAGAGGTCCAAGTGCGTGCTGTGCTTGTTGATGGTGTTGATAAAATGTGCTTTGAAAGGTTGTCCTGGTTGAGGCCAGTTTCCTGTCTGTGCGTGGAGTGGAAGGAGCGCGCCGGGTGAGTCCAGAGCTCCGGGGAGCGGGCAGGGAAAGAGGTGAGTCAGGATGAGCACTGTGGATGTAGGTCGCCCTGGAGAGAAAGCCCTCCCAAGGTTTTGAATGGAGAGGAGTCAGGTTGAGACCAAATCCATGGAACACAGGTGTGTGTGTGTGTGTGTGTGTGTGTGTGTGTATGTGTTTTGGAGTAGATGATGATAAAGGGAGTCACAAAAGCCCCAGAGCCCAGGCCGCCCCGCACTTGGGAAGGACGGAGTGGCCTTGCGGGGGTCCCTCAGCAAAACCCCAGGGAACTTTCGCTCGCCACTGCCTACCCTCTTCCTACGAAGGAATAAAGTGAACTTGCTCGTATATTTGAGCCCACAGTTCTCTCTTCGTTTGCATCGAGTTTCTTTTTCGGATTTCAGTGTGAACAGTGCTCGTGTATCCTTAATTCTATCACACCCACACGCACACACCCGTCTCCCAGGTACTTTATTATCACATTTGGAGAAATCAAAAACCAGATCTGTAATATTTATCCCTCATTTACAAAGAGCAAGTGGGGGTGGGGTGGAATTTGTTAGACACATATCTGCGAATATAGCAAAAGTATTTTTCTTTCCACTGGGAAAAGTTGCCTGAAAATGGCTGGCTTCCTTTTACCAATTCTGGACCACCTGTACCTCCCTGCGAAACTAAATGGGGTCACTAATAAAGCACCAATTAGATGGAGCAATTAGATACCAATTATGACTATTAACAACTCTATCACTAATGATTGTAGTTGAGGACTACAAAGCTGGTCAAATTGATCAAGCTATTTAAAAATTCTGTTACCTAAGAGTTTTATATCCCTTCTACCCTTAAAGGAAGTAAGAAGAGCCAAGGAGTTGACCAGTAGGTATCCATCCACCCTCAGTGTTGAATTTCTTTCTTTCAGTAGAGTGTATTGCTACTTCCTGTAAATAATGGAGTCTTCATTTTGGGGCCCTGTCAAGTTATGCAAAGTGTAACTGATGAAGATGGTTGCAACACAGTTGGTTTGGATGTGAAATTGGGGCAGGGTGGGGGTACAATTTCTCTTCAATTATTTGGTTGTTTCTGAAAATCATGTACATGTTCTAACTCTTCAGATGGAGGAAATGGCTCCTGGGGTACTAGTAGGCAAAGGAATGAAAATTGCTAAGATTCAGAGAAAAGGCTTATTCACACCTATAATCCTAACTACTCAGGAGGCTGAGATATAAGAATCACGGTTCAAAGCCAGCCAAGCAGGAAAAGTCTGGGAGACTCTTATCTCCAATTACCCATCCAAAAGCTAGAAATGGAGGTGTGATGCAAGTGGTAGAGCACTAGCCTTGAGTGAAAAAACTAAGAGGCAGTGCCCGCGCCCTGGAGTTCAAACAACAGCACCAGCACCAAAGAGGAAAAACAAGAGAAACAGAGATATAAGGGATTTGGGTGTCCATTTAAATTTTTCTTCTGGCCTTGGCAGATCAGAACTCAGTGGCTTACCAAGTGAAAAGTTATCAAGATTTTACTGGTTTAAAAGTCTGCAGTATAGCTTGGTTTACTTTTTGTTGAGGATGATAAGCTTCCTGTCTTAACCTTTTTACTGACAACCCTTGTAATCAAATTAAAGTTAAAGCTCACTTCTGGAGTGGAAAGATCAGTCCCCAGCAAGAAGAATAAGAGGAGGGGGAAAAAAAATAAGCAGTTTGCCAGAGCTCCTCTACCAGTGAGAAACAGGCTAAGCAACAGGACTGTTGAAAGAGCCAGGAGTTCCTCTCCATATTGATTGCTTCTGCTCACAGTTGCTTGGTTCCACCCTTCATTCTGGCTTTCTAGACCACTGGAAGTGTTTGGGGAAATAGAACTTCAAATCTGTTTTCCTTAGAACAGTCTTTGCCCAGCACCTGAGTTCCTGCATGGAAGCCTGCTGCAGCAGCATACATCTGGTCATGATGTATTTGCTAGGATGTGGTGGAGATTCCCAGGCTGCATTGTAGACACTTGAGTTGCTTAAGATGAGAAAGCTACACTGCTCAGCAGTCCTAAAGGTTTTGATTGGTTCCTAGCGCTCTGTGTGTGTGTGTGTGTGTGTGTGTGTGTGTGTGTGTGTGTGTGTGTACTTGTACTGGGGCTTGAACTTAGGGCATTGGTGCTGACCCTTAGTTTTTCCTCTCAAGGCTGGTGCTCTTCCACGTGAGCTACAGCTTTCCTTCTTGCTTTTTGTTGGTTAGAAGTAAGAGTCTCATAGATGTTCCTGTTCAGGATGGCTTCAAACTGTCATCCTCAGATCTTAGCCTCCTTACTTGCTAGGATTATAGCATGCGGCACCGTGCCTGGCTCTCATTTTTATTTTGTCAGAATTAGTTGCTCTCCTCTGGGGCATCTCACACTTCAGACCAGCCAAGAAATACTGTTGGGAAGAAAGAAATCCTCCACAGGTAACAGGCAAATAATCCCCCAAACCGTGTTTGAGTGGAATGAGCTTGGGTTAGTCTCTCTTTAGTGGGTCCTATGGATAAACTTTATTCTGCCCTGTACTGCAGGCAACTTATGTAGGACCCTGATGAATCCTGAAAGAAAAGCTAATACAGCCCTTTATGTGGGCCACTGACCCCACAGGCAGGCCTTAACAGGCGGGCTTCACGGGCTTCACAAGTCAGCAGCAATTCCCTGCTGTCCCTAAACCAACCCCTCCCAGAGAACAAACTCTCTTTTAATCCTGAGAACTCCAGAAACTCCAGGGGGCCAGAGGCTAGGACTGGGTTCCACGCAACTTCCAGCAAGGCTCATCAGTTTAGGGTTTGCCTTCCAAGGTCTGGGGATGGAGTTGGCAGGGCTTGGGAACCAGGAGGAAACAACAACAACAACAACAACCCTACCAATTGTTCTCATTCCTAGTCAGCTGTAGACAAGTCTGAAACGTCAGACTTTGTGAGGAGGGGAGGGATAGGGGGTGGAGCTGGCCCTAGGTTTATTGACCCTCCAGTGCAATCTGGTGGTTCTAGCAGGAGATCCTGAGATCTGTGCTAGAAGAAAGACCAGAGATCTTCCCAAATGCCCAGGAAAAGTGAAGAATACCAAAAGCTAGTTGGTTCCCAGACTACATCACTGCTTCCCTTTTGCTCAGGAGGTCCCTATCACCCAAGTCTCAAGACACCTGGTGGTGGAAACTAGAGAGAGAGAGCCAAATTTCCCTCAACTTGTCATTTGTTTGAAAGTTGTCAGATAAGCGGGAAACATTTCTCTCACTAATAGGGTCTCCCAGGTGTCAGAAAACCTTTCAATTCCTAGTGTATCCTTCATATCCTCTTAGGGGGACACTTACACACTATTTAGGATTTGAAGAAGAAGAAAGGCAGGAAGGAAAAGAAGGAGGCTGATTGATGCCCAGCTACCCAAGTAAGTGTAAATGAGTTTATTTCCTAAAAAGAAATTTTACACCTTTAAACTTTTCCCAGCCAGGGCTCACCAAATTTCATTACTGTTTCTTGTCAGCAACCATCCCCCTCCTCCATCTCTTTTTCTCAGGCTTCTTTGTGGCTTAAGCTTGCATTTTAGGAGGGTTTATATAATGTTCATGTCAGCAAGTCTCTCTGTCTCCACCCTCACCCAGCTTCTTGTATGAAAGTGTAGTTGGAAACCACACACGCAAGATCTTTAAAAAATTTTCTGCTATTCTTCCTGACTAGAAGAATTGACAAGACATAGACACATTAAGTTGCATAAAATACAGTGGACTGATCAGCCAAAATGCATCTCATTTGCACTTGTATGTAGCTAGGGTTGGGGCTTGTGTCACTCACAGCCTCCTGAAATCTCCGCCAAGCTAGAGTGACTGGGTAGAATTTCTAGCAGGCCCCGTGGTGAGGCCATTTGTGAGGTAGGAGGCCCAGCTCAGCCTGGGCAGCGGGAGATGGAGGGAGGTGGGGAGGTGGGGAGGTGGTGGGGAAGTGTCTGGAGGCCTGGTCTGAGGGTTGAAGAAGCGAGTATAAAACTTCATGCTCAGTGGTTCAGGAGGCTGGGACAATTGGTTGGTGGATGTCCGCAGACAAAGATAGGAGGTCTGTAGTGATCCCTCTGGGCATCCACTGGGTTGTAAAGAAAGGAGACACCTTGAAGTAGAGGAATAGTCACTGACTGTATTTTATACCCCAATGAAACCCTCTCCCAGGTTGTATCCTTGGACACCATAGAAGGGATATCTGTGTCTGACTGGGCTCTGTACCTGCAGCTGACCGTGAACTTGGACTCTGAGCTTCCCACTACTTGATTCTACTACCCTTCCTAGGCTACCAATGGGGAAAGGGGACATGTAACTGGAGTTTCTCAACCTGGAGGCAGAAACGCTGGGGCTTTAGTGTCCTTCTTTCCTTCCTTCCTTCCTTCCTTCCTTCCTTCCTTCCTTCCTTCCTTCCTTCCTTCCTTCCTTCCTTCCTTCTTTTCTTATTTATTCTTCCTTTCTTTCATTTTTTCTCTTTCCCTCCCTCCCTCCCTTCGTCTTTCCTTCTTTCTTTCTTTCCTTTTTCTTTCTCTCTCTCCTTCTACTCCCTCTCCCTCCCTCTTCCCCCCTCCCTCCCTTCCTCTTGCTTGCTTTCCTCTCTGTCTTTCTCTCTGTGTGTCTCTCTGTCTCTGTTTCTCTCTGTCTCCCCCCCCCCCCTCTTTCCCTTCCTTCTTTATTTCCACCTTATGTAGACTTCAATCCTCTTGGTCTCCAGGGTTGAATTGCCAATTCACACCGACGGGTTCTTGCCCCACAGCTGGAGGCCAGGGTTGTGCATGGTCTTAGGGTTACTACCAGGTTCTGTGCCAGCAGGGAGAGTGGCACAGAGATGCTGGTGAAACCGGGGTCTTTGGGGGAGCCACGGAGCGGGTGAAGGAGAACCGAGTGCACCCAGTGCGCAGGCCTAGGCGAGCGCCCTAGGACGTCTCAGGGTAAGGGGTGCTTCTATCCCAGCGTCCTGTTTCTTGTCCTCACAAAGTGTAAGGCTTGCAGAGACACCTCTTACTCCCCCACTCCTCAGGGATCTGGCTGGAGGTCCCAGCACAGGGGTGGTGGTGGTGGTGGTGGTGGTGGTGGTGGTGGTGGTGGTGGAGGAGGAGGAGGAGGGAGGCTGTACTCAAGGCCTGAGTTCTGCCCTCAATCTTCCGGGGCAACCAAGGGGCAGGTGCGTTGCCCAACAAAGCCACCGCCTCCGTGAGCCGCCCAAAGAATTTGCCAGGAACGGCCCTGTGGACCTAGGCGCAGCCACCTACCCAAGAACACGGAGGCCTGCGGGGGAGCAGGAGACGCCTGAGGGCCTGGCAGCCAAGCCTGCACCCCATCCCCCCTCCCCCCCCCCCCCCCCCCCCGCACCTACGCGGCCGGCCCGGGTGTGTGTGTATGGAGTGTATGTGTGCAATCAACCGCCTCTACCTCCTGGGAGCTGGGGAGACGCCTGCAAGGTGTGTGATCCTTGCTAGTAGTTTTTGCTGGAAGCCTTTGTTACAGCTTTGTCCGCGGGCGTGTCTTCATCTGCAGCCACTGCTGGGCCGCTCTGGTCCCTCTCTCCTACATCCCTGAGGAGAGGACTCGGTGCGGTACGTGGGGGCGAATCTGCCCAGGATCAATCGTCTTGCTCCAATTCCCCTCTTTCAAAAACGTTTCCCCCTTGCCTGCAATTTCCCTTTCAGGCCTGGGGGGCAGATAAACAGTTCTTTACCACCAAGGCCTTTGGGGCCAAGCTTTGCCCAGAGATCAGGCTTTTTGAACATGACCTCGCGCTACTGCTGGTGGTAAATAAGAGTTGGGCCTGGCCAGGGTGGGTCCTGCGGGGTGCAGCTGGGAGGGAGTAACCTGGCCTCATCTGGATTCGAAGATTCTGACAGAGTTGAGTAGAATGCCATTTGTCTTCTGCTGGACATAGGCAATGAAGATGCAGTATTCTTGAGGACCTTTGCCTTCCGATCCTAAGTCCCTGCATCAAGTGTGACACCTCCTCAGGCAGGACCTCTGAAGGATGCTCTGGCACACAGAACTGGAAAATAGGACTGTCTTCATGCACACCAGTTTACCCAAGACACGACACACCCTACTCCCTCCCTCTCTCCCCTCTCTGCAGTATTTCTGTTGAATTGGTCTTCATGTCTCCTTCTTGGGCTTTTCTGCCCGCATTTGGAGAAATGTGGTATGTGTGTGTGTGTCTGTGTGTGTGTGTGTGTGTGTGCACCTCTCCTAGCAGAGGTTTCTGTACATTACATAACACACTAGCAGGGGATTCCTCAGAGATCATTTTGTCCCAAATCAGCTAGCACTTGGTGTTCTGGCAAGGTGATGCAAATGGCAGTCAAGGCTCCTGTCCCTGGGGGCTTTTGTTCTCCTCCTTGAAGCCCAAGTTCAAGGGACTGGAAGAAAGAGGTGAGACAACTGATCTCCCTTTTGGTCTCTCTCCTGGTTTCCACCCTTTCACCTGTAGGTTTCCTCTTTGATTTGAGGAGGAAAGCCCAGAAAGCTGCTGGGTGAGGTATATATGTAGATCCTGCGGACCCAAGCACCTCTCCTCACTGAAAAGCAGAAAGCCCATTCAGGTGGTGGTGGTTTTTGAGTTTTTGCCACCCCCATTTCCCCAGACTAGTGGAACTTGAGGTTACTGGCTTAACAAACCTCTCCTGTTAAAAAGCAGTCGGGACATGAATGGGGATGTGGTCCAGTGGTAGAGCACTAACCTTGTCTATGCAAGGTCTTGGGGTTTTATCCCCAACACCAACCAACCAACCAAACAAACAAACAAAACTCTCCCTGAGATAGCTAGGCAATAGTTCTTAGAAGGAGGTAAAAGCCTGAAATGTTTAAATTGGAAAGATTTCTCCTCCCAAACCATTCACTAAATATAGTTTGTAAATGTCTCCACCATTGTAACTCAAAGATTCTCAAACTAAGGCTAGTAAGAATTTTATTTTCATTTTGTTGGGTTTTGGGGTGTGTGTGTGTGTGTGTGTGTGTGTGTGTGTGTGTGTGTGTGTGTGTGTGTGTGTGTGTGTGTGATTAGATTCTTTCGATACATCGGATTTATCTTTATCTTCAACTCTGCAGGTGAGTTTTCAGCTTTGAACATGTAAATGCAAAGTCATCTTCCTTGCTGTGTAACTTACCTGGGCAGGCCCAGGCCCCTCCTCACACTTTGATATTGTATCTGACTTGGGTAGTGTGAGGTGGCAGGTTTTGACACCTTTCATTTCTGTGCTGGCAAAGGAGAGCTCTTTGTAATGAATATCCATTCTATTTCAGTGTGTAAAGTTCCAGCCGACTACACGGGCTTAACCTTCTGCTGAGAGACCATCCTGGAAGATTGGAAACTCTTCATCAAAACATCTCTTGTCTTTTTTAATGTAATTAAACAAAATTATTTAAGAAATGTTTCGGCTTCCCTCCCAGTGTATGCCCCATTACTTTGTAGCTACAATAATGAAACATGAACAGTGGTGGTCATTCTTTTCTCTTTTGTAAGAGTGTCCAGTAATAGGGACTTACAAAGCCCCAGACACAGCTCAGGTATGCCCCTGGCTTTTTGTTTTCTCCCCTCTTACTGAGCCACAATGCAAATTCACACTTGATCTTGCTTCCCTCTGGCCAACTCTTCCCCTAAGCAAAACCTCTCTGCCAACTTCCAGGAGAAGGGGATTTACTTAGAAGAACACTGAACTTCCCAAGTTCAAATGAGACCAGGATCAGGTGCTCCAGGTAGGCAATTCCGACTCTCCTGGTAGCTAGGAGATCAAACCCTTGTAGCAAACAGAAATTCTAACCAACATGTTCCAGACAATGCTAAATTGATGGCAACCTGGGATGTTTTACATATATAATTTTCCTGTATTCTCTATCAGCTCTGTTACTTGAATTCAAGTTTTGTTCACATTTGGGTACACAGAAACCAGCTAGGTTTACATTTCCAGCACATTTCTATTGGGCAACTGGTGACACTACCCATAACACACTTCTTTTCTGAAAACTCAAAAAAAAAAAAAAAAAAGCAAAAATCTCTTCCACTTAGAAAGGTTGTTTAATAGTATTTAACACTCTATAGAAAACCCTTTTTTTTCCTCCCTCAAAAAATAAGCAAACTAACTGTTCTTTTTCTCCTTTCACACACGCCAGCTATTTTCTCAAAGCAAAAAAAGTTCTGTTTCCGAAGGGAGAGAAACATACAAATTCCATTAATGAATTACATACATGGAATGTGGCTTGTCTGGAGCAATTGTATTTGTAAATAAATGGCTTCCTGTTTATTATGTCTGAGCACATCGTAATTAATACAGCAAATAGTGCGACTCTGAGTTTGAGTTTCAGCATTGTTATTTTGGCCTCATTAGATATAAGTTTAAATTGAGCTGATTGTTAAGTTCTTTATTCTTCAGTGCCCAAGATGACCTGAAGACAAGTCCCTTCTGAAGTTAACTCATTTGCAAGAGTTCGGGGAATCCGGGGCTGGTTCCTTGGAAATGTTATCCGAAGTAACCTGGGGCCTTTCACGTTTGCCCCAGAAGCTTTCTAAAGCCAACCACGACCTCAATTTGTCGCTTTAGCAGCGAAGCGGATTGTGACCTCTTTAGAGGGACATTGGGCACAGATCAGCCCGTGGGCACGCTTGCCCTGCCCTGCTGCCGAGCCCACACAGGGCCGGCTCGGTATCACCCTGTAGGACTGGGGCCCGCAACTGCCAGGGTGTGAACTGGGCATGAGTGTGTGACTGTCACAGGGTCTGGCAACAGGCAGATCACCTCCCAGCCCGCGGGAAGCTGAGGCTGGGCCAACCAACTCCGGGGGATCCAAGAACTCCACCGCCCCACAGTCCGGCCGCCCAAACTTTCACAAAGCGGCTTGCCTCCCCTTGCCCTGCCCCCCTCCGCAGTCCCAGCTGCCTGGACTTGTGAACACTGGGGAACAATGCGACCTGCAGGCGCGCCAGGCCAACGTGCTCTGACCTCTGCGCTCTCTACATTCGGATTATTGCAAAAGGAGCCCCAATTGAAGCCCTTTTCGGTGCTCACCGAAAAGCCTCTTTTAGGAAGAGGTGCCAAGCACGCCCCTCCAGTAAATAAATCTCAGTGTAGGTCTCCTGGCTGGGCTACACAGTCTTTGAAGACCCAGAGGTTCAAGACACCAGTTTCGGGCTCCAGGGCAGCAGGAGGAGACATTCTGAGATCGCCGGGAGTCAGCCAGGCCCGGGATTCAGCCTCTCTGAACTTCAGGGTCAGCTGAAGGCAGGCAGTATCTGAATCCTCCTCCCTCCCCTTCCTCAAAAGAGGCACCAGCCCTGGATGGAAAATCCACATACCTGCAGCCAGGAAGGACAGGCCTTCCTATCCTCTCGTCTTCCAAAAAGTTAAGCACACAACCTTTAAAACTGAGTGACCCCCAGCTTTTCCCCCAAGTCATCCTACCCTCCAAGGAAACTTTCAGAAGTTCCTTTTCTCTCTCCTCCTTGGGCTTTCTCCAGTTACTTGGTTTGCCGAGTACTTTACCAACTGTCCTTAGTCCCTAGGTTTCTCAAGGCCCGGTTATTTCCATAATAATAAAAATCACAACAGTTATTATTAGGCTGGGGAAGAATCGGATCAGAGGGCCAGTGGACTACCGGGAAGGCAGGAATCTTGGTGAAAAAGGAATATTTCAACCTGCGTTTCAAAAGGTTTCAGTTTGACAACTATCAGTAACCCGATAGACAACTCCATTTTAAAAAAAAAAAAAGGAGAGGAAGAAAATTTACTACTGCTCTTGAAAGCCGTTATTTTTTTACATCGCTTTTAGGAAGATAGATGAACAAAACATCGCGTTTCAAGCCATTTTGATCTGTAATTAAATGGCAGGATCGGTTTGTATTCTCCTACGGCTTTTACAGAAGTTGCAGTGATCCAAAGTCGGGTTGCTGTGTCAGAGTGGCATTTTTATTAATGAGAATACAAAAAGCTTGCATATTCTTAGCCCTGCTTGAATTTAGTTGCTAAGCAACCGGTGTATGGTAATTCATCCGCGAAATTTAAATCTTTGAGAAAAGATCGTGCGTTTTTGCTGAATGGTCGCCACGAGGAAAACAACTTGTGGGACCCGCAGCAGCTGCCACCGTCGGTCTACCGGGCCTTGCTGGGTCCAGCCGGACCCGGCCGCACCGTGGCCACAGCCATGGTCTCCCTGACTCGCTACGCTGCCATTCCTCCCCGGGAGGAGCAGGCCTTTGATACCCGGCGTCCAGCTTCCCACCACTCGACTCTGGTGATCTGGGGTTTTTCACCCCAGGCAGGCCCTACATTTGACCAAGTTGCCTTCGTCCCTGGGGCTTCTCAGTTCGCACTGCAAATTTCTCCTTCTCTCCTCTTGTGCACACGCACGTGCGCGTACACACACACACACACACACACACACACCACACCACACGCTGCCTCCAAGAGAATGCCTGTTGCCCCTTCCCAGACCCCTCTGAGGTCACTTCCAGAGCCGACTGTTCCTCGAGGAAGAGAGGACTCATCAAGAACGCAACCCAACAGCCCACCAGAAGGCCAGGCGGCCGCCGCCTCTGGCCGGCAGTGACATCATAGGCTCCTGCTCGCCAAACTCGCGCCCACATTTTAGGATACAGGAACAAACACGGATGTGAAATCAAGAATGAAAGAGAGAGTAATCTAATTAATAGGCCATGAGCCAGGCTAACAAAATCAAAGAATCTGATTACCCAAGTACCCTTCTTGCTATCTCCGCTGCCCCCACCCACCCCTAGCTCTTCCAGACTCCTCCTGATTTCCTTTCCTAGACTGGAAAGTTCAGGAGGTAAACACAGAGCCCTCTGATTTCCTTGCTGAAATCAAGATCAAGCCTACCGTGGGGCTCCAGCAGTCAGAAAGGTCACATGGGCGACCTTCAAGCCCTGGGACCAGCATCCCTGTGGAGTTGAGATGACCAAGCAACCCATAGAATTGGGAGAACCAGAGAGAGGTGGCCTCACATGCATGCGTGGGTCACACCTAAGCACAACACCTGTCTTGGTGACTTAAGCTGTCAGTAGTAGGACCAGGAAAAAGGGGTTCTCTAATCAAAGCCATTAGAAAAAGGGTCTGTTCTTTTTTTAAAATGTAGCACCATGCTCCCCACCCCCCCCCCCCCACACACCCTGCTTCTAGGTCACTTTAAACTCCCAACTATCTTCAACTACCTTTCCCAGTACAGAGATCTGGACATCTTCAGGTATTAGGTTTTGTTACAGAAGACAGTATCTTCTCTAATCCTTACAGCCAGCCACGTATATTTCAGAAGAGAATTCTTCACTTTCTATCTTTCTGCCTTAAAAAGGAAACAAAACAGTACCACCTCCTAAACAACTAATTTCAGGTCTGCATGCAGTGCCAATACTTGTTGCATCCATTTTAGAGTTGATTAATTATCTGGAACTTGGGCAAACTAAACTCCATGTGGAAAGAGTGTTTCATCCTTCCTTCAATTTAGTTCTGAAAGCTACAAGTTATTGATGGATCTCGCTCTATTTACATACAAATTGGTGCAAAGATGCCTATTTCTTAAAATGCATTTTGTATAGGTATATAAAAATGTCATTTTTGATTTAGCTTGAAGAGGTTGATCATTTATTACAAAAATAAATGAATAAATACAACAATATATTGTTGCTTCCAACAGGATAAATACTTTACAAATATATAATTAAAAACAAATTTAATTGTTAAAATTATTTCAGATATTACACTTATGGATAAAACTATAGTATATGCTGCATTTAATATTAGAACCAATTAGCCTCTGAATGTTGAAAACCATCCATACAATACAGGTTATGAGCACTGAAATGAGCAAGCTGTAGAGGCCACAGGGCAGAAGCAGAGGGCATCTCAAAGATCGATAATGGACAGTTCTATTTGGGAATAAAGTAGTCATCCTTGGCTAAATACTAAGAAAATGGAGAGGAAGAGCCACAACAGCAAAGTGACTTTTAAATATACCTCAGATGATTTACTGTACAGACTTTCAAGAGAAGATAGTTGGTGAAGGAGGGGACCAAGGCATGGAAAACTGATCGAGAAATATCAGAGGCCATTAGCTAGTTGTAAATGGGCCTGGCCTGGGACTAGCTAGGCTAGTGGAATAGAACTTTGTCATTTTCCTTTGGGTTGGAAGGGGAGGAGGGGATGGGTTGAAATGAAGGAAACAAATGGGCACTTTACAAAGAGAAGCACAAGACACTTGCACTGCTTGGGAGCACAATGACCAAATTCATTAAAAAGATCTGGTGATATATAACAATATTTTCATTATTTACATGTGTAACAATATGAGCCTCAGCACAAAACCTCTCAGTTATATCTCCTCTCTTTTGTGTTTCTACCATGAATTTCATTTTGTAAATACATTCAAAGCATTGGGTTTTTTTTTTTAGTCCAAACAGCTCACTTTATAAAATGCAAAAAGAAAAAAAGAAGAAGAAACAAAAAGGAACAAGACGGGTTTGCTCGTCCAGCTTCTTCAATTAAAAGTTAACTTTGCTAACCTTAAATCAGGGCTCTTTCCAAAGTAATCAGTATAGCTTTTTAATAGAAAACAGTGTGAAATCTAATGTAACCTCTTTTGTTATAAGCTAAATCAAGTAAGTGGATACCTCCTAAGTTTTAAAATAGACCTACCCCCTGTTTAATCAAGCACAGTGTTTCAGCAAGGAAACAAATAAAAACAACAAAAAACAACAATATGATTCCATCTCATAGACTAGCAATGTATTCCACACACAAGCAACCTGCCCAGTCCTCAGCATTCCAATGATGCCCATTTTGCTTTACACAACAGACTCTCAACAAATGAGCCCCCTCCCCAAGGTTGTAAAGTCAGTGGGCAGGGTGATTATAATAGCAACAGAAGTAAGAAACAAGAAGGCTCGGAAATGTAAATTGTGGTTTCTTGTCTTCCTTTTTTTCCTTCCTTCTGTTTAATAAATGTTGTTTTTTTCAGATTTCACAAATCAAAATGATTGTGATTTTTTAGTACGATATGGTGTTTAAAATAATGCAACCCAATACACAGCCATCTGGCTGGGCTTGATTTATGAAAGTGACACAGGGCCCGTCTGAGAGAAATAACTGTTTCTGGGTTGTTCTCATAGTTTCCCCAGGATTTCTTTTTAACCCCTGCATCCACATCTCAGGCAGAAGTGGTGACGATGAGAGAAACAGGCAAACTCTAAGAGACAGCTGAGAAAGACTGGCAGAAATTCACCTATAAAACCATTGCTTCCTCACCCATAACTGCACTTTATCTATAGGTACAGTATGCAGGGACTCAACCAAGCAGAACCCTTCGCATCTTTAGTGCTCATGACCTGAGGTAGTACATTTCAGGTTCCTATAGTATAAATATTGATATATGAACTTGACAAATGTGACCATTCTGCAGTGCTTACCTAAAAAAGTGACCTAAAAGTGGAAACCTTCAGCACCAGTAAAGAAGATAAAAGAATCCTACTGGATAGATATCAAGTCACAAAAACATGGAGCCTTAATTCTGAGCTAGTAATCACAAGGACAGTAGCCAGAACATATGGAGCCAAAGCAGAAATTTAAAACTATATTCTTTCATTACAGAAATAAAATACCCCCCCAAAAGCAAAAACAAAGAAAACAAAATGGCACAAGCATAATAATTTAAATTTAATTACATATAGTCACTGCCCAGAACTAATTGCGATCAAAATATTTCATAGATTTATAAGGTAGTCTTCACAATTATTAGTCTTTAGAAGAAGAGAAAAGGGACTGAGACTCTGCTTGGGATGTAGTATAACAGAGAAAAGGAGAGGCTGGCCTTAGTAGGGGGGTAAATTGACTATTAATGATCAGTTGGCACTTTTTTTTAACTGTTGATCATCCAATAAAGAATGCAAGTATCTAAGAAAAAGGGCTAGTTCTTATAACAAAGTCAACGAAAACCAATAAAGACACCCACTAAAATTAAGGGAGATGGGAAATAATTGTGAAATTTATGGATTAACAAGATTGGCCACTATGTTAAAGCACCAGCTGCTTTAGTAATACTTATTCTGCACTTGAGGTGTCCAAATACCAAATATCCTTAGATGGAGCAGATCTACTTTCTTAATGCTATTACTTAATGCTTTGCTTTACTTAAAAAAAAAATTCTAGAGACCTTTTTTTCTTCCCACACAGTATTTATGCATCAGACACAGACTATTTCATTCTAACAAATTTATTTTCTCAATCAGCTTCTTACGGAATCACTACTCAAATTAAATTACAATCAAATGATCACATCAAAAAGATACCCTTATTACCTAACAACTGTCCATATTTTCATTTCATTTTGATTTGTGCTCGTCTGAAAAAAACACGTAATACAAGATCTGGGGAAAAATAAATTACCGTTTTGCAGCAGTTCATAAGTATTCTGAATAAAATATTAAAAGAAGTCATTTAATGAAAATATAAAGCAAATATTTTTAGATCAACAACGGATCTAACAATTCTATATTGCCGTCTTTTCGAAAAGTCTGTTTATTAAAACCTACCAAAAACACTGCTTGGAAATGGCAGTATTATATAATCACATCCACAGCACCCATTCAATCAAAGTTGGCAACGGATTGAGGACTGAAGTCCACAGAAGTGCAGCGGCTGGTGCTTTAGTCTCTCTTAAATCCCTTTTTATCTGAGTCAGTCCAGAAATAAAAAATAAAAAATATTAATAAAAAAAATATTAGCGGTGGAATCTTTAGGCAAGGTTCACCCTGAGCGAGTGAGCGGTAGCCGGTGAAGCCCGGGTCGGTGGCCGGGCGCAGGCCTTCGCTTGGAGGCAGGGAAGGCTAGGCCCTTACTCAGCTCCCTGGCAACACAGCTGCGCTCGCGCGTAGGCTGGCCAGGCCTCTCGCCACTCGCCCATCCTCTGGACGTCTCCCTCTCCCTCGCCCATCCTCGGCTCTTGCACGACGTTTTTATTTCCAAGGTGATTTGGAGGATGCTTTCTTTTGGCTTTGCTATTCAGTCCATTAATATCAGAAGCTGTGAATTTTTTTTTTCTCCAGGAGACTTTTCTCTCCGCTTCTTCTCATTTCCAAGTTGATTTGTTCCCAAATGATTTTAATATGGCCAAGAAAAAAAAAACAGGGTTCAGGAGCACACAGTCAGACTCCATGAAACCTGGTGCCTCTGCTTTCTTCCAGGTCGCTCCCAGGAAAGAAAGTTTCCCGTGGATCTCTTTTAGGCAGCCCTTTTGGAGGAACTGGGAGGAAAGGGGTGTGTGTAGGGGGGTGTCTTTCTCTCCTCTCTCCGGTTTGTTTTGTTTCAGAGGAGAGGAGGAAGAGGCAGGTGCTGTCTATCACTGCCACCTCAGGGTGGGAAACACCTCAGTGCAGTTTTGGTGTGTCAGGTATCCACCCTTCTTCAGATACAAAAACAACACACCACCACAGTATAAACGAGATCTCACGGTTGTCCCCTTTTGCGCTCTGGTTGTTTGTTATACAAGTATATAAAACAGTCTGGGTATGTATTATGCTTTAAATTTTCTGGTTTGGTCCCTCCTTCCTTGAACTTCAAAAATAAAAAATAAACCAGTCTCCTCGGTCCATCTCTCAATCGATCGTCTTTTCCTCCAAGGGCGTGCGCGCCGGCACGCCTGTGTTTGGGCGGAGGGGGAGGCGGTGGATGAGCCCGGGCTCGGGCCGGGTGCAGCCCAGGTGGCCGGGTCTGCGCTGCAGCGGCGGCGGCGGCGGGCGGCAGCGGCGGCTGGGCGGCGGCGGCTGGGTGGCGGCGGCAGCGGCGGCAGGGACGGCGGCGGTGCTGACCGAGGCTTCGGAGGCGGCGGCGGCGGCGGCGGCCCTCTTCGCGCGCCCCTGGCCTTCACTGCACACTTGTCTGCAGCCCGTGGTGTGGCGGCGGCGTGTCGGCGCTCACGGTGCCCACCTGCGAGTAGACGTCGTCGGGCGTCTGCTGCTGGATCCCCGGTGGCGTCATCCGCTTCTCCTTTTGGCGCCGGTTGCAGAACCAAACCCGCACGACTTCTTTCTCGAGTTGTAGGCTGTCGGCCAGGTTGGTGATCTCCTGCGCCGAGGGCTTGGGGCACTTGAGGAAATGGCTCTCGAGCGCGCCCTTGACGCTCACCTCGATAGAGGTCCGCTTCTTGCGCTTGCGGCCCTGGGCCGCGATCTTGTCGATGCTCGTGGGGCTGCCGGTACTCGAGTCCGCCTCCTCCAGCCACTTGTTCAGCAGCGGCTTGAGCTTGCACATGTTCTTGAAGCTCAGCTGCAGGGCCTCGAAGCGGCAGATGGTGGTCTGCGAGAACACGTTGCCGTACAGCGTGCCCAGCGCCAGCCCCACGTCGGCCTGCGTGAAGCCCAGCTTGATGCGCCGCTGCTTGAACTGCTTGGCGAACTGCTCCAGGTCGTCGGACGTCGGCGTGTCCTCGTCCGAGTGCGGATCGTGGTTGTTGAGTCCCGGCCCCGCGCCGCCACCGTGGTGCGGCGGTCCCTGCGCGTGGTGCGGGTGCGGCGGGTGCGGGTGCGCGTGGTGATGGTGATGGTGATGGTGCTCGGCTAGCTCGGGGGTGTCCCCGCGCACCAGCCCCGGGTGCACCAGGCTCTGGGCGCCGCCGCCCGCGCCGCCACCGCCGCCGCCGGGCCCGGGGGGCGCGCTCAGCATGCCGTTCACCGTGAAGCCCCCGGGCTGCGAGTAAAGCAGACTCTGCGGCGGCGGCTGCTGGCCCCCGGCCATGGACGGGAGGTGCGCGGCGGCAGCGGCAGCGGCGGCGGCGGCGGCAGCGGCGGCGGCGGCCCCCCAGCCCCCGGGGTGGCCCTGATGTGGGGGCGGCGGCGGGGGTCCCAGGTGCGGCGGCCCCCGGTGGTGCAGCGCGGTGCCGGCGTGCAGATCGTCGCGCCCGGCGCCCCCCTTCACGTCGGGGCCCTGCGGCGGCGGCGGCGGCGGCTGCGGCGGCTGCTGGGGGCTGCCAGCCATGCCCACCGCGCTGCCCGACCACGGCGAGCTCGCCTCCACGGCGGCGGCGGCGGCGGCGGCGGCGGCGGCGGCGGCGTGGGGCAGGGCCGTGACCCACTGGTGCGCGTGGCTCAGCATATGGCCGCCGTTGCTGGCGGCCATGGCCCCCTGCATGAAGTCGCTCTGGACCATCTTCACGGAGGATGGATCCCCCCGGTAGGCGCCGGAGGTGACGGCGGCGCTACCGGGCTGCATGCCACCGCCGCCGCCCCCTGCACCGCCGCCGCCGCCGCCGCCGCCGCCTCCGCCGCCGCCGCCGCCGGCCCCCGCCGCGTCCGAGTGCACAATGGAGCCGGCCGCGAGCAGGCTGTTCCCCGGCAGGTAGGGGTTAGAAGCCGCCGTGGCCATGCCGCTCCGCTCCCGCCACCCCACCGCCGCCACCACCGCCGCCGCCGCAGCAGCAGCCGCGGCCGCCGCCGCCGCCGCCGCCGCCGCGCCCCCCCGCCTCCCGCCTCCTCTCCCCCCTCCTCCTGCCCCTCCCCTGCCCGGGGCCCCCGCCGCCTTCGCCGCCGCCTCCGCCGCCGCCTCCGCCGCCTCCGCCCCCGCCGCCGCCGCCGCCGCCGCCGCCGCGGCCCCGGGCTGCAGCTGCAAGGCCGCTCGGCAGGGCGCGGGGGTCGCCGGCCGGCCTTGGTCAGCAGCAACGGCAGCAGCAACCGCAGGAGCAGTGCTGTGGGGAGGGGGGCTCGCTGGTCGGGGCGGGCTCCGTGGCCAGCCCTCGCAGGGGGGGTCGTGGCCGCCCCCCGGCCCCGGCGCTCACGGCTAGCTCCAGCGGGGCTCGCCGGGCGGGGCGGGACGGGCTCTCGGGGCGCTCTCCCGGGGCGCGCGGAGTCCACCTGCTAAGTGAAGGTTTTCTCGGGGAAACAACAAAGAAAGAAGGTGTCCCCTCCTTCCTGAGCCAAAGTAAAGACGGCCGGTGACCGGCCCCGCCGCGCTCCTTCCCGGCTGCGAACTCTTCTCCTCCTCGCCAACACTTTTCACTCGTTCCTCCTCCGAGTAGTTAAAACTTTTTTCGTCCTGGAAGGCGTGGTGAGGCGGGCTGCTCGCGCGTGCGGAGCAGCAGAGGGGCGACGGGCTCCGGCTCTCCCCCTCCGGTCCTCTCTTAGCAAGTTTTGTTCTGTCCTACGAAAACTTCTTGCGATCGTGCATTTCTCTGAAGTTGCTATTGCCAGAGCTCTGGATGGCCTCTGAAACAAGCGTCCTTGTGCATTCTCCTCGCGACACGCACAGTCTGATGCGACATCTTTCCTTTTGGGCAGAAATTAGGAAACAAATATAACAAGGAAGGAAGAAAAAAAAAAAGGAACAGGCAAAAATGATGTCGAATTGCTCTGTTACCTTGCTGCTGACGGTTGGGGTTGTTGGTGTTTTATTTTTTTCCCAGCAGTTGTCTGGAGAAGGAGGAGGAAGAAGAGTGCATTGGTAGAGGTTGAGGTGTGTGTGTGCATATAGGGGATCCTTGATACACAGACCAACTCCAGTGGGCACGTTCCACTGCTCGCAGAGTGCACCGACGGCGGGCGGCTGGAGCTGGCCAAGCCGGAGCAGAGTTGCCTCGCTCTGCGCCCTGGTTCGCGCTCTCTCTCTCTCTCCCTCTCTCACTTTCTCTCTCCCTCTCTCCCTCCCTCTCTCTCTTCCTCTCTCTCTCTCGGGCGCCCGCACTCGCTCCGCGATCTGACAGTTCGCTCTCTGTCCCTCCCTCTCAGAGCAGGGACTGTCGAATGTTTACCCTCCGCCGCAAGCGCGCACCCACCACCACACTTTCCCAAATACAAGGAAGTCGAGCACCAGGGCTCCCGCTGATTGGCTACCTGCTGGGTGATTGGCAGGCCCGGAATGACTGGCTCAGGACGCGCGGCCCCCCTTCCGGCCGTTCCGATTGGTTGCTTTTTAATTTAGGCAGAGCGTCGTAGAAGCTGGAAATCTGTCGCCCCCCCTCCTTTGCTCCCTCCCCATCGCCTCTTTCCCCTCCCCGCCAACCCCCTCCCGTCCCCTCCGCCACATCTTAACTCTTAGTGTCCGGCCCAAACGTTGGCGTTCCCTCGCCGGCTCCGTGCGTTCGGGATAATTCTGGGAGGGGAGGAAGAAAGGAGAGCGAAAAAGAGAGGGAGGGGACGAAGAAGAGGAGGGGGGAGCGATTGGGAGGAAAACGAAGGGGTGGGGGTTGGGGAGAGGGAGAAAGAAAAATAGCAACCGAGCCACCCCGCCCTGTGCTGCACCCGGACCCCACCACCCCCTCGCCGGAGATTTGTAAAGCGCGCGTCACAGATGCACCATTCAAGCTAATACCTATAGACAGATGTGTCCCCAGTGGGTTTTCAAAGTTTCCTCTCCTCTCCACGCGCCGGCCCCCATCTCCCTCTCGGTGGGGGTGAAGGGGAGGTCGCCTCGCCGGGAACTCAGGTGGCCGCGATCCTTGGAAATCCGCCACCGCAACTTTCTGCAGCCGCGGCGCGCCGGCGGCAGCCCTCTTTGTTTAAGTTCTCGGGTGCCATCATCTGGGAAACCCGCAAGCCCAGGACCTGCGCGGTGCCGGCGCGTGCGAGACGGACGGCTCTCGGCCGTGACTCGCTCTCCCCACCCCCCTCTCCCTCTCCCCCCTTCTCCCTCTCCGGTGCTCCCTCCCTTCCCTTCTTCCCACCCTCCTCTGGGATTCATGCAAGTAGCGTGCGTGCCCTTGTGAGTTCGGAGGGTGCTGGTCAGCGGAGCCTCGCCACGTATTTGAAAAGCAATCAGTCCGACCTTCCCCCATACATTCATCGTAAGTGTATTCGCCCCTGATTCCTCCTAGGATTCCCTTTGGAATCCAGCCGGAGTGGTCCACACAACTGGGGTGCATTAACCTCGCTCTCCACCGTGTGTGTGTGTGTGTGTGTGTGTGTGTGTGATTGTTATTAGCGGTGGTGTTTTGCTTGCTCGCTTTCTTGGAAATGGGTGATTTCCACTCCCCCTTTCTTTTCTATCTCTGATGGATTTTGCATGGTGGATAGGACTGGCAGCTACAAACGCTTCCTCAGCCCCTACCCGGCTGCTGAAAGAGTTAAGGGGGCCGGGAGGGGGAGTGTGCTGGGTAGGCGGGAGAAGCGGGGGTGGGGTGGAGTAGGGTGGAAGGGGGGGGGGACGCGGCCAAGCGGAAACGCTGCACAGAGGAACCTCAGCGAACCAAGAAAAAGGAGAAAGTGGCAACGAAAACAAGAGCAAATTGAACCCTCCTCGGGGATTTCCAATGAACTAACCCAATTCGGACATTCAATAAATACATGGTTTCTAATGAGTGTGCGTGTGCATGCACCCCACGCTCCCAGCTGCGGGTGCGCGGGCCGTAGAGCCTCCACTAAGTCCCCAGTCCTGAACGGCGGCCCTGGATGTAGGGTGTAGTGGTAGGACGGTCGGGATGCCTCGGTTATAAAGTGAACGGGCCTGCTCTTCTCCTCTCCCGAGGCAAGGTTCCTGTGTCCAGCGCAGTTAGTGGAACTCACTGCCTGAGCTCTGTAATCCAGAATTATTAGTACGCAGCCTCTATGCGGTCTTAAGATTAGCACGAGAAGCGTAGAATTTATATAGGATCTCGTCCAGCTCCTGCTTGCCGGTGAAAGATACCATCGTAGGTAGGTTGCAGAAAAGCATTTTTTTTTTTTTTTTGGCCAAGGAGTAGATCTAAAAGACAGCGATAACCAATCCCCAAACAGAACGAATTTCTTCCCTTCACGTTCCCCAAAGCCTCCTTTTTATATTTATGTATGAGGATATGTATATATATAAAATAGAACACAGATTTCATTGAATAAATCTGAGATCTCCAGGTGCAGACGTTTGAATAGTCGGTGCCAGCACCCCGTGTTTTCCTTTCCTGCCGATTTTGCTTGGATCCGGCTCAAAAACCGAGAGTCTCGTGGTTTTGTTTACACTGAATGGGGAGGATAGGAACAGAGCCACGGGGCCGCCTTTCATTAATATACAGTGAGGATTTTGTCTAAATTACTGCTATGAATTTCACAGTACACGCTTTCAAAAGCAGTCTCAGGTGGCCCGATGAAACGTGATAGCGCCTTTGCAAACAGATCCACTTTCTTTCTTTCTTTGCAAGCCGTGTGTGTGTGTGTGTGTGTGTGTGTGTGTGTGTGTGTGTGTGTGTGCGCGCGCGCTTGCGCTTGCGCTTGCGCTTATGGGAAGCCTCCCCAAAACGCTGTGCTCCTCGATAACAGAAATGCACTTCTGTTCCGAGGTCTGGCCCCTTCTACCTCCCCCCTTTCCACGTACTTAGTTCTCGAATCGCTCCCCAGCCTCCCTTACCCCCGCCCTCCCTTATCCACCCCCTCCCTTCGAGGAGTGTGATTGTTTTGTCTGGGAAAAAAAAAATCCAAAGTATATAACAAGGGGAGAACAGTTAGTGCTGATTTTCATTTGCATACATTTTCATATATTTTGGTGAAAATAATAGACTAGTGAGAGCTGGGCTTACAGGAGTCAGTGTGAGGAGAGGCTAAGGATGCACCGGTTCTGGAGAATTGAGAATATACCTTCTTCTCCACACCCTAGGCACCTTATTTTATTTTTAAAAAATAAACACCTCCTTTTATTTAAAAACATAACCTTGGAAGTTTGCTCGGTAAGTGTTTTTCATTTTCTTTCCCTGCTTTCTCTTTCATCCTCTCCTTCCTTTCTGGTGTATTTATTTATGTACTTGTAGGTTGGGGAGCTTATTTTCATTGCTTGGGACAAGAGAGGGTTCACAGAGGAACTGCCTGAAAGAAGGAAAGCGAAGTGTGTTGGAGGGAGAGCATAAAAAGTCCAACCCTGCTAAAATATTACATAAAAGATGGACTCATTCCAAAGATACACACACTGCAAGGTTCTTTACTCTTGGGGGGGGGGGGAGAGGCATAGAATGCTATTAATTTTAATTGTTGATCATGAGGGGGGAAAGCCTTGGAAAAAGAAGTGATTACTACAGTGTATAAATACTTCTTATTTTCTTAGGGAATGAAAACTAGAGGGGAAGAAGCCCCTTCTGTAGCTAGTAGGAAGGTACAGAGCTGTGGGGAGCCTGTGGGATTGGAGGGGGGCTCACGATCGGAGCAAGGGGATGGGGTAAGGAGGGGGGCCGGGGAAGGGAGGGCAGAGAGCTGGTGAAGGAGGAAGCGATGAGGGAGAAGAGGCAGGAAGTCAATGCACCTCTGGTTAATGCTGTGTCTGGGAGCAAGAGGTTGAGTTGCAGCCTCCCAGCTCAGTAGTGAAAGCTTATCAGGAAAAGGGTGATCAATCAAAACTAACCAGGACATCTCTGTACTTTATCCCCAAAGGAGGCTGGAGCTTCAGCATTGAAAACTACATTTTACAGTGTCTTTTTTTTTTTTTTGACAGCCCTGTGTGCCCCCCTTCCTTATCACTGTTCGATTTTTTTTGTCAAAATTGAGGGTACACTTACTACAAGCAGTAATGACAGAAATTTGGCCGAAGGAAATAGCTTGACCATGTCCAGGTTGTTGTGAATGTCTTGCCTTAGTGAAATAGGCCAGAGATGATTTTACAAAAGCTTTTGTTTTTTATTTTTTATTTTTATTTTTAGTCTTGTTCTTGTAAAGGAAACTGTGTCTGGGGTGTTGGGGGTGGGGTGGGGGAAGCAAACGGCTGGAATTTTATTACACTTTTGTACACCTTGCAATTTCGAGTTGGTAATTTATTTGGAAACAGTTGATGCCAAATCAATGAAATGGTTTGTAACAAGGGAGGAAGAGGTTTCGGCGGGGGAGGGGGGGGGGGGCAAAGATTCGCCAGTTTTCCACTCCTTGTTTATGTGCTTGGCAGCATTGCATTTGACTGAGGTTAACTCTGTGTGCTCCGTTGGACCAGATGCCATATAGAGCTGCTCCCTGAAGATCATTTGTTTCCTTGATGGGGAACATTTCTGAGCAGAGCATATTGGTTGCCATAGAGAAAGAAATAAAAGGAAGAACACTAGTCACATTAAGCTATATGTTTGTGCACTGGGCTTTAGATAAAAGGACCTTGATTCAGCCAAAGAGAAGAAGCCAAACTAGAGATTTCTAGTGCCACTAAAACTAGCTTTATTTTGTTTTGGACTTTTACAGTTGAAACATATAAGCTAATTTTATTGGTTGTTGTTAATTTTATATGACACGGTTTACTGAACAAAATAAACTTTACTCAGGAGTAGCACCATGAGCTAGTCAGCAGGGGGCGCACTGAATCATTGTAGCTAGTGCTGAGTAAAATGTAGCCGGTTCAAAAGCAAATCTGCTCTTCCAAACTTGCCAAAGGAACAAACACCTCTACCTTTCTATGCATATTCACGAGTCGTGGATGCATAGCATAACACAGAGTTTTTAAAATATGAGGACAATGACTCCCCTATTCCTTCCCCCCCCCTCTGCGAAATGGTTCAAGAAAGAAACAGAGTGCAAAAGAGAGATCTCCCTAGAAATGGGTTGTGAAAGCAAGGATACTTAAAAAAAATATTACCACAGTTACCTAATAGGATACTTAAGACACTATCTTTACAGTTGTGTTCCCCGCCCCCCGGGGAGGAGGGGGAGTCAAGAAAACAAAATGCATTCTGTATTATCTGTTAAATAATGGATTTTCTTCAACTTGACACACATTTGGCCCTCTAAATAAAACTCGAAGCAGTAAAGATATATCCAAGTGCCCAAGATCTCTTTTAGTTCAGGTGATATTGAGTGGCTACTTTTATTTGGGATGATTTCGGAAAGACTTTGGATTTACTCTTGAAAAGAAAGACTTGATATTCAAAGGGCAATACCAACTAGCCATAGTTAGAGATCTGTCTTTTAGCCCAATATTACTTAATCCAGTTGCAGAAGCCTTTAAATAAAAAGTTTCTGCCTGAAAGATTTTTAAGTTCTGTGAAAGAAGAAAGTTTATCATGGTTAAAGCATGAAAAAAAAAAGATATGTGGAAATCTTCCTAAAATAGTGAAGGGCAGATCCTGGCGGTGTGAGGCATCAGTCAGTTTGTTTCTCTGGAATAGTTTTCCCAAGGAGATTTAGAGAGCGTGACTAAGAAAGAGAAGCCAGCAGTGACTGGAAGTGTGAAGCTGCCTTGCACGGTTAGCTGGCCTACTGCACCTGCAAATGTGGCAAAGAACCTGCCAGGAAAGGCACGATTCCGAAAGCTTTGCTGTTCCTCTGCTGCAGGGAAACCCGCCACCCATTTCTTTCCAGCTGAGCTCCCAGCCAAGCAGGGTCCAGTAGTGAGACGTTTTCTTTGAAACTAATTTTAGTAAATCAGGGATTGGATTGAAGTAGTAGTTCATCTTGGAGGGTTGAGAGATTAGGCAAATAGACTAAGCAAAGGGGACACACTGAGACACTTTAATTCTATGATTTTCATCCTCAAGCGTTTGCATTTGAAGTCAGAAAATATACTATCAGATTTTGTGCTAATAAAACAAAGTGGACCAGAACAGAGGGAACTGTAATCTGAGCTCAAATGTGGCTTTTTCTCAGCGCTCTGGACAATTCAGACAAAAGAATTCTAGGGGATATCCACATGAATTGGACAAATAGTTCAGTCTCAAAGCTCTACCTCTAGCTTATTTTGCATTCCCATGGTTGTCTAGAGCATTTAAAAATATTTTACAGAAGGGAACTTTTCTATTAATTTGGATATTTTACAAAACCACGGGTGACATGATCATTATACATACTTAGAGCAAGCCTATGTAGGAATCATTCTTCCTGAGATCTATGATTGTTCTAGGTTGCTGTTTAATTTCCTTTCGTGCAAATGTGCTTTAAAAAGATCAGGGAAGTAAAACATTCTCGGTCCTCTTGATTTCTACATTTTTAGTTAACCTGTAGTAAAAGAAACAGTATATGAATTCTACGCAATGCAACAAGTTAACTGGAGAAGAGCTGGACATTATAGGGAAATCCTTCAGCATTCTGTCATGAATTGAGGAGTGGAAATGATCAAGCTAAGTATGAACTAAGATCCAAACTGCTAGACAAACCTACAGACTTTTCAATTGTTGGAGACAGTGAAATTGCTTTTGCCAAATGAGAAAATGAAGACTATTACCTGGGTCAAATGTACAAAGTGGGTGTTTACTAATTTGCTTCTGTTTGAGAATGATGAAGTGCTCCATACTGCTGTAGAGTGGAAGCACAATTTCCCTTAGCATCTACACATGAAAATGTTCAACATGCCATCCACATCATGTGTTCTATACAAAGAGAAAGGCTCTGCAAAAGTAGCTTTTGATGGGAAAAGAATTTATTGTGTGGGTACTGCAACACTTGTTCTTTGGGTTGCTAAGGGTTTGGAAGTGTGGGTTCAATTTTATTCCCTCTCCACCTACATTTTTCATATCACTTTGATAACTGATTATCTGATCTGGAGAAAAGGAGAAGGAATATAGAACTTTTTTTTTTTAAAGATGAGGTAGAAGGAATAACTAAATCTAAATGTTCCATGATTTCTCATTCTAAAGTAAGAGGCTTTCATTCTGATACTTAGAGAATAGCTTTAAACTACAGGGCATTTCAGATTGTGGAAGATAAATTAAGAAGGCATAGTAAGTAAGTTGGTAATCAAGTATGCACTTTTGAAAGAACCTATTTTCAACTGTTTGCCCAGTCTAGCTGTGAATGTGCACCTGACAAGTTTGATAATGAACACTCCCAATGGCTGGGGAAGCAGAACTGCTCCTTCTCCTTTCTTCCCCCCATCATTCTCTCTGCTCACTCCCAAACTAGTGGTCTTCAAAATCAGATCTGTAGTAGGTTAGGTAACAGGGAGCCCGGCTCAGTGACCAGTACAGCCATATTGGTGATGCTGATTCATTGATTTAAAAAAAAAAAAGTGAATTCTCTCTCAGCTAGAAAAAATATTTCAAGGTCAACTTGGTGTGTGTGTGTGTGTGTGTGTGTGTGTGTGTGTGTGTGTGTGTGTGTGTGTGTGCATTTTAAAGAACAAAGCCCAGAAATATTAGCTCAGCTTTCATAAAGGGGTGCTAGGTTATTTTGAGCTTGTAGTCATTCTAAAATTGAACCTGAAGCACACTTCTTGGACCAAACACTCCCTACTCCTATCTATTTTACAATACCTTCTCTCTGGGTTGGAATCAGGAGTCTTGAGGTGGATAAGGGAGCCACTGTGGCATGCTGTTAGAAAGCAATTCTTGCACTTTGGATGCTTCTTTCTTTTCTTTTTCTATTAGAGACTTTTTATTTTTACATTTGAACTTAGCTATTATCGGAGGAGCTGGGTACAGACTGCAGTCTGTCAGTCTGTTCTTTTCTACCAGATAATGCTCTTAGAAGCTCATTCTTCCCCTATGTTGAAATTCCCACTTCAGGACTCTGTTCTTTCCCCGGGCCAACCGTACCCAGTGCCTCAGGGTATCTACCAGAAGAGATTGTTCTTGTTACTCACTTAAAAATAAAACCTTCATATTAGGTGTTTGCAGCAACATAATTTTTAGGGCTAAAATTTCTGGTCGAGATTTTGGTTGTAGTGACCTTATTCGAGGTAGCTTCTTGCAGCTCAGGCTGATTAGTCACAAGTTAAAAGTTAAGTGTCCAGTATTGCCTAGAGTGCTCCCCCATTTTTTTTAAAAAAGAGAGCCAGCTTAATAAAGCCCCCACAGGGGGGGTAAGGTCCCAAGCTTAGAGTGGCACTTGATAGATGTAGAATGTTTAGTATCAAACCAGTGCAAAAAAAAATTCTCCAAAAGTGAATACATATAATTCAAATGGTATGGGCTGTGTTTCCTTTATTTTTTATTCGCATCACACACACGTACACACACACACACACACACACACACACACACACACACACACACCGATCAAGTAAAACTTCAGTTTTTTAGTTTCCTAAAATAATAATAAAAAACTGATTTATTCCCCTCTCCCCAGGTGCCTAGCAGAGGTTCCCTTTCGGAGTTAAGGTATAAGAACGTTCCCCTTGAAAGGTTTTCCTTGGAGACTGCAGCGCTCCGGGCTCCCATTCCACAGCGGAAGGGACCTCTTTTTTGTCCCCCTCCCATTTCTGTGATTTCTGGGCACCGAAATGGACTCTTTCCAAATCAGTGGTAAAATGTGGAGCCTCGGGGCTAAGCTTGGCGTCCTTAGGTCGCATTCTAACGACATTTATTTAGAGCGCAGTTTGCATAATACAATTACAAGGATCCTTTACTCTCCAGCTCTCTCCAAATGCTGCCCAGCAAGGTCTTTCAGAACACGGAAAGGCCTGCAGGAGTCGAGTTAGCATTGTCTCTCCCCTCCCTCCCCCAACCACCTCAAGTACAAGAAAAAGGGACCGCGAGGCAAAAAAAAAGGCCAAGTGAGAAGAAGGTAAAAGGAGTGAAGTGGAGAAAGAAAGAAAGAAAAAAAGCGGACAGGAAACTGGAGACAGAAAAAGATAGGAGAAAGAAAAACAGGGGTGGGGGAAAAGAACCCTCGAATGCTGAGTCATCCGCACAGGTCACTAGAAACCGGGTGCAAATCGCACCCATCTCCAGGGTTTGCCTCTCACTGGGCCCAGGGAGCTGGGGCTTTCAGCTCGGCGCCGCCCGCCCGCCTTTGTCACCAGCACGGTGCGCGCAGCCACCGGCTCCCGCGGCGGGCTTTGTTCGGTGGGAGCCCGGCAGAACCCGCGTCCAGCCGCGTCCCCGCCCTCCCTGGGCTAAGGACGGAGGGGGTGGGGACAGCGTGCCAGGGATGGGGACCGGGGCAGCACCGGCGGGCGCCCGGGACCTCTTCTCTTCGCTCCCTTTCGTAATTGAGCTGTTCTCCCCTTGGGGAGGGGACCCGGCTTGGTGGGAGGGGAGACCGGATAGGGGGAGCGTTCTCAGGCCCTCGCCAGGGCAAGGGACAACTCTCCGTGCATCTGTGCAAGGATTTTTTTTTTCTTTCAAATCGTATGTTTGTATGCATGCAGAAATGGATGGATGCATGGATGGATGGATGAAGACAAACGTTGAACTGGGTCCCACGTTCTAGGCTTTCTGGCTTAGGTTTGGCGGCGGCTGGGCATCACAGGTGAAGGCTTCTCGTCACCCCCTAAGATCTGTTCTCCAGAGGGGCTTTGGGGCCACGGGTGGGCGCTGTGGACGGACTCGGGGCGGAGGAGGCTGACACCCATAGCGCGCAGCTCTCGGTGGTGGAGGCCTGTGGTGGGGGACAAAGAGGTAGACACTGGAGCAAGCAGAGACCAGCGCGCAGCGCACCCACGCAACTCTGCGCGCACCCCGCGGGGCGGGGGGGAGACGCTCCCGCAGAACCCCTACCCCTCAGAGCCCAGGCTCCTGCCTCTGGAAAGTTCGGCTGGTGCGCAATCCTCTCCCTTGCCCCTACCAGTACATTTAGCTAGCGGCGTGTGAACGAGTGTCGCCCTCTCCGAAGCCACCCCCTAAAGGTGTGGGCATCTTGTAAGAGTTGCTGCTCTGTTATTGTTTGTCAAACAGGCCCTTTCTCTTGGGAGAGGGTCGAGGGGCATGTGGTGGATCCCGGGCCAGGATTACATTAATCAAAGCATTATTTCCCTAGAGAAGCCGAACACAAATGAGAGTAAATCCTGATAAAATTGGATCGCGGAGAAATGGAACGCTTTAAGTAATCTGCGTTGCCAAAAGAGAGAGATGGGGGGGGGGGGGAGAGAGAGAGAGAGAGAGAGAGAGAGAGAGAGAGAGAGAGAGACTCACATTAAAAAAAAAGCTATGTGTTTTAAGGCAAAATCTGTACATCTTTGGCCTTAGCTTGACTGCTGGATCTAGGTCAGTGGATCTCCTTTAGTGAGAAAGGGCCGTGGTCACTGTGGGGTTCAAGGTTCACAAAATCAGATTTCAGGACCCCAAGCTCCTGCCAGTCCTTGAGGAACCCCCAGGCCGGGCCAAGTCCTTTTGGGCGCGCCTGTGAGGTTTTGAACTCCGTTTCTCTGGGAACATGGCCCTCAGTTTCCCGTGTGATCGAGTTTTAGGGTGGGCAACACTCCATCTGTGTGTGTAGGGAGTGCCAGGCGAGGGTGCGGGTAACCCCCCCCCCCCCCAATCCCTACTTCTTGTCCTAAGGTCCACTGAGTTCGCGTCCTCAGGGTGCATTCCCAGGTGGCCTCAGGTCGTTGCTCTCGGCCCGGGGAAGAGTTTGTGTTTGGGGAGACCAGTGGGGAAGCCAAGAGCGAAGTTCTCCTGAGAGACTTCTGGTCCTTTCTTCCCCGCCAGGAAGCAATACTTGCACTTCATCCTCAAGTGGTAGGAAACTTTCCGATGCCTTGTGCAGCTCTGCAGGAGAGAAAAAAAGGAAAAGCTCTCCCTCCCAGCCCCACCGTAAGAATGGAGTCAAACAGGAGAGAGATCCCCCCAGCCACCCCAGGCCTCTTCCAGCCCCAGGGATAGGAAATCGGACTGCGACGCCCGCGGCCCTTGATGGTGACAAGCGTTGACAACGGCCGGCCAGACTCTTCTGGTGAGCACTAGCCTCAGTTTCCCCTCCCCACCCCAATAGGAGAGGCGAGGGGTGGCGAACCCCTTGGGGTTCGACCCCTACTATACTGAGTCAGGCTGGCAAGACTCATGCAGGGCGCCCAACGCGCTGCGCCCTCTGCAGGTGGGCGCCGGGAGGGCACGCGCTCCTGCTCCGGCCGCGAGGGGCCGCGAAGGTGCCCAAATCCAAGCCACCCGCCCCCCTCCCTCACCCCCCTCCTACCGCTCGGCGCGCACAAGCACAGCCGCCGCTCCAGGTACGCGGCGCCTGCGGGCTTTCAGGGGAGTTTCTGACGCGAGTGGTGCGAGACGCTGGACTGGCCGGGCGGGAGGGTAAGAACCAGGCAGTGCCACCCAGGGAGGCGTCACCCACCTCCCCAGACCCTCTCACGTCCCTGGTAGGCTGCTCCGCTCCCGCCCCTTCTCCAGTCTGTCCCCGGGGCAGCGATCGCTGCTGCCAGCTGCGGTGCGCGGCGTTCCCAGCCGGTGAAAAGCCCGGCTGTCACCTTGCAGGGCGGGGCGGAGCTGTCTCACCTAGACGAGCCCGACTCTCGGAGCGGACGTTTCATTCGTGGTCTGGCGGAAGGAGCGGTGTGCGCGTGTGCGCGCGCGAGTGCGGGGCGCGCGCGAGTGCAGAGCGCGCGCAGGGCAGGGTAGGGCAGGGCAGCGCAGGGCAGCGCAGGGCAAGAGGAGCTGCAGAGGCTCTGGCACCAACCTGTCCTTTCTAGTTAAATCTGCAGACGTAGAGCTTATCAACACCCCTTCTTCCTACAGCTCTCTATTTGTGCATCTCGCTCCTTTCTCTATTTGGTTCCCAAAGAGATCTTGGTTGTGACCCGGGGATGTTTTGGGGCTCCCTGCCCCAGGAGGACCAGGGTAAAACGGAGAGGGGCACAGTCAGCTAGAATTACCCCCTGAGAACATTTCCATCATTCAGCTTGCTCTTAGGACTGGGTTCCACACATCAGGAAGCCACGTTAGGGGGTGGACATCTGCTTGCTTTCTGCCTTGGCCTCAAGGAAGTTGTTATTGTTATTATTAGTGTGGGGAAAAAAAGAGAGGAGGTAGAACATAGTCTTTAGCTGACCAACTGTGGTCCCATGGTGAGATTTCAACTTACTCTTTTCTAGTGATGGGACATTGTAGGGGGAAATAAAGACACCCACACTTTTTCAGTTTTGAAATCATACTCCCTATCTGTGATAGCTACAATTTCATACAAAGCAGGAGATGTCAGTGATCTCTCAGAGAGATATCAGAGAGACAGAGAAAGAGGGAGGGGAGACTAAGACTGGTAGAAAAAACAAAACAAAACAAAGTTGGGCCCAAATAAATTCCTTCTTCTTAAAACATTAACTAGGGACTCCCTGTTTTCTCCTTCCTGGGGACCCACTCAGTTTATTTTTCAACGGGGAAATAGGATAGAAAAAGTCAGGAAAAAAAGGGCTTAACTGTTTTCTCCTTCACGGAATCCAATTGCCATACTAATTTTGATGACTGGAGGTGATGACCACAAAACAAAACAAAACAAAAACCCACCAACAACTTCCTAGTGTTTGGTCTGTCTTTTCTTGGCCATAACATTTACACCTGAGGCTTTCCCATACCTTGGACATATATTTGTTTCTTGGATCAGTTAATATTAGATGCTTTTTCTTGATTGTAATTCTTAGTAAGATCTCTTGTCCTGGAGAAATATTTTAAGTAATATAGACACACACTTTCTGGCTGCCCCAAGAGGCCCTCAGCAGACAGTATCTTGACACAAGATTTCAATCACTCCTTTTCATAAGATAAATTAGAGGCAGTTACATTTTAACAAAGAATGTTAATGGTAAAATGTTAGTGTTTCAATAGATGAGCTTTTGTTTTTAGAATCAAAGTTTAGCTTTCCTTTGAATTATTTATCAGGCTGTTTGCCCATAGGCCTTCCTAAGAGAAGGCCAAGGTAAAGGGGGTGGTTTTACTTTTAATTATTTAAAGCATATGTTAACATAATATTTTAAAACTGGCCTTTTAGAAAAACAACAAATAATTGTCTGTCAACACCCACCTTTGGGATTGTAAAAAACAAAAATCAAAATACAACTTAATTACTTTCATACACAACAGTGCTCAGTTAACAGTTAACTAAAATATTGCCTGGCATTTCTTCGTAGCTCCTCCTCCTCCTTAAGTATAGTACAGTTTGGTAATATACTACACATATTTACACACGATGTAAATATACATATGCACAAGGGTAGATGTTTATGTACATAACATAACAAAATATATACATACCACAACTGAATACATTTGCATAGAACATGCCCATGTGCGATGTACCAAACTTCTATGATTAACAATACATTTTATAACAGATAGTCTCAAAATAAGAGGATGTGAATCTTATTCACGTCGGAAAAAATATTCAAAATTTCTTTCAAGTGTGAATTGTGTTCTTTGTAGATGACATCACAGAAGTTATTAAAAATAGATTTCTGGTACTATTTTAAACATACTCTATTAAAAAGTACTATGAACTTGAATGTTTAGTGTGAAATTAAACAGCAGCATACTTTTAAAAAAGACATTTAAAATAGAAATATTCTATTTAAAGTCAGATTTTTTTTGTCCCCCCTCCCCCATACATTAAATACGATTGTTTTAGAACAAAACTTTTTCATAGGCCCGGGAAGTAGCAATTTGATTCCATTCTTTTGTAAAGAAAACATTTTTAGTTATTTTTAGGGAAATTTATTTGTATTAAAATACATTTTGTTAGTCTGGTGGTAATTCATACTACAAAAGCAAATTTAAAGTATTCATTTCATACCTGAAATGATTCATATTAATATGGAGTGGCCTGTTTCTTATGTGATTCTTTTAAAGTGTATCGGTGTCTTTGGATTCTTAGACATTTTTGTGTTAAAATGAAGATTGTAGTTAATATGGATATATTGACATTTATTGGCAAGGGTCCAAATGCTCATTTGTGCTTGACAAATGTTAAGAGATGTTATAACTGAATTTACCTTTCAAAAGCTATTTGTTCTAATGCAAAAGAGGAACTAAAATGATAAAATTTTGAAGTGTTCTCAAGTATGATCAGGAGCTCATTCCTATAATAAGTTAATTTTACAACATGTTTGCTCTGATTTTTCATGTTTATGAAAGAATATATTTATTTTTAGAAAATATATAGACAGGATGCTACTGATTTCCTAGTATAATTTATTATTATTTAATTTGGGGAGAGTATTTAAAAGGCTCATCACACTCCAGTAGTATCTATATTATAGCTATGAGCTTGTAAAAATAAAAATCAAATTAGCTGAATTGTTTTTTAAGGCTTGTTTCTTAATCACTTAAAAAGTTTAAAGCTAAAATGATGGAAATATTGCAAGTTAAAATTAAATTACAAAAACTTATTCCTTGCTAAGGGGATTTTCTTTTCTTTAGTTAGGGGTTTAACTGCAAAAATATTAGTTTTTTTATTTAAGAAAGTTTCCTACCTGATTTTGTGGTGTGATACGGAGAGATATAGTTTATGAAATGACTTTAAACTGTACAGTGTTCATTCAAAAATTGAGTTGAGAAGTTATTCACTGCAAAATTGTAAAAGGATCTTTTCTGTCATGTTAATTAAGGAAGTGGGTAAAAGTCTGGTTTACCAGGCTCAAATTACATACGTAGAAAGATTTGTAAGAATAAATACTTTGGCATTATGTGGGCTAAAAGCAGACAAAACTATAATATAGCAAATAAAAAACTCCCCAGAATTTGGGCATCCAAGATTCAATTTCATTAAAAAATTTGGCAGTTAAAGAAAAGAAAGAAAATGCTTATTAAATCAGGGTAACTACAAAATGTTGACAGATCTCAAGTTTCATATCCAACTGGGTCTTAGGAAACTGCTGGGGTGTTGGTGGATTCAAGCTATTCTGTCAGACCATTTTTCATAGTGAATTATCTTTTCAGTACTTTCAGATTTAAATGCAACTTCATGGACTAACCCTTCCTGCCTCTGTTTCGATCTGTCTCTGTTTCATCTTTTTTTTTCCTTCCTTCCTCTTTCCTTCCCTCTCTCTTTTCCTTTCTTCCTTCCTATATCCCTACCCCAAGTCTGTAAGCACTTAGACTATTTAGAAAGCCTCATAGAGACCTCCAGGGGATGTAAAACCTTCAGCTCTAGTGATTTAAGATTAGCAACAAATATATGGTGTGCAAAGAAATATCTGTGCTTGCTCAAAGAATTATTATTATTACTGTTATTATTTCTCACCCAAGTACTAGTATTTCTAAAAGAGAGAAACAGGTAGTATCTATTAAAGCAAATATCCTTGGAGAATTGAATTTGTTATTTGGGTAATTCAGGTATTCCTGTTCTCCCTTCCTCTTAGTTACTGAGAAAAAAAAATCTGTCTTAACTATCATTAACTTGTAAGATATGGACTGATTTGACAATATATTGCTTGATTCCCCATTTTACCAATGCTAATAGAGATACCCACCCCCTTTTCTCCAGGGAACCTGCATTCAGGTCATTGTCTGGGTGAAGAAATTTACCTCAGATTTAAATCAGGGGAGTTGAGGGGCCTGATTTTCCAGGCTTTGCTAAGGACAGTGATTGAAGTTATTAGATAATTATTCACCTTCTTCTTTGCCTCCTGAGAGGAGGAGACACATGCACATAATATAAAATACTTTAAATTAATATTAAATAGTCCAAGTGGGATCACTAAAGTTATTTACATTTAGCAATGAATTAAAATGTTAGCATTCTACGTTTAATGAATTAGGGGCTTAGTCTCCTTATACGATCTGACTCAGAAACATTTGCTGAACAAACCTTCAAGAGCTTTTTAGTTTAGTGAAAGTTGGTGAGCTGAGAAGTACGGTCCCTTTACTTTCTGTAGGGGACAAAGTGGAGACAGTCAGAAAGAGGACAAAGTTAAAATGTTGTAGGTGGTAAGTGGGCCTGGAGCCCATTTTAAAGTTGTCTTTGGAAGATTAGGAAGAGATTGAACATAATTTGGATTTTGCTAAAGAACGTTGGCAAGCGTTAATCAAAGGCAGGTTTCAAAAAGATATGTAGTGGCAAATATTATTTAAAAAAGAGAAATTTAGGCTTTGTACTAGTAAACTTTGGTTTCTTCCTCATTTTTAAAGAAAATTTTATCACTTGATTTTGAATTCATCTAATGAAATATTCTTCTGACACATAAAGTATGACTCCTCTAAGAGCAAGTAAAAATGTGAGCTAGAGAAGAGGAAAATTCTGTTGATTTCTTTATATACATGTCTTGATCGTGTATATATATATATATATATATATATATATATATATATATATATATATATAAATTTTTATACTTATAGAAACTAGGTGAACCTTGAAACACTGTGAGTGATAAATTTGGGAAATTTTTAATAATTCCTATATCTAGGTGCACATAAAAAGAGAGAAATGCTTAATGTATTTAAGAGTTGTTTACATGGACATTAAACATATAGAGATTAGTGAATAAATGCAAGAAAAATATTCAAAGTCTAGGACCTAAGATTGTACTATTGCTGACTACAACTATTAGTCATTGAATGCTTTTTCTTTTCGTTTTTTAAATTGAGCCTTCAGAAACTTATACAGTGTGAAATTGTTATAGAATTGCTAATTATTCCTTACCCCAGACCCTTTTAAATAAAGTGATGCCATCCATGGAAGATTTAAAGCAAAACAAAATCATAGACTTATTATCAGGAATTTCTCTCAAGCTAAGTATTTACAAGATTTTCTAAAAAAAAAAAACAACAACAAAAATCCAACTCACTAATAATACCCATCAGGATATTTATTTGGCTTTCTTTTCTCTCTCATTTTAGAGGTATGGCCTAATTCTCCACATTGGCCGTTGATTTCCATGGAGGCCGTCGTAAGGTAGCCATGTAATTTCTTTATCTTTCACCTGCAAATTACACACATTATTTTGCAGCTCAAAATAAGCATTCCCAACGAGTTGCATTCAGTAAATGTCTTTCACAGCATTAGTACAGAACTGAGGTTCAAAAGAATATTAATCTAATACATTCCAAAATTCAAATACTTGTGATTAATAAGCATTATTATCTATAAATAAGGCCCTAATGATACTTTGGCAGTGTTGTAAACACAAGAATCAGAGGCAATTATTGTCATTATTGTTCAGCAAGTACTTCCCATGAATACCAAATGGGTATTGCTGTCCAGCTACTTGGCAAGTAAGGTTCTTATAAAGAAACAGATGTTGGCCAATCAGGCCTGGGCACTATTAACTGCCCTTAGCTCAAGACTCAGAGCCCTTAAAGAAAGAAAAGAAAAGAAAAGAAAGCCATCCCCAAACTAAGACACTAAAAACAATTGTGATGTGATTAAAAAAAAAAAACACAAAAAACACCCTTTATTGCAAATATAAAGGCATCCTGAAAATGTTGTAATTCAATACTGACGTTGGTGAATTGGAACTATCAGCAACCATTGTGTTATTTGGAACAGGAAGTCTTATTTGTGAGACTCTTCCCTCTGTGATGAAGTACCCGCAGAACAAAATCAATGAACGACAAGATATAAGTTGCAACAGCGCTGAAATCCCTCCCAAGGCCAAGGCCATGATCAGGACACAGAGAACACTTTCTTCTATCAAACATGTTCTTTCCACCAGGCTAGCACCAGTGTGTGTGGATGAGAGCTGCAGTTTAAGTTAAAGCAAGGTCTCTAGTCTCCACAAAAACAACACAGACCCGTGGCCATCCATTTGCTCTTTACTCCCTATCTTAGAAGTCAACAGAGAACCAGCTCTGCCCACAAGCTCATTTTTGCTTTAGGTCCAGTGGCATTGGATAATAGCTGAGGTGAGTTGTTTTTGGTGGAGAGGAGGAAAACAGAACGTTTTGTGTATAGATTTTCCTAAGGGATTAGAGCATTAAGCATTGGGTATGTCTATATTTTGGGTATATCTATATTTCTTTTCTATTTTTAAATTCCTCATGCAAACAAAGCCTTATACCTTTTTTTTTTGTTGTTGTTGGTAATGTGGCTTGAACTCAGGGTCTGTGTGCTGTTCCTGAGCTTTTGTGATCAAGGCTAGTGTTCTGCCACTTTGAGCTACTGTACCCTTTCTAGTTTTCTGGGGATGAATTGGAGATTAGAGTCTTATTGACTTTCCTGCTTGGGCTGGCTTTGAACTGTGAGCCTCAGGTCTCAGCCTCTAGAGTAGCTAGGATTACAGATGTGAGGCACCAGTGCCCAGCTCCTTATACCTTAAACATAGTTAGTGAGAGTTCGAGAAAGCATAAATTGTTTCCCCAAAGACATTGACAAAGGAGTAACTCTGACAAGATCAAGACTGTGTGGGTGCAAGGTAGGGTAGGTGAGGTTTTGAAAAGCAGTGTCTTTGTTAACTGTTATTAGCAGTCAATTAAAGCATGAGAGTGTTAAGGGGAGTATTTGGTGGATTGTGTGCTCACTCACAGGAGGTGAGTGAGATTGTTTAATATAGCCCCTCCCTGTACCCCTCAACCCTCATTTTTTCAGCATCATTTCAGATTGGATAGGATCCTTCCTCTTGGTCTTCCTCCTTCCTCTCCCTCCTCCCTCCTCCCTCCTCCTCCTGGCTAAGCCATGACTTGAGCCATGACTCTGGGTTGAGCTTTTATGGCTGATAAATTGGAGATTAGAGTTTTGAGATCTTTGTCACCTGGGCTTTGAACTGAGGTGTTCAGATTTATTGAGTGGCTAGGATTATAGGCATAAGCCACAGGCCTTAGCCTCAAAAATTTCCTTCTTGGTCGCAGAAAAGTGATGCCAAATAGAGTCCACTATTCTCAGAATAAACAGAAAATGAGTTTTTTTTTTTTTTTAAATTGGGCCCCTTCAGAAAATGTTCAGCCAGGGATTTGTCAAGAGAGCCAGGTGGCTGTGTCCATGAATGTGGACTATTGTGTGCCAAAGCCATTGGATGGAGGCGATTGCAGTCTACTTTCTCCTCTTTCTTGAGTTTGAACTCCTCAGCATTGGACACAAGGTGCATTACCCATCAGTATTCAGCATCATATTCTCAGTCTCTTCAGTATCTTCTCTCATTCCCAAGCATGTTGTGACTCAAATAATTTTTATAAGTAATGACAATCACAATGATAGTGCCAATAATAATGATGATAGTGATAAAAGTACATGTTACTGAGGACTATGTACCAGAAATATGCTCCTGGCATATATTGTCCTATTGAGGCATGTTAGAAGCCCTCTCTAAGGAAAGTTTGGATCTTGGTTTGACAGATGCACTGTCTGAGGGCTGAAGGGGTGATGTCATCTATCAAGGTTCCTTGATGATTGCACCAAAAGGGTTCCAGTCTTCCTATGCCTAGGGACACTGGTACTTTCTGCCCTTCGTGGAGTTTCCAGACATTGGTCTTTCAAAGACACTTCCATATTAGCTTGTAAAGCATTCCTGTGACACTTGGTAAATACAGTCTCTGCCTCCACCCTCCACCCCATTTCCTACTAAAACAAAGGTGGCAAAGTTCTAGGGCCTCTTCCTATACCATAATTGGACTTTTGCCACACAAAAGCCCTTCATTATGATAACAGCGAGGGCTCACCCTATTAACCTGCGATGATTCAGGTTGGATGCTGTAGGACATGGCATGTTACGTTAGGGTCTCCTCAAGTGCTGTTGTGTGCATCTATGAATGCTCACTCTTACTTTACATAGAGGAATGTGTCTGCTTCTCTGTGTAAGAACACCCTGGGGACAAACAAAATTTATTGATGGGAAGCAACATCCCTGTGACTTTGACTATGGACTTGGGGACTTGTGGTAGCTGTGTGGGACACCCAGTCAGAGATGATGCCCACCACAATGATTTCACCTGCTTGCTGGACACTGAGTTTAGTTCAGTGTGTGACCCTCACTATATACAGGCAGGACAACTGTCCAACAAACTTATGAATCTTGGCACTGTTTGGGAAGAAGTGATACTGTTTCAAACATACCCAGCAGCAACCATGGGGGCTAGGCTTTGTGCCAGCCTCGGGCTCTGTGCCCTTCCCTGGATAGAAAGGGGCTCTGGGGCTGCAGCTCCAGGCACTGGCTAGCTAGCAGAATGTGTAAAAGCTGGCTTTCTGACTAATGAAAAAAAGTGGCTTTATTTAGGGGCTAAGAGGAAATACAGTTAGCTGTGGAGCTGTGTTCTAGCACCAGGGTCATAAAGTTTGAAAACACTTCGATAATGATTTCATTTTCCAGGAAAGATTCCTTGCTGCTGCTGACCCCCAGAGAGCAAAAGTTTCTTTGTACAGGTCAAAGTGAAAAGGTTACTTGGCTTTCAGAAAATGACTCTTTCACTTAATTCATTAATTGATATTCTTTTTCATTCCAAGAAAGAATTTGAGGCTGTTTATAAAAATACATGATGGAAAGAAACTAAGGTAAGAAAAAAAATCCATTAAAGTTAACATGTACAAATGCAACCAGTAAGAAGTGTTAGGAACTCATATAAAATGGTAGGAGCAAAAGAAGGCAGAAGGCAGGTGCTGATGGCTTATGCCTATAATCCTAGCTACTCAGGAGGCTGAGATTTGAGAATCATGTTTTGAAGACAGTCTGGGAAGGAAAGTCTATGAAACTCTTATTTCCAATTAACCACCCAATAAACCAGAAGTGGTAGAGTGCCAGCCTTGAGCAAAAAGCTAATGGACAGCGCCCAGACCCTGAGTTCAAGGTCCAGATCAGCACAAAGCAAAACAAAAAAAGAAAAAAACCCAAATGCACAATAAACTATCAATCTTGTTAAATGTTATTTAAAAACAAAAAATTATACTGTTTTCAAGGTGAACTATCAATTATATGTGACATGAAAATATTCCCTAGAATATCTTTGGTAGGCTTAACCTCAAAGAAAAATGTTCAGAGGGGAATTTATGATGACATCTTTTGTATTCACAATAAAAAAGCTAATCTTGAGTCCGTTCGAGTTTTATATTGGAAGAAGGGCATTATGATAGTCTTTGACAAGCAGTAATGCTAGCAATTGGCATTTTACTTCCGATGCTTACCTCCCATAAGATACTTTGACAGTTTGCAAGGTATAGATCACATTTTGCTTCTTCCCAGTAAATCTCAGAAAATCACCAATGATATGTGTTTTACTGGCTCCTCTGTTGTTGCTTTTTTTTGTTTTTTTGTTTAGATAGTCAAGAGTCAGATAATATAAAGATCACAATAAAGTTCCTTTTATTTAGGATGTATAAATTCATACATCTTTTACTACAACCTGCTTAGTGACTCGGTTGCCTCATGTAACCCTTCTGGCTTCACATTTTCTCATCTGTTCAATCAGTGTGTGGGATTTAGTTGATCTTTAAGTTGCCTTCTAGTCATAAAATTCTGTTTCAAAATTTCTGCCATCTAGAGAATCCATTAATGTAAGCATGATTTTTTTTATAACTAGTTATATTTCCATTGATAGAGAACTTACATGTAAAGAATACAGAATGTTCTATTATGTGGTGTAAATCAATAAAATGAAAATGTATCCATTGACAACATTTGTATTTCACCTATTACAGAGCTGTGGCATCTCTTTGAATACAATACACTTTTATGCCCCATTAAAACATGCTTGACATAGCTTTCAACTACTTGCAAATGCTGAGAAGTTGAAAAACATAACATTTACAAAAGATACATCTGGTGCATATTTCTATGACTTGGAAGAAGGAATCATTTAAATACTGCTGAGCCATCTCCATATTAGGAGAAAAGATATTCCATGTCCATATGGGAAATTGGTAGTAAAATACATGTAGGTTTAAATTTCTCCAGCACATTTCCTTCGCCTTGACACATGTTAAAAATATGGAAATATTGATTAGGAATTAAATCATCTCTTTGGGTTGTTAGAATCGCTTTTCTCTAGAATTTTATAAGATTGTATCATGAAAGCCAGTGGACATGCTAGCAGTGATAAGTTTTGAAAGAGACTGTAAATAGCATGTAACACACAGAAAAACTGCTTATTTAAGTTCACAACTTCTTCGCTTGGGGGTCATGGATCTGTCAATTATCTAAAGATGAGATTCATCTGGGTACTGGTAGCTGTAAGCTAGCTATTCAAAAGGCTGAGATCTCAGGGTCATGATTTGAAGCTATCCTGGACAGAAAAGTCCGCAAGATTCTTATCTACAAAAAGCCCAGAAATGGAGATGTGGCTCAAGTGGTAGAGTGCCAGCCTTGAGAATTCCAAGGGAGAGTGCAAGGTTTTAAGCTTATATCCCAGTATTGGCATAAAAAAGATAAGGGTCAGGAGTTCTGGAACTCCATCCTGAGTTGGTATGAAAGTGTGTGTACTTGTGATTTATTCTTTCCTGGAAAGGGCTTACCCCATACTAGTATCTCCACACAGTTCGTAATCCTGGTGTCCTGGAAAAATGTGAAGTCCATAAAAAAAAACCCACCAGCAGTTGCCTTTTTCCAAGTAGTTTTATGTGGAGTAGGTAGCTGCTGATCACACGTAAGCCCCATTAATATAAATAAAAGGGTGGCACTGTCCAGCTTGACCATTCTATGATTATGTCAGGAATTTACTTCTATACATCTAAATCTCAGAATCACTCACTAATGCCATCCCATTTAGATCTGTAAGACTGCATTTATTTTTAGGTTGTTAATGTGGAGGTTCTGGGCAATGCAGAGATGAGGTTTTGCTGAATTGTACAGAGATCAGGTTGGAGAAAGAGCACACCTAAAAGTTATATAGTCCTTCTAAAATGCCTTGTGTTTCCCTCATGTGAACAAAAACATCTTCCCTCTAGTGTACAGATACTTAATTGATATTATGGGCTGTGCTTTAAATAGTGAAAAGTGAGAAAATCAAGACCGAGGACACTGTTCTACTATTAAGGACACTGTTCTTCTACCACGAAGAAGACTATAAAAAAAGGAGACAGCTATGTAAATGAAGGATTTTGTATCGCCTTGTCAATTTCTTATCCGTTGTCAGTTTGAATGATTTCTAAATCAGAAGAATGCAGAAGATCTGTTTTCCCATCAGTTCTGAGCCTAAGGAATTTGGAGCTGGAGTTTGGAGCCAGGAAACAGTCCTGCTTTGAATTCAGAGGCTTGACTGCTACACACAGATGCCAGGCTTATGACAGATTCCAAAAGGTTCAGCTTGATGTTACAGTCCTGAAGGTCAGAGAGAATTCCTTAGAGCGGGCAGAGGAAGAGGAACTAGAGTGGCCATGGAGTCTACATGGTAATGTGGTCAGCTAGCAGGCACCTGACTTTACCAAGTAGAATACTGATCTAGAGGACACGGCTGGCCTCAGGCTGGGATGTATTTTTGTATTTCCCTCTATTTGAGATGGGGTAGCTTCAATATTTAGAAAGCTCTGGAAGATTTTCCACCATAAGGTGAAAAACATATAGACTCAAGTCTCCAAAGTCTAATGGGCTCCATTGTGTAAAAAAAATTGAGAACATCAATTGATTCTTCTAGATGCTTTGAGTACTTGATGTTAGGTCAGTGTGGTAGCTGTGAGTGGGGGACATCATGCACCTGCACCAAAACAGATCCAAAACAACATAATCTTAATGGCACCTCGTGACGTTAGCTGGGCAAGGTTCAGTGAAACAGGTGCATTTATTTATTCACATATATACACATGAAGTGATTGTCCTATGATTTCAGTATCAGAAAGGCTTTGAGAGGAGAAATAAAGTGTGTCATAAACTCCTTAGAACTGCTTCCTTCCTTCCTCCCTCTTTGCTTCCCTCCCTCCCCTCCTTCCTTCTTTCCTTCCTTCCTATTTGTGCTGATACTGGGGTTTGAACTTAAGGTCTGGGTGCTATCCCTTAAGCTTTTTCACTCAGGGCTAGCACTCTACAACTTGAACTAGACTTCCACTTCTGGCTTTTTGCTGGTTAATTGGAAATAAGAGTTTCTGGACTTTTTTTGGTGGTTGTTTTTGTTCAGTCTGGCTTTGAACTTTGATCCTCACATTTCATCTTCTGAGTAACTAGGGTTACAGGCATGAGCTATTAGCACCAAGTAGTGTTAATTTTACCAGTGACTCAGTGCAGCTCTGAAGCTGGAGGTCAAGAGGGAGGCACTCCATGAAATGGAAGATGATAACAGAGAAAGAAATGAACAGAGAAAGACCTCTGAAACCCTCCTTTGCCTGGAGCTGCATTGAGACTTCCTAGGTCCTTTTGCAGAGGACTTTCTACTCTAAACTTAATGGACAACACCATTAGCTTATCACAGTGATTTAAAAAATGGAATTGGTTATTATTATTATTATTATTACCATTCTTAATTTTTAATATTTAGACTTGGGAACAAAACTCCACCTCAGAGAGGCTGAATAGTTACACAGGCAATTCTTGAGACATCTCAAGTCAGTTTCTACCTTCGGGTCTGTCCAGGGAAGATTTTCTTAAGTTTCATGCAGTCATCTGGATATTTCGTTAATTAACTATGTGAATTCCAGAGTAGTTTTGCTGAGTAAATATGAGAGCGCTTATCTGCAAGTGTTCTTTTTTTTCTTCTTATCTTTCTTTTCCGCAGTGAATTCCCTGAGAAGAGTTGCAGCTTCTCTTATACACAGTATTTAGAAAATACAACGATCATGACATGCAGAATAGCTTCAGGAAATGGTATTTTTATGTTTGGGATTAGAAAATATTATTTAAAATACAGGGACAATTCCTGATTTATTAGTGATTCTAAGAATATTATATAAGATCATTGTGTTGTTAAGCAGCAAGATTTTACTGATGGAAAGAAGTATTTAAGAGGGTCTGGAAATGTTCTTGTTGAAGGTGTAATTTTCCATAAGAAAAGGCATGGGCTTGGGGCCAAATGAAGTGACACAAATATAATCACAGCTATCTGAGAAGCATACATCAAGACTGTGATTCAAGGCCAGACCAGATAAAAAGCTAGTGAGGTACCATCTCAACAAATAAGCGAAGTGTAGTAGTTTATGAAAGTAATCCCAGATACACAGGAGGCAGAGGCAGGAGGGTCAAAGTCTGAGGTTGGCACCAGGCAAAACTGAGACCATATCTGAAAAATAATGCAAAAATGCTGAGAGCATGGCTCAAGAGATATTAGGAGTTTAACAACCTCATTAGTGAAAAAAAGAATAAAAAAAGGAAAAGATAGCCAGGCGCCGGTGGCTCACACCTGTAATCCTAGCTACTCAGAAGGCTGAGATCTGAGGATTACAGTTCAAAGCCAACCTGGGCAGGAAAGTCCGTGAGACTCTTATCTCCAATAAACCACTTAGAAAACCAGAAGTGGTGCAGTGGCTTGAGTGGTAGAGTACTCACTTTGAGCTAAAAAGCTGAGGGACAGTGCTCAGGCCCAGAGTTCAAGCCTGATGATCGACAAACAAACAAAAAAAAGAAAAAAAAGAAAAAGATTAAAAAAAGATACTAAATTATCTTGCAACTTGGAGAATCTATAGGTTGGTTGGTAAATAAAATAGTTAACGTTTATATTGTAGATTTGGATGTGAAGAAATTTTCTTGTCAATAATCTGTTATGAGGGTGAAGTACAAATTAATCAATATTTAAGAAAGCTCACAAGGTATCTATCTATCTATCTATCTATCTATCTATCTATCTATCTATCTATCTATCTATCTATCTATCTATCTATCTATCTATCTATCTATCTATCTATCTATCTGGTTGGTTGTGGGGCTTGAACACAGGGCCTGGACGCTGCCCCTCCGCTCTTCAGCTCAAGGCTGGTGCTCTACCACTTGAGCCACAGCGCCACTTCTGCCTTTTTCTGCTTACATGGTGCTGAGGAATCGAACCCAGGGACTCATGCATGCAAGACAAGCACTCTACCACTGAGCCACCTTCCCAGCCCCGAGGTATTCATATGTTTTAATGGTTTGCCCATTTGGGCTGAAATAAATAATGTATTCCAGTTAATTCCATCAATTCCAGTTAAATTGGCAAACCATTTAAATCAGTAAATGAATTAAGTAGGGCTAAATTTTAAAAATGGAATTGAATTTTGCTAATAATAAAATGTTGAGACAAAGGACAAAGATTGAACTAATGTAACAGCAATACAAGACACAATGTTGGAAATGAACTTTACAACTTGGGGTCAGGGGAATGGTGGGGGAGGGAAACTGGGAGAAAACGAGAGAGGGAGTAACAATGTTTGACAAGAAATGTACTCATTACCTTATGTATGTAACAATAATCCCTCTGTACATCATCCCACTTATAATACAATAAAATTGAAAAACAAAACAGAATGGAATTGCATGGTTTAAGTAGCTCCAAACCAAAGAATACATAGGGAAATATGAAATAAACATTTCTTTTTGTTGGCACTAAGATTTGAACTCAAGGCCTCATACTTGTTACCACTTGAGCCACCACACCAACCCTGAGCGTATGGATATTGTCCTGATATCATTTGCAAAGTACAACAGGCTGCAAACATCTATTGTAGTGATTTGAGAAAAATGTACAACTTTGGGGTATATAAGGTAGGAAAATAAATGGGAGAAAGATTTCAATAAAAATCGGGAGGTTCACAGCACTTTTTTAAAAAGAGAAGTCTGCATGCATTTTGAATAATAAAAAGCATTCCTCTCTCTTGTTTTAGTTATGCCTTCTTAAATAGCTTATGTCTATAGCAGCATCCTTAGCCCGAGTCAGAGGATTTGGCTCTTGGTGATTCTTCCGTTGTTTCAGATGTGTGTTTCAATGTGTTTTTTTTCAAGTAGCCAGGATTTATTTACTTTGTGTGGAGGAGACACTGTTGACTAAAAAATTAAAATAAAAACAAAACACCTCTCACTTTTTGTTTTCTTTTGCTCCATGGGTTTTCTTCTGTTTTGCCTCTTTCTCCCTTTGAATGTTTAACCTTAACTTTCAATTTCCATCCTTTTTCTGCTGCAAGTCTCTGATTTCCTTCTTCCTGGTGAAAATGCTGCCCTTCCATCCAGCTTCCATCTCAGCATTTCTGAAACGTCTACTCATTCTTCTTTATCCATCCCTTTGTTGTCTTTCATTTTTCTCTGAATCTATGGAGAGAGTATATTGTATTCTTCCATAGTGAATTTTTTCTGGAAATTCCAAGCTGTTAGAAAATTCAAAATAACATAGGTTGATGATGGGCGATTACGTTTCACACAGTTCCACTAATTTTCTAATTGGATTTGCTTCTGAATCTCTTTTCAGTTGTTGCTTATGCTTGCCCTCTCTTCCCTATGGGCATAAGATATCTTTACTTTCTCACTTGTTTGTTCAGATTCTACTTGGTAAGGTAAACGTTGGTCCTATCTAAGAAACTCTACCCCACACATTTCTGCCATGATGTTTCTGCCTTGCCATGGCCAAAGCCATGGGACCAACAGACCATGGAACGAAACTTCTGAAACCATGAGCCAAAATAATATTTTCCTCCCTTGAGTTGTTTCTTTTAGGTATTTTGTCCCAGCAATGAAAACTGACTAATATAAGGGCACATCCATATCCACCTTTTATGGAAAAGACTTGGCTGGTAACAAGAAGACTTAAATAGGAGTTGGTAGCACATGTATGTTGTGTCTGTGGGTGGGAAGACAGACAGACAGATAGATTAATGGATGAGCAGGCAGATATCTAATTGAGGCTATATAGTGACTACTGTGTGTGTCACTCTGGGTGAACTACTGCTTCTCTGCCTTACTGTGCATTCTTGGTGATAATAACATCTGGCTCACAGGATGTTGTGAGGATTTTATGCTGGGCATATCTCCAGTAAGTATGAATTTTCTCTGTTTTTACCCATGTAGAGACTTTGGATAACTTCAAATCATTCAAGTTATCTATAGTAGCCATGGTAGAAGCCTACTACGTAGATAGAAGCTAGTAATGGCAGAAATAATGCTACTTTTACTGTGCCCCAAATGCAGTTCCTTCATTTTGATAGTGACCCTAAGAGCCTTATGAGGTCCCAGTGCCTCTCTGAAGGGGACAGGAGTATAGTTCTTTTGCCACTGTTGCCATGTGATTCATTTGAGAGGACAGAGATGGCTACTAAGAAGTCACAGAGTTTAGTGAGGTAAAAGCCAGTGAAAGATCATCCCCATTGTGGAAAAGTAGAGCCTTTCAGCCTCGTAGAAATGAGTTTTATGTTCCATTCCCAAGTTTGGAGAAAAGAAAACCTTCCCTTTTCTTTCCTTTTTGTTTTTTGTTTTTTTTTTTTTGGCAAGAATCAGTAAGTCTGCAGGTCACATATAAGACACACTGGACCCAGTTTTCAAAGGGTCTGTGTACTTTGCATGTGTTAGATTTTTGTTTTTCAAGTCCAGCTTCAGCTCCAGGAGGTGGTAGGGGTTGGGGGAGCGGCTGGGTGCATACACAGATGGGCCATTCCCATTTGCTGCCCCACTTTGCATGTGGAAATCGACTAACTTTCAGGAGATTTCATTTTCTTAAAATGAAAATTCCCCAAGGAGGCTCACACTTGGAGTGGTGCATCTTCAGCTGAGCAGCTCTGAAAGTTGGCCTGTCCACTCACCTTCATAGTGGTGAGAGGCAGTTGATTGTTAGAAATCGAACTGAGACAAAAGAGATCTCCAGATTAGCAGAGTTAGTATGGGCCATAGGGACTTTCCATCCCTTCAAGTTCACGGTATATCATAGTTTTTTTGTATGCACCTTAGGTCTAGAATAGACCTTTGCTGGAGAATAGAAATGGCTACCTCAGGATTGCAAATTTGGTAGCAGAGGGTTTTATTCTGGGAGAGATATAGACTCCCGTCTGATGTGATCCATAGGTTACTTTGACTCCTTTGTTTTGGCCATGTGTGGCTGTTAGGCTGGGGTAGTTATCCTGTCATAAAAAATAACTATAATGATCTCAGTGGTTTAAGATATCTTTGCCTGTTTCCACTGTGGGTTAGAAAAGGGAAGAAGTCTGCCTGTCATGGAGACCTCCATGATTATGGAGGCTCTTGCTGACCTCATTCTTCAAAGGTCTGCCACGTGTGATATCTGTCTCTCCTTCTTTTTCTGTCCCAATTTCCGTTTTCATTTACTTCTCCTCCCCTCTCCTCTCTTACCCTCTTCTCTCATTCCCTCCCATTCCATTCTCTGCCCGTTCTTTGTTTTTTCTTCTCTGCTTCTCTCCTCTCTGCTCTCTTCCCTTCCTTTTCCTGTCCACTCCTCTCCTTCTGTCTTATTTTCCCCTCTATTTTTGCGGTGTCAAACCTATGACCATGTACATGCTATGCAACCATTGTTCCATTGAGCTAGCTAATTTAAATCTTTTGTTCTTTGAAGACAGGGTCTTACTACGTAGCCTAGGCCAGTGCTCTTGCCTCAGTGTCTTGAGTGCTGGGATTATAGGTTTGAATCACCATGCTAGGCACTGGCATCTGCCACTTCCGTTTACATTTCCTGAATCAAGGGAAGTCACATTATTGTGACTAACTTTGAAGCAACTGAGAAGATTCCATCTTACACTGAGCCTAGAAGAAAGAGAAGAAATATATTGAAGACTATCCCTATGAAAGTCTCATTGTCCATTAAACATGAGCATCAGGGAAGGGATTTCTCTCTGCTTATGCTGATTAGAACTGCCAGCGTGAATTTCTATGCTGCAGTCATTTCTAAGCATTGCTAGTGAAGTGTCACATGAGTTCTACAGTAGAATTCAAACTCCTGCATTCTTGGGATCTTATGCTACCACAGTTTGCAATGCTTTCAGTGACAATAACCATGATGAAAGTAATGGCAAAGAATAAAAACTTACTCATGGAGAGAAATATATCCCTTAAGCAGTGCCTGTAATTCTACTTTGTTTCATATTCTTTTGAAAGTGCCTTTCAGATCTTAATCAAAGAAGAACATAGTTGTGATCACATTAATCAACATTTGATGGGTAGGAATTAAGACCATAACTAGAATAGATTTCTCAAGTTTCAGATGTAAGTTGAAGTCTTTTAGGATTAAAAAAAATTCACTGCCACCACATTCGCCTCCATCACTACTACCTTACCCCACTACCATCATTTTCACCTCTACAAACCACTGACACTACCACCATCACCATGCCATTAACACCGATATCCTCGCAACCTCCACCATTATCATCATCACTACTACTATCTCTACCACCATCATCATCATCATTACCACCACTGTCACTAGCATCATCCACATATATCTACCATCCATCATATCTACCACCACCACCATTATACCACCGTTTCTACTGCCATCACCTTCACCACAACTACCATCATTACTACTACCAACAACTAACACCAACACCATCATATCACCACTACCCGCACCACCACTATCACCATCATTAACACTGTTGCCACGGTCACCCTGACCACCCCCATCATTATCACTGTATCAAGACCATCCTTCACACTCCTCTACTGACACCATCTACCACTCCCATTATCACTAGTATCAATACTGTCACTACCAACACTACAAACCACCAATCCCATCATCTGTCACATTGTGGTGACATACAATGTTTCTTTTCAGAATATCATGGAGACCAGAAAGCTAGGTCAGGTTCCTAGTATATTTCTGTATACACTGCACAATTCAGGAATAACAAGAGTCTATGGGGCGAACTGGTGACTCTGAACTACCTTGATGACTAAATTTGGATAAATGTACCTCTCTCCCTCTTTGTCTTTCTGTTTTCCTTTCAATCTTACTCCTGTAGTATCTTAACAAAACCTGAAAACAAGCCAAAACTCAAAAGGATACCCAGTTATTTTCAGGTCAGAGGGGCTTGCACTTTCCTTCAGTGTTTGTACATTGTTTCAGTGCCTACTTTTTTGGTTTGAAAAAAGTTGTTATTATAAAGGTGATGTACAGAGGGATTACTGTTTCATAAGTCAGCTAATGAGTATACTTCTTTTTGGAAAATGTCACCCCTTCCTTCACTCTGTCCCAGTTTTTTCTACCCATCCCCACTCACAATTGTTATCATTCATTTTCAACATAGTGTTTAGTGAGGGAAACAGCTGCATTTGTTCACCCTTTGTCCCTCCATTTTTGTGTCCCCTCTATTTCCCCCTCCTCAAGACAGATAAAGGAGCAAAAAAGACAAAAAGAAAAGAAAGCGAAACCAAAGCAAAACAAAAAACCCCTCTTGTTTCCATTTCCTGTATAAGCCTACTTCTGTTTTTCACATGGACTTTTACTCTACTGTCCAGGCTGGCTTCCAACTCCTAGAATTAGGTGATCCTCCTGTATCAGGCTTCCAAATAGCTATGACTATAGGCTTATACCACTATATCCAGTGTTACTTTAGCACTTCTTATGTATTTCCAATATGCACTACTCAGATATAATCTTTTGAAGTGCAAAAAGTATAGTCAGTGTTCCCAAAGGTCAAGCTATGTTTCAGTCCAAGTTCTGTTCAGCAACTGGCAAAGGGAAGCTAGAAGGACCAATCCAAGGTGAAGTGACATGAATACCAAGTCATGATGGTTTGTTGGAATCCACTTGCTTGCTGCTCTAGTTTTGATGATGGTTCAGATCTCATGGAAAAGTGCTCAGAGTTGGTAGTTCCTGTTGTCCACCTTGCTACCAACAGCACACTTCTGTTTTAGAATCTGGCTTATGTGAGGAGAGACAGTGTGTTGAATCCCTGCCCACAGCATGGTTTGCTAAAGCCACTCATTGCAAGGCTTCTAGGCATTTGTATCTTGAAGCAACCTTGCTGACTTGGATCATGATAGAGAAATTCTGGTCCAAACTAAACCCCTAATGCTTTACCTTCCCCCTTCAAATATTAATAAAATAAGGATGTATTGAATTACCAATCCTGGATCCAATTGAATCTTTGCCAAGAATCCCAAGCTTTTACTTCATATAATACATTTTATTTTTCTTTTGGGGATTTGTTTTCTGAATCAGTTTACTTCTTTGTGGTCCAATAATCACCAAATGGAATTCTTTCCATCTTTCATTCTTCATTATTAGGAAGTTAAAAAAATACAGTATTATTTTCTGGAAAGAAATAAGTATCTCCAAATGGAAGACGCTATGTAGTGACCAAACAAAAAAAAATCCCTCAAGAGTACTACATTCCTGGTGAATTAGAAATCGAAATGTTTAGGCTCAGAGTATTAAAATACCACCCTCCACTTGCCTGTTTCATAAGAAAACAAAAATAGTATTTTTTTTATAAAGCAAGCTGGAGGATCTTGCCATTCCAGAAGTGAGCCACAGATAAGTGCATAGACATATTCTGAGAAAATTAACATGATTTTTAAAAAATTATATTAGCAGTCCTTATTGGAGATTGAGCCTATAACTATAAGATAGATATTCATCAGCAGCTTAATTTCTATTTATTTGTTTTCTGCCTGTCACCTTGAACTTGAGGAGAAGTTCTAGGTTGTAACTTACTATGTATTTATGAGTGTTTCTTGACTATGAAATAATGTTGTCTTAGATTATATATTCAAATAAAAGTGAACTTAGCTTGATCATTTGAATTGATAGTTATTGTTTTTATACATTTACTATTTATAATTCCTGCAAGTCTTTAGGTTGGCTAATTATTTGGTATATTGTAGAGAACTGTGACCGTATAATTATATATTTTGGTCATGCTCATTTGGCAATTTCCTCCTGCTCTTTTATAATGAAATTCTTAGGTAAACACTTTTGCAAGCTATTTTTTATTGTAAGTTGCCACCTTTTAGCTAGTTGAGTCAGAGTAGGCTATTTAAGCTTGGTCATGTTTAGTTTAATCCTCAGTATATTCATAGAGATACTCAGTATATTCATGGAGTAGTATCTACTGTAGTAGATTCTTAATTCTCATTGCAAACTTTTTGTTTTGGTGGTACTAGAGTTTGAACTCAGAGTCTCAAACTTGCTAGGCAGATGTTGTACCACTTGCATCATGTCTCCAGCCCTGTTTTTGCTGGTTGTCTGTGAGATAGGGTGAAGCATTTTTTTTGTGTGTGTGGGCTGACAGGAGCCACTGGACTGGCCTTCAAATTTGATCCTTCAAATCCCAGCCTCCTGAATAGATAGAGTTATAGGCATGAGCCACCGGTGCCTATTATGGACTTTTATTAAAAGGAAGGCTATTTTGAATGCAATATATTACACCTAGTTGACCATATTTTGCTCAGAAGACAGATAGTAGTTGTAACAATTAGTAGATAAAAATGTTTATTTTTTATTTATGTCAGTTCTGGGGAATCAGACATAGGACTTCACATATGTTAGACAAGCACTCTACTACTGAGTTACATCCCCAGCCTCAATTGCTTCATACTTTATACCAGAGGCCAAATAGTTTTATATGTATTTTTGGTGTGGAGATAGCAGTTCTATTTTTAGGTGGAAATTGGAAACCCAAAGGATGTGCATAATTTTCCCATGGGCCTCTAGTTGGCAGTGGGAGAACTGAGGAGATCCTTAAAATTCAACCAGTGTAGGAGGTCTATTTTCCATTGGGCAGCAGCTTGGTCTATATCTAATCTATATCTATGTCTGTATTCATGCAGAAGCATCCATGTCCATATCTACATGTGGGTATCACTTCTCCACAGAGACATTCATTCTTCTTGAAGCTTGAAGGCTCAACTAAAGCTCAGAATGATACCTTAACACCTGCCTTTTCTATTTCTATTTTTCTAGCTATTCATGTGTGTGCACGTGTGTGTGTGTGTGTTATTGAGGATCGAACACAGAGCCTTAGGCTCTACAATTCCTAGTCCATCTTGGATATTTTATTGTTATTTTGGAGTTCCAGAGACAAAAGGTGCTAAGTACAAATGTGACCCTGCTTCCCTCCCACTTTCTAGAAATGCTCCTACAAAACAACCATGCATTTTCAAGCAGGCTTTCCACAAGAGAAACTAGTATGGGCACACACTCAATTCAGTTCCCCAGACACTTTCACACAGAGGTTTGTCCACGTGATTACAAAGGCTGGGAACCTAGCCCATCATTATTAATGTTTAAAAAAAGTTATTTTGGCTTCTTTCAGGGCCATATCGGTTTCAAAGATCGCTGTCAGGGTGGGAGCAACTGAAGTTGAAATGGTCTGAATGTTTAATGTAGCCTTGGAGCGGAAACTTTTCTTCAGAGTTGAAAAGCCAGCGGAATATTCATAGAAATGTAATATGAGCACAGGATACCAAGTCAGTGTCAAAACTTCCTTCCAAAGCACATTTGCTGTTTGTAAAACTGGCTCCGTGGGGACCAGTGGAGGGTGGAGATAAGAGGGCTGAGTGGGCGGGTCCTACAGGCCTTGAACAAGATCTACAGCTTAGGGATCCTCTTCTTCCTACTGGGAAGCACTTAGGGCTTTGGGGGTGATGGCAATGAAATACAGCCCTCTGACTCTTGGACAGCCCTCTGGCTCTCTAATCCAGACATGTAACACATCCCTGTGTTGTGCTTAAAAAAAATGCATCCTGAAGAAGAATCTATATGAAAGGAGTCGTGTGGGGTTTTGTAAGATCAGAAATGGTACCATTAGTTTTCTCTTCAAAGTCACGGTAGTAATAAAACAACAAAACAAACAACAACAAAACAAAATAGAAAGGCACTGATTGTATGACCTCATTTTAAGATTCTGGACTAAATATTAAACCGAGGGTTCCAAAAAAAAATATGAAGACCTAAATTTTCCTTCCAAGAATGAACACATCTCATTTCCCCTGCTAGGAACTCTCATCATCTGTAGTTAATCTTAGAATTAACATTTCACAAATGACTGCCTTAGTGCCTTCAATGAGGTATGTGCCTGGTGGCTCAGTTGATTAGAACCCTGTGCTAATGAGGTCACAGGTTCAGTCCCCAAGAGATAGCTGGTTTGCCTTGCTGTTATTTCCCCTCTGAAGCTCAGCCAGGTCTCCAAATGGACACTGGCCACAAGTGGCCTTCTGGGTAAAGATCAGCACAATTTTTTCATCATTTGTGGGACAAACAACTCCAAGCAGATGCCTGGAATTAATTTGGAATATGACAATGATCCCTGGAGGTAACAAGATGATACCCTAGAGGACACAAGGATTTTTATTATTTTAGACTGTGCCATGTGCCCCACTTGCTGGGGGTGGCTTCCTTGCAGGGAGAATTGATTGATATATGTGGGAGGTTCCCATCCTCCTGGCAGGAGGGGGGAGTAATATCAGTAGGAGGCTGAAGACTTATCAGAAATGCTTGAAGAGATTGTGCTGAATTGTCACTGGTCACTTATGTAAAAAAAAAAAAAAAAAAAGGATCACGTGGGGCCTTACAGGTTATGTCTGGGATACTTTCTCCCATACCCTTACTACTTGCGTGAAGTCATAATAGCTAAGGACACACGGAGGGAGTGGCTCTCATTCACATATTCTCTCCATTTTCTACTCTCTGCTCACTATCCGGTCCAGTTTCAAGGCCACATGACAGGCAGGCATGACTGGATCTATGGATAGCCATGAAGGCCATGTGCTGTGTACAGGAAAGAACAATGTCTGATGAGCTTCTTTTGCTGTTGAAATCATCAACTCAAACTGGCCTTTAAAATCTTTGTTTTAATTTCAGAGACAAGATCTCACTGTGTTGTCCATGTTGGTTTCTAACTTTTATTCCAGGGCTCAAATGACCCTTCCTGCCTCAGCCTCCTCAAGTAGATGGTACTATAGCAGTTCACCACTATGCAGGATTCTAAAAAATCATATTGCCTTTTTCATCTAGCAAAATGCCTCTAGTTGGTAGTGGGAGAACTGAGAGGCGTCTTAGCAGCCAACCTCCTCCAAAACAACTGTGCATTTTCAAGCAAGTTTTCTACAGAGAAGCTAGTGTGGGCACACCATTCAATTCCTAAGATACTTCTGGAAGATAGATAGACACCATTTCACCAGGTTGATGCAAGAACTAGTTGAGGGAATCATTTCGGTATGTTTGAACCTACAAAGCAAAGCACAAGTATGAGGATAAAGTCATGTGACCTGGTGGGCAAGAGTCAAGAAGATAAATGAACTGAGTACTGGGTGCTGAGGGCTTGGGTACCCCTTGCCATACGTTGTTCAGAGAAAGACACCTGTAGAGAAAGAGAAAGTGGCCATTGGCTGAGAGATTGCTGGCTTTGGAAATTTCAGACCTTGACTAAGTCAGAGACACTACAAGGGAAGGCAGTTTAGAACTCCAGCCAATTAGAAAGAGAAGGGAACGAGACAAGCCAGGGTAATGAGGCGGTGAGATGGCTGGTCTTTCCTCAGCTGCCCCAAACCATCCAGTGAGAGGGACGAGGGCAGTGCTGCCCCTTTTAAGAGCCATTCCAGTGAACTGAAACTGTATCTCAGGGAGGAGAGCGCCAGCGGTGACTGGAAAAATCCAGTGAGAATGAGAGGCCTTGAGTTCAAGCCATGATTTGGCACAGCAGCCGCAGCCGCAGCAAGAATAAGGAGACACTGAGGTCACTGAAACTGCAGACAGGTGTGAGTCTATGGTTGGAGCATACCTGTGCTTTCCAGTAAGTGTCTGGAGTAATGCTGCCTTGGAAAAGCATACAGAATAAATGAGTAATGAGAGATGAAATGCTCTACTAAAATAACTGCAGCACAAATACAACCCTGATTATATAAAATGGTATATAAGATATATGTAGTATAGGCAATATGAGTTACGTATCCCATACTTAAATGTAGTCATATGGCGGGCATGACCTTTGTGTAATTTCAACTTACTAAGAAAGTAGTAATGAATTGGGCACCAGTGGGTCACACTGTAATCCTAGCTACTTGTGAAACTGACAACAAGAGAATTGAAGTTCAAGGTCAGCCTAGAGAGAGAGAAGTCTGAGAGACCCCCTTTTGTAACTCATAGATGAGTTTTGTGACGTGCACTTGCTATCCCAAGTTGTATAGACTGCTGAGATTGGCAGGATAGTGTGTCCAGGTGAGCAGAAGCAGAAAAGTCCTTGATATTCCATCTACCTGAAGGGAAGCTGGACATAGTTGCACATACCTGTGATCCCAGAGATGATGGGGAAGCCTACAAGTAGGGGGATTGAAGCTCAGGCATGAGCAGAGATAGATGGGAAATGAGCCCTTATTCTAAAAATAACCAGTGGGGAAATATCATAACATGGCTCAGTAGTACCCAGACAGCCTAGCAATCATGAGGCCCTGAATTCAAACCCCAGTGGCCCCCCAAAAAAGAAAGTAGTGACAAAGCATAATCTGAAGATATGATTATCTTTGCTTTATTTGCCCTTTAAAGTGTTATTTCACTTGTTACCACCTGTAATGATGATCTAATTTGGAAAAGAAAGACTTCAACTGCTGTCTTCTACTCGGTAGCCCAGGTAACCAGAGCTAAGCCCTGGGTCATCATCTTCTAAACCCTGGGTTCTACACAGATGACAGGGGATACTTACATAGCAAGGGAGGTTGTACCTCCTTGGAAGGCAAGATCTTAGCAACATATAGGACACATCTGTGGCTAGAAGCAGATCTGGTCCTTCCCTCCAGATGATGTATGCTTAGCGACTGGCAGGGAGGAGGTTCCAGTCAGTTGCAGAGTCCAGAAGTTAAGCATGGACAAGAGGAATGATTGGAGATTTTTTTTCTTCCCATCTAGCTCACGTTCTTGAATTCTGTTCATTTTAATGAGAGAAGGTCTTGCCCAGGCTGGCCTCAAACCGGCATTCTCGTTGTCTCAGCATCTGGTATAGGTGGGACTGCAGGAACAATCAGCTACCTGGGTAAGACAGAACTCTTGTTTCCTGAGTTGTTCATGTGCCAGGCCAGGGGACCAATGAGGAATGAGGCTGAGATGACTGCTCTCCCTACAGTAGGGATATAGGGAGAGGGAGGACACACAAAGGACCAAAGCCACAGGGACCAGACTACAGAGCCATGAAGGAAACTCTCTGGCTGTGGGACAGAGGATCTGGATCAGCAGTAGTAGCAAGTCTTTGTGACTAGAGGATTTTTCTCAAAGTCAGAACTGAAGAGAATGGGCCAGTGGGACCACAGAGGGCAGAGAAATCCCAGGGACACACTGGAGGATGACTAGGGTGTTTGTAGATCCGTGAGCCAAGTGCTAGGTCTGAATAATGTGCTGAGAGGTATGCAGAATTAGATTTTCTCTTCTGTGCTAGGGTAAGATAAACTGTATTTAGGAATCCAGCCTAATGATAAAGCATCTCCCAATGTAGCTAGTGGAGAAAGATTTGCGGAATTAATATAAAGTACCTATGGTACATGGATATTCTTTCTCAGAAACTTCTCTCAAGAGTATGGAAATTTGAACTCAGTAAGTCTTGTGCTTACTTGGCAAGTGCTCTATCACTTGAGCCAAGCCCCAAGTCCTTTTACTTTTTAGTTTGTTTTTCAAACTGGCTCTTGTGCTTTTCAGGCTAGCCTTGGATCTAGATCTTTCAACGTTTGTCTCTGGGATTATAGATGTTCATTACCAGAACAGGCTTTTAAAAATCTGTCTATTTTTTGGGCTGGGAAGGTGGCTCAGTGGTAGAGTGCTTGCCTTATATGCATGAGGTCCTGGGTTGAACTCCTCAGCACCACATGAGCAGAAAAAGCTGGAAGTGGCACTGCGGCTCAAGTTGAAGAGCATTAGCCTTGAGATGAATTGCTGAGGGACAGCACCCAAGCCCAGAGTACAGGCCCCACGACTGACCAAAAAAAAAAGTCTATTTTTCTATCTACTATTATCTATCTATCTATCTATCTATCTATCTATCTATCTATCTATCTATCTATCTGGCATCTATCCTTCTACTTATTTATCTATTCATTCATTAGTAATTTTTTTGGCCAGGACTGAAGTTTGAGCTCAGGGCCTTACACTTGCTAAGCAGATACTATACCACTTGAACCATTGTTTTGGCCTTTGTTATTTCTTGAATAAGAACTCACATTTCCCCTGGGCAGACCTGGACCTCTGACCCCTATCTTCCTATTTATGCCTCCCATAGAACTAGATTGACAGGTGTGGAACACCATGTCCCGTTTATTGGTTGAGATGGGAGGAGTCTCACTAACTTTTTATCCAGGCTGGTCTCAAACTTTGATCTTCCTGATCTTATTCTCTTGAGTAACTGGTTACTTTATTTATCTTTAAATCCTGGTTTTGACTTCTGTTAAATGAAAATTTACTCCATCTAATTTTTACTGAAAGACAGCTAAACGATGAGAATACAAGGTCTGTGTTTAGCCCCATGCCAGCAGTTAGAGGAAATGGTCCTGAAATGTTCTCACTGCACAGACCCAATGAAGTGTTTTTACAGATGGACCTCCATCTATCTTGTTGACCCAGTGTGCTAAGAAAAGTAGGTCTTCATATTGCCTCTGTTGTGTATATTCCCCAGTAAGATCCCACTGGTAACTCTTCAGAGCAAGCTGATTCCTTAACAAATTAATTATCAGTGTGTAGAAAATAAAATCATTGGCCTTCAGAGAGGAGATGAAAGATTTGACAAGGTTACAGGAGTACTCCCTGAATGCCTGTCTCCACTCTAGGAAGCTTTTTGTGAGCCCAAGGCAAAATGTTCACAGTGACCACACTAGTAATTGTTTGGACTTCTTCCAGTGACCTCAGAAGACCTGGCTGGAAAAGTTTGTGGTAGACCGGAAGGAGCTTACAGGTGGCCATAACCACCTCCTCACTGCTTGGATGCTTTTAGCTCATAGTGCTGTGTGCTCACAGGGTAGAAAGGAGACCCAGTATCTCTAATCTCCCTCAATGATGATTGACTACCCATATCCAAGAAGTAATCAGGGCTCTCTGGGATCCTCTTGTCTAGCACATGGGCCAAAGTGATCAACAGGAGCTTTAATTCTCATGCCAAACACTTACAGATTTGTGGCTGTGATGATTTTGGATGTGCTACCTGTCCACAGTATTTGGGGCTTCTATTGTCTTGGACCCTTGAACTCTGCCTTGAACTTGAACTCTCTGAGGAAATTTGTTGTGTTCATTAGGATCACCCCTTACTGTCTGAGTTTCACCAGTCGTGATAGTGTTTTGTGACAAACATGTTACATTAGACCACCTGATGTAAATCTCCATACAAATTATGAGTTTGCGTTTCCTGATAGGGTTCGCTGGTTACCTCTGAGGATTTAAGAGTCAGTGTAAAGTATAAGATACCTTGTCTGAGTTTGTCAAAGGAATCCATGGCCTGTGAGTTCTATCCCCATGTAAGAATGACAAACTGACATGAATGGAGGGAGGTAAGTGAATGCAGTCATTATAGTCACTATACAATATTTAAAAACTGGGTAGGGATGGAGGAGGAAAATAGGGGAGCATGACGGAAGGGGTGACATCGATCAAGAAGTATTTTATTCATAAGCTGACTTACTGAATTGTAACCTCTTGGAACAGCTAGCTATATCATCATCATCATCATCATCATCATCATGAAACAAGCATATGAAAAAATGAGGAATTTTAAGCCATCACTGGGTGCTGGTGACTCATGCATGTAATCTTAGATACTCAGGAGGCTGAGATCTGAGGATCAAATTTTGAAGTCCACCTGGGCAAGAAGGTCTGTGAGAATCTTGTTTCCAATTAACCACCAAAAAGCTGGAAGCAGAGTATGGCTCAAGTGGTAGAATGCCAGCCTTGATCAGAAAAGTTCAGTAAGAGCATCAGGCCCTGAGTTCAAGCCCCCAGGACTGGCACAAAAATAAAGTAAGCTGTGAACTTCTCATTGAAATCACCTGGGAATTAGTGTGTGGCAGAGGGACATAAGGTCTTTGTTGCTGGGTAGATCTGAGTTCCACACCTGGCTTTGTGCTTCTAGCTATGAGTCTTTGAATACATAATTCACATGCTCTCTCTAAAGCTCATTTTATCACCTTCAAAATGGGGTAATACCATTTACCTCATAACCTATTGGGAGGATTAAAAGTGAGGAATTATAATAACCTGGCACAAGAGACATTCAAGTATGTTTCTATCCCCTTAACTTTACCCTTCATAATTGAATTATTCCTTCCCTAAAAGAACATTCTTGGGAGTAGAAGCTTACCCATTTGCTGTTGGGACATTTAAAGGGGTATGAAATTCCTTTGTTTGGTTTGTGCTAAATTGACTTTGCACTTTAAAAAAGAAAAAAAAAAAGACAACCTCTGGTACCTCAAACAATGAGCCTTTTAAAGTCTGCATTGGACACCAGTTTCAAAGAAGATTCTTATTAACATATTTTCTTATAAATGGAGCTCCACTCATCAAATATTTATAAGTAGTAGAGAAGCCAGCACGGTGGTTGGCAAGCCTGGGGATGTTTCACACGGGCACGGTGGGATGGCATAGGTAGGGGACTCCCTTTAATTTTGTGACATGGTTTGGGGGCTCCAATGTGACCAGCATTTGGCATGGTTTCTCCTGGCTCTGGGTCTGCTCTGGAACCTTTCAGAACTCCCACGTAGCTGGTCCTTGCAGGCAACTTCCTTTGAAGTCCACGGGAGTTCTTTGAATAGAAAACATACACTACGGGGTGTTGATGCAAATAAGAATCAGACCTGATATATTCCAGAATAAAGGTGTTTCTCACCCCAAATATTAGCTCTTTAGCCTGAAAACTATGATTTGATCGTTAAATAAAAGAGTTCCCCTCTTTCTCTCCAAAAAGCCTAAAATCCACTACCAAAGGTCCCCAATCCACCTACTCAGGGGATGCCAAACCTTTTAATTACTATAGAGTTTTAACTAAGCCAGTTATACACAGTGCAAAGCTCTGATTTTGCTTTAAATATATCAATAGAATAAATATTCTCAATTCCAAGGCAACCTACTAAATACAAGGCATAACCGTAGCTCTTCTGCAATATCACTCATCCACTGTGATAATTCAGAAAAGTATCTCTATTAAAGATAGTTAGAGATAGTTGGAAATGCAATCGCCGGTAGAGTACAAAGTTGCAATTTGTAGACAGGTTAAGTAAATTAAATCACTCACTGTCTTTTTTTTTTCCAATGGCTTTAAAAGTTAGAGGTAATTTGCAAAGAAAATGCTCAGTTTGAATTGGTTTGTAATATCTGCTAATGATCTTTAAAAAAATCCACTTATTCACAATTCTATCCCTGAGGGAATTCCAGTGTGCTATCAGGAAAAAATTTCTAAAGTCTGAAATGTCATTAACTAGTGATTTCTTTGAAGTAAAAAGCCCCGAAAAAATAAATTATATAAGGAATACAAGTGCATAGGACAATCACTTTGATGAATAATATCTACCTTTTCCATAATGTTTCATACCTTGAAATACAACTGAAATCTGAGCTGCTAAATTATAGCACTGTCTTTTGAATGAACTTAGTGTAGGCATAGCCTTCTGTTTATTTCACACATAGATTGAGTTCTTTCATATATTCATGGGTTGTTGATGTAAAAACAGTAGTGTTAGGACCAATTTTGATTATGTTCATTGTATTTACCTTTTGAAAACACAAGATGTTGCTTAAATACAGGCCTCCAGGTGCTCCCATCATGGATGAAAACAATAGCCTGCTTCAGTAGTGCATCCTGGATCCCTGAGTCAGGTGCCCCTGAGTGGAAGCGCAAATACTCTGCAGCGCTGGGGCTTGTTCAATATTAGATAACAGGATTTGTGAAATATAACACCAAAGGGAAAATTTGCCTCCTGACCCCAGCTGGGCCATCAGTTTTTGCCTGGAGGCAGAAGAGTCTTTGTAACGAAAACTCTGGTCTGTATAATTGCAGATAATGCGACCATACAGCTCATCTTTTATTTTATTTTATTTTTTTTTTGAGGGAGAAATTGAGTTTTAGTAACTCTTATCTACAGGTTAGTTATACACTTGTAAGGAAACATTTTATCATAGGCCAGTCTTATTTTATATAGGAGTCAACATACATAAGCCTCCAGCAGCCTCTTCATTACTATTATTATTATTGTTGTTGTTGTTGTTGTTATCATTACTATTATTAATATTTTGCTGGTCTTGGGGCTTAAACCCAGAGCCTGGGTGCTGTTTCTGAGCATTTGTGCTCAAGGCTACTGTTCTACCACGTGAGCCAGATCTCTACTTCCAGCTTTTCCATGGCTAATTGGAGATAAGAGCCTCACAGACTTTCCTGCCTTGGCTGGCTTTGAATCATAATCCTCAGGTCTCAGCCTTCTGAGTAGCTGGGATTACAGGCAGGAGCCATTGGTGTCTGGCTTTACTGTCATTATTTTATACATTGGGCCCTTCCCATTCTCTATCTGTCCCTCCCCCACTTCTCCTCTCCCTCCTCCCCTTTCTCCTTTCCCTTTTCTTTCCCCTTCTCTCCTTCCACCACCTCCTCCTTCTTTTCTTCCTTTCCCTCTTCCTCCTTCTCATGCATCATTAATTTCTTTTTTTTTTAATTTAATTTAATTTTATTTGTGAACATACTGTACAGAGGGGTTACAATTACATGGGCAGGATAATGCGTACGCATCATTAATTTCTTAAGCCCAACTCGTTCTTCATACTTGCTCATAGTGAAGACATTCTCTTTTTTCCTAGTTTGACTGGTCCCAAGTAATATGCCTTGTTCTTCCTAGTTTCTGCTTTTTTGTAGTTGACATCAGGCAACGCAATGAACACAGGTACGAATAAATCAGTCACCCAATTAAAAACAGATTTTAACGAAGACATTCTGCTAGGATTTGGCTAAGAATTGAGTATATCCTCAAAAGGTTCATATTGGAATCTTGGTCCTCAATATTGTGATGCTGGTGGGACCTTCAGGAGGTGGAGCCTAGTGGAAGATTATTGGGTCATTGGGGGGTGCTGCCCTTTATGAGGTGAGGTTTAGGGAAAGGTTGGGGATTAACATAGTTTCTTTGAGAGTTGTCATAAAAGAGCAAGACTGGACCCTCTTATTCTGGCCTCCTGTCTTAGTAAGTGTGTGCTCGCTCCCTTTTGCACATGCTCCTGCATTTAGATGCAGGAGGCCTTCATCTAGAGCTGAATGGATGCCAGTGGCCTTGCTCTTGACTCTCCAAATTGCCTTTTCTCTTTCCTAGCTTCGGGTATCTTGCCATAGCAATGGAATCCCCTTCATTTACTTTAGGCAAGAAAATGAAAATAAACATTTTAAACTTTAAAATTAAAATCTTACTGAGGCTCAGATATGAAGAATAGAGAGAACCGAAGCATGTGTCTCAGCCTGTGATGTTGCTTTCTGGGTATGGTGTGAGGTTTCAATCATTTTTTCCCTCACCATTAATACCCATATATAATGTACCATTAATGGAAAAGACTTTGTTTCCTTGATGTTCTTCAGTTGTAATTTAAATACTGCTTACTTATGGCAACACTTACCCAATTTTTAGTATTTGTTACATGAATTTGAATTATTTGTTTTTTTAAACATTAAAATAATCTTGTATTTTGTACTAAATCCAACTTGGTTGTGATGTATCTGTTTTATGTGTTTGGATGATATTAAAATGTTTTTACAGCAATATGAATTAAACTCAACTATAAATTTCTTTTTGCTACAATATCATTGTTGATTATATTGTCAAACTCAATTGCCTCGTAAAATAAAAACATATATGAGTCTATTACATAAATTTAGTAAGTACACATGGATATAGTTGGTCTTGAGCACTTGTATACCACCATTTTGTTTCCCTTCAGGTTTCTGTACATTTTAACTTAGACTTCTAGCAGGGAGCTGGTTTTGTGTAAGTTTTGTGAAGAAAAGAAAATGCCATTTGTTGGGATTTCCATATGGCATGCAGGAATACATGCATGTGTCCATAGCTGGAATTTGTTACTGCATTTCAATCCTGGAACCCACAAGCAAGACCCATCTTGGGTTTAAAAGAGAACCTATAAGATGTATGAAAGGTCTTTTTGGATTTGTGACAGGAATTCAGATAAAACACCTGATCTTCACTGAGAATCTTCAAAGCTAATTTTATTTCTGACTCTTGACCCCTTCAGTCACTGTTCTAGAGGGTTTTTTTGGTGTGTGTGTTTTTAATTTCTTTCCATACTGTCTCTATCATTCATACCTTACCCATTTCTCCTTTCTTACTTACCATTGTCCCAGTTCAGGGCCAGCCTATCATCCCCTCTAACCTGGGGATTAGTGGGCTGTTTGATCTACATTTTATCTTTTCCTCAGTTGTTCAGTTTCTTGCTCTAAAATAGAAATCTGGCTGTGTTAACTGTTTTGCTAAAACTGTGTGATGGCTTTGCATTGCTCTGGGAGATGAATCCAGGCTCATCAATATGGCACACATTCTTCTATGACCTGCTATTCCAGCCCATTGAGAAAGCTTAATAACATATGTTGGACTGGGTGACTTAATGATATTTTGCTTTTTGCTTTACTTTTGTTTTTGTTTTGTGGTGCTGGGAACCAAATCTAGAGCTTTAAGTCCAAGATCAAAGTGCCTGTATTATTTATATCTGGTAAAGACTTTATAGATGGTGTTTATTTTTCTGTATCTTAACATGGCAGGAGGGGCAAGGGAATGCACTTGAGCTTTTTTAAAGAGGGTACTAACCTCATTCATGGGGGAAGTACTCATAACTTAATCACTTTCCAAAGACTCCACTTCTTGGTACCATGACCTTAAGTGTTGGTCTATAACACAGATATTTTAAGAGAATGCCAAGATTCAGACCACAGTACCTGGCTATATTTTGCTTTCTTGATCATAGACTTTGGCTTTTTATTCTTCAGCCGTATTTTCAGCTAAGCTCAGTCTAGATGTCCTTGACTGTACAAAACTAAGGTTGTCAAGTCTCCTTTCTGTCCATGGCTTAGTCTCTGTGTGTAGCTAGACAGCAACCTCTTTGTAGGCAGAAAGTAGATGTTAATCATCTTTGTATACCCATTTATGAGCTTGTCGGTAACAGGTGCTCACTAAACATTTATAGATCCAGCAGGAATAACAGCAATTAGCTGATTGTTTGGAGTTTTATTTCATCTTCTATTGGAAGCCTGGTATGGAAGAAAATAGCCCAAATGCCATGACCAAGAAGGGCAAGACTATGGAAAGTATGTAACTACATTCTCTTTCTATTTGAGTTCAGTGCAGTGATTAAAACCTTCTGTTGGTGGAATCTGCCTTTTTTTTTTTTTTTAAAGAATAGACTAGATTATCTATGGGTATAATCTAAGTATATTTCCCCAGAGAAACAAATTTGAGCAAGTTAAGAATTCAAATGGAAATAATCTTGCTTAAAAGGCAACTTGACCAAGATCATTCCCCTTTCTCTTATTAATAAGAGTTTACACAGAAACTCTGTAAGTGGTTGTGTGATGGATTCACAAGGATCATTAAAGTCTCTACTAGACATTCTCTTTCACGTGGTAAAATTGGCTATCCCTTCAAAATGCTATCACATGAAAATGGACTTTCTGTGGCTCTTCTATATGAATGGGTCCTGGCTGCACAGTGGGGCCATTCATGTTATTTGGCCCATTTATTGCAAGTACATTCTAAATTTGGCCTTAATTATTTTTCCTTTCACAAAAATATTTTGTGGGATCTTTTGGAACCCTGACTACTTCCTCCTTGCCCCTTAAAACAGAAGCCAGGAGTGTTATTTTTTGTTCTCATCTAATTAAAATAATTGCTTGGTTCCTTTTAACTAGATTCATGCAGTTATTAGCCTAACACATGGATGAGTGCCATAGGTGCTTGGAAAACAAAATAGAAAATGATCATGTAGCTTCACATGAGAAAGACTGTCTGGTGCCGAGGAGCATTATTTCCTTTCAGCCAGCATTTTATAAGGACCTTGCGGCCCCTCGGCCCCTATTTCACTCTCCCACAAAAAGACAGCTAAGTGAAAGAACACTTCTGCGTCTTTACAAAGGTGTGTGTATAGCTAGCTCTGTACAGTCTGAAGGGAAGTGAGTACTTGATATGCAGAGCAGGGCACAAAGACTTGGATCTGGTTTTAATCTCTGCCCCTGTTTGTCTTTCAGAAAAATTGGGAATGAAGGACCAAGGTCCCACCTCTCTTCTGCCAGTTGGAGCTTACTGAAGGAGAGCAGAGGAAAAGGGACAAGGTGCCTGGATGCATGCATTCATCAAGGGTGGTCAAGGTCCTACCTCAAACAGGAAGTGTGACAATGATGTTTTTGACAAGACTTTTTTCGAAGGTGATGTTGTCTTAAGGGATAACAAACAAGGCTCCTGGAGGTTACATCTACTTGTTGCCTGTGCTTATAAATAAAGTCTTATTGGTGCACAGACATGCCCACTGTTTTGTGTATTGTCTATGGCTGATTATGCATCATAGCATTGAGGGCTGTGGCCTATGGAACCTAAAATATTTATGGTCCTTTCCTGAACCAATTTACATACCTGATGCCCTTTGTCCAACTCACTGAATGTTTACTAAGTAACCTATGATATAGGGTTTTCCTTTTATAACTCCATCGCCTTGTATGAACGTTAATAATACTTATTTCAAAAAAGTGCTCAGGGGCTCTGGAAATGTGTTAATGTTATAATTGTTCAGAGAAGCTATGTGAAATGCAGGAAGCAAGAGAGGTTTAAAACAAGAAACTGTGTTTAGAGAAAAGATTCTGGTATGGATCAAGTTGTGGATCTCAGCTGCCTCTTCCTCTGACTGCTACCTGGAGCAGAAGGTGCAGCTATAAGGCAGAAAGTGCTGGCATGGAGTGCACCTTTAATAACTATATTAATACTTTGTGATCAGTATTGCAGACTTCAGCTTCTAGCCTCAAATACCCCGAAGATGGACAACCTTTGCCACTAACCAGTGGTTGGGAGGATTAAGTGAGAGAATGTGAGTCTACGTGTATTCTAAATCACAAGCTGCTGTCTTTATAGCTCATGTCTTATCTATGAAAACATTAGCATTTTTTTTTGTTTTTTGTTTTTTTTGCTCAACTTGGCACATGAAGAATGGGACTTCGGTAGCATGTCCGAGATCAAATAGTAGTAGAACAGAAGAACTGAGAACCTCCCAGGTTTCAAGTACCTGTCCATTCTAGGAGCCCACACTGCTTCTCTGTATCATTTGTGTTCCATGGTTTCAGGAATGTCTAGTCCTGGCTTGGGGTGGGGGTGGGGTGTGGCTTATGGCAGAGCATTTCCTAGCATGCCTAGGATAGATCCCCAATACTGCATCAGGAACAACAAAAATGGTTAGTTTTTCTTAAATCATTCATTTATTCATTATTCAACATTATGTATGAACTGGTAATGAGCTGGAAAAGACTGACTTTTCCAGGGATCGAGCTTGAGACTGTATGAAGAAGAGGTGAGAGACTCTTCAAATCATTTTGTTCTTGGACTCCTGTGGCTAGAATCCTTCAGAAGTACATACATTCTGCCTCATGTTTTCCATGTGCTACCCAAGGACTTGGCTCTTAGTTATGAAGTAGGGGGAAGTAGGTGAGATGGAGAGATGGATGAGGAAGAGCCATCCTGCCTGCTGTCCTCCAGGTCTGGAATGTCCTATAAAGACCCCGTTTAGGCTTGCTCTCCAGTGTGGTGTTGTAGGGATGTGGTGAAACTTTTATGAGGTGGGGCCTAGTGGAAGGTCTTCTGGTCAATGAGGGTAGGCACTTGAGAGGGAGTTAGAGACCACAGGCTTTCCCTCTCTCTCTTTCATACCAGTCATTAAGTGATGACCTGATGTGCTACTTTGCCACAGATTCAAAAGCAACTGAGCCACCCAGACATGGACAGAAACCTTCAAATCTATGAACCGAAATGAAATTCTACTTGTTTTAAGTTGATCCAACGCAAGTTTCTTGTTACAGTAATGGAAAGCCAACAAATATCTCTTCTATAAAGTCACATATTTTTCCAGTGTTTACACATGTCTAGGTACAAAACCACGAGAGGACAGAAAAATGTAGATAGCAGATTGTAGATGCAACTAAAGAGGGACATCCCCTAGGCTAGGAATACTAGAAAGTTAGGATTTGTACGGAAAACAAAGGGAACCCATATTAGAGAAATGATCTAGTATGAATTGTCTAGCTAAACTATGTCTAGTAAACATTTAATACAGCCTAAAATCCCATTGCTATAGATGACCATTTCCTCAAGTGTACAAACCTCTTCATGATTAAGCCATATTCTGGAAGGCAGTCATTTGGAAATTTTAGAACATTACAACTGCTACTATTACTTCCACCATTAGAACATGCACTCATCCTTAGGAGTTATCATTACCAGGCCAGGGGTGGACTGGCCTGGTAATATTATTAAATTATCTTCATTCAGATTCTTTGCCATTTTAGCTTCAGATCCACTTCTTGCTTTTTGATGGTTAATTGGAGATAGAGTCTCACAGACTTCCCTGCCTGGGCTGGCTTGAACCCATTTCAATCAGATCTCAACCTCCCTAGTAGTTTAGGACTACAGGTTTAAGCCACCAGCATTTTTGAGATGAAAATGTTGATTGAGTGTGTAGAGGAATCAGGAGATAGTGACTCATGTCTATAATATAGTTACTCAGGAGGCTAAAATCCAGAGGATTGCACTTTGAGGCTAGACCTGTAGATTTCTCATAAAGTGGAACTTAAGAAAAGCCTCATGTGCTACCACTTCAGCAGAGTTCAGGCTCAGCATTGGAGTCTGGGAAAAGGGAATTGTGGCTGAAATGAAAGGAGCAGCTACAAGGGTCTGGCCACGATCAGGCATGAAGGATAGTAGTATGAGTCTAGTTTCCATTGCTATGGCAAATACTGAGTTATCAATTTATAAAAATGAAAGGTTTCTCTTGGTTCATGGTTTCAGAGGTTTTAGTGGAGGACTTGTTGGCCCTGTTCCATTTCTGCCTGCGGAGAGGCAGAACATCATGGAGGGAGAGAGTAGTAGAGAAAAGCCCATATGCAAAAGGGAGAAAAGAGACGGGAACCCGGGTCCCACAGTCCCTTTCAAGACACACGCCTGAAGACTTAAAGACCTCTCACAAGGTCTCACTTCCTGAAAGGTCTATCTACTGCCTTCCACTATCACCAGACTGTGAATCAAGCCTTCGGAGAGACATTAAAATCCAATCTAAATAGAAACTGACATGTTCAATAGTAACCCGTTTGTGCAACAACCAAAAGACAATAAAAATTAAGAAAAGTAAAAAAGTCATCACACATAAAACTAAGTAAAAAAATGAAAAGTGAGGCAATATAAAATTTAAAAAAAAAAATTAAAAAAAGGTTCCCACATTCATAGCTGGGTACCAGTGGCTCATCCTAGCTACTCAGGAAGCTGAGATCTGAAGAGCAAGATTTGAACACATCCTGGCCAGACAAATCCATGGGACTCTTATCTCCAATTAACTACTATAAAAGTCAGAAGTAGATGTGTGTTCCAAACGGTTGTGTGCTAGTCTTGAGTGGAAAAAGCCAGAAGAAAGCAAGGCCCTGGGCTGAAGCCCCAGTATTTGTGCACTGCGTGTGGGTGTGCGTGCGTGTGTGCTTGCACACACGCACACACACTCACGATTTAATTCATAGCACTAGCTGATTTATGGATTGTCTGTATGTGCTAGGTTAAACACTGGTCCTGGGAACCATTAGATGTCATCTTGCATGGCACAAACTTTGCTGATGTGAATAAGTTTGAGAGCAGTATTGAATTATGGGTTGGGTCCAATGAAAGGGAGATAAGGCATATCTAACTCTCAGGAGAGAAGGTAGTATGATGAAGGACAGTGGCGTGATGTTCTCATGAGCCAAGGATTGCTGTAGCCACCAGTACCTGAGCAAGGCAAGGAAGGGATTTGCCCTGGAGCCTCTGGAGGAAGCAGAGCCCTTCCAGCATTCTGCTCTGATCCAGTGACAATGTCTGAAGATTCAGCTTTCAGAGCTGTAAGCTAATATGCATCTGTTGTTTTCAGCTACCAAGCTTATAGTAATTTTTTACATCAGCTAGAGAAAACTAATGCAGATACCATCTTCCCACAGCCTGAGCAATCAAGACTCAAGGTAGACTGTGGAAGGCAAAGGAGGTAGGGAAAATGATTTACCTGCAAATTCCAATCTTTGTTTGGCAAATTATTTCCCTCATAGGACTTGCAATTCTTCCTACTTTTTATCTCCCAGTTTAGCACAACAAAGGCTAGGTATTTCAAGCTTCAGGAGCGAAAGGAAAGCACTAGGGTAAAAGGAAACAGGCTGGCCAAGGGGCTGAAGAAATGGTTTGCTGGGTTATGATAAGTGTCCAATACCCCAAGGAGTATTCATATGCACAGTTGTTTGTAAGGGGAGTCTGAAGGACAGTGATTGACCTTAGTCTTCATGACCACGGCAGACAGGTGTCCTTGAATATTGCTTGCATTTGAAGCTTGCTATTCCAGGGCTACATATTACTATCAGATGTACTAGGACTTTAACTCAAGGGCTTGGGCTTGTTTGGTTTGCTTGACTGGTGTTCTACCACGTGAGCCATGCCTCTACCGTGGCTTTTTGCTGGTTATATTTTTAGTAAAAGGCGAAAGATTTATAGGATCTGAAGAGAAACCAGAGTATAGCTGGTTATATTTTTTGAAGATGAAGTCTGGTAGACTGGCTTTGAATCACCATCTTCTAGATCTCAATCTCCCAAGTAGCTAGGATTATAGGCATGAGTCATATACTAATTCCTATAGGTTGGTACCAAGGAGCCATGTTCAGTGGGGAGGGCTCTCAACCAACCCTCTAGCTGCCACCTCCTTCCACCTCAAAAACCTAGTTCTATAGGAAATTGGCCCATGTGAAAACATCCCTCTTCATATATCCAGCAGATGACATTGATTTGGATTCTGTTCCTGGTCCAACTTAGTTCCCATGATCCTCTGTGAGAAGATTCATGATTACATCCAAAAGGTCCATGTAGGACATTGCCCAACTGTTATCTCCTTTTTTCCCATCAACCCATGGGTCGGGCATTATTGTCTTCATCTTACAGATAAGGAAATTGGAGCTAAAGTCAGTGTAATTTTCCCCGGGTCATAAAAGAGCAGACAGTGAGGTCAAACTCAAACTTTCTCTGCTGCTCCAGATGTTAGCCAAATGGAGGAGGATAAAGCTATGGAGAGGGCATCTAAAGGACTCTGGATCTTTACAGGTGAACTGAGCTGAGCTGTTTCTTCTGGGCCCTGGAATGAGCTGGGGAGCACATAGTTGCTCCTGAATGGCTGAGTAGTGGAATCTCATATGCTCTAAAGCAGGTATATTCTGACCCAGCTTCTGCTTTGTGGGCCTAATGTCAATTTTCCAAGTGCCCCAGGGGGTCTTAGGCCAGGAAGTCTTAGAATAGAGAAGGACAAATAGAGGCCCTGGACATAGGTCATGTAGCCCAGGTGTGAGTGGTAGGGGCTGGAATCCAGGGCCTTAGTATCTGAGTTTTATGGTGGACATAGAGATAGAGTACGGGAACTTCCTATGGGCTGTCTGCCCAGACTGAGGAAGTTTCAGAATCCATGATGTGGGACAATACTTTATGAAGTACTCTTCAACTTTTTATCCTCAAGTTTTGTTTTTTTTTTAAATTTTGTTACTTTTACCTCATTGAATCAACTGGGCCAGTGCCTTCTTGTGGCTTGGGGAAGGAAGTATATTCTCTCTACTAGTGATGCCAGGTTCTTTAGGTTGACCCCCTTAATGCTCTTGTCCATGCCTTTCTATATCATTTGCCACTATCTAGCTTTCTATCCTGTCAATGAAAGAAATAGAAAGCTAAAAGCTCCCTTCCAAAACTCCCTGTCATATTGAGTTACACAGTTTCTCCTAGGGCTGACCCACATATATATATATATATGGGCCCCAGGTTCTTACAGCTGTTTCTGCTGGCTGGGAGCATTCAGTGCTCCACTAAACTGTGGCCAAATTGGAAGACAGAGCCTGAGTCTTTGTATTTCCAACTGCTGGTGTATGATGTCCAATAATAAATTCCTACCTGGTCAAGACTGTTGTTGGGTTTCTGTTATATCCATTCAAATGCTACACTTACTCAAGGTATTTATTTTTTTTTGTTTTGTGTCAACCCAGCCCTTAGGAGAAGCCTGGCTACAGGACCAGGCTGGAGATTCAAGACATAGCTGAAGTGGTAACAAGTCTTTGGGGGTAGTGATAGGTCATGATGGCAAGGAGAAAAGCAGACCTGTCTTTGCTCTTCAGACACCTGGAAGAAGCCACATGGGTGGAACAAGAACATATGCAAGGAGTTTGGGCCAACTGATGTTTGAGAATACCCTGTAGGGCTGAGTGACAGCATCACAGAGGATGCCTGAACAGACTCGGGACATTCATGATTGACACCTTTCCTCTATCAAGAGTTTGAACTAATGAGTCTCAACAACCTAGACAGGGTTTGGGGAAGGTTAGCCCTGGGAAAGGAGTTTCTGCCCTTTATAAAGATTAATTCTACACAATTGAATTGTTCATAAAAAGTAAGATTTTTTTTTTAATGGCCAACTCATGGACTGAGATCCCCATAAACCACACACTAGAATGAGTAGATCCTGTAGACATGTGCTGTGAAGGTTCACAAGGAAAGTTTATGCTGGGTACTGCTGGCTTTTCACTCTTCCGGGGGTCCTTGTGCAGAGCCGAGAGCATCATGGATGGGGGTGGGGCAGGGTGCTATTGGGCTTCACAGTTCTGAGGCTCTGAGCCCATGTCTGGCACTGATGCTTTGATCTCTCTAGCCAGTCACTTTCAGACTGGCTTTTCTCTGCAGATGAACTGAGAGTGGGGACAAGGGAAGGAAAAGGAGGCAGAAAGAGAGGATGGCAGCCTCTCTGTATAACCCTTGTGGGAATGTTGCTACTCCTTGACAGGTGGAAAGGAGAACTGGGCAAATTGTGTTTGGTTTGGCAATGATGCAAATGAAGCTAAGCCATTGCCTGTCTTGTTTTCAGCCACCATATTTCTGATTTTCCGTTCTCCTCAGTTCAGTTCCTTTGGGCACCCACTGAAGGGGGTCCCTGGTGCCCTCAGAGTTGCCTGCCAGGCTTCAAGTGCCTTCTGGACAGCTAAGAACTACATGATATGTGGTAACTCATTGAGTGACTCTCCACATGTCCATCAAAATGGAGGAAATAACAGAGCCTTACTCATGGGATCATGTAAGGGGTAAAGCCCTTGGATTGGGGTCAGCACATGGAGCCTCCAAGCCATCAGGAGCATCAGCTTCTCATGTGGGCATTGGGATTTCCCCTCTCCCCTTCAGGCAGGCTTTGCCAACCTCCCGAGACAGCAGGTGTTCAGTGTGATCACAAAGAGCTACAAAGCCAGTATTTTTTCTTTGTTCAAGAGCAGTAGCACCAAGTTCACTTGTGTAGCCCTGCCTGGAAAAGGAATAGCTTCACTCTCTGCATTGGGTTTGAGAGGGGTTGTTGTTTCTAGTTCATGTCTCTTATACTTCTTTACAAGGTTCTTCCTCATCCCTGAACCCCAGGGAAAGGAACCCTCACTACATCTCCATCAGAGCTTCTAAACATTGGTGAGTTGGGCTGAATTCCCCATCAGGACACTGAGAACGGTTGGAATAAATCTTTCAAGACAAAAATCACCATTGACATCATTTGTTTTGTTTACTTCGTTCTCATGGTTCACCTATCAGTGAGGAAGATTCCACCATGGATCCTGTGCCAGCCTCTATCCTAGGGAAGACTCTCCATGACACCTGGCTTCACTTTGTGGTTCAGGGACATCTATGGAGAACTCCTCCCTTTATTCATTATGCCAAAGTCACATTGCTAGTGGACGGAGATGAATACTGTGCACTTATCTGATTAAACTGCCTATTGTTTGAAATCTATTTCCAAGAGACTTTTTCCGCTGATAGTCCTTCAATGACAAAACACATTAAAAATTGTATCTGCATCTATGACATCTTCTATTGGGTTTGTGACATGTGAGTGTTCAGTTATGCACGTTATATTATATATTAACCCACATGGTCCCTTGTATAATAAATATGTATTCAAAAGCTAGGCACTGGTGGCTTACACCTGTAATTCTACCTACTCAGTAGGTTGAGATATGAGGATCACTGCTCAAAGCCAGCCTGGGAAGGAAAGTCAATGGGACTCTCATCTCCAATTAACCACCAAAAGCTATTAGTAGAACTGTGGTTCAAATGGCAGAGTGCTAGCTTTGAGCAAAAAAGCAAAGAGACAGTGCTTCAGCCCTGAGTTCAAGCCCCAGAGCTGGCATACATACACAAAATACACATTCAGCAATCATAAAGCAAAGTTGAACATTTATTTTATTGGTTATTAAAAAAATAGTACCATTACGTAGAACACCAGAAACATGAAAATTGGTTCAAGGGTACACTGCTCCCTCACAAAGTCATTCTACCTAATGACAGAATCTTTATTGTCAAGAGCTAATCAGCAGGCCACTTTTCCTCTGAGTTTTCCTTTTCAACAAGCCATGGGCACAGGACTTCAGTATCTTAGTCATTACCAGCTGTCACCATTAGAACTTTCATTAATCTTTGAGTTCTTTGCCCCCATTTTGCCAAAAGAATAATGCTGCCCCCAGAATTACACAAAAATCAATGGCAGAGTTAATTGAAATCTGGATCTCTTAATGTTTTTCTCTTTCTTAAATGATTGCATGGTTTCTAAAAAGTGAGGTTTAACTCAAAGGATGGCTTTAATTGAGGGTGAGGGAATTGGGGTGAGAAAGCAGAAGTAGATCATTTTCCAAGTGACTGAAAGTTAGTGTTTACTTATAGGATTTCATTTCCTTTCAAGTTTTTACTTTGGGGGCTTAAGGAATGTCAGTAGATGAGAAGAATGACCAGGGCATTTCTAAGGCATAGCTGGCTTCTCTATTGTCTTCATAAAGGGCTGGCAAGGCTTTGAAGACTATGGTTTTGGTTCTTCTTCCCAGCAGGCCAGAAAGCATAGAAATGAGGAGAGAGAGGATGGAGGGGGCTCAGACCATGAAAAAAAAAAAGACTAGCATTTTATTTTAAAATCGGATCCCATCTTTTTAGATCCTATCTTGTTAGAGAGTGTGATATTTATATCATTGGTACTTGAGCCTTCCATTTAACTCTATACTCACAAAACATTTTACATGCAGAGCAACTCAAGACACTCAAGTAATCTCTATTTTACTGAATTCTTAAATCAATAAGCTGATGGAAATGATTGATATGTTTGTCTTGATGTTGTAGGAGAAGAAATCAAATCTCTGGGGGTTGAAGAATGTCCAAGGCAATCCAAATAAGGGTGGAGATGGGAGAGACAGGTATCTGGGTTTTGAGAGGAAGCAAAATTGGGTTGAGAAGGCCAGGAACTTATTTTCATGGAGATTTTTATGATGTGGCAAGAAGACTCATTTCTTTTAATCCCACTGGAACCCACATGAAGGCCTTATAGCATGGTCACCTTGCCTGGTGCCAGTCTGGCTACTGGGTGCTACAATTCACAGCTGGTTGTAACTTTCCCTGGTATCCCAGAATATTCAGATAAAAGATCCCCCAAAGTATCCGGTCAAGTCATGCAAGAGGAGAAAACCTATCCTCTGATTCCCAAAGCCCTGAAGTCAGGGATTTGATTAGGTTTATCATGATCTCAGCTTCCACTGCTCCAAATGTGATTAGTTTTGTAATTAGTTAATGTCATTACCTGTCATCAAATCCAGACAACATTGTTCTCCCAAAACCCTCCAGTGGTAGAAAAATCCCACAAACTGACATCTTTCCTGCTGAATATAGTTGCTTGAATAATCTTGGCAACTGTCCCTTCATTCTTTGTCCAAAGGTCTGAAAAGTTGTATTAAATACAGTTAAGAAACTACTTTAGTCTCCCAACTTTTCTTCACTCCAAGAAAAGTATAAAGAAAATCTTCCATCAGATTTTACATCCCATTCTACTTTCTATCTTATGTATCTTGGGTATATTGCTTGGGCAGAACAGCCAAATTAAGAGCTAGTTTCCCATATGGAAACACCCTGGAGTTAAGTAGTATTTTTACTTTATAAATATGACTTGCTTCTTAGTTACTTTTAAATACTGGCCAAAGAGTTTCCTTTTTTGTTCCTATTTAATCTTTCCATACCATTCATTGCAAGCTTGTTGTGTTGAGGGATTTGCATCTTTGAGATACAGGAGACTAGACTGGCTAAATCCTGTTTTCTTGAATCTTCTGTTCAAGGGTGTTTATGGGCAAGATGGATGATCAGGAATGGACATTTAAGGGTAAAGTGTATAGTGTATGGGCTGGACACTTTCCCTTTGCTCCTACAGATTCCTTCTCTATCCCTTTCTGCTATGCTTTGTGGAGAAACCTTGGGTGACAGGCCATGAAATATAGTAGATTGTCTTGAGTTCTTGTCCTCAGGTTTCAGTTGGGTCAACAGTGAGAGAAAAGATGAAGACATTGAGGCACCTAAGGGTGACTCACAAAGACTTTTTTGAAGGGGAGGAAATCAGCCCTCCAAATGATGGGAATAAGCCCTTCTCCAGTGGTGAAAACCAGCCTTCTTGATGGTGGGAATCAGCCTTCCTAATGGTGAGAACCAGCCTTCCTAATGGTGGGAATCTTGATGGTGGGGATCACCCTTCTCCAAATGGTGAGAACCAGTCGCTCTCCCAATGGTGGGGATCATCTCTCCCAGTGGTGGGAATCAGCCTTCTTAATGGTGGGAATCAATCCTCCCAATGGTAGGGATAAGCCATTTTACAGGAGAGAGCCAGCTGCCCCCAGCGGTAGAAATGAGTCCTTCCCGTGGATGGCCACAGTCTTCCCAGGTGGAGAGAGTCTTCCAGGGCAGAGCATCAGTCCCTCACAGCAGAGGGAGTTGGCTTACTCTACTGAATAGAGTTGGCTATTCCTCAGCTGTCCCCCATGCTACTTAAAAGTTTACTGGTGAGGAGCACTCAGGATGATCTTGGTTTTCCTAATTCCGAATGTACCTCTGTGTGTAGATCCTCACTGTCTTCTCCCTCGTTACCTACTGAATGGCCATTTGTTTCCCACTGGGACTCTGACTGCTATAGTGGGTTAGAAGGCAATATATGCTCTCTAAAAAATGTCCTCCCACTCATCAGTAACATTGCATATTGTTACCTTCACACTTTTGGATCACATGGCATCTGGCATCAATCTGTACTGCTTGTCTGTGACTCAATTAATTTCTCTCTCTCTCTTTCTCATTCTCTCTCTCTGTGTCTTGACAAGGTATTACTACATAGCACACATCCTCAGACTTGCTCCTCTTGCTTCAGCCTCCTGAATATTGGGATTACAGGTGTGTACCAATATGCCTGGCGTAATTACTTGTTGAAAAGCCACAAAATTAATCATCAGTAAACATTATAAAAGAAGTGAACCTGTAGGGCACCTTCTCTGAAGGCAGCAGTGTGCTCTGTATGGCTTGGCGAATCCTCAGCTCCTTACACAGTCCTGAGGAGACAATGACCTACTTGTCCATAGTCGGGCTCAGCAAGCTCTCCATGGTCTACAGGCTGGTGTTCCAGCCCTGCCTTATGCTTCCTGAGACCCTCCACACCCAGCCTTGCCTTCCACCCTGCCCGCACAGCCCTCGCTCTGTGCTCATGGGGCCCACATGTACAATCCTAGTCCACCATGCACATTCACTCATCTGTGAGTAAAGATTAAGTTCAAATGGTTTCTATTCCGAAAACTTGTCTCGTTTTATCATTTTGAGGCAGGGGAGCTTCCTTTAGCTTGAGAGAAAGTATATTGTATATTGCTAGGTTCTCTCTGTTGATTAGTGCCTTTGTTTGCTCAGGAACTTTTTTTTTTTTTTAAATTCAGACTCTTGAACTGTTTGCCTAAACAGTTCACACTGGCCTGCAGTGTTCATGTAAGCTGTAGAAACTATTTTTCTGGTCTCTCTATATGCTTCTTGCTTAGTTTTCAGGAGCGAATCTGGCCTCAAAGATCAGCGGTTGATGACATAGTCTATTTTCAAAAGAGCCTCTAAGGATTGAGATGGTGTGGGCCATGCCCTGGGTTTGTGGGAGTCTATAGACCTGTCAGCTTCCTTCTGGAAGCCCCAGATGGTTGCTATCCGGTCAAGGAGCTTTGTTCCTCAGCTCAAGTTCTTCAGGTTACCCCATGACTTCCCCCCTAGAGGATTCAGTCTGTGTTAAGGCCACACTAGAGTTTCCTGTGCAAAGAGCCTTTGAAATGTGAAATTCTCCGTGCCTCTTGATGATAAAAGTGATGCAGAAAGAAAAAAAAAAGAAGTAACAGCTTAGTTACCTGATGGTACTTATTAGTTAGCTCCCTTCAGAGAGAGAGTGCTGAGAGATTTCATGTGGATTTGAGTCCTACTCTGGAGGAATTTGTCGACACAAGTCACTGAGTAGATGCCATTCATGTGTATGTTGTTTTCATCTGTCGTAGATGAAGTGAGGATAATATTCCTTATTTAATAACACACTCCAGAATCATTCAATATAAGTTTGAGTTGAAAACTCTCAATTTACGGCAGCCTATTAAAAAAAAAAAGAAAACATACCAGTCTGGCTAAAAAATATCCTCAGGAAACCAGCCTGGAAGAAGAGAGAGTAAGACATGAATGAGCTATTTAGCTTTTCTTGGAAAATGGCATAATTCTGAGAGGAATGAAAGACGAAGCATTCCCTGGATTTTTGTCCAGGCACATATGCCAGTCCAGAAAGTATTGGAACCCCAGACGATGATGCTGGATTCATTTCAATTTTAGTAATTCAGGTGTTTGTGGCATAAACACCACCCAGAAGGGAGTAGACTAAGTTATCGTTAGTTCCTGTGAGTAATACAATTTCCAGTTACATTTTTAGCTTCTTGTGAGCTAGTCCTTCGGTTCACAGGAGAAGAAGATTTTACTACTGAACAAAAAGAAATCCTGAATCAACCAATGTTTGGGATTAATCTTCTGAAACAGTTGGCTTTTCTAGGGTCATATAGACTTAAGTTTAATTTGTTATTTTTCCCTCAATCACTAGAGGAAATACTTATGGTGGGGAATATGATGTAACTTGCTTTGTGTTCAACATTAGGTGCAACCGGAACCATCAACATGGTACCTGCTACTTTGGGGAAGCTTACAGTCCAAGTAATATGAGAAATAATTATAAAACAATTAGGAGATAGCATAAGACATTGCATAAATAGGTTAGCAATGATGGGGCAAAGAATTGAGAAAGATCACTGAAGTATTTCGGAGAAGACTTTAGGCAACAGAGGAATTTAATATTACTTAAAGGACTTTGTTCAGGTTGAGCAGAGATATAGCTTACCAGGCTAGAAATTGGTAAGAAATGTGCTAGTTGGAAGAAAATAAATTAAATACTGTAAGACAAATAAATTACTCATCTATAAATCAACTTGAAAAGCCAAGAATTTTATGCCCATTTGTGAATTTAATTCAACTGACAATCATAGTGATGAAAGCTTGTAAGTTTCCTTTTTGGAGGTGAGCAAATTTGATCTTCTGAATTTAAAGCACTAGGTTCCAAATAATGTGGAAGGAAGCTACTAAGCTGAGATTACTTGGGGGATGTAGAAGAAATGGATCTGTCTGTCCTCTATCTATCTATCTATCTCTATCTATCTATCTATCTAGCTATCTATCTATCTATCTATCTGTCTGTCTGTCTGTCTGTCTGTCTGTCTGTCTGTCTGTCTGTCTGTCTGTCTGTCTGTCTGTCCTGTTCACTGCAAATCAAAATGGCCAGAATTACCACCAGTTGTTCTTTGCACATTCTTCTTATACAGTGATTGGGAGATTTAAGTGCATAAAACAGTAATTCATCTTGCTGTTCTCAGCTTCAGAGCCAAGAGAGAAAGGGAAGGGTTGAGTGTATTGGAGTCTCAGCACTCTAGGTGGCAATAGTAACTATTCTGATTCCCTTAAGCTGTGTTAACTCTCAGTGTCCACAGTCTGCAGGAGAGGGTGCAGTGTGTATGTGCATGTGCACACACATGCGTGCAGGCAGGCACACACGCACAAACACACATATGCGCTCACCTCCTGGATGGAGAAGAGTGTCTGTGTGTAAGCTCTGTTACCTCAGGAATAGATGACAGAAATTCCTTTCCTTTCTTCCTAATCATAAAGTCATTCAGCTAGAAAGTATACTTGCCAACATCCCTTAAAGTCCATGAGCCCAAGAAACTACTGTGAAATGTGTATGAAAGAGATATGTTCAACTTTTGCTGATGTCTTTGGTAGATGTGACTCTTGTTGGGCTTGCTCTGTTTCTTTCCCCAGGAGCTGATACCTGGTTGTACTGACAACCTCGCTGGTTGAAACGGTCCTCTGTCAGAGGATCCTGGCAGAGCTAAACTGTCCAGCTCCACCATGCTATACAACATGTCTCTGCAAGTACTTAGCATTGTAGTTGAGCCTTAACCAAAGAGAAGAAGCCAGGTTTGGAAGGAGTGGGGACTTGCCATTCCAGGTCTAGAAGAGCATATGCAAAGGCTCTGGGACAAGGAGAAGTTCTTGAGCACAAAGAATGTCAGGAATGAAGAAGGTAAAGAGCACTATAGGTAGGAGCCAAGTTTTGATTCTTCAACAGCCAGGAAGTTATTGGTGATCACTCAGTGATTGTTTTAGGATGATGTTCACTGCCTTGTAGAAAAATGACTGTGACACGGAAGTTGCCCTTGGCCACAGTGGTGTTGGTGATGGAGGTTGGAAAAGGTTCTTAGGAAAATCACAGAATACAGTTCCATTAACAAATACGCATCACCCAGTTTTCTAAAGACTTACTTTGGCAGAAGGATTTCTTAGACCATGTGCTGTCTCAGTTCCAACTGAACTGGAAAGTGCTGGTTTGGAGTGGTAATGATGTCCGCTTGTCTTCATCTGTAGTTTGGGGTGTGGGTGGGGGTGGATGGGGATTCCCCAGAGACTCAGCACTGCTATTTCTGGCAAGGGGATTAGAAAACTCAGGTATTTGGCCTTTGGGATTTCTACTTCTAGATTAGAGACTTTGAAGAAAAGAGGGGAAAGACATTCAGTTAAATAAAACATTTAAATATATTCAAATATGCATTTAATGGCAGCACAGATGCAAATATAATTACCTTAAATATTTTTATTTGTATAATTTTTAAAATTATATTTAAGTGGTTGTACAAAGGGTTTGAATTCAACATGCCAGTTTGTGAGTAACAATGCTTGTTGAGCAATGTCACCCCTTCCATCATACTTTTCCCCCATGTCTCCAGACCCCATTCATCTCCTCAAGTTACCTGCCTGAATTTTCACATATGTACATTGAATATAATAATTGCATTTGCCCACACTTCCTAACAAACATTTTGATTACAAAACTTATTTTTGGTGTGTGTGTATGTGTTTGGTGTGTGTGTGTGTGTGTGTGTGTGTGTGTGTGTGCAGGTCCTGGTGTTTGAACTCAGGAACATGCCCAAGGCTAGTGCTTTACCACTTAAGCCACAGCTCCACTTCAGGCTTTTTGGTGGTTAATTAGAGATAAAGAGTTTCATGGAGTTTCCTGCCTGGGTTGACTGTGAACTACAATCCTCAGATCTCAGTCTTCTGAGTAAGTAGGATTACAGTGTTGGGCCACTGGTACCCAGCTAATTACAAAACTTTCTTTTCAGAACATTAGAGAACTACTATTGTCATCTATTTATGATGCTGCTGGGGACTGAACTCAAGGTTTCCTGCATGAGGTACTCCACCATTAATCTGTAAACCTAGCTCCTAGAATTAACTTCTAAAGAGATTTTTGGCTTTTAAAGAGTAATATCCTGACTTTTTTTTCACCAGACTATTGATAAGGAAGGAAATGATTGAATTTCCAGATTACAGAATTTGATTTCAGTTACCATTGGGTTTTCTTTCTAAGATTGTTAACACTGTCCTCATAAATAGGAAATTGCTTTTTAAATTTTCTGATTGTTTTGGTCAAATGACATTAGGATCTGAACCTGTCTCAGTTAAGTGTACTTGAGACTTACTTTTGTTGGGGTAGGTGTTTTGTCAGACCTTAGAAATCTGAAAGCAAAAGGGTGTGCAGGGTTCAGTTCAGCATTCACACATGAGGAAGTGGTTAGCCAGCCCCAGTCTCTCCTTTCAAACCTGCTGAGGAGGAAAACCTTCTGTTCTCCCCTCTTTCCTCCCTCCTCCAACCCTAACCCCAGAGGCTTCTGGAGGGAATCTGTCAGAGGAGGGGCTCCATGCTTGACCGCCCCTGGAGAAAGGCGGGTATCATCAGCTCAGCTGCTGCTGGCTCTGCACTGGGACCAGGCAGCCCACAAGGGCAGGAGGAGGGAAGAGGGAGTGTGGAGTCACACATGGCTGAGTTTCCTATGGTAAAGTTCCCTTGTTTGTGAATTCTTCCTCGGCTGGAAAAAAAAAAAAAAGAGCTCCTGGAAGAGGCCTGGGGAGCCAGATCAAATGTGCTGGCACAGAGCCCAAACTTGACTTCTTACTGCCAGGAACTCCACATTCTCCTCTTCCTTTCTGTCCTGTTGTAACTGATAGGGAAGGTTAATGAGATTAATATGGCCAAATACTGGGGGCCTCTGAGAAGGAAGGCCTTTATTGACCACTCCTGAACCTTTGGCCAGTCTATACCACTGGCCTATCCAATCTTACTGAGGTCACTTTTAGCAAAACTTGATTGTTTTTAACCAGACAATTCATCCTGTCCTGTATTCAGCATCAGTGGAGGAAGTCATGTCTTAGGAGACTTACTAATTGACTGGTGGCCAACTAATGAATGCATATCTTGTTTGCTATACCCTCTCACCTTCCCATCAGCCCAGTCCAACACTTGACACCTGGGCAGATTCATAGTGATGAGTATTTTCTGCTCTAAGTCTTTTTATTATGAAAAGAAGTGGGCCAAGTATGGTGGTTCATGCCTGTAATATTAACTACTCAGAAGGTCTGAGATCTGAGGATCCTGGTTTGAAGCCAGCCAAGGCAGGAAAGTCTGTGAGATTCTTCTCTCCAATCAATCACCAAAAAGCCAGAACTGAAGGAATGGCTGAAGTGGTAGAGTTCCAGCTTCGTGTGAAAAGGCTAAGGAACAGTGGCTTAGGTCTGGGTTCAAGTCCCAGTACTAGCACCAGGAAAATAAAAAGTGGGAAAATGAAATTGCTACAGACAGGATCACAGCACTGTGTGGAGCAGGAAAATGGAATATCCCTGACTAGGGATACCCTGAATAGCAAACTGCTGAGAAAACTAAAGAAGATGCAAATGGTAGCTGAAGTGTGTGCACGTGTGTGTGTGTGTGTGTGTGTGTGTGTGTGTGTGTGTGTGTTGTGTATTTTTCCAAAATGACGTATATCTAGAAGGAAACAAAGAAGTTTTAGTAAATCTATAAAAATCACCGCAATTTATGAGAGCTTAAAAGGCAATTTCTTTTCTTTCTTTTTTTTTTTCCAGGGGCCAAATTTCTGATTTCCCACATAAAAGTATGGGAATTGAATGGTAAATCCTTCTCCCTCGACAAGACCCCTGAAAAGAGGCATGAAGAAGAGTTACTGTTCCGTTTCCATTCATGTCGCTTGAAAGCCAGTGGCTGTGACACTGCCATGGAGCACGCAGCCCCGGGTTTCAAAGCTGCCCGGATGACTTTTCAGAAATGATCTATTGTGGTGCTTTGTTTTGTCGGGGTCACCCTCGTTTTGTTCTGTGCGGGCTGTATCGCTCTTCTGCCTCTGCCATTAATTCACCCTGTCTACTCCTCCCCATTCACAGGCACATTTTACCCCCTGCTCCGCACAGAGAGCTGGGAATGGAATGAGGGAAAGGCTCAGCATAGCTGCAGAGAGAAGGACCAAGGAAGAAAGAAAGAGACCAGGGAGGGGTGTTGGTGGTGGGGCTGGCAGCGGGGGCTCACCTGGGTGATGTGTGTGCTCAAGAGGCAGAGGAGAGCAGAAACAGGGGAGGAGCAAGAGATCAGTCACATTTCTCCATCATCTATCTGGAGTTTGGGCAAGTTGTGGGGTCGGCTTTTTCACACTCTCATGGAGAACATCTGAGCAGCTTGGCAGGGCACTAGAAGGGGACATTTGTCTAGCCTGCAAGCCAGACCGCCCTTATTCCTTAGTGTTGGTTCAGTCCATTCACTCGTACTTCTTTATTGTTTAGACCCTATGCAGCTCATGGATTGTCAGGCTGGAGTAAATGGCAAAAGATATAATGATTCTTAAAAACAGAATGAATCAAGGACGTTAAATCTAAGATGTGCCATTTGGATGGTAACGGAACCTGTCCTCGTGGGAATCATCGTGTGTATGGATTATATTATAAACAGGGAAATTACTTCAGTTTCAACTCTTCTTTGTCTTCCTCATGGTTTGGTTTTAAGTGTGCAAGGGTTTGTATAGAGATCTCAAAGGATCCTTTGCCATGCTGGGTTACAAAGTAGTCACATTCCCCAGATACCAGTGGCTTAATAGAGCCTATTCTTTGCACTCTGTGTCCAGTGAGGGGCAGCAGGGGGCTCTGCTCATCACAATGCACAGGGATTCAGGGCGATGAAAGGTCATTCTGTGCATATGCATGGACTGAAGAAGTTACCTTTCAAGTCTCTCACACTGGTCATCAAATCTTGACTCAAAGGGAGCGAGAGAGGAGTGAGAGAGAGAGAGAGAGAGAGAGAGAGAGAGAGAGAGCACATTATCACTGGTCCAGTGTCTCTGCCCACTTGCCTACAACTAGCAGACTTAGTTCTGATGCCCAAGAGAGGAGAAGAACCAGATATTGCCAGCACAAACCTGGTGCATGTTAATATTTTTTAAAATCAAGGATTAGCAGGAGGCTGAATGGAAAACAGGGCAGCAATACTTCTTCAAGCCTTATGCAAATAATAAGTGACTTTTACATTTTTATTTATTTATTTTTTTGTGCCGCCCTGAGGAATGAACACAGGGTCTGGGCACTGACCCTGCATTTCTTTTACTCAAGTCAAGTGCTCTAGAGCCCTCAATCCATTTTCAGTGTTTTTTTTTTTTTTTTTTTGGTAATTGTTTGGAGATAACAGTCTCAGAGTCTCAGAGTTTCATGGGCTTTTCTGTCCAGGCTGACTTTGTCATGATCTTTAGATCTCAGCTTCCTGAGTAGTTAGGATTACAGGCATGAGCCACTGGCGCTCAGCAAAAGCCAGTTTTGTTGGCTTGCCTTCATGAAAACAGAAGTTGAGGATTAACATTTAAAAGTTGCACCAACTTTCAGCAAGTAACAACTGCAGCACCACTCAGTGCCCTTAGTTAATTCATTAATTATTTGCTTATTTTGGTGGTACTGGGGTTTGAACTCAGGCACTCTGCTACTTATACCATGCTTTTCAATTCTCTTTTGCCTTGGAGTTACTTTTCAGAGAAGGGTCTTGGGTTTCTGTCTGGGCCTGGCTTCAGCTGGCCTATCTATGTGGTCTGATACTGGTCAGTACCCACTCTATATAAGCTTAGGCCGATAGGGTGGATCTGTGTGCCTACTACATTTGTGGTTCTGAAATGCAGCTGGGCTGCTGAATCACCACAAGGGCTTGGTAAGCATCCTGCATCTACTGGTCAGTGAAGCAGCAGGCTTGGGTGGGGGGACACAGGTTCTAGGTTGCTCCTGGGGCTCTGGGTACCATACTGTGAAATGGTTTCTAGGTGAACTCTAGAGCCTAAGGGAGCTACAGAATCCAATCTTTCCTATAGAAGATGAGATAGAATGAGCTAGTAGTTTGGCTAGTAGCAGAGTAAAGTTCTCATGTTGAAATTGGACTGGAAGAGGATGCGCTGGCATGTTGGTAGCCCTTGACCTTTCTTGAGAGCACATTTGAATGTTGGATTGATCAAGATGGTTTAAAGACACATCTCAATTACAGGACGCAGTCTAGACAGCTACCCTTGTGGGGACAGAGCCTGCCACTAAACTCTGGGCAATTACTTAAAATTAGACTTGTCAAATTTGTTTAGGGTGACCAGGCAAGTGCCTCCATTGAACTGATGTCACTCTTCCTGGAGAGATGCTGTAATGATTTCGTATATCAGTCATACTATTTAAATACTAATGGTGCCTGCATGCCATGATCACCATTCTAGTCAGATGTCATTTTCAGAAGCCCTTGGGAGAATTTGCATCCCTTAATTATTCTTCAATACCCAAACCAAGCATTCTTTAATTGGTGTAAATTGAACAGTGCTCCAGTGCAAACAAGGAGAGGGTTCACTGATCGATGATTGCGTGTGTGTCTATTGGAAAGTCATTGCCATTAGATCAAGGAACAAATCCTAACTTGTGTGGAAATCCTGGAGCTGAGAAATGCTTAAATCATCAGGATTGGGAAACATATGGAATAAGTCATGATTCCCAAATCTCAGCTTTTGAGAAAGGGTTAAAAATCTATCATAAAAATATGCTGTATTCCAATGTTAGAAATTGCATTTTGCGGGGAGGGGGGGTCTTCTTTGAGAATTGAACTAGACACAGTCTTTCTGCCCTCTGGCAATTTGCTCTCTCTTTCTCTGTCTCTGTCTCTCTCCTTCCCTCCCTGTACCCTCCATCTCGTCTTCCCTATATCAACTGGAAGCAGTATTAAAAATTTTGTTAACTTGTCAAGTCATCTTATCCTGTGAATATTTTTTTTTTGTTCCTGGTAGTGTGTGATCCACCGAGTCACACATTGAGCTGTGGTGGTGTAATAAGAAGCAGGTGTTCTCTGCTGCTTTTAATATGATGGGAAAAAAAATCAAGGCAAGGCACAATACTTAAGAAGCCCCAGAAAAATCCTTCTCATAAATGTGTCATGCCTGCTTTTTATTCTTACCTCTTTCTATCAACTTTCTCAAATTGATTATTTATTAGTGAGGTGGGAAGAAAAGGAAGCCACCAGCCTGTCACATATCCCTGGCCCAGATCTGCCAGTCTCTCATTCCCAGGCTCAGAAAACTATGCTTTCATATTACTTAAGATTTGGTGTGTGTGTGTGTGTGTGTGTGTGTGTGTGTGTGTGTGTGTGTGTGATCCTTTTAATCTCTCTGGGTTTTGATAAAATGTGCTGGCTTGGGGAGGATTCTTTCAAGTGATTTGAGTTTGAGTTTTAAAGTGGTGCAGAATGTTAAAATGGGTGCGGGTGAGGGGAAGCTGTAGATCTCCCTGAGGATCTCTGTTCAATGGCTCAGGTTTACAGGAGCTCTTTGGTGTGAGCCGTTCCTCTGGGCAGCTGGTCTCAACAGGTCATGCTGTCATTTGCATGCATCTTCACAGAGATACTACTGGTGTCAGTGATTAGCCATTGGTCTTTAGGGCCTTGGGGTAAAGCTCATGAAGACATTGCTGCTTCTGGTGTTTCACGGATGGAATTTAGCTGGAACAACCAGGAAGAATGACACCCTAAGTCATCTCCCTGTGCTGCTGTGGGTCTGAGGCTGGAATATGACTTCATTAAGATGAGTAGCTTAAGATCAGGACACTTTTTATTTTCAATTAGCTCAGTTTTGAAAGCCTGAAAGAGCAGAATTGCAAACAGGCTTCTGAATGATCAGCAACCCCCTATTTTTGAGGACTCCTTCAGAATCTTCAATAACATTTCTTTCTTTCTTTCTTTTTTTGTCGGTCATGGGGCTTGAACTCTAGGCTTGGGCGCTGTCCCTGAACTCTTCAGCTCAAGGTGAGCGCTCTGCTGCTTGAGCCACAGCACCACTTCTTTCAGTAACATTTCTATCATCATATTCACTGCTTTGTTCTTGTCACCTGTCCCTTAGAGATGCTATTACCTGGCCTTGCCACAACCTTCCTGAGATTTGGATAGTCCATATGAATCTTTTTTGTGATTGTGTGTTCTGGTCCTAGGACTTGAACTCAGGGCTGTCCCTGGGTTTTTATGCTCAAGACTAGTGCTCTATGATGTTAGCAGTTCCAGTTCCAGCTTTTGGTTTGTTAACTGGAGATAAGAGTTTCGTAAACTTTCCTGCCTGGACTGGCTTCAAACCTCTATTCTCAGACCTTAGCCTCCTGAGTAGCTAGGATTACAGGCGTGAGTCACATATACCTACCTGGCTTGCATGAGCTTTTGCATCCCTCTGATACGGTTCAACTAGAGAGTAAAACTTTTGGCTCCAGTCCTGCTTTTCCCCTCTTAGGGAACCTCTCTAGGTTTCAATCACAGATTGAATGAGGGAGATGAATCAAGCAATCTCTAAAATCCTAAGAGACCTGAGCCAAAGATTTATTTCTTCTACCTCCAACTCTCTGAGAAAGGCAAGAGTAGACAGCCCAGCTTGCCTTTCTGCTAAGTCCAAGCTGATTCTTACCAAGGTCAAACATCTGAATCCTATTCCCAAAGGATACCTCAGAATCATCTGAGAGCATGCTACAATGCAGACCCTGGCTCTCTAGGAGTTGGGCCTGACATCCTGTCTTTGTCAGGTCTCAGGTAATGGAGCCAGGGTTGAGTTACAAGGCTCCTGTCCCCTCACCAAGTGAGTCCTGTCTCTCCAGCCTCTGTTCCTCTATGCTTATTCTTTGCCTGTAAACAATATGCATTGTTACCATAGCAGAATATTTTGGGTGAAATGTTAAGTTCTATATCCTTGGATCACTGCTGCAAACGTGGAAGCTTTGTGGAAGGAGCTGTGGTCTGGGAGGCAAAACGTGTGTGTGACTCTGACTGGTTGTAAATTAGGAGAGCGGAGGCGAGTGAGATGAAGGCTGCAGTGGAGAATTCTGCGAGCCTGTCACGGGAGGGCCAGTCTCAGCAGTTCGCTGGAGGCCATGGCATCAGGGTGAATGTGAGCCTGGGGCTTGATCTTGTTGTACTCTGGAAGCCAGAGACCAGAGACCTTGTCAAGGGCCAATGCTTGGCCCTTCTGCATTGTGAGCTTGGAGTTCCTTCTGCTTTCTAAACTCTTCTTTTGCTTTTTTCTCTTTTCCTTTCTTTTTTCTCTCTTTCTTTTCCCTTGTTCTCTCCTCCTCTACTCTTCCTCTTCCTACCTCCTTTCTTTCCTTTGCTCATTTCTTTCCCTCTCTCCCTCCCTCCCTCCCTCCCTCCCTCCCTCCCTCCCTCCTCCTTCCTCCCCCCCTTCCTTCCTTCCTTCCTTTTCTTTCTTTTCCTGGTGGTCCTAGGTCTTGAACCCAGGAGGCCTGAGTGCTGTCCTTGAGCACTTTTTGCTCAAGGCTAGGACTCTACCACTTGATCCACACTTCCACTTCTGACTTTTTGGTGGTTAATAAGGAGATAAGCGTATCATGGACTCAGCTGCCTAGGCTTACTTCAAACTGTGCTCCTCAGGTCTGAGCCTCCTGAGTAGCCAGGATTACAGGCAGGAGCTACTGGCACTGGTTCACCCCCATTCCTGTAATCACCTTAGGAGCTACTGGGGGCACAATTCCCAGCCTCATTTAGCCCTTTTCAGGTGTAGACACTAGTGAGCCCTCCTCTCAGCACCAAGTAGGAGAAGTATCTCCGTAAACTCCAGCTCTCTTCCTCTCCTGTTGACATGTTTCTAGTAAGTGCTTTTAACATAGAACAGGACTAAGGAAAGCCTTCCAAACAACAGCTTTTTCACCCTGAGGGAAGCCAGGTTTGGTGAAGTATGAACCATACACAATTTTGAGGACCTTCTTTATGTAACAGATACAAAGTCCCAAATACAGACTAGACAAGATACTTGAAATAAATTCACGCTTGAAATAAATTCACACCTTTCAGTCCCATGGTCCTAAGTGTGTGTGTGTGTATGTGTGTGTGTGTGTGTGCTTATACATATACCAATGTACATGTATTTATGCATGAGTATACATACATTGGCACTTGTGCATGCAGGTGCACATGTATGTGTGCATGTGTGTCTGTTCACATGTGTGTATGAGCTCCAGGTCCCCGGAGTACTTCGTTAAGGGAGCAGCCATATCCTAGCTACCTAGAAAATGGACTGTTTCTTCTTAAAGACAGATTCGGGGAATGAATTAAAAAAGCAAGTAAGGATGTAATTTCCATAGTCTCTGAGGAAAAAAGACACCTTCCTATCTGTAGGCTTCTTGATCCCTTGAACGGAACAGCAGGGTATGTAGGTACCGAGGGATAGCACAGAGGAAACAATCTGATGACATTGCTGTTTGGCAACAAATTCCTCCATTCCTAGTTAGTGCTGGGAATTTCTGCACTCCTTGTCTTGGCTTTCCTGAGGCTGTGGATCAGTCCCACTGCTGTTCCTCCCACCCATCATCCTGCTCTGCTCTCTGGTGGGTCTCCACTTGCAAACTGGTTATCAGGTGCAAGTCATGCTTGCTCTTACCTATGGATACCAAAGATTTTCAGGGGGTAGATTTTCTACAACACTGGCTGCTAAGCTCTTTTCTTTTTCTTTTCTTCTTTCCTTTTTCCTTCTTCCTTCCTTCCTTCCCTCCCTCCCTCCCTCCCTCCCTCCCTCCCTCCTTCCTTCCTTCCTTCCTTCCTTCCTTCCTTCCTTCCTTCCTTCCTTCCTTCCTTCCTTCCTTCCTTCCTTCCTTCCTTCCTTCCTATCTTTCTTATTGTGGGGCTTAAACTCTGGGCCTGGGCACTGTCCCTCAGTTCTTCAGTTCAAGGCAAGCACTCTACCACTTGAGCCACAGCGCCACTTCCAGTTTTCTGGTGGTTTTTTTAGAGACAAGAGTTTCATGGATTTTCCTGCCCGGGCTGGCTTTGAACTGTGATCCTCAGATCTCAGTCTTTTGAGTAGCTTGGATTACAGGTGTGAGCCACTGGCGTCTGGCTTGCTAAGCTTTTTCAAATCATCACCTATCCATAAATATTTGATGTACATATGTGAAAATGGTAACTGGAGGGAATTGGTGGAGTTGGGACAAGATGGGGTTGGTGGAGAATGATAAAAGAAGTGACACAGATTTATTGCATACATGCATTGACATGTTGAATTGAAATCCCTTTATGCAACTACTTAAAGATAGAAGAAAAATGGAAAAACATTGAGCATCAACTTTCAACAAGGCATATTTACATATTTGTAAGCTGGGCATTCCCACAATTGCAATAACCAATTGTATACATTATAAAATATAAAGACACAAAATAAAATAAAGATGAGATTAAAAAAAAGAAGCTCCCATGTTTTCTCCCTGTTGCTCCTGCAGGTCCTTTGGTAACTCATAGACCAGAGGTTCTGAGCAGATCATCAAGGGCACTACTTTTTGTCCTTCTTTAAGGTCATGGCCTTCTTTCCTAGAAATCCGCCCAGATCCCGCTGTGCTCTGAGTTCCTGCAGCTTCTTCTATGCCCTACCCTCACCTGAGCACCTTACTTGCTCTCTCTGAGCTACCCTTGTGTTTGCCCTCATGTGTTTCCTTTTTATTCATGAATACTTACTTAATCAAGTTCTAGGTCATGCATACAGTTCCAGTCCCTCCTTCTCCTACATGGGGTGAATCCCCAGCATCCTCAGCTATTTTAGGCTAAGGCATCTTTACCCACGATTGTACAAACATTGGCTTCTTATTGCAAAGGGTAAACAGCCATGACAGACTGATCCCAGAGTCTACTGGCTCTGCTTTTTGTTTTTGTTTTTATTTTGGTGCCAGTACTGAGGGGTTTGAACTCAGGGTTTGAACGCTGTCCCTTAGCTTTTTCTCTCAAGGATGGCCCTCTACTTCTTGAGCCAGAGATGCACTTCTGGCCTTCTAGTAGTTAGAGGTAAGAATCCCAGGGACTTTCCTGCTTGGAACCATGATCCTTAGAGCTCAGCCTTCTGAGTATGTAGGACTACAGGTGTGAGCCATTGGCATACTTGTTTTTGACTCTTAAAAAGTAAAAAGAAAACCACAGAAAAACCCAAAGCTATTGAACCACACAACCAAGATGTGTGACGTAACAGAGCATCCCAGATGGATGCTGACAAGCTACCAGCTCCATGGAGGCAGAGATTTGCAGCAAGAAGTTTTGTTGAGTGAATGAATGGATAAGTAAATGAAAGAATGAGGCAAAATGAATTATGAATTGGTACCAAAAAGGAGAGTGCTTTCCTTGCCTGCTGTAGTTTGAGGTCTACAAACGCACTTTAATGCTGCTTTGGTTGTTTATCTTTCAAACTGGAGGACATGATGCAGGGAGTGTAGGCCCAGACTTTGTTGTACTCTCACTGACTCATTGAAACTGAAAACTGGAATCTTTGGGATGAAGCATCCCCATGCTGCTTCCAGTAGGTGCTCCATCTGGCTCCTGGATCTTTGCCAGTCCCCATAAGAGGACTTGTTTTCTTGGGACCCCATTTCATCCTTGAGCTTTGTCATAAGGGGCAATGGTGACTGCTCTCCACTCACTGCTTCAAAAGCTTTTAGTTCCTCTGGCCTCCTTCTACCACTACCAATGAACATTTGTCTGTTCTGAGTTTCCTCCTGTGGAAAATGAAGATTTAAAAGTAAAAAAAATATTAAAGATGTGGTGGTAGTAGAGAGGAGCTCAATTTTTAGCATCTTAATCAATTTAAGTGTATAACTCTGTAGTGTTATTCATATTCACACTATGAGACAGATCTTTAGAATATTTGCAGGTTGCACATCTTAAACTCAGTGTCTATCAGACAGTAATTCTTCCTTTCTCCTTCCTCACAGCTCCTGGTAACCACCTTTATAACTGGGATTTCTATGAGTTTGACTACTCTTGATACGTCGAATAAGTGGAACCATCTAGTATTTATGGTTCAATGTCTGCTTATTTCATTTAGTATACATTTTTTCAAGGCTGCTTAATGTTTTACTATATGTATGCCACACTTTCTTAATATACTCATCCTATTATAGTAATTTAGGATTCTTCTACCTCTTGGCTATTATGAGTAATTGTGTAATGAACTTAGATGTAGAAACCCCTTCTCAAATCCTGATTTCAATTATTCTGATGAAATCCTAGAAATGAGATTGCTGGATCAGTAGAAATTTTAATTTTATTTGATATTTTTGTCCATAGTTATATCATTGTAATGGTAGTGCATAAGGTTTCTTTTTTTTTCTTTCTTATATGTTAAGGCTTCTTGTTAATACTTGTTTGGGTTTTGTTATTATTTCTTGGTATTGACTATCACCTAACAGGCATGAAGTGATGCCTCACTGGGATTTTGCTTTTATTTTTATGATGATTAGTGATGGTAATCACTTTTTCAATATTCAAACATTGTTCATATCTTGTATTTAAAGACAAACATTCAAGATCACTTTTTATTTTTTGGTGTGAGACTGGAGATTGAATCCACAGCCTTCTACATGCTAGACTCAACTATGTGTACCATGCCCCTGACATTTTTGCTTGTATTTTGTTTTTGAGATTTTACCAATATTAGTCTAGCTGGCTTTGAACTCTTGATTTTCCTGCTTCTGCCTCCTGAGACCTGATATTATAGGCGTGTAATAGCACCACATCCTGATTATTTGTTGAAACAGGATCTCACTTTTTTCCCTGACTGACTTTCAACTGTGATCCATCTGATTTCTGCCTCTGGCTTGCATGTCTAGTACTGTGTTGAACAGAAATGGTAAAAATGGTAATTCTTGTGTGAGCCACCATTCTTAGTCAGGAGTTATTTGATATATTTTTGTGTTGAGTTGTATAAATTCTTTATTCTGAATATTAACTCATTAAATACATGATTTACAAATACATCCTCTGATTCTGTAGGTTGCGTTTTTTGCATTGTTGACTATGTGCCTTGATGCATAAAGTTTTTAAGTTTGATTTTATTTATATATATATATTTTTTGTTGTATGTAATTTTGGTGTCATATGGTACCAATCCTTGTAAAATCTCATGTCATAGAGTTTTTCTTGTGTTTTTCTTCTAGTCTTCATAGTTTTGGGTTTTATGTTTAGGACATTAATCCATTTAAGTTAGCTCTTTGTTGATATTAGCTAAAGTCTAACTTTATTCTTTTGCAGGAGAAAGAATATCAATTTTCCTCTACCACTTATGGAAAAAAATACCTTTTGCCCATTGAGTGGTCATCTAACTCTACAGCTGAGGGCTTATAGTTAGGGTTTCTGTTCTGTTTCCTTGATCTATGTCTTTGTGGCAGTAATACAGTTTTGATGTCTGTAACTTTTGTAATAGGCCTTGATATGAGGAAATAAAAACCTACCAAATTGGTTTTTTCTTTTCAAAAGCGTTTTGGATACTTGAGGTGCCTTGAAAGTTTATATGAACTGTATGATTTTTTTTTGATTCTGAAATTTATGTCAGTGGGATTTTGGTAGAATTATATAGTCTATAGATTGCTTTAGTGTTATTGATATCTCAAAAATATTGTTTTTCAAACCATGGATATAGGATGCCTGCCTACTCATTTGTGCCATCGTTAATTTCCACATCAATGATTAGTAGTCTTCAGTACATAGATATTGCCTTGTTTAGGTTTATTCTCAAGTATTTTATTTCATTTTTTCAATGCTATTGCAAGTCAAATTATTTTGCTTCTGTTTTGGATTGCTCATTGTTACTCTCTAGATACTCAACAATTTTTTGTATGTTGGGTTTTGTATCCTGTAATTGTGCTGAATTTTAAAAATTAGTTTTAACATTTTTTGTTATCATTTTTAGGGTTTTTTACAAGTGAGATGTGAGATATTAATAAGTTTTTTATTGTGAAAATACCATACAGAGGGGTTACAATTATATGAGCAAGGTAATGAGTACATTTTTTATCAAGCATTGTTGCCTCCTCCTTTGTTTCCCCTTTGTGCCAATCGTTGGGCTTGAACTCTGGGCTTGGGCGCTGTCCCTGCACTCTTCAGCTTAAGGCGAGTGCTCTACCGCTTGGGCCACTGCACCACTTCCAGTTTTCTGAGTGGTTTATTGGTGATAAGAGTCTCATGGACTTTCCTGCCTGGGCTGGCTTTGAACTGTGATCCTCAGATCTCAGCCTCCTGAGTAGCTAGGATTACTGGCTTGAGCCACCAGAACCTGGCTTCATTTTTCCTTTTAAGTTTTCATGCTTTAAATTACATTTTCTTGTCTCATTGCTGTGGGTTGAATGTCCAGAACTGCATTGCAGAGTGGTAAAAATAGTCATTCTTGTGTTGTTTCTGATCTCTGAAGGAAAATGTTTCCATGATGGTATCATAGATATTATCTATACGCTTTCATAAATGGCCTTTATTTTGTTGTTTCCATATATTTTTTAGTTTGCTAAGTGCTTTTAGTATAAATCTTGTCAAATGTTTTTTACATATCAATTAAGAAGTCAGGCATTGTTTTTGGTCCTTCATTCTATAAATATGGTGCATTTTTGCCATTCTTTGTGTGGTTTCTGGATCCTACTAAATATATCTTTCTAATCTCCTTGACAGTAACATCATGATGTAGTAACACCGTAAGGACTTTTTTCCTATATGTTATGAGTTATGATATATCAAGTTTTTGAAGTCATTTAATTCTTGCAGTAAGCCATTATTCTGATCTTCAGTGACGATAATATGTTTCTTTTCATTTGTGATCATCCAGCTTTTCCTTTCCAAAAATTTTCTCAGTTCTCTTTTGACTCTACTATTTTTAATCTCTTTTCAAATCCCTGAGTAGCCTCCTATATATGTTTCCAGAAGATTCATTCTGGAACCTTCCTTCTATTCTGTGAATTGCTTACCAGGATGACTCAGGGAGACAATATAAAAATAAAGGAATTGGAACTCACAATTTCAGGCATCCAAATACCATCTTTTCATTTTGTCAATTTTCTGAGTATGCAATTTAACATATAGGTCTCATCAGTATCTTTGGTTGTTGGTAAAAAAAAAAGTCTGACAACAAAACAGAACAAATAATTGGATCTAGGAGATATTTGGAAGGACAAGAATTGAATGAATAAATTTAAAACAGGGGAAACAAAGGAGGAGACAACAATGCTTGATAAGAAATGTACTCATTACCTTGTTCAAGTAATTGTAACCCCTCTGTATGGTATTTTCACAATAAAAATATATAAAATAAAAAACAAGGCCATTTTGTCCATGTTTTATTTTTATATATAGTCAGTTTATTTATATATGTAGTCAGTTCCATTCAGAGAAAAATAGCCATAGAGTTCCTCCTCCACGGTATAAACCCTGTTTTCACTGTATTTGATTCCAGTGCCCTGCATCTTATATATACACTTCTCTAATTTGGGGAGGTTAAGGGATAAAACAAAATGCTTAAATAGGGATACAGGTGGACCCATTGTAACAATGAGAGGTACAAGATGCTATGTTGAAAAACAAACTTTACAATTTAGGCCAGGGGGCGGTGGTGGTGGTGTGGTGGTGGTGGTGGCATGTGTAGTTGTGGAGGTAGGAAGGAAGATATAGTAGGGGAAAAACAAAGGAGGAGGGAACAATGCTTGATAGGAAAAATACTCATTACCTTACTCATGTAACTGTAACCCCTCTGTACAGTATTTTTACAATAAAAAGCATATTAAAATAGCCAAAGAATTAGAATACAAATGAAAGAAACCAAACACGGAACAAGACTGAAAGGCATAAAGCATGAGAAACATTGTGCTGTTTGAGATACTTGTGACCCCTATGTTCTGTGTTCTGGAGAGGCTAGAGGGGCAGAGATGAAGGGTCTAACACAAGGCTATATCCTTTGCACAAAGTCCGCTATAAAATGCTGCTTCATCTAAGTACTGTCATTATTAGATTTCACTATGACTAGTTATATATCATAGGCAGAGCAATGAAATGATGTGCTTCTTTTCTATTGGAGGGTCATGAAATTTAGTTGAAAAAATTCAGATCTTCAGTTTGGAAATTTTCTAATTAGCCCAATTAGCAATTGTGTCTCAGTGCACCTTTTTCTTGTGGATAGATTTAAAAAAAAATCAAAAGCATTTTCTCTTTTCATGAATGCCAAAGATCATAAATAAGTGTATGTCTAAAATGCTTTTTTTATGAGTAAAATAGTTCAGTCTTTATGCCACTTCTATAAAATTCTGGTTTTAATAATTCAAAGTTATGGGGTCTACGTAGAATTTCTTACGAGACACACATACACAGACAGCCAGTATCTTACAAAGTGATTTATGTTTCATTCACATTTTAATTCTATTTTTAGTAAAACTTGATCATTAGCAGACACACACATGACTATTACTTACTGACCGTGAAGCATGGGTCACTATGTAATAAATGACTCAACATTGCCACAGAGTAGAAGCTCCTATTCTCTTCAAAAAATGGTCTAGAAAAATAAACTATGCAGGACAACCTCAAATTCCAATGTCTTCTGAGGTTGCCAAGTCAACAGATACAGCATGAAACTACAGAGGCCTTATCCCTGGCTCAGGCCTGTCTCTGGGCTTTCCGGCCTCCCCTCAGCTTTTGTACATAGCTTCACAGGCTCTGCCCAAGAGTGGACAGCGTGATACTCATTGTCACAAGCTAACTAGGTCCTATTTCACACAGCCAATCAACAGGAAAATCATGTTTGCACTTTGGCATTGTGGTTTAAAAAAAAAAACAACCTAAGCAAGAAGTCTTGGGGAACAGCTCTTATAAGCATTTTAACTTGCCTTTCTACCTCCCAAGAGTACTTTGTGGCCTGATGATCTCATATAGGCCTGTTAGGTTATGTTTTATTTCACAGTAGCTTTAAGCTCATTAATGGCAACAGTGTATGCTGTGGGAGGGCCTTGTGATCATTTTCAAGGCAAAGATGGGTTAAAAACTGATAGGACAAACTAAAATATATTGAGGTGATTCAGGGGAAGAACAAGTATCTGCATTAAAGGACTGTAATAGGGGCTGGGAAGATGGCTCAGTGGTAGAGTGCTTGCTTTGCATGCTTGAGGCCCTGGGTTCGATTCCTCAGCACCACATAAGCAAAATGAAAAAAGCTGGAAGTGGTGCTGTGGCTCAAGTGGTAGAGTGCTAGCCTTGAGCTGAAGAGCTGAGGGACAGCGCCCAGGCCCAGAATGCAGTCCCCATGACTGGATCCCCCCCCCCAAAAAAAAGGACTGTAATAGGTACTATAAGCTGGCCTTGGTGGCTCACAATCATAATTCTTATTGCTCTAGAGCCTGAGATCTGAGGATCATAGTCTGAATCCATTCTAGGCAGGAATGTCTGTGAGATTCTTATCCCCAATTAACCAGCAAAACGCCAGAAATGAAGCTGTGGCTCAAGTGATAGTGTGTCAGCTTTGAATGAAAATAGAGAAGGGAGGCTTTCTAGGCCTTAAATTCAAGCACATGTGCATACACATGCAGTGAGGGATGAGTCAAGCCAGGTGCTGATGGCTCATGTTTATAATTCCAGTTACTCAGGAGGCCGAGATCTGAGGTTCTTGGTTCAAAGCCAGCCTTGGAAGAAAAGTCCTTGAGACTCTTACCTCCAATTAGCCAACAAAAAGGCAGAAATAGAACTGTGGCTTAAGTGGTATTGTGATAGTCTTGAGTGAAAAAGCCAAACAAGAGTGTAAGATCCTGAGCTCAAGCCCTAGTACTTGGGCGCACACACACACACACACACACACACACACACACACACACACACACACACACACACCAGAGATGAGTTAAGGTATATGTGTTGCAAATATTACATCATGTTATATAAGGGACTTAGTAATATTAGATTTGTATCTTTATAGGGTTCTGGGACCAATCCCTGAAAATATTAAGGGGTGATAGTATACATTATGAAGCACTCATATTATAATACAGATTTTCAAAGTTACTCCAACAATGAAGGAGACATGAATCCTATTACCACTGAAAACCATGAGCTGTGCATCTCAGGAAGGAAATCGGCATGCCTAGACCCATACAAGGGCCTAGGAGTGCAAGCTCTGTTTGAACAATGTTGTTCAGTCAGCACTTCCTTTCAGGATGACCATGGACACAGAAGGCGATTAGCCACCTGCTGCATCAAGAACTCTCCATCCAATGCCCCCTGAGCACCCCAGAGTAATCTGAGCACTAGTGAGCTTGGTCAGTCACCTGGTGTTGAACCTATTTTGGGAGCTGGGACAGTGGTAAAGGGAGAGGGACAGATGATGTCTAGGCCTCTTCCATCATATTGGGACATATTCTCCTTCTCTCTTCCATAGCAGCTGGGCTTCCAGAAATGCAGGCACTGAACTGTCTTTCTGTCATACACAGGTAAGTTTGGTTAGACTGGGGAACATCGCGGGGGCAGGGAGGGTGCTTTCAGTGGCAACCTCTGGTGACTGAAATAATTAGGCTTCCTAAGTTGGGTTCACTAGAAATATGTACTGTGATTACTCCTCTTCCTCTTCCTCCTCCTCCTCCTTCCTCTTTCCCTTCCTTCCTTCCTTCCTTCTTTCCTTCCTTCCTTCCTTCCTTCCTTCCTTCCTTCCTTCCTTCCTTCCTTCCTTCCTTCCTTCCTTCCTTCCTTCCTTCCTTCTTCCTCCTTTTTCTTTCTCCTTCTCCTCCTCCTCCTCTTCCTCTACCTCCACCTCTTCCTCTTCCTCTTCTTCTTCCTTTCTTCCTTCCTTTCTCTCTCTCTTTCTTTCCTCTTCCTCCTCCTCTTCCTCCTCTTCCTCCTCCTCTTCCTCCTCCTCCTCCTCCTCCTCCTCCTCCTCCTCCTCCTCCTCCTCCTCCTCCTCCTCCTCCTCCTCCTCCTCCTCCTCCTCCTCCTCCTCCTCCTCCTCCTCCTCCTTCTTCTTCTTCTTCTTCTTCTTCTTCTTCTTCTTCTTCTTCCTGTCTGCCTCTCTGTCTCTATCTCTCTGTGTCTCTGTCTCTCTATGACTCTGTGCTTCTCCTCTTTCTCTAGAACCTTGGTCATTATGGACTGAAGTCTGTGAGAACATGAGAGGAATTTACAATTAGGTGGGGAGTACCTGTTTCCACTTATTGATGACCTCAGCCTGAAGTAGGCAGCATGCAGGGCCTGGATCTGCATATGGGCTCTGTTTAATTGCTTTTCCTTTCTTTGTAATAAAACAGAATGTCTACAAAACAAAAGAGAGCAATTCAAAACAAACAAATAAACAACTCCCCCATCCCTATCAAGCCCTAGTGAATGAAATGCTTTCTTAGTGAATGAAATACTTTCAAATATGGGTGAAAAACAAAGGTGCAGAACTTTGATGTAATAAAAAAATGGTTTTTATTTGAAGACTATTTAGACTTTGCATTACAGAATGTAACTGTAAAAGGTTTAGTGGCAGGGGCTGGGAAGGAGGCTCAGTGGTAGAGCGCTTGCCTTGCAAGCATGAGGCCCTGGGTTCGATTCCTCAGCACCACATAAGCAGGAAAAGCTGGAAGTGGCACTGTGGCTCAAGTGGTAAAGCGCAAACCGTGAGCTGAAGAGCTGAGGGACAGTATCCAGGCAGAGTTTAGGCCCCACAACTGACAAAAATAAAAGTTTAATGACAATTATAAGACAAATTTTCCTGATGTTCCTTAGAATGAATCAAAAATGTTAAAGTAGGTTTTCTTTGATTACTTAAGAGCAGAGGGTAAGGACTGGAAGACCACATGCATGATGGTGTTAAAGGAAGATTTTGTGTTTGTGTATGTGTTGGGAATTGAACCTGGAGCCTTATTTGTGCTAAGAACACATTCTACCACTATGCTACATTCAAGCGCTTGGTCATAAGGACATTTAAGTCCTCTTTATTTCTACTCTCCATTAAAAACCAATGGAGAATTGTAGGATGAATCTACAATTTCAACCTAGGTGTTGATTTCCCTGTAAACTTTTTGACATGGAGCAGAACTACAGTACGGGTGACTGCTATAGGCAGGGACCAAGTCTTTTCTTTGGGTCAGTTGATGGGGTCTCAGCTGTACCCTCAAGTCAAGCCACACATCACTGGAGTTGGTTTTATAAGGAAGCCTAGCTTTCTGGACAAGCACTTTTCTTAAATGCATGCACTGGTTAGTAATATAGCTTTTATGTGTTTTAATCAGCAATTAACTCTGATTACAGAAGCGTCTTCATTTTGGTGCAAAAGCAGCTCCTGCTTTTGGTCCTGCCACCTCCAGATCTTCCACACAGGATCTCTAAGCTCCAGGGACTCCCTCGGTACCCCCAAACCTGGGGATCACTGGTCTTCCCCAGACTTCCCATTGTATACACTTTCTATCTTTTTTTGTTGGACAGCTTGATGCATAGTCACTCAGGGTTTCTCAACTCCTCAATGCCTTTCATCTTTCCTGCCAATCCACCACAGCCTATGCTGAGAAAGGCACCTCTCCTTTCGGCTCCTATTTCATCTGTACAGTATCTTTTTCCTTATCTCCAGAGCCACACATGTTTACCACAATGCCTCTCCTATGCTAGGTCTTCCTCAAGTGGCCAGATTACCTGATGCTCACATTCTAGAGAAGAGGAACTCAACACACTACAAAGGGATTCTGGGTAGTACTACTACCAAACCAGATAAGAGATTCAGCTGGGCGCCATTGATTCATCCCCATAATCTTAGCTACTCAGGAATCTGAGATCTGAGAATCCCAGTTTGAAGCCAGTGGAGGAAAACAAACTTGAGAGACTGTTTAATTTCCAATTAACCATCAAAACAATGGGAATGGAGGTGTGGCTCAAGAGGTAGAGCACCAGCTTTGAGCAGAAAAAGCTAAGTGAGTGCTAGATGCCCCAAGTGAAAGCCCTAGGTCAGAAACTCATACCTATTCACCAAAGAAAACAAAATATAAAAAAGAACACACACACACAGAGAAAGAGAGAGAGAGAGAGAGAAAGAGAGAGAGAGAGAGAGAGGGAGAGAGAGAGACCGAGACCTACCTTGCTTGACTTTCCCATAGATGGTAAACTCTTTGCAAACAAACCTTAGTAAATCAGGATTACAGGATAGCATTAGTTTCTACCAGATGTCAAACTCTGATGCTTGAATGAACAAATGAAAAGCCTGTTTAGTGCCCTTTTAACTATATACCCAATCTTTCCAGCACTGACCTATGCAAAAGACATACAAGGCAATTTTCCTTGACTTTGCAGTTGGAAAGTTTTCTCTTCTCAAAGGATATCCTGTGACATTTTCAGAGATAATAAATAAAGGAATTTTTTCTCTGCCTTGCAACAACACAAGCAGTTCCTAGAAGCAGGCGGTGACTGTCAACCACCTTTGGCTGTCATTGATACGTGGTACAGACAGATCATAAGACACAGAGCAAGTGATGGTTCCGTACTACAGGTTTTTATTTCTATTAAATTCTATGGCATGTGATCTTCAACAAACATTTATAGTCAATATTTGATAAAAAGTCCAAGTCAATCAAGTAAATAAAGCATTAGAAAAAAATTATTTCAATCCTTTGCCAAACTAAATCCATTAAGACTCTAACACAAGTCGAACTGAGGACAAAGGATATTTAAAGCAGAGCAAAACAGGGAGACCCATTGCACATTTGCATTTTCAAATGAATTGCTGCCCTAATTATTCATTGGTAGAAGCATAAATTAAACAAATACAACTTAGAGTCAGCTTTTACACACCCCTAGGATTCTCCCCTTGAGAGAAAATTGTCACAATGGTTCAAGCCACAGTTTGCTTTTGTTGTCTCTGCATGATTGAGAACAGCAAGAAATGGAGCCTGGTGGCAAAGAAGCAGACTCAAGGGTGAGGGCTGGATGCAAGTGGTTTTCACCTGTGAAAAGTAAGAAGGTAACAGGCAAAGAGAGCATGGGAACCAGGGAGCTGCCTTGAAAATCTTATTAAAACTGCACCTCCAAGTAATTTTAAGTGGGACTCCATAGCCCTCTATTGGAGCCCAAAAGTGAAAAATGTAGTTCAGATGGGTGTTGTCTACCCTCTAATAGACTGATTATTGACTCTATATGTGTTCCCTCTGTCTTCACTCAGAGGATATATAATATATTGTCAACTGAATAACTTAAATAAGATCTTAGTTCTCAGTTTGGCAGGTTAGAGTCCAAGGTCAAGGTGACTGCCAGCCAGTCAAAGTGCTTGGGGACATTTTTCTTCATGGTTTGCAAATGAATGCTGTGTGTTCTCACATGACAGAGGGAAAGAGAGAAGAGGGAGAGAAAGAGAGAAAGAGCATAAGAGAAGACAGAGACAGAGGCAGAGGGGAGAGAGAGAGAGACAGACAGAGAGACAGAGAGATAGGTTATGTTCCTCACTCTTTTTTTTAAATTGTGAAAATACCGTACAGAGGGGTTACAATTACATAGGTAAGGTAATGAGTACATTTCGTATCAAGCATTGTTTCCCCTTTGTTTCCCCTTCCCATCCCTTCCATCTCTGCCCCCCCCAACCCCCGCACCAAAGTTGTAAAGTTCGTTTTTCCACATAACGACTTGTGCATCTCATTGTTGCAATGGGTCCAACTGTATCCCTATTTAAACAATTTGCTTTTTTTCCCTTCCCCTCCACAAATTATACCAACATCAAATACAGTGAAAGCAGGGGTTTAATTGTGGGGGAGGGACATACAAAGCAATAAAGAAATCATCTTATAAATATGTTAGATACATGAAAAATGCTCAACCTCTCTAGCCATAAAAGAAATGGAAATCAAAACAACATTGAGATACCACCTCACCCCAGTTAGAATGGCTATAATCAAGAACTCTAACAACAACAGATGCTGGAGGGGATGTGGACAGAAGGGAACCTTACTGCATTGTTGTTGGGAGTGTAAACTTGTTCAACCACTTTGGAAAGTAGTATGGAGGTTCCTCAAAAGACTCCACATAGAGCTCCCCTATGACCCAGCAATCCCACTTTTGGGTATTTACCCAAATGTTCACAAACAAGACCATACTAAAGCTACTAGCACAACTATGTTTATTGCAGCATTATTTACCATAGCTAAGATCTGGAACCAACCCAGATGCCCCTCAGTAGATGAATGGATCAAGAAAATGTGGTATATATACACAATGGAATTCTATGCCTCCATCAGAAAGAATGACATTGCCCCATTTGTTAGGAAATGGAAAGATTTGGAAAAAATTATGTTAAGTGAATTAAGCCAGGCCCAAAGAAACATAGGTCTCATGGTTTCCCTTATCTGCAATGACTAGTATATATCTGAGACAAGCAGAAAAGGTCAGATAAGTTGATGTTAAGTGAAATGAACCCCAAGATAAGTATTCAAATGTTTTTTCTTTCTTGTGATTGTTCCTCACTCTTTTATTTTTGTGGTATGGGTGTTTGAACTCAATGACTTACTCTTGGTATGCAGGGATCTACCTATTGAGCCACACCTTTAGCCTTTTTTGCTCTGGCTACATTTGAGATTTTTTTGCTTTGTGGTCTAGGCAATCCTGGACACACCTTCTATTTACACTTCCCATCATAGCTGGGAAGACAAGCAAATACCTTCACACTCAGTTTTTTTTTGCACCAACTTTTATTTCCCTGGCTGGCATGAAACTATGATTTTCTTTATCTCTGTCTCCCAATTAATTAGGATTACATACAGGATCCAAAGATATCTAGCCTTTCTTTTCCTTTTATTCAAAAAAATGTTGTAAAGGTAATGAACAAGGAGGTTACAGTTACATAAGTAAGGTAATGAATACATTTCTTTTTAAACAGTTACTCCCTCCCTCATTTTCTCTCTTACCAGTCCCCAGTCCCCTTCCTCCCCAAGTTGTAAAGTTCATTTCCAACCTAGTGAATATCACTGTTGTATTAGTTCATCCTTTGTCCTGCTGTTTCTGTGATTCCTTTTCTTTTTCTTAAAGGGCATGGATCCCATCATTAGGAAGGACCCTACCCTCATGATCCTCACTACCTCCTAAAGATCCCACCTTCAGATACCCAATATATGGGCTTCAATATATGAATTTCAGAAGGACACAAACATATGTCAATAGAACCATGGCCATAGAGCTGTGGGAGGCATTTAGCACAGCTGGAGTAATTTCTTTGGCACATAATCAAGCATACATTGTTGGTGATCGCTATCAAAAGCTCATGGAACAACAATACCACTGAATAAAAAACAATTCCAAATTTCAGCAACTTAAATAAAGCATCATCTCTACTCATGCTTCCTGGGCTACCTCAGGTCAGCAGGGGCCTGGTTAACAGGGATGGGACCTGGCTGGGCAGCTCTCTTCCTGGGATGCTTTCTGCAGGTGCTTATGCCGGGAAGTTCAGGCTGGTGTGGATAACTCTTGCTTCATGCTGCAGGTTGCTTTCCACCTTAAATTATTATCTGAGAGCATAGAACTGTTTAGGTTATGATCTTGTTGACTTATAAGTAGGAGTGCTGAAGAGGTGAATCTAAATGTGGGCTGAGGTATAATCCACGCTCCAAACTGGAATATGATCATTGGAGTTCAAGTTCGAATTCAGTGCAGCAAGAAGGTGAACTTTTCATATATAGGCTTTTGTGTGTTAAGAGCCAGGTATCGAATATCAGCTGAGAAAGAATTCAGTCTACTATTCTATCTCTATTTCAAAGATCCCTTTTAATTTCAAATGTAAGCATTTACCCATGAACTGTTTAAAATTTATCCCTCCCCATCCCCATGTATATTTTCTACCAAGTTTGTTAATGATCTCTGTGTTAGCTTAGCCAGAAAGATTTCTCAGTAAGACAGATATGTGGAATTTTTAGAACAACTTGACTTTGGATGAACCTCCTGCAGAAGAGCCAGAGGAGGTCCAGTGAGTCTCCACCCTGCTGCTTGAAAAGGGCTCCATGGGAGGTAGAGATCTTATTTGGATTCAAGGCCATGTACTGAGCCACCTGGTATAGACCAGACAGGCAGGAATCCCACCTCCCAGATGTGTGCACGAGTTTACTGCTCCGATTACGGTACCACCTTTCCCCTGTCACCAACTGGCAACTCATAGCAGAGGTTGTTTTTCTGATCATTTTGTACTCATTAAATGCAGCTGTCACAACAGTGGGTGACAGGGTGCACACAAAACTTTTCTGCCACATTAAAATAAAGCCCCAAACACCTTTTTAACAAAGGATCTAAATACTTTGATGCTCCTTCTCTAGGAGCATTGGAAATACTTTTCTGTTGTTGACAGAGGAAAATGTCCCATTGCAACCCAAATTAAATCTTGGCCTATGCTAAACAAGCATCCTGTAGCAAAAATGTGCATGAAAAAGCTTTGGTCAGGCATCAGATTTCAATTGTGCCTTTCCAGGATCTGAATCGCTCATACTCATTGGGTTGTCAGATCACTTATGCTAATGAGTAGGTTCTACTTTCCTATCTCTTCAAGAAATGTTACAGATCTGAAAGAACTAGATACCTTGGCTATGATAAATAATACTGTAATGAACATGGTTGTGTTGGTGGTTTTATTGTATCCTGGTTTGTAATCATTTGGGCAAATGCCAGGAGTGATATTAGAGGATCATAGGGTAGTTCTATGTTTAATTCCTTTTGAGGAACCTACACACTTCTTTCCAGAGTGGTTGAACAAGTTTATATTCCCAACGGCAGGGTATTAGGTTTCTCTTTTGGCCACATCCTCACCAGCATTAGTTATTATTTTCTTGATAATGGCCAATCTACCTGGGGTGAGGTAAAATCTCAGTGTTGTTTTGATTTGCATTTCCTTTATGGCCGGAGAGAGCATTTCTTCATGTGTCCATTGGCCATTTCTACTTCTTCTGAGAAGACTCTCTTTAGATCATTAACACATTTATTAATTGTAGTTTTTTGAGTGTTTACTTTTTAACTTTTCTGTATATTCTATATAGAATCATCCCAGATGCCCCTCAATGGATGAATGTATCAAGAAAATTATATATATATATAAAATTAAATTCTATTCAATCATTAGAAAGAATGGTTTTGTATCATTTGTAGATAAATGGAAGCTAGGCACCAATGGTACACACCTGTAATCCTAACTACTCAGGATGCTGAGATCTGAGGATAGCTGCTCCAAGCCAGCCCAGGCAGAAAAGCCTATGAGACTCTTACCTTCAATGAACCCCTAGAAAACTAGGAGTGGTGCTATGGTTTAAAGTGGTAGAGTGCTAGCCTTGAGCAAGAAAGCTCATAAACAGTGCCCAGGCCCTGAGTTCAAGGACTAAGAACTATGATCAAAAAAGAAAAAAAAAAGCAAAAAAGAAATGGAATGACCTGAACAAAAAAGGTTAAGTGAAGCATCAGGCCTAGAGAGGCAAAGGATGCATGTTTTCCCTTATAGGAGGAAGCTAGATTTAGCTTATAAACTTATAAGTAAATACATTGGATCATATGCTAGTGTATATGAATGTATCAACTGAGATATGGTAGATTCAAGGGAGAACTCAAATAGTGTGTCATTCCTTAGGAAGACAAAGTCAAAGTTCAACAAAATAAACATGAGGGAGTAGGTACTTGAAAGGGGAAAGGGGTGAATGAATAAAGAGGGGGATAATGCAATCAAGAATTCAATGTATATCCTACAGAATTAAGAAGAATGAGGGAAGGAATGAGTAAGGGAGGGATGAATGAGAATGTTGAAAGTGGTAAAATTGAACAAGACGCATTGTATTCATAATCTGCCTGGTTAAATGGCAATTCCTTTGTACCACTACTTAAAGATTTTTTAAAAAAGAATTCAATATCTACTACATACCCTACTAAAGAATTATGCAGATAGGGATGAAAAGTGGTGGATGTAACACATAGCAAATAACATGTGGTCCACCATAGCACTTTTTGTTCCTGCTCAAACACTTCTTCCCATAAGGCTCTGGGTGCCTGCACAACCAATGAAAAGAGCTGGAGTCATCATCAAGCAATTATTTTAAAGCCCAAGGGAGGAGTAGCCCATACTATAAAAACTGGCCCCCCAAGAGGACTCCATTGTACTCCTTTTGGGAGGGCTACTTTTTTTTACTTTTAAGTAAATTTACTCTATTTTTTTATTTTTTAAACTTTTTGTGCCAATTCTGGGCCTTGAACTCAAGAACCTTGACAGTATCCCTGAGCTTTTGTGCTCAAGGTTAATGCTCTGTCACTTGAGCCACAGCTCCACTTTTGGCATTTTGCTGGTTAATTGGAAATAAGAGTCTCATGGACTTTCTTGCCCTGGCTTTGAGCTGTGATCCTTAGATCTCAGCCTCCTGAGTAGTGAGGATTACAGGCATGAGCCACCAGTGCTAGGTTTCTGTTTAATTCAAAAGACAAACAAATCTTGGAGTCCCAGATAGACTACTGGATTAGGCTTTTAGATGTGGAGCAAGAACTCATCAGAATCCATTTTATCCATTCACAGATGTGTGTGGGAGTCAGTGCTAAGGACCTTCCATTTTAATAATGGGCCTGTAGAAGGGGCACCGTCTCCTCCCTTTCCCACCCAGGGTCAATCTTTCCTTCAGACCAGCTCAGAAGTTGACTGTAGCTTCTCCATCTCTTAGAAGCCTCCCATCAGCCTCCGTGCAGGGTAACAGGGTCATCTTCTAGATTATCTCTCTGGAAACTTGTGCTCACACACCCTTGACAGCCTGAGATTTGGAGAGGAAGGTCTGTGTTCAGCATCACATGTGTGGTCCTAACAATGTCACTCAGCGCTTGGCTTCTGGAGCCCCACAGAACCACTGGAGAGTGGTGGAAGGTTAGGAGACAAAGAGCAGCAGAATCAGATGAGTTACAGGACTGTGAAGGCAAATCTTCTATGCACACCAGGTAACACAGATACAGTGTTTTAGTCCTTAGCTACTGCCCCCTCCCACTAGCAGGAGGGCCAGTACAGGTTCTTGGACACATGGTGTTGATTATGGAAGAGAAACTCTCCTCTTCTGGGTTCACAGGTCAATCAGGAAAGCTCTGCACTAGCTTTATGCAGATGAGGTATTTCCATTTCAGCCCTCACCAAAAAGTCCAGCAGAGCTAGAAGAATGTGGCCCTGATACCAGAAGAGTCAAGTGGCTGGACCATATGGGTTTACTTGTTCCATCCTCTCTTCTGTCATAAGGGAGACACACCCATTTCAGTGAGCAAAGGGATCTCAGCAATGTACTGATCTCAACCCCTCCCTCTGCATTCTTGAGACCTGTGATGATATGGCAGGTACTTCAAGGAAAAGTAAAGAATTGAGATCTTTTTGGAGTTGATTCTGGTGCAGGGTGGTATAACCCCTGTTTTCACTGTATTTGATTCCAGTGTCCTGCATCTTGTATATAGACTTCTCTAATTTGGGGAGGGGAAAGGAAAAAAAAACCAAAATGCTTAAATAGGGATACAGTTTGACCCATTGTAACAATGAGATGTACAAGACACTATGTTGAAAATGAACTTTACAACTTTGGCGGGGTGTGTGTAGGGGCGAGTAGTCGAGGAGGTGGGAGGGAAGGGATGGTAGGGGAAAACAAAGGAGGAGGCAACAATGCTCCATAGGAAATGTACTCATTACCTTGCTCATGTAACTGTAGCCCCTCTGTACAGTATTTTTACAATAAAAATGTACAAAAAACTATCCACAAGTATTATAAAAGACTACTTATAGCATACTACTTTATATTTTAAAGAGATTTTAAAAAAATAATTGCCAGATAATATCAAACACAATATCATTTACTTGGAAATAGACTTGCAATGATATAAGTAAATACAGTCAGCCACTGGTTAAAAAAAAAAGAATTGAGAGTCTGCTGCTACAGTGCTATCACACATGTACTCTTGGTGACAGAGATCCAAACTGAGTAGAAATAGTGAAAGTGGGGTACCTTCTCATGTTCTGATTGCTGTATGAGTATTAGGTGCTGACCTGAGATGAGATGAAGGAAGGCTGAGGGGTGGTCCCGCGGAGCTTGATGTGTTTCAGGCTCTTCAAGAAGCCATTAGGGAAGAGGTGCCCCTCGGGTCACAGGTCTCTACCACCAGTGATGCATTCACTCTATTTGCTTTGTCTACACACACACACACACACACACACACACACACACACACACACACACACACACACATCTGTAGATATAGATATCACCAAATTCAGGGCCTCTGACTCACTCAACTGATGCTGTACCACTTGAGCCATGCCTCCAGCCAGGCTCTTTGCTGGCTAATTGGAGAATCTTGACTTTTCTTCCCAGGCTGGCTTTGAACCTTGATCCTCTAGATCTCAGCCCAAGTAGCTAGTATTTATAAGTGCAAACACTGGAACTCAGCTTATACACAAGCACATTTTGCCAAGATTCTATTCCTATAGATGAGTATCTCTTCTCCAAATGTCTTGGGTCTTGGAACCAGAATTGTTCCACATTTCAGGTTTTCTATTTTTGGGATTTTTTTTCCTATATGTAATATGAACAATTTGGGGGACGGGAGCCAAGCTAATCAGAAGATTCATTTGTGTTTAATACACACCTTAAACACACAGTCAGAAAGTCATTTTATGCAGCATTTTTGAGGCACCTGTGGTCTGACTGTGACAGGAGTGCAGGTTGGGATTTTGCACTTCTAGCTTTGTATCAGCACTCAAAACATTTTGGATTTTACAGCAGTTCAGATTTTAGATTTTTGGATGAAGAATGCTCAATTATTAATTTAAATTTGTTATATCTATTGTTCACCCATAGATAGAAGGTCACGTAGTGCATCTAGCACAGAGGCCTGTGCCTGTAATCTAAGCTAGTTAGCAGGATTGTGGTTTGAGGCTAGCCCAGGAAAACAATTAGCAAGGCCCCATCAGTACAAAATGCTTGTCTTGGTGGTTGGGCACATGGTGTTGATTAAAGAAGGGAATTTCTCTCTTGTAATTCCATCCACAAGGGAGGGAGAGGGATCTAGGTCTAGACCATATGGGACAAAAAGCACAAGATGGTATCTGAAAAATAAAGCAAACAGAGCTAGGGGTGTGGCCAAAGTGGTAGAGCACCTGCCTAGCAAGCTTGAGTCCAAACCTTAATATAGACCCTGCCAAAGTTGTTGTGTCAAACTTTGATCAACCAATCAAGAATCATGATTGCATATGGGCTGTATGCAAGAACCCTCTGCCAGTGATATTACCCTCTCCATCCTTCCCTTCCTAGATTGCAACAAACTCTGCTAGATTTTAGCATTCCAGTGAGAGAGAGAGAGAGAGAGAGAGGAGAGAGAGAGAGAGAGAGAGAGAGAGAGAGAGAGAGAGTGTGTGTGTATGTACTGGGGCTTGAACTCAGGGCTTGGTTGGACTTGCCTGCTCAGGTTGGCTTCAAACTATGATGCTCATATCTTAGCTTCCTGAGTAGGGTAGGGTGACAGGTGTTGAACCACTGGCATCCAGCTTAATTGGAAACGTTTTTGAGTATTACCTGAAAACTCTTCAGGGTTATCCAGGGAGCCTTGGACTGGGGCAAAACCAAGACTGATTTTCATGGAAATGCTACAAGTAGGGGCTTGGCAGGGGACCGAAAAGACTGTGGCTCTTGTAAAGTCACTACGCTGCCCTAGGAATGAGGCCAGGCAAGCACCCCACTGGTAAAGACCGCCTTGCACTTGGGAGGCTTTAGAATTTATTTTTTCATTAACGAATACTTGCAAAGTGTACCGTCCCTAATTCCCTCCTTCGAAAGATGGAAACTGCAACGCGCAGTTAATTAAATGCTGTGTTGATTCGCAAGCCCCAAGCTCTCAGAAGCCTCGGGGAGGTGAAGGCAGGTTTAGAAATCAAACATTGAGAGGGCTGGCTGTCCCCATCTGACCACAGGGCTGGCGGCATTATTTGCTCCAGACACCTACCTGGAGGCATTAGAGACACTCCTGTGACCTGCAGAGTTCTGGACCCTGTGATTCTTGCCTGACTTTGTTTACATGAGAGGAGGCAGATCTCAGTCAACAGGTCTCAGGCCTTGGGAGAGGAGAGGCTGGCCCAGCTCTCGATCTTCTCCTGCCTTTCAGAAGCATCCTTTTATTTATTTTATTTTAGTTTTGGTCCCTTGGCAAGTCTGTGCTGTGTCCTGTTGGCATTCTGTTCATAACAAACTAAAGCACCCAGCTGCAGCAGGGGAACCTGCAGGCTTTCTACGTTTGATCATTTATGGTGGGGGACAAGGGGAGACGCTGCAAGGCTGGGAGGTGGCTCTGCTTGTGTAGCACACAATGCCAGCTGGGCTGGGGTTCAGAATGTGGACATCCACCGCAGACTGGGGATATGTGACAGAATTGCAAAATTCTTCAGGATAGGGAAAAAGTACCGAGGAGTAGCAGAGATATAAATCTCGAGCCTTCTTCCTATGCTCCCATTTTGTTTCAAGAGTATTTATTTATTTATTGGCAGCTAGGGATGCACTAAGATCCTCAAGGCAGGGGCTTGAGCTACATACACCTCCAGCCCCTTCCTGGATCAGTTATTTTCAATATTATTTCTTTATGATTTGTCCTGTTTCAGCTTCAATCCTCCTATTGGTGCCCCTCTCATCACTGGGTGACAGGTGCACAGCATGTCACCCAGCCATTGTGCTTCTAGGAGTCACTGGGGATGGCAGGCATTTTGCTTTTCTGTAGTTACAGGCCACCCTGCCTCATCATTGGCTGGATAGAATCTCACAAACTTTTATACTCCGGCTGGCCTTGAGTTGAGATTTCTCTGATCTCTGCCTTTCTAGTAGGATTACAGACCAGAGCCAACACACCCAACTTGGTTCATGGTAATTTTAATTGACACATAAAAATGATGCATACTTATAGGGTAGCATGATCATTTGACCCATTGAGTAGTGATCTCAAACCAAGGTCATTGCCATTCCTATCTCCTTCAACTGTGATAATTTGCTTGCCTTGGGAAGTTTGAACACTTCTCTTCTGTTCCTTGGTCAAATGCATAATGACTTGTGAACTGTGGCCAGGTAGGGATGTGCCAGAGAACACTATACCCCCTTCCTCCTATCAAATTCTGCTTCCCAAATGAGGAAACGCAATCAAGGAATTGAGTAACTTGATTTTGTGAGAGAAAGTATGGTTTTCTCCAAATAACTGGCTCCTGTTAACAGCGACAAACGTCTCATCCATTTGGCCCTGACTAAAGGCACAACTTATGTAGCTAGCAAATGACAACTTGCAGGGTTATCTGCCATCAGAGCCTGCCTCCCCTCAGCACCATGTATGGCAATTGCAAGGTATCCGCACCTGGTGCAAATGCTCCTGCTTGTCATTTTGGCACTTGATTTTCTCACCAGAGAAGCTTCCGTGTGGTCATCTTGGTTCTCAGGCCCTGAAGGGCTGGCAGAGATCTGAGGCCTCTCACGTCCTCAGCGGAGCTACTATCTTCTTATTATGAATAAAAATTTGAAACCTAAGCTGATAAACATATTTTTTCACACTGAATTCATCAGGAATACATTAACATTTTCTAAAAGGTAAAGGCAGGAAAAAAAACCCGTGAAAGAATTCAAAGGAGAACATTAGGATGTATTTGGCCATTTGGATCCTTGTTTCTATTAGCTCCTGTTTCCCAAGCCAGAACATCACCCCACAGAACAAAGGTGCCTGGAATGAGCCCACAGAATAAGGAAGATTTCTGATGGACATGGTGGAAGGGCCCTTGGTACCACTCATCGTGCGGCAGAGTTACAAGGGAGAGCTCGCAGCATACTCTGCATAGGTTCTCTAAGAGGATCCAGGCAAAACAGGCTTTGCAACATTACTTATGATCATATATAGAAAAAGCAGTTACTTTCTGGGGTGGCATATGGCTGAGTTGGTACAATGCCCAGGAATCTCAATGTCCCCCCAGAAGGGTGAGCCCTGGCTCCATCTTTCACCCCCATCATCCGGGGGACAAACTGTGTAGGATGCCTGTGAAGAAAATCACATCCACCGATGCCAAGACCAAAGCTGCTGTGGGGCCCTGGTAGATAGCGAGTGCCAAGATTCCCTTCTGTGACAATGACTTTTCCTAAAGCAGGAAATTATGAATGGAGCCCAAACCCATCTGCTTACAAATTCAAGCCTGGTGACATTCCATAGTAAATAACAGCAGCAACCATGACAAAAGCACACAACACTTACCCTAAAGATGCTACAGCCTTTATTTATTTATTTTGGCAGGACAGGGCTGGGCTGAACTCAGGGTCTTGTGCTTGATAGAAAAATGCTCAGCCACTTGAGCCACTGCCCTCTGTGCCCCCCGATCCCACTTCCCAGCCCTTTTTGCTTTATTATTTTTCAGGTAGAGTCTCAAATTTTTGGCCTCTAACTACAGTCCTCTCTATGTCAATCTCCCAAGTGTCTGGGATGGCAAGGATGAGTTACCATGCTCAACTCTGCTACTACCTTCAAAGGCTTTACCTTGTTCCAACCTCACTCTAATATATCACGGCACACATTAGGTTCTACCATAGAAGAGGAGGATATGATCACTTGAGAGGGCAATAGTCATCCATTCATGTAGCTGACAATTAATTCAATGTGGCTTCCTGGGGACCAGCTATGCACAGCACTGCGGGCTCAGGTTGCAGCTTATCCTCAGGGAATCCTGTCTGATGGAGGAGGCTTGGACTTACAACTAAGCTACAGACTGGTCACACCAGAGTACTGGGAGCACTGAGAAGGGAAGGGACCTTGGACACAGGTTGGAGGGGGTAGAAGCTGTGTCTTCAGGCTGCACTGTTTCTCCAGCTGTGGATCCTGGCTCAGCTACCACTCAGCAGTGTCGACTTGACAGAGTGATTTCTGCTCAGCAGAAAGGGATGGTGATGCCTCTTCCAGTGATGGCATGGTTGTGAAGATTCCATGGGAAACTTCACAGTACAGCTGAGCAGGACCCTTGAGCTTTCACGTTGCTGGGAAAGAAGGTGGGGGTTTGTGCTACTGGAGTAGGAGGCGGCCTCAGGGCTGGGCTGGGCTGTGGAGTAACCAGTGGTCTTCAGTAGGGAAGATACTTTCATATTTCGTATATGTCAGTACTAGGGCCTTATGCTCTTTCTTGGCTATTTTGCCCAAGGCTGGCATGCTCAACCCTTTGAGCCACACTCCTACTTCCAGCTTTGCCTGTTTAACTGGATATAAGAGTCTCACAGACTTTTCTGCTTGGACTGGTTTTGAACTGGGATTCCACAGATCTCTATCATTGATCAGAATTCACTGTACTCATAAATGGATATGTTGAATTGAAATCCTTTGAACAACTACTCGTAGATTAAAAAAAATAGAAAAAGAAATGGACAGAAGGAGACAGAGATAAAAAAGATGAAGGAAGTGAGATAATAGAGAAATAGAGCTCAGAGACCCAGAAAGAGATAAGAAAGGGGGAAGAGAGATCTAGATAGAAAAAGAGAGACACAGATAGACAGAAAGGAGAGAAGAAATAGATAGGGAGAAACTTGGGGGGCAGAGAAGAGAGATCTGATGGTGACATTGGTGATGGTGGTGACATTCTATGAGGTCACAATAAAGCAAACTGTAGGCTGAGGATGACTTCATTCAGAAGAGGAGCCACCTGGTCGCAATGAACAAAGGTGTTGAGAAAATGTTCTCACTCAGTGCAGGAAGCTTCTCCTGAGATGGTCCCTGCTTTCCAGTTCCCTACCCCTGACACAATCACCAGCACCCACTCAGTGGCGCTTGTCCCTGTGCTGGGTGTTCAGATGGGAGTAAACTCAGGAGGAAATGAACCGGTTTTCACATCTGTGCCTGGAACGGGAGAGGAAGACACATGGTTGAAGCTGGCTTGAGTATAAGAACGAGAACATTTATTTAGTGACTTCAGATGGGGTTTGGCTGGATCTACTTGGTTTGAAGACACAGGGGCTCCTCCTTCACATTAGAGTCACAGCTGCCCTGCTCTTTGGCAGTGCTTGCCTGGGCCTGGTGCAGCTTTTAGAAGACCAGATCCAGGCTTCCTGCAGGCACGCTAGATCTCTTCAGAGGGCACCACCTCCAAGAAGAGCCAAGGACCCAGCTACCTCTTACAGATTGAGGCAAATGTTTCAATAGCACCAATCTCTGATTGTGGGATTTTAGCAAGTGCTGCCTCTGGACGTTGTGATCAACATTAAGTTTACCAGTAGGATTTGAACAGAGACTTTCTATCAATTATCATGTCTAAGTTTCCCTGGTCCTTCAAGGGGAAGGCCCAGAGTGCTTGGTATGGTTTGTGGTGTGGAGCAACTGGAATTCAGAGGTTGAATGGCTGGATCACATTTTCCCAGCATGAGTTTTGAGTCTTGATCATTGGATTCGGAATACAGATGATCTGTTATATTACAGCCCATGACCACTCGCATTGGTCTCGATTCTCAGTGCTTTTATTTGCCATGTTTTAGTACACTATGGCAAAGGAGACATTTGGGGATGGTGAAGGAGGAGGTCAGGAGAAAGGTCAGGGCTGAATTCATGGGCTCTGTCAGTCAGTCATTTCATGTCCAAGTAGAGCATTTCATTCATCTGGAATATCTTTTCTCTAAAACAGAAATGAGCAGCCTGTAGTCCTAAACTTTTGTAATATAACCCTTGGTCTACCAAATTTGAGAGCAGAAAGTTCTGTTCAGCCCCTTGAAATGTAAATTCATTCATCCCATCCATGCAGTAGTTGGTCCTCCAGTTTGACCAATCCTACCAGGCTGGGCTCAAGGAACTGGCCACTATCCTGTGATGGACAGAGGCTGATCTAGAGAGGCAATGTCAGTGGTTATCTCTCTCTCTCTCTCTCTCTCTTGCTTTCTCTCTCTCTCTCGCTCACTCACTCACTCTCGTGCACAGGCGCTCTTTGCTAATACTAGGGTATGAACTCAAGGTTTGAACTTTCTCTTGGCTTTTTAATCTCAAGGCTGGTGTTCTATCACTGAGTCACAGCTCTACTTCTGGCTTTTGGTTGGTTGATTTGAAATAATGGTCTCATGGACTTTTCTACTCTGGCTAGGGCTGAATTATAATCCTCAGATTTAACTAAGATTACAGTTGTGAGCCAATGGTGCCCAGCTCCATGTGAATATATTTAGTGCTACAGGTTAGAGAGATATGCATACTTTCCTTCCCACTCAACCTAGAGGAATGATCCATCATTGCCTTCCCTCTTCTCTATGTCATGTGAAGCCATTCAGGAAGATTTCAGGAAGCTGGGATGTGGACTGAGGTTTTAAGCCAACCTGGCAGAAAACTATTTGAGTAGCTAGGATTACAGGTGTGAACTACTGACTTGAAAATATTTTCAAACTACTGGTTTGAAAATATTCTTATAAGGGTATTTTTATAGGGTAACTGTCACTTTCTATGTTCCTGACAACTTTAGGACAATTCAGTGAACCCGATAAGTCAAATTTGAAGAAAAGTGAAGTGGGGACCAGAGGCATTAGATCTTAATTCTATTTTGACTGTGGCATTGGGCCAGATAGCTATAGGGCTATTAGGGAGACCTATGCCTTCACATAGCATGTTGGATCTCTTGATACTGCAGAAATAAAGAAAGCAGTCTGGTGGTGATGCTTCCCTGGGAGGTGTGTATTGCAGAGTTAGCACTTCCTTACTCAGGTTCTGAGGGGCTACTGCATCAGAGTTGGCCATGTGAACCAGAAATCCACAAATCTCTGGATTTTTCAAACATGACGATGTGATAGGTCAGATGGTCTTGCTCTCTGCCGGAGTGCAATAGAAGGGCACAACTCATGGAATGGGAACATGCTAGTGAGGTCTTTGCATCTGGGGTTAGATGAGAGCTGCTTCCTAGATGGGTAACATGGTCTTTCCTAAAGGCACAGGTAGATGGGACTGGGTGCAAACCCTTTGGCTGCCCAACATGGGCCACATTCTAATTTAACCTTGTGTAGACACTTCTGCCATTTGAGCTATGCCTTCAGCCTCTCATCACTTTCTCTAATTGTTTTTAAGCCAACTGTTGTGTGCCAACTATTTGATTTGTACAGTCATGAACTGTTTCTCTTTCTCTCTCTCTCCTAGTATATGGGGTTTGAATTAAAGACCTCACGCTCACTCTGAAGCCTTTTCTGTCCAGGTTCACACTTGTAAACCCAGCTAGTAAGAAGGTTGAAATCTGAGGATTGTGGTTCCTAGACAGCCCAGGCAGAAAAGTCTGTGTGAGACTTATCTCCAGTTAACCACCAAAAATATGGAAATGGTGCTGTGGTTCAATGGTAGAGCACAAGCCTTGAGTACAAAAGCCAAGAGAGGCTTTTATTTTAAGCCCCAGTACCAGCATAAACCCACCTTCCCATGATCCTTCATCTTAAGCTTTCTGAGTATCAGGAATTATAACTCAGCCTCTCTTTTTGTTTCCACATCATGGATTCCCATAAATATGCTTACCACCCATGTATCTTCATACCCATTGTAGAGATAAAGCAAGGCTCAGACACTACTATGCCAAACTCTTCATTATGTCACATCATATGGCAAATAGTGTCAGAGCAGGGAAACTCTTGGGTCATTCTCAGAATTCTAAATCTCACATCCTTCTACCTCTTCACACATATTCTAGCATAAATCAAAGATAGAAGATGGGTCAGAGATGTGCTTTCTATTTCTATTTCTAATCCCTTTTGTTTACTTCCTAAAACTGACCAAGGTCAGGTGGGGGGTGGGGGATGGGGAAGGAGCCAAACTCGGGTCCAGATCCAGCTACAAAGAAGGGATTCTACGACATAGCCTTGAGTGCCAGGAGCTACCATAATGTTTCATTAGAAAGCTGCACATGGACTTGAAGAAGGAAGATCTGGATTAAAAAAAAAAAAAAAAGGATTGGACCTTTCACGTGAAATATGAGCTCACACACACTCCAGAGTGGCTGGGTTACTAAATAATTAATCAAGAGCAGGCTGTGGCAGTTTGAAATGTAAATGGGTTGGAGGAAGGTGTGAGGCTGTCATCCCAGAGTGGAAAGATGTGACTGGAATGGATAAATGCCGCATACCTGATCTCAGGGAGGCATGGCCACAAAAGCAAAGTGAAGCTTCCTCACAAAGGACCCCCGGAACCCTTCATTCCTGTCTTGACCTGTGGTTCACTTTCATGTACCCATACCCCAAGAGATGTTAAAAAAATGATGAAGGACTAGCTGGCTTGAGGGAGGGAGAAGGAAGCCATCAGAAGGCAGACTTCCTCACAGCCGTGTGGCCCACACTCCTGAGAGTACCTCCTCATCCTGATGCTTCCTAGCTTCTCAGAAAAAAGGCACCTTTTGTCTCTCCTCCCTCCCCTTGCTTCCCAAATTCTCCAGAGCTCATTCTGCCAGAGCTTCTGTATGCCTCAAAGGCAGGAAACAGCTGCCAGCCAGGAAACAAAAGAGAAAACTTGCTGATGGGAAAGGGGCAGGTGAGAGAGAATTCTTTCCCTTATCAGACCAGAAGATGCCGGGTTTAGAAAACAAATACATAAAATCTGCTGCAGACAAAATGCCTCTCCTCTTGACTAAATGTGGATCAAACCCTGCTGTTGTAGAAAACGTATGACAGCTTCGTGTTCGATCCATTGCGTCTTAGATCTGAAAGACACATTCATGTAAAGTGTAGCCCAATACACAGTAGGCACTAAATATTATATTTACTCTTTCCTTGTGGAATACAGCTGCCATGCAGGGCGATGTGCCTTGAGATGGCTTGTCTCGCTAAGCTTTAGTTTGCGTCTCTGAAAACTCCCGCTGCCCACTGGAGTGGAGATTTATGCTGAGGCCCGAATCCTGTGACCCTGGGAGCTTGTAGGGTGGCGGCTGTTTCTGTTCTTATAGGTTTAGAGCTCTGAAGAGCTGAGCACATCTTGTCTGGGAAGACTGGAGATCCTTCTGGTCAGTAGTAAATTGAAAAGTTTGGAGCAGGAGCACCAGGAAGGGCAGCTGGTGTGGTTACATAGGCTCTGAGGGGAGCAGAGAAGGAAGGAAGGAAGGAAGAATGTGGGTATGGAGAGAGGTAGGTAGAGGGATTGCAGTAATGTGTGAGGGAAATCATTCCAGTAAGGATGAGAGAAACATTGAGCATCTGGCCTGGATGGGCTCTACAATGCATGGTGCCAGCAGCCAGTGTCTTGTCTTAGAGATATGGCACAGGGTGAAATAGCTTGGCTGACTATACTGAGCCATGCTATATTCCGTTATGAGGGAGCTTCACTTTTACAAACTGGTACTTACCCAGACGACTGAATAGCAAAGGGTGAGTAACAGAGGACACCAAGTTTATGTTAGAGATGATGCTTCTGCAGGGAGGCCAGATCGTTTCTGTCTATAATCTGGCATAAGATGTGCTTTAGACCAGGGCCTGAAAAAAATTATGAAGCCTCTGTTTGGCTCAAACTCCCCTTAAAAAAAGGATCTGTGAAATGATCCCGATATCCAGGCAAGATAGACAATAGCAGGCCTGACATTTAATTTTTATTTTGAAGAGCCTTTAACTGAAAGTGAGATTGTAACACTGATAAAATAAGATGAATGCTATAATAAACGCTAGCATCCCAGAACAGTTGAATAGAATGAGATAGAATAGCCCGGGCTGGTAAGTGGAAATGTCATCACTGGCCACAGCCCTGGAGTAAGTTAATAGCTGGGCTGTGTGTAAAAATGAATGCAGAATAAGAAGAACTTTGTAAGGCAGGCGTGTGTTTACTTTGTACATAGAAATGTAGGCGTGGATGTCCAAGTGCTCTGCTGGCCCCAACAACAGAGTGGCAGAGAGCTCACTTGTCTGACAGATCTCTAGGAATGTGGGTCCTCTGCCCCTTGTTGTTTCTTTCTTCCACTCCCATGTGGCTTCTATTACTGATGACATCACTTGGTCCAAGATGATTGTTCCAATTCCACCCATGATCCCTGCTTTTCTGGGAGCAAGAAAGAGGATAAGGAAGAAACAACACAGGGAAGATTTCTGCTGTCAAGTGACAGCAGGAAAGCATCCAAAAGTTCTGTCACAGCCTTGCTATTTATATTTTACTGGCCAGGTCTCAGCTTACAGTTACAATTCAGTGGCCCTATTTTGGTGGCCAGAGACCACAAAACAAAGTAGGATTGGAGAAGTGGAAAATGTGCTGGTCCACGTCATTGCTATCCCCCATTTCGATAATTTTTCAGTTGCTGAGATGCTTTCTGCCTCCCTCCTGGTCTAAAATGTCTCATTCTTTCAAGATGAAGCACATTGTCATGCTGAGATTCATATTCCTGGGGGATTTCTTGGTTCTTTCCTTCCCTAAAACAACTCCAACCTGGCTGAGCTGGCATCTTCAAGGTATCATTGTTTCCTGTTGTCCATACTCCAAGACAGTAGCTACTGTAGTAGTCACTGTTCACTGAGGCTTGCTGTAAGTTGAGGTTCATAATATGCTAGCTCTTAGGCTTGGTTATATATAATATATAACTATATATATATATAACTATATATATATATATATAGTTATTACTAGCATAGACCTGCAAAATTAGTGCTCTTCATAGAGATGAAAAATAATACAGGGGTACAGGCCAGAACAATTCTGGGTCATAACTCTGCTGCGAACCTTTGCCTGTCCCTTAATCCTTGTGATTTCTCTCACCATTATTTCCCCTCTCTGGAAGGGCAGGACGTAGCCTAATATGTAGTTTCAAAAGGCTGTGTAGGTTGCCTGTCCCTTTGAGGAAGCCTGCTTCTTCAGGGATTACAAGGATGTGTGAGGAGTAGTGGGAGGTAGAAGAAAAGTGGTGGATGCTTGCTTGCTAAGAGGTAAGAGCACAGCTGGGGAGGTGTGAGGTTCAAGCACTGTTAGAGCCATAGAAAGTGAGCTTTAATATCAGCCCCACTCTTCCCATTGGCTCAGCTGGCAGGCTTCATAGTTCCCATCTCCAGAGGAGCTCACTTCTGCAGGATTGCTGGCTGTCAGCTACACTCCAGCCTGGAGAACTAGTTGAATTTGACAGAAAGACTTCAGTCTATTCTGTAATTTCTTTTTCTTCTCACTTCTTTATGCTGCCTGCTGGCCTTAGAGCCCAACTGCCTTCTTCCTCACATGATTTTTGACCTTTAGTTTCTAAGTTCAGTAGCTTTATTAAAGACTAGATAATTCCTACTAGACTAGGGTAGAAAAAACTATAACTCTATGCTCTACTTGCCTAACCTATACTTCCCTCTACATTTACAAAGGATTTCCCCCCCCCCCCCCGTACTTGGACTTGAACTCAGGGTCTTGCACTATGCGTAGAACTTTTTGCTCAAGGGTTGCTCTCTACCAGTTGGGGCATAGCTTTATTTCTGCTTAATTGGAGATGTGTCTCATGGACTTTTCTGCCTGGCCTGGCTGCAAATGGCCATCCTCAGATCTCAGCCTCCTGAATAGCTGGGATTAATAGTTGGGATTATAGGTATAAACATTTGCAAATTTTATACCCAACCACAAATGAAAATATTTTTCTCACCCCAAACTGACTTCCCGTGCTATAAGAGATGTTTTCTTCTCACTCCTTTTAATGTTTTGTTGGCCACTTTGTAGGACTCAATCTGTATTTCCAGGTAAGAACAGAATGTCAAGATGCTCCATGATATGGTGATGGGTCGCCCGGCCCTATAGTGCTTATAATGACATCTTCACTGTGAATGAGTTGGGTCACTAGTGAAGCAGTAGAGAACTACCATGTCTGATTCTATCTTCATTCCTGGGCACATGAGGGGACCTAAGCTGCCCTGAAAGTACCTCGGCTTCATGTGCATAGCATGGACATGTCATTTGCAGTCCAAGACAGTTATCAGTTTCCATGCTGTCTCTTCTTCCACTGGGAGCCATGAGTTGAGATGTTAGAATAGATCTCTGAGACATTGGATGGAGGAGAGTCCTACTGACCTACACTGGGTTTTGCTTCTATCTCATTGCATTCCTACAACATCGGCATTGATTTACCACCATAGCACAGCATAGCCAGTCCCTCCAAATACAAGTAATATAGAAACTATGTAGTAATGTAGAAATGACTCAGGTCTGCCACTCTATGTCTAAGGAATTCAAAAGGTTTCATGATGTTGGAATGAGAAGAATGGGATGATTTACTGTATCCTTCACTTCTTTCTGTTTCTTTTTTCTTTCTTTTCTTTGGATGACAATCATTTCAAACAGACTAAGTATAAGGCAATAGTGCCCCATAAAAACATTAACAGATGGAGAAATGCTTTTGGTAGGAAGGTTCACCCTAACCCTGCAAACCTGTTCTGTTTTGACTAATATGGCTCCAGTAACAGTTCCACTGATTGGGCACTTTCTCTGGTTAGCTAAAAGGAGAGGGCAGTGTTGAATTCATATGTTACCACTTTACCTTTCAAGGCAGCTAGAAATCCAAGGTTCTGTGGTAGTTAGGTGGACCCATTGCGACAATGAGATGTACAAGTTGTTATGTTGAAAAATGAACTTAACAACTTTGGTGGCGGGGGGTGGGGGTGGGGGGAGAGGATGGAGGGGAGAGGATGGGAAGGGAGGGGAAGGGGAAACAAAGAGGAGGCAACAATGCTTGATAAGAAATGTACTCGTTCTCTTGCCCATGTAATTGTAACTCCTCTATACTGTATTTTCACAATAAAATAAATGTGTTCCATTAAAAAAAAAAGTCATCAATTATAACACACATAGCACACTGGGCTAGACAATCCCTAGAAGATATTCTCTGTCCATTCAGCTTGAGATGAAAGTTTGCTGAATATTGGGAAAATGCAACTAATGGTTGGAGAAGGAGCAGAGGGGATGGCCACCCCAAAAACATGTGGGATAGTACAGAATCCACAAATCCTGCTCTTGGAACTTCCCAATACCCAAGACTATGCCTAATAAGCACAAAGTACATACTTGTTCATCCAATGGTGCTTGAGTTAAGAATGAACATATCAATCGATTATAAAGATTATTAACTAAAAACTCATTCTGGCTTTAAGGGAAGACTACATGGATTCTTGTCGGATCTTCAGAACAGCTTACCACCTGGCAAGGTATGGGATGACTAAGACGGCATGCATTGTCTGTCACTTCATGGTGATTTGACTTTAATTCTCTGTCCTATACTCTCTGAGTTAATTCCTACCAATATGACTGTAGGCATAGAATAGCAGCTGCATATCTGGGAAGCTCTTGATGAATCCAAATGATTCATCAGGAGTGAAACTGCATGTGGGAAATCCTACCCTTGTGTATTACCTGTTCGGCTTCTAGAAAATTCTTTTATTCAGCGGGAAACATGTAATTAACACTGGGTTAAAAGTGGCTGTACTGTACTTCATTAAAAAGAAAATGTGTTTTAATTTCAACCAAGGAGACAAGGTTCCTGTCTAATGAAACAATGCATTTCTAACATAACTCAGTTTCATTGTGAAAAATGATGATCCTCCTGAACCTGACACCTCTCCAGAAGGGTCAGGGGTGTTTATACTTGCTTCTTCTCAGGGAGCTTCAGGTCCGATCATGTAGTCTCACAATAACCAGTCTCTGGAAGGCAAGTACTCAACAATCCCTTCCTAGAGCCATTACACTAGTTTTCCAGGTAGGAAGAGTGCCAGTGTTTCCTTGTATGCTGGTACATGGACAAAATTCAATTGATATTTTCTTTTCAGAATGCTCTTTAGGTAGATGTCTGTTAGCTTGACTCAGAAGAACAGCAGCTTGTGCTTGAGCCTATACCTCTGGAGAATGTTTTCTCTGTTTAGTGATGAATGTGCGGACTACATTCATCACTGTGAACACTGTCACCCTGTGATGTCTTCTTCTCGCTCCTTGTGAGTTCCTGTCACTTTCATGAAGCCTTGACCAGAAAATAAAATGATCCTCACATTGACTATGTGCTCTCCAGATTCCTGTAACTAGTTGTCCTCAAGATGAATATTAGAAAGGGTGTGGCAGTTAAACTATGAGTTAAAGAAGGAGTGCTAGAATGGGGTAAAAACTGTAACCTGGGCACGGTACATCACCTCCAACCCTTAGGCTTATCAACAATATATAACAGGGTGGTGAATGAAGAAGGTTGCTTTTGCCACCAATTCTTGGATGTCATGCAAACCTGAGCTCTGAGAAGAACAAGAACATTGACAATGTGTATGTTTATATGCCTTTTACCATACCTGGGTAGACTGGTCTGGGAGAATTCTGAATTCACCTGGCAATTTTACTACCTTGTTATCATACTGAAGGCACAGATTCAGTAATCTAACCATAGGCTCATATCCTTCTACTGACTTGCAGTCTCCACTGGAGAAGAGGCACGTATCCATACTATTACACAAAGAACTCGTTGGAAATTCTCAGAGCGATTTGGAGTTGGTACAGCTGATGTTCATTTTAAGATTCCTCAAATGGAATTTTTCATGAATGATTTAAGCATTTGCTTTGGTGTAAATCTGCTACAATGATAAAGTTTGGGCTAGATGACCAATTTGGAGGATACGCATCATTCTAGCTTTCTTTGTTGTCCATTTTATTTCCTAGAACTTTAAAAATGTGAAGACTTATATCCTGGATTTGGGCAAGTAAGTCAGTCAGTCCCAACCCAAAAGCAGTTGAAGAGGAAACCATCAACCCTCCCCCTAAAAGAGGCTTAATGGGAAGCAATGTGTGAAGATAGCATATATTATAAAAGGAAATAGGCAAGGCATAACATTTCTATATATAAAAATCCCTCATCTGTGTATCATTATCATAATAAAATTGAGTGTTAAGCAATGACTCAATAAACTTGGAGCATTAAATGCGTACTAGCTGCGTTCACATTGCTGTGACCAAATGCCTGACACGAGCAACTTGAGCATAGGAAGGATTTACTTCAGCTTATGATTTCAGAGAGTGCAGTCTGTCATGGTTGGAGGGTGTGGCAGAGCAGAGCAGTCCATGGTGAACATGAAGGTGCGAAAAGGCAATATGGGAAGGGGCCAGGGGAAGATTTATCCCTCAGGAGATGTATTTTCAAGTTTTGGGCCCTTAGAGAAGATGGATACTATATTTGAAACAACGGAATCTGTAAGAGTTCTAATTCTAGACTCTGTAACTCCCTCTTGACCATAGAAATATCTTAATTTAAATGATTCCTATCTCATTGGTCCAGCTGTTTTGACAGAGTGGACATTTTATTGAAAATTCAGTCACTGAAATGCATATTGAGATACTTTTCAAATGTTCAAATTATGGTTGGCTTAGTATGTGCCTTTCATCCCCAAAGGAAAATTCCAGCATTATCATTAGACTTCTCACAGAGCTAGACTTTAAAGATTACCTCAACACATGTGACATTCAAATTTTATGAGGATCTAAGACCAGCCAGGAAACTTTAGCAAAGACTAGATTTTAGAAAACAGATCTTCAGTTGTGCAAAGGACATTGCTTAACTTCTGGTTTGGAAGGTATCCTGATATACCTAATTCTATTTATGAAACTGCATATGTGCTTTGAAACTCCATTTAGATCCAGCTCTTTCAGCTAGAGATGGAAACCATATGTGTGTCTAAGGCCCTTATGTTTTGCCTTGGAGACTCTTAGATTTTGTTTTGATTTCCAGTTCGACATTATTTTCAGATTTGAAGGCATCTTGGGTACGTCCTTGACCCTTAGTGTCTCGCAGAAGTATTTTCACCCTTTAGTATTCTTCTTAGACGAGTCTTGTTTCCCTAAAAAGGTGTGGCCTTTCGTCCTCAAACATTTGTTTTAAATAAATCAGAAATCTGAAGAAAGTATGTGGAAAATTCAGGTTCACTCTCTCAAACACAGGTAAAACAGTATATTGATATTGTTTATTTGAACCAAGAGTTCTTTCCCTGTTGATTCATTTCTTTCTTGTGTGTGGTGTGGACTTCAGCGTCAACACTAGCATGGACTGAAGAGCCGTGGACATAGCTCTGAGTATAACACACAGCCTTTCTCCTTGTTTGGTGCCCAAACACAGCAACTCATGACAGGCTTTGAATAAGCAGGCAAGGACCATATTGAAGGCTGATAGAGAACCTGCATGGAAGCCACCAACGTTCCTGTCTTAGTCCACTTTGCACTGCTATATTCCAAGACCTAGTAAAGCATAAAAATAGAAATGTACTTGGCTCAGAGTTCTGGAGGCTGGGAAGTGTAAGAGCAGGGCTCTGTCATCTGGTGAAGACCTCTTCCAGGAGCATGGTAGAGACAGGGCAAATGCTCCAGGTCTTATTACTTCCTCTTACCGAAGAGCCACAAATGCTGTCATGTGATTCCTACCTTCGTGAGTGTTTTCCTTTTGGTTTCCTTTCCCAAAATACAATACAAATTTGAGAATTAAATCCACATCAATTTGGGAAGACACATTCAAAGGGAAGAGAAAGTTGTTTTTTTTTTCCTCCTTAAAATTAACCTCTCCCCTCTAAAATCATGTCCAGTCCTTAGGGCTCATGCATGAGAATTAAAGAAAAAGAACCCCCTCCCTTTATTGTTACTGCTGTCATTGTTAGTGTTGTTGTTTTCAACATGAGAAGCATGGGAGTTCCCCAGGGTATTTTGATGTGGATTCAAAATGAAATCAGTTTTTTATTTTAAAAGAAAAAACATGTATTTGGGAAATATTGGTCAGTTTGGTTATTTGATAGCACAGTGTTAGAGTCAGAAGGAATGTTGACAATTTATATAGAAAATCCTTATCTCTTTGCTTTGGTTATTAAATCTCCACACATGAAATTAAAAATAACCAGGTTAATAGCAGAAGTAATCACTTTAAAAAATTATTATAAAGGTGATGTACAGAGGGGTTAAAGTTACATAAGGTAATAAATACATTTCTTTTTGAAAAGTGTTACCCCCTCCCTCATTTTCTCCCCTTCCCCACTCTGTTTCCCCTTTCCCCCAAGTTGTACAGTTCATTTTCAATAGTGTGTGTAATGAATATCACTTTTTTGGGGGGGGGTCAGTTGTGGGGCCTGAACTCTGGGCCTGGGTGCTGTTCCTCAGCTCTTCAGCTCAAGGCTAGCGCTCTACCACTTGAGCCACAGCGCCACTTCTGGCTTTTTTCTGCTTATGTGATGCTGAGGAATCGAACCCAGGGCCTCATGCATACGAGGCAAGCGCTCTACCACTGAGCCACCTTCCCAGGCCTTGTAGTTAGTATCACTGTTGCATTGATTCACCCTTTGTTCCACAGTTTCTGTGATTCTCCTTCCCTTCCCCAAATCAGATAAATTTATATACAAGACACAATGTACAGAGATAAAAACATTGACAACGGAATAAACCAAGGGAGGCTGGGGGAGAAAGAAAAAAAATAGCTTCAAACAGTGCACTACAAAAACCTCTGCTATTGTGAACCTCTGCTAAGAATATCCTAGACATATTCTAGTTAGAAGTAATCACTTTTCTAAAAGCATTTTTAAAGTGAAAATGTGGGCAGATACAAATGAGGAAACATAGATATTGAGAGAAAGGTGGTCAGTGGAGGTCTCTCATGAGCTCCCCATTGGTGGCAGACAGTGGTGAGAAGATCTTGAGTTTTGACAGGTAAAATTCTATAGACCTTCAGTCTGTGTCTTGACTTGATTTTCTTGACTACACTGTGGCAATGATGCACCAATGACATTCATTTTTGCATTTGGTATATCTATATGTTCTTCAACAGACAGTTCCTTCTTCCCTCTTTCCCTCCCTCCCTCCTTCCTTCCTTCCCTCCCTCCCATTTTCTTTCTTTCCTTTCTTTCTTTCCTTTCTTTCCTTTCTTTCTTTCTTTCTTTCTTTCTTTCTTTCTTTCTTTCTTTCTTTCTTTCTTTCTTTCTTTCTTTCTTTCTTTCTTTCTTTCTTTCCTTCTTTCTTTCTTTCCTTCCTTCTTTCCTTCCTTCCTTCCTTCCTTCCTTCCTTCCTTCCTTCCTTCCTTCCTTCCTTCCTTCCTTCCTTCCTTCCTTCCTTCCTTCCTTCCTTCCTACCTTCCTTGCAGGTACTGGGGTTTGAACTCATGACCTGAACTTGCTTGGATGATGTTTAACACTTGACCTTTCCTTCCAACCTAACATTTACTTTAAAGCTCAGACTTTTCTACCTAAGCAAGCTGTTTTTGAAACTTGTACCTTCAGGTCTCAGCCTCCTGAGTAGCAAGGTCAACAGGCATGAGCCACTGGCACCTGGCTTCACGGTGTATGTTTAATAAGCAATAACTCCATCCCATGTAGACAGCAACTTATCAGAAGTTTCCAATGCTACTTCCTCCCCGTGGGAGCAAGATGAACACCTTTGGTACATGCACGTGAAGAAGGCAACACTAGCCTTTCTGATTGTTTTCTCACAATTAAGTCAAGATTGAGAAGAATCACCAAGAAGTGCCAAGTCTTCTTAAAGATGTCAAAAAATTAAGATGTTTTGCATTAAAAAATCTACATATGTTTGTATTGTTTATAGTGTTTCAGAACTTGTATCTGGCTCTCTGGCTCTGTGCATTATATTGAATTAGTACAATATAGTCCAAGGAGATGTTTGAATATGCAAATGTATTCAGTGGGATCATATCAATAATGTTCGTATGATATTTAATGGTTTTAAATATGAACAAAAATCGGCCCTGTGCTTTGTAGACAGATTCTATGTGTATTTTTGCTATATGGTTTATTTGCTGTGCTAGTACTTCCAGGGCCAGGGTATGGTCCACTAGCTTTTCCCCCTCAATGCTGGTGCTCTACCATTTGAGCCACAGTTCCACTTCTGGCTCTTTAGTGATTAGTTGGAGATAAGAGTCTCATAGATTTTCTTGCCTGGGCTAGCTTCCAACCATGATCCTCAGATCTTAGCCTCTGATTAGCTAAAATTATAGGCTTGTGTCATGGGTTAATGAGGGGGAACAATGGGAGGGCTTTTTGAAAAGCTTAGTAATAGAACAAAATAATGTAAGCTATGATGATGAAGTAGTGATTGTGATGGAATTCAGGGATCCATTTCTTCTGATTTTGAAGACAAGTTCATTATAACTAGGCTCAGCTTTAAGACCTGTTGTAGGAGTGATTTTCAATGAAATTCTAGATCATTTTTACTAGCCCATTTTTCTTTGCTATAATGAGATAACCAAGGCAGGCTAACCTTCTAGGAAGCTTAAAGGGAAGAAGTTTATTTAGTTTAAAGTTTGTCAGGCTGAAGGGGAGACAGCTTGGTGTCAGTTCTGGTGAAGCCCCGCCCCACCCCCAGCTGATGGCAGGCATGCATGGGAGAAGGCAGATCATATTTTGAAACAGGAAGCCAGAGTGACATGCAGAGGTCAGGCTTAGAGGTTTAGAACAATTCGCTCTCATGAGAATTCACTCCAGGAGACCAGTATTTGCTTCCGAGGGCAGTGCCCTCAATCACCTCCAGACTTCCTTCTGGGCCCACCTCCAAAAGACTCTATCAGCTCATACATTGCCACATTGGGGGACCATGCACTAAACACTAGAAACCTTGAGGACAAACTACAGCCAAACCACAGCAACAATGGAAAGTCACAAGACTGGCTTGAGATGATGTCCAGTAAGGTTTTAGGAAGCCAGTAGGTTGGGAAGATTTGGCAAATTGTCAAAACGAGGATTTCAAAGCAACTGATTTGGCAGTTAACAGATCAGGACTAATTCGCTAGAGGGATCAGCATCAATTAAAGCTGTTCAAACTGAACAAAACTTTTGGAGCACAGGATCAAGTTATTGATGATATGTAATGTATTCTTCCCTCTGTGGCCTGTTCTTTTCATAAAATCACGTATAAAAGGATCATGTTTATATAAAAATAAGTAAATAGCTAAAAATGGATACATAGATTCCAAATTCCCACTCCTTACCAAAAATCGGAGTAACTCATATGGAATATTGAGCATATTAAATCACAACATGAGTGATGAATTCTCTGAGAGCACACGTGTCTGGGGCTTTGTTAAGCCATGGTGGTGAGCTGCTTCGTTTCATGAGTGGAGTAAACTTCGTAGGTTCGTTTTGCCATGGATAAAATAGTTTCTTTGGCTCTGTTACCACCAATTTTATCCTAAGTGAGGCCGATCATCTTATCTACCCTTTGGGTGTAAGGAAGACAACTATGGGAATGAAACAGATTCATGCATAACTCTTTTTTATTGTCAAGGTGGTATATAGAGGCATTACAGTTACATAGGTAAGTACATTTCTTGTCAAACTTGTTACCTCTTCCCCTATTTTTCTCCTCCTTTCCTTCCCTTCCCAACTCCCCCCCCCCCCCCAAGTTGTACAAATCATTTCCAACATATTGTCTTGTGAATATCACTGTGGCATTGTTTCCCCAGTTTGTGCATAACTCTTGTAATACCAGGTAAGGCACAATCCTATTTTTAGAGAATACATTTCTCAGTTTTCTACTAGTGTGGAGCTGTCTTCTAGGCTTCAGCTACTGCTTCAAGTCCATGTGTTCATGACACTTTACATACAGCATGTCTGAATTTGACTCTCAACCTTTCTCTTTCCCTTCCAACCCTGCACCTCTGCTTGTGTCCCTCTCTCCATCCAGGTTCCCATTCTCTATTTCTTCCTATAACTAATCACTTGCCAGTCCCATCTCCTTGTCTACTGGCATCACTTTATTTTAAGGCACCATTGTTTCCCAGTTGGCGTTCCCTTCACATTTATGATATTTTCTTCTGGTAGAAGAGCCAAATAATTCATCTTCTGCATAGTTTTCCTCCTTAGCATTTACCTTGTTTTTCAAGGACATATTTCTGTGACCAAGGTCATGCTTATTCCACAAATGTCAGAGCCTGAACTGGAGGCATTTTGGGTTGTATTGTCTCATTATCTAGCAAATGGTAGAATTTTAAATCACGGGTGTTGAATAAATAATTCAATCTGGCATCTTATTAAGGCCCAGCAACTCTCAGCTTCTCTCTCTTACTCTTCTCTCCTTGATTTGCCTTCTTGAGAAATGGAGTAAACATGTTGAGACCCATGTAAGCATTTCATGTTCCTATACAATATCTTCCGATGAAGAACAAATCAGGATGGCTCCAGCCTCATTCTTTCCTTTTGTGCCCTTTGGTTTCTGATACCTACTTCCACCTTCCCTCTTCTATCACACCCTTGCTGATGACTACTTACCCTCCAGGTCTTTCTTGAATATCATATTCTGGATTTTGTTTGTGATGTTTCAAGAGGCTTTATATCCCTGTGTTGTGGCCCTACTATAATTTACATGTGTCATAGCAACTTGGATTATGATGTCAATCTGTGATTTCTCCCATTCTCCAATAGCATGTTGAGGGTGGTCTAGGGACTGGGAGAAAGCAGATAACCTCTGTGCATCATTCAGTTTATAATGGCAGGGCTCATGGTGCTATTGTGGCCCAGAGCCCTGCCCTGGAGTGATGGTGTGCTAGTCAGCTTTGTCTCACTGTGACAAAACACCGGAGATAACTAACTCAGAGAAAAGATTTATTTCGGCTCACATTGTGGAGGGCTCATTCAGTCCATGATGACTTGACCCTGCCGCTTGGAATCCATCGAGTCACAGTGCATTATGAGAGGATTGTGAGGTGTAGGTGTGATAAAGAAGGTTCTGTAATCTTCTTGGAAGGCATGCCTCTGTGACCTAAGATCTCCCACAATGTCTTTAAGGTCCCATTGCCCTCAGCAGCACTGAGTGAGGAACATTCTCAACCTAAACCCCAGCAGATGATAGGTTGGCTACTGAGGGTCAGTTGACCTATGAAGGTTCCTCTCAACCTAACTGTGTTCTTCTCTTGTCTTTCTGGGGCTTCCACTGGGATATCTGCAGGAGAGTGGTTGAATAACCACTCAAAGTGTTAAGACTAGACAAAAACATTCAGCACCAGCACAAGACATTAACAAGTAGCAGAATCACTGGTACTTACAGTTTAACTGGTTTGTGACCTAATGGTCCAAACATTATGTGATCACATATCCTGGCATATGGTAAGTTCTCTGACTTTGCTGGAATGTGATTACTATGAATTGTGTGTGTGTATGTGTGTGTGTGTGTGGGGGGGGCTAAGGGGTATGAATTCTGGAACTCACGGTTGTTAGGGCAGGTTTTCTACCACTTGAGCCACAAAGTCAGTCATTTTTTGTTATTAGTTATTTTTCTGGTAGGAGCTCAAGTTTTTTTTTTTTTTTGCCAGTTGTGGGGCCTGAACTCTGGGTCTGAGTGCTGACCCTCAGCTCTTCAGCTCAAGGCTGAAGAGCCTTGAGCCACTGAGCCACTTCCAGCTTTTTCTGCTTATGTGGTGCTGAGGAATCGAACCCAGTGCCTCATGCATGTAAGGCAAGCGCTCTACCACTGAGCCACCTTCCCAGCCCTCAAGTTTTTGTCTATGGCTTGCCTTGTTATTTTTTGTTATTAGTTATTTTTCTTGTAGGGGCTCAAGTTTTGTCTATGGCTTGCCTTAAGCATTGTTTCTTTTTCTAATAGTATCTCTTAGCTGGAATCATACATATGATCCATTATGCTCCGCGTATTGATTGAGATGGGGTCTGGTTAGGCTTTTACTTGGGCCAGCCTTAAAGTGCAGTCCTTCCAATCTTGGCCTCCTTTGTAGCTGCCATTATAAATACAAGTCACTATGCTTGGTCAGGTATGGGTGTTCATTTATTTAAATTTTAGGAATTGTTTATTTTAGCATAACAAAAGAGAGAGAAGAAAGAAACATTTCTTGTTCTTCATGCAAAAAGATGGGAGTTTAAGATTCCCCAAGTATGAATTGTAATTTCCAATTTTTTTAAAGTTTTTTTTTGTGTGAAAATACCGTACAGAGGGGTTACCATTACATGAGCAAGGTAATAAGTACACTTCTTATCAAGCATTGTTGCCTCCTCCTCTGTTTCCCCTTACCATCCCTCCCTCCCATCTCCCTCTACCCCCTGCCAAAATTGTAAAGTTTGTTTTTTACATAATGTCTTGTACATCTCATTGTTGCAATGGGTCCACCCGTATCCTTATTTAAACAATTTGTTTTTTTCCCTTCCCCTCCACAAATTATACCAACATCAAATACAGTGAAAACAGGGGTTATACTGTGGGGGAGGGACATACAAAGCAACAAAGAAATCATCTTATAAATATGTTAGAAACAATAGCAAGAAAGAAAAACCATTTGAGTCCTTATCTTGAGGTGCATTTCACCTAATATCAACTTATCTGACTGTTTTTGCTTGTCTCAGACATATACTAGCAATTGCAAATAAGGGAAACCATGGGACCTATGGTGATTTCCAATTTTTATTCACATTCACCTGCTAAGACATAGAGCTTCCTCTTCTCTCATTTTCTCTTTTCCTCTTTTGCAGCTTCCCTGCAGTTTGGTTTTTCAGTTATAATCTGACCCTTCTGATATTCAAGGAAGTCTCTTAAGAAGGTTTATTAAGATTTGAAATTTTGAAGTAATATCTGGTAGAAGTCTTTTTTTTCATTTATTTATGACTTTCAGAGAGTTATGCCATCTCAGTGAAACATGAGGTTCAACTATAGCCCAAATGAAAGCAGTTTTTTTTAAAAGAGCAGTAACAATCAATTCATGTTGGAAAACTTTCAGTTCACATAGAGATGGTGTAATAGTTCAGGTTTTAAAAAATTATTAGTAAGTATTAATTACCTAAATTTAAGTGCTCATAAATATGTGAAAATGAAAGACTTTTTTTTTTTAAATGCCTGAGAAGACGTATTGTTAATTTACCACTTTATCAATGCCAGTTTTTCTGTATATTGAAGATTGGTCCAGATCCACAAAGAAGGTGATGTCACCTTTCCCAGGAGGCATTTAGTGAAATTATTGAAAGAAACCAGTTGCCCAGCTGTGTTCTCCCTAGTTCAAGCCAGCAAACGTTTCTGGGGCTGCTACTCTTTGCTGGATACTGAGATAGGAGTTTCCAGGAATAAAACTCAGATACCACCCATCTTTGATTTGGAGAACTGCATGTGGGAGAGGCAGGTAGGTGTATCTCCAATCTCAGCTGAAATGAATTCACAAAAAACACAAGCATGGGCTAGGAAGGTGGCTCAGTGATAGTGTGCTTGCCTCACATGCATGAAGCCCTGGGTTCGATTCCTCAGCACCACATAAGCAGAAAAAAAAAAGCCCCAAGTGGCTCTGTGGCTCAAGTGGTAGAGCGCTAGCCTTGAGCTGAAGAGTTGAGGGACAGTGCCCAGGCAACCTCTATTCTTCTAAGGGTCCCTGTGATTACATTAGGTTTACCTAAACAATCAAGGACTACCTCCTGCTATAAATGATTTAATTTTCACCCCATCTGCCAGGTGTTTGTTGTTACAGAAGGGAGAGGGTCATGTTTATGCAGTTATGCAGCCTACCATAACATGCAAACCACCGAATCTTCAAAAAAGAGGAGACTGGGACACACAGGAAAGAGGTGAGAAAAGCTGAGGCAGGCAGGCTAGGGGTGAAGTGAGTCATCTTTGGAGTGCCTAGAAATGTCCCCCACTTCTCTTTTTGTGGTTATCACCTGTCTTTGTGGACATCTTCACCCTACAAATAAGAAAGGGAAGAGGAGATGCTTTGTTGTAATCAGTCTCCAACATATGCACAGTCCTGCTTACCTATGACCCCAAGTGTGCCTTTGGTTTTTTTCTCCTCCTTAACTGCTCATGAATTTTGCTTTCATCTCATGCATCTGATTAATAACCTGAAGGCAAGCATTTAGCGCATAGTTAGTGTAATTTGAGTTACACAATCTAGGTGTGTCAAATCCTCATTAGCCTAATCACTCCTATTAGGAGACCCTTCCTTGGGAGAGACAAAAAGGAACTGACCCAAACCACAAGGATCTTGAGTTCTTCACTAGTATTGGCTGTTGCCTCTTGACAGCGAACTTTTGCTTTTGAAAGGGATGATAGGGAAAAACAATGGAAGGGGTAACAATGCTCGATAGGAAATGTACTCATTACCTTACTCACGTAACTGTAACCCCTCTGTACAGTATCTTTACAATATAATATATTTTATTTATTTGTATTTATTTATATATACATATTTATTTATTTATATGTACATATATAAACTTACTACTTTGCAACCTGCTCCTTATCTCTTAGGTCAGTTCTTTGATCATGGCTCCAGAGAAGAACCAGACCAGATCCCAGCCTACCAGTAATACTCACATGTCTGTGAATGTATACAGCCTTTGGTAAACAGTGTGCAGGAGGCTCCCATAAGCAATGTTTAAATTGCACAGATCAAAGCCTAGTGTGATAAGCACAGAAAGAGTGTTCTTGCAAAGCCTTGGAGGCAATGGTGGATGCAAAGACTTTGAACTGGAGTTGACACTGAGGCTTGGCCTTGAGATATGAATGTGAATTCACCGGAAAACTGGATGTGCAGTGCACAGACTCTGAGGTATAGAGGAGTCTTGATACTAGGATAGTTGAATTTGGCTGAGAAGATTGTGAAGATTGTGTGTGTGTGTGTGTGTGTGTGTGTGTGTGTGTGTGTGTGTGTGTATGGCCTAGGCTTTGTAACAGGAAATGTTGTACTAAACAGAGAAGAGCAGCCCAGAACCTAGGTTAGAGTTTCAGGGAAGACCATATTTGGAGAATGCTAAAGAAAAAGGTCAAGAAAATAATGAGGAGGAAGGAGAAGACTTGGATAAAGTGACATCCAGAAGCTGTGAATGCCATGGAGAATTTCCAACCAGCTCAGCCATTTGCTCTCTCTCTCTCCCTCCCCCCATTTCCCTCTCTCTTCCCTCCCTCCCTCCTTCCTTCCTTCCCTCCTTCCTTCCTTCCTTCCTTCCTTCCTTCCTTCCTTCCTTCCTTCCTTCCTTCCTTCCTTCCTTCCTTCCTTCCTTCCTTCCTTCCTGTCTTCCTGCCTTCCTGCCTTCCTTTTTCCCTGTCTTTCTTTCATTGTTTTTTTCTCTTTCCTTCTTTCTTTTTCCTTCCTTCAAGTTGTCCCTGAGCTATTTTTAAAAATTTTTTTTATTGTGAAAATATTGTACAGAGGGGTTACAATTACATGGGCAAGATAATGAGTACATTTCTTATCAAGCATTGTTGCCTCCTCCTTTGTTTCCCTTTCTCATCCCTTCCTATCTCTCCCCCCCCCCCCCCCCGCCATATCCCTCTACCACCTGAGCTACAGATCCATTCTGGATTTTTGCTGTTTAAGATAAGACTCCAATAAACTGTTCTGCTTGAACTGGGTTTGAACTGCCACCCTTAGATTTCAGCCTCCTTAGTATTTAGCATTACAGACATGAGCCATGGCACCCCAGCCTTGCATGATTTCTTCTTTAGAAATAATTGTGCTTATTTTTCTTCTGTAAGAATTTTCTCATAAAATAAGAAGTGTTCAATAGAACATTAATGAAAAATTTGTTGCTTGGTCCTAAAACTTGATTGCAGGGGTGGGGAACCCTGAATGATAACATCATTCAGTGGCTGTGAGCAGCTGACAAGAAGCAGATAAACATGCATGTCTGTCCCATCATGGACTAAATGAGGTGGTACATGGCCCACAGGCCAGGTGTTATGGACTCCTGGTCCCCCAAACAGGTATATGGTAATACCCTTAAAGGTCCCTTTGCTTCTAAACATTCCCTCCACTTGTTTGAATGGCACTGTTTCCAAGCTCCTTTCCCTTTCTAATCCAACAATATTGTTTTTCTGAGAAAAGGTGGCTTTGGATCTCCGTCTTCCTGCCTCAGCCTCCAGAGGGCTGGAATTATAGGCAAGTCTCACCGCATCTGCTCTCCAATAATATTTTTAATGGCTTTGTAATTGTGAATGAGAAGGTAGTAAGCTATCAGAGAGATGAGAGAAAACTTTACAGTGCAGACAAGAGAAACTGTGAGCAACTGTTTGGATGATTTAATATAAGCTCTAATTTTTCTTAATTGTTTAAAGGTTTTGGGTGAATATAACACTTTAGACAGGGTTGGTTAAGAAAATTCAGAGTTTGGGTGAGGGCTTCCAGAGATGAAGTCCACCCCCCCCCACTAATTATCCCATTTTATTTGACTTAAGGATGTAGGTAAAAATTACAGATTTGAAAGTTGGCTTGTCTCTCTTTTCAGCCTTGCGATATTGCTTACTAGCTGTGTGTCTCTGGTGGAGTTAGGCACTTCTCTGTTCCAGTTTCTATTTGGAGAATAGGATAATGACAGAATTGGTGATAACTGGATGTTTCCTGAGGTCCAATGTGAACAGGGATCAGAGCTGTTGTATGAGAATGGTCCCAGACAGCAGGGGAGAAGTTCACAGGAGGTAAAAAGGGCAGAGGAAAGGCCAACACAAGGATGTACTTGTCAGAGTGGTCACTGCTGCCACAGACTGTACCAAAGCTGGGGACTTGGTCCCACCAGTAAAGACACCATAAGTGGCACCAGACCCTTTAATTAATTAGTTTTTACTAGCCCTGGATCTTGACCTCAGGGCCTGGGCACTGCCCCTGAGCCTCTGTATGCTCCATGCTAGCACTCTCCCATTTGAGCCACAGTGCCACTTCTGGCTTTTTCTGAGTATTTATTGGAGAAAAGACTCTCACCTACTTTCCTTCTTGGGCTGGCTTTGAACCACATCTCCTCGATCTTAGCCCCCTGAGTTGCTAGGATTACTGGCATGAGTCCCTGGCACCGGTGACCCTTCATTTTTAACACATTTTCACAGAATATTCTCATCTCTGTGAGTCCTCCCCTTTCTCCTTCCCTCTACACCAGCTCAGTCTGTGGTGGTTGTTTCTGTCTCCAAGGAACACAGAAATCATATCTGAAGATTGACAAGTGACTGCCCCTATCACAAGCCTCCATCCGCCTCGGATGCTGGTTGTCCCACCCTGCAACTGCTTGTTTGTGATTGTCCACAGTCCTCAGTATTTAGGGGGTGGGAGCAACTCCAGGACACTCAGGAACACAAAAATCCGTAGCTGTTCCAAATAGTGCAGTATTTGCCTATTTGTACACTTTAAATCCCATCTAGATGATTTATAATGCACAACACAGTGTAAATGCTATCTAAATAGTTGCTATACTGTATTGCTTAGGAAATTGCGATGAGATCATGTTCACGACAGATAGAGCTTTCCTCCAGCGTTTCCTCTCTGGTTAGTTGAGTCTGTGGCTAAGGAGAGCTGACCTTTACACTGGGAGCTAATTTCCCACACAGGCTCCCCTGAGTACCAGCTCTGGAGAGCAGATACAGAGAGGACAAACCTCATTGTCTGCATCTGCACCAGATGAGCATCTCACAGAGCGAAGGTGGGTTAGCTCTGCTGTGCTCACAGAGATTTCAGGGACCCTGGGCTTCATGATTCTCGGACTCAGTAGAGCACTGGTGGCTCACGCCTGTAATACTAGCTACTCAGGAGGTTGAGATCTGAGGACTGAAGTTTAAAGCCAGTCAGGGCAGGAAAGTTTGTGAAACTCTTATCTCCAATTAACCATCAGAAACCTCGAAGTAAAGCTATGGTTCAAATGGTAAAGTGAGTCCTAGAGTGAAAAAGCTCAGGGACTACCTGGGCCTTGAGCAGCACTGACTTAAAAAAGAAAAAGAAGAAAAAAGATTCTCAGACTCATCAGCTAGCTCTCACTGGGGGCCAAGGTAGCAAGATTATTCTTCCCTCTGAGTTCAACAGAGGATACCTGCACAGGCTGCCCACTGGCCCCTCTTATTCTCTTGCTACCCCAACAAGGCCTGGACTGTGGCTTTGAGTGTGCATTTGGAGTGAGAGTTGGCTGAACTGAGCTTTGATCTTCTTCTTATTTGTATCCATCTACTCCTTGTGTGTGTGTGTGTGTGTGTGTGTGTGTGTGTATGTGTGTGTGTGTGTGTTTGTATCCATCTACTCCGTGTGTGTGTGTGTGTGTGTGTGTGTTTGTATCCATCTACTCCGTGTGTGTGTATTTGTATCCATGTACTCTGTGTGTGTGTGTGTGTGTGTGTGTGTGTGTGTGTGTGTGTGTGCGTGTGCACGTGTGTGTGTATTGGGGCTTGAACTCAGGATCTCAGGTTCTTACTTAGCTTTTCCTGTTCAAGGTTGGTGCTTTACCACTTGAGACATACCTTCACTCTGGTTTTTTTTTTTTACTGGTTAATTGAAGATACAAATTTGTCAGATTTGCCTGATCAGACAGGCTTTGAATCTTGATCCTCATATCTCTTCTTGTTCAGGAGCTAGGATTACAGACATGAGCCTCTATCCACCTGACCAGATACATCTTATTTATCTTTTTTTTCAATTAATAATTTGATTCTGTAAAACAGTTTTAAGCTTATAGGAAACCTGAGACCCCAGAGTGCTTGCCCACCCCTCACCTCCCACCCACGCACAGCTGGCTTCTCTACCACATACTCCTTGCCTCAGTGCACAAACTTGCTGTGAGTGATGGGCCAACGTGGGGCAGGAAGATAATGGATGTTTCTATGTTATACCAGGGCCCATGGTTTATACTGTACATCCTATGGTACCTGATAGATGCTCAAGGCATGTGTGGGTATCTACTCCCTAAGATTTCCAAATCAAGAAGTAAACCTCACCTTGACCAGGATATCTGTTCTGCTCAGAGCCATTTATTTATAATATCATTCATGGGACATACAATAATATCAAGAGCTGGGAAGGTGGCTCAGTGATAGAGTGCTTGCTTAGCATGCATGAGGCCCTGGGTTGATTCTTCAGCACCACATAAGTAGAAAAGGTGGCAAATGGTGCTGTGGCTCAAGTGGTGGAGCGCTAGCCTTGAGCTGAAGAGATGAAGGACAGCACCCAGGCCCAGAGTTCTGGCCCAATGACTGGCAAAAAAAAAAAAAAAAATCAATGCAGGCAGAAGGCTGCAGGTAGCCAATGAGAAGCATGTCTTATATACCAAATGGTTGGTATTGGATTATCTTCACCCAAGCTTATGCCATTGCAGTCAGTATGATCAATTTCCTAATACTTCATCTTCTACCTATATGTTCTTTCTCTTTCTCTTTCTCTTTCACTCTTTCTCTCCCCCCCCCCCCTCGGATTTAACGTTTAAACTCAGGCTTCTCACTTGCTTGGTTTGTTTGACTGGTTCTTTACCAGGTGAATTCTTATTTTGCTGGTTACTTTGGAGATGGAGTCTCACCGATTTTTTCTGCCCCAGCTAGTGTCAAACTGTGAGCCTCCACTTCTTAGCTTTCTGAGTAGCTAGGAAAGTGCAAGCCATTGGTACCCAGTCTACCGCTGTATAGTCTTTAAATTACACAATCCTCTTCTTACAAGACAGCTTGTTACTCACTGCACCAATCTAAATTAATGTCACTGTACAGAGCCCCTGCCCACTTGTGGTTTTACCTTTAAAACGTGTTTGAGACTGGGATCTGGTGGTTCACAGTTATAATACTAGCTACTCAGGAGGCTGAGATCTATGACCATGTTTTGAAGCCAGCTTTGAACAGAAACTCCATGAGACTCTTATTTCCAAGAAACTACCCCTCAAAAAATCAGAAGTAGAGGTTTGGCTCAAGTGGTAGAGAGCCAACCTTAGCAAAAAAGTTAAGGCTATGATAGTACCCAGTCTCTGAGTTCAAACCCCAATACCATCACAAAACAACCAACCAACCAACCCCCCCCCTCCACCAAAACAACTGACCAACCAAACAAAACTTGTCTGAAATTTGAAAGGCTTAAGAGCTCAATTTAGGCTGTTTGAAACTTGTCTCCCAAGTTGCAACTCTAATTAGCCCCAAATAAACTCTGTGTTTCTCAATCAATTTGTACCTCAGTTTCTTTCAAGGCTCTACAATGAAAAGCTATGCTGTCACAAATAAGGAGCAGACTTTTCACTGAGTCTACCTTGGCACTCTATTTTCCAATATTTCCAATGTCTTCTAATGCTCTCACAACTAACATACTTATTATAGCTTTTCTTGTTAAGTCACTGAGAAATCAAAACAAATGGCTAATCATCCGACAAATTATGACTAGACTGACTATAATTAATAATATTTATAGGGTTTATAGATTTCATAGGAAGCTGGGCACCCAGTGGTGCATGCCTGTAATCCTAGCAGTTTGGGAAGTTGAGATCTGAAGAACTCAAAACTGTTCCAAGAAGAAAAGCCCAAAAGACTCCATCCCCAACTAACTAGCAAAAATCTGGACTGGAGGTGTGGCTCAAGGGTTACAACATCCGCTGTGAGTAGTCAACCCAGGGAGCACAGGCCCTGAGTTCAAATCCCCAATATACAAGATTGAATAGAAATTACAGAGAGTTAAAATGCACATGCGCACTGTATGTTTTTAAATATAAGGCAACTCGATTCTAGATCATTTCAATCCCCTATCTCCTCCAGAGAAATCTATTTTGCAATGTGCAAGTGTTTTAACAGTTGCCAGAAAAATAGGGGTCTTCTTCCCATGTCACCAACATACTTTCTTTTCCTGTTAGAAGAAAGAAATACATTTCCCAGCCACAAGGAGTTCTAAAGATGTTGTATAAATGCCAGTGTGCCTTGAATTAAGAAAGCCAGACATTTAAATAGTTGACCTCGTGGAGCACATAAATTAGAGGGTAATTACTTAAATGTTCTTCAGTTTGTGAAAGGATTTACAACAGGGTTCCTCTAAATAGCTAACTCTCTAGTGGATTTAAAATTACTGGTGTGTGTGCTTTAAAATTAATTCTTTTTTTTTTTTTTTAAAGAAAGGCACCTGTTGCATGAAGCAAGGTGTGGGAAAATGAAAAAAAGGCTAGAGGTTTTCTTTCTCCCTTGTTAGGAAGATTTCTAGCTTACCCATAACTCATACTCATCCAGCCCCCTGTTGGGAGGAAGGATTAGTTGAGAATCAAAGCTGACCTCTTCTGCCTGGGGACCATCCTGCAGGTGCAAGTTCTCTTGTGGAATGAGATCCAGGGGAACCCACACATTTTGTGGAGCCTAGGAATGCCTTGGGCTCATTCTTTCTATCTATGAGGATAAAGATGGAGATGATCTCCTATTACCTTTGTGGTGCTGGACAAGGAAATGCAACCATCACAAGAAAACTCCCATTTAAGAGTGTTCCTACTCTTATCATAACTGAATTGAATGCAATTTCTGAAAACATTAGCCTCTGTGTGTGTGTGTGTGTGTGTGTGTGTGCGCGCGCGCGTGCGCCAATACTTGTGCTTGAACTCAGGGCCTGATACTCACTCTTAGCTTCTCTGCTCAAGGCTGGTACTCTACCACTTGAATAACACTTCCACTTCAAGCTTTTTTCTGGTTACTTGGAGACAAGAATCTCATGTATTTTTCTGTGTGGGCTGCTTCCATCCTCACATCTCATTCATCCTCTTGAGTAGAAAGGAGTACAGGCCTGAGCCTGTACCTGACAGTGGTGGTGGTTCTTACTGAGGTATAGCAGTCAGTGAAACAGTGTATGTTATGATTGGGGGAGCTAAGCAGAGCTAAATAAAACAGATATATAACTGTTGTTGGTGAAGTTACATAAATAAAAAGGATATAGTATGGTGGCATATGGGACAATAAAGTTAATATATAAGATTGCTTTTATACATGGAATATTTTCCTAAGTGTTTTAGAATTAAAATGCTATGGGCTGGGAAGGTGGCTCAGTGGTAGAGCACTTGCCTTGCATGCATGAGGCCCTGGGTTCGATTCCTCAGCACCACCTAAGCAAAAAGAAAAAAAAAGGCCGGAAGTGGCGCTGTGGCTCAGGTGGTAGAGTGCTAGCCTTGAGCTGAAGAGGTGAGGGACAGCACCCAGGCCCAGAGTTCAGGCCCCACGACCGGACCCCCAAAAATGTTATTTATATTTATGAAATAATTGTGATATCACTTGTCAATTTAGATTATTAATTGACATTTTGTAGCCAGGCTTCAAAATAGGCTCCACTTTTGCCACAGCATAGGAATATTTGCATGAATGTGTAGGAATAGTACAGGGTTAGTCTGTGGAAGAACCAACTACAGAAGAAATGATTGTCACCAAATCCAGGATTATAGTTGGTCCTCTATGTGTGTGTTTAAGAGCAGTGCATTCAACAAACTGCTGATCAGAAATGTTGTTAGGTCCATGATGGTTCTATTATACTGAACGTGTATATAATTCTTGTTCCTGTTCCCCAAACAGTACAGTGTAACAACTCCTTACAGAGCAGTAACATTGTATTAGTGCTATAAGTATCTTACAGATGATTTAACGTTCAAATTCCACTTGAACTTCAACTTCAGTAAGGCTGTAATTGTCCCAAGGGAACTGTCTCCTTCATTCCTTTTCCTTTACCCCAATCCACATCACAAATAATACATTTAATAGAAGGTGCTAGGTTATCAACTGCTAAAGATGTCATAAATGTATATTTTCTGGAGAGCCTGAGCAGGAGAAAAGATTATTTTATATCCATTGTTCTAGGATATTTATTTATTCCACCTCCTTCCTTTTTGCTTTATTTTAAAAAGCCTTAATTTTTTCTTATTGATTCACACATAATAATAGTACAGATTTGTAGGATACAGTGTGAAACTTCAACACACGCATACAACGTACAATAGAGAAGCCAGAAAAACCAGCATTACCATCTTCTGCTTATTTCTTTGTGTTAGGAGTCAACATACCCCTCTTTTGTAGTTGTTCATCAAATGTATAACAAGATTTTATAAACTATAGTCAACCAACTGTGCAATAGAGTTGTTTTATTCTATGTTTTGGTATCTGTTATCCAATTTTCCTCTATCCTCCCTTCCTAGGTTTTCATATTTTTTTTTTTTTACTCTATTATCTTCTACTTTGAGATCAACAGTTTAGATCCCACGTATGATGGAGAACACATGGTATTTATCTTTCTAATACCACCTGCAGTCACTCTTAGAATTAATAGGGGTTGGAAACGTTTTATGGCCACCTTAGCTAAAATTTAAAAAAATCTCACCAATTTATCATTGTTTCCTTCATTTCTTAATTGTAGGGTGGTAAGTACTTATAACGGTGAACGACAGCTTTCCCAGAGTGAATCATAGAACAAGTAAACTTGACAACATCCCATTTATGCAGTGCTATTTTACTTTCTGGTACCCATGTGGAGAGAGTAAAGGCTCCCTCTCCCCACAGAGCTCCTAAGCAAATGTTATCTCCAGAATGCTAGGTGGCCCTGGGTGCCACCTTCATGTCTGGAACAGTCAGAATCATTAGTGGTTCCTTTGCTTCTTTAAGTGCCCAGAGAGCTACAGTGAGAAGAATTCTTTCCTTGCAGCTAACATGGCTAGAAGAAGGGCTCTCTTGAGCAGAAGCAAGGCCATTGCATTCATCAGCTTCTACTGCAAGTTCTGAGGAGCAGGCCCAGCCCTTGGAAACTACCCAGTCACCTCATCTGTGGATGTGTTTCCTGAGACATCTGCACAGGGATGAGCTGGAGATGCAGACCTGGACCTTTCTTTAAATCAGGGTGCCTTTTATTTACCCTAATGTTTACAAACAAGACCACACTAAAGCTACCAGCACAACTATGTTTATTGCAGCATTATTTACCATAGCTAAGAGATGGAACCAACCCAGATGCCCCTCAGTAGATGAATGGATCAAGAAAATGTGGTATATATACACAATGGAAGTCTATGCCTCCATCAGAAAGAATGACATTGCCCCATTTGTTAGGAAATGGAAAAACTTGGAAAAAATTATATTAAGTGAAGTAAGCCAGGCCCAAAGAAACGTAGGTCCCATGGTTTCCCTTATTTGTAATATCTAGTATATGTATGAGTCAAGCGGAAAAGGTCAGATAATGTGATGTCAGGAAAATGAACCCTTAGATGTGTATTTTAATGTTTTTTTTCTTTCATGCATGTGTTTCTAACACATTTATAAGATTATCTCTTTGTTGCTTTGTATGTCCCTCCTCCACAGTATAACCCCTGCTTTCACTATATTTGATGTGGAGGAGATGGGGAAAAACCAGTTGTTTAAGGATACAGGTGGACCTGTTGCAACAATGAGAAGTACAAGTTGTCATGTCCAAAACGAGCTTTACAACGTTGGTATGGGGGGGGGGGGGAGGAGAAGGATTGGGATTGGGGGGGAGGGGGGAGGCTGGGAAGGGATGTGAAGGATAAACAAAGGAGGAGGCTGCAATGCTTGGTAAGAAATGTACGCATTATCCTGCCCATGTAACTGTAACTCCTCTGTACAGTATGTTCACAAATAAAATTAAATTAAATTTAAAAAAAAATAAATCAGGATGCCTTTGATTTCAGTGATGTCAGCTGAGAACAATCCTTCTACTCTTTGTCTTGTGGCATGGACAGCTAGGAGCAGCTGCTGGAGAGGCATCAAAGAGAGGGAAGCTGGATTTGAGCTGGACTTACAGCAGGACCAAAGTGGATGTCAGCTCTGACTTCAGTGCTCATTGCTTGTTTACCTTGGCCAAAGTGGTGCCTATTCCTGAGCTTTAGTTTCTTTCTGTTATAATCAGGCTAACTTCCAAGTGTCCTTTTGGAGACTGATTCAGGCAAGTGTGACACATTATGCACAGGGATGGGCACAGATAAAGCACACTAGCTATAGCTTTCTTTGTTGTGGATTTTGGAATTGCTACTGCGATTTGAACTCAGAACCTTGTGCTTGAGCCATGCTCCTAGCCCTTTTTTGATTTAATTATTTTTTGAGGTAGGGTCTTGCGTTTATGCTCCAGTTACACCGGACTATGAACTTCCTATTTACACTTCCTATGTAGCTTCAATGACAGATATGAGCCACCACCCCTGAGGTGATTCTGTGCTGCAAACTTGGATGAAGAAGGCCTTGAAGAGCCTTTACCACACTGGTGCCCTGCTTCCTGCATCATTCTCTGCTCTGATCTCTCTGAGGTTACTACCTTGTGCTACCTGGGATGTCTTCCACGGTCTCTTTAATTATCTACATCTTATCCATCTTTTAGTTACCCCTCCTCCCAATCCTTATTGATTTTTCAATCTCTCTCCCTATCTCTTCATCTCTAGATTTGTGTGTTATCTAGATAAACCCCCCTTAAGCTAGAATTTAATAATTATAGTATTTGAATCTGTGTGTCATTCCTCCCCTCTGCCAGAGTGTCTTTGAGAGTGAGGATTATGCCTAGGAAAGGAACAGGGCTTAGGTGATGTGAAAGAGAATGGTGGATGGGCTAACTTTAGAAAAAGGCGCTCTGGGGAAAGGAGCTGAGGAGTGAAGAGTACTGAAGGACATTATGTATTTATGAACATAACATAATGCTGTTTGAAAATGGGGAAAGAAGAGAGGAGAAGAATGGGAAGGAGTGGAAGGAGAAATTAGTTCAAAGTGCACTGTATATGTGTATGGATAATCTGAATGAAGCTCCTAATATTACAATATGTTAACTCAAAAATGAAACTTTTTGAGAGGAAGCCAGGTGCCAGTGGCTCATCTCTTTAATCTTAGCTACTCAAGAAGCTGAGATCTAGATTGCAGACCAAAGTCAACCTGGGCAGGAAAGCCTGTGAATCTTTTATCTCCAAGCAGTCACCAAAAATACAAAATAAAAATAAAATTTGGAAGTGGAACTGTGGTTCAAGTGGTAGAGTGTTATTCTTGAGAGAAAAAGCTAAAGGATGGTACCCAGCCCTGGAGTTCAAGCCCAGTACCAGCACACAAAAATAAAATTATAAAGGGGTTATGAATGTAAAGTAAATGCTTTCATTGTTTATTACTATCTAATTTCATATTAGGGTCGTGTGGGATAGACTATCAGTGACTTTCTTAACACACCCTGGTGGTTAAGTATTGAATTCCTAAAATTGAAACACACATTGGATAACATTGATCCTTTCTTTATCTCATCAATAATTGGCTGCGAACCAATGGCTAAAGCAATCTGGCTCAGAAAACTTGTAATAGTTGTACACAATGACAAGTGAAAAAGACTTCTTTATAATGGCCCTTTAGTGCATGCAATTCAAAGGTAGACATCATTGTTTCTCAGTTCTGCTTCAGGAAATCGAGGAAGTGTGTCACGGGACATGACAGTAGAGATTTCAGGCAACTGAAATGAACTTGCTTGGGCCAAGGACACACAACTGGGAATATCCCACATATTGCACCAAAGCGGCTACTTTCTGGAGTTCGATAAGGCAGAGAGTTTGGAAGCCTAATAATATTAACAAAATATTTTTTTAAATTTAATTTTATTGTCAAGGACGTACAGAGGGTTTCCAGTTTGAGTGATAAGATGAGAGAGCAAAGATCAGGAAAATATTTCAAGTTCTATTGTGATGACACCCTTGGATCTAGAGGATCTAAAGGAAAATGATTTCAGATACCAGTTACCCATTTTGGTTGATTTCTTCATAATGTGTCCAGAGGACAGAAAGGGTGAGGGCCAGCAGAGTCCCAGTGTGATCAGACCAACTTTTGAAGTTCAACTAGTAAATTCAGTGTTTCCTAATCTGTCAAAAGCTCTTTAGAGAGTAAATACATCTCTTCTTTTGTTGTTTAGATATGATTTCCCCAGCATTTATAGTGTTGGGCACTTAATAAATGGTGGCGAGGAGAATGAAACTATGCCTGGTGATTTTAGTTCCTAATATAAATGGTAAAGAATGTGTATTTTAGTTCTGAATTATACATGTTGTAAGTAGTAAAGAATTGTATTTTGTTTTCTTTTATTTTTTTTCTTTTTTGAGACAAGGTGTTGCTATGTAGCCCAGGCTGACCTTGAACTTGTGGTCCTCATGCCTCAGCTTCCCCCAGTGCTCACTGGTATTACAGTCATGAACCACTTTAGTTGGCTTTTTAAAGCATTTTGGAGTTTTGCCCACTCTTTGTCATTCTTAGCCTTTTTCTACAAATGTAAGAAAAATAACCATTTATGGAAAGTTAAGTACTAAACTTGTGTATCTTATGGACCATATTTTCTTTAACAAATACAGATGCACTCTTGAGGTTTTCTTTTCTTCTTTATTGAAAGGTAAAATAATCTGACATTTTTGGATGACTTTTGATTTCATTGATTGTTCTGGTTTATTTACTAAGTATCAATGGTCAGTGGTTGAAGGTAATATCAATTTCTCTTAGTTACAAAATAGACTATGGGCACTCCTACTTATTCAGAAACAATTCCTAGAATAGAGTTCTTTTTTGGTCAGTTATTGGTTAATTTCAAACAACCCAAATTAATATGTATGGTTTGAACAGAAAGGAATTTATTTTATCATTGGATGCTTACAAATGCAAGAAGGCTGGAAGATCTAAGCTAAACTTACAAGGAAACAACTGGACCCAGAATCCCAACTGTGCCAGGACTCACAAACACCTTGTGCTGTCATAGATCGTCGTTAAATCAGGAGGAAAACTTGAGACCCTCTCTGCATTAAGATCTACACAGACAGACACCTTGCTACTTTCTCTGAACAAATTCCTCCTGGAGAATAAGAGGCTTTGGCAAAGGAAAACCCTACGTCGTATCTACGTGTCTTCACACATATTGACAGAGGTCTGGGTATAGCTGATCTCCTATGTGGTGTCTGGCTGGACCATTTGAGTTATGAGGCTAGACATATCAGCTTCGGAGAGGCAGTTCATACACCATCACCATGTGCAGTATCATTGGTACTTATTTTTTGAACCCGTGCCTAAGCATTTAGGAGAGTGGAGAGAAGAGGCTGGCAGATCTCTGTGCATGCACCTCTTAGTCCCCTGGTTACTTTGGAATTGGCTCCACAAGAAGACCTTTTAGTAGCAATTTATTTCCCACCCTCCCAATCTGTTCTCATGTCCCCATCCATATGCATCCATGTATTTCCCAAGCTACGGTTGTCACCAATCCTTTACTTCTTTTTTTTTGTCTAAACTTTTGATCATAAGGCGAATCATTAACCATCTCCCATGAATAAGTCTGAATGGATACATCTGGTTATCTTTCTTCCTAGACCAAGCAAAAGTAAAAACCCTCGGGCAGAGGTGCTGCTTGAAATAGTTCTAGGTATCAGAATTTCTGTTCTTTCACTCTTTACAGAACACTGTTGTGATGTTGAAAAGCTGATTTATGACTTTTTTTTAAACCAGCATTATCATCCAGAACAATCTGTAACATAGATTCTTTTTAAAAAAGAATCTGTGTTAGTCAACTGTCCATAAAGAACTCCCCATGAGGCTAAAGCCTGACATGCTTGAGTTGAGGGCACATCTGATTTTATGGCTCAGATAACAACCACTTCTGGATGGTCAACTCGGGACACCTGGTTACTTGCTGTACTATAGTCAGGCATTCAGTCTGTCACAATGCATAAGTAAACCAAGCACTGCTTTCTCAAGGGAGAATAATTAAGTTCTTGCAAATGTAACTTTGCCTCCAAGTGCTCAGAGCACTGCTGTTTTCCTGTCAGAATTCGCCATGGGCTTTCTTCAGTATCCCATCCTACCTTAGACACTTTGAGCTCAGTAAGATCTTCTGTAGCTCAAGTCATTTCTAGGTCCTGGACCATCTGAAGAACTGGCTCTTTTTTTTCAGTTTCTGGGTGAGGCCTCCCTAAACAAGGTGGGACCCTTATGTATACTACTTGGTAAATGGATAGAAGCTTCACAGATAAATAGTGTACCTTGCTACTTGGTAAATGGATAGAAGTTTCATAGATAAATAATGTACCTTTTTTTTAATCCTTGATAAAAGGCTAAAACACCATTGTTTAGGTGTAGTAGGTTCATGGTGGAGAATATTTTCTTAGACTTTGGAGACTATCTCTTGATATGACCTGGACACTGAAAGTGCCAAACATTCTAGGTGTGTGTGAGTGTGAGTGTGTGTGTGTGTGTGTGTGTGTGTGTGTGTGTGTGTGTGTATGGGGTGGGGAGGTTAGGACTTTGAATGTTTTATCTCGTTCATTCTTGCATCCTGGTGCTTCAAAACATTGAGGGTATTATGCAATGGTGAGGTGATCAGTTGCCTGTGGAATAAATTATGAAGGAGTCAGAGAACTGACATAACCCTGAGATCAGATGGTGATGATGTACTTCTAAGGGCAAGCAAATTACTTCTAGTGAATTATGGTTATTGGGAGAGAAAAAAATGTCAGATTGATAGATGTCTACCAGGTACCAGGATCTGTTGATTTGCTTCAATAATGAGATTACTTTAGGAACAGCAGGGGCATTTGATATCAACATCTGATTAACTTTATGATAATCCAACATCATTTTTCAAGGCTCATCTTTCTTTTGCATAGATGAAATGAGTGAGTTCAATGAGAATGCAATATGAATCAACCCTCTTGTATCTTTATGATACAAAGTCCCTTGTGAAACCCCATCCTGATGGTGGACTTTAGTTCATGATTCCATTTTGATTCATGGGAATGCTTTTTCATTTGTTCTCTTTTTAAAATAAAGTGTGGGAGGGAGTTCAGTTCAAATGGCCACCACCTGACTCATCTTCACCCTGAAGCTCAGTTTCCAAGAATGTCTATTCCAGCTAGACATAGGAATGGTGGTACTATCAGAGGATAGGTATAAAGATCTAATTGACACTTCACCTTCATAAGTAGTCTTCGCCTGATTGGTGAAGCACAATGGGATAAACATCTTCTAGAACTAATGCTATCTCAGAGTCAGTATTTAATAACCATTGAATGATGTGCTATTTTTCCTTTCCTTATTATACAGATAAATCTGCCAACAATCATAGCCTCTTTGAAAGCGTTCAAGTGGAGTTTGTACAGCAGATGTTTGTGAGTTACTGCAGGACCCTTCCTCACATGTATCTAGACTCTTGAGCTGGGAACTTATTCAGGTTGGGAAATAGAAGCAACAGACATGACCCACTATCTTGCAGCTCTAGTTAGATGTCTGTTAACTAAATTGGGAGGGTTTCCTGCAGCTTGGTGGTGATACACTGTTTAAGTAGACTCTTAATGGGCTGCCAATCCAGTTCAGCCCACAAGGTACCATTCTGCATTGACACCTACCAAAAAGTTTTTCCTGACATACCAGTTTGTCTGCTATCTGTAACTGTGCCTTCTTTACATAGTTGGTTAAGGGTTAACACATGGCTTCTATGATTTGAGATCTCATGAAGCCCTGTAACATCAGTACTCTATCTTATGGTGTCCTCCCTCGCCTTTCTTTCTGGCATAGAGTGAATAGTGACTCCACTAAATGTGTTTGTTTTCCCCTTAAGGCTCTAGGAAAGTCTATCAGCTACACATGTCTGAACACCTTGGTATGTGTGATCTCTGCTGAGCCTTCACAGGGAATCCAGTGAAAGGGTAGCTGAGTAAGTCTTGCGACAAATTCACCCCATTTCCCATATTTCGCTAATGAAATTAGTTATTTTTAGAAAATGATCAGGGGCTGCTATTGAATCATCTAGCCAGGTGCTTGAAAATAACACAATGAATCTTGGCACATACATTTTGTTTGTTTCTGTTGCTTGTTTGTTTTTTTCTGTATTGGAGATGGAACCGAAGTCCTGATACTTGTGAATAGAGTACTCTACTGGTTGAACAATACCCTAGTGCTTTTGCTTTTAGTTTGCTTTTATTTCTTTTTAAAATTGTTATTGTAAATGTGATGCACAGAGGGGTTATAGTTACATATGTCAGGTAAAGAGTACATTTCTTGGGCTGGGAAGATGGCTCAGTGGTAGAGCGCTTGCCTGGCATGCATGAGGCCCTGGGTTCGATTCCTCAGCACCACCTAAGCAAAAAGAAAAAAACCGGAAGTGGCGCTGTGGCTCAAGTGGTAGAGCACTAGTAATGTATGACTACAGTAGGAACATAAGGGGAACTACAATGACTTTGCAAAGTAATAGTCTAGGAAGGGTTAGCACAGGGTCTTCAGTCAAGGCAGGAAAGACTCCATTCCACAATGGAGGAGGCTGACATTTCTTGGACAGGATGACTCATCTGGCTTTTGGGATGGAGACCACTTGGAGTTATTTAAATGCTTGTACTGCTTCATATTCCATATTGCCTACAAATGAGAGCCCTCCATTTGCAGTTGATTCTGAAATATTTATATGAGACATTATGAAACTATCAAGTACTATAAGGTAAACATCTTTCAGGCCCAGGTCCTGCTCCAACTTGGGGTTATTCTAGACCTAGTCATACAAAAGATTTCTTTTAGGAAACCAACAAGCCTGTCTGGCTTCTCAGTCTTTCAACTCTTCAGAATAATCTGAGGTCTAGAGTCTATCACCCTATTGTCCTTCCATTCCAATTTTTTTTATTATGATAATTCATGTAAGCAGCCATTCAGTTGGCCAGAGCTTTGTCTTCAATAGTTCCTAGATGTCCACAGATGAGAATTTATGTGATTATTTTTGCCAATATGTTCTGTAAACTACAGTGTTCCATCCCTTTGTGTGAGCAGGATCCAACCCTAGACTCCTACTTTCTTGATTTTTTAAAATTATATTTTATTTTGTTGTGAAGATGCTGTACAGAGGAGATAGAGGAACATAAGTAAAGTAATGAGTACATTTCTTGTCAAACATTATTAACCACTCCTTTGTTTTTTTTTCTCCCACTAGTCCCCTCCCCCACAAGTTGGAAAGTCCATTTCCAACATAGAGTCTTGTGAGTATCATTATTGCATTGGTCACCCACCTTGTTTCACCATTGTGTTATTCCCATTCCCTTCTCCAAATCAGATAAACATATATTCAAGACATACTTGATTGGGACTAGTTACTTGAAAGATTAGCGTTGAATTGCAGACAAAAGTTGCTGTTTGGGTAGATTAACCATTAAGTGTCTTCATCATAATGGTGAGGAATAAAGGATCTCACTCAGCTCTCGGGAATAATTGAGAGGGCTAGGATCACCATTTCTCCACCATGTTGAGAAAGCCCCTACTACCACTGTGAAACACTTCAGCAGTGAGATGTGTAGCACATAGCCCATATCTTTCCCTTTATGTGATTAGTATTTGGTTGGTACATCCTAAGTCACATGTAAATCGTATCTCAAACAAGCCTACTCTTCAGTCTCCACATTACATAGTAGAAGGAAGTTGATATAGTCTGGGAATGACACACTGTCACCAGGAGCATGGACATGCAGGTCTCCTCAGCTTTTACCATGATATGTCTTAGCATCACCTTAATCTTGAGCAGTTCAGTAAATAAAGCTGTTTCTTGTTATTTTATCTTGCATTGCTTAGTTGAACATTTTATTCATTTTATTCATTTTATTTTATTAGTTTTTGTTCTGGGTTTTAAAAATGCTCTGTTCATTTCTCCTACTTTAATTTTATTGCTTTACTTATTTTTTTTTTTGCCTTATTGATTTGTAAACATTTATCTTTTTGAAAGCTGTTCATGTGGAGTTTAAATTTTTTGTGTTCTCAAGCATTTTACCTTTTTTTCTGTTACACCTACAAAGCATTTTGTAATCTAATTTTACATGTTCTGTTTTACTTCATGATTATATAAATATTCAACAATATTTTGGTATCATTTTGGGTTTATTTTTATATTAAATCTTTAATCTGTCTTTACTGTGCTTTGAAATATAATATGGATTAGAAGTACAAGTTTCTGTCTTCCAAATGGAGATCCAGTCAATACTCTGGTCCAGGCTTACCTTCTACTTTGAAGCTTGACTTCTGCACATGGTTTCAAGTTTCCTGACAGTTGGTGACAAGTCTACCATTCACTGCTATAGCTCAACTTAGCACGTGGCACTAGTCCATACTTGATAATGTTCATTGCATGAATCAATAAATACACTTTCTTCAAAAGCATGTGGTTGCCTCTGACTTCACACTCTTACAGGCTTCTGATTACATGAATTCTCTGAATTCTCCAGAATATATCTTCCTCTGTGACAATTCACAGGCTATTGTTTCTGTCATGTTTTTCTACCTTTTTGGCAATTGGAAAGTTATTACAAACCTTCTTCAAGAAAGAGAGTTGGCTTCTCCTAGTCTGTCCCTTGGTAAATTTGCATTTGTTCTTAACATTGCTCATGCTAGGTTGAACTTCCTATATGTGTGTAGATGTCAAAGCCTTCTGATGCAGAAGTAGAAGACTAGAGAGCCAGACTTGCTTGGTTTGGTTCTAGGGCATAAACACATCTTCAAAAATGACATTCCCATGGGACTACACAAATATTGTATTTCATTCTTAAAAATATTCCTTTCAATCACTACAGTTTAATCTTTCAGTGCACTGGTTTATCATGATGGAAATTTCTCATTGCTCCAGATTGGAGCAGAGCTAGCACTGAGCATATGTATTATTCCTGTTTTTATGTCTTCATTCATCAATGTCTAATCAAGCACCTTTAGTTAGGCATGCTTTTACTTGTTGACAATCTAATGGGAAAAAAGGCCAAATCTCTTCTTTCAAAGAGTGTATTATACAATATGGTCAGGAGACAGTTTAGCAAAGAATTCTGAAGTAGTAACATACGCCAAAGTGGTTAGTATTAAACTCTTTTAGGTCTGTACCCATTATATGCAGAAAATTAAGTGCAGAGAATGTTGAAGTGCTGACCACATGTGAAGGAAGTGTAGGAGAAACATCTGTGCTCTGGAAAGGTGTATACATGCTTATGACAGGGTGCAAACTGCGGAGCATCCGGATGCTTGCAGACTCTGCATTCTCAATAGGGCAAACCTGGTTTGTCCCATAGCATATTTTAGGAAAACCCACTGATAGAATTTGTCCATGTAGTTTGTAGTGAGAAGGAAACTTTCACTAAAGCTAACCAATGACATAAGCTTCTATTCCTGGATAAGACCTGGGTAAGAGGCTACTGAGGTTATTTTCAGCTAGGACAAAACAAGTAGTTTGGCTTACTCTAAAATGATTAGAGTGTGAAGTCAAGAATCAAAGTTACTATCATCTGGCTATGAATTTGGCATATCAGTGTGTCAATTAAAAAAATAATGTATGTTGGTCTAATTACCAGGGTTTTCTACATGAATTAAGGATATTAAAACAGCATTTAGTTATTTATGTAACTAATATATTAGTGATATATATATATATATGTATATATATATATATAATATGTGATATATCTCTAATCAGGAGATCAAGCAATGTCTAGAACTATTAAGTTAGATAAATGCATACATGGGATTAAGACTAGCCGCTATTAAGTTATCCAGCTAAAATTATATTTTTTCTAGACAATTAGTCATTTGTATCTACATTTCTGTTTTTTAACTTTCTAAAAAGTTTTAAATTTCAATTTAACTAAAAATAATATATATTTTTATTAAATATTTTTTATTGTAAAGATACTGTATAGAGGGGTTAAAGTTACATGAGTAAAGTAATGAGTACATTTTCTGTCAAGCATTGTTACCCCCTCCTTTGTTTTTCCCCTACCCTACCATCCCTTCCAGCCCTACCTCCTCAACTCCTCCCCCCCCCCCCAAATTGTAAAGTTTTTTTTCAACATAGTGTCTTATACATCTCATTGCTACAATGGATCAACCTGTATCCTAAAAATAAATAAATATATATAATATATTTTACATTATACATGTGTATTATACCAGTATATTACACCTGTATGTTATACTTACATATTATACTTGCATTAATACACCTGAATATTAGGCATTTTTAAGAGGACTCATAGAGCTTTGGGTCATGTGTCCTTATATGCTAACCAAAATAAAAAAATCTAAGACAAGTTACATCTATGGAAAATAGATTTTCAAATGTCCAAGTGTTCCAAATAAACCTATAGGCCATGAGTACATTCTATATGGTTTAAAAACTTATTAAAAGAAACTTTTGTTTCCATTTCTTGGAGTTCATTTTGATAAATTTCATTTTATATGGTCTTTTGTACCTAGTTATTGAGCTATTGTGATCCTCTGTCAAGAATAACATAGACATATTCTAATTATTACACATGAGGAAAACCTGTGTTTTTTTGGGTCTGGCTTTGTTCAGTTAGTATCATTTTTTGCCATTTTCTTATGAATGGGGAAATGTCATTCTTTTTGATGGAAGCATAGTATTACATATATATATATATATATTTATATATATATATATATTACATTTTCTTGATCCATTCATCTACTGAGGGGCATCTGGGTTGGTTCCATATCTTAGCTATAGTGAATAATGCTGTGATAAACATAGCTGTTTTGGTAGCTTTAGTATGGTCTTGTATGTGATCATTTAGGTAAATGCCCAGAAGTGGGATTGCTGGGTCATAGGGGAGGAACCTCCATACTGCTTTCCAGAGTCGTTGAACAAGTTCATATTCCCACCAACAGTGTAGTAGCATTCCCTTTTGGCCTCATCTCTGCCAGCATCTTGATAATGGCCATTCTAACTGGGCTGAGGTGGAATGAAGCGAATCAAAATGAACGCCAAGAAATGGAAGCAAAGGGTTTTTTTTTTTTTTAAATAATGTACTGTTTTCACTTCTTTTTTTTCTACTTTCTTTTTTACCTTTGTTTTATACCCTGTTGGCATTGCTTTTTATTTCTGTATCCTTTGTCTTGTACATAAGTTTATCTGATTTGATGAAGGGAAGGGAACCCAGAAACGGCTGGACAGAGGATGAACCAATGTAGCAGTGACACTCACTAGATACTACATTGGAAATGAACTTTACAAGTTGGGGAAGAAGGCACTTGGGGGGGGGGTGGGAAGCAGGATGAAACAAGGGGGGGGTAACACTGTTCAAAAAGAAATGTGTTCACGCCTGTAATCCTAGCTACTCAGGAGGCTGAGATCTGAGGATCACAGTTCAAAGCCAGCCTGGGCAGGAAAAGTCCTTGAGACTCTTATCTCCAGTAAACTACTCAGAACACTGGAAGTGGCGATGTGGCTCAAGTGGTAGAGTGCTTGCCTTGAGCTGGAGAACTGAAGGACAGCACCAGGCCCAGAGTTCAAGACCCATGACCACCAACAACAACAAAAAAAAAAAAAAGAAAGAAAAAAAGAAATGTACTCACTACCATACTTATGTTTCTGTAACCCCTTGTACATCCCTTTTACAATAAACAAATTTTTTGAAGCATAGAAAACTCACTTGCATCTTCACTTCCATTAAAATGAGACCAGTCCTTCTACTGAAATTGAGTCTGACACAATTTAGGTCAGATTCCCTATCAAGAGCACCATGAAATCTGGGACCCTTCTGACTGTCCAATTAAATGACTTCCTCCATTAGTTAAATCAAAATTTGTGGAAGAAAAGCAATTACATACTTTAAGCAGAGATAAAACATCACAAATAATCTATTTCTGTGGCATTACTAGCTACCTGGTCAAGGAAATATCTATCAATGCAAAAATTTATTACAGAACACTAGCTAGCCTTATCAGACATCGATTTTCACAGTGTTCATAGATTGCTGGATTTAAAGAGAAATTCCTAATGATGCTTACCTTTAAGTTTTTTCCTTACATAGAAATAAAGGGCATTGCTCATAAGGCTGCAGTTTAGGCAAACAAATGTCTTTATGGTTGTAAAGATGTAAGACTTCACAAAAATAAGAAGCCAGCAAAATGTTGAGAGTAATTAGACATAAGCTTTTGCATAGCATCTCCTAAAGAGGAAGAATTAATTACAATACTTTTAAACAAATTTATTGTGCTTATTTTTTAAGATGTTTTCTTCACCTGAAAGAAATGGACAACAGGAGCTTTCCCTGTAATCAAAACACAGATCATCTCTCTTTGTGAACCTCATCTAATTTCAATTTCCAAAGTTCATGGCAGATGGCATTTGCATCCACATTAATCTTAGTGATCTTCACATACTTAAAGCTAGTGTTGTTGAAGAAATACTATATCTACCCCTAGCCATTCCTTTCACCTTACCACACATACTGGAGACAGAATGAAGTCCAATCATTTGGCGAGATCAATTAGCCAGACTTTCCTTGAGGGAGGACATCAATAGGCTTCTGTCTTCATTAACAGCCACCACCAAGGTCCAGTGGAACTTCCCTTGAATACTTTTATAAAAAGTGTTGCCTTCACATGGAATATTCATTACTATTTCTAACACCAATTGTAGCCCAAATCTATGCTCTGACTTTAAAGTAAAAAAAAAAAGGAGACAGATTAATAACATTGCCTTTATGCAGATTTGACTTTGAGTTACTAAGATGCAATCTAAAGCAGAAAAACTTCCACCCTGTACCCCAAGTTAATTTCCTTTTAATTCTAGCCAGAACGTGACTTTTCTGTTATAGAGAGGATACCTTAGATGAATGTTTAAGAAAAAGGAAATTAAAAGAGTTAAAGGGATAATTGTACCTATATAAGGAATCTGTGGCCACGCATTTTTGTCTGCTCAGTCTGGGGGTAGCTCAGGCAGAAAACTGGGCAGGGAGGGTTATGGAAGGGTGGTGTCCATCTCTAGCTGTACACTGGGAGGAGGGGTGTTCATAGGCAGGTGGATACTTAGGGAACAGCTCCACTTGGGTTGTTAAGAGCAGTTTCTCTAAAACTGTGAGCCCACTGAGTTGTTTGTACTTCACCATCTTCTCTGTCATGCAGTCTTCTTACTCTTGGTGGCCTGAATTCAAATTTGTTCCCTGGAAAGGCCTAGTCATTGGACATAGACTTAATCTGGAAAGGTAGCTTGCACAAAAGATGGTATTAGACTATGCAAAGGTCTTTTCTTCAACTGGAATCTTGTCTTTGTTACAAAAATTTGTCATGTAAAATTAAGTGCATCTGAACATTGTTGCTAGATGAGAACAATTTGCTTGTGTCCTTGTGTATTTTAGAGAAAATACCAGCAATGTTGAAGCTAGATGGTTTCTGAACGTTGTGTCATAGATATACATGAATTACTGAATGTTACTGAATTAGCATTTTATTTTCAGAAAGGGTAAAGATAGGCAACCTGCCTCATTAAGAGTTGAGATGGAATATTATCTCTGAAGTTAATCAATTACTAAAAATGATGTGTATAATTTCCCCAAGTTTAAAGTCTTAAAGACTTAATTTGACAGACATATTTTTATAATAAAGAACTATACAATAAAGCATGGGTCTAGTCTACATTAATGTCAAAATATGTCACAAAGACAGTTTTGAAAACACCAGGAGCTTTCATTACAAAAAGAAATCAGCCAAAACTTCATATGTAATTCTTTGTGGTTTTCTTAAACATGTATACTCTCAAAATGTGAAAATTTTAGGAGTCACTCTGAGAACAGTACTAAAGAGTGAGTTCATTGTTGCACTATTCACTATATTGAAGGTATGGAAATAGCCTGGATACCCTTCCATGGACAAATGAATCAAGAAAATGTGATATATACATGTAGGTATATAAATATAAATATGTGTATAAATATATAAATTGTACTCATTTTTCAGGGGGAAGAATCTTACATCATTTGCACAAAAATACATGGACCTGGAAAAATTATTCTAAGTGAAGTTAAGTCAGGATTGCAAGTTTTCACTCATATGTGAAAGTTATATCTAAATTATAAATATATGTAAACATATACAGGTTGTATGCATATATAAAACCAAATTAAAACATGGTATATAAGGAGAGGATTTCAGTGGTGTGACTCCTTTTAATAACCTACAATTTAACAAAATGAATACCAGGAAACTAGGACATGTGTTTAATATGGGTCTCCGTGGTGTGTGTGTGTGTGTGTGTGTGTGTGTGTGTGTGTGTGTGTGTGTGTGTGTGTGTGTGTCTGTATGAAGAATGAGGTCAAGAGGAGGTGATCAGATGAAGAAAGAAAGGAAGGGTAGGAGAATATAGTAAAAATATTCAATGTACCCATGTAAAAATGGAAATAATTAGGGGATGGATGGAGTTGGGAGAGACAGGGAAGATTGATGACAGAAGTGACCTTGATCAAGATACATTTTACTCAGAAACTGACACATCAAATTGAAACCCTTTTGGGTAACTACTTAAAGATAATAATAAAAAAAGGAAAAAAAAAAAGAGTGAGAAAAGTGGGATTTTCTATAAAGATCTAATATTACCTAAGAACTTTAGGTCAAATTAGAGCTGTGACTCATACCTCTAATCCTAGCTATTCAGGAGGCTGAGATCTCAAGATATTTGAAGCCAGCCTGGGAAGGAAAGTGTGATACTCTCATCTCCAATTAAGCATCAAAAGGGTAGAAGTGCAACTGTGGCTAGAGCACTCGCCATGAGCACACCCATACACACCAAAAACGCACAGACAATGCCTAGGCCCTGAGTTCAAGCCTCAAGACTGGCACATTAAAAAATTAGGATGCCAAAACAAATCAGAATTCAAACAGCTGGGTGTGTAGCCGAAGGAATATGCCATAGCATAAAGGACACACTGCCTGCCTGGCACATCCGAAGTTGACAGAGAACACATCAGACACGTGCAGCAGTGACCCCAACACCACAATCTTGTCTTCTCACCAAAAGCCACATTAACTGGGAGGGACTCTCATGACCCCCCCCCACGCTCTGCCTTTCTCCCTGCATGCTCTCACAGTGAAAATAACACACGTACCATAAGACAACCTTGAGAGGGCACAAACTGCTGAGAAGCATTACCTTCTGTGTGGCGGAGGATTCATGAGTTTTCACCAGCTGCTTGGATCTGTCCGGACATGTTCCAATGATCATCCCGTTAAGACTGGCAATTAAACAGAGTGTTACAGCTAGGAGACCCCACATTGGATTCCATCCTCCTTTCCTCGGCTGAACTCAATTTTCGTACTGCAAAAAAAGAAAGAACAAGAAAAGAGAAAAGCATATGTATGTATAGCTGCATACGTGGGCACCTGTATGTGTATAATCCTGGCATATCAAAGCAAAATCAACAACCCTGTAATAAAATATAGATCCCCTACCATGGAAGAAAATGAATTTTACAAAAATACAAATTCTCCAGAGTTGTTTCAAAAAAAAACCAGGTATTTGAAAATGCACTGACTGACAATGTCTTACAACTGTCTTGTATATGTTTTCATGGGCCCCAAATTTCCTGGCGAGTTAACCATTGAGTATATAGAGAAATAAAATGTATGGGGCTTTGGAAGACTCAAGAGGAGTAACTTGAAAAAGATGATAAATACACATCTGTAAATATGAATGTCTTGCCAGGTCTATGACACGACACAAAGACGAAATGGAAGAAAAATCTGTAAAATGTTCTCCAAATATTCAAGGTCCTCTAACAAGGAGCACATTGTATATTTATTTATGACAACAATTCTGTGCTTACTGAAATGAAAATGTGTGTGAACAGAGGGGTACCCAGATTGTCAGGGGAGCTGGGAATAGAGCAAGAATGACCAAAGTTGAGCGACTTAATGACTCGTGACATCTTCCCTTAAAAAGAGAGAGAGAGAGCGAGGGAAAAAAACCCTCTAAGCATGGGAAAGGAATACTAAAAATTTCAAACCCTCTAGTCAGATTGTCATCCCGGATTTTACATTATTAGTGAGGACAAGTAAATTTTATGTGATAGTTTGTTGTATTTAAAGACAGTGTAAAACTCTCATTGTAAACAGTTGTTTACAGTGTATGTTTTTTTTTTTCTCTAGCACCGAGCTGTTTTAAAGCTCAATTGTGCATTTTGCAGATAAAATGGGAAAACTAACTGAAGGCTGTATTGTAAGCAGTGGTTGCCGTGGAAACCCCAGTTTCAAGAGCTGGTTCTCCATTACCACTTAATTTAGGCTTCCTAATTGCATTCCACTAAATCGGTAGCGACAATATCTGCGGAGCAAAACTGCATGCCCAGTCTAGCGCAAACCTCTTTGAAAAAGGCTTTTTGAAAGCCAGGAGCTATAAAAACTCAGCATGACGTGGAGCATATGAGAAACCTGTAGTTCAAATGTACTACTGGCTGCTTTCTCATCCTTGGTAACTTCAGTGTGCTCCACACCAATCTATTAGTTCAGTCTCCCTTAAAGATCATAAAGCTCTGTCATGTGGAAACTCATCTGTCCAGCAACACATTGGTGCAAAATAGATTTAATTGTACTCCCAACTCGGTATCATGTCCATCTTATTTTACACACACCAGCAGGTAGCCTGTGCGCAGTCTTACTTCCCTTGAACTGCCCTTGCTCTACAATGTGAGGAGAACAATACTTTCTCAGTTTAAATTATTTGCCACTGTTGGGCTGAGCGGAGAGCTAGACCGCCCATATGTGACCTGAAGAAGAGGCTTGTCAGAACCACTAGACATAAAAGCATTCCAATTATCGACCACACTGCCTTAATAGAGGAGGCAACTAATATGATAGTGTGAGCCACTGTGCCAGTGAGGAGCTCTTCGTCACTGTCAGATTACCACTTGAGTTAAACTCTTGTAAATCAGTCACATTATGCTGCTGGTGGAGGGATAAACACAGACCTATTATGCTTAGGATTCCAGAGGGCTCTCTCTGCCAAAGGAGTTTACACCGGATGCCCCATTCATCTGCATTTTGTCATGTTTATGATTTGGTAATTACTAATGTGGCCAACGTTTGTGGTGGTTGGTAAGATTTAAGTTGTGATGAGATTCCGAAAAGAAAAGCAAGTGCCTTCAGTGGCCAAGGGGGAAGGCCAGCCTGGCCTCCCTGGCAGGAGGGAGGGAGGGGATGGGGGGAGGGGGCCTTGTGGATGAATATCCAGTGGGACAGGAAGCCCCTGACCCTTGATTGACAACACAATCCCATAATTCTCATCTTCTCTCTAAACAACGAATGCTTTCAAGCAAAATGCCTTGCTAGCTTGGGGCACAGGACTTTATGCCAATGCTCAAACAGCTCATCATTTCCTCGCTCGGGTCCCGAGGATTTGGCATCTATATTGGAGGCAAAGAGACTCTTTTGCTCCTGAGAGACAAGTAAACAACTGCAGGGTTTTATCCTCTCCCTGGCGTGGGTACACGTTGCTAAAGCAGCCTAGAAGCGGCTGCCAAGCATTCTGCTATTGTCTTCTATCTCCCAAGGTTTTGAATGCCTTTGCCCTCCCAACTGCGGGTCTTCTGCGGGAATGAATGAGGGGTTTTCCAGTACAAGATTTTATGAATGAGACAGACTGTGTATTACAAGGCAAGAGGCTCCTGTGCATTCCCCAGATGAAGGAGGCTAGTGTGAAGGAAGTTTACCTCCCAGCTCCAGTAGACATCTGGAGGGGATGGGAAATCAACATCAAGGTTGAGATTTTCCCAAAAGACTCTCCATGAAGTACTGGGTCAAAGAAGGGATGATGGCTACAAAGACCAGATGTCCACAAGTCCTGGGTGAGGTGGACTCCAAGGGCCGTGGGGAGGGGCTCCTGCTATTGGGAAATTGCCGTCTAGAAATAAGGGCACTGCCATAGGTGTACAGCGTTAGGATCTCAGGCTTGTTGTCTTTGCATCTGATTCACCACCGCGAGGATCTGCCATTGAGACAGTGTGATCTCAGAAACTAAAGCATGAACAAAACTATGAGATAAAGTTTGTGGAATTTTACTTATTCCAGGTTCTCTGGACCTAATGAAACGATTCCTTTGTGATCTCCTAGAGTTCCCTTAAAAACACATAGGCTTTTGCTTCAGGGTATGAATACACTTCTGCTTGTCATGCACCTGGGGGCTGTGTTTCTTACAATGGATGGAGAAAAGTAAATGAGTGTGTTTTGTCTAATCACCTTCACATGGCTCTCCTTGAGTTGCAAGCCTAAGCCAAGCCCTCTCTGGCTTGCCAAGCACTTAGAAGCAGCTCCCAGAGGAGCTTCAGGGCAAAAGCCAGGCCACTTTGTGGAAGCATCAGGTTCTTGCTAATTTCCTCTCCCACTACTCTCCTGGAATCACTTCTGATTTTTATCTGCATTCTCTCACTTTGCTGCTGCTTATCTCTGGATCCACCTTATGTAACTAATAAAATTAAAGATGAATGCTGTCTTCTCATCCTGAACAATTAATTATAATTCTTCAACTTCTTTGATCTCCTTTCCGTTATTAAAAACTAACACCCCACATCTTTGGACTTAAAATCATACCTTGTTTCAGGACACAGCTCAGGTATCCCATTGTAAGAAAATTGCAGAAGGATCAGAAAATGATTACTGCTGAATTACAAATCACCAAGAGTTGCATAAATAGTTATGAGGGAAAATTGCAGCATAATGCTGCTGATAGAATCAATATCATCCTTGATAGTGATATACCCAGGGGTTCTATGTATTATCTATCCTCCGAAATGTCAATATAATAAAATCTACTGAGGAACTTTTTTTAAATCTAGATCTATTCTCTGATAATTCCCAGATGAATAATAAATCAAATTGGATTCCTGAAAGACCATCTCTAATCGACTTGTTTAAGACACTAGTTAAACTGGTGGTCATGCATTTCCAACTAATGCATGTTAGAGAGGACTTTTCTCTCCTTTACATTTATGCAGTTTCTTAGTATATAACCCAAGATGGCAAAGGAAAACATTGACATTTATGTATCTTGTAGGGACTAAAATGTTTCATACAATTTCTTTTAGAATCCTAGGGTTTAGTAAGGGATCCAGGACATAAAGGTTATCTAAAATAAAATGATTGCTAAATTAAAAAATATGCACAGATCACACTTTCTTTATATTCGGCTCTCATTTGTCATTACCTTTTTTTAAATTTAGCATCATTTAAAGTTATGTGTACATTTGTAAATGTTAGATAGCAAGCTGTATACATTTTTGCAGGAAATTTAAAAGTGCATTTTAAACAGAAGCCCTTGATGACATCAAGCCTTATGGCATGGTCAAGTATCTTTGAAGGCAGAAGGAACTCTCCCAGCTTATTAGACATTGCTAGTAAGTTTTTTCTGTGTGTGTATGTGTGAATATGTGCTAGTACTAAGGATTGAACTTAGCCTTACACTATTCTTCGGCTTTTTTGCTCCAGGTGGCACTCTACCACTTGAACCGCAGTTCTACTTCCAGCTTTTTGCGTACTTTCCCATATAAAGAATGCTAGCACACACACACGTATTATAGTACACATATGTGTATGTATATATTCATACATACACATATGTGTACTATATACGTGTATAGATAAGTACACACATATATGCACACACACATTTTAGAGCTCCACACCATGACCTATATATTGGATCAATATTTAAACTTTTTTTTTTTTTTTTTATTTGAAAGGGGTAGGGGGAAATCTTTTTTTTTTTTTTTTTTTTGTGGTCGTAGGGCCTGAACTCTGGGCCTGGGCGCTGTCCCTCAGCTCTTCAGCTCAAGGCTAACGTTCTACCACTTGAGCCATAGCACCACTTCCGGCTTTTTTCTGCTTATGTGGTGCTGAGGAATTGAACCCAGGGCCTCATGCATGCAAGGCAAGCACTCTACCACTGAGCCACCTTCCCAGCCCGGTGGATCAATATTTAGTATAAAGATATTGTAGAGAAACAAACTTTTTTTTGTCTCTAATCCATTTTATACAGACCATTTTACTACATTATATGTCTTGCAGGAGGTATCTGTCCTGATTTGAATAATAAAACACCCTCCTCTTATATATTTTAGGATGGAGTGATGCTTTCAAAAGTAAGCCTGAGGGACTTGCTTGCCCATCTTAGGTTACAGGCTCTGCATGGTGGAACAGCCAGCACTTCACTTTTTGGGTGGTGAGGTCTATTGTTTTTTGCACAAAACCAGAATATTCATCCTGCTTTAACAGAGCTTTGTTTTTTTTTTCCCCTAGAAATCAAATTTCAGTAAGTTTAGAGTTGCTATGTTAATTCTTGGGAGAGAAAGCTGTATCTTCAAAGAGATCTGTGCAAAATAAAGATGCCGGACCAGCTATCCAAAAATTCTGAAGAATCTAAAGGCAGCTGCCTTGCAGTGACATTACACTAAGCCTGAGCCCTTGAGGCCCACATGATTGCAAGAGCCCCCCAGTCTGCAGCTAGACTGGGTCTGGACTCAGACCTCAACTTTTCCCTTTGCCAGCTGTGTGATCCTAAGCAACTCAATTCATGTTTCCTTCTGATTTCCCATGTAGATTAGTTCCTTGTGCACTCTTTATTTCACACTGGTATGGTGATTTGGATGACTGAAGAGAAAGGGCCTTTTAAAATTTTGAGGCATAATAGATAATCATGTGTTGGAATATCATTATTGTATCTTTTTATTTGTAATTGGCATAAGAAAATTACACATATTTCTGGGTTCGGAGTGATTCAGCCATATAACTACATAATATACAATGATCCTACCTGAGTAATTAGTTTATTTATCACCTTAAATACTTCTTTGTGTTGAGGATGTTCAAAATCCTTTCTACCAGCTATTTTTTTAAATCAATTTAATTTTTATTATAGAGGTGATGTGCAAAGGGATTACAATTACATGACTTAGGTAATGGGTGCATCTCCTTTCTTTTCCCTCACTCTCTCCCAGTCCCTCCCTCCCATTTCTACCCATGAATTGCATAGTTAACTTTCATCTGTGTCCAGTGAGCTCCACTGCTGTACTTTTCACCCTTTTCCCCTTGAGTTCTGTACCATCCCCTCTACCTTCCAAAAGATAGACACTTTAATATACCATTCATAAAAGAAGACAGAATCAGGAAAAAATTAACATTAAAGAAAATCTCTTGTTTCTGTATCTTGGAGTCTGTTTTGATGTATATGTTATGTTATGTAAATATGAAGAGTCACATAGACTTTATGCCTTTCTGTTTCTCTACTAAGAGTATCCTCTTTTGGCCTCACTGTGTGTGGGTATCTAGAATCCTGTATAATTTATCACCTAGTGGCATTTAGATTTAATTTCTGCATATCAGAGAGAAAATGTGCAGTTTGTCTCTCTGAGCTTGGCTTACTTAACATGATTTGTTCTAGTTCCATCCATTTCCTTGAAAATGACATTATTCTATTCTTTTTAATGGCTGTTTAAAATTCCATTGTGTATAGGTTCCACATTTTTTGTATCCACTCACCTATCTGGGATATTTCCATATCTTGGCTATTGCGAATAGTACAGCAATAAACATGAACGTGCAGGTGTCTTTCTCTTATCCTGGCTCTTCTTGTTCAGTGTAGTGGCCCAACAGTGTCTAACAGCTATTTTGAAGTGCACAATTATTGTTACAACTATGGCTACCATACTATTCTACTTTAGAGGTTATTTCTAATGTTTAACTGTATGCCTGTACCTGTTAACCATCTTGTAACTACTTTTTTGGGGGGTGGGGTTATTCTGTCAATCTATTTCTTTTTTTAAATTATTTTTTATTGAAAAAATGATGAGCCAGGGGTTACAGTTGTATAAGTAAGGTAATGAATACATTTGTTTTTAATCATTATTCCTCCATCCCTCATTATTTCCCACTTACTCCTCTCCATTTCCCTACCCCCCCCCCCCCCCAGATTGTAAGGTTCTTATCCCACATAGTGTCAAGTGAGTATCAATGTTGCATTGGTTCATTCCTTGTCCTACTGTTCCTGTGATTCCCTTTCCCTTCCACATATTGGACAATCTTACATATAAAACACATGGTACCAGAAATGAAAAGAAAAGAGAAAATAAACAAAAAAATAAAAAACTACATACAGGACATAGTAATAACCTCTTATTTCCATAAATTGGAATTCATGTTGATATACTTCATTATATATGGTCCTATGAACAAAGCAATTGGGTTATTGAGATCCCCTACTTTTTGAATTGTTGGGCTGTGAATGGTTGGTGCCATGACATGCTGTGTTCACTGTTCTTTCTCTGACTATAGCATTAAGTGACTTGATAAGCCCTCTCAGTGTCACTGGATTTCAGGGTGACATGAATTTATTATCTTGTTTTTACCTAAATCAAACAATTTTCTTCCCATTGTCCTAGGTCTTTGTTCTAACTAGTCACTGGGTCCAAGAGTGGTTAGTCACCAAGACTTTTTGTTGGTGGATTTGAACTCAGGTTTTTGCTATTGCTAGACACATGCCCCCAGAATGCTTTATTCTAATTATATATACATATATAAAAATATAAATATTATATATATATGTATTAAGTCTTCCATTTTTGCTTGGCTGGCCTTGGGCTACAATCATTCTACCTCTGCCTCCTAAGTAGCTGGGATTAAAAGTGTGAACCCATGCCAAGCCCCATTCACCAAGACCTTATGTACTGAATTGATTGCAGCCTGGGTATGTAATATAATCTTCTGAGTTCTTTATTTGAGCCCCAATAGCATGAATATGATGTACTTCTTTTGAGCCCTTATTAAACCAGAAGTACATGGTTCCCTGTCCGACTGAGGTGGGCAAATTCTTGGCAACAACAGCCATGGCTCCTCTGTGGGACATGCAGTTCCAGGGAGGAATAGAGCTAGCTTCCCTCAGGCTGCATTGGGGTATGTGGTTCATTGCTTCTAAGGCAAAGGGACCAAGCTAACCCTTTCTTCCTACAAAGATTCAGGGGGGTTCACAGCCAAGTCTGATGATCAGTTGCCATAGCTTGTTCAGATGAAGTAGCAACTTTATGACAGTTCCACCACAGAGGCTTATGGGTGTGCAAGCTGGGTCCTGAAACAGGAAACTTCTTCCTGTTAGGTGTCATCTCAAACTCATGTATGGAGGGAAAAATGTCCAGTAAAATATTAAAAATATAGACTGTGACAAATTTGAATTATTAGGAGGTATGCCACAAATAATAATAATAAGTTTCTGAAACTGAAGAAGGAAAAATCTATAATCGGATGGCAGAATGAACAAAGGATATGGTGGTTGGTTCATAGAAAAAAAGAAATTGCCCCTTAACACCAGAAAATGTGCTCAAACTTCTTCCTCAGGAATGAAACGCAAAGATCAAATAACTTAGAAAACTGAAAATCAGAATTCTAAACCCCATGTTTGTTGTAGGTAAGGCTGTGGGGAAACATCAGGTATTGTGGGGAAGATAACAATGGTGCAAGCAGTACAGATAGAATTGAAGCCACACCTAAAAGAACTCTATGCAACTATGTTTTGATCTAGAAACTTCACTTCTAGAAATCTCTTCCTGAACTGCCACTAACAAAATAAGCTGCACACACAAATTTAGTCAGTGTAGCATATTTTTACTAGCAAAAGATTGTAAACAATCCAGGTAACTTCATCAATGTGAGAATAAACAGTAGAATATTCATATAAAGAAACCCTGTAAAACACCCTCCCAACAAAAAAAGGGGGGAGTAGATAGCTCTCTGTATGTGAATCTGGAGCCTTCTCCACTGTGTAATGCAGAGTAGAAAGAGAGTTCAGCGCTCTTGTGTAAGAAAGGCTGGCTGTACTTACAATGTCTTGTATTTTGTAAACGGAACAATGGAAAAATACATCGACAAAAAAATATAACTCCCTTTAGGAAAGGACAAAGGGGATAGAAACCTCTCCAAATCATGTCAATGTTTTGTAAAGTCGAAAAGAACACAATTTACATTTCAGAATACCCAGAAATGAATAATCTATCTCAGTTTGGTGACATAAACACACAGGGAAAATTATTTCAATTGGCTTTAGAGGAAATTATTTACTTCTAGAGTGGGAATATTTTGTCAGCACTTATTAGGGCTATGACACAAGGTGAAACTCCATTCAGGCATCTTAATGCTGTTAGTAGTATTAGTAGGATTACTTTATGATTATGAAGAACAAACTCAAGTGAAAAATCAAAGGAGATAAGAAAAATTCTTGGAATATAAATTAAAATATCAGTATTAATTCATGAGCTAAGAAATGATTGCTCTGTCTAGAAACAATGAAGCTGTGACTATTCCCTGTGCCCAGATGGAGGCTTCTAAATACAATTTTTCTATTGAAAACAACAAGTTCTGAGGGGCAAAAGTTACAAATGAGCTAGGCTGTGTAAGTGTGTGAGAAAGGAAAAAAAGTCAGTAATAGGCTTATGTCAGAATTCACTAAACAGCATGAAGGGGTACCATTCATTAAAGGTACAGCAGCTGGGCACCAGTGGATCTCGCCTGTAATCCTAGATACTCAAGAGTCTGAGATCTGAGGATCGCAATTCAAATCCAGCCCAGGCAGGAAAGTCCATGAGACTCTCTTTTTTTTTTAAATAAGTTTTTTTTTTTTATTGTGAAAATACTGTACAGAGGGGTTATAGTTACATGAGCAAGGGAATGAGTACGTTTCTTATCAAGCATTGTTGTCTCCTCCTTTGTTTTTCCCCTACAATCCCTTCCCTCCCACCTCCTCAACCACACTCCCCCCCTCCCTCCTCACCCCTGCCCTGTCTAAATTGTAAAGTTCCTTCTTCAACATAGCCTTTTGTACATCTCATTGTTGCAATGGGTCAACCTGTATCCCTATTTAAATAATTTGTTTTTTCCCTTCTTCTCCCCAAATTATACCAACATCAAATACAGTGAAAACAGGGGTTATACCATGGGGAGGGACATACAAAGCAACAAAAAATCATGTGGTACCTTATAAATATGTAGAAACAACAGCAAGAAAGAAAAAAAACACTTGTGTCCTTATCTTGGGGTTCATTTCACTTAACATCACCTTATCTGAGCTTTTCTGCTTGTCCCAGACATATACTAGTTATTGCAAATAAGGGAAACCATGGGATCTCTGTTTCTTTGGGCCTGGCTTATTTCACTTAATATATTTGTTTCCAAGTCTTTCCATTTCCTAACAAATGGAGCAATGTCATTCTTTCTGATGAGACTCATCTCCAATTAACTACCAGAAAACCAGAAGTGGTGCTGTGGCTCAAGTGATAGAGTGCTAGCCTTGAGCTGATGAGCTCAAGTTCAGCGCATGAGCTCAAGTTCAGCGCCCAGGACTAGAGTTCAAGCATGAGTACTTGAAAAGACTGACCAAAAGAACCAACCAACCAAACAAACAAAAAAGGTGCTGCAACACAAGTATCAGAAAATGGAAAGACCTATTTTCACAGACTGGCAGATTAACATTATGAAAATGGCCATACTACCCAAAGTAATCTATAGGTTCAATGTCATGTTCATCAATGTCCAATGTCATTCTTCACAGAAATCAATCAATAAAATCAATCCTGAAATTTATTTGGAAGAATAAAAGACCCTAAATAGCAAAAATAGTCCTGAACAAAAAGAGGAATGCTGTAGTCATTTTAACACTGGACATCATAGCAGCCAGGTTCCTGTGGCTCATGCCTATAATCCTAGCTACTCAGGAAGCTGAGATCTGAGGATCACAGTTTTATGTCAGCCCGTGCAAAAAAAAGTCTGTGAGACTCTTATCTCCAATAAATTGCCATAAAAGCTGAAAGTGCAACTGTGTCTCAAGTGGTAGAGCACTAGTCTTGAGCAAAATAAGCTCAGAGACAGAGCCCAAGCCCTAAGTTCAAGCCCTGGAACTGGCACAAAAAATAAAAGAACAAATAACCCAATTAATAAACAGGCAAATGAATAAATAGTACATAGAAGAAAAATTCACATGGCTATAGATAAATGAATTAGAAATGTTCAACATCCATAGCCATAAAGGAAATGCAAATCAAAACCACACTGATTCTTAGACTGACAATTGTTAAGAAAACAACAACAAATACTGGTGAGGCCTGAAGTGGGAGGGTGGGAAAGAACACTCATACACTCTTAGTGGTAAACTCTTGCAACCACTATGGAAATCTGTGTGGAAATTCCTGTAAAAACTAAAAATAGACTTGCCATGATGCACTGATATTAGGAATATATATATGTGTATACATATATATGTATATATATATATCAAAAATAGTAGAAATCAATACATTTTATTTGAAGAGATATCAGACAGTCCACAACTCACATTTGTTGTAGCTCCATTTACAATAGCCAAACAGTAGAATCAGCCAAGATGCCCAATAGATACATGGATTAAGAAAATATGGAATATTATTCAATTGAAAAAATGAAATTGTATTTTTCACTGGAAAATGAATGAAAATGGATCTGATCATATTGACTGAGTTAATTCAAACTCAAAATGCCAAGTATTATATGTTTTCGCTCATTTGTGGAATCCAGACCTAAAAGATACACAAATACATTTAACAGTTGTAAGAATAGGATTGTTTGGGAAGTCAAGAGGGAGCAGAAACTAGGGAAAGAAAATGATGGAAGATGAAAAGCATTAAAGTACATTGGGTATATGTATGAAGAGTAAATTATAAACAGAGAGTTGTTGAGGAATATATACTTTAAATAAGGCAAAATGTGTAACAGGAAAGTAAATCAGGATACATTGGAGGGGTCCCAGCAGGAGTGAGGGAGAGCCAACAAAGAAGAGAAATGAGGACAAATGCAGTCAAAATACTTTATAGGAAAGTGTGAACATAGAACAATGAAGTAGTTTTAAGAAAAGGGGCAGAAGAGAGATGGAGGGATAAGTTTGTGTGCATATGTGGAAGTGAAAACCCTCCGTTAAATGTGTATACATGAACAAAAATCTTCTTTGTGAAAGCATTGTGAACTGGATATAGAACAGGTTTGCTGATTGTTGTTAGATGATGATTGAGGGAGACACACTCTGTGGGACTCTGAGCACCAGCCGAGCTGGTGTCTCCTTCAGGAACATCTTTTTATTTGAAGAGCCATCAGACAGTCCACAAAGTTCAATAGATACCTTTTGAGAAACAAGCAAATTGTATTTGTCTCAGTAAAAAAAAAACAATGGAAGCAGTACATATTGATGATAAGATTTAAATTCTAAAGCCCAAATCTGAATTTTAGCAACACTGTCTGTCACCAGCAGTGTAATAGTGTCCCAATATTGAAGGACTTTCTGGACATCATGGTGACAAATTTAACTTCTGATGTTATACAATGCAGATTGAATGAACCTATGTTCTGTGAAAGAACAAAATTACAGATAGGTAAGATATCATTTGAAGTTGCCAAATGGACAAACAGGCTTCAGAGGTGCAAAGCCCACAAAGTCCATTGCTATGGCCTGAGAGCCACTTCTGGCCAGAACTGCCCCCTCTTCCGCTTTAGTGTAGTCTCAAAGAATATCCAGAGCCCTGTGAAAAGTGATTTGAACATTATTCTCTTCTTCCTTCTCCATCTCTGCAGATCTGGACTCTTCATCTCCTTACCAACATAAAAGTCCTCGACAAAATGAATTCAGAAGCAGTTCTGAGAACTCAGTGTGTTCTACCAAGCCAGACATCAAGGAGATTTGTAGAAAAGATCAATTTCTCCCATCTCATTAAATTTGACAGTATAGTTTCCACTTAAAAAGTCTTACTTAGAGCTAGGCATTGATGGCTCATGCCTGTAATCTTAGCTATTGGGCAGCTGACATCTGAGAATCAAGGTTCAAAGTCAAACCATCAAAAAAGCTGGAAGTGTAGCTGTGGCTCAAGAGCACTAGCCTTGAGTAAAAGAGCTCTGGGACAGCACCCAGGCCCCGAGTTCAAGCCCCAGGACTGGCACATGCAACATTATTTATACTAGCATGGAGTTCATTTATTGCTGTCATCTTAAGAAATATCTTTAACATTTATTTTATTTTATTTTTTTTGTCAGTTAGGGGGTCTGAACTCTGGGCCTGGGCGCTGTCCCTCAGCTCTTCAGCTCAAGGCTAGCACTCTATCACTTGAGTCACAGTGCCACTTCCATTTTTTTCTGCTTATGTGCTACTGAAGGATTTGAACCCAGGGCCTCATGCATGCAAGGCAAACGCTCTACCACTGAGTCACCTTCCCAGCTCATATCTTTAAATTTTAAAAGGAAATGGATTAGTTGAAATGCACTATGTAAAAGCATGGATTCAGTCATACTAGATGGAAACAACTGAAGGGAGCAACATCATACATATGCATAAACACTTGTTTACACACATGCACACACTATATGCATGCACACACACACACACACACACATACACACACACACACACACACACACACACACACACACACACCACATTCATTGTTCACCTTTAAAGGCAATAAAGACTCAACCCCCCTTTTTTTGTTTTTTGGTTTTTTTTTTTTTGGTCGGTCATGAGTCTTGAACTCTGGGCCTGGGAGCTGTCCCTCAGCTCTTCAGCTCAAGGCTAGTGCTCTATCACTTGAACCACAGCACCACTTCTGGTTTTCTGGTGGTTAATTGGAGATTAGGAGTCTCATGGAGTTTCCTGCCTGGGCTGGCTTTGAACCGTGATCCTCAGATCTCAGCCTCCTGAGTAGCTAGAATTATAGACGTGAGCCACTGGCACCCGGCTAGACTCCAAAACTTTGCCTAAGCATTAGTAACAAAATTAAAGAATCAAGCATTCACCTGCCTCTGCATGCAACTGTAGTAGCTCTAGTTGATGAAGGAAATCTCTTTACAAAATGTGGTAAATTAACCGAAATACAGGCTCATCATTTTCCCAAATATAAAGATTACTAAGACTCAAGAAAAGCTTGTTATTGGAGAAAACCACAGTTGATGAAGGTCTGGTGGAAACTTTGTGGTGGAGGGAGCAGATTGTCAACATCTCGTCTTGTCCTCTACCATGTGATTGTGATTATGCCTTTAAAGATGCCTCCACCAACACCTGCATCCTCTCTAAGACCTTGCAATGGCTCCAGCAAGTGTTAGAATCTATTTCCAATCATTGTAATCTAAGATGGCTCAGCAACTTGTTTTCATCAAAGGATGAGGTTGATGTGATGTCTTGACGCTGTCCAGGCTGAGCTACAAAAATCTAACTTCTGCTTTTATACTTCCTAAAGAGTCCCTCTTTAAGCTGTGTGCATGTAGCTCATATCTATAATCCTAGCCACTCAGGATGCTGACAAATGAGGATCACAGTTCAAAGCCAGATCAGGAAAGAAAGTCTTATCCTTGATAAACCAATCAAAAGCCAAAAGTAGAGCTATGGCTCAAGTAGTAGAATACCAGCCTTGGGTAAAAAAGCTAAAGTACAGTGCACAGGCATTGAGTTCAAGCCCAGTACCAACATGCACACACACACACACACACACACACACACACACACACACACACACACACACACACACACACACACACACACACACACACACACACACACACCCCTCTCCCTCTTTGAAGCCAGTTGTTAAGGAAGACTCCCCAGAGACCATGGAAATATGAGATGGCCAAGCAAAGCCCTGGGAAGTGGGACCACATAATGAGTTTGAAGGAACAACACATTTAAGAGAGCCTCTGTTGACTTGCCAGTCCAGCTCTCAGCTGACTGTAGTATTGTGAATGATCCTAGCCAATGCTACAAGGCTGAGCAGGAGGGAATGCCCAAGCAATCTCTGTTAAACTGTGAGCCAGGGGACTGAGTGCAAATAAAATGGTTATTGTTTCAAGCCGTTCAGTTTTGGAGTAGCTCGTTATACAACAGCAACAACTTAATTAGAAAGTCATTGTACTGTGACCTATAATGATTTGAAGGGGGCATAGATCATTGAGGTGGAGACCATCAAATTTTTGGTAGAGATTTGTATCCTGGAACAAAAAAACAAAACAAAACAACTGTTGCCATGTGAACTTCACTAAAGGTGGAACTACCTGATTGAACACAGCAGAAAGCATGCAACTTTATTTTTGAAATAATTTTTATTAAAATTATCTTTATTGTAGAGGTTGGTGATGGACAGAATGGTTGCAGTCACAGAAGTCAGGTAATGAGTACATTTCTTTTTGAACAGTGTTACCCTCTTTCCTCATTTTCTCCCAGTTTTCCCCCTCTCAACCTCCCTCCTCTGTAAGTTGTATAATTCATTTTCAACATAGTGTCTAGTGATTCTTATAGAAAAAGAAAGATCTAAAGAGCTTAGAGTTAAACTGAAATCAAATGGGCTCTTTAGAATTAATCTCTCATCCACAGGAACTAGAAAGATTAGAAATGCAAGTTAAATGACATTGTGAAGAAGCACACAGAAAGATCCAGGGAAAAATACCTTTTTTTTTTTTTACAACCACTGCACTCAAAAAGCCTCAAAAAAAAGCCAATCACACACACACACACACACACACACACACACACACACACACACACGAAAATTAAAAAGGACAAGGAGACATTGGGGTTAAAGAGACATAGAGGGCTGAAGGTCAATGGATCACATCTGTAATCCTAGTTACTTAGGAGGCTGAGATATGAGCATCATGGTTCAAAGCCTGCCCAAGCAGAAAAGTCCATCAGACTCTTATCTCCAATTAACCAGCAAAAAACTAGAAGTGGAGATGTGGCTGAAGTGATTGACAGAGGGCTCGTCTTGCACAAGAAAGGTCACGGGCAGCACCCAGATTGAGTTCAAGCTCCAGGAGCAGCACCAAAAAAAAAAAAAAAAATTAAAAAATAAAATAAAAAAGAGGTGTAGGGAGCTGTCAGCCATACTGGGCATGAATCTCGTTTGCAGCCAGAGTCATGCTGGCCATGTGGTAAGACACAAACTGAGACTCTTAGGGGAATCTGAATATGGAAAAAGTGGCACATGACACTACGAAATTATTTTTAATTTTTTAGGGTGTGAGCGTGGTATATTGGTTATGTAAGGATATGTCTATCTTTTAGACATATATGCTAAATACATAGATACGAAATGACATGAGGTTTGGAATTAATTTTAAAATTCTTTTCCAACTAAAAAGAAGGAAAGAAGAAGAAAAGAAAAAAGACTAAATGATGTACAAATCTTCCTGCTAGTTGAGTTGAATGAAAAGATATAAGAAGCTCATGTTGAAAAGTTTTACTTTTAGCAAAGTGCAGTAGGTCATACCTATAATCCTAGCTCCTTTGGAGGCTGAGATTATAGGATTTTAGTTGGAAGCCAGTCTGGTTAAAAAGGATCTATCAGCTTTATCTCAGCTAATAGCTGTGTATGGTCATCATGCCTGTCAACTCAGCAGCATAGGAGATTGCACTGGGAAATAAGCTGTTTGTGATGGTGTGATAGGAGCTTGCACTGGGAAATAAGCTGTTTGTGATGGTATGATCCTGTCACCATAGCTATGGTGGACAGCACAAAGAGGGAATCATATTTGCCTGCTCAGGCAAAATATGAGACCTAATGTCAAAAAGAACCAGAGTCCAAAAGGGCCAAGAATATGGCTTACGTGGTAGAGTACCTGCTAGCAAGCTCAAAGCTTTGAGTTCAAACCTTAGTAGTGACAAAAAGAAAAATCTCTACTTTTATTTACCCTTTTCAATTCTTTTTTTTTTTTTTTAAATTTTATTTTATTTTATTTGAGAACATAGTGTACAGAGGGGTTACAATTACATGGGCAGGATAATGCATACATTTCTTACCAAGCATTGCAGCCTCCTCCTTTGTTTACCCTTCACCTCCCTTCCCAGCCTCCCCCCTCCCTCCCACCCAATCATACCCCCCCACCCCCACCCTCCCACCGACATTGTAAAGCTGGTTTTGACATGACATTTTGTACTTCTCATTGTTGCAACAGGTCCACCTGAATCCTTAAACGACTTGTTTGTCCCCATCTCCTCCACATGTTATACTGACATCAAATATAGTGAAAGCGGGGGTTACACTGTGGGGGAGGGACATACAAAGCAACAAAGAAATAATCTTATAAATGCGTTAGAAATACATGCATGAAAGAAACAAAAACATTAAAATACATATTTGAGGTTTCGTTTTCCTAACATCACATTCTCTGACTTTTTCCGCTTGACTCATACCTATACTAGATATTGCAAATAAGGGAAACCATGGGACCTATGTTTCTTTGGGCCTGGCTTACTTCACTTAATATAATTTTTTCCAAGCCTTTCCATTTCCTAACAAATGGGGCAATGTCATTCTTTCTGATGGAGGCATAGAATTCCATTGTGTATATATACCACATCTTCTTGATCCATTCATCTACTGAGGGGCATCTGGGTTGGTTCCATGTCTTAGCTATGGTAAATAATGCTGCAATAAACATAGTTGTGCTGGTAGCTTTAGTGTGGCCTTGTTTGTGATCATTTGGGTAAATGCCCAAAAGTGGGATTGCTGGGTCCTTGGGGAGCTCTATGTGGAGTCTTTTGAGGAACCTCCATACTGCTTTCCAAAGTGGTTGAACAAGTTTACATTCCCACCAACAATGAAGTAAGGTTCCTTTCTATCCACATCCCCTCCAGCATCTGTTGTTGTTAGAGTTCTTGATAAAATTCCCATCACAAGATTTTAGGAGCTAGGAGCCAGTGGCTCATGCTTATAATCCTAGTGACTCAGGAGGCTGAGATGTGAGATTGCAGTTTGAAGTCAGCTGAGGCAGAAAAGTCCCTAGAAATTCTCTTCTCCAATTAACCACCAGAAAACTGGAAGTGAAGCTGTGGTTCAAAGTGGTAGAGTGTTAGCCTTGAGCAAAAGAGCTCAGGGACAGCACTTAGGCCTGGAGTTCAAGCCTCATAACCACTACCAACAACAATAAAAATAATTTAGAAAATATGAAAACCTATTTAACTTTCATATTCTGGTTTAAATCTTGTCAAAATCTGTTGTAACTTAAAAATATGCCTTCAGGTTATTAACAAAGTAACCTACTGTTTCTTTCAAATATTTGGATAAAACAGATGTTTTGAAAAGAGCTGTCACTAGGTACAGCAGTAGCCTGTAACTTCTCCTATCCTCACCTCTCCACCCAATTCTTGCTTCAATGTTTTTCACCATCAGACACTTAATTATTTAGCAAGTTATTACTACTTGTTGGACATTACTAGGGTCTGAAGAAATAAATGTCATGCAAACATAGTTTAATTCTTGATGACTATCTTTTGCATGCCTTTTCAAAACCTATTTTAAAATGATGCATCAAAACCTAACATTCAAACATCTTGATGAGGAAAACTATCTGGTTTTGATGTATATATATATTGTGGAATGTTTAAATTAGGTTAAACATAGTTACCCCCTTAAGTGTTTTTCATTTCTTTAGGATGAACATTTTCAAAGTCTCTTCTTCTCTCTCTTTGTTTTTTGACATGTACAGTACATTGCTGTTATCTATAGTTATCCTACTGTGCAACAGGACAGCTTCTTATTCCTAACTAATACTAATTTAGTTGCTATTGATTTTTCTGTTCTCCTGCCCACTCTACTTTAGCTCCTGGCAATGAGGGTTCTATTTTTCAACTACTATCAGAATAACTTTGTGGATTCCATGTGTGAGTGATATCATTCAAGACTCATCTTTCTGTGTCTGGCTTATTTCACTTAATGCAGTGATCTCCAACTCCAATCATGATAGAATTTCATCTTTTTATGGCTGAATAGTATTTCATTGTGTATCACATGTAAGTATTTGCTTTTATTCATTTGTCAGTGATGAACATTTAGGTTGTTTCTGCTTCGTGGCTATTGTGAATAGTGCTGCAATGAATCTACCTGCTATTTTTTTTTTTATCAGGTGTGGGGCTTGGACTCTGGGCCTGGGCGCTGTCCCTCAGCTCTTCAGCTCAAGGGTAGCGTTCTACCACTTGAGCTACAGTACCGCTTCTGGTTTTCTGGAGGTTTATTGGAGATAAGAGTCTCACAGACTTTCCTGCCTGGGCTGGCGCTGAAATGTGATCCTCAGGTCTCAGCCTCCTCCACCTGTTTTTAATAACTGTTACCAGGGTACAGTGCGAGAACTGAAGTGGGTTCTGAAGCTCTGGGTTTAGATTCTCTCAGTCATGGACTTTGGTCAAGATGCCATTCTCTGTGTGTCCTACTTTACAAAACAAAAGCAAAGCTAGCAGCTCCTATTGGCATGCATATGTTCAGAGAGACATTATTCATAAAGGCTGAAGGGTGGAAACCACATAATGTCCAATGATGGATAAGTGAATAAACCTTCTGGTCCATGTGCAACATGAATGAGCCTTGGTGTCATCATGCTAGTGAAATAGGCTAGACACAAAAATACATAATTCAGCTCAGCACCAGCGGTTTACCTAGGTAATCCTAACTACTTAGGAGGCTAGATATCTAGAAAGCTGTAATTCCAAGCTAGCTCAGGCAGAAAAGTCTACAAAATTCCATCTGCAAAAAAGCCAGAAAAATTTCAGGCTGGAGGCATGACTCAAGTAACAGAATGCCAGCTGAGCAAGTGTGAGGTCCTGAGGTCAAACCCTAGTACCGGGGGAAGAAATTAATGAGGTAATTCGACGGGGTCCTTTGAGTTATCAAATTCATAGAGAAAGAATGTACAAGATGGTGGGCAGAAGCGGACTGGGTGAGAAATGGAAGGTTGGTATTTAATGCAGCTAGAGTTTCACTTTGGGATGATGGACAGAATTCTGGGTGGGGAAGGTGTACAACAATATGAATGCATTTAATGTTCATGAACAATACATTGACAATTTTAGGTTAAGATTTTAGATTATAACACCATATACAAGAATTCAAGTATGTGGGAAGAAAAATCCCAGAGCAATTCCTGTGTAGGATTGTTACATGACTCATGCAAGAATCATGTAGAGATATGGAGATAACCGTATTGCATGTAACAGAGGCACCAGCAAAGAGAGCTGTGACTGGGAAAGTGTTCATTACTATTGCTTTTCTTCCATTCCAAACGTTCAGATTGGCATTTATTACAAATCAGAATGTTCTGAAAGGGAATGTTTGAGGGGTTCAGGACTCAGACTTATTACAGAAAATAATGAAAATTACAGTTCCTTTCCTAAACAAAATTTTGTTTGTTTTTCTTTGTCTGTCTCTCTATTTCTGTTTATTTCTCCTTTATCCTCTCTCTCTCTTCTCTCCCTTTCTTCCTGTCCGTTCAATTCCTCCACTTCCTATCCCTATCCCCCATTCCCATTCCACATACCTTTTCTTTCCTCCTTAGCAGGAGTCAGGGGGGTCCATGAACTGAGATCAGTAATCTTTGTTTTCATACATTGGTGATATTGATGTACATGTGGCCTTAGAAAAAGCATTAGATTTCAGTGGAGGCTTGTTGGAGACAGGCCAATTCACAAAGGTATGATTTGAAAGATAGATTTTTTTAAATGGGGCAAAATACACATACGATAAAGTTCTCCATTATAACCCATTATAAGGGTACATTCCCATTGTACAACTGTCACCTCCATCGACCTCCAGAAACTTTCAGCTTCCCAGGCTGAAGCTCTTTATTACTTGCACTATAATCTATCATTCCTTTCTTGCCCCAGGCTCTGGAAACCACCCATCTGCTTTCTCTTCCTATGACTTCAACTATCATAGGTATCTTACACATCTTATTTATTTGAGGCTGCTATAACAAAAATGCCATAGCCTGGGGTGGCTTGAACAACAGAAATGCATTTTTTTCACAGTTCTGGAGGCTGGGAAATGAGACCCCAGGGCTCTGGTAAGAACTTGGATTGCAAATGGCTGTCTTCTTTTACATATGGCAGAAAACAGAGAACGAGGAAGAGAAATCTTGGGTCTCTTCTTCTAAGGTTTTAATTCCATCAGAAGGACTCTACCCTAATGATGAAATTACTTCCCAAAGGCTCTGTACCCTCTTACCATCACAAGGGGGTTAGGTTTCAGCATATGAATTTTGGGACACAGCATTATAACATCATGGCCTTCAATCCATAGCATTATACAAGTGGAATTATATCATATGTGGGTAGCCCTTTGTATCCAGCTTATGCTAATGTCTTCAGAGTTTATCCATGATGTAATATGTTTCATGATTCCTAATTCTTTCTAAAAGGCTGAGTAATATTGGATGGTGGAATCTTGATGTGATGGTAGGTCTGAGGAGTATGGACAGAGATGCACAGAGGTTAGAATCTCAGTGGGAAGAGAGCCAAATCACACTGGGATATGTTGATATGTTGTCTATTTTGTGGCTTTCTAAAGCCACCCTGGCTGTATCTGTAGAAAGGAAACTCCACAGGGTTTATGAGCCATGGGAGTGGGAAGAAATCTTAAGGAGCCTTTGATGCTAGAGTGGGTTTTGACACATTTTTGTTGTTGGTGGTGGTCGTGGGGCTTGAACTCTGGGCCTGGGCGCTGTTCCTGCGCTCTTCAGCTCAAGGCGAGTGCTCTACCATTTGAGCCACAGCGCCACTTCCTAGGGTGGGTTTTGAACCACTGTGATGAGTTATTCCAGGACTGTGTTGGTGGTGCTGAGAGTTTCCAATATTGCAGTCACTTCCTACGTCTTGGCTTTTCAAAAGATTCTGATGTTTCCTTGACATTCAATAGGCTTACATATATTCCAAGATGAATTTTGGTCATGAGAAGCAAATATTTATCTGTTTATTAGCCCAATGAAAGGAAAACAAACCTGACCTTCCAGGGCTAAGCCTGTTATCTAGGATGTGTGTGTAAGGAACACAAAACCTTCCAGAAGGGAGTCTGAATCAGTAGGGTACAGGCTTGAATATAAAAAATCCTGCCGGGATTTCCCCATTTCTCCCTTCATTGCTAATATTCAAGAAAAAAAAAAAAACAAAGATGTGTGTGGAACTCAATGAGATTAGACTAAAACCCAAAATAAATAAGGATTTTGATATCATCCTGTCCTGACTCATGTCTTGCATGTTTTAAATTCTCTTGGCCCCATATACACATTACAGCTAATTATGGTTGAAGCTTAGACAGCTTGGGATTGAGTGCCTCATGGATTTCAAGGCATGAAAGCTGAGCTCAATTTCTCTGTGTTGGCAAGGGCACACTCCTATTCGAGGGCCAAAAACACTGGGGAGGTGGTGAGAGTCGTTTACAGCCAAATACAGGGGAGGAGGAAAGAGAAATAGAAATCAATCATCAATCATTGCGTTGTTCAAACCACTTGGGGTTTTGGTTTTCCTGTGTTTTTGTCCATTTATTGTAACAGCTGGCAGAGTGAGCTCAGCTGACTTGATATGCTGTAACCTTCACAGATTTGGTGACAACTCAACTCTTGGAAGCTTCACAAAAGCCAAGAGATGAAAACCATAACTAGAGATTTGAGAATTCTCTGACCTCATGGAGAAGACATAAAAGTTTCTGTTCTTCAATCTTCCATGTGACATGGCTATGATTACTCATCGTGTTCAAAGGCACCACAGCAGAGCCCAGTAAGGAGAGCAGGCAGGGTGTAGGACTTGGCGACACTGAGAGTTTGAGGCCCGGGCTGGTGAACCCACTCACTTAGGGTCTACAGTACGTTTAGGAGCTCCCCCCAAATATTTTCATTTCTCTTACATTCAGAAGAAAAACAATCTGAACATTTGGGTCAGAGAAAATGGTTTTGCATGTCATACTAATACAGTTGTTGTATAATGTTGAAAAAATGATTATAATTATTATCTTTCCCCCTTATTTTTGATGGCACTGAAGATTGAACTCATACTTGCTAGGGAAGTAAGAGACAAAGTCAATAAGAACTGCGAGCCCTTGTGAAGAGGAAGCCATCCTCACTCCCCTCCCATCCCCACCTTCACACTCAGCTCAGTTAACACTCAGATTCTCCAAATAGAAAGTGACTTCTGCATACCTCCCACCTCCAACCTCACCTACCTTGCCTCCCTCTGCATCTCAAGTAGTTTAGGGTCTCCACACTCCCATTACCACAGGAGCATAGCCACACCTCCTACTTTAAAAAAAAATGACTATTTTTTTTTGTACTTGACCTTACATCTTGAGCAAGTTTCTCCCTAATATCTCTACATCTTTTCTGAGTTGAGCCGTGGGAAAATAGAGTCTTTACCAAGCATAGCTACATAAGTTGGAGAGTCTAGTTCAACGTGAGCTCTTAGAAGCTGCCAGAGATAGACATTCATGTCTGTCTCAGGCAGGTCTCCCCATCTGGTGGAAGGAGCCCCTCCAGGGGCTGCCGCCTCTGGGCTGCTGGGTGAGCTCTGGACCTAGATGAGGGTTGGTGAGAGTATCCCATGCAGCTGCTAGCTAAGTGTCCCAGGACTGAGAAGAAGCCACAGAGCATAACACTTACCCACACTCCTCCTCCCACTCTTGCTCTAGGCCTGTGGTCTCCTCTTGCCAATGTGTGATGGAGGGTGATAGAAAGATGGGGAGTAGGAGAGTGAGGGAGGATAGAATGGAGAATAAGGGCCCAGTGAAGTCTTGAGATCAAGGACTGGGGGGTAGAGTTTGGGGAGAAAAGACCAATACCCCAACAGGGAAGATTAGAGAGTAGAATTGTCTGAGGAGGGGGTGTGTGCAGCCCCAGCCCATGATCTGTAGCTTATTGTCTACTTAGACTTCACTTACAAAACAATTAGCAAAACAAACTTAAAAAGCTTTCAAGATGGCAAACACACCTACTCTGGATCTAGGGTCTACTTTCTCTCTGCTGGCATCTCTGTATCCCTCCCCCCACAGATCTCCCCCATCCCCTGTATATTGTACCAAGTCTGCAGCATGTTTGGCTGAGGATCTCTGTTCTAAAGTCCTGGCCTTAGCCCAACACCACCATTTGATGCTTGCTCCCCTCTTTCTCTCCCTGGTGCTCTCAAGTGAGCCAGGCCTGGGGTGGGTTGGGAGTCTGTCCTGGATCAGCTCTTCTCACTGGTGAGTTGTCCCTAGGTGCTTTTATTCATTGTTTGGTCTGAAACCACCTCCAGCCCACAGCTCCTATGCTTGTAGCTGCTGGAGTTTTTATTCATTGCTTGGGTCTGCATTTGACATCCTCATGCTTATAAAGCTATGATTTTTATTCTATTCTGTATATCTGGAACAAAGTCAGACCTTGCATGGTCTTGATAATTTGTAGTTATACCAATCAAGACTATTTTCTGGAAGTTAGGCCTTTTGGTGACCATTATGGTCAAGAGAATGACTCATGATTCTCTTTGTTGCAAACTGCTTCCTGTAAGACAATTGTACTGGTTAAGAATCTAGTTTCTTGTATTTGCCTCACTTAGGACTAGCATGTCCATGAGTGACCCTCAGGATTCCAATTTCTCTGAAGGGACCACAGGATAGGTATCAGTTGGCTGAGGGAGGCCGAGTAGGCAGGAATCAGAAGTTGTATTTGTTCGCTACATTCTAATTTTGTGTATGATTTCATGGGAGGGAGGGATAGAGGAGTGAAGCAAACTTCATTGCTGTGTTGAGGTCACACACCAGTGGCTGTAGAAGTAGGGATTAATGCTCTAATCCCTATTCCAGGTTGCTTATGTGACTAGTCCCTGGATAGCCCCTGTGTTTATGTGACTTTGTAATTCTCAAACCCAGTTTGCATTTTGGAATTCAGCCTCTATCTCTCTGCTCAATCATTCTGATGTTGTAGTGGTTTGGGTTTTAAAGTTTGATAATGGCCTTTGAGCACACAGAGAATGAATTGTAGAGAGTAGATCAGTGCCAGGTCTGCTGAGGCTCCTTCTAAGAGCCTGGCATCTGGAGTCTCCAAACTTTGTTGCTTGCAAGGAGACACTGCAGAGATCTTTTGTTAATAATGGAAACAAGGGGTAAGGTGATTGACTATCCACTGTAGATGGGCAAAGTCTAGTCACTTGCAAAGGGTTACAGTAGTCATTTTCACACTTCCCCCAACCTTTCCAGGGATTCCTTGCTGTTGATTGCCTGGACCATATTTCCAAGATTTTTTTCTTTCTTTCTGAACTTTAGAAATAAGACTGCTCTTGCATTTTCTATATTTATCTATTTCTATTTTGCTTAAAGATGAGGCAGCACAGTTTAGTGGGAGGACTTTGAATTAGATAAGGATCTTGACTCTGAAGCATTTGATTTGCACCTCTTTTCCATCTTCCTTTGTGTCTTTGTAAAAGGAAAATGTAGTCTTCATTGTGTCCTTGTGCTGAGTTAACATATTAAAAACAATATTTGATATTGTCAGGCACCCATGGCACATGCCTGTAATCCTAGATATGATCAAAAGGATAGTTGTTTAGAGATAGTCTGGGCTCTGTTTCTGAAATAACTAGTAAAAATCAGGGCTAGAGTCATGGTTGAAGTGGTATAATGCCATCTGAGCAAGCAAGCCCTGCTAGTGAAAGGCCCCGAGTACAGGCAAAAAAAACTCTGATATGAAATATCAAATATAGTAGGATACCATCATTGGGAGATAGAATAATATAACGACCATCAAAGAATAAATATATTATTGTATCATTCTAAAATACATAAATACATTTGTATAATTTTTATATTTCTACTTTTGTAGTCTTGGAGAATGCTCTCATTAATTGTCAAATGCATTTTGTAAAACAAGTAGTTTTAAAATCACAATGTAAGCACCACTTACTTATGTATTTATTTATGCAATAATTGTTTATGGAAAAAACATCCCATATAAAGGTTTTATATTCATGATATAAAGATAAGAATTAGTTTTCATACTTTGAAAGTTTAAACTCTGGTAACAGCACATAATACTTTTATGTGACCACATGACTTTAAAAAAATTTTATCTTGAACATTTCAAATGTCAGACGCAAATTTTCCTGCAAACTAAAAGACAGTTTCTGATGAATATTCAGACATTTAGTCTTGAATTCACATTATCAACTTGATATCTCTGCTGTGTTCAGAGACACTCACGAGGCAGTTGAAAGGGATAATATTAAAATAGATTAGGTGATTGTATTCGGTGACTATAAAAAGCCATAATCTAAAGGCCTGGAAAGTTTATTTCTATAACTACTAAAATGTAAATGGACATTCAAATGTAGCATTCATATTTTTAGTGAAACATGGCTTTTATCACATATAAACAAACAAGTAATCCAAGATTGTCAAAGAAGTTGTTAGAAGTATAAAATGACTAATTAAAAGAAGAAATCCTGGTCTTATTACCCTGCAATGGTCTGGAGCTGAATTGAATGCTGTTTGATTTAGGAATTATAGCAATTCATATCTTAAGGGTTCTGGAGCCTTCATCAAGCAATGGAAAACGTGGTCCATTAACTCTGGAGATCATACATGGAGATGCTAAACTAAGGAACTCTAACTAGTAGAAAGTCTCAGGGGGGATTCTGTTTCTCTCCCTGCATTTTTCTTTGTATAGTGGTTAGTTTAAGGTAGCCTTTGTTCTCATCAGTATTTCAGTTACATCTCATAAATTCTTTGCAAATTCTCCTATTCTAGAAAATCATCTGTTTAATAGACAGATTTCTTTAGTCTTCACTATAGGATTTGTGAAAAGTAGAGAAGTGATTAGAAATCTACAAAACTAGACAACAGGACTGCATAACAGCCTGACTCCATGTTCGAGAATAATAAATGACAGATTTCATTAAAAACCAAGAGTGAGTCAGGGGAAATGAGAGCTGCTTCTTTGGTTTTGGGTTTATGGTAGGTCTCCCAGTACACACACTCTCTCCCTCTCCCTCCGCCCCTCTCTCTCCTCTCTTCTTTCTTTCTGAGACAGGAGCTCACTATGTAGCCCATGCTGGCCTTGACTTGTATTCCTTTTACCACAGCCTCCTGAATTATAGGTATGTGCCACCATGTCTGGCTAAATGTCCCTTTTAAGGTCTAATTTTGGTTTTATTTCATTTCAGAATATTTTTAGTGAAATATTGCTCTGGTGTAATGGTACTTCTTTTTAAAAATACTTAAAAATTTTTCATTATCTTGAATTATACAAAGGGGTTAAAAATCACCATGCCAATTTTTGAGTACAGTGCATCTTTATCAATGTCCCCCTTTCTATCAATCTCTCTCCATGTCCCCCAAGCCCACTAATCTTCTCAAGTTCCATTTCACATATGTACATATCATATCATGACTGCATTCTCCATTTACCTCCCTCCCTCTTTTTAAGTTCCACCCCCCCCCCCCCCCGACTGTTTCAGCTTCCTGGTATTCACTTTGTTAAGCTGTCAGTTAATTATTCAAAGGAGTTATACCATAAAAATCCAGCTCTGGGCATACCATAATTTACTCAAGTTGATTGTGCATATAGCCATATAGCCATGTATGTGTTTTCATATATGTTTATATTTTAGATTTAACTTTCACATATGAAAGAAATCATGTGCTCTTTGTCTCTCTGAGCTTGACTTACTTGATGCAATATAATTTTTTCCAGACCCATACATTTCTCTGCAAATGTCACAGTATTATTATTCATGATTGATAAATAAAATTCCACTGTATATCTATACCACATTTCCTTGAGCTATCCATCCATTGTAGGGCATCTGTAATGTTTCCATGGCTTGGCTTTCATGAATAGTGCAACAGTGAACATGGGTGTGCAAGTGTCTTTACTATATCCTGACTTGTAATTCTTGGGTACATGCCCAGAAGTGGTATTGCTGGATCATAGGGTAGTTCTATTTTTAGGTTTTTTGTGTAATATCCATTCTACCTTTCAAAATGGTTTCACTAACTTAAATTTCCAACAGTGTTATAGGATTCCTTTATTTCTGCATCCTTTTCCTTTTTTTTTTTCTGGTTGTGGGAGCATTCTGAGTTTAAATGGTCCGTTATAAAGATGTTCAGCAATTCTTTTGATGGACTTGAATAAACACTGGATAAGAGTTTGCCATAAACATTCTACTATATTGGACAAGTTATGATATTAAAATAAAATTTAATATGCATTCACATCCTCAGCACTCACAGCAGCTGTGTGAAGAGGCAATTTCTCTGCCTATTTCTGTTTCCTCTTCCCTCCAAAGGCCACACCCCCAGTGATCTAATTTCCTTCCTCTAAAGTCCACTTCATTGCTCCACCACCCTCTATTAGTTCCATAGCCTGGTGAAGAAGCCTTCAGTTCCAAGCCATTACATATTCTTTCCTTATATTAAATTCTACAAACTTCAGATTGCCACTCGAGTCCAAGGTGGTCTGTTTTCTATGTCTTCCAGTTTCTGTTTTCTATGTCTTCCAGTTTCTATGTCTTCCAGTTTCTTAGGACCATTACCCCTACACCCATTTATTTTTGGTAGAACTGAGGTTTGAATTTAGGGACTTATGCTTGCTAAAAAAGAGTTCTACCACTTGAATCACATTCCCAGCTCTTTTTTGTTTTGCTGCTTTTTAAATTGAATCTTGCTTTCTTGCCAGGCTAGTATGTACTCATCATCCATATTTATGTTTCCCTTATTGCTGGGATGATTAATGCCCAGTTTTTTCATTAGTTGAAATGTCTCGAGTTATTTTTCCCTAGGATAGCTGGAACCATACATAATCCTCTCAATCTTAGCCTCCAGCGTTGGTGTAAATCACTGCACCAGGTCATACGTCTCTCTTGAAAACCTAAAAACTTAGTTCTTGGGCTGGGAAGGTGGCTCAATGGTAGAGCGGTTGCCTTGCATGCCTGAGGCCCTGGGTTCGATTCCTCAGCACCACATAAGCAAAAAGAAAAAAGCCAGAAGTGGTGCTGTGGCTCAAGTGGTAGAGCGCTAGCCTTGAGCTGAAGAGCGGAGGGACAGCGCCTAGGCCCAGAGTTCAGACCCCATGACTGGACCCAAAAAAAAAATTAAAAAAAAAACAAACAAAAAAACTTAGTTCTTGGGTCATTCTATGGTTAGGCCTGGATTGGGGCACTGGAGATTAGAGTCTCAGGAGCTCAGCTTAGGAAGCAGGCAGAGCTTGACCAGAGTCACACTCCACATTTAAGCAAAGACTTATTTCTGTCTTATCATTTAGGGGGGAGAAGTGAGTTGACCATGTAGATAATTAAGATGGAAAATACATGCAATCTGAGAATTCTAAATTCTATTTCTGAGATTTTTTTTTTAATTTTATTTTATTTTATTTGAGAACATACTGTACAGAGGGGTTACAATTACATGGTCAGGATAATGCATACATTTCTTACCAAGCATTGCAGCCTCCTCCTTTGTTTACCCTTCACCTCCCTTCCCAGCCTCCCCCCTCCCCCCCACCCAATCATACCCCCCCTCCCCCCCCTCCGACATTGTAAAGCTGGTTTTGACATGACATTTTGTACTTCTCATTGTTGCAACAGGTCCACCTGAATCCTTAAACGACTTGTTTGTCCCCATCTCCTCCACATGTTATACTGACATCAAATATAGTGAAAGCAGGGGTTACACTGTGGGGGAGGGACATACAAAGCAACCAAGAAATAATCTTATAAATGCGTTAGAAACACATGCATGAAAGAAACAAAAACATTAAAATACATATTTGAGGGTTCGTTTTCCTAACATCACCTTCTCTGACTTTTTCCGCTTGACTCATACCTATACTAGATATTGCAAATAAGGGAAACCATGGGACCTATGTTTCTTTGGGCCTGGCTTACTTCACTTAATATAATTTTTTCCAAGCCTTTCCATTTCCTAACAAATGGGGCAATGTCATTCTTTCTGATGGAGGCATAGAATTCCATTGTGTATATATACCACATTTTCTTGATCCATTCATCTATTGAGGGGCATCTCTGAGATTTTTGACATCATTCTGCATTCGCTTCCCTAGCCTTCAGGCTAGGACTTACTCAAGGCTTGGATTTTAGATTTTGCCTATATTACTGAAGAGCGAACACCGAATACCTAACAGTGGCTACCGATAATGGAGGAGTTGCAGGTTGATATCATGACAAACCCTACAGCAAGCTTGGTTTGTCTCCCTTGAGCTTTTCACTTAAATTTCAGCTCTAATGGGAACTCTTGTTTCCATTTTTCTTTGCTACCTTGGAAAGGGAATAAATAATATTTTACTCTCTCTGATAGATTTAACAGATAATAGGGTTTTATCTTTCTAACACTGCTTATTTTCTCTATATCAGCCATTTTGTAAATATTAAAGTTTCTTAGTAGTAATAATAGTATATAAGTTTGTATTTTTAATAGTCTCTGCCATTCTAAAGGGAGATCCCATCAGCACACGGCATCCTAGATAGAGGGACCTTTCCTCAGGCATGTTTTGAAAGTGATGCACCACACCAATATACAAGATCCAGTGCCCAGTGATTGAATGTTGATCTTCCTTGTGCATCAAGCACATGTTGGGGTACACAAATTGCAAATGGCAAACACTTATCTGATCATTGCATTTGCCTTTCTTTCCCTGCAGTAGTGGGTGTTGAATTTGGGGTCTTTTGCTTGTTAGGCATGTGCTCTACCAGTTGAGATTCCTCCTTCCTCTTGACTTTTATTTGCTCTTTCTGAAAAGTAAAATGCAATCAAACACATGCTTAAACTGCATTTGTGTTGTGAGAACAAAAGCAAGTGGTGGTGAAAACATTATGCCAACAATATCGATTAGAATGATGGGTTTTTTGTTTTCTTTTTTGCCAGGTATGGATGGCTCACTTCTGTAATCCATAGCTGCTCAAGAGGCTAAGATCTGAGGATTATGGTTCAAAGTTGGCCTGGGCAGAAAAGTCCACAAAATTCTTATGTCTAACGACTAAAAACAAACGAACAAACAAAAAAAACTGGAAATGGAGCTGAGGCTCAAATGTTAAGAGTTCTAGCCTTGAGCACAAAAGCTCAGTGACAGTACCCAGTCAAGCCCTAGTTCTCTCTCTCTCTCTCTCTCTCTCTCTCTCTCTCTCTCTCTCTCTCTTTCTCTCTTTCTCTCTCTCATACACACACATTTTTTTTCAAGGTATCTTTTCTTTTGTAACTTTAATAGTTTATGAGCATGTGATACAGTTGAGGTTAATAGTATTTTCAAAGTTGGGGTTAAAGGAAACAGTACTATGGTCACTGTCTGGTTAGTGAATTAAATCCAGAATTGGAATACATAGACACAGAAGTGCATGTAAAGGCCTTTCAGCTTTTGAGAAAGGAAATCCATCATAATGGAAAGTCATACACTTTCCTTAGTTGATATCAAGGATTCTTTCAAGTTTTCTATGTAGAAATTCCATCACTTCAAATTATCCAACTGTTTAATAAAAACAGATTTCTACCTGCACATGATTTAAGCAATCCAAATTAGCTCATGCTAAGATTGGAGATTCTGAGGACATGGATCCCCTGAGTAGGCTGGTTGCAGACTGTCTTAGATTCTAGTTAGGCTGAGGAGAGCGTGTTCCTTCAATAAATTGCTATCTTGTCCATTTTCTGCTGCTGTAATTGAACGCCAGAGACTGGGCACTTCATAAGGGATAGAAGTTGATTTGTCTTTAATTCTGGAGGTTGAGATATCCAGGAGCAGCGTGGCAGCATCTGGGAAGGAGTTTTGAGCTGCATTTCCCATGGCAGAAGACAGAAAGTCAAGAAAGGACAAGACCAAGAGAGAACAGAAAATGGATCAAAGTTGGTTGCATAATTAACCCACTCCTGAGATGATATGAAGGCAGAGCCTTACTGATCAAATCCATCTCTTTTTTTTTTTTTTTTGGGTCCGGTCATGGGGCCTGAACTCTGGGCCTGGGCGCTGTCCCTCAGCTCTTCAGCTCAAGGCTAGCACTCTACCACTTGAGCCATAGCGCCACTTCTGGCTTTTTTCTTTTTGCTTATGTGGTGCTGGGGAATCGAACCCAGGGCCTCAGGCATGCAAGGCAAGCACTCTACCACTGAGCCACCTTCCCAGCCCCCAAATCCATCTCTTGTTAGGCTCTAGATCCCAACACAGTTGTAATAAAAATTAAGGTTCACATCCATGAGTTTTGGGGGGACACAGTCATATCACAGCATTTACCTTCATAAATACGATCTGGAACCTTCCTTTTCCAACATGATGTAACTAATTTCTGGTGAGGTCACATTAAATAAATCTTTGTACTTTGAGTCTTTTTGTACTTTGCCACATCTGATCCACAAGACTGCAGGTATCCCAATATTCTCCTCAGTTCTTCCATGTTTGGAAGACTGATATGTTATTGGCCTTAAACCAAGATCTCTACAACGTATTCAGCCTCAAAACAAGGTGTGTGCAAGGTAACTCTCTGGTCTTTGTTGTAAAAAAAATTTACTTTGTGCTGTAAAGAAAAGCCTCCAAGAAATGTGTTTTATGTTTATTTGTAAGGGGTCTTGCTAGAATTGAATTACTTAGGAATGTGTCTATTGCAATTAAAAAGAGGCATAATGTGTGTATTAACATTTTAAACCTTGGTTACTCTGGGAGCATCAGTTACATGAGTGTAAATAGGCAGTGATGAATCTGTTAAATTATCCCAGAATAAAACTGTAGCTTTCTTGGGAAGCATTAGCGTGGTTTCATAGATTTCCCAATACCAGTTTCAGGACAGTGTAAGTGATCACTGCTAGCAGTCAGTCCCTACATACTCTAAATAGGAGATTTACAAAAAGTTACTCATTGAGTTTTCTCACTTGAAATTTCAGGATATGCATTGAGCACAGGTTACTAAAGGCTTGATAGTAAAAAAGACTTGACTAGGAAATAGTTGCAGGAAGATAATGCCAAGTATTTAGACTTAGCTGCTTAACAGAGCACTGGCTGGGAAAATTGGCTCCTGAGTGCAATGTTACATTGTATTTGCTGAGGTCTGCTTTCAGCAGGCCTGTTGTTAATTGCTTGCGTTGACTCTGGTATTTGACCATGGCATTTATTTCCCACTCTTCCCAGTGCCTTTCCTTCCCAGCTGCCTTTTCTCTTGCCTCCCAAAATCTTTTAAACATTTATCCCATACTGAAATAGATGCAGAGCCTTATGTATGTTAGGTAAGTCTTTGTCCCTGAACAACATTAGGACCAACTACTCATTTTAAATCTGCTTTGCCTATTGCACTGTGGTGGGAAGAAGGCTTGAACACACATATCTTACCCTACTATATTCTGTCATGATCTTGTTCTTTCCAAGACCCTGGCCTGTCTTTTAGAATCTTTGTGCCCAACAGTGAGAAGAGCCTATATGTCAGAAGCAAATTAAAACAAATCTCCTCCTTCAGATTATTAACATGACCAGGCTTTGTCTTTCTCTAACGATACTTTTTTTTTTCCATTTCTTTTCCTGTGGACACCTCATCTTTCCCATTGAACAGCCCATTGCCCAAACGGAAATAAAGAAAACAATCTTCTCATTGGTCCATATTTTCCAATCCATTCAGTAAATATTTGTCACAGATGATTAAATTGTAGATTCTAAGTGCTGTGGACTGGGTGGGAGGATTGGGGGTGAGAAGACAGAGGATCACAGAAAAGAGAATGACAGACGTTGAGAAGGTTAGTTTTAGTTAGAGGAAAGCCATATGTCCAGAAATCACTGTAGGACAGAAGGGAGGTTGGAAGAATAAAGGATGTTGCAGAGCTGGAGACTAGGATCTGAGTCATTCCTGGTGGCAGGAGGGGGTTGGGGAAAAGCTTAGAGAAGAGGTTCTGCATTTCTGATGGTCTTGAAATACAGTTGTATTTCAGTGTCTAGACCTCACAGGCTGAGTGTCAGGGAACACTAGCAAGGGTACAAAGTTGCTGAGGGATGAGGCCCAGGGAGGATGTTATTATAAATGTTGCTCGTGGAATGGGGATTGGGGCACTAATTACATGGGTGCCCCACTGTGCATACAGATACAAATGTACTGCTGAGGATGAAGCAGTAAGACTGCTAAGGAGTGTGTGAGAGTGTGGTGATTGTGGTCTAACCACATAAAGGTTGTGGTCCCAATGAGAGCCATCAAAGGGATTTCAACATATTTTACTTCCAAGAAAATTTAGAAAGTACTTAGAAACATAAAGAGGGAAAATATTTTTTGAATCCTCTGAACCATTCTGAGTATATATGTCCCTGGCAAATGTGTAAGCTGAAATTCTTTTTTCCAAGGTAACAGTCTCAGGAGAGGAGGCCACTGGGAGGTGAATGAGGCTGTAAGGGTAGAGCCCTCGAGAAGGAATCCAGAGACCTCCACCTTCAACCCAGTACACAGGCACACGCACAAAGCCCCAGCTTTTACCTCTTCAGTTACACTTTGTCATCATAACTAACAGAGGCAGCCTCCTGTCTTTTATTTACCTCTGATTGGAATATATGGCCACCATTATTTCAGATCTTTCCCTCTGTTTATCTTTAGTTTTCCTGTCCATCTCACTCTGTTGGAAGACTGAAGACACATAGAAAGGTCACCTTCTGTATTTTTATTCATCTTTTAATATATTCCTGCACCAGTGCTTGTATTCTGCGTCAGGAAATCCTGGTGCTGTATTATACACAGAAGTGCCAAAATGTATGAAAGGAAAAGAAAATAGACCATTGCAGAATCTAAATAATGAATGCCATATCTATATAAATATATAATTGTGCTCTGCTTTTAACAAATCAAAAGTATCTCAGTTAGTTCAGTCAGAATATAATAGCTTAATTTCAACAATTATGCCAATTACTCTCATTTTGTACATTATTAAAAGGCTTTTAAATCATGGTCATAAAAGTAAAAGGTCTATTGAAAATTTTGAAAATTTTTTATGAGGGAAAAATAATATGAAGGAAAGAATAACCTGTAAAACAACACAGAGGGTAGTTTTCTGTAGGAAATAGATAATCTAGGATCAAACATTGGCTAACATACTAGCTAAGTGATTTTCTACAATTTAATCTCACTTTAACCTGGTTTTCTCATCGTTAAAATAAATACCAAAATAATTTCACCTTATAATTGATTGGATGAAATTTTATTAAAGTTTTATCTCATCCCAACCCCTTACTATGATTAATCAGTGTTTTTTTTTTTTTTTGGTTGTAGGGTTGAACTCTGAGCCTGGGCGCGTCCCTCAGCTTTTCAGCTCAAGGATAGCACTCTACCACTTAAGCCACAGCGCCACTTCTGGTTTTCTGGTTGTTTATTGGAGATCAGAATTTCATGGACTTTCCTTGCCCTGCTGGCTTTGAACCCTGATCCTCAGATCTCAACCTCCTGTGTAGCTAGGATTATAGGCATGAGCCACTGGCACCCGGCAATCAATGTTTTTTTCCTCCAGTTTTTGTCTTTACATATACATATCATATGTACATCATATCTATAAAATTTTAGTTAGATTGCATTTAATGTGTTGTGGAATGCTGTTTAACTTAAAATAATCTTGTCAACATTTCCTGAGATATTTTTCAGACTTAGATCTCATTTTTTTTTAATGGTTGAGCAGCATTTCATTCATTTACTAAAATTTACTTAACTAAATTCCTGTGGTTGTTTCATTAGGCAGTTGTCTCTCTTTGCTATTATAAATAGCATTTCACTGAACATCCTTGTACTTAGTTGTTTGTTTGCTTCTCTATTTCCTTAGGATAAATTCCAAGAAGTATAATTATTAGGTCAAAAGATCAGAATATTGTAAGATCTTGACCATGTAGGTGATCTGCTGTCTACTAAATTTATTGTGGTTTATAGTTTCAGCAATGTGAGCTTACATTGGAATATACCTTGACTATCGGTGGACCACATATAAGAACTCTTTTCTAAAATTTATTTTATTTTATTTTTTTATTGTGAAGATACTGTACGGAGGGGTTACAATTACATGGGCAAGACAATGAGTACATTTCTTATCAAGCATTGTAGCCTCCTCCTTTGTTTCCCCTTCCCATCCCATCCTCCCCTCGCTCCTCCCCAACCCTCTTCCCCCCCCCCCACCAAAGTTGTAAAGTTCATTTTCGACATAACGACTTATACATCTCATTGTTGCAATGGGTCCACCTGTATCCCTATTTAAACAATTTGTTTTTTTTTTTCCCTTCCCCTCCACAAATTATAACAACATCAAATACAGTGAAAGCAGGGGTTATACTGTGGGGGAGGGACATACAAAGCAACAAAGAAATCATCTTATAATTGTGTTAAAAACAATCACATGAAAGAAAAAAACATTTGAATACATATTTAGGGTTCATTTCCCTAACATCAACTTATCTGACCTTTTCTGCTTGACTCAGACATATACTAGATATTGCAAATAAGGGAAACCATGGGACCTATGTTTCTTTGGGCCTGGCTTACTTCACTTAATATAATTTTTTCCAAGCCTTTCCATTTCCTAACAAATGGGGCAATGTCATTCTTTCTGATGGAGGCATAGAATTCCATTGTGTATATATACCACATTTTCTTGATCCATTCATCCAATGAGAGGCATCTGGGTTGGTTCCATATCTTAGCTTTGGTAAATAAGGCTGCAATAAACATAGTCGTGCTGGTAGCTTTAGTGTGGTCTTGTTTGTGAACATTTGGGTAAATGCCCAAAAGTGGGATTGCTGGGTTATAGGGGAGCTCTATGTGGAGTCTTTTGAGGAACCTCCATACTACTTTCCAGAGTGGTTGTACAAGTTTACACTCCCACCAACAATGCAGTAAGGTTCCCTTCTGTCCACATCCCCTCCAGCATCTGTTGTTATTAGAGTTCTAAGAACTCTTTTTGAAGACTGCTAGCTCCCTACTAATAGCACTTTGCTTTTCATTACACAGTTTTTCTTTTCGGAGTGAATTTTAGGTAATGTTAGAAGGGGATATCTGTAGATATACCTATAGATATATAGAGCTATATCTGATATATACAGATATAAATCAATATATAGGGCTGGAAGGTAGCTCAGTGGTAGAGTGCTTGCCTCACATTCATGAGGCCCTGGATTCGATTCCTCAGCACCACATAAGCAGAAAAAAATGCTAGAAGTGGCGTTATGGCTCAAGTGGTAGAGCGCTAGCCTTGAGGTGAAGAGCTGAGGGACAGAGCCCAGGCCCAGAGTTCAGGCCCCACGACCAGACCCCCCACCAAAAAAATCAATATACATATATACTAACTATACACATATAAACTATATATACTATCTGCATGCAGATATATAGATAGAGATACAAGGATGTATATATACATATGTATAGAGATAGAGATAGATAGATAGATAATTTTTTTTCTGAACTAAGGCCTCAAACCTGCTTGGTTTCTGTTTCCATACCACTTGAGCTATGCATTCAGCTCAGTTTTTTTCTGGTTATTTTGAGTATTCAGTCTTGTGGATTCTTTTGCCAGAATTGATTGTGAACTTTTGCTGTCCAATCTCTGCTTCCTGAGTAGCAAGGACTATAGAAGTGAGCCACTGAGATAAAATTTTAAGGCATCTAAATATTCTTTAGGTGGTAGTACTGAACTGAATTTGGAAGTCTTTGATATATAAATATAAAATGATAAATGTTGCTTTCAACAATCATTTCCAAAACAAATATTTATTTATTTTACAATATTGGTGAAAAGTTACGCTGGTTGATTTGATGGTTAATCTGAAGTGCTTGTCCACTCAGTAGGAGCTCAATAGTTTTGCTTTCCCTCTGACTTGGGTGATAACAGGAAATGAGCCATGGCCTTGTCGAAAATATTCTCATTCTGCCTATCTTAAACAGATAAGAGTGGTCATGAGGAGGAAACATCCAGGTTACAAATATTGTTCCAGGAGCTGACCTAATAGACCAATGTTGCTAAGCACTGGATTTATCGTTAGGGCTGGACTTTTTCCTTAAAAGCAAATATCGAGAAAACTGCTAACTATGGCCACAAGACCAGCTTCACATGGTAGTTTCAACTACTGGTCAATCAGATCCGGCCAGCTGTCTCAAAAAGAAAGAAGAGAGAGAGAGAGAGAGAGACAGACAGACAGACAGACAGACAGACAGACAGACGGACAGACAGAGACAGATAGAGACAGACACAGACACACAGACAGAGACAGACAGAGAGACAGAGACAGAGACAAAAAGAAAAAAAGAAAGAAAATGAGGACAAACTTTCTTCCATAATAGTCTGCATGGATTTCTCTCTCCTAAGAAAACTCTCAACTCCTATTCTCCAGATATGCCAAAGCATGTTTTCCAAATTATAATCTTACTCTTTATTTCTTTTATTTAATAAAGTTTCTTTATTGTATATTCTCTACATTTTTGTTTGAAACTTTCGTACCTTTTAGAATTTTATTTCACATATGAGCATCACATCTGGTACTTGACATTGGGTACATGGGTGACCTAATTTTTGACATTGGAGGAGGGATTGGAGAAGATCTTTCTGCTCCTAATGTACTGCAGTGCAGGAATTAGCAGAGGAAATGAACAGAATTAATTGGGACCGCAGAATGGTAGTACATGCCTGTAATCCCAGCTTCTCAGGAGGCAGAGGCTGGAGTACTGAATGTTCATAAACCATTCCAGCAAATTAGTGAGAGCCCATCTAAAAAACTGAATACAAACAAAATGGCTGGTGTTTTACTTGAGCAAAGAGCCTTAGGTTCAATCTCCAGCAGCATGCATATTTGTGTGTGCAGAGAGAGAGAGAGAGAGAGAGAGAGAGAGAGAGAGAGAGAGAGAGAGAGAGAGAGAGAGAGGATTCCTTGGGATTAACTGAGTTCAAAGATGCTGATGTCCATTAGAAGTTTCTGCTGCTGATGCCCTGAGTAGGATTAGTAGTAGTAGTAGTAGGAGGAGGAGGAGGAGGAGGAGGAGGAGGAGGAAGCGGAGGAGGTGGAGGAGGAGGAAGTGGTGGCAGAGGAGGAAGAGGTGTGTGTGTGTGTGTGTGTGTGTGTGTGTACATGCACACACACGTAGTGGCTTGAACTCAGAGCCTGAGTGCTGTCCCTTAGGCTTTTTGCTTAAGGCTGGTGCTCTACCATTTGAGCTCTGCTTGCCAATTTTTGGTGGTTAATTGGAGATAAGCGTCTCAGGCAGGCTATGAAATACAATCCTCAGATCTCCTGAGTAGCTAGGATTATAGGCTTGAGCTAGCAGTATCTGGTTATGACTCGAAGTTTTGAGCCTCTTTTATTTACCACTGCTGTTTGTGAAGGTTCTATAAGAAATTCTATCCATCATTATAATGAGCTCTGTAAATAAATGTGTATGTGTATGGTATGTATTGAAGCTATTATTTTTGTTGTTGTTGCTCTAAGTACAAGCATTGTCTGGAACAGAGTCTCCCTCTTATCTGAAGTGGAGGCTACAGGTTGTAGTTCCCTGGCATTAAGGTAGGTGACTGGGCAGGATAAAATGCAAAGTCCTTCCGCTCTGCTTGTGAGCAGAATGGTGCTCGCAATTAACACACTTGTCTGCAGGCTGAGAAGCAGCTTCTCTGGGCTGCGAGGCGCTGATTAGCGTGTGCATGCTCAGCGTGGAAAGTGGATGGGGCATGGGCTGGACCGGACGAGCGAGTTCTGTGGGCTCTTATGCTGGCCCAGACAGCTGAGATCAGACAGGAATAGCAAGTAAATCATTCAGGATGGTAAAACATTCATGAGGCAACCCAGAGCTGAAACTGGAGGAAGAGAAAAAGACAAAGTTTATGTGTAAGCAAGGCTCAGCAAGACTTGGGTATAACAAAATGATAGTTTGAAATCAGATTGAACCACTTTTCCTCATTACTTACTTGTTTACCTATTTGGTTTCAGTTGGAAGTTTGATTTTGTGCACATGAATGTATGTTCATGTATGAAGGTACATGCATGTGTGATGTGTGTGTATGCATATGTACAGTGACAAGCTAGAACCAGGACTTGGTGCATGTTAGGCAAGCATTCCACTACGGAGCCATTATTCTCAGCCACGGTTACATTTATTTAATTCAATCAAATGATCCATCTATCAATTAATTGATTTGTGTGTGTGCATGCATGTGTGCTGGTACTGGGGCTTGAACTCAGGGCCTGGGCACTGTTCTTCAGTTGTTGTTTTTTAATCCTCAAGGCTGATGTTCTACCACTTAAACCACAGCTCCACTTCCAGTTTTTGCTGGTTAATTAGAGATAGGTCTTACAGACTTTCCTTTCTGGGATGGCTTTGAACCTCAATCCTCAGATCTCAGCCATCTGAGTAGCCAGGATTAACGGGCATGAACTACCAGCACCTGGGTATGTTTATTTTTTTTAAAGGCTGTGCTTAACTATTGTCTGCTTTATCAATAAGGATTGCTTTTAACAAGATCCTTTAACTGATGGGCCTGCTATACTTAGGAGGCTATCATCATTTAGATACAAAGGGTGACTCTATTCACACTGCAGGGTTGTGGGTTTTTGTTGTTGTTGTTGTTTTTTGTTAAGTTTTTGCTGCTTTGTTCAGCAAATCCACTAGAAGTTGTGATGCTTGCCAAACACACCCTTTGATTTGGGTTTCAACTGCGCTTTGATTCAATGGCTGCTTGGGATAATCGTTCCAGTTAGCACATGGTGCATGGCTGCGTCTGATGAGAACCCGGTGCCGGGAAGGCTTGGTAACGACAATCAGTGAGTGAGTTGTTCCAAGTTGGGGCTTAGGACTCTGATTTCCTCTCGTGGTCTTGAATTTGTGTTGTTGGCACATGAATCCTTCTTGATTCTTATCTTTGTCTGTAAATAGCATAGAAATTGCACATGGAAAAATGGAACAAATCATACTTTCTTTCAAAGGGCAAATTAAACATTCCATAGAATAAGGGAAGAGTTGTTAGTAGGGAGAAAAAAAAATGCAACCTTGCTAGCTTCAGTGTGGTGCAAGAAAAAAAAAGTACGGAGTAAATTGGACTCAAACTCAGCCTTAAAGAACGTTGTGAGCATTTGCACTTTTTTTTTTTAAACCGCCCTCTTAGTCCTCCTGCCAAATATCAAATCCTAAGTTTTCTGAAGGTTGGAAAATATTCCCATTAATTTTACCCCCTCCTAGCTGTGTATTTACCAGGGTTTGGAATGGAAATACTGAAAGCTAGTAATAAAGGCACCATGGAATTCCTGTTCTGTCTGTGCCCCTCAGTCCTGGCAGAACTCTCAGGAAGCCCCAATCCTACCAGGCTATGGTGGAGTTTTCATTTACACTCTGTTTTGAAAAAATCCAGGTAAATTTAGAATAAGAAGAATTCAAAATTTTACACACACACACACACACACACACACACACACACACACACATACACACACACACACCTAAAGGAACAAACTGAGAGGTTTCTTTGACTAAGGGAAAAAAATTAAAAACTGTCTTACATAAATTTGGGATTGTAATTCCCAAACTGTTTCCTGTTATGGGGACAAGATGGAAGCTTCTGTAGGAATGATCTGGAATTAAAGCTCTCTTCTTTCTGTACAGGTGACGGTGGGCATGGCAGTGCTTCCTCCGGTGGGTTCATGACCACATGTGCATTGTAACTTACCTGTGGCAGGACATCGAGGCCAGGGGTTGGTGTCATTTGTCCAGTTGGGTCGTGGCCCAGTTGAAGCCTGTGATCCAGATGTTATCCAAGTACTGTTTCAGTTCACCAACACAGCGGCCCTAATAGGATCAGCTCCATGCTGTCTTATTCATCCCATACTGTCTCTGAATTTCAAAGCCTTTTTCTAGTCTACTTAGAAAAAGAAGTATATCCCACTTTGTCCACAGCTCAGCTCGTGTATACATTTCAACATCTTCTTCATACCATATTCCCAAGCAGCGTATCTTCATCCAGATATCCATTCGGTCTCTTATTTTTCTAGAGTAGATATCATGAGCTGGAGGCTTGGGCCTTTCCCCCTCCAACTTTCAAGAGTAAAGAGACCCCCTTCATTATCTTTAGTCAAACTAAGCCCCACGTCACTTTCTGGGCAGCTGTTCCCTAATGCCATGCTGGGGCTGCTAAGAGTTTCATCCCTCTAATTGGCTGATTCCTCTGAGATTTCCTTCCTCTTCTGCCTTTTCTATGATTGCTTATTGACATTTGCTCCTGCTATATTAATATGATGATATTTAGTTCATTTTAGAAATGATGGAACAGTTATTTTCAAAAATATGCAAAAGCATGAAACAAAGGTGAATAACCATAATGTTTCTTCTATGCTACTTTAACATCCCCTTTCCCTGTATTTAAAAAGCAAAAATAATAATCTTACCCAGTAAAAATCCCTCACTGTATGCATTAATTCTTTGATTGATTTTTTAAAAATGTGAATGTTCTTTGTAGAGTACTTGGGAAATGTAGAAAAGCCCACAGGGAGAAATTTCCTAGACTCTCATCTTGCATTTTAGCTTACCTCCTTAGCATCTTCTTTTCAGGCACATCTAGGGACCCTGTGAACTGACTTGGGGGGGATCTACCTGATACCAGGAGAGTCCAGATTCTACATGGAAGAGAATGGAAACGGGGGTCTAATGGCAGATAACAGCTCTCCTCTAGTGCCTTAGCAGTTGTTGCCAATTAATAAAGTCCCACATGGTTTAGATAATTCCTTGAAAGAGACAGTAAATCATTACTCAAGTTTTTTTTCAGCAATAAAAATGCTCACTGTATTATTTTATTTACAGATTTCATGGAAGAAAAATGCTTTGTAAATTTAATAGTTCTCCTAGTGTCTCAATTGTGTAATAAGCTTAGCTGGAACAGGATGCTATTATTTATTAGACTGAGAGGCAGCAGACTTTAGTGGTTAGAAGTAGGATCCCTTGGCTTTATGGCTCAGCTCTGCAACTTATTATCTGTAACTTATTAGTTGGTTGGGAGTATGAGTTCTTATAGTTTTTTTTTTGTCTTCATAATTATCTTAGTAAGAATCTGGCTGGGTGTGTGATGGTAGTGGTGGCTAATCATATATCCAACAATTTCCCCCTCATGTTAGAATTCTCGGGTTCCTCAAATTCACCCCCCCCAATCAGGGAAATTAATTTCTCCATTTGTTGTGTGCTCATAGGCTATGTATTGGTCTATCATAGTATTTTTTTATTTTTATTTTTTTTATTGTGAAAATACTGTACAGAGGGGTTACAATTACATGGACAAGATAGTGAGTACATTTCTTATCAAGCATTGTAGCCTCCTCCTTTGTTTACCCTTCACATCCCTTCCCATACTCCCTCCCCCCACCCAATCCTCCCCTCCAAGTTCATTTTCAACATGACAACTTGTACTTCTCATATTTAAGTGTTTTGCTTAAATACTCACATTGTTCTCCTAATTGATATTGTTGACCTGTGAGCTTATTAACAATGCAAACACTTTTGAAAATATTTACTGTGTGCTTTACAAAAATGACTGTGGACATCTTTGTTGCTTTGTATGTCCCTCCCCCACAGTATAACCCCTGCTTTCACTATATTTGATGTCAGTATAACTTGTGGAGGAGATGGGGAAAAACAAGTCGTTTAAGGATACAGGTGGACCTGTTGCAACAATGAGAAGTACAAGTTGTCATGTCGAAAAACGAGCTTTACAACGTTGGTGTGGGGTGGGGGTAGGGGGGGTGGGGGGGGGGGAGGCTGGGAAGGGATGTGAAGGGTAAACAAAGGAGGAGGCTGCAATGCTTGATAAGAAATGTACGCATTATCCTGACCATGTAATTGTAACCCCTCTGTACGGTGTGTTCACAAAAAAAATAGAAAATAAAATGAAAAAAAAAATGACTGTGGAATGGACAAATACTCTGCTTCTAGAAAACAAAATAAAACACATTTATTTATTTCTTACTTATTCCTACCTGCATTGTATCTTTCTGGCCTCAACTTCTCAGGGATGTTCAAAGAAATTTTGTTGGAAGATACAAGCAAGAAACATAAAATCAAAACAGAGCCCAACAGTTTAAAGTACAGAGATGCAACCTATTGAACACATTAAACACATTACACATGTGTTTAGTTATTAATACTCACTGACTAAATTGGTACAAAATTACCAAAGTGAAAGAGATGCTATGTAACTGACAAGGTAACAACAGCCACAGAACAATGAGGATGTTATTTATTATTAGAAGCAAAGTCAGGCTCAGAAAGGCTAATGATGGGGTAAGAGTAACACAGAGAGATTTTGGGTAGAGCTAAGACCATATCGCTTAAGTCTGGAATGATGACGTGGTTCAGTGAAAATGACTGACTTCTTGAAATGTAACATTAAGCACAAGAAGTTAGATGAGAAGACCAGCAGAGGCTGCATCTTGACCTGTATGAATAAAACTGGAAAACAACAAAGGTTCCAGGGGAGACTTCTCCAGTCACTGTGCATGTCATGGTGCAAACTTCTAAAGAGAGTAAGATGCTCGGGGTGACCACATGTGCAGCCAGGAAGTCACACTATCAGTTTCACAGTAACGTATACTTCCTTCTTTTCCATGAGTCAGAACTTGCTGCTGTCCCATTGGCCACCACTTTCCCCTCTGTCCCCTACTTTATCTCCAAGGTCTAAGCTACCAGAGTACAGGTGAAGTAATAATAGAGGCAATAGGAAAAGAAATTGGCTTGTCCATGGATATACTAGTCTGAGTTTCAGTAATTCATAATTTGGTTAACCTTCAGGTATAGAAACATAAGAAAAAATTGAAACATGTTTTAAAGAACTAGGTAACTAGTTACGAATACTCATTATACGTTATTTACTTTGAAGGTGTTTGGAATACTAGACATGACTTTTTCAAAGATAGAGAATTGAGGAAGGTAAAGATCTTCCTTTTTCTCCTTCCTCCGTCCCTCTTTCCTACCCTCTCTTCTTTCCTTCCTTCTGTGCCGGTACTGAGCCTTGAACTCAGGGCCTCACACTGCATGATATAGCACTTGGCTTTTTCACTCAGGGCTGGTGCTCCACCATTTGAGCCACACCTATACTTCCAGACTTTCGCTGGTTAATTGGAGGTAAGAATCTCATGTACTGTCTGGACTGGCTTTGAACCATGATCCTCAGATCTCAGCTTCCTCTGTAGCTAAGATTACAGATGTGAGTCACTAATGCCAGGCCAAAATTTTCTTAAAGGTTAAAAAAGAACACATTATTAAAGACTTACAGTTATTGTAATAAAAGGAATTTGGAGAAACTACATTTTGTAGATGAAAGAAAGCCTGTGTAGGAGAATTGCACATGTGTTCTGTTCAACAGGCTTTATGGTCTAAAAGCCAAAGTCTGCTATAACATTCCTGCAAACTTTAAAAGTTTTTGTCCCTAAATGTTATCAATTAATAGCACAGCAAACATTTTGTAAATATTGAGTGTAATTATTGAATTGTACTTACCCAAGGATTTTTTTTTCATCCCTTCCATTTTCTGAAAAAGCATAGGATAGATGGAATGAAACACTGGCAGTTGTGCAGATGTTGAAGTGTGAATTTTGGATGTTTGCAGGCTGTAAATATGAGGAATTTTGAGCCTGAATGGGAGTTTAACATTACAACCTTACATGGTTGGAAGGATTCTGAAGTGGCAACAATTTTACATTTGCATAAACATCTTTATTATAGTTGGAGGAAAATATAGAAAGAGCACAAATTACCCTGACCAGAGTTAAACCTATGAAGCAATCACATTTGAATGAGAATTTTTACTTAAAATCATTGACTCATCAACTTTAAAGTGTTTTTTTAAGCTTTCACAAGAGACAAATTTAGCCTGTTATGAACAAAATCCCTTAATATTTGCATTTTCTGGATGGCATATGGATTTTGCCTTATAGACTTTAAAATAAGACCACACATGAAAAAACAAAAAGCAAACAGTAAAGAGACAAGGAGTTAAAATGTTTGACCAGAATCTTCCAGTTTTAATATCAATGAGTAGTACAATTGAGTTTAAAGTGCTTTATTGTAATTGAATTTTCAACCTGCAATAGTTTTATCTTTTTTTTTTTTGCTTTTTTCCCTTTCTTTTCTTTTTCTTTCTTTCTTTCTTTCTTTCTCCTTTTTTTCCTCTTTCCCTTCCTTCCTTCCTTCCTTCACCTTCCTTCCCTTCTTCCTTCCTTTCTTTCTTTCTTCCCTTCTGCCTTCCTTCCTTTCTTATTTTCCTCTGTGTGCCATTACTGAGACTAAAACTTAGAGCCTTATATCAGTTTTGCCTAACTTTTCACTCAAGGCTGATAACTCTACCACCTTCACCACACCTCTACTTCTGCCTTTTGCAGGTTAATTAGAATAAGAGTCTTTCAGATTTGTCTGCTGAGCTGGTCTTGAACCTAAATCCTCAGATCTTACCTCCTGAGTAGTTAGGATCTAAGGTATGGGTCATAGTACCTGGCTCTGAAATATTTTTTCATTTTTTTAAAAATTTCTCATGGAAAATACAGAGAATACCTAACCAGCCAGATTATTAGGGAATTATCTTCTCTTGCCATCTGTGGATGTTGGCCACTTTTCTTCTACTAGTCTGAGGTACAGTTTCAGCTGTGCAAATTTGCCAATATTTCATCAAAATACTCAGAGAATGAGGATAGCTACATTTCAAATGAAATAAATTACAAGGTATTCTTGATGAATGTGAATAGTTTACAACATACAGTTTTTTCAAGCCTCAGGTTGAAGCAATTTGTATGTACTCATCAAAGACATGATATTTATTTGAAGAATTTTGTTAAGTTAGTTCAGCATTTTGAGTAAATGATGAATTAATTATTTGGTTCTTAAGATGCTTCACTCAGGCACAACTTAGTTGCTCACAGTTTGAAAATAAAAAGCAATTGAACTGGGGAGTACAAATATAGTATTGAATGCTATTGCTATTTTTATTACAACTCTAAGTCAATTTTATATAGCAAAACTTACGGCTTCAGTGGAGGAAACCTTTATATTTTTTAATATGTTTCAACTCAACTGCTTATTAACTCCTTCTCTTAAAAATATTAATTTGTAAATTTGAAGGGAGTAAAACAAAATTGCCTATTTATTTAAAGTTGATAAAAACCATTTAAAAGAAAAGCCATCTTATAGGGAATTTCATTTATCGAGACTCATTCACAGGGATGTTAACTTGTCAAAGTCTTTCACACTTTTATTTTATTTACTCTTAAAAACACTGAATAGTATTGCGTCTTCTTAAATTCAAAAGTGGAGCATTAATTCAGAAGGCAGAGCAGTAAAAAACAGGAGTCTTTGTATTTTTGTTTCTGACATCAATAAGTTGTGCATACTTTGCGGAAATACAGGCATTTCCCAATTCCAATTCTTCAAGACGAGGAAGGAGACTGGATATTAGGGATGCTATCAAAAGCTTCTCCAAGTATCAGCTAGAGATTGTGTGACTCTTCACTGATTTACGTCTTTATTTGATAGGAAGCAACTGAACAAAGTAGGATGTAATAATATTAGATAATATTTACAAAAAGGTTTCTTTTTCTTTTCCCTCGTCCTTTCTTTCTTTCTTTCTTTCTTTCTTTCTTTCTTTCTTTCTTTCTTTCTTTCTTTCTTTCTTTCTTTCTTTCTTTCTTTCTTTCTTTCTTTTTTTCTTTCTTTCTTTCTTTCTTTCCTTCTTTCTTTCTTCCCTCCTTCCTTCCTTCCTTCCTTCCTTCCTTCCTTCCTTCCTTCCTTCCTTCCTTCCTTCCTTCCTTCCTGTTTTTTCTCTCTTTCCTTCCTTCCCTTTTTTTCCCTCACTTTCTTTCTCTCTCTCTCTCTCTTTCTCTCTCTCTCCTTCCTTCCATCCTTTGTCAGTTATTGGGCTTGAACATAGGGCCTGGGTGTTATCTCTGAGCTCTTTTGCTCAAGGTTGGTGCTCTACTACTTTGAGCCCCTGGTCCACTTTTTGGAGTGGTTAATTGGAGAAAAGAATCTATCTGGGACTCTTCTGTTTGGTAGCTTCAAACCACGATCCTCAGATCTCAGCCTCTTGAGCAGCAAGGATTACAGGTGGGTACTACCAGTGCCCAGTTTGTTGGTAAATCTTAAAGACCATTTTGCTTGTTTAGAGGTTAGATCTTAGATGTATTCTTAAGGGGCTTTCTAAGTAAATCATAAGTTCTTTTCTTTAACATTTTACACACACACACACACACACACACACACACACACACACACACACACACTTTCTCTTGTTTCCATACATTCTCTTTTTATAGCATTTATTAAGACTGCTCACCAGCTGTTTCCAGTTGGCTGCTTTCTGGATGCATGTGGGACTGCATTTTTCCCCTCTGATTGGATAGTGAGTGTCATCTGACTGAATCTAACCAATAAAGTGCAATATTCAGTTGCTAGTGCAAGTCACGTTGAAAAATGTTTTCTGATCCACATGTGAGTCATATAAGCTGTTCAAAATTTCTGAGTAGCACATTCAAAAACAAAAGGAAATACTGATTAATCTTTTTTTTGGGGGGGGTCTGGTTGTGGGGCCTGAACTCTGGGCCTGGGCGCTGTTCCTCAGCTCTTCAGCTCAAGGCTAGTGCTCTACCACTTGAGCCACAGTGCCACTTCCGGCTTTTTTCTTTTTGCTTATGTGGTGCTGAGGAATCGAACCCAGGGCCTTGAGCATGCAAGGCAAGCGCTCTACCACTAAGCCACCTTCCCAGCCCAGGAAATACTGATTAATCTTAATGTATTTTATTTGATTCATGATATGCAAAATACTATCATCTTAGTGTGACATCCACATAAATGGAGATGTACATACTTTTATTATTTCAATTACTATGTGGATAAAGCATTGGAATCAGTGTGTTTGCACTTACAATAAGCTCAATTTCTTTTCTTTTTTAAAATATTTATTTTTATAGTGAAAATACAGTATAGAAGGGTTACAATTACATGGGCAAAATAATGAGTACATTTCTTATCAAGCCTTGTTGCCTCCTCCTTTGTTTTCACTTCCCATCCCTTCCCATACCCTCCCCCCCTCCCGCGGTCTTCCCCCCCCCCCCTCCCCCCCCCCCCCCCCCCCCCCCCCCCCGTGCCCCGGCCAAAGTTGTAAAGTTCGTTTTTCGACATAATGACTTGTACATCTTAAATAAGCTCATTTTTCACTAGCCACATTTCACCACCTACTATCTGGAAGGTCCTGCTCAAGAACTGTACCTTTGCTATGGAGATCAGCTCTGGTGGGGTGACAGTCTCACATCTGAGCTAGAGTGAGCCAAACTACCTATTGCTACAAGAATGGACTATAAGTGAACACCAAACTTTTCTTGTAAACCCCTGAAGTTTGGAAGGTGTTGTCATATGGCATCATAAGCTAGTATACATACCCTGCCTGATAACTTCATCCTTTCTTGGAATAAAACTTTGTCTTACTTACTGCTCCTTGCTCTTTTGTGTCTAACAATTGTAATTACCTCTATTAATTTTGCATTCCACTACACCACAGCATCTTTTCTCTCAGTTGTTTTTACACGATAGTGTAGTATACTAGGTTCTACTACCACAGTTTAACCAATTGTTCCACTTAGAATTGTGTTCATTTGTACAACATAGCAAATCCTCATTTTTTTTATATTTAAATTTTATGATACAATGATGATGATGATAATTTTTTTGAACCACAATTCATGGAAATGATGTGGGCAGAAGAAAGGCGCAGCCTCTGCATGGTATATGATGCTTAGTTCCGGCTAAGTGTCAGACACCACTTAGTCCATGGTGCAAAGTTTTCTAATGTTTATATGTCATTAATTATATGAAGTTTTTTTCATAGTGGGTTGGATGGGTAGCTATATTTATTACTTTGCTAACTGCATGTTCCTGTAAATATCTTTCCTCCTATTTAGTGATTCATCTTCCATTGGACATTTTCCTTCATTTCTGAAAATCCATATTATATAGGTATTTAACTCATATTGTATACTTATATAATACATATATAATGCACCAATATATGACTTTAAATGGGTTCTTATAATGTCTTAAATCTGAATTTTTCTTATTTAAAAGTAAAGTTAGATGTAAAATTATAGGTTATTCTATTTCAAATATTTCTTAACTTCTTCTTTTAAAATTGCAGTAAAAATAAATAGTTTATTCAGCTTAGGTCCAAATGAAAGTAAAGCATTATGTGGTATATTTAGCTATTATATGTCCTTTGCCTCTTCCTAAGCATCTATGGGTGAAACTGCCCGGTAACAAGAAAAAACATGCATTATAAATGCTCAACAAGACACCCTATGTTTCTTACATATAAAATATGTATCTACTTTTTACTTGGAAAATATGTAATACCCATCCAATATTTCTACAATTTTAGATTAATACCAAGTATCTCATATCAACATAACTTCTGACATTTATGTGCAAAACAGATGAGAATAGATTTTCCTTTTCCATATCATCTTTGTGGTCCAGTGACTCAGCATGAATTTCTTCTCAGGGCTTTCTCTTGGTTTTAATTTGTACGGTGCTGTCCAATTCCTGTTATCATTCCATGCTTGTAACATTCTCCTGTTTCTAGAAAAGTGTATCATGAACTACAAGCTTGTGCTATTTCTTAGCACTTGTATGTCATTCTGAACACACACAACATGATTTGCATTCATTTGTAATCATTGTTCTTTGAGAAATACTGGTAAGAGAATTATTATAATAAGCGCCATTTTGCCCATGGGGAAATTGAGACCCAGGAAGGTTAAGTGACTTACCCAACGGCATAAAGTGAATTGCTAGAAAAGTTGGGATTGTAGGCAGAATCATTAGAGGACATCTAATTTTCAAGATACTCTACAAAAGGGCCTCTGGCTGTATTTTCTTTTTTCCACATGTCACATTATATTATCCCTTCCCTACACAAACATTTAAAAGCATGTGACATGCTTATAGTGAAAGATTAGAATAATAATTTTTATGCTGTTTTCTTTCCCTTTTTAAATGTATTATTTCAACAACTTTGAGAAAGATGAGAAACAGAGAAAGTTATTCAGATTTCTTAAATGGGAGGCTGGAGGTATGGCTCAAGTGGTACAACCCTTTCATAGTAAATGTGAGGCCCTGAGTTGAATCTCTTGTACTACCAACAAAACAACCCATTTCAATAGACTAAGATCATGGAACAATCCAGAAGTATATCTAGTCTTTTTCATTAGAGGATGGGACATGGGGAAGGAAAACCATGTACTTTACTAAACCTATCTATGATAAAAAAAAAAAAAAATTGGGGCACCAGTACTGAGGCTTAAACTCAGGGCTGTGGTACTATCCTTTAGCTTTTTTGCTTAAGTCTGGTGCTCTATCACTTGAGTTATAGTTCCACTTTCAGCTTTTTAACTGGTGTAGATAGGAGTGTCACTGACTTTCAGCCCTCTCAGTAGCTAGGGTAACAGGTATGAGCCACTGGTGTCCCATTCAACTAGGCCTTGTTTTGTTTTGTTTTCTGATCTTAGGGTTTAAACTGAAGGCCAGGGTGCTGTCCTTGAGCTAGCTCTCTACCACTTGAGCCACAGCTTTTTAGTGGTTAATTGGAGATTAAGCTCATCGAGTTTTACTGTGGGGGTGGGAGGGTGGCTTTGAACCATAATCCTCAGATTTTAATCTCCAGAATAGCTAGGATTACAGATGTAGGCCACTAGCACCTAGACAGAACTAGGCCCTTTTTTAAAAAAACAAAACAAAACAAACAAAGCATTTCTAGGGCTGAGAATATTAGCTCAGTAGTGGAACATAGGATCTGATTAGAAATTGTACGTTTTGTCCCTCTCATTTCTTCCTCTTGCATTTTATTGAAATTTGGGGTTTTTCTACTATGAAATATTATGAGGAGTCCTACAGTTCAAAAGATATAGATACACATTGGCTTCTCTTCCTTACAAATGAAGAGAAGATATGATTTCTCATAGGGATCTCTGGAAAGAAACTAAAGGATGTCAACCAAATTGTGTTCAGCTTAATTTAGGACTCTAATTTAGAACACATCACACACTGTTTTCTTTTTTTTCTTTTTGTGCCTCTGAGTGGTTTTTCAGTAACTCTCTACCCCAAGAAGTTATCAATTCTTACTCACCGCCAGGAGACAAGTCTTGTGTTCTAGGGTAATCAGATTAACTGGGGAACTCTATCCTTACCTTATAAGTTTTCTTTTTCAACCATTCAGGAATAACATTGAGAAATGTATTTATCTAATTTTGTGAGTCGGTAGAAAGAGTACTAGGTCATATTACTTGTCAGCGAGGCTACTTATGTCTATCTTTTTTTCTTTCTCCTTATTTTATAGAGCTCCCCCAGGAAAAAATTGGAAACAAGACCTCTCATTCTGGTGCAGACACCTGAAGGCTTTTGATTTCAGAGAAGGATGAAAATGGAAAGGTGATCAGAGAGAAAGTCATTCAGTTTACCCCAAGTGAAGTGGTCCAAGCCTTTCACTGGAGGCATGGCTCTTCCCTCACACCATCACCCCTCCTCCCCTCTGCCTCCTAGCCTCTCCTTTGGGCTAGTCATTGCCAAACTTTCCCTAATAGTGGTCAATAGGGGCTATCTCCCCTCTGTGCCTCCAAAAGAAAAATCAAATGCATTCTGTGGGCTTCCCCCCTAGGGGCATAGCAGGGTGCCAGGCAGATCAACCCACAGCACTGGCCTCTTGCCTCTCTGCCTGCCCATTTCTTATTGCTGGGCTGCTGGCCCTCAGCCATAGCAAGAAGAAGGCTGGCAACAAGGCTTCCTGCCCTGCAGCTGGAGTGATGGTAACCAACCAACCCGTCCAGACACAGAGTAGAGCAGGGAGGGCAGTTGACTTTCTTCTCATTTTTAGCAACTTGGATTCCATGTGTTGTTTCCTTGTGTGGTGTGATTTAGAAATCTTAAAAAGTGATGGATCCAGAGTTGGGAATGTGAGGTGGCTGGTACAGAGTATGGGCTTCTTTAAGATAATAGAAAATAACAGCTCTATCACTCCTGTTCTCAGGGGAAACTTTGTCCTCTCGATGCTCCCATTCTGCCCTCCAAAAGAATTGGAGAAAAGAGAGAAATCTCTCCAACCCCAGCAAGAACAGACAAGTTTTCACATGTAAACAGTTATCATATCTAGCAATCAACTCTTTGGGCTCACTTAATTGAAGTTGATGAGTTTAAGGAGGAAGTGATTGGCCAAGTAGTTTGTCAGCCTGTAAACTTGCAATAGACAGAAACTCCCAAATCATCCCATTAAAACTAGTTATGGCTTGGTGCTGGTATCTCATGCCAGTGTAATCCTAGCTGGTGAGGAGGCTGAGATCTGAGGATCACAGTTTGAAGCCAGCTGGGGCAGGAAAGTCCACTAGATAATTATCTCCAATTAACTACACACACACACACACACACACACACACACACACACACACACACAGAGCTAGAAATGGAGCTGTGGCTCCTCGTAGGTGCCAGCCTGGAGCGGAAAATGCTAAGGGACATTGTCAAGCCCTGAGTTCAAGCCCTAGTACCAGCACAAGGTAAAACAAAACAAAACAAAACAAAAAATAAAAAGAAAACATAACAGATACATGGCCACATTTAGGCACACTTCTAAAATATGATTTTTCAAGTTCAAACTTAATACCATCAATGTATCTCTTTTTCCATCTGTTCCCTGGACAGTAAGGGGGAGGGTACCACATTGATGCCAAATAAATCAGAACAGCAATTTCATATCATTTATTTTTCTGAAATTGAAAAAAAAAGCCCATAGGGTTTTTCTTTTTGAAAAAAAAAAAAAAAACTTTTGGTTTAAAGTAAATGCAAAACAAAATTTCAAAAGGTACTTTGCATGATACTTTTTGTCTGCCTTGGATCAAAATTTCCAAATCCAGTGACTTTTCATATCTTGTCAGACTTTTCATATCTTGTTCTCATCTGACAAGATCCACACTAAAATAGAAATATATATATACATACATATATATATATGAATATATATGAAGAAAGGGGCCTGCGCCCGGCTGCTGTGCTGCTCCTCTGTCGGGGCCTCTCTTCCCTCTCCAGGGCAGGGGTGGGGTCCAGCTGAGGCTCACAGGCTTGGCCCCCCCGACCCGACCCTCGGACTCCCGGACCCTCAGCTCGCACCCCATTCATTGAGCTGGACCCCAGAGCTGGGCGCCGCTCCCCCCGGGAATTCACCCTTGGACTCTGCTATTATCCCTGTGTCTGACCTCGGCTACGCTAAGTTCCAACAAGGTGATCTGGCAGAAATGCCGCTGGCTCCCCAGCGAGCTCGCCTGACTCGCCTTTTCGCGCCCTGGCCGGCGGTTCTTTTCTCCAAGAGGGGGAACCACCGGGCCCTCAGCTGTGCACTGCCAATTTATGGCGTCTCCAAGGGGCTCGGGCTCCGCGCCCATTGTGCGGGGCGCCGCGCTGACCCCGCCGCCAGCGCCGTGTAGCCCAATTGTTCCCTCATTAGGGCGGCCGGGAGCGGCGGAAAGGCTGGCGGGCCCTTTCCCACAATCGCTGACAATATGTGGCCGCAGATGTGTCACTGTGGCAGGCGGAGAGAAATGGAGAGGATGTGCCTCTCGGAACGGGGCGCCTGGGACTTCGCCATTCCCATGCGCGGAGGACGGGGGAACCAAACCCCCAAACCATCAAAACCCCAACCTAACCCCAAGCCCTGCCAACAAAACTAGATTTTCTTTTCATTTTCTCTCTCTGTGTCTCTGTCTCTCTCCGTGTCTCTGTAGCTGTCTCTCTGTGTCTCTGAGTCTGTCTCTCTGTCTCTGTCTCTGTCTCTCTCTCAGCCAAAGTTTTGTTTGTGTCTGGCCAAATACCCATAGGGTACGCCAGGGGAAGAATCCACAAAGCCCCACAAAGAACTCAATCAAGAGTTACAAAGAGGCGAAGACAGTCGGGGAAGCTTCTCACAGTGGGGGTCTGTGCGCTGGGGCACGGAGCCTCCAGATACAAACAAACAGGGTCTGATCTGAGCCGGGCCAGGAGCTGGGAAGGTGGCCACGTGCAGCAGGGCAGGGTGGACCCAGGGTGCAGTGAGTCTGTCCTAGGCGATCAGCCCTGGCAAAGAATCTCTTTGAAAGGATGCGAATCAAAGGAGTGTGGCCTGGGCCTTTCCAGCCCAAGTTCTCAGCCTGTGGATCTCTACCCCTCCAGTTCCCCTCCCCCCCGCCCCTACCCCCCACACCACCTGCGGTTTACCCCAGGTGTGTGTGTGTGTGTGTGAGAGAGAGAGAGAGAGAGAGAGTGTGTGTGTGTGTGGCTGTGATTTACCAGTGGAACTTCCCTCAGAGGGGTGGGGGGGGGGGTGTCTTAACATCACACTTTCACACCCTGGCTTCTGCTGGGCCAAATAACCCTTTCTCCCTCCCTCTCCTCCCTCAGTCAGTCTCAGTGAATAGGCCTCCTCTAAATTGCAAGTAAAGAGCACAGCTTCTGAGGGACACAGCATAGACTCCAGGGGAAGGCAGAAAAAGGACTGTCTCTGTCCTGGCTCTTAGATGTATACAAGAGGCGATGTTCACATTCTTAGGTCTGTGAAATACTATTTGAGTTGAAATAGAACACCGGCTCACAAAGCCGGCTTGAAAATGTTGTCCTTGGTTTTTGTTTTGTTTTTTCCCCAGAGACAACTTTGGGCGTTTTTTTAAAATTTGATAAACATCATTAACTCCTTATGAGATGACACAAAAAATATTCCACTTTCAAAAAAGTGGGTTCTAGAACCAAGGCATAACCTTTGCTTGAGGAAGCAACGGCATTTCTTAGCAGGTGACTTAAAATTTGGGCACAGGAAATGAAAACTTATTTCAAGAAGTTTTAGAGACAATATGCACAGATTTTTCACCTTCAGACTCTTCCCAAAACGAATGTTTTTTTTTTGAATTGCAAATTGGTGCATATCTTCCTGTAGTAGAATATAAAGCTAGAAATAAAAAATTGTCTTCCAAGACTTTATTTGTATAAAATATAAGTTGAAAGATATCAATTGTCTATATTTTAGTACATTAAAATTTTTTCTAAATACACCAGAATTTTTCATTATTCTTATGACAGAAGGAAGAATATTTCACAAATTAGGACAAATTAAGTTTCTTCAAAACATACCAGTTCTTATTACTGGGACGTAGGTCCTTTGTAGGATTTTTCTATACTATTAAAGATTGTGTGTAAAGGAAAAAAAGAGCTTTATACTCGTGTCTAATATAGTAATGAGCTGCAACGTCGATCATAAGGTCATTTGTATTAGTTTATAAAATGAATTGCAAAGATTTAATTTGCTTGTGACAGTTTTTCTTTCTTCTTAATCCAATGACTTTCTATTGACTGTTAATCTTAAAATCAAACGTGTAAAGCCTTTCTTTCATAAAAAAATTAGTGTTCTGAATTTGAGATGTATTATGCATTTACTTGAAGTTTGTGATGGTTGGGTTTTGGAGTGGGGAGTGTTTCTAATTTTTAGCTTTCTCTTAAGTCTTAAATTTCACTGTTCTTGTAGCTCTGAGCTAGTAAATCTGCACTTGATCTGGACTCAAACATATTTTGATTGTAAATAAAAAGTCGTCTTTTATGAGGATGTTCACTTCACAGCTTGAGCTGTGTAATTTTTATACAGGTCCCAGCAATCAATAAAAAAGCCACGGGAGGAATGATTTATCTTGTTGGTTACAGAGACTGTCACCGAGAGAAATTGTAAAAGATCAATTTACACAACCTAGTGTGAGAATGTTATTGATATAACACGGTTGATCGGTTTCTGGTCGACTATGCGCAGGCCCTGGGCGAAGCACGGCTCTGCCATAGGTCCACTAGCTCAGGGCTTAATAGACTCAGAGCCCCATAAAATACACACAGCCAATGATGGCGCGGCTGGCCTGGTGGGCGCGCGCCAACATTGGCTGCGCTCCGATTACTTTGTTAAGTGGTGTCAAGCTTTCTCCTCCTCCTCCTCCCCCCTCTTCTTCTTCTTCTTTTCCTTTCTTTCTCTTCTTTTTCTTCTTTTAAAAAATTTCCCCCCTCCTGCTGTGAGAACCGCTCACGTGGAGACTCCCTGTCTTAATTACAAAGAACTCCTCTAACCATAGGTCACAGAACTTGGTTCTCTTGACAGGAAATAGGGAAACCAGCTCCTTTCCTGGAGAAAAAAAAAATCCAACTTCCACTTCTCAAATTAGTTAAATGAAGCTTATCGACGGTTGGGAGTCGAGCCTTTGACAGTTGGTTAATTGCAGTTGGTACATTAACTATGTTTTAACCAAAGCTGCTTGAGATGTAAGTTAAAACACACACACATACACACACACACACATACACACACATCCCTTCAATTAAAAAAGCTCTTAAAAATTTCAGTCTTACTGTAAGTAGATTACAATACAAAGAGGAGTCTTACACTTTAATATATTAATTAAATACATTTTTAAAAATGTTAAACAATGTTAGTTGAAATCTGAGAATGGCTTTTCTTCCTTCGCTTTATTTTTAATATGCCCCATGTCTTTATTTTTATACTAAACATGCCATGGAAAGAATTTACTAAATATCTGGTTCCAAGTCAGTGGACACCAGTCACAAATATAGAACTTTTTCAAATGAAGATAAACCTTTTTTTGAATTGGTTTATTTTCTGATTTGCAAGTTGTTAATGTTATTAGAGAAGATGGAATATCATCTTCAGGAACATTTTAAAGAAAACAACTCACTGGTGATTTCCTTATTGAAATCTTATTACATTGTGGGAAGCAGAAGGAAAACAACCAAGCTTTAGGAAAATAATAGGTTTTGGTTTTTGTGTGTTACACATGTAAAGTCAGAATAATTGACAAAGATAAGACAAACTTCTAGTTTAGACTTTTTTTTTATTAAAGATAAACATTTTAAATTATCTTTAAGTAGTTGTACAAAGGGTTATTAATTCAATAAGTTAGTTTACAAGCACAATGCATGTTTATTATATCAATCACTTGTTTCATTATGATTCCCACATCCCTCTCAAACCTACTTATCCATTCAAATTTCCTAGTTTCTAACATACGCATTGAATTTTATGACTACATTCTCTCTACTTTTCTCTTTTCATTTGTTTACCTTTCTCCTCTTGACCTTACCTGTCCCCCGCTCCCCCACATTTGGAATATCAGTTTACTAGTATTCATTTTATTGAACCATAAGTTGGTTTTTCTAAGGAATTACACCATTCAAATTCTACTCGGGATATACCACACTGTACATTTGCATACAGCCCCATGCGTGTTTACTAGTATATTTGTAAATTAAATTTAACTTCCACATATGAGAGAAAACATCAACGTTTTAGCCATACTTTTAATACTGTTCTTTCATGTTGTTTTGCTTTCTTATCAACTCTACATTTCCTTATATGTGAGTGTGTGTAAGCTATATTTTTTATATTTTAAGTTTCTTTAACTTTTCTAGTTCTTTGGAACACACACACAGAGGTTAGCTGAATCTAATGCTTTTTTTCCTTTAATTTTTTTTTATTGTAAAAATAGTGTACAGAGGGGTTACAGTTACATGAGTAAGGTAATGAGAACATTTCCTATTGAGCATTGGTACCTCCTCCTTTGTTTTTCCCCTACCATCCCTTCCCTCCCCACCTCTCCAACTCCCCCATTCCCCCCAAGTCGTAAAGTTCATTTTCTACATAGTGTCTTGTACATCTCATTGTTACAATGGGTCATCCTGTATCCTTGTTATTTCCCTTCCCCTCCCCAAATTAGAAAATGTATATACAAGATGGAGGGTACTGACACTAAATACAGTGAAAGCAGGGGTTATGCTCTGGGGGAAGAACATACTAGAGAAACAAAAAAAACCACATAGTATATTTTAGATACATTAAAGACAATAGCAAGAAAGAAAAATCAAGTTGTGTCCCTATCTTGGGGTTCATTTCACTTAACATCATCTTATATGGTCATATGTATATAGCTTTTGAACTTTTCTGCTTGTCCTTGACTTACACTAGTTATCCAATGCTTTCTGAAGTCCCCTGTTGAAAGATAGGAATCAACCATTTCTACACATGCTACTAGATCAAATTTTTAATTGTTAATGTCCAATTAGTATTTATTTGCTTTTGTTTACAGAAAAGTGAATAAATGTGATTTTTTATATTCCTGTATATTAAAATCTCCTAATAGCTCTTATTGTCTTTTCATTAGCAAAAATTAGTCCTCAAATCTCTTAGTATATTCATTACAAACTGAGCATAAACAAAAGGCAGCTCACAAAATATACTTCCCCTTCGTGCCCCCACTCAGCTCTATCCAACCATATAGATGCTTTTATCTCAATACCAATGATGCCTGTAATCTACCATCAGACAACTTTGCTGCTGCTTTCCTCTTCAGGGCTTTAACTAAATCAGTACTCATCTTTGGCAGTCAGTAAGCCGCTCCGGCTCTACCATAGGAGCCATGTTCCCTCCACACCAGAGAAAAAAAAACTCCTCAATTTCTTCACATCTGGACCAGACAAGCTTGCTCATGTCTTCAACCCATGGGTGTTTTGATTTTTTAAAATGTAATTTCTATTCCTGCCAGTCTCCTAATGGCCACAGGCCCCATGATGGTCTAGGACTGACTGTGCTCTCCCCTCCTCCTCCCATCTCTACTCTCCTAACCAGATCAGCCCCTCCCTGGCATCCTACAGATCCAAGTTAAAATGCAATTTCCTGCTTTTGATAAGTAGACACTATCCAGCCAGAACAAAACAGAACACTCTGATACAATTGTCTCATGGCCAAGGGCGAAGGTACTCCCAACCCTTCAAGTCTCCCCTCATTTAAGCCAAGCAGGAAACGCAATTTCTGATTTTTTTATTCTTGTGTGTTTCACCAGACTCTCCAGAAAGGTATTGACAGGGCCTGTGCATGTAAATCATCCAGCAGCGGAGGCCAAGATCCCAATTATGGGAACATTTTAGACAATCCCACCCACTCTATCAATTCCAACATTTATAGGTACTTTTGATCCTCAATGGGCAAATGGTAGAAGTGCTCTAATTCAAAAGCTCCTATGATATATTTTCACACTTGATACAATTGTGCCTTGTCTCAGAAGATGTCAGATGATGTGAAAATATGGTCCCGTCTCTTGCTAAATGACTTTCTGAAGGAATTATCCAGCTACATACTTTCTCCTAACAACCATCAGTACTGATTCCATAATCACTAACATCATGTAAACATTGTTTAAATTATCTTCAAGTAGTTGTACAAAGGAGGTGCCATAAAACAAAGCAGTTTGTGAATATAATGCATCTTGAGCAGAGTTACCCCCCTCAACATTCTCAGCCCCCTTTGGCCCACCCCCTTCCTTACTTTTCTTAATTTTATGGTATACACAATGAGTTCTTGAGTGCATTCTTCCCCCTTCCCCTTTTCTCTACTCCTTTTTCTTCCCCATTCCTCTACTCCTCCTGGCTCCATTCTCCCTCTCCGATGTACCCATTTCCTAGTGTTGATTTTGTTGGGTTTTGACCTAGTCTTTCTAAAAGATTGTATTATTTGAGCTCTCCATACAGTCTATTATACTTCTGTTAATTCATTTGTAACCATTTGCATATGGCCCAATGTAACATCATTTGTTGATCTCTAATTTTCTTTTTTTTTTTTTTTTTTTTTTTTTTTTTAATTTAATTTAATTTTATTTGTGAACATACTGTACAGAGGAGTTACAGTTACATGGGCAGGATAATGTGTACATTTCTTACCAAGCATTGCAGCCTCCTCCTTTGTTTATCCTTCACGTCCCTTCCCAGCCTCCCGATCTCTAATTTTCTTGAAGTAGCTCAAGTAAATACTTAGGACTAAAACTCTGTAAATAGTTTTTCAGTATATACAGTAGGATGGATGGCAGTAATTAATCAACATATTTCTTCTATAGTCCGAGGGAATTATAGAACACTAGAAGTCATGGATTCTCATCTAAAGGAGTTTATAAATTAGTTGGTGAGAAATTGTGCTCACTACTAAAGAACAAATATGAAATTAGAACAGAACAAGAGTTTTTTTTAGGGAAGTAAATTATCAAGAAAAATTTCAAAGGCAGAAATAATTTGCTCTGTAGGAAAGGAGAATGAAGAGGACTAGAAATGGAGCCAATATTATGTACTGCATATTGAAAGGAAGCTGGTTAAGAGGCTAGGTTATGGACAGTCTTTATAGATAATGCTAGATGTTTAATAAATGTCTACTGATTGAGTAAATGAGCTTAGGTTTGAGGCAGTAGAATGTAAACCTATGAGTGTTTCTGGGTAAAAGGAGACTTACTCAACTTATCCCTTACACAACCATGAGCTTACGTCTGCTGGGCTACATGGCATTAAGTGTAGACAGAAACCTGAGCTTGAATGATAGTGAAAATAGAAAAGGGGAAGATTTTAGAAATGTGAGAGACAAAAGAAGTGTGACACTCACTGAGCAGTCCATATAAGGTTGATTGACAGATGAATGTGAGCACTGGGAATAAGCAATGAATGAAAATACTTCAGACATGGAGACTAGGAAAATGGTTGTACTGCTGGCAGAAATTTGATTGTGAAATACACATTTTGGATCCATTTAGGGAGGAAATTGCAAAATTTCAAGTAAAGCATCCAATAGGACATTAATGAGGCCTTAGTTAAAAGAGAGGATTGGGAAGATACAAAAAGGAATGTATACACACACACAGTACACACACACACACACACACACACACACACACACACATATACAGGGATGTGATAAATTATATAGGACTCTAGACATTCACACAATGAGACCAAAGGAGGAGATACACTGGAGTAGTTGACAAGGCTCAATAGCTATACGTAAATGATCATATAAAATAATATTCTATGAAATGAACTCCAAGAAAAGGAAACAAGAGATGCTTTTTTAAGTTGCCATTGTTTTCTGTTTTTGTTTTCTTTTCCTTTTGTTTGTTAGCTTGTTTGTATTTGGGAGAGTAAAGGAGGACACCGAGAAGGTGGAACTAGCGTGCACAATTACAATAGTGGTACTCACTAGATGTTGTGTGGAAAAGGAACTATACAGTATATCTTGTGGGAGGGGATGGGAGAGAAAAACCAGAAGAGAGAGATGGAAGCGGAGACATGATTCAAAAAGAATCATACCCATTACTCATTACCTTATACATGTAATTGTAATTCCTCAGCCTATCAATTCTATAATAATTTAAAAAAAGAACGCATGTAAGTCTCACATTTATGGCACTATTTATAATAGCATTGTTATGGAATCAACCTTGGTGCCTACCAACAGATGAATGGCTAAACAAAACACGGAATATTTACATAATGAACTATTAGAAAAATTCTAGTGGAGTAATAAGAAAAGAAATTATGTCATTTGCAGAAAAATGGATGGAAGTAGCAATTATGAAGTAAACGACTCAGATAGAAAAATACCACACTTTTCCTTTTGTGTGGTATCTAAAATGCTTTAAAAAGGACTTAAACACTTTTTTTGGAGGAAACAATCAGAAAGGAATGGAGAAAGTAATGTGTGGGGAGAACAGGATTGAAGAACTTTATATGCATATATGAAAAGTAATAAAATCTACTTAAACTTGTGAGAAAGTATTTGAAAGGGAGTTATTGAGGGGAGGGAGAATACGAAGCACTCATGGAGGGCATGGATATAATAAAATTACTTTATATATGTGTATGGAAATATCACAATTAATTGAATATAATTAATTTTGCTAATATAAATGATGAAAAAAACTGGAAAGATCCATATGGAGTCATAAGGATTTTATACCAATTAGCCCAACTAGCCATGCTTGTAAACTATCACTGCATACCTTTAATCTTGGTTTGGAAAGACATAGGATATATTTATTCACATATCTTTTCTTTTAAATTATAAAAATGAGATATTCAGATAGTAAAAGCACAAATGTTATGCATGCAATTTAAATTTACATTAAAGTTAAAATTTAAAATAAATCAAATGAACTTTTATTTTTTGCCTGTCCTGGGGCTTCAACTCAGGGCCTGGGCACTGTCCCTGAGCCTCTTTGTGTTCAAGGCTAGCACTCTAGCCCTTTGAGCCACAGCACCATTTTTTGGGCTTTTTCTTATCTCCATTTTGGAGATAAGAATCTCACTGATATTTCTGCCTGGGCTGGCTTGGGACCATGATCCTCAGCTCTCAGCTTCCTAAGTAGCTCGGATTACAGGTGTGAGACACTGGTGCCTGGCTTTCAAATGGACTTTATAGATTAATCTGAGCTTTTCAATTGTATTTTTGAGAATAAAAAGACTTCTCCAATTGTGGCTTTTCTCCCCCTCAAGGGATTGTAAATGTGTATGGATAGAGAAATAGGAAGAATGAAACTTCTTTCTTCAAATGAATAAACTGGCAGATAATGCAACCTCTCCACAAGGATTTATGTTTCACAACCTGGAGTTTGTGAGCACAGGAGAAAACCTTTTCAGGAAAACAGACTTGTTGAGTAAGTAACAGATTAACAGTGCAAGTATGACTCAGGGTCCAGTTTGCTCACTATTGTAGTAGAAGAAGTCTGGTTTATTTAGAAGAAACGTGAGAGAAAGTTTGCTCAAATCATGTTTTATACTTAATTGTTGCCAGAATTAGCATCAGAAAAGGAAGAATATAAGAACATAATTTATGTGGCAAATATTGCAATGACAAGGCATGTAAAGAATATTTCATGTAAAGCATATTTTAATTCCAATTGACATTACTGAAGACAACCATAATTGATGCTGGTTGAGTAAAACTGAAGAATAAATGAGTTGATGGCAACATTACTCAGAAACTCTTTAAAAATAAGTGCAAAGACTTGCAAGTGCTACTTCACTCTTTTCAGGAGGTTTCATCTGGTCCTGAGTGACAAAACTCTTAGTTATTTGTAATTAATGCTAAGAAAATGAAGGTGATGGTAGGCATTCCCTACCTGACAGGTACAAGAATTACAATTATAAGGAAAAATATATTTATGACACAGTACTTATGGCTCATTTACAATTCTATAAAACACTCAATGAGGACATTCAACCTGCTGAGATTAATTGAAAACATTTTCCTATTATTAAACTTAGAGCTTATTTTAAGTGTAAGAAAGGCAGATTATAGAAATGTCCTAAAACATTGAGAAACAAAATGATGTGAAATAAAAGAATGATCTCAAAAGGAAACAAAGAAATTTGATTCATGAATTGAATGTGATAAACTATTCATAATGAGAATTCTTAAATTCATAATAGAAGAAAATACACCAAATATAAGTAGGACTTGCAAGAAACCAACTCTTATGAAATTCTAAAGACATGTCTTTTAGAATCAAGAACAAGACTAGAAACCCTCTCGTTGGTTCTAGATAAGACAACAGCCCAGACCCAGCAGACTATCAAAACACTAAGCTTATAATTTTGGACACGTTTTTACTGGCTCAAAATAATATGTTCATATTTTCTCTACTGATTTTTATAATGATTTTCCTATGAGAACTGTTACTGATCCTATTTTATTATAGTAAAATATCCATAGCACTAAATTTACAGTTTAAGTATTTTAAGTGTGCAGTTTTGTGACTGTCACTTTGTAATTCATATACTTAGTGCAAACATCACTACTACCCATTTTCATTTTATCCATCTTACCATTCTCAAACTGAATCTCCTGTAATAATTAAGTAAAACCCCATTTCCCTTCTTACTTGTCCTTAAAATCACCATTCTATTTCCTGTCTATGAGTATGTCTGTGTTAGGTACATGGAATTATACAGTACTTGTTCTTTTGTGTCTGGCTTATTTAACATAATCCCTTAAAACTTCACCCACATTGTGTCAGAATCTATGTGTCAGAAATTAATTCTTTTTTTGTCCTTCAGGACAAATAACATACATTTGCATGTGTATTTACATGTATGTACATATATACTTATATCTATGCACACACATGTTTATAAAATCAGGCTTATCCTATTGGGTGAAGTAATGTGAAGTAATATTGTTGCAACCTGGGCGTGCAAGTATCCCTCGAAGATTCTGCTTCCAATTCCCCTTTCCTTCCTTCCTCCTTTCCTTCCTTCCTTCTTTCCTTCCTTCCTTCCTTCCTTCCTTCCTTCCTTCCTTCCTTCCATCCTTCCTTCCTTCCTTCCTTCCTTCCTTCCTTCCTTCCTTCCTTCCTTCCTTCCTTCCTTCCTTCCTTCCTTCCATTTTTGTCAATGTTGAAGATTGAACCACATTTTAAGCAAGCATTCTGCTTGGCAGTGGTCATTCCAAATGCTCTTTTTCATATTAATTTATGCATACAACATTATACTTTAGCCAACTGGCTCCTAAACGTAAAAGTCTATAAATATATGTTGAGGAAACCCAACCTTTGATGATAGAGACAAACCATGAGCCTTTTTGTTGGCAAGAGAGTGGCAGATAACAATATCATTATTGTCTTTGTGCTGGAGTCTTGGGATCTTCTCAAGTTTCAGGGCTTTTAACAGTTCTTTTTATTCTAGGAGATGATGCATATTGTTATGGACAGGGATATTGCCTGGAACTTCATGAATTTTCCTTTCATCTGACATTGTACTTTTTCCAATCCCCTTTTTTCTCAACACTTACCTTGTTTTTATTCAGTAAATAAAACAATTGCATCTTTCACTTATGTATATATACTTTTGCATCATTTAATACTGGCTTCTGATTCTCTTTCAGTCAGGTAGGTCCAGAATAAAAAAATCTAAATGACTGGGGTCATTGTGGGTGACCACTTGTATTTCACCATGTCAAGACAAGAAATGTGTTAGGTCTGCCAGAAGAACAGCACCCCTTCCCCTTCCTCTTCACCAGACTGAACACAGTAATTATCTGACTGTCAAACACCTGACCTGAGTCAGCAAAGGGCCCCAGGCTCTGAGGTCACTTCCTCATCCCCTGAGGTCTTTCCTGAACCGCCCTGACCAGCCTCCCTCTGACAGTGAGCTCACTTCCTCATCAACTCTGGTCCCACCTCCTGCCTTTCCCTATATAATCTGGCTCAACAAGAGTCTCCTTCTCTTCTCTTTTTCTCTCTTTCAGCTCTTGTACGGGCCCACAGTTTTCTCTCATCCTAATAAACTCTTTGTCTGCCTGAACCATATGGCTGTTTTCTTTCCTGTGAACATTACAAAATGTTTTCACATTGTTTAAGGACTTCTCATTTGTGTATTCAGAAATCCTGAACATTCAGCTGTGGTGTTTTGAGCCCAGTATCAGGTAAACTATGCCCCTTAGAAGAAGGGATGTTGACTGATATGACTGAAGGGAGGCTAAGGGAGGGGAAGGAGGTCTCTTGTGGATAGAAAATATGGAAACAAAAGTATTTAAATACCAGGTGCTTAGTAGGAAACCAGAATCAAGAATTCTAGATTGAGCATGGTAGTTCATACTTGTAATCCCAGGCGTCTAGGAAGACAGATCAGGAGGATAGTAGTTGGAGATCTGGCCTGGGCAAAAATTAGTCAGTCAGACCCCATCTTAACTAATAACTAAGGAGTGCTGCTGTGTACCTTAAATCCAGCTAAGCAAGAGGATAGGTAGGAAGATTATGGTCCAGGCTGGCCCCAAGCAAAAACATGAGACCTCATCTGAAAAATAACTAATGCCAGAAAGGGTTGGATAGAGTGATGGAGTACCTATAACTAACTAGCGAATGAGAGGCCCTGAGTTCAAACCCCAATATCACTAAATAAATAAAATAATCCTGAGGAATACTGTTTCTTTTATCCTCCAGTAGGTAACGTTTTAATAATGCAAAACTTTAATAAGTAGCAAGTACTATTTGCTTCTAATATTTGAGTCAGAGTAAGGTCTTTCACCAAGAAGTACTTGGGAAAAAAAAGTACTTGGAATCACCTACTTTGCCCAAAGGGATATTATCCTAAAGGGTGTGACGAAGATCAAATAAAATCCTGGGATTTCAAAAACTCATAGGGCATGGAGTACTGCCCCAAAGCAAAAAAAGTTGCGCTAAGTACATATAGTCAGTAGGAACTTCAATAAAGCCTGAACTAAGTGCCAATGGCTTATACCAATACTCCTAACTCCTAAAGAGGCTGAGATCTTAGAATCAAAGTTTGAAGCCAGCACAGGCAGAAAAGTCTATGAGATACACACACGATCTCTCTAACTGGCAAACTGTCAGACTGGAGGCATGACTCAATTGGTAGAGCACCAGTTGGTCATGAGTGAAAAAGCCAAGTGAATGTGTAAGGCCCTGAGATCAAGCCCCAATACACCTACCAAAACAACAAAAGACACACATGAACATATTCATGAAAATCTTTTGACTTAAACTATGTAATCTAAATACTTAAGGTATTTCTAGTGCTGGAGATGATTTTTTCCCTTCAATTTGTATCATGATAATGTGTTAGAAGGGTGTGCTTTTACACATTTTAATGATTTGAAATTATAAATCTTTTGGTTTGTATATATCTTTTCTTTTATATATAGTAAAAAGCCACACTGGGTGGCATATACTAGATTGTGCTTTTATGATAGACAGGGAATAGCCAGTAAAAATATTTATTTAATAAATGTATTTGAAAAAAACTTTAATAAAGAAAACACTTTAAATAGCATCTTGCTATGCTATTTTTCTCTATGAAACTTCAGAACACTAAATATGACAGATAAGAGCCATTGCTCTTATCTAAAAAGAAATGTCTTACATTAATAGGATATTCTGATTCTCTGTTCCTTTATTTTAACAGCATGGACATTTAAATCTTCTTTCAAAAGAAAATGGAGAAGGTGGGAGGTGGAAAAAGAGGTGGGTAGGGGAAGGGGAGCGGGGGAATGTAGGCAGAAGGGACTTGGAGAAAACTCTTGCTTCCAATAGGTGTTTAAAATCTCTTAAGTTTTCTTGTATGTTATGAAAAGCTACACATTTATCTTTCTGCCATTTTCCCAAAGGAGTTTGACCCAAATTCAACAGCAGCAGTTGAAAAATTTCTCTCAGCTTTATCAAATGGCCTCTCTAGAATCCAGCTTAAAATTAAAAGCTCCTCTACCAGAGGGAATATATGTGACTTTAATAACTGAAATGTGTTTTTACTTTCTATTACAGAGGTCAAAAGGTGTCTAAACAAACCAAATTTATCAGTTATTTAGAGCTGATTTCTTCTGAAGTGGTATTTCTGAGATATTATTTGGTGGATAAATTCAATGTTCTAGGGCCACCAGCAGTATTTTATTCATAACAAATTTCCACTAAACTGAATTTGCTGGGGCAACTTAATTTCCACTATCGTGTTTGCCCTGTAAAAATATCAACTGAACTGTTATGGTGCCTAACTAGTGGGCTTTGCAAAGAAAAAAAAATCCAAATAAGCTTGCTTGTTCAGTTCCCCTCCCCCTGCTTTCTGTTTATTGCTTTAAAAATGGAGTAGCTTCCCTATCTACTGAGATTTGCATTTATTCTCTCCCCCTCTCTCCCCCTCTCTCTCCCTCCATCTCTCTCTCTCTCTCTCTCTCTCTCTCTCTCTCTCTCTCTCTCTCTCTCTCTCTCTCTCTTTTGTAAGTGCCTGGAACACTCTCAAACCCAGATAGAAACCTTGAAAAATTTTTTTTCTTTTAAACCTTGAAAATTTAAAACAGTACCTTAAACCATATTGTTATCCTAGCGGCTGATTGTTGTCAAGATTTTGATTAAAGAGATTTTTTTTAACTAAAAGAGACATAGGTTTGCACACTCACATGTATGTGCCAACAAACACACATGTGCATGCGTATGTGCATGTGTGTCATGTGCACATGTGCACACATGAATGCATGGGAAGGAGGTCAGGGTCTCTCCTCTCAGGGATTTTTCTGGAATACTGATGGACCACTTGGTTTAGGGATCTTTGTTAGGGAATTCGATAACAGCTTATAGAGCAACTGCTCTTGATTCTTAACACAGTGCATAGCCCATGTAAATATGTTTATTATATACTAACTAAACATATATTGGGTTTCTGCCTAAAGTCTGCCATTTGGTGTATGCAGAAAACATTATAGAACAGTTCATAAATTCATTTGAAGCTGTGTTAAATGAAAGCAGCCATCCAGAAGCTGATTTTTTTTTCATCTTTAAAATAGCAGCCTTCTCAACTCTAAAGCAGTGGGTTGTTTATGCTGGTGAGTGTGACATATCAAAGTAATATTCTGCTTTTATGAAAGCAAATTTCGTTAAGGAAAAAGACAAGAGTTTTATTTCCTTTATCAATCTGGGCTTTTATTTCATTGCTCTTTTTTTTGTAAATTCAGAATTGCGGGGAAAACTTCCCTTCTTCGATACCTATTAGCCAGTTCAGGATGGAAATAGCAGCTATTAGGTTTTCCAGATGTCTGCTGATAAAGACAAATGAAAAATGAAGGAGGGAAAGGGAGTCATGTTGAGCACAGGCAAGTCATTTTACCTCACTAGGAGGCAGTCAGAGCTGGGCAACTTTGACCTTGAATGGCTGGCTCAGGTCCAGATCGAACTTGCAAAGGATACTTTGCCTGCTTGTGTGGGCATCTCTTAGTGGTGAGTGGGTGGTCTCAGGTGGAGGGGCTGCTGAGGGAGTGGGCTTTTGCATCAGAACTGGTAACTATGTGAGGGTTTAGCAAAGGGTGTCCACCTTTCACCTGCATGCTTTATTCCTGGAATTGCTCCATAGTAGGGTTGGCTAAGCAGGACTCCAACCATAATATTGGGATTTTCACTAGTTCACTGTGTCAATAGTTTCAGCCTTGCAGAAACAGAAGGCTTGAGTGTTCTATCTCTCTGCTGCCATTTGTATCACCCAGCTGAAGTGACCTTCAGTTGTAAGCAAAACATTGAGACCCACACTACTCAGAAAAGAAGTTTGGTTATCTTAGTAGCTATCTTTGTGGGGATTCTTGGGGCTGGGTGATTTTAAAATGCCAGTTAACCTATTTTTTTATTGCATTCCAAGAGCAGGGAATTTTTTTTCCTGTCTTAAGTACTAGGACATTTCCAGTATTCAGAGCCATGGTGAGTGTATAGAGTATGCTCAGCAAAGCTCCCTTGATGAAAGGGAACAATCAGTTGTTGAAACAGTAGGTTTTCCACTTAAAACAATCATTGCTTTTCCCAAATACTCCACAGTGCCCTGAAAATGGGAAGTTTCATGTTTCTTACTTTACAAAACAAGAAGCCTTCTCTCTCTCCCTATGAAAGGAAACAATCTAATCCTACGCAGGCTCTATCAGTTCCTCCAGCTACAGGTTTTGATAAATTCTTCCTTATGAAGAATCTAGTGATCACATGAGGGAAGCTCCTTTGCTTTCTGATGACCTTAGAATTTGTACCTGTACGTAACTTAGAGTCCACAATGGAGCTTTCTTACGAAGTTATAGAAGTCAGGTCCATAAAAAATTAGTGACTTTGAGAAAGAAAGATCATGAGTTTGAGACCAGCCTAGATTATGTAGCAAGATTCTTATCTTCAAAAAGGATTGACTTCAATTCATTATTTTTATTTCATTATCCTCTTCCTACACACCCCTGAATGACTTGCCTAGAACAAAATTCTCCTTGAGGGGTATAGACTTCATGCCTCTAGTTAGAGAATGGTAAATATAAGATGCACCCTTTCAATTTCATGCAGTGTCCAAGGCCTGCATTTTGATGCTCTTAAAACATCACATGAGCTTGTATTTATTCCTTACTGAGTGTGAGTGTTTTCAGGATCTTCACATTTCAGGTGCTTCATCTGGGGATAAAGGTAAAGATCATGAATCTATTTAGTCAGCCTTCTGTATTCATGAGTTTCCAATGTGGGAATTCAAGTATCTGTGGGTCAACAAGTAACCTGATTGCTACATGTACTGTGTGGTTAAGATTGTAATGGTTGCGTCTGTACTGAACCTATATAGACTTCTTTGTCACCATTTCCTAAATAATTCATTGTAACAACTACTACATAGCATTGACAATGCACTGGGCATTGTAAGTGTTCTAGAGGTAATTTTATGCATATGAGTGAATGTGTATAGGTTATATGCAGTGGTATCTACCACACCACTTAATTTCAAGTCTTCGAGTCTAAAATCCTTGGGATCTAAAATACACGGGGGCACAGAAACCAATGCCTCTGGAACCGATGACATTCTGAGGGACAGCTCTAATGATACTTTTCTTATCCTAAATGTCTTGTACCCATGGCTGATGATCACGTGCTGTGTGTAGGCCCTAGAGTGGTATGGAAATCTTAGTATAAGACGACTTGTATTTTAGTTGTTGTTTAACAGGAAGAGCTACATTCCAAACAGAGGGAGATGAGGTCTGAGGTCCATGTTGGCTCCTAAATCTGCTAATGAGGTTCTGTTGGGTATGGAATGGAGGAAGCAGTGGAGTACAATGGCCACGTAGAATTATGCCCACGCTCTCCTCTCCCCAATAGGTTATTGTGGGAATGGAACAGGGTGAAGTCTGAGAAGTAGTTTTTTTTCTTCCTCCTCTCACCTTCTCTCCCTCTGCCCACTGAAGGGCTGTATACTGGCTTTTGAAATCAATGACTGTATGATTGTCAAGCAAGAGCTCTGTCTCTTGAGCCAGGCCCCATCCCTACTCACCTGATTGTTTTTTAATAGTGTCTCTCTTTTTTTTCCCTAGGCTGTGATCCTCCTCTTCCCACTTGCTGTATATCTAGGATGGTTGGCATATGTCACCACATCTTGATTTTTTATTGGTTGTGATGAAGAGTCTTGCTAACTTTTTGTTCAAGCTAGCCTTGAGTCATGACGCTCCTGATGTATCTCCTGAGTACCTCAGATTACAGAGAAGTTTTGAGTCTTGTCCTTTCTCAGGAACAACAACACAATTAGTCTGGGCCTTTGCATTTTGCACATATCCTTTAGAATGGACATTTAGACCCTGGTATAACTGCAAAAATTAATTAAATGCTGAGAACTAGAGGTTATCCTCCATTTGTACCTGGTCATTGATGACTTCTTATTTCCATGTTTACTCTAGAGAAAGAGAATATAACCTATAAAGCTTTGGCTACAAATTATCATTTACCAAGCTGAACAGCAACAACAATAAAGAACAAACCTTTATTGATCATTTTTAAGAGATTTGATTGTAATAATGACATAGTCCTATGTAAAGGCAAAACAGAGATGTTATTTTTCAGAATGACGCTAATTATTTTTATTATTAACGTTAATATAATTTTACATTCGTGAAATAGTTTTTTTAAATACAGGAAAAAAATTCAATAATTTGTAGCCATTTGGGCTTTAGAAATCATCTTTAGTCGCCTAATCAATAAATAATTAGCCAATTAACATATTTTGTACCAGCATGAATAGCATCCTTCCTCTTCAGTCTCTCTCTTTCTCTCTCTCTTATACGTGTATGCATGCATACTGACAGGAAAACTATATTGCTACACCAGTATCTATAAAAAAGATTATAGAAGCATACAGAATGTGGGAATTTGTAAAGTAATGACAGGACTGCATCTGTCAATGTGAATTTTTATTCCTTTTTTTTTTCTTTAAGTCCAGTTTGTCAATCTAGTCTTCAGTATTTAAATGTAGGAAGCTAGTACCTTTTGCATAGGTCTTCTGCTTAATTTCCAGTATCTTGGAAATTTTTCTCAGTGAATTTTTCAGTGTATTTGGATTCAAGTTCCTATTGATAAATATTTTACTCAGTTGTCATGTTTATCTTAGCATAGAAACAAGTAGCTACTAGATTAATCCAAGTGTTTTTTGAGACAAGCTGATAACTTCTAGAGAGAAGTGTTGATTTTGTTCACAACACAGAACTAGGAAGCCACTCAGTGTTCTAAGACTTTGATGGTAGGAAACAATAAGTAATAGTCTTTCAACACAAATGTCACCCAAGGGTCCCTGTACAGTTCTTTATTTGTACTTCTTTGTAAAAATATTGTAGAAGTTCCAAGATTATATGGTTTTATTTTTCATGATTGCTAGCTCATAGAATTCATAGGCACATAGAATTCATCTATGACTTAGTCAAAGGCACTCAGAACATTTCCTCAATTTGTTTATCTCTGCAGTGGGAAAATAACCTTCACACCCATGTGTGGCAGTCCTACAGGTCATTTTAGCCACTCAAAAGTGGTGAATGCTTTGTAGCACATTTTATTTGGAACACTGTAGTATAAGATTATTATGGTCATGTTTACTGTTGGGTCCTGAGTAGTCAATAGGCATTAGGTGCTCATAAGTCATTTGTACTGCCAATCTCCCAGTCCCAACTCTCCACTTCTAAGAATGAGCTGCTATTTGTTAATCTTATTTCAGAAAACTGTGGTTCTAGCAGAGAAGAGCTTATAAGTTTAAAATTAGACTTTTATATTTGTTATTCTTTACTGCTCTGATCTTCCCTTGGCTGTGGAAGCAGCAATCAGACTACTGGTCTACCTCTTCCTTCTACCATCTTGTCTCTCTCCATTCTACACACACACACACACAAAACCAGCTTAGGCCTCTGTCTTTATGAGGCTCCTACCAGGCCAGGCAGACAGTGTTGGCTTCTTTTCTCTTGGCTATATCCAAACTCTTCTCTCTTTGATCTATTTTTGTACTTGGAGGCAGTTTAAACAGACACAGTAGTTTTGTCACTGTGCACACGCTGAATGGGGAAGTTTACCTGTATTTTACTTGCTTCTGGATCCTGGATTTGTCCCTCTGCCTTTGGGAATGTCACTGGACTGAGGCTTTGGGGGAACTTGGCCTGGTATAGACATCATAACCTTCCTCAGATTCTTCACCTTGGACATTGCTTAATGGCTTGCAGGGAGTTAACAACTCTACCAGACTGATGAGAAAACTGAAGTTTAAGATAGACTAAAGTCCCAACATAGAGACAGGGAATAAAGAAGTAACACAAACAATTTGATTGGCGTATTTTTTCAATGTAAGAGAAATATTCAGGCAGACAGGAGAAGAGTTTGTGACAGTTTGGAGTGTTTATTTAGTTTGAACTATTAGGGGAGGCCTGGAACACAACAGGATGATACTGATAAATAACTGAATTCCACATTGAAACCATATTAGGTTAATTGAATTCTTAGCAAAGTATTTCAATTAAGGAATGTTTCTAAGGAATTTTATCCACGGAACAAGCTACAATTGCCCAGATGAAACCGTTTCTTACGCCAGGTACATTTATATTCTTGTGAACAAAAATATTAAGGCTAGGTTTACATGGGGGTGAATAAAAAACACTCACATCATTTAAGCAAGATGTAGTTGTCCAAGACAATAGAGCTTGATGTCAAAGGGCAATGTAGCACATAATAGAAGCAAGTGAAGACTCAAGCTCCTATGGTTTATGGAAATGCTCAGTGATGGAGTGGTTCCAAAAACTGTTTTGACACATTTTGCACATTTGCACACACTGTTGCTGGCCCAGTTGGTACCTTTATGCAAATTAGGAAAACGCACTCCTTCTGCAATGATGACCCAGACCCATGCTCAACTTGGTGGGCTAAGAATGGGCTGTATTTCAGACACTGTGGGGCAGGGCATGGTGTTTGTAGTCCTATGACCACCTCTATCAATGACAACAATTCAAACAATAATAGTACTTCTCTACAATCTTACAGTACATCAGAGAAATCACATAAATTCCAGCATATTAATTTCTACAATAATTTGGAATACTGTAATGAATGAAGCATATTTTTAAAAATTTACAGTTGTACCAATAAGGTGTATATTAAAAGCCTTCCCTATATCTGTTTCAATCCTGGGGAATTAGAGAAGAGTCTTCTTGATCATCCAGGTTAGAGACACACTTCTATTCATTCATTTGCTCATTTGTTATTGCGAGTGTTTGAAGATGGTGCTCTGTTCCTTCATCTGTGTGTTCTGCCAACCTATCATAGCATTTGACATATACTAAAGTGTGCAATGAATGTTTGTTACTTGAATGGCAGAAAGCATTGGCTGCTCTGCTGGTGTAATTACAGACATGTTCTGCTAATACATTTGGCTGCAAATGATGACTGTGATGCTTCGTCACCTTTTCTGCTGCCAAAATTGTAGGCGTGGTCAGCATCTCCCAGCATTTCCCATTTGTTGTGCTGTAAAACCCAGGTTCATGGTTACATTGGTCAAAGATCCATAGACAAGCAAAGCAGACAGGTGAGAGTCCACCAAAACTGATGGATGCAGGTTGGAGAGCCTGTTCTGAATGTAATGAATTTCCACTTCTTGCTACCTGCAGAAAACTGGTATGGCTGATGAAATTTGAAAGCGGGAATCTGAGATCTTGAGTTCTGTTTATGGAAGATATATGATCACAGAGGTTTTCAGTAGCATTTCCCTCAGCTTTTATAGCCTGGTAGTTTACCCATCATATCTGTCAGGCCCTTCTGTAAACAGAAAAATCACCTTGGAGGGTTCAGAATAAGCCAGCCCTGAGCCCCTCCTTATTGGCTGGCTTATTAATAACATCCAGTAAGAATGTTTGGAGTCTGAAGGAGGAGGAGACTTGGCTTCCCCAAGCCTCGTCAGCAATGTGAATTCTCCTTTGGAAGATTCTTTCATGATTATGGGTAAAGCATCAGAATTCATTAGCCAAATGGGGGCAGTCAATCCTCCTAAGAGTGGAGGGCCTTTTGTGAACAACTTGCAGTCAGAATAATGGAAACCATACCCAAGTTTATTTTCCATAGGTCTAAAAATATGGAGAACCAGTGAGTTACTCTTATGCGGCTCATAATAATGTCATAATTGAACGATCTATAAACGGCATTATGCAAAGGAACATGGAGCAAACGCAGCTGAATGCTCTTCTATTGGAATCTTTTCTTTCTCACAATTAAATGTCATTATGAGGGAATTCTCCTCTATTTTATACGTAATCAGGCCTTGTAAAGTCTCAATATAAACAACATTTTTATTTGATCAGAGTTCATTATGAGAAGCAGCTACAGTATAGAAAAATGCCTGAAATTATGCTGTGGACTAGAAGTCAGAATTTCCTAAACAGCAAGGGGGGAAAAATGGCAGCCATGCCAAGTGTGCATACCTTTGCAATGTGGTCCACTTTCTTATGTGGCCTTGCAAGGGCTTATAAACCACTGGAATCAATTTCTTTTAAAAACACGTTTTTCAGAAACTTATTACGCACTTTAGAGATATATTATATACCTTCAGCAGCAAAAGAAGAAAAATTACAGGTGCAAAAGAAGCCCATTTTTCTAGCAGCTGAAAATGATGCTGGGGACGAGTCACAGGGGACCAGTAAAAATTACACTCCGACAGCAACAGGGCAGAAGCCCACAAAGGCACAGGCAAGCCAGTGGCACGGCCAGGGAGTGTGCTAATAAATCAAGATAATTCTCTGCCTGCCTTGAACTTAGACCCGGCTACAATTCACTGGTACAGCCAGGAAAAAAAAAAGTCTGTTAGTGGAATTCAGCTTTACTGGGGGGACGTGATTAGTCACTGGGCAGATTGAGCCTCGATTGCATCTAAATGGTCCACTTTATGAACCATTTATCTTCTGCTCAGACCATTTTCATTACACCAAAAACTGATGCTGAGCCACCAGCTGTAAGATACAGCCTGGTGAAAATTAATAACCTTTTCTCCCCCCTCCCCCTTCTGCAGGACTCCTGCATATGTGAGCAGGAGCATTTATCCCTGTTTTGTTGCTATTTGCATCCCAGCATCCCTGGCAGTCTTTCAATTTTCTCAAGTCTCTTAGCCTTTGCCCCCTGTTTCGCTTTTGCAACACAAACAATCCATCCTGTGCATTTAAAATTCTCTTAGCGCCCTGACATCACGATATAGCCTTAGAGCAGGGAGCAGTTTACACAGAAAGGGCTCTTATTAATTCCTCTGTCCTGCCTTCCTGCTAAAATATAGGGATCTTGAGATTACTGCTGGGTCCCTTAAAGACCATTTAGAGCTGTGCAATTTAAAAAAGGAGACCTTTATTAATACCTGCTTAGGCTACTGACTGCGGGGAGGGCAAAGGAGGTCTGGCTGTGATAGAAGATAGTCTCTTAGTGAAGCAGAGTCACGTGACCGATAATTCAAGGCAGCCTATTGAGCTTTGCATAGCTGCTGAGATATATGCTGATATGATTACAATAACATACAATGAAATTATGGAGTATTAATGGTGCTTAACCACTGTCAGGCATTAAGCAGAATTAACACCAGTCTTTTTCTGGGCAGACATAGTTTTGATAGGGCTGATTAAGGATTTGGCTATCCGAGGGAACTCATTATAGTATTAATTAGGATACAATGAGCCCAAACTGTGTTGTTTTGGCATATTTCTGCATGGGGCCACATGTTTGGTGAGAAGCTTGGAGCTCATTGCATCAGCCCTGGAATTCTTGGATGCCATACAACTTTTGTTTTCTCCAACAGATTTCACAGCATCTTCTGTCTTCCTTTTCTTTTTTTTTTTTTTTCCTTGTTGAGCATGCTAAAATGATTTTGATAACGAGTTTTCTCGATCCCGAAACAAAGGCTAGCCTGTCACTGGATCTGCTAAATGTTGGTAGAAAATATTTTATGCCTTTGAGATGATTTTGTGATGCTTTTACGAAATTCTTCGGAAAAACAAAGGAGGAGGCAACAATGCTTGATAAGAAATGCACTCATTACCTTGCTCATGTAATTGTAACCCCTCTGTATGGTATTTTCACAATAAAAAAGCTATTTTAAAAAAAGAGATTTAAAAATACTGTAAAGTTTAGGCAGTCAATGTAATCCCCCTTGCTCAAGTCAAATTTTATATTTGTGACGACATTGCCCTTCACAAGTTCTTTCCTTCAATATGCAACCTGTGATGGTGCAGTTGGAAGAAAACTCCCTCACTACTCCCACAATTGTTTAAAATATCGATTTCTTACTATAGCCTGTATTTGATAAGAAGAGCAGATATGTTTTTGTTTCTGTCATTTTTTTCTTCTGTTGCATAGGACCTTCAGTGGTTTTTAGGAAGTGCTTTTTGAGGTGTAGATTGTTTGATGGGGGCTTGAACTTGAGATGGGGATAAGCTGTGGACACGGTTGCAAGGTGGTCTTCTTCTAGCTCAGCCTGGGTATAGAGAGCAGCAGCCCACTCTTAGAACTACCATGTGGTTGTTGGCTTTACTTTGAGGAGCTCTGTTCTGCCATATTCATCTCTGCAGTTTCAGTGAGCCTGGGCTGAACTGTCCAGCTGTTGTGATGGCCAAATGGAAAAGATGAACACTGTCCATTCATGTTGTTTAGACGTGGCTTCCACTGACCAGCTGTGTGTGCCTGGCCTGTCTGCCTGACAGCTGCTAACTGTCAATGGGCCGTATGTAGCCAGGGAAAGTCATAGACTTTGGAATGCTCAAGGGCATTTGGCATCGACCAAATTCCTTGGGGAGAGAGGTTTTTTTTACAGGAATGGTTGGAGGCATCAAGGATCTTCCGTCTTCCTTTCAAAAATTCTGACCAGAAGAGCAGTGGCTAGTCTCAATTAAAATCCTTCATGGACGAACAACCATTGTCAGAAGAATGTTAAGTATTAATGTCTCAAAGTGAAGGAGAGTCCAGGAGTTGGGTTGCATATTAATAAAATGCTCAATGCTGCTGCCATAGCCTCTCCTGTGACATGCCTGGGTCTGACTTTCAGTTCAGTTCAGAAGTGGAGAAAGCAAAGACAACGTCTTGTCCTCTTCATACAATAAGTTCTCCCATAGCGCCTCCAGTGAGAAATGCAAATGGCAGTGAGAAATGCAAATGGCTGTGCTTAAAGAAAATAACTGACACTGTTCAATTTAGAGATGTAAAGTAAGCATTGTCAGGGACCTGGTCTTGTTATTATTTTCTTTGGTATAACAATTTTCTTAAGTTCAAGCTGATGAAACATGCTAGGAACCTCCCAAGGATATTTCTTCTTTGTTTTTGTAAAATATGGTGATTGATTGCCAGGCACCACAGCTGTAATCCTAGCAACTCAGGAAGTTGAGATCTGAGAATCACAGGTTTGAAGCCAGTCTGGACAGGCAAAGTTCAAGAGACTCTTACCCAATTAACAACAACAAAAAAACCTGCAAGTGGAGCTGTGGTTCAAGTGGTAGAGTGCTAGGCTTGAGCAAAAGAGCTCTGGGACAGTGCCTCCACTGAGTTCAAACCCCAGTAATGTCTCTCTCTCTCTCTCTCTCTCTCTCTCTCTCTCTCTCTCTCTCTCTCTCTCACACACACACACACACACACATACAAAGTAGTGATTGAGAAATGGCATTCTGGGAGATACTTTTGTTTTTGTATCAAACTAGTGTTGAGTTGAAACCACTTTGCACAAATACTTAGGCATAAAAATTAAATATAAATACATAAAATAAAAAGAAAAATAGTATATAGTTGTTATATGTGGACTTTATTAACCTACATAATGGCAAAATAGGTTTGAGAAAATGACGTTTTTCTTGGTAATGACTTTTTTGGTACTATGACTTATGATTTTGGCCTATGCCAGGAGTGGTTAGCTAGAAATAGTTTTGCTAGCTAAAACTTCAGTGAGCTCAGTAGGACAAAAAGGATTAATAAATAGGACTAAAACAGATACTCCACATACTATTCCCAACCTAAGAATGATTTTGACTTGTTTTTATTTAGCTTAAAGATTGCATCACTATGCAAGACAATATATATTTAGTGTACTCCACTCTGACACACATTCTAAGCCTTTTTTAAAATCTACTTTTATTTCATTATTAGTTTTGAAGCAAGCATATAGATCACTTTGTAGAAAGTCCTTTTAGATAGGTTTATCCAATGGTTCGTAATAATTTCATTCAAGTACTGTATATCTGTCCAGAATGCTATATAAATGTTTCTGTATCTTTTTCAGGGCCTCATAGCTAGAAGGTTTACTGGAGATAAGAGTCTCACAGACTTTCCTGCCTGGGCTGGCTTTGAACCACGATCCTCAGATCTCAGCCTCCTGAGTAGCTGGGATTACAGGCGTGAGCCACTGGCGCCCGGTAGAAAAATAAAGTATTTTTAACAGGACAAAACAATAGGTTGCTCTTTTAAATAACCATCCTAATAAACTGTTTACTTTTAAAGATGTTCTCTTTTCTCACACTTCACTAGCAGAAATTGAGGCTTTTGACATGGATCAATTCTCTCACCTCTGTGACCTTCATGACTGACTTTCCTGTGTCTGCTCTCACGCATCCTTCAGTCATCCCTTCCTCACATTGAGGAGAAATCCTCCAAGGCAGTGGAAGTTTGATTGATCAAGTTCCTCAGATGACTGGAATCCTGGATCTGTCTTCTCTCAGCTCTGTCTTTGAGCATCCTGTTTTGCTTCTACCCTGGCTTTCTCAAAATCATCATTCTTACCTGCCTGTCTAATACTCGGGTGACAACTTGGCCACCTTAGTTGCCTCCTTCCCCTTTAACTTCACAATTAGTGCGCAGATGATTCACATATTCTGTCCTTCATTCCTTCCTTTCATTCCATTCTCTTCACCCTTTCCGGGGAATTCACTCACACCCACAACTTCCATTATCACTTGAGTAGTCATGATTTTCAAGTCTAAGTTTTCAAAGGTAAATCTTAAACTCCAGACAGGCATATTAATTACCTCAATAATTTTTGAACCTATAATTGGAATCCTATGAGAAGTTCTGGGGAACGACTCCAGACAAATTGGTTTCTGAGGTTCAGAGTGGTTGTAGGAGGTGAAGACTGGGATATCTGTGTGCTTGAAGTTTCTCAGATGATGATAGGTGCAAAGACTTGGGGGCGATGTCATCCCTCATGTTTTCAGGTACATCTGAAACTTAATCTGTCCCCAAATGAACTCATTAGCTCTTTCCTCAAGGGAATTTTAGTGTTTTCTATTTTATTTAATATTTCACACTCCATTGGGGAAAATTGGCACTTGTATTAGACTCCTTATTCACATCGGTCTATTGATTCTCATTCATAAATATCTCCTATTTTACACTTTTTCTCCATTGCCCAAGTTGCCCACCACTGCATGCATTGTCACAATAGCTCCATACTGGATCAGCTCACACTTTTCCATTCTCTACACTGTTGAAGAGGTTGCTCTAAATCCTTTGATCCTCCTCTCCAGAACTTTCAGTGGACTCTCCAAAGTTTACCAAAGAGCATTGGCACATCTCACAGTAACCCATTGCGTCACCCTTTCTAGACCCCTTTGACCCTTTCTTCTGCTCCTTCATGTAGCCTGTCAATATGCCAGGAACCCTGGCAGTGAACCACCAATGAGTGAAGGCTTCCTGTTGTGCATACCATATATAGATCAGTCATTTATTTTTTAGTCAAATGGAGGAGGAATATACTTATAATAATCTATGTGTATATGTGAAAAATGAGCAAAGACAGTCAATGGTTTGGGGAGGGGGAAGAGGAAGGTGGGGGAATGATGGAAAGAATGACTCTGATCAAGATGCATCGCACAAACAAATGGGTATGGGAAAGCGTACAACTAAAGGATGCTAAAAATGCTTTTGATAGCACAAGTTATGCTTATTAAAAATGTTAGGTACTCACACTTAGCTAACAGAGGATCAAAAGATAAAAAGAGGGAGAGAGCAAGGTATGGATAATTAAATAAATGACAGCACTCTGGCTGTTAACATGTGAATGTTGAATGAATGACTAAATACATGCGGCACTAATGAGCTAATGAAAGAGGGGAGTTCAGCAAGGAGCTATGTAACAGGATGAGACTGAAAGTACGGAGCATTGATTTTTGTCTTTAGCAACACCAAGTAAACACTGTTTAGGAGAATCTTGTGGCTCAATCTAGATGCACTTCACCACTTTGAAGTTTTATTTACCTATTCATAATGCTGTTGGACTTAATGGGGTAAAGATGTGAACTTTTTATTAATGTCTCATTTTGCTATGAAGTCAACTGAAAGATTTATAGCCTTGGTATGAACATACAGTGGCAATCTCTACAGGTTTGTGTTGGCCTGTGGGATACAGGTAGTAGTTATCTGTACAAGATACTATTCAGTTTATGAAAGACCCACAGTGCCTCAGAGAGCATCCAGGGTGTCTAAGTGGTAAGATCAACTTTAGTTTCCCACACCTGAAGAGTTCTGGGAAACCCTGGAGGCCAGGGGACATTTCTCATTCATCCTTGTATCCTGTACCTATTCATATGGGGTATGCTGTATTCAATAATGGTTTTCGTTTTTCTTTTACACCAGTCCTGGGTCTTGAACTCAGGGCTTGGAACCTACCTCTGAGCTTCTTTTTCTTTTTTTTTTTGCTCAAGGCTAGCACTCTACCACTTGAGTTACAATGCTACTTCTGGCCTTTTCTGTTTATGTGGTACTGAGGAATTGAACGCAGGGTTTTATGCATGCTAGGCAAGCACTCTACCACTAAGCCACATTCCTAGCCCTCTTTATTTTATTTTTTACATTTTAAATAATGGAGAACCAGGTGCCTGTGGCTCCTGTCTATAATCCTAGGTACTCAGGAGGCTGAGATCTGAGGATTGAGGCTAAAAGCCAGACTTTTATCTCCAATTAACCAGCAAAAAAAAACCCTAAGTGGAGTTGAGACTCAAGTGGTAGAGCACCAGCCTTTAGCAAGCCAAATGAGATTAAAAGACCTAAGGTCAAATTTCAGTACTGGTACAACTAACTAAATAAACAAAATGATTATGAAATGAACTTTTTAAAGTTCATTTTAAAGTTCAGATGTTTGTCATTGTTTAGCATATCTGGTGCAAAACATATAAATCATTTCCCCAAATTGAAATGGATAACTTCAAATCTTAAGCTTATTCATTAATGTCTGAAAAACAGTAGTATCTACGTCAATTATTTATCAAGTGTTCACTGTGAAGCAGTACATTGGTTTTTAGGTGATGAGAAAAGAAATAAAGATAAGGAAAGGTCCAAGCCCTGCTCCTCCCAACTCATCTTCCACGACAATTATCTGAGAGGGCAGGAAGTATGTGGAAGTGAATTGATATCAATACATAGTCCAGGACCTAGCTGAACAAAGGAGCAGAACACATATTTGCTTGTTACACCATGTGCTTCTCCTTTAGGTTCATAACTGCAACAGTCTTCCCTTGGAGATCATGCCAGCATTTATTTCAAATCAGGGTCGAAAATTAAATGGTACCCCTCAAGGGAGGGGAGGTTACTGTGCAACTACCACTTCCTATTGGAAATCTTCCTTTTCATGTTTCTACTTAGTACTCAATCCAGGGTTCCAAATTAATTAAAAGATATCCTTTCTCTAATCTTTAGATAATTAGCTTCAAAGATTTTCTTCAAAATATTGTAATAACTTTATCTTTTATGTGTAAATTCAGAACTGTTCCTATCTGGACAATAATAATTCAGCAGTCATTAGCAATGAAAGGAACGGAGGATATTGTCAGTCATTTGAGTGGTGAGGTTCTGTCAGGGAAAATAAGTATTTATTTTACGAAGCACTTTAGACTCTGTGCATGACTAAAATATGAATAATGAGCCACCTATAGATGACTAAAACTGAGAGTTAGAATGCATCTAAATTTTAGTTGCTCAAATTATAGAAGAGTAAACTAAATCTCAGACAAGACACAAATACATCGAATAATAGAATCTATGGATACCAAGCAAGCTAAAGTTTACAGCTGTCTCTTGTCTGTGGTGGTATGTGGTGAAATGAGAAGTAACTGGAATGGTAGTCATTTGGGAAACTTGGGGGCATTGGGAAATACCTGGCAATTGTGAATATAAAGAACATAGGAATAACCTGAATAGTAAAGACATTGTTTTTTTTTTAAACCTAAGGTCATTTGCATAAAATGCTGCCTTTTTTACCACTGACTTATTTCCTCCCAACCTTCAGGTCATTAATTTTCTATGCTTATTTTCATTTCTAGAAAAATACAGGACAGTAGTAGACTGTCACTCTCATTAGGTGAAAATGCTTATTCTTTTTATTTTATTGGTCTGTACATTGACTTGGAAAACATTTATTTCCTACTGTGTGCTAATTGCTATGTGAGCCACTATAGGTAGAAGGGAATGTGTAAGTAGACGTGGGTCACTGCAGTCTAGAAGATAGAATAGGAGGAACAGAGAAAATGAAAAAAGTCAGTAAGGTTAGCGTGTGCCAAGAACCAAGGTCAAATGAACACATATGTAACTGTACTAATTCATTTGGTCATGAATACCAGAAATTTTATTTTAGAAGTAGACATCTTTCTTAATATCTGAAATTGATACCTCCTTTTAAAATTTGTTTTGTGGGAGAAAGTCTGCCTTCCTTTTTGAATTTCCTTGTTTTTGAATTTCCTTGAATTCCCTGTTCAATATGCCATTGTTCTGTTTATGAAAGTGGTTCTATAATCCCCAAGGCCAGAAAGGCCAAAAAGCTTTGATTCTTCCATTTCACCCAGTCTAATCTGTGCCTTTGATGGTTACAGGGTCTAGAATTACCACTAATTTATCAAGGTTTATTTACAGTCTATTGTGAGCCAAGCACCAGTACTGATGATTCAGGAAGAAAAGAAAAAGGAAATTAAAGGACACATTACCTAATAGGTGAGAGAGAATAAATAATTTCAGTACTCATCAGTAGTAAAAGTTAAGGTAAAATCAGAAAAAAAGGTTAGGTGAACAGACTTTACCTAAACAGGATAATGCAAATTATTTAGCTATTAAGGTGACATTTTTATATCAGTATTTGAGGGTGATAAAGTTGGTATCCCAACTCAAAGTGGAAGCTGAGGCAGACACAATTATCTACATGGGGGGAGGGGAATCACATTGCCACCTCAATTCCTATCTTGTCAACAAATAGATCTTAAAGGAAACGGGCCATCAACATTGGAAAAATTCATAGTGAGCACATGCCTGATGTTCAAATATTAGAAGATGAGGTAAGGTTTTGAAAAAATAGTAAGTCTAGCTAGATAAAAATGGGGAAATCTACAAGACAAAATAAATAAGACATTGAAAGTATTTGTAACAAAAATAAAGATAAGTCCATGGAAACTGTAACATTCATTACAGTGACAAGCAATGTAAAACAGAGAAACAATCCAAATGACAAAAATTACCAAAATTTAATGATAATATATTATTGAGATAATCAGAAAATATTTTCATGAATGGAACAAGAAAATGTAGTACACACACACACACACACACACACACACACACACACACACACACACACACACACACACACAATGGAATTCTGTGCCTCCATCAGAAAGAATGACATTGCCCCATTTGTTAGGAAATGGAAAGACTTGGAAAAAATTATATTAAGTGAAGTAAGCCATGCCCAAAGAAACATAGATCCCATGGTTTCCCTAATTTGCAATAACTAGTATATGTCTGGGACAAGCAGAAAAGGTCAGAAACTATGTACATATGACCAGATAAGATGATGTGAAGCAAAATGAACCCCAAGAAAGGGACACAAGTGATTTTTTTCTTTCTTGCTATTGTTTCTAACGTATTTATAATGTACCATGTGATCTTTTTGTTTCTTTGTATGTTCCTCCCCCACAGTATAACCCCTATTTTCACTGGATTTGATGTCGGTGTCCTGCATCTTGTATATATACTTGTCTAATTCGGGGAGGGGAAAGAAAAAAACAAAATGCTTAAATAAGGATACAGATTGATCCATTGTAATAATGAGATGTACAAGACACTATGTTGAAAATGAAGTTTATCGGTAGAGGGGGAGTGAGGGGGGAGGTAATTGTGGAGATGAGGTGGGAGGGAAGGGATGGTAGGGGGGAAAACAAAGGAGGAGGCAACAATGCTCAATAGGAAATGTACTCATTACCTTGCGCATGTAACTGTAACTCCTCTGTACAGTATTTTTACAATAAAAAAACGTACAAAAAAGAAAGTCTTAATGACATGAGAATGACTTTGACATAATACTTATCAATAATCAATAAACATAGCAATGCCTACAATCCAATCTAAATATTTATAGAAAAATATGTCAGGAAGTCAACATCTTTTGCTAATTGAAGAATGTATTATTAGTTTTATTTATTTCTTCATATATGCATATGTAATATGTTTGCAATTTTTCTGCATTTTAAAAATTATTTCAATCCTTAGATGAACACAAAAGAGATATCATATTTACAGATAATTTTTATGGATGGTACAAAATGTTTAATCATTTACTTATATCTCCAATATAGCAGATATTGTTTCAAGTGCTTAGGGTGTGCCAATGAGGAAATGTAAGATGTCCAGTAATATGTGCCAAATACATTTTGGCAAAGAAAAATAGGAAATTGTCAATACATATATTAAGTATGTGAGTTAAATAGCATATGTGGGGATAATGGATACAAAAGCAAGTAAGATAAAAAGGATTGAAAGTTCAAAAAAGCAGGGGTGTGGGGTGACATGGGATAAGGGAGATTGGTTGATGATATATTAAATCCTGTGAGCTGCAAGAGGCATCACTGGGAAAGTGATATATCAACAAGGATGAGCCATGAAAATACCTGTGGGAAGGGCTTCTCCACACAGTGCATTGCCAGAGCACAGGCCCTAGGAGAGGGGTATAACTTGGACCACAAGTAGGGAGGAAATGAGTGATGGAGAAGATAGCACGCAGCATTACAAGATTGTTTTGAGTATGAATGGACAGGCCATGGAGAACTATGGTATCCTTTGTACACACAAATGGTCCCTAACTAACAATGGTTCAACTTAAAATGTTTTCAACTCTACCATGGTATATAAAGTGCATCCCTCCAAGCATTCTGGTTGTTTTTTTTTTTTTTTTTACTTTCAGTATGATATTCCAATAAATTATATTATATTCAATACCTTATTGTAAAATAGGGTTTGTGTTAGGTCCAACCTATGATAGCACAGAGTTAATACATTAATACTCCTACCCCTGAAGGGAGAACTATCTTTTGGACATCTATAAGCCAATGAAGGCCTTCCAAGCCCACTTCTGGTAGGCAAGATAGTATGTTCTGAATCCAACGTGTTCCCCACAGGTTCATCTCTTGACTGCCTGTTCCTCAGCTGCAAGTAAGGGTGGAGAGGCAGGAAAGTTTGCCCTGAGAGACAGTCATTCCAGTTAGCACTGTGAGAAAAGACAGAAGCAACTTTTTGTAATTGCAGTAATACTGAAGGCTTGTCATGGGGCTCAATCACATTGTACATGCAGTTTTCTTGGAAAGTTAAAAAGCCAACTCTAAACATTCAATTTTCCATCAGTGTGGAGGTTCCTCAAAAGCCTACACATAGAGCTCCCCTATGATCCAGCAAACCCATTTCTGGGAATTTGCCCAAATGAGCACAGACAAGTCCACACTAAAGCCACCAGTACGACAATGTTCATCTCAGCATTATTTACCATAGCCAAGATATGGAACCAACCCAGATGCCCCTCAGTAGATGAATGGATCAAGAAAATGTGGTATATATACACAATGGAATTCTATGCCTCCATCAGAAAGAATGACATTGCCCCATTTGTTAGGAAATGGAAAGGCTTGGAAAATATTATATTAAGTGAAGTAAGCCAGGCCCAAAGAAACATAGGTCCCATGGTTTCCCTTATTTGCAATATCTAGCATATGTATGAGTCAAGCGGAAAAGGTCAGATAATGTGATGTCAGGAAAATGAATCCTTAGATATGTATTTTAATGGTTTTTTTTCATGCATGTGTTTCTAACACATTTATAAGATTATCTCTTTGTTACTTTGTATGTCCCTCCTCCACAGTATAACCCCTGCTTTCACTATATTTGATGTCAGTATAACTTGTGGAGGAGATGGGGAAAAACCAGTTGTTTAAGGATACAGGTGGACCTGTTGCAACAATGAGAAGTACAAGTTGTCATGTCCAAAACGAGCTTTACAACGTCGGTGCGGGGGGGGGGGGGGGGGGGGGGGAAGGAGGGGGGAAGTAGAAGGATTGGGATTGGGGGGGAGGGGGGAGGCTGGGAAGGGATGTGAAGGGTAAACCAAAGGAGGAGGCTGCAATGCTTGGTAAGAAATGTATGCATTATCCTGCCCATGTAATTGTAACCCCTCTGTACAGTATGTTCACAAATAAAATTAAATTAAAAAAAAAACTAAAAAAAAATGTGACACACACACACACACACACTCACTCACACACACACACACACACACACACACTGAAATTCTATGCCTCCATCAGAAAGAATGACACTGCCCAATTTGTTAGGAAATGGAAAGACTTGGAAAAAATCACTGTTTTTTAATTAATTGGAGAGTTAAGACTGTTTACAGCTAAAGGTACTTTTTAAAGGTCTTTGATGAGTCTTGTAGTCTTGTTTTCATTTATTTTTCTGGCTGACTCGATATTATTTGTTTTTCTTTTCTCCTTATTTATTTTAGGAGCTTTCTGATTTACTAAATTGAGCATGTCTGATTCTTTCTTAGTTCCTATGTGCTTATTTATAAAACAAAAATCTATCTCAGATGCATTTTACTATTTTCTTAAATCTTGTGTTTATGGATGTCTTCTTTCTCAGCTGTGATTTTTCCCTTTGCTATCTTATAATAAATTGCTTTAGTTTATACTTATTCTGAAAGGTCTCTATTTCCGTTTTGGTTTTAAGGGGTAAGTTTGCTATATATATATATTATATATATATATATATGTATATATATATATATTGTATATATATATATATATATATATATATATATATAAAATCTTAGACAACAGTTATTTACTCTCATTCCATGTTTTCCTAGGTTTTAGAGTTTCTGTTGAAAGATTTGATGTGATTGTGATAAGTATACGTTTGTAAACTAGATTGGTATTTTTATCTTGTGCAATCAATACTCTTCTATTATTCTGTAGAATTGGCATTTTCACTATGACATGATGTGAAGAGGTGCTTTTCTGGTCATCTATTTGGGGCTCCAAATGCCTCTTGTACTTGGATTTCCATACCTTTCCCATGATTTGTGAAATGTTCTGCTATAATTGTATTGAGTAGGCTTTCTGCCTTTAGCTTGTATCTCAGGTCCTTTTTCTAACTCATGGATTCTTAGATTTGGTCTTTGATCATGTCTTGTCTCAGAGTTCTTGAGAGCTGTAATCAGCGTGGTTATCATTTTCTTAGTTTTTTGTCTGAATGTACTATTTTCTTCCAACTTGTCCTCAACCTTTGGTATTCTTTCATCTGCTTAATCTCATGAATTGGCCATGCTGCCCACTGTTTTTATGCAAATTATTGGGCTTTTCATTTCTGACATTTCCATTTGTTTTTAGAATCTTAATTTTCTTGCTGATTTTCTTTTTTGTCTCTGTCTCTGTGTTCCTGTCTCTTTCTGTCTCTCTGTTCTCAGTGTTTCTGTCTCTGTGTGTTTCTCTGTCTCTCTGTCTCTCTGTCCACCCACCCCCTCCTTGAATAATCTCCCTGGATAATCACTCAGCTTTCCTGTTCATGTGTGGTACCCTACCACTGGAGTCATACATTCAGTGTGGAATTTTGCTGGTTAATTGGAAACTCAGTTTTCTGCCTGGACTGTCTGAATATAGTGATCTTTCAGATCTTAGCCTCCTTAGTGATTAGAATTACAAACGTGAGCCACTGGCACCTGGCTTCTTTGAGGACTTTCTTATCCATGTTGCTGACTTCCTTGATCAAGTCTTTAATTGACTTTTTTTATTTCATTATCTTTTTGCTTTGATTCTCTTTGAGGTCATTGACCAGTTTTTGAATTCTTTCTATGTCATTGCAACCATTTTGGTGCCTTTGGATTCAGTTATTGAGCAATTATAAGGTTTTAGAGGAATGACATTTCCTGCTTTTTCATGCTTCTTGTGTTTCTGTGTTGTGATTTGCACATGTGTGGGGATGGATACACCTTCAGTTATTTTGGGTGTCTTCTCAGGGGTGGGAAGACTTCTCATGGGGTTATAATCACTACAACTCAGGGGACAGAAGGCAGACAGAAGCAACGAAAGTAATAATTTAAAAATAAACATTATCCTTAAACATCAATAAACAGGAAACATTAACTATGCCCCCACATACCCTTTTCTAGGAATGAAGGGAATAATGATACTTAGAGGATAGTCTAGGATTTTAAGATTCGTTCAAGCTAAAGTTGTTAATAATTATTCAATAAAAAGTTTTTATTTACTTAAAATAGAGAAAAATATATGGGATAAATAACATGTAATAGTGAGGACTGGGGGTATGGCCTAAGTGGTAGTTTGCTTGTCTAACAAGACAGTGAATTCAATCCCCAGCACTTACAAACAAATAGCCAAACAAATAAATAAACAACACAACTGAAGAAAACAATCAAATGTAGGTATAGACAAAGATAAAACAGTTCCAAAAAACCCAACATAACATGAAACTCTCTTAGAATTTTCTTTCCCTTCCCTCCTTCCATTCTCTTCCTTTCCCTTCCCTTCCCTTCCCTTCCCTTCCCTTCCCTTCCCTTCCCTTCCCTTCCCTTCCCTTCCCTTCCCTTCCCTTCCCTTCCCTTCCCTTCCCTTCCCTTCCCTTCCCTTCCCTGCCCTTCCCTGCCCTTCCCTGCCCTTCCCTGCCCTTCCCTGTCCTTCCCTTCCCTTCCCTTCCTTCTTATTTTGCATTGGGCTTTAAACTCATGACCTCATCCTTGCTGTGTTGATATTCTACCACCAAGCCATGCCTCCAGCCTTTACTGCACTGGTTCTTTTGAGAGATTCTTGCTTTTTGTCTGGGACTGTGATCCTTCCAACCTCCCCTTCCAATCTTACCTTCCAATCGGAATCCGCACCATTGTTCCCAGCTATTGGTTGGCTTTGAACTTCAATCTTCTCAATTGCAACCTCTTGAACAGCTACTATTACATAAATATTTCCTCCTTGCTCAGGACAAGAGTATTGATTTCTTCTCCCCAGGCTTACTTTTTTTTATTTTTGCAGTTTACTTTATGTTTGAGGACTTGTTTATTCTGAGGTACAAACAATTTAGATCAGAAAGAGCTGTTTGTGGGATAAATCCATCAGCCTAGTGTGCTTTCCTCTGATCTCTAGGGCCTTCTGAGAATGTACAGAGCATTGAAACCATAGAGTTTGCACTAGTTGGGCAGAGCACAAAAGTCTAAGTGATGGCATGTGCCCTGGCCTCACAATTTTCTGTTATGGCAGTCTTGCTCATATTCCTTCCTTGCTGGCCTCTTACCAGAGTTCTGACTGCAGTCCAGTATGCTTACTTTATGTTTTCCTCTGTGGTGCAGCTCATGGCAGACACTTCCTACTCAAGGAGATCTGGATCTGTGAAAGTTACAACCAGTTAACTGGGTCAAAATTAATTCTTGAGTGGTCACTCACATAGCCAGAAGGCTTGTGGTTTAGAGATATAAAAATGCAAGGTCGTTTGCTCTTCCTGGACAACAGTTTTGATTTCCTGAGATGATTCCCCTCTATGGCAGTACTGAGTAAGCTAGAAGTTGGGAGGCCTTTTCCCCAGCCTCTGCTTGCTGTGGGAAATGCAGAACCCCTGTTTCATTCTTCTGTTTTGCAGAGCACCAGCTTTTAATATTGTGGGGTTTCTATAGGTTCTTCAGATTTCTTACCTAGTTTGTTTGCAGCTCCCCTTTGAGTGGAGCACTTTCTCCCCATTCCCTAATCTTTTGCTTCACGTTTCATGACCTTTGTTACTTTTATAAATTGAATGTTCAGATTTGTGGATTTTTTTTCTCATGTTGTTTTTTTGGTGATAATATTGTTTGAACTCAAGGCTTAATTCTTTCAGGGCTTCTTTGCTTGGTGGTACTCCACCATTTGAGCCACGCCTCCAACTCTGCTTTATTTTAAAGATTTAATCTAATAAATTTTTCTATCGGGGCTGGCTTTGAATCATCATCTTCCACGTGTCCGTCTCCTGTGTAGCTAGAATTACAGGCTTGAGCCACTGTTAGCCATGCTGTAGAATTTACTTGACTGTTTTCTGCTTACTGCTGCCTTCAGTTGCATTTCTATACCAATTTGTTTCAGATGCATGGAGACATAGGAAAGGGGAGGTATCTCTAATACCCCATCTACTTTATCTCCTCAAAATAGTCTTTTGATGTTTTCATGAAATGTGGTAAACATGAGATATCTGGGCTGCCATTGATGTAACAAGCCACAGTGTTACATAATAACCTTTCTCTCTCTCTCTCTCTCTCTCTCTCTTTCTCTCTCTCTCTCTCCCTCTCTCTCTCTCTCTCTCTCTCTCTCTCTGTGTGTGTGTGTGTGTGTATGTATCCTGGGGCTTGAATTCAGGTCCTGGGTACTATCCCTAAATCTTTTTGTCCAAAGCTAGTGCATTACCACTTGAGCTACTGCTCTACTTCTGTTCTTTTGTGTGTGTGTGTGTGTGTGTGTGTGTGTGTGCTTAATTGGAGATAAGAGTCTCACTGGCTTTCTTGCCCTGACTGGCTTCAAACTATGTTCAGATCTTAGCCTCCTGAGTAGCTAGGATTACAGGCATGAGCCACCATCGTCTGGCTCCATTAACCTTTTTATAGGTAGGAAGAAGAAGCATTTCTACCTAATGATAAAAACACAGTAAAATCATATATAATTAGTAACATATACATTTATCATTATCCAATCTTATGTACTACTGGTGAATGTTCTGTATTTGTGTTTGGTTTGCAGTGCAGTAGGTTTGTTCATCAGCATCAACCACCAGCATTAACACAGACATGGTGATACATTTCACTATGAAATAATAATGGCTCTGATATCACCATTACATCCTTACAAGACCATCATAATATCTGCAAAATATTAGTTACTAATACAGCAATGAACATAACTGTATTTCAGGTAAACCTGCTGATTATCATAGAATTTTCTGCTGGTGAGAGACAAAGGAAAACTTCCATAAAGAAATGCAAGGGAAGAGGTAACAATGCTTGACAAGAAATGTACAAGAAATGTACTTCCTTATGTACCTGTAGCCCTTCTGTGCAGCATCTTTACAATAAAATAAAATGAAAAAGAAATGATTTATTAGGCATACCCTCTTGTTCTTTCCTCTATTCATGTTAGAAGGGCCATTGGAATGAAAATCTATGTTATTTGGTCCTGTCATAGAAGGCATGGCTAGGGCATCCTTATAATTAACTGGTGAAATGCTTTCAGTCACATTGATCTTTTGATAACCGTGTGCTTCACAACAAAATGGGTTAACTCACATTCAGTTTGAAGAAGCTTCCACATGGCTGGCTTAGCTTTTAAATTCTGTTGAATGTCTAGAAGAATGGTCTGGTCACTGTGCACTTGTACTTGTAAGATTGATAGAGTATTTAAAGCTTTCTGAACAAATGGAAACTCTCTGAGTGGCACACAGTAATGTGTGTTATATTTAGTGAGTGTGTCAAAATCTTCTGGACTGGTTGTTTGACTCACCATCAGAAGGAGATGGATCAAGGGGAATTGCCTGTATAGAGAATACATGCCAACAGAGCAAGGACATTTCTTGAAATAGATGGAAAAATTCTAAATGGTAATTTGCATTGCATTTTACATCAAGAAGTATTTAAATCAGAAATTATAATGAAAATCAGGAGGAAAATATCCTTTTTCTCTCCATATTTTACTTTATGTGAGACCTTTTCCTTGGACCATACAGTTGTATAATCTAGAAGAATGATTATCTCACTTTTGTTTCTGAGAGTTTTTCTTTCATCCTGAGCATCTCCATGACAAGTTTAAGCATATGAAACCAGGAAAAGCACTATATAATTAAATAAACCTGTCTTCTAACTTCTCCTGAATGGGTAAGAGAGGTGCATCAAAGGACATTAAAAATGCATCTTTGATTGGTATTTTCTCCCCTAAGGCATGTGCTTCCTTCCTTCTTGGCTAAAGGTTCCAGCATAAATGGATGATGGAAAATTTGACCCCAATAATTTATATTTTTATATAGAACAGCTTATTTTGCATGCTTGGGTTTTTAAAAAAATAGTTTTTCTCTTTGGTATTTGCTGTGGAAACCAGAGCTCACTCTCCATGTCTGGGATGTAATTTAATAGTACAATGACTCTTGCATCTCACTACCCACCCTATGATACGCAGAGGTGTGATATCACCTGTCAAGAAGGATGCTGTGGAACTTGCTGGTGTTCATATATGTCAGGTCTGGAAATGAATTGAGGTTTAGAAATACAACACTATTTCATGTCTGATTATACTTTCTAAACAACATGAGGATGATTTAGTAGAAGAGACTGCATTTTACAAAATAAAATTTACAGTGTCAGAAATAAGCAGATTGAAAGGAGAATTTGTCTGCATAAAGTCTGGTGTTAACATGTATATTCCACTAGAGGTCAAAAGGATTACACCTCATCATAAGGTCATTTCTCCATGTTTGTGGGGGTCATATCATTTCCACTTTAACATTGAGAAGATAGAAGAATGTGACTTGTTAAGATTACACAGTCATTAAGCATCAAAATTTAGGATTTAAACTTGAGATTTCAGATCCCAGATAAACAATTTTTCTTTCCTGGATGTGTAACATATACCATACAAAAGTGTTGTCTATGAACACAACTATATTCTCCATTATTCAACTGGCAGATTAAAAATCACTGTACCTTCCTGAGTCCCATCGCATGCTCTGCTCCTTCTCATGTCCTGACATGCCCTCTGCCACTAATCCAAAGAGTTGGGAACGATGTCATGGGATTTTTCAAAACATTTTGACCACATTGACAACTAGTATGAGGAAGCCCTACTAGTCAGGCTACCACATGAAGAAGGAAGGGGAGGGAGATAGAGAGGGGCAAGGGAAAGGGAGGAGTAGAAGAAGGGAGAGCAGGATCCGGAGAGAAAGAAAGCTGACAAGTTCTAGTTTTTCCAGCTATCTCAGCTTAAGTGTCACAAATGGATATGAAGAAAAACCCCTGCATCTTATGAGGGACTCAAAAAATACCAACTGAGACTTGGAGTCACATTATCTTGAAGATAATAATTTTTGTTTGAAATCACTACATTTTTGGATAGTTGAATAGGTACCTTCCTTCCAAAGAAACCATCAAAATTGTGAGCATTTGAATAATTATTTTTTTTAGCCAGTACTAGGGTTGAACTCAGGGCCTCTCACAGTCATTTGGCTTTAATGCTAAGGACTTGTGTCACAGTTCTACTTCTTGATTTTTTTCTGGTTAATTTTCTGCCCAGGCTGGCTTTGAACTGTGATCCCCAGATCTCAGCCTTCTGAGTGGCTAGGATTATAGGCATGAGGAACCAGTGCCTGGCTTAGAATGAGTTAATTTTTAAATCTTAGTAACACCCCTAAAAGATAAATAATTTGAGCAATGTTTCAAAGCACATGGGAAATTCTTTTATTTTTATTTTTTAAGATTTTATTGTAAAGGTGATGTACAGAGGATTTACAGTTACATAAGTCAGGTAATGAGTACATTTCCTTTTGAACAGTGTCACTCCCTCTCTCATCCAGTTTTTCCCCTCCTGACTTTCCCCCCAAAACTTGTATAGTTCGTTTTCAATATAGTGTCTAGTGTGTTTCACTGTTGAATTGGTTCACCTTTTGTCCCACCATTTCTGTGGGAAGGGGAAGCGTGGAAAATGATTTTAATTTGACATTTCAGTTTTCAGACTATCAGTGTTGGGAGTCATTTCTTTCTAGGCCTCTTGTGCTTCCGCACATCTCGTGGGCAGAGATTTTGACTGACAATTTTCTGAACTGTACTTTCAAGAATGTTCAGTTGCAAGCAGATTTGTAAAATAGGTGGAACAAAGGAGATTAGCTTTATTTGCAAGGGAACAGGTTAGATCACCATACGTTTAATTATGGTGGTAAAACTACAAAGACAATGTAATCTATCTTGGAGTGACCAGCAGGTAGGTTAAGGGCTCACTATAAAGGATTCTTCTTAAAAAACAAGATTTGCTTTAGTTCGTATCCTAAATGTTCTCCAAAGGCCCACATAGTAATGTGTCAGTCTCTAGAGTGATGCAAGTGGGAAGTGGAACCTTGAAGAGTTTGGGTCAAATGGGAGATCTTCAGTTCCCTTGAATAGAATAGTGGGGGCTGGGCTTCCTTTTCCTGTCCTGCATCCCAGCTATGAGATGAGGAGTTTCACTGTCATGAACTTCCACCAGGATGTGATGTTTTATCACAGGCCTAAAGCAAATAGACTAAAATCTTGACTGAATGTGTGCCTGAACAGATCTTTGCTTTTTATCAATGATAGATAATCTCAGGTGTTTGTGATGGTAACAGAAACTGACAAACACAGCCTATAGGGATACAGAAATCACTTAAAATTAGGACTTAGAAGAAAAAATTAGGGTTTAGGTAATCTACAAGTACCCATACTCTTGCTGCTGCTGTTGTAATTCACTGTCAAATGTTAGTGGCTGATCAGGAATTTCACAACCTATACTGGCATTCATGAAGCTCAGGCCATCACAGGTGAGAATCTACAAGAAGGATAAAGACTCAGCTTCTTCTCAGGTCTGAGTGGCTTCTGAGTGGCTGGGACTATAAGGGGGTGAACACTACATTTGGCTTGTTTTTAAGATAATGTTTCCATAACTTTTGGATGTTGTAGAATCATAGTCCTCCTGTTTCTGCCCACTGAATAGTGGGGTTTATAGGCATATGCAACCATAACTGGCCTGTGTGGTTGTCTTTTTGTCCAGTCTACTTTCTCTGCTTCCTCGATTGGATATGTTCAATTGCTGTGTCTTCTCATTGATATTCTTTCTGTTGTACTGTTGAGACCGTATATTGGCTTCTATTTCATCTTTTGGGTTTCTCAATTCTAACATTTCTCTTTTTTTACTTTACATTTTCTCTTTCCTTCTTGAGAAAGTTTTATTTTATTTTTATTTTTAAACTTGTTTCAAGTGTGTTCATACTTGCTTTTCTGAGCATTTTTATTGCTCTAACATAATTGCTAGATAACTCTCATATCTCTGCCACCTTGGTTTTGGCATCTCTTGAGCTCTTTCCCATTCATTTCACATCCTGCTTCTTGGTTCATATTGTATTTTGAGGCTCTGTGCCTTATTTAAATCCTCTGCTTCTGCTGATGTCATTTAACATGCTCCAATGAGGGTGGCTGGGTGCATTTGAAGTGTTTTTGCTTTTGTGCCTGCTTGAGCTCCATCCATCCCCAAGCATTGTCTTCTTACTGATGGGGCAGAGGTGAAAGTTGACTTTTATCTGATCTCTCCATCGACACTGCTGTGAGAATATCTACCATCTACTGATTGATAGTATGAGTCTTGACTCTTCATTTTATTTTTCTCTAACGAATTAGAGATGCCTTGTGACTACCAGGAGAAGAAGTTAATACTGACACTGTAGAAAAGGTTGCATGGATGAGTCCCAGCTCCTTACTAATTCTCCTTAATACCACCCTGGCAGGATACTTGAGGTGTTAATTAGAACATGATGTGTGTGGAAGTGCAGATTCTCCAGTCCGCTTTAGTTGGTGTGGGTAGAGTATAGCATTGATCCTATTTCTTCTATGATATTCAACTGGAATGGAGTAGTAATTGTCAGAAAAACAAAAATAAAAAACAAAACCAACAAAAATATCTGTCTTGAGGGTTTTCACCTTTCCTGACCATTTGATGGGAGTAGGTTTTGGTTAGGCTTTTTTGTTTGAATCCACTGGCTTTCAACTTTGTGTTTGTTTAATTTCATGTTTGGAACTATAAAGAAAAAGAAAACTCAGGGAATTTACCATCATGTCTCTTTTTTGATCCTATGTTTCTTTGATATTATAATTATCTGGTTTGTTTTACCTTGCCCTGTCCTCTCCTTCTCTCCTTCCTTCCCTCCTTCCTTCCTTCCTTCCTTCCTTCCTTCCTTCCTTCCTTCCTTCCTTCCTTCCTTCCTTCCTTCTTTCCTTCCTTCCTTCCTCCCTCCCTCCCTTCCCTGCTTGCTTGTTTACTTGCTCTTTTTATCTTTCTTTCCTACTTGGGATGAAACTCAAAGCCTTGTACTTTCTAGGCAAGTGCTCTGCCACTTGGAGCTATGTCTTCAGCCTGCTCCACTTTTCAGAGTCTTCTCATGTTTGTTTTGTATATAAAATCTAGAGGTTTTAGTTGTATATGGGAAAAGAGTAGGAAAAATAACTCAATTGCATCTTTGTAGAATCTGAAATACAGTTATCATTTTGAAAACCTTGTTGGGTTACCCTGCTTTGTTTTCCCAAGGAAGAGTTAAGATTGAGAAATGTAAGCATGCTAACTGCACAGTGATTGTGAAGGCCTTTCTTTCCTTTTGTTACCAAAGCCATTCATACCACAGGTATGAAAGGTTTCCTGGTATCTTGTAGCAGATGCTTTAGTTTACAAATGTCTGCTCAGACATCTGCAAAACATTGTGACTGGTGCGCTGCTATATGCACCTCTGTCCTTGTGCTTTCTCCTCATCATGCCGAACTCTGCTCAGAGGTCCAATGAATTAAAAACCATCAAACTAGCCTTACAACTGAATAAAATAGTTGTATCAACACCCCAGCGTATTCACTCCCTGTTTAAATAACCTATGAGACTATTTCACTTGCCCACAGTGTTGGTCTTGTGCTATTCAGTGGCTGGCTCCACTTTCCTATCTTATTTTTGTCATTCCCTAGCCATGTTTCTTGTACTGCCAAATACATGAGAGGTCCTTGCATCTATCTCCCTCCCACCCTCACCTCCATACCACAGCCCTCACAAATGCTCCTGCAGAGCTCCCACACTGCCTATCCTGTGTGTGCTTCTATCTTCGCATTAACCACATCCAGGTTTTCTCTCCCAGACACGGAGATGTCATATTTCCAAGTTTAAAGTGCTCCTTGGCTAGTTTGTTGTGTCTGTTGAAGCAGCCACAACTTTTTGAATTCTCTATACATTTCTTTTTTCAAACGGATATCAACACCTCCCTCTTACTCTTAGAGGGTTAGGCAAGGTAATGAATTGTAAATGTGTAGCGCAGTACCTTGATTTCTGTGTAATGCTACCATCAGTCTCTGTGCCCATTTTTACAGTGATTGTAACTTCTATCTGTCTTTCCTGGCTTCCTAGGATGACGATGCTTCAGGACCTTAGTCCAGACTTCATTCTCATCTAACCATAAGTGTCTCATTCATCCCTCTGCGTCCCTTTCCATTGCATTGAACTCTGCAAGCTCCCTTTCCCCATCCTCCCTCTTTCTTGATCTCTACTTGATCTCTAAACCCAGATTTCAACTCTCACAGTGACTTTCTAGTCAGTGTGTACCAAATAAGACTTTGCTGTGCCAACACATCACAATGTTAACTTCTTTCAGTTGTTTATCTGGTCCTATTTTGGTTAATGGCATTACCTGCCATGCAGATGCCAAAATTAAGAATCCTGAGGCCAATTTTATTTTTTTCTTTCTTTCTATAGTTCATATTTAATCGGTTACCAAATTCTGTGACTTCTATTTTTCTTTTTTTATTTTTCTTTTTTAATCTTATTTTATTTTTGTGAACATACTGTACAGATGGGTTACAATTACATGGGCAGGATAATGCCTACATTTCTTATCAAGCATTGCAGTCTCCTCCGTTGTTTACCCTTCACATCCCTTCCCAGCCTCCCCCCCCCAACCCTCCCCCCCACCAACATTGTAAAGCTCGTTTACGACATGACAACTTGTACTTCTCATTGTTGCAACAGATCCACCTTCCACCTGTATCCTTAAACGACTTGTTTTTCCCCATCTCCTCCACAAGTTATACTGACATCAAATATAGTGAAAGCAGGGGTTATACTGTGGGGGAGGGACATACAAAGCAACAAAGAGATAATCTTATAAATGCATTAGAAACAAATGCATGAAAGAAAAAAACATTAAAATGCATATCTAAGGGCTCATTTTCGTAACATCACATTATCTGACTTTTTCTGCTTGACTCATACATATACTAGATATTGAAAATAAGGGAAACCATGGGACCTATGTTTCTTTGGGCCTGGCTTACTTCACTTAATATAATTTTTCCAAGTTTTTCCATTTCCTAACAAATGGGGCAATGTCATTCTTTCTGATGGAGGCATAGAATTCCATTGTGTATATACACCACATTTTCTTGATCCATTCATCTACTGAGGGGCATCTGGGTTGGTTCCATATCTTAGCTATGGTAAATAATGCTGCAATAAACAAAGTCGTGCTGGTAGCTTTAGTGTGGTCTTGTTTGTAAACATTTGGGTAAATGCCCAAAAGTGGGATTGCTGGGTCATAGGGGAGCTCTATGTGAAGTCTTTTGAGGAACCTCCATACTGCTTTCCAAAGTGGTTGAACAAGTTTACATTGATTTCTATTTTTCAAGTCAGTGTTTTTACACAGAAAGGCTCAACCCCTTACTGACCTCTTTTCAGTAAGAGTGGCTTACTGCAATGCTGACAAGCTTATCTGGTACCAGCTTCTCACAGCTACCTTCTCACACAGCCTAGTTGTGAAATGTCTCCAATGCTAGATTTTTTTTAGTGCTTATGTAAATTTTAGGAGAGTAATACTGTATGAAAAAGAAGACCAGAAAGAATCTACCTAAGCCAATTTTTAGAAAAATTGGAAAATAAAAATAATCACCAAGTTGGGCACTAGTGGCTCTTACTTATAATCTTAGTACTCAGGAGGCTGAGCTCTAAGGATTGAGATTTGAAGCCAGTCTGAGCAGAAAAGCCCATCAGATTATTCTCCACAATTAACCAGCAAAAGTCTGTAGGTAGAGGTGTGGCTCAAGTGCTGGAGTGCCATCTTTGAGAGAAAAGTTAAGGGACAGTGCCTAGTCCTTAAAGTCCTAGTTTTGGCATGAAAGAATAAACGTCATATTTTGCTTAAGTCAGATGTGATATAAGCTATATACACTACTATATATGTAAGTATAGGAAACTAAATGTATATTATTAATGTGTATCACATGCTTCTGTAGATGGGTTTATATATAAATTATATGTGTCTATTAGATAACTATTATTTGTACATATTATGGTTATTTGGATGTCTGTAGTTCTGGGCATAGAGCTCTCTCTAAACTTTTTGGATTACCTAAACCACAGAAACTTTCAAAGATGGAGACTGTTCACCAGAAAGGAGGTCACCATGTGATTAGAAGGTTGGAATTTCCAGCCTTAGTTTCTGACTCTGAGGAAGGGAATGAGAATAAAATTGATTTCAATCACAAATGAACAATCATGATTAATATGATCCACCATGTCTACATCACAAGGCCCCATGAAAATCCCTAAATGATGAAATTTTATGAAGTTCAGTGAACCTCTGGGCTAGTGAAGATTTGGGAGCAGGAAGAGCGGTGTACTCAGAGAGCTAGCCCTCACTTCCTTCCTCTTTTGACTTGTCCATTTGCTACTTCCTGCATTGCATCCTTTTTGGAAAATCACTAATTCCCCTTTAAAAAGGGGTTGTGGAAATTCTTGAAAGGGGTTATGGAAATTATTGAATTTGTAGCCAGTCATTTAAAAGATCAAGAGTCCTGTGGCACTTATGTCTACTACCTGAACTGGGGTAACCCTGTGGGCCTGAGCCCTTAACTTGTGCAGCTTGTGCTAACTCTGGGTAGTTAGTGTCAGGATCAAATTAAAATCTGAACTATCCAGTTGGTGTTGGAGAATTACTGTGAAAAACCACAAGAATTTAGTGTCTGTAAACTATCACATATTGGGTATCATGAGAGAGATTTTGCGGATAGGTAATCAGATTTTTATAAAGATATTTTTGATAACCCTAAAGAAAAAAGATAACTAGAGTATACAATAGACAGCTAAAGGGAGTATTTTGGGAAAATATAGTTTATGCCAAGAAGCAGAGGTAAAATTTGGAAGCAATAGCAATTGTAAAATTAAGATCTCTATGAAATATAAGATGAACTAATAAAAAAGTATTGATACAAAAGTTGAACCCCAATATATGGACACAAGAGGTCTGTCTTATTTGCAATAACTAGTATATGTCTTAGTCAAGCAGAAAAAGTCAGATAAGTTGATGTTAGTGGAATGAACCCTAAAATATGTATTCAAATGCTTGCTTTTTTTCTTTTCATGCAATTGTTTCTATCATATTTATAAGATGATTTCTATATTGCTTTATATGTCCCTCCCCCACAGTATAACCCATACTTTCACTGTATTTGAAGTTGGTATAATTTGTGGAGGGGAAGGGGAAAAACAAATCGTTTAAGTAGGGATACAGGTAGACCCATTCCAACAATGATATGTACAAGTCGTTATGTCGAAAAACAAAGTTAACAACTTTGGTGGAGGGTGGAGGGAGGATCTGGTGGAGGGAGAGGGGAGGGGAGGAGTATGGGAAGGGATAGGAAGGGGAAACAAGGAGGAGGCAACAATGCTTGATAAGAAATGTACTCCTTATCTTGCCCATGTAGTTGTAACTCTTCTGTACGGTAGTCTCACAATAAAAAAAAAGAGTTTTTTTTATTGTTATTGCTTTAAATATACCTTGTGATTTTATTTTTTTTTTTGTTTCCTTTGTTTGTTCTTTTCCCTATGGCATACCCCTGTTGTCACTGTACTCGATTTTGATATGCTGCATCTTGTATATACATATGTCTAATCTGGGGAGGGGAAGGGGAATAACAAAATGCTGAAACAAAGACACAGGGTGACCCATTGCAACAAGGATACCAACAGGACAGTATATTGGAAATGAACTTTACAACTTTGGGTGATGAGGGGGGGAGGAGGGAAAGAGTGTGGAAGGTCGGGGAGGGAAGGGAAAGCGGGACCACAACAAGGAAGGGAAGGAGTAACAATGATCGACAAGTAATGTGCTCATTGCCTTACTCATGTAACTGTAGCCCCTCTGTACAGCATCTTAACAATAAAATTAAAAAATGCAAACTTAAACCACAAAAGTTGATATGAAGAAATATTTAAGAAAAAATAATCTAAGGAAAAATTTAAAGGTAATCTAAAGAAAAATAATTTAAGGAAAATAGCAGAATGTAGAAGAGTTATGAAGGAAATTAATGTTTTGGGTGCTGGGGGCTGACACCTATAATCCTATCTACTCAAGAAGCTGACATCTGAGGACGTGGTTAAAGGCAGTTGGAGCAGAAAAGTCCATGAGATTCTTATCTCCAATTAATCACACACACCAAAAGGTCACAAGTGGAACTGTGACTCAAGTGATGGACAATTGCCTTGAGCAAAAATTGCTCAAGAATGGTACCCAAGTGTGTGTACAGGACCTGTACACACACACACACACACACACACACACACACACACACACACACACGAAAATAACCAAACACTTTTCATGTTGGAGAAAATTGACAACCTTCTCTAAATGTATGCAAAAATATCTGTTTGCACATTTTTAGAGAGGGCAGCTATCTAAACATGTATAATATGTACACTCAGAAGTTGGAATAATTTGAAAAGTTGAAAAAAAGCAAAAATATAATTCACAAGATTCTCTTATGAATCTTGTAATGGTCCCTCCTCTCTCCCCCCCTCCCCCTGGCAATACTGGAGTTTGAACTCAGGATCCTGTGTTTACTAGATACTCACTCTATTGTTGGAGCCACATATTTAGCCAATTTTGCTTTAAAAATATTTCAAATAGGATCCTGCTTTTTGTTTGGAATGGCCTGGACTACAATCTTCCAATTATGCTTCTTGCCTGGATGTATGACAGGTTACTTTGCTGCATAGTGTTTTTTTTTTTTTTTTTTTTATGGGGATCTCATGAATCTTTTCTTTTTTTGTTTTTTGCCTGATTGGTCTTGAAACACAATCTCCCACATCTCAGCCTCCCAAGTAGCTAAGATGACAACCACTGGACCTGGCTAATGTAGTTTCTTTATAAATACTAATGGCCTTCATTTGTATGTTCTTCTTTAATTTTTTGAGTATATATATATGTATATATACACACATATATAAACATATATACATACATATATATATATATTTTATATATATATAAAACACATTATAAAGGAGGAAAAACCTGTCCTCCCCTCTGAGGGTTCAGTAATTGAATATATGAAATAAACAGTAGGCCATCAGGAGAAAAGGTATCCAAATTTATTTGATGCAATGGAGCTTCACATGAAAAAAATGTGAGTACCCCAAACTCCAGCAAGACCTAGAAGCTTACAGACCTTGTTCATATGGTAGCAGGAAGAATGAACTAAGTGAAATTTGACAAAAATGAACAGGGCAACAGAAGCGTAAGTGCCAGTGTCAGTGTATCTGGGTGTGGTGCCAATCTTCAGCCTCTTCTATAAGAACCAGATTCCCAGAGAAAGGATTCATGGTGCTTGAGTTCATTTTGGAGGATTTTCTGTTTAAGCAGAAGAGAGGTGTCAGGAAAAGCCTCTCCCATCATTCTCTGGTTCTCAAGAGCTCTCAGTTCAGTCATCTGCAGACCAAAGTACCATTCCCTAACTCCTTTACTACCAATGAAATTCTGGATAACATTTTTCTCTTCATCATTTTTTCAGGGATCTGAAATGATTCAAATTCTTTCTCCTCCCTGCAGCTAAAGAGCCATGGTTTATAATTTCCAAATACATTCAGTGATGTTCATTGAATAAAGAAACAAATTTAGATGCGATATTATAAACACACCAGGAAGAATTGAAAACTGTTCTAAAAAATAAAATCTATTACAACAATACATCAGGAGGTAGCCTTGGCTTCAATTTGAATTAAAATCTAAACTAAACTAAATTAAGTAACAAATTAAGATTTGCAATGTCATCTGGCCCAAGTACTAGTAAGTGCTTGCATTGGATAAGTAGATGTGATGTCATGACTTCTTTTCTTGTGATGTCTAGTGGGTCCATCTCTTGGAGGGATCTTAAAGGAGAAGAAAAGAAGAAGGCTGGGAGAAAAGTGAATTAGAAACTCAAAGCACCTGTAGTTGCAAGGTTTAATGTGATAATTGTCACTTCAGGAGAGAATGGCAGAGGTGTGTTTATGGTACATGGAAAACACAAATGTGTAAGAGTATGAGGGCTTTAGAAGTGTCAGATTATATTAGGGCAAGCAAATAGCTATTACCAGGATTCATAAAAAGGATAATTAGTGATGTGGTTAGTTTTAAAAATAGAAAATAAATTATGAATTACTTGTGGTTTTTTTTATATGACTCTGCATAACTACAGGATCTTTCTCAGTGGATTGTTTATTCTTCCCAAAGCTGGTTTTGCCAAATGCAGTGCAGACCCTGTACGGATGTGGTTCATCCATATTTTTTTTTCCACATGGACAAAGGAAAAATGCATGGCTGTCATTTGAAGAGGATCCCTTCAGGACTTCCTCAGGTAGGGTACTTCTGGGTGGTCATAGGCAAAGTAGGCCTCAATCCCTTTGGCTCATGATTTCACAGTGTTTCTTTCCATTTTTGCCAGTCCTAGAGCGTGAACTCGGGGTCTGAGTGCTGTTCTTAAGCTTTTGTTGTTGTGGAATGCTCGCACCCTACCACTTGAGCCACAGATGTTTTTGTTTTTGTTTTTGTTTTTGCTGGTTAATGGGAGATAAAAGTCTCTTGTACTTTGCTACCCAGGTTGGCTTCTAACTATGATCCTCAGATCTCAACCTTCTGAGTAGCTAGGATTACAGGTGTGAGGCACCAGCCTGGTGCTTCTTAATGATACTTCCCATACTAAGAGTTGGCAAGACAGTCTAAGAACTGGGTGAACAACTGTAGAATTTAAATGCAAAATGAAATAGAGAGGAAGGGCAGATTCGACTTTGAAAACGATGACATTTCAAAAGCAGAACAGTTTCCATTTCATTGTTCAGGAAATGCTTTTCTGCTTCTTAGGAAATGGTCACAGGAGTAGGTTTTCTTTTATAGGGTGGGAAGTTGCATGCCTTTCAATTCTGCCTCATCCTTCCATGGCCTTGCGGTACTTGCCAGTTAGTTCCAGTCCTTCTGTGTTTTCTGCATGTGCACACATATTTAATACCCATAAGGGTAAAGTTTGTTTACTCTATCAGAGTACCTAGCTCTCCTTCTCATCCCATCCCTGGCTAGCCTACCTTATCCCCTGACCAGAGGTGAGCAAAGGGCAAGTAGCAACTACTCCTACAAAGAAGAGTTACCAGTGTATAGGACTGATTGGTCAGCCTTGTACCATACACATCTGTCACTCAAGACATTTCATCACTTCACAATCAGAGGTAGAAAGCACTGGCTAGAAGACTGCAGAGATGGGCAGCTGTCTGACCCAACTACAACTCAGTCTGGGAAGTTGTGGGCCTGCCCAGCTCATGTGTTTTAGGAGGAACATTTTTGTTTCAAATGGGCACACACGCACACAGGTGTCACACAATCCTCCCTCTCACTTGTTCTGGAAAAATTCCTCTCAACTCATGTATTTTGAGACAATCTGCCAGTTCACAGTGCAAACACCTCATGATAGCACCATGGAAAAGATGTAAAGCAAGCAGTTCCCAATTCTTGCTGGCCCAGGAAAAGCAATCTATTGAACATAAAAATTTCCAGTGAAAAACAAACAATGGAATCAACAAGTACTTCCGCCCTGGGTAGAGGCACTTTCTGAGGAGGGGGGTCACTAAAGACTTTGTTTGCTAAAGCTCAGAGCTGAAGACATTAGCAAAGGCACACTGCTCCCAGGGAAACAGGAAGTACCAAGAGACCCTGAGACATTCAGCCACTTCTCACTTCGGTGGTGAAAGGAAAAGCCATTTTAATTGCTGAAGTTTATTTTTTCACAGAGTCTTTAAAGGAAGACCCTTGGCAATCTGCACTTTGAAGATTTATACATGGCACTTACCAACCTTACTTTTATATATTTGAAATAAAAATAGCTCAGCAGCAATTTGCTTTCTGTTTTTTTAAAAAAAACTCCTGTTTTAAGACTCAACTTGCTTCTACCTTTGAAGTACAAGGATCTTTTAGTCACCAGCCTTTTCGAATGGCAAAATGTTAATCACAAGAACTTATTTTCTGTGCTAACAAGTGTTTCCCTTGGAGGTTTTTTTTTTTTAAAAAAATACCATTTTAAACAGAACTTTTAAAAAAGATATAAATTAAGTCAGATGGTTGTGAAATTTCCCCAGGGAACAATGTCTTCATTTACAAGGTTCTCCAGATCCCTGAGAGGTTCCCAAGCCCTCTAGTTCTACAGAGACCAGAAAATACCACTAAGACATTAAGTCAAATAACATCTACTTTTGAGCTAATTTTATTCCAAGGATAAAAAAGCCAATAAAGGCTGGGAAGCTCAGTGGTAGAATATTTGCCTAAATACAGGAGTCCCTGGGTTCAATTCCCAGCATCAGAACAAAAGGCAAGGCAATAAAATAACAGTAAAGTAAAAAAAAAATTGTAAAACCAATCCCATACACCTTTAGGAAGATCTCCTGAAAGTCTCTGCTATTGCATATGAATGATTATGAGTCATTTCTTCAGAGCTCTGATCAGCAGATTTGATATATGGATTTAGATCAATTTTTTCTTATGGTAAATCTATATGTTATTCTGTGTCTTCATTTGGCACTATTTGCTGAGTGGCTGTTACTCAGGGGCAAAGGTCGCTCTCTGGCAGTGGAGGCAGCCGGAGTAATCTTTTACTCCTCACAAGAGGAGTGTGAGATATTAAATCACATTTGACGTACCTGAGGCCCAGCAACTTCATCCATATTTTATCTGCTGTAAATTTAATACCACAGCACTTTTTAGGGTGATGTATTTATTAACTGGCTGGGGATGAGCAGTACAGAAATTTAGTTTGTTCAGGAAAATAAAATGAAGACAGTCTGACAAGCTTATGCAGTAAGCACAATAGCTATTTATTACTTTTTAAACATACAGTTTGCTGAAATGTCTTTAGCAGTGTTTGTTCAATAAATGCATAATGCTTCCTAAATCATCTCAGCTTATTTTTTTCCCTTCCTTTGAATTTTAATAAAGTCTTTTTTTTCTCCTCTGAAAGCAATCTACTTCCCCTTCCCCCTCACTGTGGCTCAGTTTCTGAAGGTTTACCTGTTACTCTCAAGGAAAGAACCAGGCCTTTGTTCTGTGTGCACTGCCCTGCAGAATTGTGGGAAAAGGAATCACATCGAGACTTCCTGCAGTCAACTGCTGCCCCATAGGTCATTTGGGAAACAATTTTGGAGTCAGTTATCAAAAAAAAAAAAAAATGCCTCTCTCAATTACTTTCCTCTACCCTCCTCCTTTCTTTCCTTTCTCCCCTCCTTCCTTCAATCCTCTGACTTTAGGTTCAATATTTCCTCTATTTCATAGCTTTTATCCTCCCAAATCTGTATTTTCTTGATAGGTAAATTACAGGCTGTTCCTGTCATCTACATGCCAGTACTTCTTGCTCCTTCTGTCTTGGTTACCCTAGGGAGATGCCAGCTATTTACTGAAAAAGGAGAAAGAGGTCTGTTCTAATGATTTGTCTTATCGTTAAGTCTCATAAGGTTTTCTTCTCCCTTTCCTTTCTTTAAGGATATGATGTTTGAAAGCCTTGGGGGAGTTTAAAATCCTGCAAGCTTCAGCCAAATGAGGCTGGTCTTCTTGTGGTTCCCCTAGTTACCTCTTTCTATTCTCATTGACAGATCATAGATGCCTTTTTGGTCATCATTTTAGTTACTCACTTGCAGCTAGGATTTCTAAACGAATCAGGAAGGTTCTATTCCCTAATCCAGGAGGAAGTACAAAAGCCTTCATGCCACACAATGGGGTGGTTCTCCAACTGTTTTCCAGAGGGCAGCAACAGTCCTTGGGAAGTGGTGGGCATACATGTTCCCTGTCCTAGCCCTGTCCCCTGATTCACAGCTCTGTGGGTGGGCTCAGCACTCCTACAAGTGCTTCTGATTGATGCTTGTTCAAATGCGAAGATTGCAGGGCTCAAGTCTCCATGAACGGCAAACAGATGATGGATTCGCAATATCAGCATTCTCTGTCAGCCTCTCCCTGACACAGAGCAGACTTCAAGAAGGGTCCGCCCCATCCCCTTCCCCAGGGACCAAGCACAAATCTGAAACACTGCTCTGATCAAGTGCATTCCAATGCCAAATACACACACTGTTTTGGATTACCCAATATATTTAGAATCATCTCAAGGCGTGACTTATTGAAAGAGGACTAACTTGCTTTAGAAAGGGAAAGGCAAAAGAAGAAACTTTTTTTTTGAGGGAAAAAATGGATATGAAAGAGTCTCTTTAAAAGTTAACCCCTGTTGTCACTGTATTTGATGTTGGTATCATTTGGGAAGGGGAAGGGAAAAAACAAAATGTTTAAATAGAGATGTAGGTTGACCCATTGCAACAATGAGATGTACAAGTCAATATGTTGAAAAACAATCTTTACAATTTAGGTGGGGGGCAGGGCAGGGGGAAGTGTAGTTGTTGGGGTGGGAGGGCAGGCATGGTAGGGGACAAATAAAGGAGGAGGCAACAATGCTGGATAAGAAATGTACTCATTACCTTGCTCATGTAACTGCAAACCCTCTGTACAGTATTTTCACAATAAAAAGCTTATTTAAAAAGTTAGCCCCATAATCTTTACAGTCTTGGGCAGTGTACTTATGTGTGTTTTGTTTTCCATGAAGCGTTTACGCTTCTAAAGATCTGAATATTTTTAGGAAACAATATTTCAATTCAACAGAGAAGACACTGTTTCCTACACTCATGGCATGTTTAAAACTAAGAAGAATGTATCAGCAGAGAATGCTTCAAACTCTTTCTTTGTCATTCTTTTAGGTACACATACTCTTTTCCAGTTTTTTTAATTTAAATTTTATTGTAAAGGTGATGGACAGAGGGGTTACAGTTACATAAGTCAGTTAATGAGTACATTTATTTTTGAACAGTGTCACATCTCCTTTATTTTCTCCTACTTTTTCCCCTGCTGACCCCCTCCTCTCCAAGTTGTAAAGTTAATTTCCAACATAGTGTCTAGTGAGTATCACTGCTGAATTGGTTCACTCTTTGTCCCACCATTGCTGTTCTTAGTGAATATTAATTGTAGAATGTAGGGAGTTTCATTGCAATACTCCCACACATGCATATACTATACTTTGATTCTATGCATCCCCTTCTAATATTATTTCTTATCCATCATTACTTTTCCTTCTATCTTGTAATTTTTTTCTTTTTTTATTGTCCAGGTGATGTACAGAGGAGTTACAATTACATAAGTAAGGCAGTAAGTATATTTCTTGTCAAACTTGTTACCCCTCCCTCATTTTTCTTCTACTTTCCCTCCCCCCAACCCTCCCTCTCTCCTTAAGTTGTAAAGCTCATTCCCAACATATTGTCTGATGAGTATCGCTCTTGCATTCGTTCCCCATCTTGTCCTTTGATTCTGTTGTTGCCCTTCCTGTCCCTAATTAGATAAGCGTATATACAATACCAGAGTACCAAAATCAAATACAGTGACAAGAGGGGATAATCCATAGGGGGAAAATACAAAAGAAACAAGAAATCACATAGTACATTAAAAAGAACAACAACAAAGAAAAACCTCTTGTGTCCAAGTCTTGGAATTCATTTTGCTTAGCATCATCTTACATGGTCATATGTATGTAGCTATTGAACTATTCTGCTCATCTACCAACATTATCCTAGACATATACTAATCATTGCAAATAAGGGAAACCATTTGGACCTGTGTTTCTTTGGGTCTGGCTCACTTCACTTAATATGATTTTTTTTTGTCTAAGTCTTTCCATTTCCTTATAAATGGGGTGATGTCATTCTTTCTGATGGAAGCATAGAATTCATCTATCTATCTATCTATCTATCTATCTATCTATCTATCTATCTATCACATTTTCTTGATCCATTCATCTACTGAGGGGCATCTGGGTTGGCTCCATATTTTAGCTGACAAGAACATGATCAAGGCAGAGAACATCCCCCAACAGAGAAACAGATAATCATAGTAAGAACCCAGTAGCCCCTAGGAAAATGGATAACTTGGCAGGAACTACCAAACACCACTCAATCCTAACTCTCAATATTAATTGACTTAAATCTCTAATTACATGACATAATTGGATCAAAAAGCATTTTTTTTTCTAGTACAGCTTGAACTCAAGGCCTCCTGCTTGAGGTCTTGCTTGTTCCACTCTGTTTGCTCAATTATGATTGGTGTTCTATCACATAAGTCACACTTCCAGGCTGACTTTTTTTTAGTAGTTAATTAGAAATGTAGTCTCACAGACTTTTCTTCTCCAGGCTGGCTTGAAACCATAATCCTCCAGGTCTCAGCCTCCTGATTATCTAGGACTTCATTGAAGTATTTTCAAATGGGTTTCATTATGACCCGTTCATATATGAGTTTTCATATATGAATTTTGCTCATATTCTCCCCTCAACTCCCTCACCTCTCTGGCTCTTTTTGTCTTCCCAAGGACACTCTCAAAATGTATTTGAATGTATTGCTTGCTTTTGTTCTCTCTGTAGTGGAGGGGTGGAAAGAAGCAATCCAGAATAGAGGCCATGGTGAAACCCTCCTAACAAAAAAGACAAGAAGAGAAGAAGAACACATTATTTGATAATAAGAAGTTCAATAAACGCATTTGATAATTGTTTAATACAACACAGGAGTCTTTGGACTGAGGACTGAAAGAGCCAGGTGAACCATCCATTTGTTTTATGCCAAGGTTCCTTAATACTTTTGCAGACATGGGATTGGCAAAAGCCATTCTGCTTGTGTGGAACTTGAATGAACAAAGGGTCTCAGCTCAGGGAAATAGGCTGGTGGCAGGACAGGGAGAAGGGGACAGCTAGGAGTCCATGGTCAGCAGCTTCCTGGCTCCTTCTGCAGTTCTTCCTTGCTGTGGGGCAGAATCTTCTGCAAATGAGGGTCTTATGACCTACTCTCAGGTACCATAGGTCAGAGATTTTCTTTATCATAACTGTAAGATGGGAACATAGGGCAGCTGTGATTTTACATTTTGTGAAAAAAGACGGTCTTTTCTCTTTTCCATATCTTTCTCTAGAAAATAGAGAAGCAGAAGGCCAGAGACAGAGTTTGCTTTGCAAGCTGCTTCTGAGACCTTCAGGTTAGGGCCTTATCTTCTAAGCTATGACTGTAGCTTTGGGAGTTGCACATCTTTTGTCCCACTTAACATCTCTAAACACATCTATCAGATGACAGATCACAGCTGTCATCTGCTCTGGATCTCACAGTAGGAGGAAGTTCCTTAAAGTGGATTGCACGTTCAGCCAACAGGTCTGTTGCACTACTGCAAATTCACAAGAACTTAAATTTACCTCTTAAATTTTATGCTTATGAGTGTCTGTCATAACTCAGAAACAAAGCGGAGAGATGATCTTCTAGCTGATCTGAGCCGTCTCTTTTAACTAGAAAATATGTTCCTCTTACAAAGGCCAACAGAGGAAATGTACTGTAGTAGGACTGAAAAGAAATAGGTTTGCAGAGTGTGAGCCCCCGGGATCTGTTAGGGCTTCACTACAGGCTTATGTATGCATTTAACATTCCAAAAGAACATTTTCATACTATACTGTTTCTATAGTAGTGAAACTCAGCAGCCGAAGGCAAAAGAAAACCCGCGTCTATATCTCTCTCTACACATAAATACTGTCGAAAATTTGCATGTATAAAATAAATAAATGGATATCTTTTATGATATATATGTGATATATAGACTACATATACTTACACAAACTAGACTACAACACAACAGGAAACAACATACACACATACATATACACACATATGTTTCAGTATATAGCAAAGTTAGGTATTCTTTGGACAAATTGGAATTAAAACAATTGTGTGTACTGGAGTTTGATATAAAAATACTGACAAGAGAAGCTGAATATAATTAGTTGTTTTATCTATAGTATAAATAAATATTCTTTGCCTCCAGTGCCTCTCAATAACACAACTTGCATAAATATAAAATATTTATTGAAGTAGAAATAATATAAAATGTTAACTAAAAAGTAAAGACACAGCTAGGCAGTGGCTGATCATACAGCCTAGATATCTTGATTCATTCATTCATTTATTTACCAATGAACCTTAGATAAATTAATAAAATTCCTCATACTTGATTTTTGTCTATAAAATATACTAATAAAAGAATCTACCTTTTAAATTATTGCAAAATTAAATGAAGTTATATATAACATTGAATAGAAGTAATAATTACTTTAAATAGTATTACTTTAATATTTTAAAATAATTACTTTAAAATACTAATGCAATTGCATTTTTCACACACTTACTCTTCTGAAGACACAGTGCTAGATTTGAGGGGAACCCAAAATAGGTTATTCATCTTTTTATGTCATGTTTCTGCCCCAAACAAAGGTATCATTTTCAAAGCTCTAGGAAGGTGTTTTTATCCTCCAATACTGAGACCTGAACTCAGAGCCTAGACACTTTCCCTTAGCTATTTTGCTTAAGGCTGGTATTCTACTACTTGAGCCACAGCTCCATTTGAAACTTTTTTTGCTGGCTAATTAGAGACAAGAGTCACAGCAGACTTTCCTGCTGGCTTCAAGCCATGATCCTCAGATCTCAACCTGAGCAGCTAGGATTACAAGTGTGAACCACTGGTGCCCTGCTTCCTGTTAGTTTTAGAAAATGTGAATCTCCATGTCCTAATGATGTCTCTGACCACATGTGTCAGATCCACCATCACAGCATAAACTCTGATCTCACAGTATGAGAAAATCCATCACAAAGATTTCATGTTATACTTTGTCTTTGATATATTGTCTTTAGGAAAGAGAGTGCCATCCAGGTTGGTTTGTTAAGAAATATTTCCAACTGAGCATTAGTGACTCATGCCTATAACCCTAGCTACTCAGGAGACTTAAATCTGGAGCACACAAGCCAAAGCCATTACTGGAACAAAAGATTATAAGACTACATCTCCAAAAGAACCAGCAAAATAGTAAGCTAAAGGCATGACTCAAGTGGTAGAGCCCCAGCTGAACAAGCAAGTTGTGTTGGTGAGAAGCCCTGAGTTCAAACCCTGGTACCAGCAACAAAAGGACCATTTATTTGCCTTGCGTTCTGAAAAGGGGAAAAACCAAAAGAAAATTCAATACCTTTGATATCAAGGGTCTAGGAGATAACAAATGTGTCAAGAACATGATTTCCTGTCTGAGCTAAGTGGCCTTTATCAACTCTCAATCTTGAGGAATTACTTCTGCAATTCCTTTTGCAATTGCTTCTGAGGTCTCTTTTGTTAGAGAGTAAATGGTGTCCTCATAAAATTCCTATGTTGGGAGAGCTACCCCTAACTTCTTGTGACTCTAGTGGGAGGAGTCATGTTTAAAAGGAAATTCATGAATATGTCTCCAATTGGATAGGACTACTCCATATGAGAAAAGGAAGCAATGACAGGAATTTGGAAGAGGCAAGGAAAGGCTCTTCTTTAGGCCTTCAGAAAGAGCTTGACTTTGTCAATGATTTGATTTCAGATTTGTAGCTTCCAGAACCAGGAGTGAATGCCACTCAATTTGTGGTATTCATTATGGCAATCTAGGAAGCTAATACAATGTCACAGATAATGCAAATAATTCACATTCATAAATAATACATAAAATTTGACACAAATCAATCTCTTCCCCAAATAGCATTGATTCCCCAACAATGGCATAAAAGCATGGTTGAAATTTAGAAATGGTCTAATAAAATGGCACAGATGCATGGTTATTCCTTTTATAAATATCTATTGGTTACCCATAATCTGCTAAGCAGCATCTTAAATGCTGAAATTTTGAATTTGATGGAGAAATAATAGGTCTAGAGAAATCTCAGGGGGGTCTTTTCATTTTCCTTCTTTTTTCGGTGTTAACTTTCAGGTTTTATTTTGGATCTTTAATTAAAAGAATCTTTAAGTAGTTGCACGTAGGAATTTCGATCCTACAAAACAATAGATGAGAACAGTTCGGGAGATCTTTTCTACATTTTCCTCTGGAAGCATGCAGCATCCAGGGTCTTCCTAAGGAGAAGAGGGCAAGGAGAGGCAGGAGATTGTCCTGTTATTCTGGGAGAATCTTTTTTTTTTTTTCCTGGAGTTTGAACTCAAGGCCTGGGCACTGGCACCGAGTCTCTTTGTGTTCAAGGCTAGCTCTCTATCACTTGAGCCACAGTACCACTTTCGGCATTTTCCTGAGTAGTTAATTGGAGATAAGTGTCGTATGGACTTTTCTACCTGGGCTGGCTTTGAATCACGATCTTCAAATGGCAAACTCCTAAGTGTCTAGTATTACATGTGTGAGCCACAGACACTCAGTCTACTCTGGGAGAATCTAAGGCTGCTTTTGTAATTACTGTTGTATCAGTTCAGGAAGGAGATATGAATAAAGCCACAAAAGAAGAGCTATCTTTCCCACCCAACCTTTTCAGATATTCTCATCCAAATCTGATGTTTTATTTTCTCCCCCACCTTTCTTCCATTTTCTGTCTTCAGAAATAAAAGTTGGGGGCTTGTTTACACATCACTGAGGATCTAATGCTCATCTTGTTCTACACGTAGAACTAGGGGTAGAGCAATATTGAGGATCTCTTTTCTGTCCCAACAGTGCAGAAAACATGTGCCAAGCCCAGTGAATGAGAATGACACAAAAAAATCAAAATAGGGATAGTGAAAGAATAGCAACTATGAGGAAAATCCCAAAGAAACTCAGTTGATTAATATAGCAGAGAAGGTACTGTGATCATTCTGCACAGAGCACTTGTCTCTATCTTCACACACTTAGTGCTCGCCCATGTGTCTGTCCTTTTTTTCTATAAGAAGGTCAGTCGTATTGGCTCATGACCACCCACGTGACCTCATCTCCACTTGATTAGATCTTCTAAGTCCCCATTTCCAAAGAAGGATACATTTACCATTCTGATTGGACAGGAATTTCAGGGCAGCGAAAGAGAGCAGAGAGGCTGGTAGGCATGAAATTAATTTCTTACACTAAGAAGAGTGGAAGTAAAGGTGAACTTCAAATGCATTTTCTTTTATATTGAAGGCTAAATTACTGAAAAGTGGTGTTAGAAGTTAGAAAGGAAACTAGAACCTGGGCAATTTTCTCTAGGTCAGAACTGTCTTGGATTTCAAAGTTTCTGGATGTTGGAATATTTGAAAATATCTTTAGGTCCCAGGATGGGACCTAAATTTAAATATGAAATTCATTCATGCTTCATATATACCTTATAATATAGCTTCATGGTAAAGGCATGTAATATTTTGAACATATTATTTTGTGCATGAAATGAGGTTTCACGGTATAGCCATTTCCACAGGGTATCATGTTGGTACCTAAAAAGTTTCAGCGTTTGGAACATTGGAGATGTCAGAGTTTTGGACTTGGGTTGTAATTTCATTCTCTAAAGTCCCCAAGTTATATGAAATAGCATTGACATTAAGGCCAAATGTTAATATCCACAGTCTTGTTTTTGGAAAAATAACATTGTTCAGAAGCAATAGCTTGTTTGCTGATCCTTGGTGCCTCCATCTCTCGCTCAGCTTTTTTGTAAACTGCTGCTCCTCTACCACTTGAGCGACCCCTCCACTTTGTTTTTTTTACTGGCTATTTGGATCTAAAGTACCTCTTGGATTTATTTGCCAATGTGAGCTCACAACTCAGATTCTCAGATCTCAGCCCTCTGAATAACTAGAATAAGTGTGAGCTACTGGTGCCTGGCTCAACTTGGATTTTGAGGAGTGTGAAATAATCACAAAATGGGCCTTCATGTTTCAAGCTTACTTGAGTGCTTACTTGGATGGTCTCATAGAAGGAGTGTCTAAGTAAAGCAAAATGGGTGTGATGGTGACCCTCTTTCGACCAAAGGGCAAATCAAGATTTCAGAGCACTTGTGTTTTGTGCTCTTTCAAAATTGACTGGGTATCACCTTGTAACTAACTGAATTAAATTCTGTCAAGCAAAGGCCTGGAAATCTGCATCTCTGTGAGCAGCCATCCAAGGGCATTTTTGTAGGCTGGATAAAAAAGAAGTTTGAGAATCAGTGTATTCATCTTGTATGTGAAGGAGGACAAAGCCGTCTTTGTGTGTGCCCTGAGTTTGGATCCTTGTACTATATCATGAAACACCAAGTGTAAAGCCTATGATAAAGTCATCTTCATCTTCACCCTGGAGGATTTGAGGATTTGAGTAGAGGAAGGGGAAGGTAAGAGGGACCAAAAGAAGAGGTAAAGGGGAAAACGTCTAAGATGTAAAAGGCAAATGAAGCCCAGAATGACATGAATGAACAATTGAAGCGGCAGGAGGGGAAATCTTACAGGGCTTTTATCAAAGAAAAGGGGAAAAAAGATCAAATATTTCAACTTCATTGGTTTCCCTTTGTTGCCATGTGATCACCCACCATCTTTCCACTTTCTGTCTCCTTTACTTCATTGAAGATGGTGAGGATGGAGAAAAATTCAAATGTTAAAGTTAAGGGAAAGGGGCAACCATCCTAAATGAATAGTTTGTGGCTTTCACTTTGTAAAAAAAATAATAGCAATGATAAAATTATCTTCCTTTCCTGCTCCCATATACCTGAATAGTGAATGACAAGTAGGGCACCCATTGGAGACATTTTAATGCCGTTCTAATTCAACTTGAATTTCTGAGTCAGAATCTCTTGTCCATGTTGAAAAACCTCCTTGGGTGATTTTGATGTGCGTCTCCCTACTTAATAATTCCTGAGCAAGATCATCTTGTGAGTCTTTTAACTTTGACAATCGCATTTTTTTTTAAACCAAGTGTACATAGATCAAATGTCACTGGTGAGGTGGGGAGGAATTTCACCTTGCTTTGGATCTGAAATAGAAGGCTCTGAGGATTTTCTAATATGTAGGCCCATGTTTGCCTCCTATGATGCCTTTAACTCTGTTTGTTTTATGCGTGGCCTATTTTCAGGTAGGAGTGGGTTTAGGGAACATGAGAATTCTCTCCTAGGAATATTGTGCATTTTAATCATGCCAGGATGGACATACCTATACAAGCTCTGGGACCAGAAGACTTTAAGTGCCTTGCTCCCCAGAGAGCTTGGTCTCTGTTGGAACTAAGAATTACTGTTCCAGTTAAAAAATAGGCTCCAAAGGGAGAAAAAAAAGAAAAAGTAAAAAAGAAAGCACCGGGGAAGCACCAGCCAAACCATGTAGCTTTTGATCAGTAGGATGAACTGATCTACTTCAGGCCTGGTACTTGTAAGCCAGCCTTGCAGAGGTGAAAAGACCACACAGGCAGGCAGCAAAAAAGCCTAGGACGGGCTGGGTGGTTTGGGAGAAGTAGAGCTGTAGCTACTGCAAGAGATTCCTTAGGGATACAGCTGCACCACTGCCATGAGTGTGCATGGGTCAGCAGGAGGGAGTTAAGGAATGAGAGGATTGTGGTGGTAGTGGTGGTGGTGGTATGGCTTCTGTTTTATTCTGGAAGTCACATTCAGTGACTAGTTCACTTTTTAAATTGATCTCAAATTTGAATTTCACCTCAATCTTTACATTAAAAACTTCCAGTTAACAGAAAAGAATGTATCTTTATAGAATACAACATGGTGTTTCAACACACTTATGCAAGGTACAGTATAATGATCAGAACAGGGTAATTGGTACATATACCACCTCAGATATTTACCTGTGTGTGTGTGTGTGTATGTGTGTGTGCTACTGCGTGTGCTGAGACCACTGAAAATTCTGCCTACCAGCTGTCCACCAGGAGCTCTACAGCTCAGCATTTTCCAGCACATTTCCTCTTCTGTGCTATGGTCTTCCCCACTCCTGATCCAATTATTGTTGGTGAGACCCCACAGGTGACTTTTTCTGGGTAGAAAATGCAAGTGGTTTTCCAAAGTAGTGTGTCAAGAGAGCATGTTTTCTGCCCTCGTGAACTTGGGAAAATGCCTGCATGTGTGAGTCTGTGTGCATCCAAGTCTCAGATCATGTGTGTGTGGGTGTGTCTGCCCAGTTGCCAAAGTTAGGCACGCTGTCTCCTGTGCAGACTTACATGTTGGTCAACCTACCACATTTGAGGGTCTGACCTTAGTGCCTCATTTCAAAGCAGAGCTGAGCAATGCTGCAAGGCTTATAGGGAAGCTGGAATTGGAGCCTCGAAAGACTGTGCATGTGGATTCTTCTCATCCACTACCAGTGTCTGGCGATACAGGCCTCTGAGCTTATTGAGTAAGGGATGTGCATTTTGTTTTGCAACTATTTTTCTCGAGTGGTGTCAATCAGATATAGCTTTAAACTTGTCTTTCAAGCTTGGATAAATCATCTCTTCTCTTCTTTTTTTCCTTCCTTCCTTTCTTCCTTCCTTCCTTTTGGGCTGACACTAGGGTTTGAACTCAGAGCCTCATACTTGGTTAACTTGCTTGTTTGGTACTCTACTGCTTGATGAAACCTCCAGTCCATCACTTCCTTTTTTTGTGTAGGGTCTTTTACACTTCATTTATTGACTCTAGCTAGCTTTCTATTCAGATGGCTCTTCTTTCTTGATCCTCATTTGCACTGATGGGAGTGATAGACATTTACCCACAGTACTATCTGTATTAGTCTTTTTCCTTATCTGGGTTTGTTTATCTTTCTCTGAGTCACACTAACTCTTTGATCTTTATTTCCTCATTTCTAAATAGGGTATGTCACCAGGTCCTCAGGATAATGTAAGGATTTTACAAGAGGAAGCATCAAAGTTCTTATCACAGTCTTGTCCTGTGTTTTTATTATTTCTTGACTTTTAGAAAAAGAAAACTCAAGCTTTAGGCTGGATACTGGTAGCTGATACTTGTAATCCTAGATACTCAGAAGGCAGATATCGGAGGATGGAGGTTCAATGCTAGCCTAAATAGAAAAGTTCACTAGACACCACCTCCAAAATAACAAACAAAAAACCAGACAGGATAGCTCATGAGGCAGAATGTTAGCCTAGCAAGTAAGCCAAGTGAGTGTAGAGGCTGAGTTCAAACACTGGTATCAAAAGGAAAGGAAGGAATGAGGAAAGGAAGGAAGAAAGAAGAAAGAAAGAAGAAAGAAAGAGAGAGAAAAGAAAGAAGGGAAGAAAGGAAGAAGGGAAGGAAGGAAGAAAGTAAGAGAGAGAAAGAGAAAAGAAAGGAAGAAGAAAGAAAAAGACAGAGAAAAAAGGGAAAGAAGGAAAAGACAGAAAGAAAAAGGGAAAGAAGAAAGAAAGAGACAGGAAAAAGAGAACAAAAGAAAGGAAACTCAAACTTCTGTTTGTTCCAAAAATCAGAGATTCTTAACTTGCTCCATTTCTTTTCCTTCTTTAAGACATTTCTAGACTAACACCAAAGGTTTATTTTGAATTACTGAGCTCTGCAAAGATGGTTAAATTTATGGGATTCAATGGATTCAAGGGCATTGACTGTTGTTGAAGGTATTTTAAGCTGACAGACATAAGCTATCATTTATTGAATGTTCATAGCTCTTCTGAGACAGAGTAATCACAAGGCACCTGAAAAAAAATCAAACTTTTGGCCAGGTGCCAATGGCTTACACCTGTAATCTTTGCTACCCTGGAGGCTGAGATCCAAGAATCCTGGTTCAAAGCCCCCCTAGGGCAGACAAATCCACAAGAATCTTATCTTCAATTAAATAGCAAAAAGCACGAAGTGGAGCTGTGCCTCAAGTGATAGAGTACCAGCCTTGAGCAAAAAAGCTACATGACAGCAGTAGACTCTGACAAGCCCCCCCTCCCACACACAAAATTCTGAATAATGTATATCACACACAGAAAGCAGTATTTTAATGGTATTTTCAGCTCTCGGTAAATTTCCAGAGCCTAGGCTTCTGGAGAAGCAAAGCAAAGATCATCCATGGAAATGGCAGAAGATCCTTATATAAAGCTTCAACACTGGTAAGAAGCCAAATGCTGGGACTTAGGGCCCACCATTATGCTCCCATTTTATAGGTGAGCCAGTTGAGGCTCTGCCTATGGGTTACTGACTGGGACTACCCAGAAAGAAAACAGGAGGATGATACAGGAGACTCTACATCCAGAGGAGAACAAGGAAGAGTCTTGGGTTGCCCTTGGAGGTGCGCTGGAAAGGAATAAGACAAGACAGAGGAGTTCTTTGAGCTAATATTTTGATTGTGCGTTCATCCTGTAGACAAGGGCCTCTCTTTCCTTTCCTGGTCTACCTGAGAAGCTGTACATGTAAATAGAATGGCTATTTTTGTTAAACAGAACTTAACTCTTTCTGAAACAGGCATTTATTTGTGAAGACTATTTTATGTTAATTTAATTATAAGAAAATTGAAAAGTGTAATATATAGCTAAGCCCTTAAGGCCGGTTAATCTATTTGGATTGTAACAAATATAATTTTTATTAGCTCAGCCTATTTGGATGGTAACGAGTATAACCTTTTCATACACATTACAGACTCTGACTTATGGTCTATTTTTATGTAAAACCAGCCTTGAGTAGAATAAGAAGAAAGTTCTTTTATCTGTCATTGTGTTATAGAATCATTATATTAATGAGAGTAGATTCTCAACCATTCCTATTATCTCAGAGTGAGCTCGTGTCTTCTCTAGGTATGACTGAAAAAAATCTCTGGTAGTTATTAGAAAAATGATTAGCCTTATAGAGAGGTAAGGCATTCTGAACGTTCCCTTGGGTAAAATATGTTGATTTTTAAGAGGGAAAGTTAATAATTTTTTCCATCCAATCAGACATCCTGAACCTCAGAAAACTGTCTTGAAATATAGTGGAACACTTGGAAATTGGTTTAAAAGAAGAAGAAGAAGAAGAAGAAGAAGAAGAAGAAGAAGAAGAAGAAGAAGAAGAAGAAGAAGAAGAAGAAGAAGAAGAAGAAGAAGAAGAAGAAGAAGAAGAAGAAGAAGAAGAAGAAGAAGAAGAAGAAGAAGAAGAAGAAGAAAAAGATTCAGGGCCAAAAATGGTGTCACAAAATCTGACACTATGGAAGTTATTATTATTATTATATTATTTAGTAGTAGTGATAGTAGTAGAGTTCCCTATTTCCCATTCTTGACAGGGAATACAATTCAAATGAACACGATTTATAATGTGAGTATAGCAGGGTCAGAAGTTCAGCCCCCTGAGCCAGGCTGGCTGCTGGGTTAGCCCTAGCTTTGCTGCTTAGATCAGTGACCTTCTTCCATAACCTGGGGATGGTGATTCAAATGCCCCCCTCAGAATTGTGGGAAACATCGATGCCATCTTTCCATTACTGTAACAAAATACCTGAGACAATCAACTTAAAAAAGGAAAGGTTTGTTTTGGCTCATGGTTTTGCAAGTTTCTGTGTGTGCTCAGTTTGCATGATGACTTTTGGATCTGTAGTGTGTTAGACTATCATGGTGGAGGAAGCTGCTCATTTCAAGGTGGACATGAATTGAAAAAGTGGGGTTGGAAGGGCGTAGATTCCCACAACCCACTTGAGGACACTAACTTAATGACTTAAGACCTCCCAGAGGCCCCCACTTCTGAAAGGCTCCACCACCTCTCCAAAGCAACAAGGTATGGACCAAGCTTTTAACACATTGGCCTTTGCAGGACATTTAATATCCAACTACAGCAGTTAATAAACATTGAACATTTACAATAGATCTTGATACATAGAAAGAATTATTAGTTTTACCTAATTACCACTGAAACAAAAGAGGCATTATTGTTCTTTTCCTTTTTACAAAATGACATTCTACTTCACAAACTGATATCTATATGACATTGACAGCACTGCCCATTCTTGGACTCTTTCAGTGTCAGCTTTTGTAGTCTTTTTATTTTTACTTATTTATTTTTTGTTGGTCGTGGGGCTTGAACTCTGGGCCTGGGTGCTGTCCCTCAGCTCTTCAGCACAAGGCAAGTGCTCTACCACTTGAGCCACAGTGCCACTTCTGGTTTTTTGGTGGTTTATCAGAGTTAAGTGTTTCATGGATCTTTCCTGCCCAGACCGCCTTAGATCTCAGATCTCAGCCTCCTGAGTAGCTAAGATTACTGGTGTGAGCTACCAGTGCTTGGCTTGTTTTACAGTCTTTTAAAGATACTTTTTTTTTGTCAGTCATGGAGCTTGAACACTGGGCCCTGTCCCTCAGCTCTTCAACTCAAGGTGAGAGCTCTTACCACTTGAGCCACAGAGCCACTTCTGGCTTTTTTTGCTTATGTGGTGCTGAGGAATCGAACTCAGGGCCTCAGGCATGCAAGGTAAGCACTCTACCACTGAACCACCTTCCCAGCCCCCTAAAGATACTTTTTAAGTGGCATATTAAAAATAATACTGTAAGCTGGATGTCAATGGCTCACATCTGTAATTCTAGCTGCTTGGGAGACTGAGATCTTAGGGACCTCATTTGCAGCCAGCCCAGGCAGGAAAGTGTGTGGGATACTTATCTCCAGTTAGGATGCAGGTCCATAGACTGGTATGGACCTGCTTCCTGGTTTATCAACAGTAGCTGTTATGGATAGAGTAGGAAATGTCCCTCACAGGCTCATGTATTGTGAGATTAGCCACCGACTGATGGGCTTTCCAGAAGAGATTGGATCCCAAGGGCCCTAACCAAATTAAAGAAACAATCCTTGATGGATTTGTAATATGATACCATTACTGGGAGGTGGGACAAAGTAATAAAAGAGGGTGGAACCTACTTGGAGGGATGGTATATCCTTGGGGGCTCGGTCAACACATGTGAGGGCGTGCACCAACCCCCTCCCCCCACAGAGGTGCTTGTATCAAATTATATATCAGAGTAATACAAATATCCTTTTACTCTGTCACCGCCTAGTGGAAGAGACCACCTAGCAGCCTGAGGGCTCTTTTGGTAAGAGCTCGAATCCCATAGTGAGACTTCAACCTCAAGACCTTCTAAAGGTTCATCTTCCAATACCAACTTTTGGGGTGAATATTTTACTATATGGATAGGAAAGAGCATAAACATGTACTCCGTGGCTCTGTATTTCACTCTGTGTGTGTGTGTGTGTGTGTGTGTGTGTGTGTGTGTGTGTGTGTGTGTGTGTGTGTGCATACATGTAATCCCAGTCAAAATGTGACTGGTTGATCATGATTTACGGTTCTGCAGAGTGGTTTGAAGAAATCCTTACTCCCCGAGGGGAGCAATCTTTAAAAAAATTAGTTATGGGCTGGGAAGGTGGCTCAGTGGTAGAGTGCTTGCCTTGCATGCCTGAGGCCCTGGGTTTGATTCCTCAGCACCACATAAGCAAAAAGAAAAAAGCTGGAAGTGGTGCTGTGGCTCAAGTGGTAGAGCGCTAGCCTTGAGCTGAAGAGCTGAGGGACAGTGCCCAGGCCCAGAGTTCAGGCCTCACAACCAACCAAAAAAAATTAGTTATATTTTTGTTGTCTTTAAGCAGTTGTACAAAGGAGTTACCATTCAACAAATCAATTTATGATGTGATGCGTCTTGCTTGAGGTCACTCCTGTCATCATTCTCCTCCGTCCATCCCAACTAACCCCTCCTCTCATATTTCTTAATTTCATAGGATATGCATTGAATATTATGGATGCCTTTTCCCCTGGCCCTTTCTTTCCTCATTCATCTACTGGGAGCAATCTTACCCCCATGTGTAATTCTGTTTGTTCTAGGGTGCAGCTTCATCTTTATGGAGAGTTTATCCCTAGCTGGAGAAGTGAAGTTTCCTTGAGTTCATTGTCTTTAGGATGATTTCAGTCCCTTATCATAAAGTTGTTAACAATCAGTCTTGCTGTTCCCAAATCCAAAGGGACAGTGGAAGAGAGGCTCAAAACACAGGGCACAGAAGAAAAGTGGAGGCTGAGATTCTAAGCTTTTATCCTGCTTTTACTTCTGGAACCAATTGATATGTCATATGTCAAGTTGTTGTTGTTGTTGTTGTTTGCAAAAGCAGATTCAACATTTGTATTTTATACCTTGTGCTCTCCCTTGCGAAATCTGGCTTTAGCAAGAACCCTGTCAAGTCTATTGACAAGACGCCTCACCCTTGCTCTGTGATCATTGTTACTGTCTGATCATGATTCCTCACTGTCCCTTTTGGAATCAATCAACTCATCAGCTACAGTCCTGTGGTGTTGGTCAGCCTGCATATCCCTGAGGCTTGATGGATCCTTTACATAATTTTCCATTCATTCAACATCTGCTTGAAGGCTATAAATCCCTCCTCATCCCTGCTGTATTTACAACAGAGCCCCATTCTATACTGAGGGCAAATCATCCTGGATGAAGCTAGCCAGCACTACTTTAACTTTTGTCTGGCTCTGGTTTCTTCAACACTCAACTGGTGTTGATTTTATGTTTAACTCACATCTATCAGCTCCCTCTCCCTGACTCTGAGTTAACTGGTAGTACTTAAGGCACAGAATCTTCAAGACTGTGGAATTTCTTAGTTCTGGACCTGATGCACAGTGGCAGGATGAAACTGGGTTGGTACCCAACTCCTGGTCCTTCAGGATTCCAGAGCGATTCTGCACTCAATGCTGTCACCTGACTGATGGACTGTCAGATAAAGGGTCATTTGCCGATGCTCAGTTTGACCCTGTCGATAGCTGGTTGCCTCTGCTGACTGGAGCAGATACAGGAACCAGGGTTCTGGGCTTACAAGCCTGATCATGGGTGAGCTATCCATCCTGACAGCTGAAGGGTGAGAATAGAAATCACATTAGACTCACACCTATGACAGAGAGGGCACAGGGTCAGACAGCCAGAACAATGTTGACATTTGAAAACACTCCTGGAAAATGGAGGAGAGGGTAGCATGGTGCAATGGAAATGCAAGAGGAATACTGGTGGAGAAACATACTAAGTGTCATTTGAAGCAACAATGGCTCCTTGAAAATGGTTAAGAATCCTTTTTTCCTCTTGTCTCTTCAAGAGATAGAAGCTTAGCAGCCTCCACATTGTTTGGGACTGACTATGTGGCTTGTTTGGCACTGGAGGACACTATTAGGATGGTCTAGGCAGAAAGTTAGCATGTTAGCCAGGTGCTGGTCCTGTGAAAAAACATCTGAGAAAATTAATTTCTAAAGAGGAAATGCTTGTTTTGGCTCACAGCTCCAGAAGTTTCAGTCCATGGTCAGCTGACTCCATTGCTTTGGGTCTATGGAAAGGTAGAATATCATGACAAGAGGTAGAGGTGTTTTACCTCCTGATGGTCATAGAAAGGGAGCAAGGAGGGAGACAGAGATGATAGGGATAGGGATAGAGACAGAGATAGAGGTAGAGGAGAGAGAGGAGAAGCAGGAAGGTCCTAATATGTCCTTTTAGGACATGCCTCCAATGACTGAAGTTCCTCCCACTAGGCCCTACATTTGAAAGTTTTCACGACTACCCAATAGTTCCATCAGCTGGAAACCAAGCTTTCAATATGTGAACCTTTGGGAAATACGTAAGGTACAAATCATAACAGTTGGTAAATGAGTGTCCAGGGATTGTTTTAAGGCAGCCACAGGCAACGTTCAGGGTGAGTGACCAGCTGAGAGGCTCATTCCTCTTGAATTTTAACCGACCCGTGCTAATCGAGGACACCTATGTGATCTGAGGTCAGACCTACAGAACCAACAAGACAACCTGGACAGTTCTGAGAAATGGTAAACTATGCTTAGCTAGACTGCCTCTTTTAACTTTTAATTTTTATTTTGAGTAGTTGTACAAAGAAGCTTCCATTCAACAAAAGTTAGATTGTGAGCGCAAGACAGCTTGATTTATGTCAGACTTTTTTAAATTGAGAAGTAATATTTGTGGATCTTTTCACTGTATTTGATGTTGGTATAATTTGGGGAGGGGAAGGGAAAAAATGTTTAAATAGGGATACAGGTGGATCCATTGTAACAGTAAGATGTGTTGGAAAAACGAACTTTGCAATTTAGGCAGGGGTGGAGGTGTAGTTGTGGAGGTGGGAGGGAAGGGATGGAAGGGGAAAAACAAAGGAGGAGGCACCAATGCTTGATAAGAAATGTACTCATTACCTTGCTCATGTAACTGTAACCCCTCTGTACAGTATTTTCACAATAAAAAACTTATTAGAAAAAGAAGTTGATAGATGTGCTTAAAGTATAATTATCAAATCATTTCTTGTCAAACATTGTTCGACAAGAAAAGTACTCACTACCTTGAATATGTAACTGTAACCTCTCTGTAATCACTTTAACAATAAAATTAAATTAAAAAAATAATTATCAAATCAGTATGAAAAACTCTTCTACTTTTTAAATGCTCAGAATCTGGAATTTGTTTTCCATTCATTTTGAAATACACTGTGGATCGTTGTAACCAATAGCTACTGTAACTGTGCAATAGAAAAAATAAGAATTATTCTTTCTCTTAATTGTGTTTGAGTGCTCCTTTTGCTAATCTACCCACTGTAACATTTCCCAGTTTCTACTGGCCATTTCCATGCTCTGTTCTTCTCCAAGGTGTACTTTTTACTTTCTATACCAAGTACTTGTGTTTTTGTGTGGTTTGTTTCACTTAATATGTCTTACAGTTCCATTCACATTGCTGCAAATAGCAGAATTTCATTTTGTGATGTAATATTCCACAGTATATACACACACCACATTTTTCTTCTCCATTCACCTGTAGATGAACACCTTGGAGAACTCCATGTCTATGCTTCATACACTGTAGTGTAATAAACCTGAGAGTACAAGTTTTCCTTTTATTAAGAATTTTATCTCCTTTGGAAAGATACCTGGTAATGCAACTGCTAGATCCTAAGACAGGTCCGTTTTTTGTTTTCTAATAGCCACATACTTTTTTGGTGGTTTGGATTATTCTTTTTCCATGCCAGGTGTTTTGGTCCCTAGAAAATCAGGCAGGTGGATGCAGCTAACCCCACTTTATAGATGAGAAGCAGTGGTACCTGACCTCAGGTATACACAGACATCGATTCCTCATGCCAGGGTTGCCTGACCATATTGAATTTTACATTCTCACTGTTCTTCAGAACCTTAAAATGGTGTTTTTTCTTCTTGCTGGTACTTGGATGTGAACTTAGGGCCTTGTGTTTAGTTATGGTTGGTGGTATTCTACCATTTGAGCATGCCTCTAACCTAGCTCTTGTGAGTTAATTAGAGATAAAGACTTGTCTTTGTAGGATGGCTTCAAACTTTGACCCTCAGATCTAAGCCTCCTGAGAAGGAAGGAGTACAGGGGTGAAGCCCTGGTGCACAGCTACAATCCTTTTGTCTTTTAAAAATTCTCCTGGAAGGCAACCCTGCTTTTACTTTGTGAACATTTCTTTCTTTCTTTCTTTCTTTCCTTCTTTCTTTCTTTCTCTCTCTCTCTCTCTCCTTCCTTCCTTCCTTCCTCCTTCCCTCCCTCCCTCCCTCTCTCCCTCCCTGCCTGCCTGCCTGCTTTCTTTTCTTTCTTTCTTTCTCTCTCTCCTTCCTTCCTTCCTTCCTTCCTTCCTTCCTTCCTTCCTTCCTTCCTTCCTTCCCTTCCTTCCTCCTTCCTCCCTCCCTCCCTCCCTCTCTCCCTGCCTGCCTGCTTTCTTTCTTTCTTTCTTTCTTTCTTTCTTTCTTTCTTTCTTTCTTTCTTTCTTTCTTTCTTCTTCTTTCTTTCTTCTTTCTTTCTTTCTTTCTTTCTTTCTTTCTTTCTTTCCTTTCTTTCTTTCTTTCTTTCTTTCTTTCTTTCTTTCTTTCTTTCTTTCTTTCCTTTCTTTCTTTCTTTCTTTCTTTCTTTCCTTTCTTTCTTTCTTTCTTTCTTTCTTTCTTTCTTTCTTTCTTTCTTTCTTTCTTTCTTTCTTTCTTTCTTTCCCCTGAAGATAATAAAGTTATTTAAAGATACCTATAGGCTTTAAACTCATGAATTTAGCAAAAGTAGATGAAATTAAGCAAACCAAAAATTAGACTATAGCTGATTTGTACTGAGTAGTTTGACCTATGGGTGTTTACTTCTATACTTAACATGTAGACCTTTTTTTTGGTCAATATTCTCCCAAATAATACAACATAATAACAATGTACATAGCATTTACTTTATCTTGGGTATTGGAAATAATTTTGAGCTGGTACAGTGGCAGGGAACTTTTGTACGAAGGACCATTTGGCTACTTATAACATCAATTATGAGACATACAAAATTATCAATACAGGTAGACATCTGGAAGCTGTCTAGAAGAAGCTGACAAGAAAGTAATGTGTCTGCTATATCATGTCCCAAAGGCTTTCTGAGGCTGTATACACCCCGTGGGCTGGAGGTTCCCCACTCCTGGACATAAAAGGATGGATATGGGTAGATTTTACATATCATGCCATTTTATATAAAGGCTCAAATATCATAGATTTTGGTATTATTGGGGTGTCATGGAATCATTGCCCTGGGAGATACAAAGGTATACTTAGTTATTCTGGAAAAGATTGGGAGAGGCAAAGCATGACCCACTAGATCACTGCTGGATGGGATAGGATATCTTCATAAGAAGCCCTAGTGGAGTCCATAGTGGGTGTTTATAAACCTGGGTGCTTCCAGAAGTTTGCTTTGTACTGTCCAGGAGCTGGGACACTTTTTGTATACTTTCTGTATATTTTTGGCTTGGCACATCATGCAATCTCTGATGGCAGCTACTCAACGCTGTTGTGTTTTCTACTGGATATTCTCTCAAGCACTTTAACAAAAATTTAAATCAAGTATCAACTTGGAAAAACTTTCTTTTTTTGGCCTGGAACAACTTCAATCAACTTTAACTTTGGATGTTTATAAGAAGTGAGCTAGTGAAAAGCAAGACTGGCTGTTGCCATACACACTTAATAACTTTCAAATCATATTTCATAAAATCTAAAGCAATATACCTTACATCTGTGGGCTGGATAAAGTCTACAATTGTTTTAATATTCTAGGGTTGGGCTGATGTGTTAAAATTGCTGTGTCTCAAGTGAATCAGACATGAATGGAGGTGAAGTGGGCAGCCAGGCTGACTTGGCTGTGTAAAAAAAAAGACTACAAGGACTTCGGTGGAGTTGAAGCCATTTGTCTTTCATAAAGCATGAGGTTGAAAAGGATGCGATTTCTAAGTTATTTTTCTACAAACGGTGTTTTACATAAATAATTCTGATAGTGATATTTATTTCATTAGGTTGCTATAATAAGTAGTGAATTATAAGCTTCTTTACGTTTGTGTTTATTAACCCCTGAGCTACTGAGGATTTGTTCCATGGTATTCTGAGGAAATGGCTGGAAACCACGAACAATACTAAGCTGTATATGTGCTAGGACTTTTCCTATACCTTCCATTACCAGAGTTAATCTGTTCTTCTGAGTTCTAAGCCCTCATCCTCCCCCTACGTCATGAATCTTGAACTTCTGGAACATTGTTAAGTACAAGAACCCAAAATTAGATAACACCACAGTCAGTTTGGTAACAGCCACTAACTTGGATGGAAAATGTAATTGGGTTGATGGAATATACATCATGGAAAGTTTGAATGAGGGCCTCATCTGTAATCCCAGAGGGAGGAAGAAGGCTGCAAGGTATTATTGTGCTGCTCAAAACAGTAGGCAATTTTTGTTCATGAGTTATTTATGTCTTGAATATTCCACTTACTGTTTTCAGGTCATGGTTGACTGCAGGTAACTGAACCCACAAAAAATGAAACTACAGATGGAAGGCAATCACTATATTAACATCTACTCTTTTCCTTTCAATAGGAAACAAATACCTGAGAAAAATTTAAAGGACACAGTTTGAGAACCTCTACTACGATAGTTAATGTGTCAGTATAGCTAGGGCAAAATGCCCAGGTATTTGGTCAAACATTATTCTAGATAGCTCTGTGAGAGTGTTTTCCTTGGATGACATTAACATTTAACTCAGTGGACTTTGGGTGCAGCCAGTTGCCCCCATAACGTGGGTGAGCCTGACCCAATAATTTGAAGTCTAGAATAGAACAAAAACTAACTTCTCTCAAACAAGAAATAATCCTGTCAGCAGCTGGGCTTTAGAATCTGTCTATACCTCTGCCCAGCATCTTCAGTCTGTCCTGGGTAAATATTGAGTTTACCAAGCTCCACAATAGCATATGCAGATTCCTTAAAATAAATCTTATTCTCTCTCTGTTTATACAAGTCCTCCTGGTTGTGGGTCCCTGAAGAACCTAGACATTTATACATATCTCCTAGATAGCTTTTTGTTTAAGAGCAGAGGAGGCTAATGAGAATTTGAAGGGAATAAAGGAGATGGTGAGAAGAAGACTTTGGTGATAAAAAACTTATTTCTCCCTGTCAAATGGGTCTTTACAACCATCTTAATTCTCTTTAGAAATAATTAAATTAGCTATGTGGTGGTGGTTTTATGCCTGTAATCCTAGCTGCTCAAGACACGGACCTCTGGAGAAATGAAATTTGAAGCCTGCTGGGGCAGAAAATTCTGAGAGATTCCATCTCAATTAACCAGCAAAAACCTGGGCTGAGGTGTAGTAGAGTACCAACCATGAGCAAGTAAGCTAAGCGTGAGAGGCATGGGAACAAATCTAGGGGCTGGCACACATACACAAATTAAATTATATTAGGGTACTAAGGACAGATCCATTTCTTTTCTCCTGAAGTCTCTCCAGTTTCCTCACATACAATGATAGCCAGACCAGGAGAATCAGGGGAACATTGTGGCAAAATTTTTCTGTACCTGTGTAAGAGAGGTGGGAGAGTGGGAGGAGAAGGAGAAGAAATGTAGGGTTAAAAGAAGGGAAGAAGAGGTAGTGGGGAGGTAGAGAGAGAAAGAGAGAGAGACAGATAGGAACAGAGACAGAGAGAGACACAGAGAGAGATAGACACAGAAAGAGAGTTTATTTTAATAAACCCAAAAAGGAAATATGAGGGAAAGGGGGAGAATGGAAGGGAGGGTATTTTTACATTTCTTATTTCCAACTTGAAAACCATCATAGGAAGTCTCAGCGTTCAAAAGTAAAAGAACACCAACTTGAAAAGGGGAAGAATATAAAAAAGAGGGGTGTCTTGAGTGCAGAAAGGAGCTTACCTGAGGCAGAGCCCTGAAGAAGATGGATAAAGAGGCAATCTCAGTCAGCCAGGTAAAGAGGCTAGGGGGCATACACACTCCTGAGGGTTGGGGCTACAGGCAGCTCTTCTGGTACAAACATTTAGGAATACATATGGAAAGGAAGGTAAGATAATGAAGCACTTTTTAGTTTTGAGGGCAGCTTGGGACATACATATGAAAAGGACTTTAAGAATACTAGGAGGGAAGGCTGAGTGCTGGTAGCTCATGTGTATAATCCTAGTCACTCAGGGGACTGAGATCTGAGGATCCTGGTTCGAAGCCAGACTGAGCAGGAAAGTCCATGAGATTTTATATATATAATATATATATATTCTATTAATATATAATATAATATAGATATATAGTATATCTATGTTATATATCTGTACAATATATAGAGATATTATATAATATAATATAGCTATATTATATACAGATACAGAGAGGTTACAGTTACATGAGTAAGGTAATGAATACATTTCCTATAGAGCATTGTTATGTTCAATGAACAATCACCCTGGAGGAGAAACAGGCAGTGTTGAAAATCAACACTAAGATTGGGTGTTAGGGAGACCTATATTAACACAGGTAGCTTCTCTGAAGTAAAATGTAGGAAGAACAATAAATTTAAAAAAAAAGACACTGCCTAAAGGATCTGTTACAGAATTGTTGCTAGAAGCAGGAGAGAAAGTAATTGTTAGGCTGGATGAATGCTAAGTCTACCAGGCATGAGGAGTTAAAGGCTTTTTGAATTAGTTGGTCAGGTTGAGAAGAATTTCTTGTCTGTAATAGCAATTAAAAATATAAGCAATTAATAGCACAGATTTGGTGTGCATTTCAAAAAATGCCAACATGTTTCAATGAGAGTGTACATCAATCTGAAAAGTGAAAAACCAAAGGTTCGATGTAATACAAATAAAGTGCATGACAATCCCCCCCCCAACTCTTTCAAACCAGCTGTTTGTAAGTGCATGCATCTTTTTTGATTTTTCTTTTTTTTTGCTGCCAGTCTTAGGACTTGAATTCAGGGCCTGGGTTCTGTCCCTGAGATTTTTGTGCTCAAGGCTAGCACTCTACCACTTGAACCAAGTTGTGGTGGTAGGTAATTGGAGATAAAAGTTCCACAGAGTTTTCTGCCTGGGCTGACTTTGAACCATGATCCTCAGATCTCAGCATCCTGAGTAGCAAGGATTACAACTGTGAACCATTGACTTCCAGCATCCTTATTAATTTGAAAACCTTTGTGTTCCTGTGTATAGAATGGAGGAAATTGGGGAGCCAGCATGAATAGCAAGAGGCTGAAAGTTGTCACAGGGTGAGGTAAGACTGGATGGGGAAGAATCCAGCCTTTGCTGTGCTTACTGATATTTAACATTTTCAGTCTCTTATGTTTCACTGACATTTAATTTTTGAAGCATCAGAAGTGTCTTCAGACTAACATTGCTGGATACAATATAGATGTGTGTGTGTGTGTGTGTGTGTGTGTGTGTGTGTGTGCATGCATATGTGCGTGTGTGTGAGACAGAGATCTTTGTAAATCAGAAAAGAAGGAGGGAAGGAAGGAGGGAGGGAGAAAGGAAGAAAAAGAAGGAAAGAGGGGGAAGGAATGAAAGAAGGAGGGGGGGAGAAGGAAGGGAGGAAGAGAAAGGGTAAGGAAAAAAAGGAGAAAGGAAAAAAGGAAGCCAAAAAGGAAGGAAGGAAGAAAGGAAAGAAAAAGGAAGGGAGTAAGGAAAGAAAGAAAGAAGGAAGGGAAGGAGGGAGGGAGGGAGGAAGGAAGGAAATAAGGAAGAAACCTCTCTGTAGGGCAAATCTTTCTAAGCCAAGGCCCCTGCATGAGCACGGTGGGACACATCTACTTTGTGTGTAATCACAGCGTGTGCACCCACCCCTGGAGACTCCCTCTCCTTCTCATTAAAAGGTCCATGCCAGGGACATAGTAATATGTGTTTGCTTCAGGGCTGGTGAGGAGAGCAGCCTCCTGCCTGGGAGAAATCCTGCTAGGCCAGCCACTACCCTTGGCATAGATTGTACTGCAATTTTAATTAAAGCATCTGAATGCTGGCAGGTCAGTATTGTTAGGAGGGATGTCTGATTAATTGCTTACTTCTTTGTTATAGCTATGAATGGAATGTCGTGTGGGTACACGTTAGAGTCCAAACAATTTTCCCCAGACTGAGAGAGTGAATGGACTCAGGGGCCATCCTTTCCTTCTGCTTGGTGTGTGAGATAGCACTGAAGCCAGCATTTTACTGTCATCAGTTGGTCCCATTTTTAAAGATGCTGTAGGTTAAAACTGCTTCCAGGTGAGGGATATGGATGGCAGGCGGGGCAATTCCATGTGGGTGCCAGTAGCCCAGAAATACAGGGGCAATTCAACAGGGAGAGACCTCTGTTCTCAGCTGGCCACATGAATAGATGGGCGAATAGAGAAGGATGTGAGCTCTAAAGAAACATCTGCTAACTAAAGTGAAAAAGTAATGATGATGATGATAAATAGGGAAAGACAAAAGGGATTTCTGCTTCAGGCAAATTTTCATCCAGCTGCACCACTCTGCAAGGAGCAATCAGGGAAGCCCAAGAGACTTCTGGTGGAGCACCACTTAGAATGGTATCTTTTAGCATCCAGGTGATACACTTTTAGACTATTGACACCCAAGCAAGTCTGACTATTGCCAGACACTGGCAAGCAGCCTGGCTTATGCTAGTCCCAGATTTCTCAAATTTGGTATATTTGACATTGGGAGTGGTTAGCTCATTCTGGGGAAGGCCCAGTGTGCTTAGCAACACCCCTAGTCTCTACCCACCAGATGCCTGCACTCTGCCCCTCTCCCACCAGCCATGCAAACAAAAATGTCTTCTGCTATTGCCATCTATCCCATGAGGGGACAAAAGTAACTCTAATTGAAGACGATTGCCCTATTAGAAGCTGCTGAAACACTTTCTTCTTTGGGAATGTATACTGCTGGACAGATTATATTGATTGTAGCACAATGGTAGGAATAGCTCATAAAAGATTTATTTGTGATATTTCTGCAATGTAAGCAACGGGGGTTATATTGCGTCTAGTGAGCCATACATATATTATACAGAAAAGGTGCAACTGATAGGCCTTAGAAAATTCAAACATTTCAGAAGTCTGGGCTCTGGTGCACACTTGCAAGCACAGTGTGTTGTTTGCACGGCTTTATCTTTGTTCTCTTATGTTTCTCTTACAATGCCATGATTCAGGCTTGGTTTTCATGAGGCAATCCATCAATGATTCTTTCCATGACATAAAACTATGGAAAAAAATCTTGTAGCTCAACAATTAGAGCACCATAATATCTTCCCCATGAACTTCCTATTTTGAAACACCATAGTCATTACTAATTGTAATTATGTATCCAATCCCTACAACCAGATGTCTCTGCAAGTGAAGTACTACTACATTCTGGAATTTATGTCAGTCACCTGGGAAAATTTAGAGTCCATGATTTGCCGGACAACTTGCTTTTATCTCTATGTGTAGTCTTTAGACAATGATTTTCTTCTGCACCCTATTGTTTATAATTGCATAGCTTCTCATTGATATCCACTAATACGTTTCCAACTTCATGAAGTTAGAAGATGGCCAAATGAACTGCACTGGTACCTAAATATGTTGCCACTGGTATCTAATCGATAATGCCCCTGTTACTAAGGTCTTAAAGTCTGAAGTAAAAGCTATCTAAGAGAATATCTTTAAAAAATATTCTGTAAGTATACTAAAGAAGGAATCCCTCTTTTAGATATAGTTTTCTAGCCACTTGAAGTTTTTTTTTTTTTAAATATTCAACTTTAGGAATATTGGTACCTAGTGCTGGTGACCACACCTGTAATTTCAGCTACTTGAGAGGCTGAGATCAGGACAGTCACAGTTCTAGGCAATCCTGGCATACCTGTGAGATCTCTTCTCAAGAAAGACCTAGATGCAGTGGTACACACATGTTATCCCAGGTGCGTAGGAGGCTGAGATTGGAAGGACAGGGGTTCTAGGCCAGACTGGGCAGCAAAGCATGTGAGACCTTATCTCAATGGAAGGAACCTGGCATTAGTATCAGAGGTGCCTGTTATTCCAGCTACTATGGGAAGCATAAAATAGGTGGATTATAGTCCATGCACAGACTTGGGCAAAATTCAAAGCCCTATCTGAAAATGAACAGTGTAAAAAAAGACTGGTTAGGGTAAGCAGTATGGCACCGGCCTAGCAAACATGAAGCCCTCCGTTCAAACTCCAGTTCTGCCAAAAGAGAAAGGAAAAGGAAATTGAAGTGCTAAAATCCATGATGAGTAGACACACAACCCAGTTCCAGTTGTCTCAGATCTAGTCTTCCAGGAGGCCCCCAAGCCCTGTACTCACAGGCACACAATACTAGCCTAAGTAGAAACTACAGTTTGGAACTTTCAGATAAGTACTTAGAAAAGATTAGATTCTCACATCAAATACTTGTTTCTGCAAAAACACTCCCTACCAATTCAATATTAGTTGGAGAACGTATTTTCATGTCCTACTAGATACAAATATACCAAGGCATATGAAGAACAAGTCTATAGAAAAATACAATACTTAGCATATCTAAATACACTCAGATACACTTCCTTTGAAACCAAATGTGACAGTTGTTTATATCCTTGTGTTCTGATGGTTGGCTTTGGGGGTGCTTCCCAATACTTTCTCAGTTAACTGAGTCACCTCAAAGTTTATCTTTCTAATTTGATAGGAGAAACAGCAGAGGAAAAGTCATTTCAACATCTTGTAATAATTGCAAGCTGAACATTGCTACAGACCAATTCATCACAAATTTTGACAAGATTTGAATAAGCAGCCAAACTTCAGGATACTTTGCCCAAATGTGGTCTTGCAGTTTCCCAGCCTGATTCACAGATGATCCTTCTATTGTGAATTACAGATCAGTGAAAAATGCCCAAGTATTTATCAGCAAGAGTCTGACTACTCTTTGTGATGCACAGAGATACTAAAATCATACTAAATTTTAAAGCATTTTGCATACGTTTGTTGAATATCCATGAATTCACTATATATATATACATATATATATATATACATACATATATATATATATATATATATATATATATATTCAGTTACAAGATCACAAAAAAATTGGGGAAATTTACAATTTGATAGTACTGAGGAAAGCAGTGAGTCACAGGATTTAAAAGCATCCTGAAGCTTATGGGTAAAATCTCTCAAACTTCAAAGGAAAAAATTGCCTTCCCCTTTTAGCTTTCCTGGAAAAGAATAGTGGGCTTCTTAGTTGTTTCCAAGGCATTAAAGATTTGCTACTGGTATGATGCAGGAATTTTTCTGTGACATCTGTCCCCTTGTAAAGGTCTTTAATGGCTCTGGTTGTGATGAATATGGTGTGTGTGTGTGTGTGTGTGTGTGTGTGTGTGTGTGTGTGTGTGTGTGTGTGTGTGTGTATGCTGCTGATGATTCTTGAACCCAGGGTCCTTAGCTTTTTTGCTCAAGGCTAGCACTACAGGTCTACTTCTGGCTTTATGCTAGTTAATTAGTGATAAGATTCATATGAACTTTCTTGCCCCAGCTGGCTTCAAACTGATCTCAGCCTCCTGAGTAGCTAGGATTATAGACATGAGCCACTGGTACCCTGCATGGTGAGTATAATTTATTGGACAATAAATCATCTGGATATAAAGCCAAACAACATTGACTTGATTGGCTGTAGGCCACTGTTGGCTGGTGAGAGAGCCAGGCTTTTGCAATGAGTGAGAAACAGCTGTACAGATGTGGGTCAGTAACTATAACCTCCCTCTGTAAAGACTGGCCAAGAAAAAGATTATTGCTTATTGTCATGAAATGATAATGTGAGGTTAAAAGAAAAGCATGTTATTTAGTAAATGGATCCAAGATCTGAAAATGCCTTTGGAGAACTGAGATGCACACTGACTAAGGAGTTTAACCTATCAGATTTTTTTGAAGAGAAAAAACATAAAGTGTGATGAACAGGAAGTACATCGTTGACAGGTTCACAAGGTTTACAAACAGGTAGAGAGTGAATGGCTATTAAAATGGAATCGATGGAAAGAAGTCTTCTGATTATGTCTGGAAAACTAGGGAAAACTAAGGAATCTTGGTAAGAGGACTTGATCACAACACAGGAAAAACAAGTGATGTGTTCACACTTCTGATGGGAATGGTGTATTAGTCAGTTTTCTGTTTCTATAACAAAATACCAGAGCCTTGCTGCTTTATAAAGAAAGGAGGTTGTGGAGGTTGAAAGCCTATAGCATGGCTCCAGTTGGGGTGATTGCATGAAGTCATGGTAGATAACAACACAACGAGGAGAGGATGTACAAATGGAGCAGCACCCCAACAAGACTATCTTAATCCTCCCCAAGGGCACACCCAGAGTATTTAACAACCTCCCACTAAGTTCTACCTCTTGTAGTTCCCAACACCTTTTAACGGCCACACTGGGGACCAACATCACTGCAGTGAAACTTTTGGATGATACACTTAAAGCAGATCTAAGCCATATAACAGGTGGCCAATAAGTAAGGTATGATGGAGAGAGACCCATACAAGTGTAGTAACACTTGGGTTCCAGTTGGGCTCCACACTAACTATGCGACTTTGGGTAAGTTCCTTTATCATTCCTCCCAGCTAACTCAGTATAGGTAGGAGGTCAGAAACCAGCACTTCCTTTCTGCTCTAGGCCCTCCTTCCCTACATTGGGTGTTCCTGGCTTAGGATACAAATTCAATAATTAAAAACAGCTGCAGCAAGGATCTACCTCAAAATCCTCTAAATGAAAAATCAGGACTTTAGTGGTAAACCACCATGTAATTTAAAAAAAAATCATAAGCAGGAATTTATTATCACTCATATCTCCAAACACTGCATTTGAGTAACATTGATTTATTAGTACAGTAGAATCCTACTAATTAGCACTAATGACAGGGAAACCCATTGTGGATTATAGACTTTTGCAAATTAGTGAGTACGTGAATAAACAATAAAATTAGGAATCCTGCACTGGCAAATGTCCTTTTCTTCCACTTATTTTGACAGGAAGGTATTAAATGTTGATCATTTACAATAATTTTTTGTCAGCCTTTCCTAATGTTGTATTTTTTTAAAGGGGGGGGCGCTTGTGAAGGTTAATGGGATGATGCTTAAAAGTATTTTGGCAAAAGGAACAATACAAGGGCAAAACATTAGAAGTATGGTACCTAATGAAACAGTAGTGATAGTTACAGGGAGAACTTGGAAGTTGAAGACAAGTAGTGCAAAAGGCAGATGGATATTTGGGATGATTATTGGAATTATGAGCTTGCTTGAAAATGTACAATTCAGTAAGCAAGAAAGGAAGGAGGAGATTGAAGAATCAAGATTTGAGGACAGCCCAGGCAAAAAAAGATCAAGACTCCATCTCACCCATTGGCTGGATATAGAGTCATGATCTGTTATCCTAGCTATGGGGGAAGCACAATGGCTGGCTGTAGTGGTGTGCACATGTCTCCCCAATGACAAAACAAAGCACAAGTAGAATATCAGGCCAGGTCAGCTTGGGTTTAAAGCGTGGGCATAAAGACACTACCTGGAACTCAGCCAATGCTACCAGGAATTAGAAGTATAGTTCAAGTGGTAGAGTACTTGCCTTGCAAGCATGAGGCCCTAAGTTCAGTTCCCAGTACAACCAAAATAAAAAATATATAATCCTTCAATATTCAAGGTCTGTGATGAGCAGATCTTCACATGTCTTTTCCATTGAGATACTCAGGTGACAAGTACAGCATGTGAACTACTGAGAGTGATCTCAGGAAGTACCAACTTCCTGAGTTATGACATAGTTAATAGGTATGACATAGTTATGTCATAATAGTTGTAATAGTTAAAACATAGTTCATAGGTAGAAAGATCACAAATGAAAAGGCTGTAAGGACATCATTTAAAAGTTTTTCTATGAGAAAAATATTATATTATATATATATATATATTATTTTTGTTGTTGTTGGTGGTGGTGGTGGTCATGGGGCATCAACTCTGGCCTGAATGCTGTCCCTCAGCTCTTCAGCTCAAGGCACATGCTCTACCACTTGGGCCACTGCACCGTTTCCAGTTTTCTGAGTGGTTTATTGGAGATAAGAATCTCACGGTCTTTCCTGCCCAGGCTGGCTTTGAATGTGATCCTCAGATCTCAGCCTCCTTAGTAGGTGGGATTACAGGCGTGAGCCACTGGTGCCTGGCTAAAAATTATATATATATTTTACTTCAGGATTTGATATTTTCTGTTCTATTATGTAAAATCTTGAAAGTGTTGGAGGTGGTATCTAGATTAATTCTTGGAAACACTGATGGTAATGGAATGAATCATGCTTTAGTAACTATGATTTAGGTTGTCATGTGGTGTTGGTGAATAAACACCAAAGCTGAAGAGGAGCTGGAGGCATTTTGGTAACTAGAGAAGTGAGACTTAGCATCAGGAGTGATCTTGTTAGCTAAATCAGACTTGGAACTAGATGTGAGATCTATAGATGTAGGCTACACACTTTGTGTCCCTCAAACTCAATACAAGTAGATAATAAGAACATGGCTTACACTGAAATCTTACTACACAAAAATCACCCCCATGTTACTGACCATCAGGCTTACCAAGCTTATAATGAATATTAAGTTGTGACAGCTGCGTTTTGATGGTGACATACTTAGCCCAATCTGTAAAACCAAACCGGTAAGACCACATTTCTATGAGTATTGGCGGTATCTCTGCCTCAATTTCCTTTTAGTCCATAAACTGGGATTTTTAAAAGTAGCAGCTTTGATGGGCCGAAGAAGTGACTGCCACCAGTGACACACACTAGGCATATAGAAGGGATGGGAACCAAGGTCCAGTTGGGAGAATTCTGCAGGCTTCTGCTGCTCTTTGATTCTTGGAAGGATTCAACCCTTCTCACAAAGCACAGTGGCCAGCTGGGCACAAAGAGACTCATCAAAGCTTATTTTAGACTCATAAAGTTCATTTGTGCTTGAAAATGGAGAGTAGATACCTCTCTGATCTCAGTGAAGATCCTACATATTTCTACAGCTGTTCTAAACACAGAAATTAAAAATAACAACAATAATTTTTTAAAGGCTGTAAGGAGCAGTAGGTTTTCCATCTCCCCAGACTTTCTGCAGTATGCTCTGTGTTCACCTTGGATCCAGGGAAGGACAGGATGTGGGTTCATGGCATGGTCTACTTTGACTCTTAAGTGAGAATTTATTTTGTTGGTGAGTATAACACTTTTATAACTCAGCTTTCATGAGAGTACCAGTATGCCCAAAGTTTTGCTACTTTGATCTATTTAAACATGAGAACACATAAATACAAAATGTAATAAAGACTACACTAAAAGTCACTTTCATAGATATTTGGAAACTATACTAAGATTATCTTTTTTTCCCCCAAATAAGCAAATAAACAAACACAAATAAAAACAAATCAAACACCACACACAAAAAAGTAAAAGCATTTCAAAATGGGAGGCTATCCTGTGATAAAAATCATTTGTATTTTTAAACTGGGTTTTCATAAATCACAGTGTTCATTTTAGTTTAGACATTGTTAGATCCTAGAGAATAATGTAGCTAACAGTAGAAAATCTAAGTTCTATATTATTATTAGTTAATTTCCAACTAATTTGCCAACAAAGTTATAAACTATCTTTTTAAAAACTAGGTGTAGGGGCTGGGAAGGTGGCTCAGTGGTAGAGGGCTTGCCTTGCATGGCTGAGGCCCTGGGTTTCATTCCTTAGCACCACATAAGCAAAAAGATAAAAGCCGGAAGTGGCTCAAGTGGTAGAGTGCTAGCCTTGAGCTGAAGAGCTGAGGGACAGCGCCCAGGCCTGGAGTTCAGGCCCCACAACCGGATCTCCCCCCCCAAAAATAAAAAAAAATAAAAACTAGGTGTAGTGATTTATAAGGCCAGGTGGCCATGAACCTCGATTACTTTATATTTTACTCAAAGAACATCACTTCTGCTTACTTGGTATCTGTTTAACAAGATTCTCACCCTAGAAATTAGAAAATTAGCAAGAATAAATGAGATTGTAACCCAACAGGCATTAATCAGGTTTGACACCAATGCCTTATGAACATTCTATGGTGTCAGAAAGTGGCAACATTAATTTTTCTTCTGTAATGCATGTTTTCCTCAGAATAAAGACATTGTCTTTATAGACCATTGACCCTGAACAAAGCACTTATAGTAAGCAATTGACACAAGGAGACATTGCCTTAAAATCCATTGACATCTTGAAATAAAGCATTAAGTTTCACTCATGAGTTCTAGTGACTACTCATACCTGGTAAAAGAGATGCTACGTTTCCATCCCTTGGACCTTGTTGAAAGGCTGGCCAGGCACAATCCTTCTGCTTTGCTGCCGTGAAAATAATTGCTACCTGTGATTTTAACTGATGCTGCAGTTTTTTATGCCCTCGAAGGACTCAAGAGTACTAAAATGTCATGCCATTGTAAGTGGAAAACACTAAAACAACAGGATTTATAACACTCATAACATTCATAGAGCACATAGGCAGCCCACACAGGCAGAGTTCATAGAAATACATATGTGCATACAAAGGAAACACCCTACATGATATGCTTGCATATGCCTTCTGGTGGACACCGACAAAGCGCATGCTGGTTTTTAGAATGTTGGTAATCTGCCCTTCTGTAAGCATAACCACCTGCTCGAGCTGAGCTGTAGTCCTTAGCCTCAGTTTTCTCCTATGCATATCAGGCTTCATTCCTAACTTGGAAAAACTATGCATTTCTGGGCAATGTGTGAATTTTCAAAGTACTTGGGTTCCTTCTTTTCAGGTATACCTCTCTCTGTGAGCAGCAAACATGAATTATTATTATGCAGAATTCTTGGCATTCAGAAAGCTACTGCTGTGAGACTAAGCACTTATTTCACTGAGGAGGGAGCTGCAGCGTTCTGGTAAAGTGGGTTCTGCTTAATTCCAAGTAGAATTCTGTGGAATAGGGTAATGTATTCAGGGATCATTGTGGATGCAGTTTATGTTTTTGCAGAAAGATTGAAAGAGGATGAAACCACCGTTGTTAATTCTTTAGGTCGTGCAGCCCTGTTGATAAGCCGAGATAGGTGAAGTGACTATGAACCAGAGATGGTTGAAGTGGTTTGCAGGGGGGACCCTCATCTCCCTCTTCCTCTTCATTGTGGAGAAAACATAGCCCAGGCAGCTCCCAGCTTACATTATTCTCTAGACTACTGTCAAGAATTTCTCTGGTGGTCTCTTCCCATACCAATAAAAAGAATGGACACTCTGCTGTAAAGGATGCCGTTTACAATCATTTCTGCTTAGGCTGTCCTCCTCAAATGTTTCCAAAGGAGCACAAAGACCATTGAAACTTTCAGTCTTTCGCTGGCCATGTTGAGGGAAAATACAGGGAGAAGTACATACTTGATTTTATAGATACTTTATTGGGGAGCTCTCCTTCTAAAGAGAGGGAACAGATCTCCAAGGCAGCAGTGATAACTGAAGATAGGGTCAAATAGGAGTTCCTGATATCTAACTCTCTACTTGTGAAAGTCAACTTTTTTCAGTTGCATTCATTCACCTTCATTTAAACATACATGCCAATCTAGTACTAGAGGGAAGCAATTGTCCTAGAAAGGTTTGCTACATGTTTGTAAAAAATGCATTTATGCAGAAACTGTAGGTAAAGTTCATATATACAAATACATGGCTTTGTTTAAAGACTATTAAAGGATATTGTATTTCAAACATATTGGAAGATTTTTAGAATAATTCTGTAAATATTCTTTTATTTAAAAGGTGAAAAATCTCATGGTTGAGAGAATACTCTGTGATAATTTTACTATTTTTTCATATATTTAACTTTGAATTTTTTTTTTTGTCAGTCGTGGGGCTTGAACTCTGGGCCTGAGCGCTGTCCCTCAGCTCTTCTGCTCAAGGCTAGCACTCTACCACTTGAGCTACAGAGCCACTTTCGGTTTTCTGCTGGTTTATTGGAGATAAGAGTTTCATGGACTTTCCTGCCTGGGTTGGCTTTGAACCGCAATCCTCAGATCTCAGCCTCCTGAGTAGCTAGAATTACAGGCATGAGCCACCAGAGCCCCCACTCACGTTTTACATTTTTGTTCCAGTATTGGGGCTTAAACTCAAGACCTCATGATCTTGCCTGACTTTTCAGTCAAGGCTGGTGTTCTACCTCTTGTGACATAGCTCCACTGATGGCTTTTACTGGTTAATTGGAGAGAGTTTCATTGACTTTTCTGCCTGGGGTTACTTTGAACCATGATCCTCAGATCTCAGACACCTGAACTGCTTGGATAACAAGCTTGAGCCAACATGGCCTGGCTTTTTTGTTTTGTTTTGTTTTTGTTTTGTTACTACTTTCTTTTTTTTTAAATAAGATTTTTATTGTGAAAATACTGTACAGAGGAGGGTTTACAGTTACATGAGCAAGGTAATGAGTATATTATCAGGCATTGTTATCTCCTCCCTTGTTTTCCTCCTACCATCCCTTACCTCCCACCTCCACAACTACACTCCCCACCATCACGCCCCCTGCCCAAATTGTAAAGTTCATTTTTCAACATAGTGTCTTGTACATCTCATTGTTGCAATGGGTCAACCTGTATCTCTGTTTAAACAATTTGTTTTTTTCTTCCCCTCCCCAAATTATACCAACATCAAATACAGTGAAAACAGGGGTTATACCGTGGGGGAGGGACATACAAAGAAACAAAATATCACGTGGTATCTTATAAATACATTAGGAACAATAGCAAGAAAGAAAAAAACCACTGTGTCCTTATCTTGGGGTTCATTTCACTTATCATCTTATCTGTCCTTTTCTACTTCACATATACTAGTTATTACCAATAAGGGGAACCATGGGACCTATGTTTCTTTGGTTCTGGCTTATTTCACTTAATATAATTTTTTCCAAGTCTTTCCATTTCCTAACAAATGGGGCAATGTCATTCTTTCTGATGGAGGCATAGAATTCCATTGTGTATATATACCACATTTTCTTGATCCATTCATTTACTGAGAGGCATCTGGGTTGGTTCCATATCTTGGCTATGGTAAATAATGCTTCGATAAACACAGTTGTGCTGGTAGCTTTAGTATGGTCTTGTTTGGATCATTCAGGTAAATGCCCAGAAGTGGGATTGCTGGGTCATAGGAGAGCTCAATGTGTATTCTTTTGAGGAACCTCCTCAGTAAATGGTGCTGGCAAATTGGTTAATCACTTATAGGAAATTAAAGCTAGATCCTTATATATCATCCTGCACCAGAATCAAGTCCAAATGGATCACAGACCTCGGAGTCAAAGCAGACACTCTGAAAACATTACAGGACAGAATAGGAGAAACCCTATGTCTTCTTGGCACAGGCTGAAATTTTCTTTATTTTTATCTTTTTTTTTTAATTGTGAAAATACCATAAAGAGGGGTTACAACTACATGGGCAAGATAATGAGTACATTTCTTATCAAGCATTGTTGCCTCCTCCTTTTTTTCCCCTTCCTATCCCTTCCCACACCCCTTTAACATCCCCCCCCCCATGACAAAGTTGTAAAGTTCGTCTTCTGACATAACGTCTTGTACATCTCATTGTTGCAATGGGTCCACATGTATCCCTATTTAAACGATTTGTTTTTGCCCTTCCCCTCCACAAATTATACCAACATCAAATACAGTGAAAGCAGGAGTTAGAGACCCAGAAACACAACAAATCAAAGAAAGGTTGGACAAATGGGATTGCATGAAGCTGCAGAACTTTTGCATGGCAAAGGACATAGCTAGCAAAATCAATAGAAAGCCCATGGACTGGGAGAAGATCTTCACTAGCCATACAATGGACACAGGTCTCATATCTAAAATATATTTAGAACTCAAAAAATTAAACAACAACAAATCCTCAAAGAAACAACTGCCCAATAAATAAGTGGACTAAAGACTTAAAAAGAAACTTTTCTGAAGAGGAAATAAAAATGGCCAATAGACACATGAAGAAATGCTCAACCTCTCTAGCATAAAAGAAATGCAAACCCAAACAACGTTGAGATACCACCATACCCCAGTTAGAATGGCTATAATCAAGAACTCTAATAATAACAGATGCTGGAGGGGATGTGGCCAGAAGGGAACTCTATTGATTGTTGGTGGGAGTGTAAACTTGTTCAACCACTTTGGAAAGTAGTATGGAGGCCTGGCTTTTTATATTGAATTTTTATTTATTTATTTATTTATTTTTTATTTTTTGGGTCCGGTTATGGGGCCTGAACTCTGGGCCTGGGCACTGTCCTTCAGCTCTTCAGCTCAAGGCTAGAGCTCTACCACTTGAGCCACAGCACCACTTCCAGCTTTTTTTTTTCTTTTTTGCTTATTGGTGCTGAGGAGTCAAACCCAGGGCCTCATGCATGCAAGGCAAGCGCTCTACCACTGAGCCACCTTCCCAGCCCCTACATTGAATTTTTAAAGCTGTATTTAATTGTCCTGAATTGTCCCAAATTCTCAGAGGTCTCAGCCATTGAACAGAACTCCATTAAGGAGGATGAGGTGATACAGAGAATCTGCCTTATTCTTCGTGTATGGCAAGAAAACAGAAGCCACATGTTGAGGGGTCAAATCGAGAGTCTTTATTAGAAGGCCAGCGACCACAGGTGAACTCTTGTCGCAAAGGCCTGTGACCCCGTGAATACACTTAGCACTGTCAGAAAACTAAGCTATGAGAGCAGGAGAGGAAAGAAAGAGCAGAAAAACAATGCCAGCAAATCACATCAACTCCAATAGAAGTGAGACACTATGTGGACGGGAAGGAGAGCCAAGAGGCAGAACAGTAGCAGACAGGAGACATGGTATACTCTGCCTGAGCTGGTCAGGGCCTAAATAGGATCAGGTCAGAGGGCAGGGCCACTGAGAGCTTGAGAGTTCATGACCCAAGACTGGCAGGTCCAGTAACTTATTATTCAAGCCCTACCTCACCCCTTAGGAATTTATTCATGTCATCACCTGGGAGGTGGGACTTTTCTGCCTCCACTATAAAGACAAGATGGCTCCAATTAAACTGAATACCCTATCATCCACCACATGGCCAAGATGGCCTGGGTTAAATTCAACATCCCTACTTCATTCTCACTCTTCAGTAAGATGGGCTGATATTTCTCAGGTTTCTTCTTACATATTTCCAGAAACTCTCCTACATGAACACTCAAAGAAGCTAGAAAGTTCACTTCCATTACTCACAGTGTTATCTGAAGAGTTTTACAGCATTCCCCTTATTATTGGGGATACATTCCAGGTCCCCAGGAGACATCTGAGTCCAAGGATAGCCCCAATGCCAAGTTTACCATGTCATTTCCTAAACAGGCACCTCTGATAATGTTCATTTATAAATCAGTGACTGTGCAATTAACAATCATAATATTAGACAAATATAACAATGTGTCCTAATAAAAATTATTTAAAACAAATTAATTATTTCAGGAACTTTCCACTTAATAGTTTCAGGCAGTGCTTGACTGAGGGTAAGTTAACTCTCAGATGAAGGGGAGGGTGATTATATTTATCCATGCTTTTCTTAAACTAGTGAATGCCATTCACTGCTTACATAGAATTTCCTTCTTTTGGCACAAAGATTTTATTTCACTCATGCTTCAGAGAGCTTCACAAGAGCTGATGCTCACAAGTTTTCCAATCCTTGTCTTGGTTGCTTGCCAGTTCTCTCCAAATAGTCTTTGAATTTTCTGGATTTTAGGTGTTGGAGGGAATCATTTGATCATCTTATATTTTGCACGAAATTCCTTCTATTATTTATTTATTTGCTTATTTATTTATTTGGGGTGTGTGTGTGTGTGTGTGTGTGTGTGTGTGTGTGTGTGTGCCAGTATTGACTCTTGAAATCAAAGCCAGATACTGTCCTTTTGCTTTTTCACTTAAAGTTGGCACTCTACCACCTGAACCTAAGCTCCACTTCTTTCTGTTGGGTGGTTAATTGGAGATAAGAGTCTCACTAATGTTTCTATCTGGCTGGCTGCAAACCATATCCTCAGATCTCAGTCTCCTTCATAGCTAGAACACCTGGCTGCTACAATTCTTTTTCTCTTCTCCTAAAAATGTAGTTCTTTCATTTTTTTTAACCATCTAGATTTGTAGCAAAATGTGTTTCAAGGGAAGATATAATCTGAAAGGACCTTTAAGAACTCCCAGGTCTTTCTTCCTGACTCCTCCCTTTTAATTAAAAAAAATTGTGCTGGACCTAGGGCTTCAACTCAGGACCTGGGCACTCTACTTGAGCTTCTTTTGTTCACCTGAGCCATAGCTCCATGTCTAGATTTTTTGGTAGTAGAGATAAGAGTCTCACAGATTTTTCTGCTAGGGCTGGTATTGAACTGCAATCCTTAGATCTCAGCTTCCTAGGTGGGTAGGATTACAAGTGTCAGCCACCAGTGCCCTTTTTAATTTTTATAGAGTAGGCTTCAAGTCTTTTTAGACAGCAAAGTAGTTAGTCAAATCTAAGAAAGTGCCAGTGGCCATTGGATAGCTTTTAAGGCAAAAGTCAGGGGTTGACTCTACAGTCTACTGTGAAATGCTTTGTTCTCCCTAGAAAACTCCCCTTTACTAAACTTTTCTCCCCATCAAATGGTTTTGTCTAGTACTGCTTAGTAGAAGGGAACTTGCCTTTGGATGTCCCTGTCAAAGGTCTTTTCTTCTGATGATATCTGACTGGGGTTAGGAGTCCTAGGACTTGAATTCCCTGCAGAGTTTTCTCTATCTATTGCTGAAAATGTGAGTAAAACATGAATTTTCTGTGACTTTTTCCAGACATTCTTAACCCTTCCATAATGGCCAGTCAGTTAGAAGCAGGTAGCCAGGACTTCTCTGCAGGTGTCCCTAGAATGGCTCATATTGCAGTCACAGCCACCCTTCCTCTCCTCTGCCCAAGCTGTCCAAAGGCCGCAGGAAGAGACCCAGGGCTTCTGGAGCTCCAGGTGGCAAATAGAGAAAGCCTGGAAGGGTCAGGGACACTCTCTTCTGTGGGGCTTCTTCTGCTGTGACCACAAGCTACAGGAAGCTAATGGAGTATGAGGATCTCCTACAGCTTCTGCAAATCTAAGTTTCAGTCGTAGAATTTACTTCTGCTTAAGTCAGCCCAGGTTCTATGACACATATCCAGTAGATTGAATTTCTGAGTTTATCCTTCTATTTTTGGAGGCCAAAAGTCTAAGATCAAAGTGTGTATAGTTCCAATGTCAGTGGAGGGCCTGCCTGATTCCCACAAAACAGGCACTCAAGGAGAGGGACAGGAAAGGGAGGAGAAGAGAGAAAGGGGGAGAGAGAGAGGGAGTTGGAGGAGAAGAGAAGAAGAGGGAAGGGGAGAGGAAGAGGGAGGGGGAAGAGATGGAGAGAAGTAAAGAGATGGGAGAGCGGTTCCGGGAAGATGGCGGAGGAGAAGCTGGAATCTGAACAAGCTCTTGCATAGAAAACAGTTTCAGAGTTCCAGTGAACAGTCCCAAGCCAGAGAACCACACCAAGTGTGCCATCACAGGACAGAGAGTTAGTCAAGAGAGGGGAAGCCAAGCAGACACATCTGAGCGCCTGCCAGCAGCTGCTGCTGCGGCGGCAGGGTCGCGGCAGCGACCACCGCCGCGGGGGCACACCTGAGACACAGTCCGGGACGAAGGAGCCAGACGCAGCGGACGAGCGGATTCTACTCAACACCAGCAAGAACCGACAAGGAGCGGACAACTTCATCCTGCACTTTGCAGACCAGAGACTACCCAGGATACAAGACTCGGCGTGAGTAGAAGCCCGACTTCCTCACTCCTTCTCTGGGAGCAGAGGAGGGAAGGCCACCCCTCCCCCCCCAGCACCGGTGATCTCCATCTTGGATACCGACAAAGCTCGGAGGAGCGGCTAGCTCCAGCTCAGGCCTTGGAATAAAACGAGTCATTTAGCAGGTCACAAGAACTTAACGGCGAAGTGACCTCACAGACTCAGTTCCATCCAGGGAAAAGTCACCCAGCTCAGGCGCCAGCCATTGGAGTGGCTCTCCTCACCGGGTAACCAGAGCCAGAGGCTGCCCCTCCCTCTAGTAGCCACCACAATCAATTGAAAAACAGAAACCCTGAGAATGGCTCCAGGCTGGGTGCTGTGAGTTTTTTTCACAAAATAGCCCCAGGGAAAAGCTACTGTTTGTAGAAAGGCCTCAACTCTACCCAGAACCTAGCCTCATCACTGCATCCCCCCTCTTTTGTGATTCTCAAAGCAGATCACCCTCCCAGTAAACTAACCTGGGAGGGGGATCTCAAAATCTTGGGTAAAGCAGAGCATTTTTCTGCCTGTTCCAACAAACTGACTTAAGAAACCAATCAAGCCACAGGACCTCAAGCTGACCAGAGACTCCAACCAGACTCTGGTTACAGACAAAAGGGAGATACAGGACTCTTCCCACCCCTCCCCCCCCCCCCCAAAAAAAAATCAAAGAACTTTTTTTTTTTTCTTCATCTTCTTTTCTTTTTTCTTTTTTTGTTTTTTTTTTCGTCTTATGTTACCTTATATATATAAAAAAATTTTTTTTGCTTTTCTAAAACTTTTATTAATCTTTAATTTTTGCCTCTTCTGAAAAAATAATTGTTTTCCATTAACTTTTTTTTTTCTTTCTCCTCTTATAATTTTTATTTTCAGAATACGTGAATGTGTGTTTTCCTTTCTTTTCTTGTCTTCTTTCTCTTTTTCTTTCATTCTTAATTATCTTTTTGTTTTTTTTTTCTAGCTCTACTGAACTTCTGATCTTTTCTTCTCACTTTCCTATCCTTTCCATCTTTTCCTCTTTGTTCATGTTTATGTGACTTAACTCTTGTCCTGCACATCCTCAGATAAACCCGTAGTTAACCAGGAGACCCTATCCCCCATTGTGTACACACTTAATCCACAAACTTATTACTCAATTCAAAACCTCTGAGACTTAAATTCATTAATAGCAGTACTACCTCTTTATACCTATACAATATTTTAAGCATTTTTTTAAAGTTTTTCACATCTCCTCTATGTCCCTCCCTTTCTCTCAACATATTCATATTCCTCTATAAATAGATGGTCCTTTAATCTCTAAAATAACATTAATTTTTACGTTTCTTTTTTTTTTCTGGTCTCTTTTCATTCCCCTTTCCCTTTCTTCTTTCTCTCTCTCTCTCTACTTGCATCCTACCCAACCTATTTCCTGCATTGTGATTAGGACATAGTTAACTCTCCCTGTGCCACCCCACACCAATCTATTCCTATTTTTTACCCACATCTCTCCCTAACCCTAATAATTTCTGGTTTTCCAAATTCTTCTCTGCGGTTCGAAGCCCTTTAACATATAGTTGTTTGATGTCGAATAGATGTATCTGTTGAACTAGATTGTATCTCTAGACTATTGACTGTACAAATGCAAACTTTGGTTGATGGTTGCCTTAAGATAGTGTTCTAGCACTAAACTGGTGCTATCTTCATCTCAAATGGGCAGAGTAAGCCGGAAAAACACAAGAAAAATGGCAAATTCGGGTATCTCAATTCCCAATCTTGATAATCAGGGGTTAGAAGAGATAATGAATAATCCAGAGGAGAGTTCCCAAACAGCTCTACAAACATTGCTGGCAAACATGATAAATGAAAAGTTTGACAACGTACAAAGGACTCTGTATGAGCGTGATAGGGAGAGAGAGGAGGCATCCCAGAAGTTTATACAGGAATATCATAAGCGTGAGGAAGCTACTCAAAAACTGATACAGGATTTGCGTGAACAACTTGAGAATACTCAAAGAGAAAGGGAGGAATGGCGTGAGCAGGCTGAGAACACTCAAAGAGATCTGCAGGAATCCCACGAACGGGAGGAAGCTAATCAAAGAGTAATACAGGAATTGAGAGACCAGGTAGAGAACACACAAAGATCACTAAAGGCATCCATGGAATCCATTAACAAAGAGCTGAAGGAAGTCAGGGAGACCACAAAGGGAATGCTGAATGGAACCCAACAGAAGGAATGGGAGCCCAAAGAAACCATAACCAATCAACTAAGCGATTTGAGGACAAACACTGAACACCAAATTAAGGAAGTAAAGAAATTCATACAAGACCTAAAACAGAGCTTCAACAAAGAACTTGAAGCCATCAAAGCTGACCAACTAGAAGGGAAAGAGATAAAAAACAAAGTAGAGAGTCTTGACAGCAGGTTAGACCATGCAGAAGATCGAATCTCAGGGATTGAAGACAGCCTAGATATTATAGAGAAAGAACATACAAACATCCAAGACAAGTCCAAGAAATATGATAGATCTATCCAACACCTGGAAGACACCATCAGAAGGCCTAATCTAAGGATAATGGGTGTAGAGGAGCACCTATAAACAGTAGTTAATGGTCTAGGAAATTTGTTTAACAGGATCCTAGCAGAGAACTTCCCAAACATGCAAAAAGATAGGCCTGTCCAGATACAAGAAGCCTTTAGAACCCCAAATAGACCAGACCAGAATAGGACATCCCACCGCCACATTATAATCCACACAGGATCAACTCAGAACAAGGAAAAGATCCTTAAAGCTGTCAGAGAGAAAAGGGTAATCACTTATAAAGGGAAACCAATTAGAATCACCTCAGATTTCTCAGCAGAGACAATCAAAGCAAGAAGAGCCTGGAATGATGTATGCCATGCCCTAAAAACAAACAACTATCAACCAAGAATACTGTACCCAGCTAAACTCTCCTTCATAACTGAAGGCCAAATAAAAACCTTCCATAGCAAAGAAAAATTGAAACAATACATCTCCACCAAACCAGCCCTACAAAAGATTCTTAAAGATGTCCTACACATAGAAAACCAACAAGACCGCAATAAAGGCCAAGAAACTGCACCCAAACTGAGAATCCAAGAACCATAGGAAGAACCCAGTTTTCGCATCCCCCAAGAAGGTAGATAACATGGCAGGAACTCCCAAACACCTCTCAGTCCTATCTCTTAATGTTAACGGACTGAACTCTCCAATTAAGCGACATAGACTGTCTAGTTGGATTAAAAAACAAGACCCTTCTATCTGCTGCCTGCAGGAGTCACATCTTGCCCGTAAAAACAAACACATTTTCAATGTTAAAGGCTGGAACAAAATCTACCAAGCAAACGGACTGCATAAACAGGCGGGAGTTGCAATCCTAATATCAGATAAAATAGACTTCAAATTAAAATTCGTGAAAAGAGATAAAGAAGGTCGCTACATGCTAATTAAAGGATCTCTCCTTCAGGAGGATATTACAATTCTAAATATCTATTTGCCAAACAATGGAGCACCCAAATTTATCAAAGAAACACTACTTTCCCTCAAATCCCATATAGATCCAAAGACATTAATTGTTGGGGATTTTAACACACCACTCTCCCCACTAGATAGATCAACTCAGCAAAAACTCAACAGAGAAACCGCAGATCTAAACAGCTGCATAGATCAACTAGACTTAACATACATCTACCGAACATTTCACCCAGCAGCATCAGAATACACGTTTTTCTCAGCAGCACATGGAACGTTTTCTAAAATAGACCACATTTTAGGCCACAAAGCAAACTTGTCTAAATTCAGAAACATTGAAGTTATACCTTGCATTCTCTCTGACCACAAGGGAATAAAATTAGAACTCAACACCAAAAGCCACCAAAGAAAGTCCGGTATCACATGGAGGCTGAACAACACACTGCTGAATCATGAGTGGGTCATGGGGAGATTAGAAAGGAAATTCAAATGTTCATGCTATTCAACAAAAATGAACACACAAAATACCAGCTCCTCTGGGACACAGCAAAGGCTGTACTCAGAGGCAAGTTTATAGCTCTGAGCTCCTACATCAACAAATTGGAGAGATCTGAAACTAGCAATTTAATGACACATCTGAACCTCCTTGAAAAAGAGCAGCAAGATAAACCCCAGTCCAGTAGACAGAAAGAAATAATCAAAATTAAATCAGAATTAAGTGAATTAGAATCCAAAAAAACTATAGAAAGAATCAACAAAACAAAGAGTTGGTTCTTCGAAAAACTTAACAAAATTGACAGACCCTTAGCAAATCTTATCAGAAAAAGATGAGAACACACCCAAATTAATAAACTCAGAGATGAGAATGGAAACATCACCACGGAAACAAGCAAGAATCAGAACATTATAAGGGAATACTTCTCAAAACTTTATGCTAATAAGTTTGAGAACTTGACAGAAATGGACCTCTTCCTAGCAAATATTGACATGCCAAAACTAAACCAAGATGAGTTAAACTATCTTAACAGGCCCATATCAAGCATTGAAATAGAAACAGCAATAAGAGACCTCCCAGCTAAGAAAAGTCCAGGACCAGATGGTTTTACAGCTAAATTTTACAAGGCCTTCAAAGCAGAGCTCACACCAATTCTCCTCCAACTCTTCAATGAAATTGAAAGAGAAAGCTCACTACTGAACACATTCTATGAAGCCATCATAACCCTCATCCCAAAACCAGGCAGGGACTCATCAAAGAAAGAGAACTATAGACCCATTTCTTTGATGAACATTGATGCAAAACTTCTCAACAAAATTTTGGCCAACCGACTTCAACAATTCATCCAAAAAATCATACACCACGATCAAACAGGATTCATTTCAGGGATGCAAAGCTGGTTCAATATACGCAAATCAATTAATATTATTCATCACATCAACAGGAGCAAGAATAAGAACCACATGGTTATCTCAATAGACGCAGAAAAAGCATTCGACAAGATCCAACACCCCTTTATGATGAAGGTTTTGGAAAAATTAGGAATCCATGGAACATTCCTCAATACAATAAAGGCTGTATATGACAAACCTACAGCCAGCATTATACTCAATGGTGAAAAACTAAAGCCATTTCCTCTTAACTCAGGAACAAGACAAGGATGCCCACTCTCTCCACTTCTCTTCAATCTAGTATTAGAATGCCTAGCTACAGCAATAAGACAAGATGCAGACATAAAGGGGATCCAAATAGGGAAAGAAGAAATAAAACTCTCCCTCTTTGCAGATGACATGATCTTGTATTTAAAGAATCCCATAGACTCCACTCCCAAATTACTCAAGCTGATTCAAAACTTTGGCAAAGTAGCAGGTTATAAAATTAGCCCCCCAAAATCAATGGCTTTTCTGTATGCCAACAATGAGAAAAGTGTGGCTGAAATTAGGAAAGCAACTCCATTTGTAATAGCCCCACAAAAAATAAAATACCTAGGAATTGACTTAACTAAAGAAGTGAAGGACCTCTATGATGAAAACTTTAAAATCTTGAAAAAGGAAATCAACACAGAACTTAAAAAATGGCAAAACCTCCCATGCTCCTGGATTGGAAAGATTAACATCATGAAAATGGCAATACTTCCCAAGGCTATCTCCAAATTCAACACAATACCTATCAAAATTCCACCCTCATTCTTCAAGGAAATAGAAGAGGCAATCCAAAAATTCATATGGAACAATAAAAGACCCCGAATAGCAAAAACGCTCCTCCACGGAAAGAACACGGCTGGAGGAATATCAATACCAAATTTCAAACTCTACTATAAAGCCATAGTAATCAAAACAGCTTGGTATTGGAATAAGAACAGACCTCAGGACCAATGGAATAGAATTGAAAACCCAGAAATGAACCTACAGACCTATAGCCATCTAATCTTCGATAAGGGAGCTAAAACAATAGAATGGAAGACAGACAGCCTCTTCAGTAAATGGTGCTGGCAAAACTGGTTAACTACATGTAGAAAACTAAACCTAGATCCTTATATATCACCCTGCACCAGAATCAACTCCAAATGGATCAAAGACCTTGAACTCAAAGCAGACACTCTGATAACATTACAGGATGGAATAGGAGAAACCCTGGGTCTCCTTGGCAAAGGCCGAAATTTTCTGAATAGAGACCCGGAAACACAACAAATCAAAGAAAGGTTGGACAAATGGGATTGTATAAGGTTGCAGAGCTTCTGCAGGGCAAATGACATAGCTAGCAAGATCAATAGAAAGCCCACAGACTGGGAGAAGATCTTTACTAGCCATACAACGGACAAGGGTCTCATATCTAAAATATACTTGGAACTCAAAAAATTAAACCACCCAACAACAAATCCTCAAAGAAACAACTGCCCAATAAGTAAGTGGGCGAAAGACTTAAAGAGAAGCTTCTCTGAAGAAGAAAGAAGGATGGCCAATAGACACATGAAGAAATGTTCAACATCCCTAGCCATAAAAGAAATGCAAATCAAAACAACATTGAGATATCACCTCACTCCAGTTAGAACAGCAAAAATCAAGAACTCTAACAACAACAGATGCTGGAGGGGATGTGGACAGAAAGGAACCTTACTTCATTGTTGGTGGGAATGTAAACTTGTTCAACCACTTTGGAAAGCAGTATGGAGGTTCCTCAAAAGACTCCACATAGAGCTCCCCTATGACCCAGCAATCCCACTTTTGGGCATTTACCCTAATGTTTACAAAAAAGACCACACTAAAGCTACCAGCACAACTATGTTTATTGCAGCATTATTTACCATAGCTAAGATATGGAACCAACCCAGATGTCCCTCAATAGATGAATGGATCAAGAAAATGTGGTATATATACACAATGGAATTCTATGCCTCCATCAGAAAGAATGACATTGCCCCATTTGTTAGGAAATGGAAAGGCTTGGAAAAAATTATATTAAGTGAAGTAAGCCAGGCCCAAAGAAACATAGGTCCCATGGTTTCCCTTATTTGCAATATCTAGTATAGGTATGAGTCAAGCGGAAAAAGTCAGAGAATGTGATGTTAGGAAAACGAACCCTCAAATATGTATTTTAATGTTTTTGTTTCTTTCATGCATGTGTTTCTAACGCATTTATAAGATTATTTCTTGGTTGCTTTGTATGTCCCTCCCCCACAGTGTAACCCCTGCTTTCACTATATTTGATGTCAGTATAACATGTGGAGGAGATGGGGACAAACAAGTCGTTTAAGGATTCAGGTGGACCTGTTGCAACAATGAGAAGTACAAAATGTCATGTCAAAACCAGCTTTACAATGTCGGATGGGGGGGAGGGGGGGTACGATTGGGTGGGGGGGAGGGGGGAGGCTGGGAAGGGAGGTGAAGGGTAAACAAAGGAGGAGGCTGCAATGCTTGGTAAGAAATGTATGCTTTATCCTGACCATGTAATTGTAACCCCTCTGTACAGTATGTTCTCAAATAAAATAAAATAAAATTAAAAAAAAAGAAAATAATTATTAAAGGAATCCTACTATGAAAAAAAAAAAAGAAATGGGAGAGAGTGAGGGAAGGAGGGAGAGAGAAAGAGACAGAAAAAGAGAGAAAGATTGAAAATGAGCATTGTCAAATTGTTTTATAAGGGCTCCAGGCCTAATATGGCTCTACTATTTTACTTTCATGACCTAATTACCTATAAAATAAAACCATCTACTCATACTCGGGGTTAGGATTCCATTATAAGAATGTGGGGAGACACAAATATTCAGTACATAGCATCCACCCATGACATTGCAAAATGCTCTCTTTTGGGGGAGCCCAGCTCTAGACTTGAGCCCTTGATTTATTCCTCTCAAGTCAACAAGGAGGATGGGTGATCTAGTCTGGGCCGTTGGTCAGTTTTTGAAAGTTGTCAACATTCTCATTTTATAGCTTCTTCTCTTCAGTTTTTGCATTTTTCATGTGTCATTAAGAATACCAGCTCCTAGAAAAGTATGGCTGAAATTAGGAAGCAACTCCATTTGTAATAGCCACACAAAAAATAAAATACCTAGGAATTAACCAAAGAAGTGAAGGACTTCTATGATGAAAACTTTAAAAACTTGAAAAAGGAAATCAAAACAGAACTTAGAAAATGGCAAAACCTCCCATGCTCCTGGATTGGAAAGATTAACATCGTGAAAATGGCAATACTTCCCAAGGCTATCTACAAATTCAATGCAATACCTATCAAAATTCCAACCTCATTCTTCAAGGAAATAGAAGAAGCAATCCAAAGATTCATATGGAACAATAAAAGACCCGGAATAGCAAAAATGCTCCTCAACGGAAAGAACACTGCTGGAGGAATATCAATACCAAATTTCAAACTCTACTATAAAGCCATAGTAATCAAAACGGCTTGGTACTAGCACAAGAACAGACCTCAGGACCAATGGAATAGAATTGAAAACCCAGAAATGAACCTACAGACCTATAGCCATCTAATCTTTGATAAGGGAGCTAAAAAAATAGAAGAAAGACAGCCTCTTCAGTAAATGGGGCCGGCAAAATTGGTTAACTACTTGTAGAAAACTAAACCTAGATCCTTAGATATCACCCTGCACCAGAATCAACTCCAAATGGATCAAAGACCTTGGAGTCAAAGCAGACACTCTGAAAACATTACAGGATGGAATAGGAGAAACCCTAGGTCTCCTTGGCACAGGCCGAAATTTTCTTAATAGAGACCCGGGAAACACAACAAATCAAAGAAAGGTTGGACAAATGGGATTGCATGAAGTTGCAGAGCTTCTGCATGGCAAAGGACATAGCTAGCAAGATCAATAGAAAGCCCACGGATTGGGAGAAGATCTTCATTAGCCATACAACAGACAAGGGTCTCATATCTAAAATATACTTGGAACTCAAAAAATTAAATCCCCCAACAACAAATCCTCAAAGAAACAACTGCCCAATAAATAAGTGGGCTAAAGACTTAAAGAGAAACTTCTCTGAAGAAGAAAGAAGGATGGCCAATAGACATATGAAGAAATGCTCAACCTCCCTAGCCATAAAAGAAATGTAAATCAAAACAACATTGAGATACCACCTCACACCAGTTAGAATGGCAAAAATCAAGAACTCTAATAACAACAGATGCTGGAGGGGATGTGGACAGAAGGGGTCCTTACTTCATTGTTGGTGGGAGTGTAAACTTGTTCAACCACTTTGGAAAGCAGTATGGAGGTTCCTCAAAAGACTCCACATAGAACTCCCCTATGACCCAGCAATCCCACTTTTGGGCATTTACCCAAATGTTTACAAACAAGACCACACTAAAGCTACCAGCACAACTATGTTTATTGCAGCATTATTTACCATAGCTAAGATATGGAACCAACCCAGATGCCCCTCAGTAGATGAATGGATCAAGAAAATGTGGTATATATACACAATGGAATTCTATGCCTCCATCAGAAAGAATGACATTGCCCCATTTGTTAGGAAATGGAAAGACTTGGAAAAAATTATATTAAGTGAAGTAAGCCAAGCCCAAAGAAACATAGGTCCCATGGTTTCCCTTATTTGCAATATCTAGTATATGTATGAGTCAAGCAGAAAAGGTTAGATAATGTGATGTTAGGAAAATGAACCCTTAGATATGTATTTAAGTGTTTTTTTTCTTTCATGCATTTGTTTCTAATGCATTTATAAGATTATCTCTTTGTTGCTTTGTATGTCCCTCCCCCACAGTATAACCCCTGCTTTCACTATATTTGAGGTCGGTATAATTTATGAAGGAGAAGGGGAAAAACAAGTTGTTTAAGGATACAGGTGGACCCGTTGCAACAATGAGAAGTACAAGTTGTCATGTCGAAAATGAACTCTACAACTTTGGTGCGTGCGGTTGGGGGGGGGGGATTGGGTCGGGGGTAGGGGGAGCCTGGGAAGGGATGTGAAGGGTAAACAAAGGAGGAGGCTGCAATGTTTGATAAGAAATGTACTCATCTTGCTCATGTAATTGTAACCCCTCTGTACAGTATGTTCACAATTAAAAAAAAAAAAAAGAATACCAGCTCCTGGACAGAGAGCCACAGGCTGCTGGAATAAGCCCTGAAAAACCTGCCTGTTATCTTAGTAGCTACCATTGTCACCCCCTCACACACACACACTTTTAAATCAGGGAATAGAGGCACAGAGCAGAGAATGAACTTCCCCAAAATGCCCAGCTTCCAGCTTCTCATGACGTGGTTGAAGTTGGACCCCTCTGTCTTATTGCTGGGTTGTGTTCCATTTCTCCATGGAGAAATAATATGAACAGATTCCTTCAGCAGACATTCCTCATGTATAATGCTGTCCAAGGAACCATTCATGTAGCATTATCACCCCATGCCTGATATTTTCAGAGTACTGGCATGACACACAGGGGAAAGAGTTGGGAGTATGATAATTCTTATAGGACTTATAGTCAGAACTTCAACTGTTAGAGGTACAGAGTAGGGTTTGATATGTGCCTGCTATGCTTTGAGGGACTCTTCCAAGGATTTGTGAGTTGGAACCTTGAAAAAGTGGTCCCTTTCAGAGGCAGTGGGACCTCAAAGGTGTGATTGAGTTATGGACATTGTTGCTCTTAATAGGAATTGCTGTAATTTTTTTTAAAAAATTGTGCTGGTACTGGAGCTTAAGCTCAGGGCCTTAGTACTGTCCTTTAGCTCTTCACTTAAGCCACACATTCATTTCTGGCTTTTTGCTGGCTAAGTGGAGATAAGAATCTGGGAGCGGGGAGGATGGGAAGGGATAGGAAGGGGAAACAAAGGAGGAGGCTCTAATGCTTGATAAGAAATGTACTCATTATCTTGCCCATGTAATTTTAACCCCTCTGTACACTATTTTCACAATAGAAAAAAAAAAAAGAATCTCATGAACTTTTCCTTCGCAGGCAGGCTACAAACCTCAATACTTATATCTTGGCTTTCTAGGGATTAGCACCTGGCTGATGTAATTCTTGTGACACTGACTATTTCTCAAGAGGCAGTTGTTATAAAAGAGCAACTATGAATCCTGAATCTCTCCCTGGCTTCCAGCTTTATCATGTGATGTCTCCTTTCCAGATAAACTCACACCCTTGTGTGCCTGTCATGAAGCCCTCTCAAAGACCAGAATGATGTGGGTTGGAGTTCCACAGCCTCCAAAACTGTGAACTAACAAAAACCTCTTTTTTTCTTTTTTTAGTTTTAATAGCTTGCGATGTTTTGGAATGAAATGATGATAGAGCTTTTAACGACTCTATTCTATTTCTTTCTTCATTGGTGAATTTTTTATTGTTATTGTAAAGGGATATAAACAGGGATTGCAGTTACCTGTGTCAGGTAATGAGTATATTTCTTTTTGAACAGTGTTAGCCCTTCCCTTGTTTTTTCCCAGTTTTTCCCTCCTGATACCCTCACAAGTGGTATAGCTTATTTTCAACATACTGTCTATTGACTATCACTGCAGCGTTTATTCACCCTTTGTCCTATCATTTCTATACTCCCCATTACCTCACCAAAACCGATAAACTGACAAACAAAATGAAAGGTACAGAAAGCAAAACAGAGACAAAGGAAAATAACAAAAAAAACCCAAGTCTTTCCATTTTCTAACAAATGGGGCAATGTCATTCTTTCTGATGGAGGCATAGAATTCCATCGTGTATATATACCACATTTTCTTGATCCATTCATCTGCTGAGGGGCATCTGGATTGCTTCCATATCTTAGCTATGGTAAATAATGCTGCAATAAACATTGTAACCTTTCTGCATGGTATTTTCACAATTAAAAACCCCAGACAACCCTCCCCCCTCAAACCCTCTTGTTTCCATTTCTTGGAGCTCATTTCAATAAATATTATTTCATAGGATCATATACACACAACTATTGAGCCTTGGTGATTCTCTCCTAAGAATATCCACCTTTGGTCTCACTGTGTGAATATCTAGAGTCTTGTATAAGTTATGTCCAAATGTACTTTTTTGTCTTTTACCATCCAGTGTGTTTACTTGTGGATTTCTAGGCACATAGAATTCTATGCTTCCATCTGAAACAATGATATTATACCATTCATAAGGAAATGGAAAGTCTTGGAAAATTATATTAAGCCAAGTAAGCCAGACCCCCCCCCAAAAAAAAAAAACATAGGTTGCATGGTTTCCATCATTTTCTGTAACTAAAAAACCTCTTTTCTTTAGCCATTATTCACCATTGGGAATTTTGTTAGAGCCATGGCATGTAGCGTACCCAACAAGCGATAGACACATCTATTAGCAATAAAACTGAAAAATAAGACTAGGTCCTCACAAAAAATTCTGGCAAGATGGCTCAAGGGAAAATTCTGAATGATTGGTGAGATTTAAGAGGGGTACCTTAGGTGATATCATCCAGGCAGAGAACTGGGGTTAAGGAGAATAGAGAAGCCAGGGAATCCATGTTTTAAAAACAAACAACCTGATTTTGCAGCAGGATGAGTTTTAAGCTGAGTAGTAAGGCAGCAGAGTGAAGTATAATGCTGGTAGGATCTGTTGAAGGGTGGTCCAGAGGCCCGCAGAGCCTGACTAGATGAGACTGAGGTTGGGGGAAGGCTTCTACTGTAAAATAGGAGGGGGCACATGCAAGAGAAGGCTTGGAGGTATACTCTATAGAACTTGGCAATGGTTGGATATGAGGGAGTAGGAGGTGAAGCCATTGACTGGCCCAAGTTCTGCCATGCTATGGCATATCATTTCTGCCATGACAGAAATGAAAGGTAGGATTCTGGGTCCTCTTCTTCGCTGTGAACTTCTGAAGCTGGCTATCAGTGGGTAAGCTAGATGGGCAGCCCTAGGGGTGAGTGGAATGTGGGTGAGAGTGAGAGGTGAATCTTTTGGGAGTCATTGATTCAGAAACTGTAGTTGGGGATCTGTGTTGGAGCCAAGTAGGCTCTGTCACTGTGGAATAGGCAGAATTTTGAGCTGAGAAAATGTGAGGATCAGGTAGGTTGTTTGTCTCCTGAAACTCCTTCTTTGCCTAAAAGCAAAGTGTCCTAGAACTCAATTGTCCTGAGCCCATTCCCAGCAGTTCACAAACTAGGAAGACTGACTCCTACCACTGTCATGAGGAATTGGTAGCAAGTCCAAGAGACTCTGTCATAAACCACCATATTGCTCGTGTGCTCTCCTAATGGCCCGATTACTTTTTCCTGTTAGGATCATCTGTGTATTAGAAAATAATCACATAAACCTCTAATTCTGAAGTTTCTAGGCATATATGAATATCTCTCTCTCTCTCTCTCTCTCTCTCCCAGGTACTATATGAAAACATTTGTCTCTTTTTCTCATGAATCTTATGTCAGTTTAACTTACAGAACTCAGTTCAAGAAGGTAAAGAAAACCTATTTCCTTCTTCTGTATCATCTTTAAAGGACAGACAGGGAGGCTGAGATAGGGACTGTCTCCAGAAGAGAAGACTAGGAGAAAACTTGAGGAGAGTAATGGAGAAGCCCCAGGAGAGCTTGAGGAATGAAAGGTCCCAGGAGAGACAAAAACATATCTCACAGTGACTTTGAAGGGACTAACTGCACTTTCTGTTTGCTCCTCAGCATCAAGTTTGTGGACCAGCATCTCATGTCACCCTGGTGACAAGCTGACAGAAGAGGTGATGTTGTAACTATGCTCTTTTTACATGCCTTACCAAGGCTGAGTGACTTGGCTGAACATATTTGGCTGTGTTTCTCCAAACCAGAACAAAATTCTGAAAATCCAACATTTAGCTTCTGGGAAATCTTTTGGTTCTAAGTCAGCAGTGCACAAACTCTTGCCTACTGGGATAAACCTGGAAATAAACTTTTATTGGTATAGGGCTATGCACATTCATTTATGTGCTCTCCTTGGTTACGTTCTCAATACAACAGTAGAGATGACTATTTGTAAAGAGACACACAAAGCCTCACAATTACTGTTGGCTCTTTATGTGTTACATATGAAAAGTTACAAATTAGGGATTCTGATTCAGTCTGATGTAAAATTCTTGCCCCAATGAAGATAAACCTGCATTGGAAATCAGATACAGCGCCAAAGTCATTTTCATCCAGCAGGGAGTAACACAGCTACTTATTTGAACTGCTATTGCTTTACAATGATTCAAAAGAAAGGGCAGATGAGGAATGAGAACCTTGTGGTATGGATGAAGCAGCCCACTTCACCTCAGAGAACAGCCAGGCCCAGTAAAAGCTTCACATCTATCAAGATCACCGGAAGTGTGAGGCGTGGGGTGTGGACTCAGACAATGATCAGGCATCATACAGAAATGACAGCAAAGAACTTCCAAGGACTGGGAATTTAGCATCCAAATGATACCAGCTAATTTGTCTTCCATCTATTAGTGAGGTCCCCAGGGCCCTCAGGAAGGACATCTGTCTTTCCCTATTCTTTGGTTGTGTCTGGCAGTACCATAGGTTCCTTCAAGACACAAGGGCATCCCCTGGGCTGGCAACCTCCCCAGGGCTGGTAGCACAGTGGGTGTCTGAGGTGGCAGTCCTGCTGGGCCACATCTGTCCTTATCTATATTCACACCTCTATTGTCTCACTCTGATGACAAATGTAAATTGGGTGGCTTTGCCCAAACACGCTAGCCTCATTAGCAGGTGATTTTGATTGGCACAAGGCACTAGCTGCCCAGTTTCTTCAGCTTTAGCTCCACCCACCCTGGGGCGGCTTGGCCTTCCAGTTTGGCTTCTAGGGGAGAATGAATAATTGTGAGGTACACATAGGAAAACCTTCCTCAAAGAAAAGGTCTGTATTCTCATGGACCATTCTTTGGGTCGCAGGTGAATCTACTCTGGTCAAAACACTGAGCAAATTTAGGCAAGAATAGGCCTTGATCTTGAAAGAAACTTAAGATACTTACTGTGGGAGCTTCCAGGGCAAAATAGCCTACAAAATTACAATCCTGTAGATGAGAAGTAAGAAAATACGGAGTTTTAAAATCTGTTTAAATTCATACTTTCTGAGTAAAAAGTATTTTCATTGAGTATAATCAAACCATCACAACTTTGTTTTTTGTTTTAATTAAATCTACAAGATTATGTGATAGTCTCTGTCCCTGTCTCTATTTCTGTCTGTCTGCTTCTCTGTCTGTCTGTCTGCCTGCCTCTCATACACACACACACACACACACACACACATACACACACGATGGTAAGAGGGTAGGCAGTGTGCTTGAACTCAAGTCCTTAAGCTTGCTTGCTCATGGCTGGCATGTTACCATTTGAGCTGTACCTCCAGCCAAGCTTTTGCCTGAGTAACTGGAGATGGAGTCTCTAGGACTTTTCTGGGCTGGAAAACTGAGAACTTTAATTATCCTGATCTCAGATTTCTGAATAGCAAGAATTACTAGTGCCTGGTTAGTAATTTTCTGTCTTACACCAGATATTTAAAAACATAGAATAACATTTGAGTTTCTCTAACATTGGACAGTGTTACTGTAATAATAAAACCTTAGAAATTCAGTTAAGGGTAATAGTTTTGTCATTAACAAATATCCTTACAATTCTGTGGTTCTAGAAAGTTTCAGATTGTCTTTGTTGGAGGAGAAATTCTTTATAGGCTTTTTTATGGCAACAATGGATTTGTTTTGTAAACATAGGTTAACTTGGAAGGTCTAAGGTAATAAGGGGGTTAAACAAAATATCTGATAGCAGTAATGATTTCTGCTATGTTTGGACAGTATATACTCTATGATGGTGGGCAGTCATTTTTTTCTGCCAATGTCTTGAAGGTAGGTTTTTAAGCTAGTTATAGGGTGATAACATTATACTGTTGCCCTGACTGGAAACTTAGGGACACAGAGATATGCCTTTTGAATTTAAGGTTAATGTTTTAACTTTCAGGTAGAAATTTAGTATATATCTTCTCAAGTAAGTCAAATTTTGAGTCTTTTCCCAAAAACTCTGTAAAAGTAACTAAATTGAATTTCTATTGTATTGTATACTTGTTCTGTCTAGTTCTACAAAATAATCAATAAGCAAAAGATAATTTAGCAGTTAAGCATGTGATTTTTCTGGAATTTTCTTATGCTTTTTCTTTCTTTTTTATATTTATTTACATTAAAGTGGTACCAGATCGCATGCTCAGTCGTGTTTTGATCTCCTGAGTTCAAGAGATTATCCTGTCTCAGCCTCCTGAGTGGCTGGGACTATAGGTTCCTATTATTACAGGCAGAATACTTTATGCTTTATCTTCATGAGGTTAAATATGCGGTAAAAATTAAGCAGTTTGGCCAGTTGTTTGGAAGGTCAAGACCAAACAAACATCTGGATTTCTACAGTGATCCCAGTCTCTCTGTGCTAATAGTTTCATTTATGGGTTTTATGAAAAATTCCTCATCTCAATTACAACAGTTAATTGTTTGTATAAATATATCTCTATCTCTATGTATCTGTCATCTATCTTCTTAATAACTATCTATCATCTCTCTGTGTGTCTATCTATCTCTCTATCTCTCTATCCATCTATATCATTTTGTGCTGGCCCAGAGGCTTGAACTCAGGGCCTGGGTGCTGTGTCCCTTAGGTTTTGCTCAAGGTTGGCACTCTATCACTTTAAGCTACAGCTCCATTTCTGGCATTTTTGCTGGCTAATTGGAGAAGAGTCTCATAGATTATCCTGCCTAGGCTGGCTTTGAAGTATAGTTCTCAGATCAGCTTTCTTAATAGTGCTTGGCATTTCTCTTACATGTTCTTGTGACTCAACATGCACCAGACAGTAGATTAGTTTCCAAGTGATGTCATGGTCCTTTATTTCCAGAGGAAGATGTCATCCTGAGTGATCAACACACAATTCACAAATAGGATCAGCTGTCTTGAATTGAATCTTGCCTTGGCCTTTATCTGGAGTCAACAGAAAAGAAATCATCATTTGCAAATTTATATCTGAAGAATTCTTATCATGTGAAGATTTAAGTTTCAAGGGTAAAAACATTTTGTGTTGGCTTTATTGTCATGGTACCAAGTACGTCCTTCATAATAGCTTTAATGACCTCTCCCCATTACATTTCTTCTTTTCATTTCTTGTCATCTCTCTCCCTAGACCTCCTTCTTTTATCTTTTTTTCTTTTCAGCTTCTTTCCCATATATTCATAAAGGTGTTCATGAACAGAAGAGAAGAGTTCTCATTTCATTGCTTTTTCAATGTTGTGAGGTGTGTGGATATTTTTATATTTCTCTACATTCACAAAAGTGAAGAAGATAGAGCAGATCTGGGAGAATATGCTGATAGTTGGAGAGAGAAAGGTAAATGGGAGCTGTAGAAATTTTATTCACAAAATAGACATTTTTCAAATTTTAATGAGGAAATACATTTTCCATTCTTAAGTTCAAAGAGAAATAAGGAATAGATGTAGTAATATTTGCCAGATTTTACATTTATTAAAAGCCAGGATAGACAGGGATAATCGCATAACTCAATATTTATGGTGCTGCAGCTTCTATATAAATATTAAAATGAGCCAGTTATCATCAGAACTATTTGTTGTTTGTATTTGCTTTCAAATTTTAATGAACACAAACGCGACTGATGTGGTAAAGTTCAATACCTGAGAAAATAACTCATTTGTCCATTGATGAATGTAACCATAGAACCATCATGGGAGAAAGTCACTTTTTAAACTAAATGAAAGTTTACAAAGATAGACAAAAAAAAGCACACTTCTGCACTGGGGAGATGAGGCAGATATACTTTTCCCTGTTCCTTCTGCTAAGAGGAACTAAAAGCCACAGACTTGTATATGTACCAAGCATCAAAGTCCAGTTAGTGTGAGTTCATGCTGAGAAATGATACATTGTGATTACTCTAGCTATGTTTTTTGGCTTACTGTGGTCTGAACTGGATACTGGATAGACAGATAAGCTGGCAACCCCACAAAAGACCCACATGAAAAACATCCAAAGAACCAGGAAAGGACAGCCTCATTTGGCCCAATAGAAAACTTCTAGACAGTAAATGCCCCACTACATAAAGACACAGCTCAACAAAACCTGGCTCCATCCAGTTTGCGGGAGAGTCTACATTTCTACCTATATGAGGCTGTAGCACGAAGTCTCACTCCCCACCCAGCTCTAGTTGCTTCAGACAAAGGCAATTGAAGCTGGATTCTCCTTCTACTAATAATGATGGGTCCTTCCCTCACCCAAGGTGGATTTGACCCCTTCTTACTCCAGAACTGCCTGTAGTGATTAGGGACTCAATAGTGAGGAAGGACCTCTCCCTCCCTCCTTTATTTGTGAGTCAGTCATTCAGAGATGACCTGCCAAGCAAAGGGTTTTTCCTTTTCCCCTGCGGGGCCCTTAGAAAATAGTATCGTAGGAAGTAGTAAGCAGGGACTTTCATCCTCCCAAACAGCATGGGCTCAGTGAGTTCTAGCGAGCAGATACCCCAGCAGCAAAACCTGAGGCAAAAATGAACCTCATCGGCTGTGAAAGGAGGCGGACAGCTGAACCTAGGCTCATACGCACATGATAATAATGAAGTGGTGCTATTTTTGCTTACCAGAGCAGTGCTAGATGATGCCTGAAGATATACAAGACTTTAATACAGTCCTGTGAACAAAATATCCAAAGTTCTCAGGCTTTAAGCTGGGATAACCAATCACACATATCAGAAAAACTATAAATGGAAAGAGAAAGATGAGCAAGCTAGGATCCAATGGCCCATATTGATAATCCTATTTACTCAAGAGGCTGAGAATAGACATTCCAAGGCAGCCCAGACTCTGATCTTCAATTAACCAGCAAAAGGAGGGAACTGAAAGTGTGATTCAGAAGGTAGAGTGGCTGTGAGCAAAAAAGTAGAGTTACCATGAAAAATCCTGGTTGGCACAAATCCAGGATTGGCACAAAAAGGAAAGAAAGAAAGAAGAAAAGGAGGGAATGGAGGAAGGAAAGAAGGAAGGAAGGAAGGAAGGAAGGGAGGGAGGGAGGGAGGAAAGAAGGGAGGGAAGGAAGGTGGGAGGGGAAATATGGAAGGAAGGAAGAAAGAAAAAAGGAAGGGAGGAAAAAAATAGTGGAAGAAAATTAGCACTCACTAATGTGGAGATGACAAAGATATTGAAATTACCTAACAAGGATGGAAATTAGCTATCTAAAATGATTCAGTGAGAAATTACAAACATGCTTGAGACAAATAGAAACTGGGAAGTATCACCAAGAAGAAGATATAAAAAAAACACAAAATGAATATTTTTAAGCTGAAAAATTAATTGCAAATAAGAAACTCAATAAATGGAATCAACAGCACATAAAGAAGGCAGAGGAAAGAGTCTATGGACTTTGAAGATAGCTAAATTGATATAATTCAAGCTGATACGCAGAGAGAAAATACATGTGCATGGGAGGATTGAGGGCCACAGTGATAATTCATATAATAAAAGGTCTGTGTCACTGAAATACCAGGAGAAATGAAATATTGATACTTAGACACTGATAAGTTGTAAATATAATTTCTAAAGCAATCACTAAAAACCTTATTCAAGGATATGTACTTCAAGCATGACAGATTGCTAGGTGTCCACATCTCATGCCTGTAGTCATACTTATTTAGGAGACTGAGATCACAGTTCAAAGTCAGCTAGTGCAGAAATGTCTAAGACTCCATTTCTAATTAACCAACTGGAGGTATGGCTTAAGTGGTAAAATGCCAACCATAAGAAAGAAAGCTGAGTGATCATGAGACCCTAAAACAAAACAAAACAAAAACAATATATAAAATTCAAAGTCTATTTCCCAATACTTTAAGTCATTCCAGGAAGGTAGGGGAAAATGGGTAAACAAAATATAAAGAACAAAACAGAAAACAAATAAAAAATGGTAGACTCAAATTTTATTATATCAACAAACAGATTAAATGTAAAAAAAAATCCCCAAAATATACAAATTAAGAGATACAGGCTGGTATACTGAATAAGACCATAGCCCAATTGTGTGCTTTTTTCCAGGAAAATGATCAAATCTAATTACACATGTGGAGGCAGGAATTAAAAGGATGGAAGAGATATGTTATGCAACCTTCAGTTAATGAAAAGTAAGGGTAGATACATTAATAATTAGGTAGAACAGATTTCAGAGCAAGAAAAATTTGCAGTGTCAGAAAAACATATTACAGGATGATTAAAATGATAAATAAATTAACAATTCACCAAGAGGACATTGCAGTACTAAATGTGCATGTATTTAAAAGCAAAGTTGAAAAATATATGAAACAGCCTGAGATCTGAGGATTGAGGTTTAAATCCAGCCCAGAAATGAAAGCCTGTGTCTTATCGTCAATTAACTACAAACAAAAGATAGAAGTGGAGCTGTCACACAAATGGTGGAGTGCTAGCCATGAATACAAAAGCTCAGGCACATGGCCCAGGCACTTAGTTCAAGCCTCAGGATTGGCGCACACACACACACACACACACACACACACACACACACACACACACACACACAATTCCATCCCCCAACTCCAGAAACTTAGTAGACAAATACACACATGTTGAATTGCCCTAAATAATTTATAGAACAAGACAAAACCATAGAAAGACTACAGAAGAACACAATAAAACCACCAACCAGCAGGATACAATGAATAGTTGCAAAAATGTTCCACAGAACACCCAAATATGTACATTTTTCAAAGTGACTATGGGACAAAACTAAGATAAACCATATGCTAGGCCATGAAATAAACCTTAAAAATATAAAAAATTGAAATCATAAAGGAGAGAGAGAAAATTCCTAAACAACTGAAAACAAATAATACACTCCAAATAATCCATTAGTCAAAGTAAAAGCATCAGAGAAAACGAAACATAGCCATTATGCATGGAATTAACATTTGTGAAATATAGCTAAAGCAGTGATGAGAGGAAAATCTGTAGCATTACACAATTAAAGTAGAAAAGAGATGAACTCAAATCAATATATATGTATATGTATAATTCCCACCTACATAATATAGAAAAAATGAGAAAAATAGATCCAAAGCATTCAGAACAAAGAAAACAATAAAAGTAAAGAGGACAAGCCAACAAAGCTTAGAAGGGGGAACTGGATGGGTCTTTAAAGGAGAGAAATGCATGACAAATGTGCCACACATGAGCTTGCTGTATTCACTTACTAAAAGTGTTTTGCTTATGCCATAAGGTATACTGTATAGATGTCCATGTCATGTGCAAATAGGGACATTTTCCTTGTTTTTAGTCTCTTACTGTACTGGTTACATCTTTAGTTCTGTTGCTGAATAGCAATGAAGTGGATGAACTTCCTTGTGTTGTTTCCAGTCTTAGGGGGAGAAAGCTCATTCCAAGAGTATTATATTAACTTCTTATTTTAATAGATTTTTTAAGATGATAGAATATGTTATTATTATTTTTTTGAGAGTTTACATCAGACATAGTGTTGAATTGGTCACATGATTTTACTCTGCAATTATAGGAGGAAAGTGTGAATGTTTGTTTTTAGCCTGTTAATGTAGTAGATTCCATTGACTGAGTTTTGAATATTGAACAAGCCTGACAATTCTATAATAAACTCTAGTTAGTCATGCTATATGCTGTTAAAATTCAGTATTAAGGGAAAAAACCCTCAAATCATACACTTATAAAATTGGATAAAGTCATCAGGAGCCATTTTGCCAAATGATACATATAAATAAAAATTAAGCACATGAAAACATGTTCAATGTCACTGGTTGTTTTGGAAAATGTAAATTAAGATCACAATGAGATGTGACTAGATATCTATTAGAAATAGCTTAAAAAGTGGTGAAAATATCATATGCAGGGAAAGATACAGAAAAAACAGATCCATCAATGTGTTGATGGGAATGTAAATTTATTCAGTCACTCTGGAAAATTGGCAGATGTTAAGTTTTTTTCTATAAAATTCACCACCTCCACCCTCTGGTTAGTATATTGAAGGGGAGGGTCCCAAAGCAACACTCAGAGATGGAACATTTGGGAAGAAGTTAGATCATGAAAACAACGGTTTCATCAATGGATTAATCCATTGGTGAATTCATAATAACACAGCATTATTGGGAAGTAGAGGGAACCAGAAGTGGAGCCTACATGAAGGATCTAGGTGGTGGGGAAGAGGTGCCTTGAAAAGGTATATTTTGTCCACGGTTTCTTTTCTCTCTGCTTCTTGGTTACCATGAGGTAAGCAGCTTTCCTTCATGCCCTTGGGCCATGATGGTTCTGTCTCACCCCAGGAGAGACAATGGAACCATCTCACTATGGACAGAGCCATGGCATTGTACACCAAAATAAACCCTTTATCTCTGAAGTTGGTTATCTCAGATGGCAAAAATCCCAACAGGGAAAATTAAAAAAAAAAACAAAATCCTTAAAGTATATGTGTCATATGGTCCAGCAATTGTACTCTTTAGCATTTATTACAGAAACCAGTTTACATGATTGTCGTTAAGAGTTTTATTTATATCTCCAAATCCAAAGCTACCAAAATGTTATTCAATAAGTGCTTGTTTAAAGTATTGTGGTAAGTAAAGGAAAGGGTGACTGTGTCCAAAAAGAAATGTACTCATGACCCGACTTACAAAGCAATAACTCGTCTGTACAACAGCTTAGTAATAACAATTTAATTGTATTAAAAATAAAGTATTGTGCTAAGTCCTTACTATGGAATACTGCACAGATCAAAAGGAGCAACCTACTGATATAAATAACAACTCATATAGATTTTGGAGACTTGTGCTGAGTGAAAACATCTTGGCCAAATGTCATACAATATATGATTCCTTTATATCACAATCTCGCATGACAAGGTAATTGAGCTGCTAGCATTAAAGGGAAAGCTTGGAAGAAAAGTGAATATTACAGGAAAGAGGAACTGCAATAGTTACACTGGAATAATTCTACATGTTCATGTGGTTTCAAGAATATTCCGTAGGCACTGTGCAAAAGAACAGAACCAGACATATGTATTTTGTCACTGCTGATTTCTGGATTTTTATATAATAGTCTAATTTTCTTACTTGGAAGAAAACAAGAAGGGTACATCAGATGTTTCTGCACTATCAAGATAATTTTGAGTATATCACTATTGAAAATTAAAATAAACTTTAAAAATAAGCTTTTCTGAAATCACACTAAAATAGAAGGAAATGAAAGTTCTATATGTGAATCTATACTCTTTTCTTCATCTGATATTACAGAACATATTATAACTGAGAAACAGGATGGCTGAGTGGATAAAGGGTAGATGAATGGATGGGAAGATGGACAAGTAGATGGAAGGACCGATGGATGGTTACACAAATAGATGAGTGGATGCATGGATGGATGCATGGATGGATGGATGAGTAGATCATCCAATTATTAATTTGCTCACCATTTTACTGTAGGATTGATTATTCATCTACTGTTTAATGTCTGTTCCACCTTTTTTTCTTTTTTTTTTGTGTGTGGGGGGTCTGGTCATGGGGCCTGAACTCGGCCTGGGCGCTGTCCCTCAGCTCTTCAGCTGACGGCTAGCGCTCTACCACTTGATTCACTTCTGGATTTTTTTCTTTTTGCTTATGTGGTGCTGAGGAATTGAACCCAGGGCCTCATGCATGCAAGGCAAGCGCTCTACCACTGAGCCACCTTCCCAGTCCTCCACCTTGCTTTCTTAGCAGCTAAATCTACAAAAGCATTCTGTGGAGACTTACTCAAAGACAGGAAGAGTATCATAACAGCCTTTGGCTAAATGCTCTTTGGATACGTCCAGAAATGAAATGCACAATTGCTAGTAAAGCACATTTAGAATTAGTATAAACACAGAATAAGAATTCTGAAACACAGCCCTATCTGATCATTGGTTCATCTATACCTAATACCTATACCTATATCTATCAACCTATATCTACTTAATATCTATACCTATACATTAATGAGACTGAAATACATCCATAGTAGGAATTTTTTTTCAGAATGTGGCACTAAAGCAAGCCTTCCTGATTTATTCTTTATAGCTTTTCTGAAGCCCAGTAGAAAATGATTATTTTTTGACTCCTACACCAACTCAATGGTACCTAAGCAGAGAAGCCTCAGCTCTAATGTCACTCTGAAGAAAGGTAATGAACTTACTTGAGTAGCACTGAGTCCTAAATATTGCCATCCTTGCTTTTAATATACAACTATTATTCATCTTCTCATTGCTGTGTCAAAACATGTAATCAATTTTTTAAAAGGATGAATTTATTTTGACTCATAGTTTCAGAGATCCCAACCCATGGTCTCTTGGTTCCATTGTTTTTGAAGTCCATTTGCTGTGTTGAGTCAGGGCATCATGTCAGGGAGATCATTGTGGAACAAAGCTGCTCACCTCATGTGACCAGGAAGCAGAGAGAAAGAGAGAGGGGGGGGGGGGAACAGAAAGAAAAGGGGAGGGGGAAGGAGTGAAAAGAGAGAGAGAGAGAGAGAGCACATTTAGGCTCCATCTTCTGAAGCTTCTACCCCCTTCCCGTAGTGTCATAAGCTGGAGGTCAATTCTGTAGCACTAGAGCCTCTGAAGAATATTTCCAAACCATAACAATGACCATTTTGCATGGAGCCAGTCACGAGGCCCATCATTCAGTCCATACATACTCTGATTCTCCGTGACCCTAGAGCTACCTGTAAGAGGCTGTGTGCATGTGTTCACATGCACAATTCAGTCTTCTGTTTTAGCTACTGGAACTCAGACTCAATTCCTAACTTGTGACGTTAAAAATTACAATAGGTTCTCCTACCTGATCCAATAAAATGAATGCCCAGGGACACTGCTAATGGGATGGACAGTAGGAGGGAGGGAAAGGAAAGGAAGGCAAAGCAATTAGTATTGTTAATCACTGTAACAGTGACTATGATTGACAGGAGGGAAACTCCACAGTGATGGCCATGGCCTCTGTGGAAGTTAACCCTCTGCAGACTTTAACAAATGATTGTTGTTACCAAGGACATGTCATACAGGAGAAGATATCTATGCCACAGAAAGAGATATGGCATCTTTAAATTATAGGTAATGTAGATAAAGAGCTGGGAGTTCTGCCAAGGTAAAAGTTGTAAAACTGGATTGATTTTTTGCTACAGCTTGTGAAGGGCTCCCCAGAGCCAGGATGCAATGTTCAAATATAATAATTGATAGCCTGAAAAAATATTTCTGATCAGTGAGCAGAAGTAATGCAGAGCCTGGCCTAAGATAAAGTGAGTCTTTGTGTTTCAGCAAACCCTCTGAGCAGTGTGAACCACACCCACTACTCTGCCATTCAGTCTCTGATTAGAATCATTGGCTTTCAGTTCTCTTCTCTCCCTCCCCTTCCTCCTTTCCTCCCTCTCTTCTTTTCCTTTCTCCCGCCCCACCTCTACCCCCAGCATCTACCCCCTCCTGTCTTCACTGCTGATTCCTTCCTCGAGTTGTAGAGAAAATGGTCTTGGCCTTCAAATGGGGGCATTTGTTAAATGCTGTTGTGGAGGAATAATTATCCAACAATCAGACCTGTATATGTGGGGGAAATCACATTTGTTAAGATCACCTGGGTAATCCCAGAGGACAGAAGGGTTCATGTTAATCTGACCCCTTTTCAGTCTTGCCTGGTGAGCTGACCACCCCAAGCTGTGAGTGTGTATGTCTAAATTGCTTGGGATTCAATTGAACACATTAAAATTTAAAAAGGATTTAACTGAAATTTTTCAATAGCTTCTGAGAGGGGGGATAATTTATTAGCTCGGAGTAAATTAAAATCTCAAGCAGGGGTAAAGACTTCCAAGATTGCTTTAATACATTTTATATGCTTTCAAAAGAAATGTTCTTTTAAATGGTCCAAAAATCAGCTAATTTTGTCCTATTTAGCAAATTACCTCCTAAGGCCACAATGTTGAAAAACTCAACAATTATTTTTTTTCAAGGCAAAAATAGAGGAGGGATTGAAAAAAAAATCATACACCTTCCATAGGAAACAGCCCAACCCTAAATTGCTATGTGTTTTATGTGCCACAGTTAGGCTAATATTTTTTTTTCTTTCTTAATTCAAAAGTCAGAGCAACATTTGCATTACCTTCTGTCAGGCGACACAGGGACCTTTTTTGCCCATGATGGTTGTGTCATGAGGCGGGTGGAAGGTTAATTCAGGGGCATTGGAGGGTAAGTCCCATGTGCTATGTTGATCATTTATACCCTTATTTCAAGCCATATTCACCTGTGGCGTGGCCAGGCCAGAGAGGTGAGTCAGATCATTGCTCTACATGGTTTATAGGCTCTGGGTATCCTGGCAAGAATTTCCTGCTTTGATGTATCTGCATAATAAAACACTTCATCCCAGCATCAACTGAGACAGATTCATTTCCTCCATCCCTACTATTTCATTCTTTTCATGCTTTTCTTCTTTTTTGATGATAAATGCTTTTTAACATTTGTATTTTGGATCATTTCTTTTTTTTTTTTAAAGGTGCTGTGTAGGGCTCCTGGCTATGGTTCACTGTGGGCTGTCTTTTAACTGATAAATCTAGACAGGAAAAGACTTCTGGTTTCTAAGGGTGAAGCATCCTGGTGCCCTTTGGGAGAATTTTAGATATGAGACAGTTTGAAGGCATAACTATGATTACTCTGGAGGCCATCTTGAAACAAGTTGCATCCTTTAACTAAATATTTGTGTTTGGGTGTGTATGTGTGTGTACATGTGTATATACACTAACATATCCATGTGATTAAAGACATGACAGAAAGTCATACAGAAGAAAAAAAAATGAAGAGGAATAAAAGAAGAATAAACTAGCCACCCTGAGAAGCTTGTTCTTTGTAATCAAGAGCTAGTTGAACGTCAAGCCTCTATTCTGGGTATATGTGAATTTTAGGCATATGGAATAGACAATAAAAACATCACCTCTACCCAAGCTGTAATTTCCAGATTCTTCTATCCAGTCTAAACAGTATCCACTTCTGTCCACAATCTGCTAAGATTCTAAGAGGTTCCCTCACCTCTCTATTTGGGACCAACAGGGGATGTTAAATGATCTGCCAAATGAAAAGAAGTATAATGATTTTTGTGGTTGATTGATTTAAAGTGTATGAAAATCTGTGACTTTGTAGGGTAGGATAACAAGTTATAAAGATCCTAGGCCCAACAACTCTTCTACTGTTGGCAATTCAGATGACACATTTGTGAAAATCCCCCAATTCTCCTTATATGTCAGAGATTTGCTTATAAAAAGTGATCACTAAATCAGATTTTTTGATCTTCTTTATTAATTCTGTGTTTTCTAGTTGACTAATTCCTGCCACCTTTGTATTTTTTTTCCTTCTGCTTCAGAAGATGTATTCTTCATTTTTCTAAATTAGCTTTATTAAGTTGAACAGTTAGCTCATAACATTTTTTGTAATCACTGGTTTATTTGGATATTTTATACTATATCATATTTTCTATTCCTTATGTTTTTAAATGCTTTCTTTGTCCGTCATGGGGCCTGAACTCTGGGCCTTGGCTCTGTCCCTCAGCTCTTCAGCTCAAGGCTAGCACTCTACCACTTGAGCCATAGCACCACTTCTGGCTTTTTCTGCTTATGTGGTGCTGAGGAATGGAACCCAGGGCCTCATGCATACAAGGCAAGCACTCTACCACTGAGACATCTTCCTAGCCCATGCTTTAATTTTTAAAATTATCTGTTAGTAGTTGTACAAAGGGATTTCAATTCAACAAATCAATTTATGAGTACAATGTGTCTTGACCAATGTCAACCCTTACTGGTCCGGTTCACCCTTTAATGAATTCCTTTGCTTACTTTTATCATTTGTTTGATTTTCTTAGTTTGGTATTCTCCCGAGTCCTCTTCCCACTCCCCATGTCAGCACCAAGGATCTTTCTTGGCCTAGTTATCCATCTGACTCTACCACTTGAGCCATGTCTCGAATCTGGCATTTTGCTGGTTAATTGGAAATGGAGTCTTAAGGACTTTTCTGGCTTTGAACAGCTATGCTCCAGGACTCAACTTCCTTATTAGGATTTCAGATGTGAATCACCTATCCGCCTTCATAGGTTGGGAAGTGATTTAAGTATTTTCATTTTAATTCTTCTAGAAGTTACATTCCAGGTGGGTCTACAATAAAGAAAGGATAATCTTCCCAGCCCCTCATGTATATGGGATCACATCCAAACTCTAACCATGTTGTGTGTATGTTTATATAAGACTGAGAAATTTAAGGTGATTTTCATTTTCCTCCTTAAAGAGAAACTAGTATAAGTTTCATGTATTGTTTAAGCTTCATGGCCCAATAAACCTGGTTTTGCAATACTTTTATACTTTAGCAAGCATGGTTAATGTGACAGATTTGATGTGATGTTTGTCAGCATTTCTACTCAAAGTCAGAGACACAAGTGTTTACTTCTTACTCTCTCTTGTTTTCACATTATCATTGGATAGTATTTTGAAACTGTAATTTTAAGCTCTTCTGAACCAAGTATACGCTTTTCTTTTTTAATAACTCAGTTTAACTGTTAATATTTATTTATATATTTATCTATTTTTAACTAATGCTTCTCGCAACCAACACTATTATTCCCTCTTGAATTTGATTTTATAGTGTATCTTGCATTAAAGAGTATGAATACTACAGTATTTAAGAATTTCTCTGAAAATATATTTTTATTACTCCTACATATAAGTAACAGTTTTTTGTGCTGGTACTGAGGCTTGAATTTAGGACCTTGTGCCCTCTCTTAGGCTGACACTCTATCACTTGAGCCATGCCTTCACTTCCAGCCTTTTTGGGATTAATAGGCAATAAGAGTCTCAAGGACTTTTCTGCCTGGGCTGGCATCAAACCACAATTTTCAGATCTCAGCCTCCTGAGTAGTTAGGGTTACAGATGTGAACCACCAAAGCCTGGCTACGAGTTTTAAATTGTCTATGGATTATCAAATTAATCTACTTTCTTCTGGCCACTATTGGGGATGACAGGATACTTGTTCATTTTTTAGATAATCTCTCTTTTTTAGTTACTTTAAAGTTACTCTTTTTGTTTCCATGTTTCTTACTCTGATGGGTTTAGGTGTACATTTTCTTGATAATTTTGTTTTAATCTGAAGCCTTGTGGTTTTCTTTATTTTGAGAAAATAACCATTTTCCATTTGAAAATGGTTATTTGAAAATAATCATTTTCATTTGGTGGTACTGTGACTCATTGAATGGAGAATACTGGCTCTGTTGTTCAACTCCTTTCAAAGTTCATCTCTATTTTTGTGATTTTCTCACATTTGCTTTCTACTTCATTAATTCTCTTGTAAGCTGTATCTAACTTGCTATTAACCATATAATGTTTTTTAAACATATTAAAAATTACATTTTTGTCTTGTTTCCAGAATCTCACATAGAGGTCTAGAGGGATATAGAACTGCTGGAAATTTGTTATGCTGCAAGGATTTCTTATCTTTCATAAACTTTGAACAATTGCTATGTGTGATGAAGAGCTATCACAATATTAAAGAAGTAAGTCATGTAGGTATTAGTTTTTATTGATCCAGAACATACATCACTGTACATGTTTATCTAAGATTCAGGTACTGGTATCCAAGATACCAGGTACTGTCCTGAGCACTGCATTAAAAATTTTAAATTAATACCAACCAAACCATGGAATGGAGGTGGTTTTACTCTATGTGAACAATTTTTTTGTTAACATTGGACCAGAATACAGGAGATGTAACTTGCTCAGAATAGGGAAATTTGCAGCAGGACTTTAAAATAGCTCAACTCCAAGGTCCATCTGTAGGTATAAAGATGATGAGGATGAATATTAGTTAACAATTAATAAGTACATGCTACATTCCAGGAAATTTCTTATATACATCTCGTAAGTTAATTTATATCATTCACAAAAATTACATAAGCTAGTTATAACCTTTAGCCCAGACTTACCGATTAAAAGGACAAAACAAACCCAAGGCATAGGCAACAAATGACACAGCTAGAAATTGGTAGGCTTGGGTTTTGAACCCTGGCAGTCAGACCTCTAGAGTCTGGGATACAAAACATACCCTTTGCACTACAAAAGGGATATGGAGCTGAAGAGTTTTGTTCAAACCCACTATTGTTTTAATGACCGTTAATCAAAGATCTTGCAATTAAATAATTCAGAAACATTTGTGTTTGCCCTGTGTACCATGAAGTTTCTTTTTGTTTTGGTACTAGGGCTTGAACTCCTCCAGGTCTGGGCATTGTCCTCTAGCTTTTTTCTCAAGTCTGGTGCTCTACCACTTCAGCCACACCTTCAGTTTTGGCTTTGTGGTGATTAATTAAAGTTCAGGATCTCCCAGGCTTTTCTGCCTGGGCTGGCTTTGGATGGCGATCCTTGGATCTCAGCCTCTTGATTAGCGTGGATACCAAGGGTGAGTCACGGGCTCAATTAACTTTCTGTGAAGGGAATATATGTGTGCCCTTCTATACCTAAGTAAGTGCCCAGGATTAGTTAATCGGCTAAGTAATTGCTCATCGTTCTGCTGCCTGGCATGATCTCATTTGATGACCTATTTTTCTAGGCTGTAACATGAAATGACAATTTCACAACTTAATCACAAAATCCACTCTATCATGTCCATACGTTCTTTCAGGTATCTCATTTGCAGAGTTCTTTTGTCCGCCACGGATCTCACAGAAGGGTGGATTTCCCAGTCATGATGAATTTGCAGTGATCTAGCTGAGCCTTTTACATGGTCTCTCCTTCTTCCCAGAGGTATACATTTTTCCAGACAGGTGGTCTGTTCAGGGACCAGTCTGGGGATATGAAGGAGACAAAAGCTAAGTGGCCCACATGGGCACTGAACCCCTAACCTCCGCCTCATTAGCACGATGCTCAGACCATCTGAGCTTCCCCGCCACGGACTAATGATGTGTGCAGGGAGGCTCAGCCACATCAATCACATTTTCTGAAGCACAGCGCACCCCCTCTGAAAGTAACTAGAGGAACCATCCACGCAGATATGATCACCGAGGGCTGATGCTATCCTAGTGGATGACTGGCATGTTCCTTTTCTTCAAGTTCCACATCCTAAAAGACTGGAAAATGCCTAGGAATTCAAGCAGTTAGAGCACACTTCTCAAAATGTATCTACTTCTCCTTGTTGGTCACTCTAGCCAGAGGAAAGTACCTGTGATTCCAGTACTCCAAGTTGGCAAAACTCTGAGACTCCCTCACAGGAATTCTTATTGTGTCCTTTGCTGTCATTGTGCCTAAAGTCTCAGAAGACCATCGATCTCCTGTGATTGTAGGCATTCAAGAAAAAAAAAGTGTGTGTGTGTGTGGGGGGGGGCTGTATGTGATGACATGCACTTTATTTTTCCCCATGGAGAACATTCAGTTTTCTTTAGATTGTTATTATGCATCAACTCCACAATGGATGACTTTAAATTAACAAAGGAAATAAAAGTAGGAGAAGAACTTTTTTAACTCTAGAGAAGAAGTCATTGCTGCAGAGTTTCTAAGGATGGACTAAAGATCAGTCAAATTGGTCTTAGGAGTGTGTGTGTGAAGGGATGGATTGTGTGTGGGGTAAAAGCAACCAAACTGTCAATGGCATAGCCAAAATGAGCCACTGCCCCTTGGGCACACTGGTCAGCAGGGGCAAAGCTGATGTATTTGCCCTCAGCACCAAATCTATCCTGGAGGATAGAGTTAGTCTCTACTGAATTCCTAATATTAGCCTAACAAGTCTACATTTGAAAGGAAGGAGAGAAAATATCCTCACACTTCTATCTTCCTCTGATACATATTCTAGAAGGCTCCCAGAGTGTCTGAGGGTTGGAATATAGTAGTGAGCGGAAGTCATCAGTAGAGAGAGAGTGATTCTGGTGGAGAGATATTATCTGCAAGAAAAAAAAAAACAAACAAGCACCGAGACTCATATTGTTGTCCCAGCTACTCAAGATTAGGCAGGCCAATTATTTTAGCCTAGAAACTCAAAGCCAACTGTGGAGGCAACTTGATATTTCCTCCACCCTTTCAAAAACAAAGCAAACCAAAAAACTTCACACAAATAATAAATAGAGGAAATAGTTGTGTTTCTGACAAGCTCACAGGTGGTGGTAGCTGGATGTTCACAGGAACTATGGGAATCATTTAATGCCAGTGACAACCCTATGAGCTAGCCTCATGATCCTTTTTTTCCTTCTTTTTTATTGTCAAGGTAATGTACAGAGTGGCTACAGTTACATAAGTAAGGTAATAATTACATTTCTTGTAAAACTTGTTATCCCTTCCTTGATTTTTCTCCTATTTTACCCCCAAGTTGTCCAGATCATTTCCAACATATTGTCTTGTTTATATCGCATTGGTTCCTACCCTACCCCCGGGTATTGTATATATGTTTATTTGAATGAGGGAATGGAAGGGGAACAATAGAATCATGATCTTATTCCACATTTTAAAACCCAGGCAACTAATGATGCAGCCTCACACCTAGCAACAGAATTTGCAACTTGATCCCTGGTTCCAAGTTAGGCTCAGCAAATGGTGGTCTATAGGACAAACCCAGCATGCTATGGGTTTTCCAGTTTGAATGGACTGTAGACACTATCATTGCTTACATATAGTAAAGGTGGTGTTCCTAGTCAAATGGCATAGCTGAAGGGCTGTATGACAATTATACAGAGAAGTCCCACTGCAAGATAAAGACATGGAGTCTTTTGCTCATGCTGTTAGGAATGTAAGCACAGTTAAAGCCAAGGTTTACCCAAGACAGGGTCTGCTAAGGATGTAGCCTGGTTAAAATCATAGGTCTCTTGCTCATGGAGACAATTCCATTACTAGATGGCACATTTCAGGACAATCTTTTCTATCTCCAGTGTTTTCCATTTCCAGCACAATATGAAATTTTACTGTTCCACAGATGAGAACAATGAATGGAGCTTCTAAAGCATCTAGAAAGTCCAGATGTATTCAACATGAATAAACATTATTTAGTTTGATATTTTTTGTGCTAAAATACTCCTTTTGATGAAATAGTAAGAAGAATAAATAGTAGACATTTGTTTGTCTTATGTCCTAGTTGGGAAAATAAAATGCTTATTTCCTAAGGTCAGGAATGATCACTGGTAGAGTAGTCACTGGAGGAACATAATGTTAAATAGATGGACTTAGAAAGGTATTATATAGAGAAAAACACAGAAGGACATTTGCAGTACAATCTCTCATATGTGTAATTAAATACATCATTCTCTCTCTCTTTCTCTCTCTCTCTCTGTCTGTCTCTCTCTGTGTGTTTCTCTCTCTTTCTGGATTGGAAAGATGGATGCAGATCCACAACACTGACTGGAATTTGTGGGGTTGAGAAGTAAAGGCTGTAAAAGAGAGATTGTGGAAAAGAAAAAAAGATGAAACATGACAAGAACCTTGTACCAGCTGAATTTTCATAAGATGACTAGATCGGAGACTCCTACGAACTGAACTTTTATACAGGGATGCAAAACACTAAATGCCCTTGCATTGACAATGAACTTCAACTTGGGATACATTCCCTTAGGGCTCAAGCCTCCGCTTTTTCCTGTTGCTCACAGGAAGCTCCAAAAATAACATCTAAATAGCAGTTTAAAATATATGAAGTTGCCTCTTCCTTTTCCTTCTCCTCTGCTGCCTCCTTCTTCTCAGTCCTCTTCCTCTTCTTTTTCTTTTTCCTCCTTGTTTGGTGCATGCCAGTTCAGGCACTTTGAACTCAACCTGAGTACAGTCTTAAAATTTTTATTGCTCAAGGCTGGCACTGTACCACTTGAGCCAACCTAGGCAAGAAAGTCCATATAAGACTCTTTTCTCCAATTAACCAGCAAAGAGACAGAAGTGGTGGTGTGGCTCTAGTTGTAAAACATCAGCTTTGAACAAAATATTTAAGACTCCCTCAGTTCAAGCCCGATGACCTCCACTCCCCACTTCACACACGACAAAGCAAACAAATAAAAACAAAAGTGACCATCAGGGATGATTCTCATTTTCCTCAATGGTGGCTAAATCTGATTCTCTCAGTCTCTTTAGGGGTTTGCCATGATGACAACCTTGCAAAGAGATGCCCTTGCACACTATTAACTTGGCTATCCTGGTACACTGTAACTTGATTCCTGTTCTTTGGGAAATCAGATGCACACATTCCCACCGTGAATAGTAAACAGTTGTCCCATATTGTGCCATACTACTGCTGTCATTGTCTTGGTAACATCAGGACCTGGATCTCAGTGGAGAAGGGCCTAACACTTTTTGAGATTGTCCCATCTAGGTATTTTAAATTGAGGGTATTTAATAACCACTTCAGTTTCATAAGCAATGGAACAACAGAGAATCAAATGGAGAAAGGAGAGGCCTTTAGATATTCGCTGTAGAAAATCACAGAAAGACAAAAGGAACAATTCTGAGACAGTCTACCTAGATTCACTCATATTTGAACTCAGATCCTACATTTTTCTTTCGCTTTTCTCATAGATTTTTTCACCATAGATTAACTGTCTTTACTGACCCGTTGATCTGATCAGTTCTGTCTAGAATACTCATGAGTGACATGAGTATTTTGTCTGGACATCTTTTTTCTTCAATTTCAATTTCTGCAGGATTCCCCTTGGGTTTTTCAAATAAGATCCCATCTCATAAAATAATCATTCATTGTGTATGTAGACACAGTCTACGTAATGGAAATATTTTCTGAAACTATTCATTAACTGATGAAGTTTTAAGGAAACTATTATCTTTATTTGTATAAACCAATTTGGTTTTCTTTCATTTTTCTTTTAGCCTTACCTTCCTTGTTCTCAGGCTTATATTCACTAAGAGCTATTGGATATAAGATTAGTAAATATTTTACTTTTTCAAAATTTTTTCTCCTCTATGCATCCTCTACAGAATTTCTTCTTAAGTATTTTGTTAATGATAGCTATTCTAACTGGGAAGAGATGATACCTCCTCATATTCTTGAGTGCCTTGAGTCAAGTCAGGAATGAGAACAAAAATCTGAACTTTATGAACTAAGGAAATACATCAAGTCTTAAAGGAACTGAGTTTTCATTAATGGGTGAGGAAGAATGGGATATGATTACTGAGGTGAGGGGGGTAGATACAATTTTCTGTATTCATCATCTAGATGGACTATGAAAATATAAGTTCTAGTGAATCAAGTGGATAAGAATTTAGAAAAGTCAGCAGAGGAAAGTACAGGAAGTAAAGAAACCAATGCTTTCTGAAACTGAGCTATTAGAATTCAGAAGGCCATTCTAAATAAGATGGAATATAGTGTCCAATGGAAACTACAAAACATCTGAATGAAAATACAGTCTGTGAGACTGGAGGTAAAATTAAATCTGTAACAGGAAAGATAAACCATTTAGAAGATGTTTGCTTGCTTCTTTCACAAACAAGACATGAACTTTTATTTTTTTTCCCCTGAAGATAGCTCCTTTGTCCCATATGTTTATGAATCTTTGAACATTTACAGTGGCAAGCAGAGTCAAATCACCTGCCACCCCACACTTGCAACTGAACAAGCTCATGACTCACTTATAACTATGAGAATGCAGTGAAAAGGACAAATCTGAAATCAGGAATAGCTTCATAGTCCATCTTACCACTGGAATACGTCATCTCAAAACTTTGGCTTAGCTTGTAAATTGTCCTGCTGGCCTAAGGCAGCCATGCTGTTGGGAAGCCCAACTAGCCAGATGGTGAACGACCACATTCAGCGGCCTTGAGATCTAGAAAGTCTCTAGCTGTTGTATTTCCAGTAACCACATGAGAGCTCTTGAGGCAAACCTGTAACTATGGGATAAGAATGTACCATTCAATATTCTGGGTACATGGGAACTGAGATATAACAAGGTCATTGCTATTTTAAACTACTTCATTTTGGAGTGGGTGTTACAGCTTTGAATCATCACAGTGCTAGTTTGGGGGACACTATTTCATATACTGAAGAACAGTGGTTAGAAAGCAAACATTCCTGGTTTTCAAGAAGTTCACAAATCAGCTAGAAAAACAGAAGATGAAGGTAATTTGAATAAACAAAACAGCTGCCAGATATATGGGATGGAATGACTAAATGTAATGGTAGAGGAAAGAAAAGAAGATGAAGTATGGCAAGAACTGTCTTAGTGTTTGGAGTGAAGAAGAAAGGAAAATATTTTCCATGCAGAAAAAGCATTGGTCTTTATTTACTTGCAATTGAAGAAGAAAAGGATTGAGAATGAGGAAATATTAGGAAGGAAGAATTGATAGAGATAGAAGGAAACTAGTTTCAATGGAGACAAAAATAATGCAAAGGGAACAAAGGTGTTTTCGGTCAGTTCCTAAAGATAGTCTAAATGCTGTTGCAATAATCTCCCTTTGGGGGGCACTCAGGGGTCATGCTTCCTTCCAGGTAGGAATTGTTAGAGTGGGCAGAACCATCCTTAAGTGGAGGTGTTCTAATGCCAGAAAGAAGAGCACAGTAAGTGAATAACCTCTCCCTCCCCCTACATGTGATTTCTAGTGTGTTAATCCTTGCACTGTCTCCCCTTATGAATTGCATATAGAAGTATTTAATGATGTGTGCTCAATGGGCAATTTTTAAAGCTACATAATTTACCTTTTCTTTCCTTAATTTTGCAGAGAGAAGTGCCACACATCATACCACATTGGAGCAGCCTGGATGTGATAAAGAGAACAATGAGTCACTATTAGGCACTTCATGCTGAAACAGGGTCCCTGAACCCTAATCATCATGACAGAATGCTGGGGAGTTTCACAGATCTAAGAATGAGTGAGTGAAACCTGTTAAAGTAACCGCATCAAATAGGTCTCAGGCCAAGTCTTGGAGAGTGCCTCTCAGGTCACCAGACTTCCTGTGACATGAAGGGAAGAAATTTTACAAGGTCAGTGCCATAAATGAAGAGGAACAAAAGAGGTATTCTTAAATTGATTCAGTAGGCTAGAAAAGAGACATGAAGAATATGTCCAGCTGGACACCAGTGGCTCTTGCCTCTAATCCCAGTTTATTCAGGACCTGAGATCTGAGGATCGTGGTTCAGAACTAATCTGAGCAGGAGAGTCTGCGAGACTCATCTTCAATTAATCATCAAAAAAGTTGAAGTAGAGCTGTGACTCAAGTGGCAGAGTGCTAGCCTTGAGCACAAAAGGTTAGGGATAGTGCCCAGACCCTAAGTTCAAGCACATGCATACATAAAAAATATGCTCAGTAGCACTGGAAAAACTTGATCTTATAATAAGCTCAGGAGGCACATGTGTAGATCTCTGACATTAATGAATATTAATAACTCAGGACAACTATGAATATTCAATATTCATTTGATTTGACCAACCACAATGATTGACAACCATGATGACCAATGGTAAGGCATGTAATAGAATTGGTGGGGAAGAGAGACTGAACAGGGAGGAGGAGCTAAGTGTTCTAGTCTGGAAGACAGACAGACAGACAGACACACACACACACACACACACACACACACACACACACTCACACACACTCACCACCCCCCTCACTCCTGCTAGCTCTGCTTCCCAGACATTTCTCCATCAGAGCAGTGATAAAGCTGATAGATAGAAAGGGTCATGTCACCCACAGGTAAAATTTTCCATTTCTCCCAAGCACGTTAGAGCAGCTCTTCATGTCCTATGGCAAATCCTTTTCAGAGCATTTATTCACTGTATTGAGCAAACCAGTGGGTCACAGTTTCAAATTCAGACTTGTAATAACTGAAGGGCATTCTCACACTTGTGAGAGACTTCAGATGACCTCTTCAGGGTTTCCCTAGGAAATGAAGCTTTAGTCTCAGCTCAGTTCTTCATCAAGATATGTCTGCATCCCTGCATGGAAGCTGAAGAGAATGGTAGACACATATCCTAGATATCTTCTCTTGCTAGATGGAGATGATGTCACTGTATCTGGTCATATGGCTGGAATGCTGCAGGCACCAAAATTGTCAGTGGAGAAGCCTGAAATTCAAAGTGAGGAGAGAAAGGGGGAGGGCTCAAATTAGTAACCAAACATGCCTCTGTTTCCTAATGCTCATTCAGACAGAGGTTCAATGGCTGGAAATTATTGAAATGAGGCAGATGTCAAGGGATGCTGTGAATACAGCTTCTCTTGGAAGCAGTCATTGTTTGCCTGCACTTGCAGAATCCTAGTTAAATCTTCACATTGTAAAGAGTCTCAAAGTACCTGCTGCTACAAGTTTTCACTGTCACTGAGCTGAATAACAGAGGGGGTTTAGAGCCCTTGGACTTGCTTGAGGTATTTCCCAATTTTTACATTGCAGGAAACCCTCCTTTCCATCTTCATCCCAATTTGGAGAATCCTTTCTGAAAATGATGTATCTTGTACTGACTCTCAGGAATGCTGATGGACACCAGGATGAAAACCAGAGTTGAAATAATCAGTTTCCATCCTTAGTATTATCAAGGCTGTGTTCTATTAGTGGAACCAACAGGTGTGAGGTCTCTTATAGCTGGGCCAGCACCAGGCAATACCCTGAGGATTTGCTTCTGTTGTTGTATTTGAAAGGTGCCTCCAGTCCAGGCATTCTTAACTCTGAAAGATATTGGGGGTAGGGGGAGACCTAGGCCCTTTGTTCAGCTCTAGAGCCATAGAACTGCTTTGCAATGTTTCATTGGTTTGGAGAATGGTAGCACATATTGAGAAAAAAATTGATCATGTATTTTATTTGGTTCAGATGCATATAATGTGGACTATGTAGAGATGGTGAGCCAAGATAGACCACAAAACCAAGGTTTTCTTGAGTGGGAACCATGCCTTTATGTTTAGCCAGGATGCCTGAATGGACACAGGTAATACTGTGCAAAGCAGTTCTGTGAATTCTAGACAGTTGCTACATATAAAATGTGTATGTTTTCTTATTTCAACACTGTGCCATGATCAGAACCTTGGGAGGGCTCTGAGGGAAGCAGTTTCAAATATTTTGCCTGCTTCTCCATCATTGAATCATGAGACTAGTATAAGAAAAGAGGACCGGTGCTTCAAAACCTCTGCCTACACTTAAAAAAATATTTTATTTTATTGTAAAGGTAATGTATAGAGGGTGTTACAGTTACATAAGCAAGGTAATGAGTGCATTTCTTGTAGAACTCCCTAATTGTCTCCTACTTTCCCTCCCCCTGACTCCTCCCCCCACCAAGTTGTAAAGTTCATTTCCAACATAGTGTCTGGGAGTAACACTGTTGCATTGGTTCACCCCATGTCCTTTATCTTACCATTTTGTTGTTCTCCTTCCCTTCCCCAAATCAGATAAACATATATACAAGACACAGGATATGAAAAAAAAAACCAGTGACAACAGGGAATCAGCCAAAGAAAAAAAGAAGAAAGAAAAGAAATAACTTCACCCAGTATATTAAAAAGAAAATCTCTTTTTCCATATCTTGGAGTTTATTCGATTAGCATCATTTTATATGGTCATATATACATAGCTAGTAGGCTATCATGATCCTCTGCTAGGTCTATCCTAGACAATTACTAATTATTAAAAATGAGGGAAATCAGGGAGCCTATGTTTCTTTGGGTCTGGTTTACTTCACTTAATATGATTTTTTCAAAGTCTTTTCATTCCTTTACAAATGTGGTGTTATCATTCTTTCTGAAGGAAGCATAGAATTCCATTGTGTATATATATACCACATTTTCTTGATCCATTCACTTACTGAGGGGTATCTGAGTTGGTTCCATATCTTAGTTATGGTAAATAATGCTTCAATGAACATCGTTGTGCTGGTAGCTTTAGCATGACCTTGCAAACAAGATAAATGTCCAGGAGTGGGATTGCTGATCATAGGGGAGTTCTATGTTTAGTCTTTTGAGGAATCTCCATACTGCTTTCCAGAGTGGTTGAACCAGTTTACATTTCTACCAACAGTGTAGTAGTGTTCCTTTTTGGCCACATCCCTACCAGCATCTGTTAGTATTTGTTTTCTTGATAATGGCCATTTTCATTGGGGTAAGGCAGAATTTCAATGTTGTTTTGATTTGCATTTATTTTATGGCCAGAGATGTTGAATGTTTCTTCATGTGTCTATTCTTATTTGTGCATTTGTTTCTTCATGTGTGCATTCTTATTTCCTCTCCAGAGAAGTCTCTTTAATTCTTTAGCCTACTTATTAATAGGGTGGTTGTTTCTTTTTTTTTTTGTGAAAATACTGTACAGAGGGGTTACAATTACACAGGCAACATAATGACTACATTTCTTATCAAGCATTGTAGCCTCCTCCTTTGTTTCCCCTTCCCATCCCTTCCCATCCTCCCCCCCTACATTCTCCCCCCAATCCTTAGTGGTTGTTTCTTTGAGGATTTGTTATTAGGGGTTTAATTTTTTTGAACTCTAGGTATATTTTTGGTATGAGGCCCTTGTCTGTTATATGTCTAGTGAAGATCTTCTCCCAATCTGTGGGCTTTCTCTTACCTTGTTAGCTATGTCCTTTGCCATGCAGAAGCTCTGCAGTTTAATGAAATCCCATTTGTTCAGTCCTTCTTTGATTTGTTGTGTTTCTGGGTCTTTATTTAGGAAGCTTTGACCTGTGTCAAGGAGCGCTATGCTCTATGTTAACTATTGAAATTAATCTCAGTATTGAAAGCATGAATGAGAAAAAGGTTGCCCATTTCAGCACCTGACCCCATGTCATTTTAGTACAAGACTGTGAAAAACAAAAGAAAATGGTCTTGTTTGTGATCATTTGGGTAAATGCCCAAAATGGTTTCCCTTATTTACAATAACTAGTATATGTCTGGGACAAGCAGAAAAGGTCAGATAAGATGATATTGAGTGAAATGAACCCCAAGATAGGTACACAAGTGGTTTTTTTTTCTTTCTTGCCATTGTTTCTAACGTATTTATAAGGTACCATGTGATTTTTTTTTGTTGTTTTGTATGTCCATCCCCCACAGTATAACCCCTGTTTTCATTGTATTTGATGTTGGCATAATTTGGGGAGGGGAAGGGAAAAAACAAAATGTTTAAATAGTAATACAGGTTGACCCATTGCAACAATGAAATTTACAAGACCCTATGTTGAAAAACAAACTTTATAATTTAGATGAGGGAGGTTGAGAGGGGTTTGGGAAGGTGGGGGGAGGGGAAGTGTAGTTGAGGAGGTGGGAAGGAAGGGATGGTAAGGGAAAAACAAAGGAGGAGGCAACAATGCTTGATAAGAAATGTACTCATTACCTTGCTCATGTAACTGTAACCCCTCTGTACAGTATTTTCACAAAAACTTATTTAAAATGATCTTCTTAATATTTACATTAGATTTTACTGCATAAAGAACATTACTTTCAATATGTGGGGTTCCTTCTTTCCTTCACCAAAAATAGGGAGAAAAATAATCCCTTATATTGTCTTATATATGTTTGAAAAGATTAGGTATTTTTAAATGTTAAACTTTTAGGTGCAATATAAAAAATAAATTAGATATACTTTTGATTTCACAAAGAAACATTTATAATCTCACAGGATTCATTTTTGAGGAAAGAACAACTCATGAATTATTGCTCTCCTACATCATTAATTAGTTACTATCTGTCTATCTGTCAGGTTCACAGTTTTGTTTTTTTTTAATTTTCATTTACTTTCAGTCCTTTGAAAAGCAAAGAACTCTTTTGAGATTCAAATCAAAAGGAATTTTATTCTTAATTGTAATAAACTGGGCAAATTTAGATGATGTGTTAAACAACCTTTACAAGCCTCTGTAAGAATCTGGCTTAGGTACAGATGACATCTTTGGATGGACCATTGATAATCTACTAGAATCATATCACTTAAAATGATTGTATCCATTAACATTTCTGTATGAAAACATGCTTAGAATTTCTGAATCCATACATATATATGTATATTGTATACATATATATTGCTGATACTTCTGATACTTTGGCTTGAACTCAGGGCCTCATTTCTTCTCTTGGCTTTTTTTCGCTGAAGGCTAATGCTCTAACACTTCAGCCATAGCTCTACTTTCTGCTTTTTAATGGTTAATTGGAGATTAAAGTCTCACTGACTTTTCTTTCCCAGATGACTTCAAACTATGATCCTCAGATCTCAATATTTTGAATAACTGGAAGTACAGCCACCAGTGCTCTGCTTATTCATAGAATCTTTGTAGAGTTGAATATGTGAAGTGTTTTTTAAATTTTACTACTGAGCTAAAATATCTATATGTTGGAAAATATTTCTGATTGCCAGAAGTCCTTATACAATGAGCAGAATGGCAATATATTGTTCCTAGATGCTTGCCTAGACATTGTACCAAATTGTGAATGTCACAGGTAACTTGTGTGACATACATCATGCTTATAAATGTTTGTTCTTTGTTAATTCTACTCTGTTTGGTTGTATAAGTTTCACACATGAAAGAACCAAAAACAGGTATAAAGATTCTCAAACAACAACAACAACCTGGTTATGGAACAGATTGGAATTTGAGTTTTATTCATCAAAGATATGATAAACCACACTGGACATTAATGCAGAAAACAGATTGAGCTTTTTAATGGAACATCAAATAAGAGTTTATTAGCATCTATTAGGTTCAACCCAAAGCTCAGGAATCAGCATTAATGAGAATCATATATCAGTCTGTCTGTTATTAGATAACAGTATCCCTCAAAACTAGCAAGCCATATAGTACTTTCTACTTTTTTTTCTTTACCTTTATCTTTAGAATTAGCTGACACTCTATCCTGTTACAGTGGCCTTAGTATTAGTAATAGTGAACCAATTTATAAACCCATTAGTGACACTTTTTCCAGAAGATAAAAACAGTCAAAATTATCTGGCAGCAATTAATCTTAATGGCTGTATGCAGTAAACAGCAATGGGCTAATTCCAGCTCTGTCAGCCCCATCAAACAATCCCGCATTAGGCAGCTTTTCAGTGATCCATTAAGCATATTCAGAACAACAACAAATTCAATGCTGAAGGCATATGCACTAAACATTACAACAGTGATCTTCTGAAGCCATCATTATCTCTTAAATAGTACTTCCCCCATGTATTATCATTATGCTGTACATTAGAAATACTTTGATTAAACTCCCTTAATTCATAACAGACAGCTGCAGACCATTTATGCAGTTAATCTCAACACAACAGCTCTTGAGGAAATATAACAAATGAAGGCTGCAAACTGGAAGTCATTACTATGAAAGATACTGGTTTCCTAGCCCTCTCAGAGCAGAGTGCATCATCAGGATGGGTTTGAGGCCGATGATAATAGGGATGAAGCCATTAATGACCTTCCACTTTCCTATACCATCTGCCCCGGGAGTGTTGGGCCCATAGATGGGGGAGGCTGGGCATGTGAGCAGCTAAGACTAGGCCATGTTTCCTGTACATGGACCAATTCAAGGACTCAACAGAGGAGAACCAAGCCATGTTAACCATTAAAAAAAAAAGGAATAAAAAGAATCCAGACATGGTTGGGGTTGATTTCATTGACTCTCAAAAGATATGGAAGAACTACCGTTTGCACACTATCATTAGGAATAGTTTTGATTTTTTTCCTCAACAAGTAGTATCATAGTACTTGAGATGAAAATTTTCATACTTAGATGAAAATAATCCCTACTTAATTTCTTGCACAAATAAAATTTTTTTTCCAATTTCAAGTTACTATCTAATTGTTAAATGATACATTTATAATATTCTTTAAATAGTTGTACAAAGGAGATTCAGTGAAAGAAATCAGTTTATAATGCATCTTAGTCAATGTCAACCTTTCAGACACTCTCCCCCATTTCTCCCAAACCCATTCAAACACTCAAGTTACCTGGTTCCATTTTTACATATGCTCATTGAATATCATGACTGCCTTTTCTCCCTCTTTCTCCATTTATCTGTCCCCTTCTTACACATCTCCTACCCCTCCCTGCCTCCTCTCCAACAAAGCATTCATTTTGTTAAATGGCTCCTTGTTGTTCAGAGAAAGTTTCTTTTTCTAAGTGACAGTTTTACATAACAATTCAAAAAGTTTTGCATGCAGAAAAAAATTCCTCCCTTCAAATTCGAGAGGCCACACCCCAATTTCATGTTAAGCAGAAGAAAATATTCACTGCCTGAAGGTGATGAACAAGAAATCTGTGCTAACTCCTTCCCCTTCCCACTGCACCAGCACAGACCCTTTCCTCTTCACAGGTAGAGAAACCATAAACATAGGCATGAATAGGCTCTATGTGCAAGGGGTCCCCGCCTCCCCTCATATAAGGTTTATTTCAGAGTCCTAAACCACAGACACCGTGTCTACCTTTTGATGAAATGGCCATGCAATTAAAACATAAATTTAAAGTCTCTTTGCTAAGTCTGACAGTATTTTCTACTTTTGGGGGGGGGGTTAACTTATATGAATTAAATATTGATTTAAAATGTAAAGCACCATCGTTGTTGAGCGATAAGGGTCTAGTTTTCAGAGGGAAGCACCAAAGAAACACCAAATCCTGTGTTTGCTTATATTGACTGCCTAAAAAGATGTCCACAATCATGGCTAAATCGATACCTCTGCAAGATTCCATGAACACACGAATATTCATGTATCCTGGTCCATCCTCTTAGGTGGTCTTCGGGTTCAGACCTCTACCCACCCTCTCCCATTCCCTCTTACCTATTCCTGGAATTTGACCTTTTTAATAAATGACAACCCCGAGGAAACTTTCTTTATTTTCAATTTTTTTTTTCCCTGTGAGGATGGTGCTTATGGCCCTTGTTTCTGAGACTTTGTATTGGAACAAACTCTGCCGGTCACTCCTGGGTACTTAAATGGCCTGACTTGGAACCACAGTGCAAATATGGAGGGAGCAGGAATCTAACTAAGCATTTGGAGCATAGGTTCTTATCAGATGCACTGGAAATCTCCACCTCCAATTGCTGAAGCACCAATAAGCTTGAGAAATAATGTCCCCTCCTCTAGAAGTTTGCAACACATAGCAACTTAGGCCAGAGAGAGGCTGTAGGCCAAAGGAGGCCTGTTAACTGTGTTATTAACTCAGCATTCCCAAACCTACCCAACGAAGTTTCATGTTTGTTTTTTTAATACAACAACTGTTACAGTCTATGAGGCACTGATTTTTTTTTATATTACAGAATATACCTAGGGACATATTTATGTTTTTCTAAATTCATCCTTGTGGTATTTAAGCCTCAAGATTAATATATGTCAGGAAAGGCCTAGTTTGTAAATCAATTAGTTATAATTTCTTCTAATTTTTCTTGTGAGATTTGCTCTAGCTTAAAGATTTGGGATCCACAAATTTGCTTGACCTCAATTCTTGTCACTCGTTCTGAGAAACTAAGTTCAATCAGTAATGTTCATAAAGAAATGCTTCTGTTTGAGATATGTTTTCAACTAAGATATATATATACATATATGACTGTATATATACATGTATCTGTATGTACATATATGTATATACATACTTATGTATGTGTGTATATATATTTGTAACTGATGCTAAATGGATAATTCACAAATATGTAAATTATTTCTGCTATGGAACATTATCGGTAACACACTATTCTCTAGATCTAGAGTTCTATTTGAACATTTGCATATACCATATCAATAGTTCTATCTAGATATATTTGCATATACCTGTATCTGTTCTTATTCAGGAACTGTCAGATTGTGGATAGGTACTTCCATATGTTAAAATCAAGTATATTGGTTGGGGGTGAGAGTCTTAGGATACATTTTCCAAAAGGATATACTATACAATTGTATATATGGAATAAAAGCAGTTTTGCATTCCACACTAACTATAAAAGTCTAATTCTCTGCAAATATATAAGGCTGAAATGCCATATATTCTAAGAAAATTAGCTGTACATCATATGATTGCCCTGTTGGAAGCTAAACCAACGAGGATATGGACAAGATGATAGCAGTGACTAAGAAACTCAGGCAAAAGTTCCAACTAAAATGCAGACACTTGAAGAAATGTAGCCTTAATTTTGAAAGATGAGCCTGAAAGTTACAGATCAAGATTTGTATGCCTGTAGGCATGTGCATGTCTCTGTTGTTGGTGATAGAAGGTTCTTGTTGCAATATTTCTAAAAACTCTTCAAAATTCATGCTTTCCCCCAGTCCTGTATTATACAGATTATATATCATCATACCAGGGTTCTCTCCAAGAAAGAATGCCAAGACTCCTGGGTAGAATAAATGAACTCCTTTGCTGCGATTTACTGCATCAGCACTCAACATAAGAATGTGGTAAGAGAATAATGAAACAATAAGAGAGAGAAAAGAAAAAAAATTCTCATGAAATCTAGGTAAAAATTGGCAGCAGTAGGGAAAGGAAAAAGATGCTCTTATAGTTGTGTGTGTGTGTGTGTGTGTGTGTGTGTGTGTGTGTGTGTGTATGTGTGTTTGCCTGTGTTTGAGAGAGAGGAAAGATGAAAGAGATATGGGAGTGGAAGAGAAAGAGTAAAGAAAAAGGAGAAATGAAGGGAGAAAGGAAGAGGGGAAGATAGAAGAAAGAATGAAGAGGAGTAGGAAAAAGAGGAGGAGGAGGAAGGGAAGAAGAAGAAAAAGGAGAAGAAGAAGAAGAAGGATGAGAAAGAGAAGAAAAGGCAATAAAGGAAGAGAAGGAGGAGGAAGAGGAAGAAGAGGAGAAGGAGAAGAGAACAGAGTAAAAGAGCCTGTGACTCCTTGTAGGAATTAGTTGGGAATCTTGGGAGGCCAGCTGTGCAGCAGCCTCTTCTGAGGCTGAACATTTTGAGAAGGAAGACAGGAGCAGAGAGGAGTCTTGCTGCCACCTGCTATCTATTTGTCTTGAGTTGTGCCTCAAACACCTGCAGAGTCATCACATGCAACCTTCTCCTAACGATCAGGTTCTAGACTTGAGCTTAGGTTCTGTTGTCCTTTTTCCAATCTGCTCTCTGGTTCACCACTGAGCTGTGCCATGTGCTCAGGTTCCCTAAATCTTGTTAGTCCCTAGTCCTTTCCCAAGAAGGCTAGCTGTTGTCCCCTGTGCTACCCTATCCATTGAATATTTGATGTTACCCTCCTTTCCCCCCCCACCCCATGGTTTCTCTCTTTCTTCTCTGTATGACACTGACCTTCCCAGTATACTTCCCTTTGATGTGGCTTTTCAAGGACCTTCTGACCATCACTGTGGTCTACTCCAGCACTGTCCCCAGTCCACCCATCACTGCGCTCAGAATCATCTTAACGAAAGTCACTAAGGTCTCCTGGGACCCTTTCAACTCCCAGGCCTGATAAAACTCCATACTTCTGGGGAGGATCCATCCTTGTCTACCTCTCTACTTCACTTCCTGCCTTCTGAGCTCCAGCTGTGCCAAGCTCCTGTCTGTTCCTTATAGGTACCAGGTCTCCTCTCACCTGTATTCCCACTTCTCGATCCCCCTTTCTAAGTGTCTTCCCTGTTAACAACCTCTTACTCATCTGTACTAAGTTCATGTTAGCATATCTTTGGGAAATCTTGCTCTATGGGTAAGGAAGGTGAATTCTAATTTAGTGAACTGGAATTGCTTTCGTTCTTCTTGGAATGCTTCGAGGACAAAAACACTCATTCATTTCATATGGTTAGCTAGAATAGTATTCCTTGGCCTGTAGTAGGTATTTAACATACCTTCATGGAATGAATGAACCAAAAAATATGCAGGAAGCCAAACAGAGTGTCTTCTTTATGTTCTAGTATGGTCTTGAGCTGCAGAGTTCATAAATGGTTCACCGTTACTATATAACAGAAATTAACTGTAGAAGCTGCATGTGGTGGTACCTGCTTATAATCCCAGCACTTTGGAGGGAAAGGCAGGAGGATTGTAAGTTTGAGACTAGCCTGAGCTATGTAGAGTTGACTGTCAAAAAGGAAAAAAAAAAAGAAAGAAAGAAGGAAAGGAAAGAAAGGGAAAGAAAGAATAAAGCATTAAATCTAAGAGAAAAACATTCATTTGAACCTACGTAAGATTAGCAAGCCACTGATCCATACAGGGAATAGAATTGATTTTTTTATAGGCATGAATGTTTTGCCAATTAAATTTTAGGAAGAACATGTTTGTTTGTTTGTTTGCTTTTGGTACTGTGGGGCCTGGGCTTGCTAGGCAGGCACTCTACTGCTTTGAATGATGCCCTCAGCCCTATGTGTCCTGGTTCACAACTTTCCAAAGACTGAGCACTGGTGCTAGCCTGTGGCTCCCGATCTCTTCAGCTTCCCTTGTCTCTGTTGTTTTTCTCTCTCTTCTGGGTTTTTCCGCTTGGTTTCTGGTGGGAGCTTGGTTCTGGTCTTTGTGGTATTTGGTTTATGTTTGAATGTGGGTGGGATGTTTCCTCTTGACTATTTCAGGATTTAATGTTAGCACATCTCTGCTAAGACCCTGTCTGTTATTGACCAGCTGGTCCTCATTGTCAAGTGCCCCATTCCAAAGTTGTGGTGCTTGGGGTTGCAAAGAAGTGCCAAATGGCTCCCTTTTCCCAGCATTCCTGGGGAAGCATTTATTCTAGAAGCAAGAGAGTCAGGGAGGGTCAGCTGTTCTTTCCTCATAAGACACACTGTACCTATTTCTCCTAAGGAGGTAGAGTGGTTGGTTCACCAAAAGAAAATAAAGGAAGCCAGCCAAACTCCCCACACACCTCCTTTCCAAGGCCAAGTGTGTGCTGCGCCTCTCCCTGGATCATGAAGACAGCACCTCTGCCCACCATGGGCAGAGCCCTGAGTCCAGCCCATAAATGTTGTTGACGGGCGAGGCTCTTGGAGCTCTACTCAATGGGTCTTTCATTCCTGGGAAAGCTAGCAAATTCTCTTAAATAGCAATGTAATATTTAATACTTTTTCCCGCTAACTCTTTCTCTACAAACTTCTTGAGGAAAATTGGTCCCCTATTTAATGCTATTAAAAATGATCAAGAAGAGAATGTAATGACTCTTGGAACAAGCTAGCCTTCTGCATCCATGGTAACACCAGATGACCACAACCTTCGTTCTTGGACCTGAGACTTCCTGATCGGCTCAGTTAGTTAAGCTAGGCAAATACTTAGTGCATGCCCTGTGTATTCACGGCACCACGCTGGAAGCTTTGAGAGAAAAATAGAGAACGAACATGATCCCTGTTCTCAAGGAATTTAGAATATGGTCTCTAGAAATGAGACACTATATAAACGCATATCTCGACTGTAAATCAGCGCATAAACACTTCCATTTCTGCTTGCCAAATTGTTTTCTTTTAGCTGATTTGTTCTCATTATTTCCTTGAAATTTTAAAGAAGTTTGAAATTACACTGTCCAGGCTTTTAGCAAAGTTTCTTTTTGTTCTTTAAATCCTCATTCATCAAATTCTTGCTTAGTGCCAGGAAGTACTCTAGAACATGGAAAGACATGAGTAGACAAAGGCTCAACACACACATATTTTTGATATACTTCTCACATATATGAATTGGGGAATATTCACTTGTGTCCTTATGAGCATGTGTATAGTTGGTGCCCATAATCTGTGGGTTGTGCATCTATGAATTCAACCAAATAAAGCTCAAAATAACTGAAAAACAAACATGCTTGAAAGCATCTCAACTACTATTCATACATTTGACATCATTTTAAGACATAGTTAATTGTATGTATTAACTATATAAAACAACAGTGTTTAAAAGCCTAGGGTCATTGCAGAATTTGCTGCAGTCTAAACATTATGATGCTATATCATGAATAAAAGCTTAGAATAAAAAGAAAAAAATCATACCTGTACTGAACCTATACAGACTTCTTTCTTGTTAATATCCTCTAAACAATATAGCATACGGTTTTCAAAGCATTTACATATGTTAGGTATTGTAAGTCATCCAGAGGTAGTGTACAATATTTGGAAGGATTGTATAGGTTATATGTAAATATATCATGCTTTATATAAGGGACTTGAGCATCTGTGGATTTTTGATATCCATGGAGGAAAGTTACAAAATTGACCTGCGACTGTGTGGGTATATGTGAAAAAACCCAAATGTTTATGCATAACTGTGTATATGTTTGTGCATGTATGGGTATATCTATGTAAACATATATATCTTATATACATATATATGTGATTATATTAAAAATATATGAATATATGCACTTGTGATCATTACATATGTGCACATATGCTTGTACATGTATTATATACATTTATACTCAGTGCATATGCTAGCTCTATCTGATTTTTTGTATCTAGACCTATATGTGTATGTGTATACATACATTTATCTGTATATACAGATGTCTAATTATATGTGCATATGTCTGTATGTATACATGAGAATATGTGTTTATATACACATGCATATAAACACATACTCATACATGTTTATTTTCCTCATCAAGAATTAAGAAGAACAAGAAGAGGAAGCAGGGAAGGGTAGAGAGGATGAAGCTGTCCTCCAGCAGGTGTATCAGGCAGCCTGTCTGAGCAACAGGCATCTGGGTGTAGCTATTTGAGGGGAGAGCAAGGAGTGCAGGCTGTGTAGCAGGTGAAGAAGGCAGAGGCAGCGTGAGGTGAGAAGGACTAAAGAAAGACTGAAAAGTCCATGTGTTTGTGGCAAACTGGCTGAGGGCAAGGGACGGGTTGTAGATAAGGGTAAGCAATGTTGGTCAGGCTCCAGAGACTACAGTCTATAGAACAGGGCCAATAGTGTGGATTTCATGCCAATTGTGAGTAGTTTTGAGCATAGATGTGTTCTAATTTAACTAGATTTCATTTGTTTTCAAAAAGTGACTACTCTGTGGAGAATATCTTATTGCACACATTGAAGAAATTAAAGAAATATGCTCCATTATTTCATTTCTATGACCAAACTTATCTGCACAAATATAGTCTTCCCCTTAGGTTTCCAGGACACTCCAATAGTTTGTTAGTGAAACTCATATTATCCAAGAGCAATTTCTACCTAGAAGAGTTTGACCCTGTAACAACTAGAATTTCCCAGTAGTGAGTTCCTGTTTCTAGAAATATCCAAACAGACCCTCCACCATCAAAGGCATCATCAGGTACTGATCCTAACTTTGGGTGACTCTTATGATCCTGTATTGCTCTGAGAGTTTCTGGTCCTCTGCATTGCAGCAGTCCAGCATAAGATTCTAGGTGAAGGTATGACACTATGTATGGGAATGGTGCCGAGATCTCACACCCTTCCCTGTTGGACTATAAGACCTTTTTCCTCATTGGTGGGCAGGTGGTAGTTCTCAGTTCTCAGCTTACCTTGAAATTGTTCTTGTCTAGAAATTGTTTACTGGACCAAGGTCATACCTCTCACTAGGATATCCAATTTCAGCAACTGGTGGGAGGGATGTAAAGATATGGCCTTCCCTGACCTCTTGGTCCAACTTGGGGAAATTTGGAAGGATAATTCCACATGTAGAGCTCTTTGGGGCCAGCTGGGACTTTGCAACAGCCTAGTGTATCTCTAATTCCATCCACTCTTTTGCTGTCCACTATCTTGGTTCTGCCAAGTTTTCCATTTTATTCTTGTATTGTAAGTGCCATCTCTTGATCTATATCCCAAGAATATAACTAGAAGCACCTTGGAATAGAAAGAAAAGCAAAAGAACATTTGATGTCCCTTAAGCAACTGGGCTCTATACTCAAGCACAGTTTCTCAGTGTATTTTTAGGAAAAGAGGTTGCTGTGTGAATGAGCAAGGCTGGTCTAGAGAGGTATATGGAGTGCTGATTGTGGTATGCACAATGTTAAAGATACATTCGTAGCTCAGCAAATACACACTATAAATGAGTAATAACAACTCATTACTTTGAATTCTGATTCAGAAAGTTCTGTCTGCCATCCTGAGCATCAAGACCCAGGGATAGGACCAGCTCTGAAGGTGAGGAATGATCTCTGTTGGACTGCTATCAAAGGACTCTATGGATGGGAGCAAACATGACTATGGACCTCCCATATGCTCTGCAAAGGAAAACTGGGCCAACTAGCCATGTGGGCCAGGCAAGTAAGTGCTCATCGTTGAAAAATGAACCAACAAACAAAATACCTACTTTAAATTCAAGTACTGCAATTGATGACTTCATAATAAACCTTCAACCCGTGTCTGATATTTTAGCATGGTATTTGAATATATTTTCCTGAAAGTCTTGGAGAACAGATTTTTTTCAACTATCTTTCTTTTATTGATCCTGTTGACAGCCAAAGTTAGAGGACAAATGGAGTCCTCCTACAGGACTTCATTGAACATAGCATGGAGAGTGTAGATGTTACTGGGACCAAGTCCATATTTTATTATATTTTAATGTGAGGCTACGGGGAGATTTTGTGGAAATTGATTTGAATTTTGGAAATGCACTATGTGACAAAAACAACAACAAGTGGATGTATTGTCTTAGCAATATAAATGGTTGGGTGCCTGTCATTCTAGTACTTAGGAGGCTGAGATCTGAGGATTGCAATTTGAAGCCAGCCTTGGCAGGAAAGTCTGAGACTCTTATCTCCAATTAATCACCAGAAAACCAGAAGTGGAACTGTGGCTCAAAGTGGTAGAGCACTAGCCTTGAGCAGAAAAGCTCAGAGACAGAGCCCAGGCCCTGAGTTCAAGCCCCACAATTACCACACCAACAACAATAAAGGGTAAATTCGGCACTTATTCACAATAAGTTTTTATTTTGCTTTGATTTTGTCTTTTGGTGTACTAGGGTTTGAAATCAGAGCTTCTTACTTGGTAGGCAGACATGCCACCACTTGAGCTTTGCCTATGTTAGGCAATTTCTCTACTATTAACTTACATTCTCAGCCCACAAGTTTTAATAGCTTTCCTCATTTACAAGTAGGGATGAATATATTAGAATCCAATCTATCAGATCACTTTGGAAAGTTAAGACAAATCAAGCATTGGAGTGCCCTTGGAATATAATAAACTTTAAACAACTAGTTATGATTATTCAAATAGATTTTTTTCTAAAAATAAAAAAAAAACATACAGTAAAACAAAATCTCTTGAAGTAGTTTAAACTAAAAAACAAAACAAAACAAAAGCCTGATGCTGGTGGCTCACGCCTGTATTCCTAGCTACTCAGGAGGCTGAGATCTGAGACTAAGGTTCCAAGGCAGCGAGGACAGGAAAGCCCATGAGATTTTTATATCCAATTAACTACCAAAAGCCAGAACTGGAACTGTGTGGTTTAAGTGATAGAGCACTAACACTGAGAGAAAAAACAAACAAACAAACAACTCAGAGACACCACTTAGGAACTGAGTTAAAGCCCCAGGACTTGCACAGAAACAAAAACAAAAACCCAGAAAACAAAAGCCAAACAGAAACAAAAGTACCTAACTCTGTTCACCTATTCCCTATTTCCTCCCACTTGATAAAATAAAAAAAAAAAAATCAAACACTGTACAAGGGAAGGCAGACACTCACTCATTACACATCCTTCCAGGCAAGTATCCTTGATTTTTCTGCCATTTTATCTTTGCAATTCATTTATCAGAGCTTTGGAAAAATAATCTGTCAGTCATCTTATTCCTCTCCTTCCTAAAATGGGCACAAAACATGTTACTACTTAGAGTTGCGTGCAAAATATTTGCTGGATGATTAGATTATTCAGTGTCCCATAGGAGCTGCTTGCTGTCTGAAGACTCAAAGGACATTGAAACTACAGCATGTCCCTTGTTCCCATCTGCATTGCAGCTCTGCTCCCTTGAAGCAGTGGCCCTGGTATCACACTGAGCTTTGGTCCATTATCCTAGGTCCTTACGTGTTTGTTTAGGAAGCTGCTACACCTGGGTTAGACCCAGTCTGGTCAAGCCAGTTTGCTATATAGTCCTTCTGTGGTATCTGATACCTTATGTTACAGGACTGCTCTCAATAGGAAAGAGACAGTATGTAAGGCAGTCCCCAGAAGGGTCAGAACCAGAACTCAGAAACTGTGGCTTCCTCTTCTTTCTCAGGCTGAAGGTCCCTTTTTTTGGGGGGGGAGAGGGGGGGGTTGGGGGATGGCGTCTCACGTCACCAAAGCTAGGATACTGGTTCATCATAAGTACTTCATTCTTAATCTCTGAATGCAAATTTGGAAAGTTATTTCCAAAGCTGGATTCTGGAACAATTAAGCTTATCTGTCAACACAAGCCATCAGTTATGGTTTTGCTCTGCCACCAGTCTCTTTTTGATAATCTACCTTTTCCAAATGTCTTCATTCCACCAGCAAAACAAACCACACACAAACAAGGGGCAAAAGATTTTCCACTTCAGCCCCCATAGTAAATTGAATTTATAGTATTAAGAGTTTTCTGATTTCAGTTATTTTACTGTGCTCTCTGAAATGGGTAGGATAATGATCAAATTGTTGGGATTTGGACATACTACTTGCTCAGTATTGTCTCACTTGAGTTATATCACTCATTTATTAAAAATAAATGATCTTGTAAAGATTGAGGATGCATGTCTATAAAGAGGTACGCTTATGGGCTATGGGGGAAATAGTCATTATAATTGCATCCAAGAGCAGGCAAGGAAATTGATAACCATGGGCTAATTATCTTTTGTTTTCCCTATTTTTTCCTGTTTATATCACTGCTACTTTTTTCTGTTTTTCTGTGAATCTTGACAAGATATTGAATATATTGAAAATGATGGTTCTTCTTTTGTGTTCCTATACCAAATCAGGTGGATACTGATGCTCAGTGTACTCTAGATACTCAAGTAATAAAATCTAATATATAAAAAAAATATTATTTCTAGAGATCCTAAATACTAAATTACATTTTCTTCAATCTTTAGGGAAAAAAAGCTCTCTCTTATGAATGCATTTTCTCCACCATATTCACATCCCCCCCTCCCCTTACCTGGATTTTATGAAAACTCCAGAGCCCTTATTCACAATGAAGAAGGGTCCTTCTGGAAGGTTGTGCTCTAGAATTGGATCTTCTCTCTGCAGTCAAGCTCATTTCTTTCTGTGTTAAAGCAACAAAGCTACAACTGTGTTTATATTCCTATGAAGTATTTCAGCAATTCATAGCTAATTTATCAATGACCATGCAGCTGCAGGCAGAGAAGTTTAGAAAAATATACGCGCTCTCTTCATGTTTACATAGGCTGAGCAAGCTGGAGACGCGGAAGGATAGAAGCCCCTGGAGTCATTAGAAAGGTACACTGGAGCGCCCGCCTCTGATGGTGGGGGATGTTTGCATTATAGCCCAACACATCATTAAGGACACAATTGTTATTTAATGTGGCACAATCATCTTTCTACTCTTCATGAAATCCACTTAAGTAATTACCTTCTTAGCTCATTGGCTCTGTGAGCTGCCTGGTTAGAAAGGGTTATATCTAAGGAAATATTAAAAATCCAGCTCACACAATTGCCCCCTTTGAGCTGATTTGTATTTAGGAACATATTCAAAATGAAGATCTCTCTTTCTTTTTATTTCCTGCCCCGGAAGAGTGAAGAAATTCCAAGGTAAATAAATGTTGTGGAATCCTGGCAGAATTTAGAGAGACTAAGGACACATTCACTGGAGTCTTATTGCTGTCAGACATTCTCAGAAAGAAAGAAAAAAAAAAAGCTGATACCTGCATAATGTCTTGCTCTCTGTAGTTTCAGTTTGACATCTGTTTTAGCCAATCAATTTTTCATTAAAGTCAAAATTCTGTTTGAAAATTTGCCTTGGCTTTCTCTTTTTAAAAGAAGAACAAATTCAGGATGAAAATGTTCCTTTATATGAAAACAATAACGAAACAACACAGTAGCTAACTAATCTGTGTGAATCTTCATGTGTAACATAGTTTTGGAAAACTGGCTTCAAATAGTTTAGATATTAAGAGGAAGATTGAAAGAACACACCAAACTTATTTTGGGAGTACATTTAAATGCCTTTCAAGTACATTAAAAAATTATGACGTGTTTGACAGGAATCTACAGAGATTTAGCATCCTTTAAAGAGAGCTGCACCCAAATGCAGAATTGAAAGGACTTGAAAATGCACATCTGCATTTTTAAACTTTAAGCTTGTTTTCCAAATCCAGTGTACAACCCATGTTTACTATAAATACTGTGAGGTAAGTCTGAAATACCTTTATCTTATTTGGTATCTCCGTGTCTGAGCCTCTTTGTTTGAACAGAGATGTCAGCTGTATTTTACTTTATTATATAAAAAAAGTTTCAGAATTTAATTAAGGGTCAAGTACCCGCGGTAGATCCATGTAACAGCGAAAGCACATTTCTGATCATTTCTGAAGTCTGCAATCATGAAAATTATTATCATTGAGTGAAACTGGTCTCAATGATGGTGACTGAGAGATGGATGCGTGTTGCTTGGCTGTCATTTACATAATAATGGGTTCCAGTCCTCATCAGCACCTTTTGTTTGTACAGTGCTTACTGCTACAGTAAATTGTCAAAATGTCATTCCTCTCCAATCAGCCAGAAAATATCAACAGTAAACAAGGCACAGGAAGAAATTCTCTGATTAGAAGTGTGGCATCAGAAAGTGTGGGACTGAAGTCTCAGTGATCGCTTGAAACATGTTATTCTGGTGTTTCCCCCATAATATAGTTGCCCAGTGAATGACAATTACTTTTCTCTTGGGCCACCTCCGCCCAGCCCCTTTAATGAAGAAATACCACTCTGCTGCTGGGGTCACAAGGAAACCTCAGGGTGATCACCAGAGACAGATTTACATTTGCATTTGTCCTGGCCAGAGTGTCCCCTTTTAGTGGGGATCAGCGTCTCCATTTTTCTAAAAGCAGGGGCTAGTGGATTCCATGGCTGGAGTCTCTCCTAAGGTGTGCCATGCTCTTGGCTCTGTTGGTTCTCTATGGGTCAGTGAGCTTTCAGGGAGTAAAGGAGCTGGAGAGAGAGAGAGAAAAAGGGGGGCCTTGACCAAGCTGCCATCACTTGGGAGACAGTCATCAAAATGGCTCCATGAGCTGACTGACCAACACTCTTCTTGTTTCAGCTAACCAGTAGGAGCAGCAGTGACTCAAAACAAGACAAAACGCCAGGTGGCAGCAAGATCTTCCACTCTTCCCCTTCCTACTTGGCCAGTCCTTGAACTTGGAGGCCAGGAACATGCCAGCCAAAGTGAAAGCCAGAGTGTAGACTTCACGCACCCTGTTCCAAAATCCTTTCTGCTCTTCCTGTCTCCTGGTCCACTTCCTACACTGTAGTCTTTTTCCTTAACCCTATTCCTCTTCCTCCACTCCAGACCTCTTCCTGCACCCCAGTCATCTTCTTGAACCCTGTCTTCTTTCTGAACCCTAGTCCTCTTCCTGCATCCCAATCCTCATCCTGTGCCCCCCATCCTCTTCCTGAACCCTCGACCTTTTTCACATTTTTACAGTGCACGAGACACAAGAAGACCACCCATCCCTCGAAGGAGCAGCAAAAGATGTGGATGAATTAGTACAGTATATGCCTTCTAACCATTATAGTTACAGAGTATATTAAAATTAAAGACTTCACATTGTGTCTGAAATAAAAACGAATACAGTGGCGTCCTGCCAACAGTCCCAGAAACCACTCTTGTGTGGAATTGAAACATTTGGCTCATATAATACTTAATTTATTTTTATGAAATGACAAGTTATATAAATGTATATTTAAAACAGGGGGCACAACAATTGCAAGAGAGGAAACTTCCTTCGTATTCTGGTTGATCTAGCTACATATAGTCTGGACTCATACAACACCAAGAAAAAGCTAATAACTCTTCCCAAATATGTATGTGTCTTTTTAAAAAAATAAACCTATGTGTTCCCCCAAATATTTCCAAACATAATCATATACTAAGGTTGTCCAAGGTATGCCTTCCAGTACCTTCTTCAGGAGCTGAATGGGAGTTTTTAAATCGATTTAAATGAAGTGTTGACTGCTATACACTTTATTTTGCTTGGCTACTTTTTAATTCTTCCCTTACTCCCTACTTCTTCTCTTCAAAAATCTGACATTGTCCAAACCCTTTCGATTAAGAAGCTTGGTTGAATGAAAGCACCGTGATGTTGTAGGGGTGCATCAGTAAACAGGGGGGGCCCAAGAAGCTGGGCAGCCCACAGAGAAAGAGGTCTGATCAGTGGTAATTACTGTGACACCTCATGCAGTACAGGGAATTAACTCCTAGGACTTTGGGGCCGAATGAAGAAGTTGATGTTTCACGTTGTGAATGCATCAGTGCCTGAATCCATTACCAGTTTAAACGGAGATGGGAATTTACTCTACACTTTTTTTTTGGGGGGGGGGGGAAGGGGGTGAAGATGGGGGATGGGGATGTTGGTAATGGAGAGCACAATGCAGCAAATGAGAAAGTAATTCAGAATACTAAAGCCACAGTAATATGTGTTTTTATTAAGGCTATTTTACTTCTGATTCTCTATCCTATCCACGTGGGGAAATAATACAAGAGGGCCATGGCAACCATTGTCTTGAAAAGCAGAGTGCATTGTCTGAAAGAAGAGGTTAGTATGCCATCAAAGTAGGTGAAGGTATTGTGTGATGGGCCTACAGAAAGGAAAGTGCTGGAAAACACAGAGCAGAAGGGAGCACACTGCTCAAAAGGCAACTAGTTAGCAGCTGCCACAATGACCTTTAACTGCATCCATGGTAACTGGGCTAAAGATGGAGTTCCATTTTATTATTCTCACACCCACAATGTTAGGCCTGTGAATCCCATTGCAATTTAATGGCTGAAATCAGAAGGCAGATCTGTGTTCATTGGACCAATGCCGATACCCTCTTAGCTAATGAGAGCAATAAACATTTTCATGCCAGGAAGCCAGCGCAAGTGGAAATATTATGCCATACAGAAATGTATACCCAAACACAAAGAAATGGTCAGTAGTAAAAGCTAGTCTTTTACGTGTATTTGCATATTCTAACATTCAAAGCTCATCTTTTAAAAATAGGAAAAAAAAAGCTGCTAGACTATTAAAACCTGAGGCATACATACCACATGGCTTATTGTGAATAAGGAATCTGAAGAGTTATGAATCTAGAGTTAATGACTATTACTGCCTGTTCTATTATTTTCCATAATGAATCTTATTATTTGGAAATGTATGCTTCTTTTTATGTGGCTCTAATATACTTGGTGCCTTTTCTCTGGCTATAGACTTGTATCTCCAGCTGAGTGAAAAATGGCATAAACAGTATCCACTTTCTTTTGGTAACAGAGAAGATGTTTTATTGTAAGTTTGCCTGCATAGACATTCAGGCCACAGTTCCTCAAGAATAAGCTACAATAGTGTCACTTTGTGTGATGCAGCCTGTAAGGTTGCATAATTCATCCCAGGTTTTATCTTATTTTGTTTGGGGCCAATACTGAGGCCTGAACTCAGGGTTTCACACTCTTGCTGGAGTTTTCCACTAGAGATTGGCATTCTACCACTTAAACCATACCACTTATAGCCACTTGTGGGTTAACTGGAAATAAGAGTTTCATGGCCTTTCCTTCCTGGGCTAGCTTAGAACTGTGATCTTTAGATCTCAGCCTCTTGAATTAGGATTATAAGAATGAATCAGCAGCACCTAGCACCAGTTGGTTTTAAAACACAAGAAAAAGATGATACCAGCTGCTGTTAGAGACCATTAGACTTTGAATATATACCATCCCTTTGAATCAAGTCTGACAATGTTTTGAATGAAATCATTCCAAATTTAAGTTTAGAATGAGCTGGAAACTGAATCTGAACTTCTTAATTTTGGAAATAGACAATTTCAAGCATGATTAACACATTTTAGGAATTTTTAAGTGCATTTTCCAAGTTTTTTCACTCTCTGATTTTTTTTTTTAAAGAATCTTACTTTGAACCATGTCAATGTGCTATTTGTGTCCACGGATCTCAAAAATTATCTTAAAACACCTCTTTCTCGCACAGCATCATAAAAATACAGAAGGGCCTGCACATAATGTTATCAATGGAATCTTACCACCTTTTCCTTCTATAAATTTCCTTAGTCATTCAAATTACCTCCCTCAACTTAATTTTGTTATTTAATTGTTTTTTTGAGCAGAGATGGTGGCTTAGCAATCTTTCTTACTATGAACCATATATTCTTTACTCCTGGAATATGGTCAGATTTCCTCTGTGAGAGAGCTCTCCAACTGATTGTTCTATTAGACGTGATTGTACTGAAAACTTCAAAGGTCAGAGAAAGAATAATTTTGGTGCTTCTTATCTTTTAAAACAATGTCACTTTTATTGTTATCAGAGAGTTTTAAAGATGGTTAAAATAAAACCCTGAGACAAAGGAAGTAAGAACTCAGAGACCTGCATAATGACACCTGTTTACTTGACTCCTGAAAGGGCAGGATGTGCTTGCATCAGTTTAATAAAAGATGTTCTATCAATTTAGACAATTATACCAAAGATTAAGAATGTCAGGAAGCTGATGAAATCTCCTAGGTAACACTAAAAAATAATATGCTTTTAGATCACATCAGATATTAAATGACAACTGCCAATTTTTTTTTAAAGAGGAGTACTCAAAATTCCTTCCTGAATGACAATCTGAAGTTAAAATACTTTGTTCTTAGTAGTTAACTTCATTGACATGAAGCTTCTGCTTCTTTACTCAGGAAACTAAGCTAATAAGAGCTTTTTTTTTTGTTTATTCAAGTGAAAGTATATTGCCAGCCATGGTATTTTATGCTTCCCCCTCTCTGCATCTTTGCTTAATTAGAGCGCACATAAGAAATGTTTTGCTAGCACTTGGCTTGGTTTGAAATATCTATATATGACTTATAGTTAAATATTTACAATCTTGTTGACTTGGATTTTGAAAATCTCATTGTCTCTGGCACAATTGCTATTCTTATCATTTGCTTAGGAAAAGTTATTTCAGACTTTTATTAAAGAAGTGACAGTAGTCAGCTTAGGGAAGATCAGAAGAAGGACTTATACTTGTGGATGGGGATGGGAGGGAAAATGGGAAGAGAGCAAAGGAAGGGATGATATTGTCCAGAAAAAAACACTCATCTGACTTATAATGGTCACCCCTCTGTATGTCACTTTTATAATAACAATTATTTTTTTTTTTAAAGAACTTCCAATGATCCTGGCTAGACCCAGCACTGTGGAAGACCAGTTGCAGAGGTAGAGATAATGTTTAGATGAGTGTCCTCCTCAGCTGGTCAGCTTAATGGTATGACAGCATGTAGCTACTGCGAGGACTGCTGTATAGACACCCCATAGCCACAGGTGGCTTATTGTGTCCTCGACACAGAGCCAGGAGAATCTACAATCATCTATGCAAGTACACACCTGAATGCACACTGCTGCCAGGCCTACCAGCCTTTGCCATTGCTGTAGAGCCCACCCCCTCCCCCCAACATCCCTCTTCCTTTATCACAGGCACTGGTGATAAGATCTAGAAGCAGCAAGGGGCCCTGGAGTCTCTCATCTCCAGGGAAATGCTGTGGTCAGTTATTCCAGATTTGCATTATTTCTACTATAGTTTGAATGTCATACATTGATGGTATTTGGAGCCTGGAATGTGGGTGGTAATTAAAATTAATTAAAAGTAGATGAGCTATGAGATTGTATCCCTCAGATTGGCTTTGATAGACTTATAAGAAAGGAAGAGTTCCAAGTTTCTGTGCTTGCTTGTCTTACCGAATGATGTCTTTGAACACGCTAGAACACAAAAAAAGAGGCTTTTATCAGATGCCAAGCAGTTGTGAGCACCATGTTCTTGACCTTTCTGATGTATTTAATTATGAGACCAATTTCTTTTCTTTATAAATTACCCAGGCTCAAGTGTTCTGTTGTAGCAGTAGAAAACAGACCAACGCCAGCTTCATTTGTCAAAATCTTTTTTATACTCCTGCTCTTCCAGTTCCATAAACATACCCCCATTCCACCTTCTGGCCTAGTGTCTTCATTCAACCCACTCTACTCTCTGGCATAGCACTGAAGCATTTGTAGGTGTGAAGAGGTTTGAAAGGTCCTTTGTCAATTCTTTACTTTTCAAGGTCTGTTCCCCTCCGCAGGGTCCCTTTTCTTATGTAGAAGAAGTGAAACTACCGTGATTATTACCGGAATCATCATACTCATTTGTCAGTGGCAACCATACTCATTTATCAACCCCTTACTATGGGTGTTCATAAGCTCTACTCATTTAATCCCTATAGCATTAGTATGAGGAATCCAATTCTGTGAGGATTCAGTAAATTAATTGCTAAACATTACAGCAACAGGAAGTTGAGCTGTAATTCTCAGACAGACCAACTGTGATGACTGCAAATAGGAGATTTTTGTTGTACAGTTGTCCCTCACTATATGGCTGTTCACTTATTGTGGCTTCATTGTGTTGCAGGGGTTTTTGTTTGTTTGTTCACCTCTGACCCCGAGATAGGTGAAAATCCAGGGAGCAGCAATAAGTGAACCACGACAGAGCAAGGGACGACTGCATGGATTTTCACCAATCACCTGGGTCTCTGGAACGTAACTCCTGTGATAGGTGAGGGATCATTGCACTGTTGTGGTACAAATGCTAAGGTCTGAAGACACTTACCCAAGTAGGCGATTTGTGGAAATGGAGGATAAAGGATTATTTCCTGATTTTTTTGGAAGATCCTAGATTGATAGTTTAGAGTATGTAAAGAGTGTACATGCCAGTGACCAACACTTAAAGCATGAGCATGGCTTATGCTTGCAGCCAAGCCTCAGTAGTGGGTTTATTATAGAGCAGAATGGCACTACTGTGCCATACCAGCCTATCTGTGATGTGCTTGTGAGCTCCTTGTTCACTCTCCACATGCCATGGACCCTTATGGCCTGACCTATAGTAATATATCAGCGCCATATCCACTGGGTCAATTGATAAATGGTAAGGGGGAAAAAAAATCAATGCATTGGATGTTTTCAACAGAAAGTAGAAGTGATGGAGACATGCTTCTACATTTTGCAGTTGATGTAATTGTTATTTACATACATCTTTCACTCCTTAAATTCTCCTCAAAGAGAAAAAAAATAGTTGTAATGTAGATAATGCATCAACACATATCTTTTTTTTTAATTTTTATTTTTTATTGTGAAAATACTGTACAGAGTGGTTACAATTACATGGGCAAGATAGTGAGTACATTTCTTATCAAGCATTGCAGCCTCCTCCTTTGTTTACTCTTCACATCCCTTCCCAGCCTCCCCCGACCCTCCACCCATCCTCCCCCCCTCACCAAAGTTGTAAAGTTCGTTTTCGACATGACAACTTGTACTTCTCATTGTTGCAACGGGTCCACTTGTATCCTTATTTAAATGACTTGTTTTTCCCCTTCCCCTCCACAAATTATACCGACATCAAATACAGTGAAAGCAGGGGTTATACTGTGGGGGAGGGACATACAAAGCAACAAAGAAATAATCTTATAAATGCATTAGAAACAAACATATGAAAGAAAAAAATATTTAAATACATATCTTAGGGTTCATTTTCCTAACTTCACCTTATCTGACCTTTTCTGCTTGACTCATACATGTACTAGATATTGCAAATAAGGTAAACCATGGGACCTATGTTTCTTTGGGCATGGCTTACTTCGCTTAATATAATTTTTTCCATTGCAGCATTATTTACCATAGCTAAGATATGGAACCAACCCAGATGCCCCTCAGTAGATGAATGGATCAAGAAAATGTGGTATATATACACAATGGAATTCTATGCCTCCATCAGAAAGAATGACATTGCCCCATTTGTTAGGAAATGGAAAGACTTGGAAAAAATTATATCAACACATTTCTTGAGAACAACTTGTAAGTGAATGTATATTTGACTTTACAAAAATATCCATCATGGGAAGTGGCGCTGTAGCTCAAGTGGTAGAGCGCTCGCCTTGAGCTGAAGAGCTGAGGGACAGCGCCCAGGCCCAGAGTTCAAGCCCCACGACTGACAAAAAAAAAAAAAAAAAAAATATCCATCATGTATTAAAACCACTCTTGGGGCTCTGTTAACCTGGACTGTCATCTTCCTTGTCTATCCTTATGGCCTGTACATAAGAATGTGGGACTTGTGAAGAATGTGGGACTGAATCCACCGAGAACATAACTAGGCATCTCTCACAGAATGGAGAAGCTCTTCAATGACTAGTGAGAGGAACAGTTCTGTCTCTAGAAGGGTCTTCTCCAAATGCATGCTCTACTCTGATGGTAGGGGAGAAAAAAGCCCTGCTGCAGAATTTTTGTGAGGAGGCAGGTGAACAGGGGAAAGCAGTTTTCTAAACCTATCAGTTTTCTGACTATGGACAATAGCAGGTGAAACAAACACCACAGGTTTGGAATGTAGCCCAATGACAAGCTAATGCTGGGATGCTGGGAAAGGCCAAGGACAAATAGCAAGAAATCAAAGAGAGTTGAGAGTTGCCTATGGGGTTAAGTCAATAATGTTGAAGGAGTTGAACAATCATGTAAACCATAAGACCCTGATCTTTGGGAAAATAATATGGCAATTTGCACACACTGGAAATGGAATTATATAGAAAGACAATCAACTAATAAAACAAAATGAAAAATCATCCTATCCTCAAATAGAAATGTATTACTTCTTGTCAAATAGTATCATGTACCAATCAGTTCTAGTCAATATAGGGAATAGAGAGTTGGATTCATGAGTCAAAATGATTCATACATGAAGAGTAAAGGTTGTTTTCCAGATACCAAAATCAGAATCTCTCATGTTGAATTAAGTACTTGGCACGTGTTGGTATTCTCAATATTATCCCCACTATAAGATTTTGTTATTTTTTTCCACAATGAAAAAATCAAAATGACAAGTAGAACAAAGATAGAAAAGTATTCATAGGATAGATCCTAAAATCCATGACAATTTTCAGAAAAGTAAACATCACATGTTGCTATGTAGGATAGAGTAAGCATAATGAAATTATAACTAAACTTGTGTTCTGTCCGTCTGTTAAATAATTTGGAGCTGTTATAATTTAGGACCTCCCTAAATTAAGTGAACAAACCTAATCAACACTTTATTTCTCTCTAGCAAGGAAGTAACTATAGTGTTCAGGCAAGTATGATCATTCCATTTGGCACAAAAAGAAAAACCAAGAGAGAGAGAAAGAGAGAGGGAAAGAAGGAGAGAGGGAGGGAAGAAGGGAGGGAGGGAGAGAGAGAGAGAGAGAGAGAGGGAGAGAGAGACGCTATCTCAGATATAATCTGTATCCATGCCATTGTGTGACACTGCCATTAGGAGAGTGAGGAGTAAGATATGGTCTCATTTTCCCCTAGCAATAAGCCCAGTGTCTGTGGCTCCAGTACATGCACATCTACCTCTTCTAGGTGGGACTCCACTGAGAAATGTTGAGAAATGCACTCACTCAGCTACAGACTCACCGGCCATGATCAGTTCCAGTCTTGGAGGGAAAACGGCCTGTAGGCAATTTATAGAAGGCTAGTATCAGGCTTTACTTTATGGTTGCATATAAAGACATTGTTTATAGGATGCCTTAAATCATCTTGTTTGTCTCTTGAGCTGAAGTCCTAAGTAAGAGGTGATTCTACCTTACATACCTATTCACCATAATAAATCAAATATAGTACAGGTAAATCCTTTTTTTTAACTTTGGGTCATATTATTACATCAGCTACATGACTTAATGTTTAATCTATTTATTCCATTTTTACCATTTATTGTCATTTGTATTTAGTTTTTAAATGTATAGTTCAGCTGTATTCATCTATGAAATGTTCACCATGAAACTTTCTCATATTATGAATATATGCTAATGTTTAAAATGTTCAATACAGAAAGAACTCCAACATAAATTTATGTAAGATTTTGGGATAATAGTGTATGCATGTTCAAGGATAATTAAATATTATTTAATATCATAAATTCATGGACAAATTATAATAACCCAGGCTATTTGATCAAGAATGACTTCTAACTGCTATTTCAATCTCTTGCTTCTTTCTTTCTCACCTTGCCTATGCTTTCCATTATAATGGGTATGAGCCTCTTTTGGTAATTTATGTTTGTTTTAATTCTTTCAAATTAAATATAGTAAAGATGTCAGTTTTTCAGTAGCCACCAGTTCTGTCTCCACATTTAATGTGGTCAGTGGTTACTAGGTAAGGTGGAATAGCTGTGAACTTTTCCATCTATATTCCTATTAGAATTGACCTATATCGGTAATTTGAAAATTGGATAAACTTTACACCTTAATTAAATCATCAAGTTGCATTTCCCCTTAAGGATAAAAATAGATGTATTGCCATGAGATACTGCTTAGGCATTAACGTAATTCATCTGTTGCTCTAACAGATTATCTGAGACTGGGTGATTTATAAAGGGAAGGGTTTTACTAGCTTATAGGTCTAAGAATTCCAAAGCATGGTACAGCCATCTATGCAGCTTTAGGTAAGGGCCAGAGCCTGGAGTAGAAAGGGAAGGAAAAATGGCTACATGCAGAAAGGCCAGATGTATAGGTGGCCTCCCTTTCCCACAATACTCTTCTTGCAAAAATTCATTCCTAGATTATTACTCCAAATCCCTCACAATGATTTTTATCACGTCTTAATGAATTCATTTTGTCCCACCCCTCAAAACTTCAAAATTGGGAAGAAATTCAACCTGAGTTATGGTGGGGAGCATTCAGACCATTAGTAGGCATGGTGTTTTGACAATTGCAATCTGCCCTCTGTATCTGTGGGGTTTGCATCCATGATTGAACCAACTTAAGACCGAAAATATTTTAAAACATGGTGTCTGAGCTAAAGATGCAAGACATTTTTTTCTTGCCAATATTCCTTGAATAGTATAGTAGATCAGCTATTTACATCGCTTTTACTTTGTATGAGATACTGTAAGTTGCCCACAGATGTTCCAAAGTATACGAAGGGGCATGCATAGGTTAAATGCAAAATGCAGCATCATTTCTGTGAGGCATGTGCCCCACAGATACTGAATTGATTGCAGGAGTGGAAAAAAGTATTACAGATTTTTAATAGTGTTAATTCCTTTGGGTTTTGATCCTGCTTTTACTTTTACCTTCTTTTCTGTTGTCTTGAGATTTACATATTTGAGATATGAAGAGACAGCAGAATTTGAACTTAGGGATGATTTGAATTTCATAGACACCCATAGTTTGTAAATATTTAAATAGAGCAGTTTCTGGCTTTGGGGAATGATGAAATAGATAGGAGGAATATTGCTCTTAGGATAACAGTGATAAAACCTGGACAGAATTAAAACACGTGCTCACACAACCAACACAACTTGAAGTTACCTTTGAGAGATGAAAAAGAAGTGGATACTTACAAGAAAGCCGTATAGCCTTGCCAGACATGTTATATCAGGTGAGATTTGCAAGCTGGCCGCCTTTTGCCCAGGGATATCCTTTACTGGAACCTGGTTCTGGTGACCCTAATGAGTCATAAATCATAAGTCATAGCCTTATTGAGACAATGTTTGGGATTGGTTAAATGGCCAGAAATTTGGTCTGAAATTCTGAAATGACGTTCTTACAAAAAGTGTGAGCCTCAAGTTGGTATAAAAACTTCCCATTCAAATTTCAGATATGGGAGAACTTCGTGAATTCAGCAAAAACAAGACAAAAGCAACTGGAAATGAAAACAATTGAACAGAGATTTCAATGGTCATCTACCATGGAGAGAAAAATTTCAATTTGAATTCAGCAAATTAAATGCATATGAATACTACAAAGGTTACTCTTCAACGTTACAGAACTCAGAACCCTTACAGCATATATTTCTTAGTGTCCAGTATGTATTTTTAAATGCTACTAATTGCACCGTGAAACAAGAAAACATGGTCCACTTCAAGAAAGACAAAAGCAATGAACAGAAACCTACTGTAAAGTGACTCAGATGTTATAACTAGCAAATAAAGTCTTTAAAATCATAAATATGTTAAAAACATATAGTAGAGAAATAGAAACTGTATTGAAGAACTAAGTGGAAATTCTTGAATTTGCAAATGAAGATAGAACACTAACTGGGTGAGTTTAAGAAGATGATTACACAAGGTTAAAGGAAAAGTTAGTGAGCTTGCAACATACCAATAGGAATTAATCTGAATTACTGAAAGAAACAGTGTTGAAGGAAAATGACCAGAGACCTAGAGGACTATGAAATAATTTCCAGCATTTTAATATACATGTAATTGTAGCCTCAGAAAGATAGGACAAAGAGAATAAGGCAGGAAAAACACAAAGAAACAATGAAAAAATTCTCATGTGATATCCCCAAATGCCAATGAATTGTAGTGGTAATTAGAGAGAAATCACACTTTGCTAACATTGCAAGCAAAAATGCTTACATGCAAACAGAAATAAGAAATAATGAAGTCAGGCAGAGAATAACACATTTGATATAAGAAAAGCTGATACTCAGGATGAGTGACTTTCCTCAGAAAGAAAGGATAAAACCCAAAATGAAACAAACCCCAAACAAAATAACTATAACTTTCACATGTTGAAATACTAAAGTATGTTTTCCCAGAATTAAACTCTTTGGGAATAATGAATTAAAAAAAATTAGTTAAGCTAGCTGGAGAGAATTTTTGCTCATATATGTTACAGAAATGCTAACAGGAGGGTGTGTGTGTGTATGTGTGTGTGTGTGTGTGTGTGTGTGTGTGTGTGTGCACGCACTTGCATGTGTGTGTCTGTGCACATGTGTGTACATGTGTGCACACATACTTATGTGCATTGAAGACTATCAATTCATGTATATTTTTCTCTGAATTTGTTTAAAAGATACTCAACATAAAGATAACAATACAAAAGATATACAACAATATAAAGCAAAAATAGAATCCTATGTTGAAAACTTAGTACTGGGACTGGAGCTCAGGGCTTGCATTCTCTTTTATTTTATCCTATCACAACTGGAACTCTACTACTTGAGCCACATCTCCAGCTCCAACATCTTGCTGGAGATAAGACTCCCACAGATTTGCCTTCGAAGGCTGTCAGAGCCTTACTTCTCAGACCTCAGTCCTCTGAACAGGTAGAATTACAGGCCTGAGCCACAGATGTCTAGCTGAAAAAAATTAATGGTTGTTAACATAACTGATACAATGATAATATCAAGGAGAAGTAAATGAAACCATATTAACTCAAGATTGCTTTAAAGAGTCACTTTGAAATTTTTAAAGTGTTCACTGAAATATACAAGGAGGTGCTAGGTAGGGTGGCTCATGTATGTAATCCTAGCTACTTAGGGAAAGCCAGCCCTGGTAGGAAAATTTGTAGGACTGACTAACTACCAAAACATCAGAAGTAAAGTTGTGGCTCAAATGATAGGGCACCAGCCTTGAGGATGAAAGCTCAGGCACATGTCATTAGGTCAAGCCCCAGGACCAGCACCAAAACAAACAAACAAACAAACACAAAACAAACAAGAGATAAAAACAAAACAAAACCCCAACAGAAAAAAACAAGAAGGCAGAGATTAAAAAGTCAGTAGAATCCTAAAAATTCTTCTGTTATTTCAAAATAAGGCAAGTAGAGAGAAGGAAAGTAAAAGGAAAACCAAAGAACAAGTATACCTAAGAACAAGTATATCTATGTCTACATTAAATGCAAATGAAAGCAAAATTACAAGATAAAGGCAGAGATTATAGGATTGGCTAAAATAGCCACATTGAACTGTATATTGTCTGTAAGAAGGATATTTCACATAGAATGACACAAATAGATTTGAAGTTGGGAGAACAGAACAACATATAAATAAGAATTCTAGCATGTCTATATTATGTTTAGACTAAACATTACAAAAATGATGACCTGCAAAGATAAACTGAAAATTTATAATAAGAATTAGAATAGTACATGAGATGATATAATTCTATTGTATTGTGTACTTAATTATTTATATACATGATTATTACCTAAGAATTATAACACAGCTAATAATAGATTTTTAATGTTAATAGCTCTTGGAAGTAAAAACAAAAATAGAACTTCACAATCAAAATAAAGTTTGTAGTCTTAGCTAGCTGCTGGTCTCATGCCTATAAGCCTCACAACTCAGGAGGCTGAAGACTTGAGAGTCAGGATTTGGAGCCAACTTCAACATACAAGTCCATGAGAGCGTTATCTCCAATTAAACAGCATAAAGGTGGAACTAGAGGCATGCTGAAATGGTAAAATATTCTGTGAGTGCAAAAGTCAATAAGAACACAAGGCCTTGTGTTCAAGCCCTGATACTGACACACTGCACACACACACACACACACACACACACACACACACACACACACACCAAGTTCGTATTCTTTTCTTTGTAAATGATGAAAGACACTAGAAAAATTAGTTCATTCCAGAAGTAGAAAAATCAGTAGGGTGCATAAAACATGAATGATGTGTGAATAACTTTGACTAACATGACATTAATAGACTTCAACATATAACCATTAGAGAATGTATAATCTTTTCAAGGCAGATAGGAGGTTCATCAAGGTTGGTATAAACTGGGAATGAATCTTGAATGTTGAAAGCCTTTCCTCTTATGGAACATATTATTTGAAAAAAATCTAAAAGGATTAAATTAAATTACATGGTAAATTTCTTCAGAAAATCAGGGTTTATATTTTTCCAGAGTACAGATTATAACATTCAGTTAGAATTCACCAAAGCATTTTTAGTATTGCTATAAACAAAATTATAATTAGGCTTTGTGCAGAAACTGAAATGTAATTTGTCAGTTGAACAAGAAAGCTCAACATGGATTTACTGGACAGAAATCTAGGATTGATATAGCTCTAACATGTTAAAATTAGCTAGTGCCACTAAATCTGTCTATATTAAAAATAGATAAGTGATACTGCTACATTTGATAGAAATGTAAAGTGAAAATGTTTTCTAAGATAATTTGTCAGTATGTTTCATAAATCTTGGAATAGACCCTCTTATATCACTTTCAAAAAGATACCACCCAAAGGTACTGATGATGTATCTGAAAATCCAGGACAGTTATTGACAATAGCCAGAGCAACTCTCTCAATCTTATTATAGGTCACTATTCATACAGGAGTAAATTTATAATACATTGCTGACCAATAAAAATGTATGTGTGCACAGATGTTCCCCAATTTACAGAGAGGCTATGTGACATAAAGTTCATCATAAGATGGAAATATCATAGTTGAAGACACAATTTACTACAATGAATCTATTGACTACAGGGCTTAATGCCAGTGCTCATTGTGTGTACCAGGGCTTACCAAGTGACTAGGATGACAGCTCTGTCACTGTCTAGTATCATGAGAGAGCGTCTTATCACATATTACTGGTTTAGGAAAAGATCAGAATTCAAAATGTGAATTACTGAGGATGTAGTGCGTTCAGATCATTGTTGAAAATAACCTAAATTGAGCCATCAAGTGGGGCTCATCTGAATACATATTACAAAACAATGAAAGAATGAATATTAGAAAAGAAACTGTCTTTTGTGAGTTCCTTAAACTCTTAAAATGTTACTATTATACTTTTGGCCAAGAATGAGGTCTAGTTGTGTTGTTAATATCTCAGTTAGCATGCAAGGATCACTCATTTTTTTGTGTGTGTGTTGAGTATATTAATCTTGTTAGATTTATATCAGTATTAATTTTTATTTTGTGGATGAGGACAAAAAATTGAGAAAAACAGAAAGATTGAGTAATTTGCTTTAAATCACATAGGTGCATTTTGATTAAATTGAGGTGTGAACTTAAGAAGCCTGACTCTTACTATTCCAGTCCTGAGCTACTACTCTGAATTCCTATGAGATGAGAATTATTCAAACCTATGTCCAGCAATGGTAGAAACATCACAGAAAGAGCAAACTGCTCAATAACATGCATCTCCCAGGAGACCAGCGAAGAAAAGTAAATACAAAGTTCAAAAGCCAGTGGAGGTGTCTCTAGACTTCAAGAAGTATACAGTGATGGATAGAATTGTGTTACCATGGGTAACAGGAACTAATATTCTAAGAAGGTATCTGACTGGAGTCTTAGGTTTGTGAAAAAAGACTGGAAATGCCAGAAACATGGATGAACATGGACCAAATGAACCTTTAAACCTAGAAAGGAGAAAGGCATCAGGATCACTGTATCATCTGAAATAAAGTTAAGACAATGTATCAACAGAGTGAACAAGTGTCGATAAGAAGCAAGAGGCTCTCCCAACTGTAGAATCCTTGGTTCAGGAATTAGGCCCCAGAGATGTCAGAAATAATACTGAAATTTCACCCAGATTGAGATTCTGTCATCTATCTATCTATCTATCTATCTATCTATCTATCTATCTATCTATCTACCTATTATTTAATCTATCACTCACCTACATATCTACCTATGTATTCCCTATTTATCTACTTACATATCATCTAAATACCTATTATTTCTTTACTTATTTATCCATTCATCCAGATATATGCATTTATATTATATGTGCATGTAAATGTTGAGATGGGTAGACATTCTTCTCAAATTTCTGTTAGAATTTTTTTGTGAACAAAATATGTGCATATAAATACAAACTTCTAAAAGTATGGAGGACAGATCAAAAAATTTTGACATAAACCCAAGAGGACTTTTAGGAAAAGAAAATAGGAAAAAAATGGAGAATTTAAATTAATAAAAATGATGTCTGAAATTTCCCAGCATAAACTCTCTCTTTCTTCTTTCTATATATATATACATGTGAATCCTATATATGAAACACTAGGAAGAAATAAAACTTATCTATAATACAATTTAAGAAGGAGAAGAAGGAGAAATAGGTAGAATACATAGTTAAAGAAATAATGGCTAGACACATGCAGGTACAAGATATACAGAGAATACCAATTAAATTGAGTTTCATTTAAAAGAGTTTCAATAATATAATGATCAACACATCAAAAATAAAGCACAACTGGGTGCAGGTGGCTCAGGCCTGTAATTCTAGGTTGAGATCTGAGCATTTCAATTTGAAACCATCCTGGGCAAGAATATCCATGAGATGCTTATCTCCATTAACTACAGAAGAGAAGGAAGAGGAACTGTGGCTCAAGTGGCAGAATGAGCAAAATGTTCATGGACAGCGGCCAGGCCCTGAGTTCAAGTCCCAGAACTGGCACAAAAATAAGTAAATAAGTAAATGAGTAAGTAACTAAATAAATACAAAGAGAAGATTCTCAGGACAAGAATTCTTCAGCAGAAAAGCTTCAATTCAGAAATGAAATAAAAATAAAAACTTTCCCAGAGACACAAAAGCTGAGGGGTATAACACCCTTTCAAGAATTGCCAAAGACTTTTTCCAACTGAACCAAATAGCTGCTGATTAGCAACATGAAACTTACAGGAGCATGAAACCTTCTGGAATAAGTGGTAGAGATTAATACTCAGAATACTCTTGAGGAGTTATTGTTGTGTGGAAAGTAACTTTACCCTTAGTATGAGAGATAAACAACAAAATTCTTGAAACAATTCTATTTAAATAAACTGTCAAGATACAGGTGGACCCATTGCAACAATGAGATGTACAAGTTGTTATGTTGAAAAACGAACTTTACAACTTTGGCCCGGAGGGGGGAGAGTGGGGAGGGGCAAGGGGAGATGAGAAGTGATGGGAAGGGGAAACAAAGGAGGAGGCTACAATGCTTGATAAGAAATGTACTCATTATCTTGCCCATGTAATTGTAACCCCTCTGTACAGTATTTTCACACACACAAACAACAACAACAACAAAACATGAGATTTCATCCCAACAGTTGTTCACAGTGGCACAGGTTTGCTATCCTAACTACTTGGTAGGCCTAAATAGAAGGAGAGAGATCCAGGTTGACTTGGTCATAAACACAAACCCCAGTGCAGAAAGAATTAAATATTAAAAAAAAAAAAAGATCTGGGAGTATGGCTTAAGTGGTACATTCCCTGCTTAGCAAGCATGAGGTCCTGAGTTCAAATGTCAGAACCACCAAAAGAAGTGAGAAACTCACACACACTCTCTCTCACATACACACACACACACACACACACACACAAAGAGAATTGTAAGCATATATTAACTAAACCATAGAGCATCTCTTTATCTAAAGCTAGTGTTAAAAAGGATTGAAGGAGAGAGACAGACTATAATTCAACAGTACCCCGTAATTTCAACACACCCTTTCAGAATCAGTCTGGACAGATCACTGAGACAGAAAATTAATAGGAAAACGTTAGACTGGAGCAACTCATTGGACAAAATGGATTTAACCAAAATATGAAGAATATTCCATAAACAGCTAAAAAGCACACATTCTCTGATGTGCATATCCACCAGGGCAGACCTGGTGGCAGAGGCTATAAGAAAAGTCTTGGCCATGATGCAAACATACAGGGGATCCAAATAGGGAAAGATGAAGTGAAACTCTCCCTCTTTGCAGCTGACATGATCTTGTATTTAAAGAACCCCATGAACTCCACTCCCACTCCACTCCACTCCTACTTGAGCTAATTCTAAAGTTTGGCAAAGTAGCAGGATACAAAATTAATCCTCAAAAAACCAGTGGCTTTCCTGTATAATGAGAAGTGCACAGCTGAAATCAGGAAAGCAACTCCTTTTGTAATAGCCCCAGAAAAAAATAAAATACCTAGGAGTTAACATAACTGAAGAAGTGAAGGACCTCTATGATGAAAACTTTAAAATCCTGAAAAAGGAAATTAAAACAGAATTTAGGAAGTGGAAAAACCTCCCATGCTCCTGGATTGGGAGGATTAACATCGTGAAAATGGCAATACTGCCAAAAGCTATCTACAAATTCAATGTGATACCTATCAATAGCCCAACCTCATTCTTCAAGGAAAGAGAAGAAGCAATCCAAAAATTCATATGGAACAATAAAGACCCTGAATAGCAAAAACAATCCTTAGCAGAAAGAAGAGTTCTGGAGGAATATCAATACCAAACTTTAAACTCTACTACCATACAGAGGGGTTACAATGACATGGGCAAGACAGTAAGTACATTTCTTATCAAGCATTGTTGCCTCCTCTTTTGTTTCCCCTTTCCTTCCCTTCCTCTCTCCACCCCACCTCCACCCCCGACCCTCCACACAGCCAAAGTTGTAAAGTTCATTTTTCCACATAATGACTTGTACATCTCATTGTTGCAATGGGTCCACTTGTATCCCTATTTAAACGATTTGTTTTTCCCTTCCCCTCCACAAATTATACCAACATCAAATACAGTGAAAACAGAGGTTATACCATGGATGAAGGACATACAAAGCAACAAAGAAATATCTTATAAATATGTTAGAAACAATAGCAAGCAAGAAAAAAAAAAAACATTTGAGTCTTTATCTTGTTTCTTTTGTATGTTCTTCCCCCATGTTACATCCCCTGATATCACTGTATTTGATTCCAGTGCCCTGCATCTTGTATATACATTTTTTCTAATTTGGGGAGGGGAAGGGAAATAACAAAATGCTGAAATAAGGATACGGGATGACCTATTGTAACAATGAGATGTACAAGACAGTCAGTATGTTGAAAACGAACTTTACAACTTTTCAAGGAGGGGGAAGTGGGGAGAGGGGTGGGAGGAGTTGGGGAGGTGGGGAGGAAAGGGATGGTAGGGGAAATATAAAGGAGGGTGTAACAGTGCTTGATAGGAAATCGAATCATTACCTTGCTCATGCAACTGTAACCCCTCTGTACAATAAAAAATATATATTAAAAAATAAAAACGAAGAAAATCTTGACAAGTTTCAGAAGACTACAGTCCTAGCAAGTTCTTTTTTGTTTGTTTGTTCTGACCACAGAAACCTGAGAGAAGACTGTAACAACAAAGAGGATTTCAGAGGTATGGAACCTAAACTCTGTGCTTCTGGAGAACCAAAGGACAGATAAAGAAATGGCAAAGAGAAATGCAGCAATATCTAGAGACAAAGAACAATGGAAATGCAGCACAGCAAAATTCCATGCATGGGGTGCTTCAGAAGCAATCTAAGAGGAAAGACAGCAATGACTTCAATAGAACACCAATATGAAAGCCACAGTTAGATGGGAGTAACAATCTGATTGTGCAGAAAAGCAACCAGAGCTAATTTCTGAGTCTGTACATTTCAATATTCCCAAGAGAGTAAATCTCAAAGGTGCTCCTATTTGGGTTGATGAAGGACTTACGATAGCCTACCTTAACACTCCTCATTGTTTCAAAATGTTTCAACTTCATATCCTGTGAATATACACAACTACAATTCTCCCCATAGAATAAAAAGAAATGAACTTTTAGCCTAAAAATTAATAAAGGACCCAAAATAAAAAAAAAAACAACGAGAAGAAAAAGTCCACATGTAAATATATTATAGTGAAGCAATACAACAAAATCCATTTCTTCAGAAAGCAAATGCAGTTAACATGGGTCTTTTTTGTGTAAACACAGGTCTCAGTAGCTGACTTCATTAGCAACAAATGGTACCAAGGAGAAGACATGCACGTCTTCATCATCAACCCTAAATTCCACACGCTGTGAGCTTATTGCTCAATGAGATGTTTCCTTTCAAAATTCTGAAATATAAGGACAGAGTTTATTGATTCCAGACCTCATCAGAAGAAATTATAATCACTTTGTCAGCAAGAAAAATAGGGATAAGTGTATGATAAAAAAAATTAAGCAAAATCAAGTTGAGTGGTTCATAGCTATAACTCTTAGCTACTCAGGATGCTGAGATCTGGAGGATCAAAAGCCAGCCTGAGCAGAGAAATCTGTGAGAAAATGTCTCCAGAATAGCCAGAGCTGGAGGCATGGCTCAACTAGTAGAGCCGATTGAGTTTAAGATCGTAAGTTCAAACCCCTGTAATTCCATCATCATCCTTATCCTCATCCTCATCCTCATCCTCATCATCATCATCATCATCATCATCATCATCATCAAACTAATAACATAGCACTCTCATTCTTTCCCTTCATTCCTTCATTCCTTCCTTCTTTCCTTCCTTTCTGTATTTGAGACAAATTCTCACCATGTAGTCAAACCTGGTTTTACAGTCATGACCAACCTACCAGTGCCTTACAGGTGTTGGCATTACACCAGTGCACCATCATGCCCAATCCCTCTTTGCTTTTCTTTTTAATGATTTTTTTAATCTCTAAAACAGTAACAATAATTGTAACATAGAAGGTTGGAGAGAGAAGGGATAGCATAGAGAAGTAAGAGTAGGAAAAGAAAAGGAAAAAGGAAAGAATCAGTTGGATGCCAGGGCTCATGCCTGTAATCCTAGCTACATGGATCATGGTTCAAAGCCAAACTGGGTAGAAAAGTTCATAACACTCTTATCCTCATTAAATTGCTAAGAAAAAGACAGAGATGGCATTGTGGTTCAAAAGGTAGAGTGCTATCCTTGAACACAAAGAGGCTTAGGGTCAGTGCCCAGGTCCTGAGTTCAAGCTCCATGACAGACAAAAAAAAAAGAACTATTAATCTAATTAGAAACACACAAGTAATATTCTGAGGTAACTTACAAAAGAATATAGAAAACCTCACCAGGTTCCAATGGCTCACACCTGTAATTCTAACTACTCAAAGGTCTGATTGTGGTTCAAAGCCAACAAAGGAGGGAAAAGTTGTGAGACTCCCTTTTTCCCATTAACAAATGGAAAAAAGCAGAAAGTGAAGCTATAGCTCATTGGTAGAACACCAGCTTTGAGCACAAAACTCAGGGGCCAGCCCCAAATTCAAGACTAGCACCACCGTATCCATCCTTCTAAATACTTGGAAATCAGAATTGGAAAAAAAGGAAAAGATACAAAGAAAAGAACTGTAGTAAAGCTAGTTATGAGTCATTGTGATGTTCATAGATTTATGACAGAATTAACACAAGCAGCGTAAAGTTTTTAAAAGTATGAATCTTTTGTTTAAATGAAGCAAAACCACCAGAAATAGTAAAAGGCAAAAAACAAACCAGAAATAGTTCTGATAAATTCCAAATTGAAAGATGGCTATTCATATTAAAAGACAAAGGCATATGGCTGCAAACAGTGGAAACCTTTCTATTTTATTCTTTGGTAGTACTAGGGTTTGAACTGCAGGTTTGCACTTGCTAAGCAGATACTTTACCACATGCACTATGCCTTCAGCCCTGGGGAGGAGGGTGGAAGATCTCACACTCTACTGGGTGTCTGTTCATCACATGTTTTGGAGGGTTGGTGGCTATTATTTAGCCTGGGACACCAACTTGGCAGTAGGGAGCTGTTTAACGCAGGGAGCTGATGTTCACAGCCCCCTTGCGGGATCATTGAGGCAGAGAGAATAGTAAGTCATTTTCTAAAGTCTCAAATGGAAAAAAGTAAAATCAAATACAGGCCTAAAAGTGCCTTACCTGGATTGTTGGTACATATTATATTAGGAAACATCAGAGAAGTCATTCAAACATTATAAGCAACATATGAAGTCCTCTTAAACAAAGAAAAGACATTTGGGTGTGACTTAAAAATACTTTCAAATTTAAAATTAAAAGAAATTCAACCAAAGTCACTGTAGAAAGTATACAGTAGACAAATATTAATAATTAATATTTTAAAAAAACAAAGTATTATAGTGATACTGTCTTAACCTAAGCACAAAATGTAGAATATAGTTTTATTTTTGACCACAGGAACTTGTGTCTTTTTGCCAAGTTAGAGAGGGAAATTTAGGAGTTTATCTTAGGTCTGTTTTTAAGAAGCTATAACAACCTGGGACTGAGTAATTTACAAAAACCAAGCATTTCTTTCTCAGACTTCTAGAAGCTGGGAAATTCAGGGTCATGGATCTCACCTCTAGAGAAAGGCCTTATGCTTGTTGAACCAGATGGAAGGCAGAGCAAGAAAGAACACCAGCCTCATAATACAATACTAGGACCCTTTCATATACAGTGTTAATCCATTCATGAGGATGGGTCCCCCATGACCTAAATGCCTTCCATTAAGCTCCACCTCTTAGTGCAGTTGCACTGGAGATGAAGCCTTTCAGGACACATTCAGACCTTAGGATTACTCTCTGTGTTGTATCCTTTCTCTTCTTGGACTGGAACTAGAGCTTTTCTAGTTCTCTTTTGAATCTTGCTTAAGTAACAACTAGATAGTTAAAGAAGAAGGAAGCTACTTAAATTCTTATACTGCCTTTTATATTGATGATGTTTTATTACTTGGATGTAGATCAATATTTGGTTCTGTTTTATGGGTCCTTCATCTTCTTTAAGCTCCCCTCCAGATCCTTCCAGAAGTAGCACAGCCACAGTTGATGGGATTGGAATAAAGCAGGGTTTGGAACAGATGAAGATATCAGATCCAACACGTAAATACCATTTACTCATTTGCAGGAACTACTGGGAACAATTCTCAGACCACCACTTCCCAAAACTCAGGTAAAATATTTTCTTTATGGCAGTCCTGGAAGAAGAGTTGAAAACCAAAGCATGAGTAGATTTTCACAAGCCATTTTATTATAAATAGATTTATATTAATACTAAGCCCCAAGGTGTTTTGGGTAATGTCACTCTTGATTACTGTACATGAAATATAGAAAGTATGTATTTTAAAATAGCCTTATCATACCTTCAAATTGTTTTAAAAATACAAGTTCTAATTATTTCTTACAATTAGTGGCACATTTGGTTAACAGCAGTTGTTGTTTATTGAAGGCTCTTATTTGTGTGATAATTACATATATATTTTAATAGCTCTTTTTTTTTTAGAAGGGAGAAGGAATTTAACATTTCCTGGAATAAAATGGGGCAGTAAAAATATTCGCTGTAGAATAAGCAAGTGGATTCAAGCAAGCATGATGACTAGAGTCTATGATTACTGCAAAATTAATATTTTGTTAAAATCCTGAATTCAAAGCATTTTGTAGGATTCTTTAAGTGGTACACACACACTTGTGAACACACACGCACGTGTGCGCACACAACACACATATTGACCTTGTATTAATCTCCACACTTTCTGAGTATTTTAATGTTTGTGGGTTTTTTTTTCAATGAAGCCTCCTGGGAATAAATTTTTAATTTATTTTTTATATCTCTCAGACATGAAGCTTCCTTAAATAACTTGTAGTTCTGTATTAGGTGAGAAACCCAATAGTCCATATCATGAACAATGTGGAACCTTAAATAAAAAGGATTTTTAAATGACATTTTGGTTTCAATAGTAATATGAAAAGCAAGAAACAAATCACAGAAGAGAGACAAACAGATGTTTCTCTGATAGCTGGATTCCTTAGAAAAATGACTATAAATTTCATGAAGATAATTATTAACACTGGATTATGTAATCAGCAATTTTGGCTGGTTATCCACAAAGTCATTAAAAAGTGTAAGGAGAATCAAATGTACATTGTATACTGAGCAGAAACTGCTGTTGGTCTTCACTAAAATCCCTTCTGTAAATCTTTTTGTATAACTTAATTAGCAAAGTTAAAATTACGATGAGACTCCAGTGTGTTTAGATGAAACAATTTCTATGAGAGGGCACTTCATTAAAACATTTAATAATGCAGTAAATGCTCAGTTATCAAAGAACTCTCTTAAAAACTATTTTTTGCCAATTAATAAAATGAGTCAATCTAAAATATTTATCCCGTTCAATGCAAGTCCAAATAGCACTCCTACCATGTGTACATATGCCAGGTGCCTGTAATATGCTGTGCATTCATTATTGCTTTCTAGTTTTCACAGCAATGCTATAAAACAATGTGCTAATCACATTATTGAGTATATCTACTATGTGCCAAGCACTATTCTTAGCTCTGTAGGAACAATAGTAAATGGGATAACATACTTCATGAGGCTCATTTTCATAGGAAGACAGACAATATGCAATGAAACTAATAACACATATATTTGTTACATTGGTAGAGTTGAGCAACCATTGTCACAATCTATTTTAAACATCTTTCTCACCCAGAAATAAACTCTGTACTCCTTAGCAGTCATCTCCAATTCTCCTGTCCCTCAATCCTGGAAAATCAAGGTATTTATTCTCTGCCTGGAATTAGTCATTCTGTGTATTTCATTAAAGTAGAATTATGCACTATACAGTTATATATGCATATATACAATATATGCATTTATAAATGGTTTCTTTCATTTGCATAATGTCATTACGATTTATCATGTTGTACCATGAGACTATATATCTCTTCCTTATTATTGTTACAGAATAATCTATGATATGGTCTTTTTTGATCCATATAAAAGTATAACTTTTATAAATATACTTTTATAACATAGTTGCTATGAACATTCATGTATACATTTTTATATGATCATATCTTATTTACTTTAACCATATACCTAGGCTAGAATTGCTGACTAACTATAGTTTTTAACATTTATTAATGGTAACTATGTTTAGCTGTATGCTTAACTGAATGCCATACTATTTTCAAGTTACCAAATCAGTGTATGATGAACAATGTATGGAAATTTCAATATCTCCACCATTGAATCTTCAATACAACTTATAATTTCACTTTCTCAAAGTGTCTAATTATAGCTTTGATTTGCATTTCCTAATGAATAATGATGCTGAATATCTTTTTATTGCTTGATGACCACCTATCTTTCCTTTGGAGAACTGTCATTTGAGATTCTTAGCTATTTTTAGACTGGGTTGTCTTCATAGTTTTAGGTTCTAAGAATTCCTGTTTCTGTTTCTATACTCTAGATATGTCTCTTGTCAAATATATGACTTGTAAACATTCATAGTTCCTATTTGTTTTCATGATGGTGTCCTCTGAAAGTATAATTTCAGGAAGTAGGACCTGGATCCCATGATGCTGTGTGTTTACCAGGTGATCCCCTCAGGACACAGTCATTTTTGTGTCTCAGTTCTGAAGTGCTTCCAAAATATGCTTGGCGGTCTATCTTTGTGGGGGGTGGGGTGGGGGGGTACTAAGGCTTGATTTCAGGGCCTGAGTGCTGTCGCTTAGCTATTTTGCTCAAGGCTGGTGCTCTACAACTTGAGCCAGAGTATCATTTCCAAGTTCTTGTTGGCAAACTGGAAATTAAAAGTCTCATGGACTTTCCTGTCCAGGATGGCTTTGAACAGTGACTCTCAGATTTCAATCTCCTGAGAAGCTAGGATTAAAGACATGAGCCACTGGTGCCTGGCATGTCCATTTTTATTTTTGTTTCCTTTATTACATGCTCCTAAAGCAGAGGGCCAAAGACTTGTCCATTTTGTGGCCCTCAGAGTCTTCATGGTTCTTGTATATGGAAGGTGTTAAATAAACATTGAATGCATGAAAACAAATAGATATGCAAATGCTTATGTAGATTTTTAATCCATATACATGCTGTCTCAATGCTTTGATGTAAGTAAACACAATCACAACCAAAAAGCAGCTTCTCTCTTCTCCATGTTTTAACAATGCATAGCTCAGTCTCCTGGGGTGACCTACATCACTCCTGCATCCCGGGATGGAGAACAAGAACAGATCAGAGCCACCAGAGCCCAACTGCAAGTACACCTAATCAAATCACGGAGCTCTGTCTCCCAATCCTTCTTCATTCTTGCCACAAGAGCTAACTTTCTTCAGATTGGAAAAGATAGCTCTGTATATAAATATCCTAATTTTTCAGAGGACACCACCTTAACTCTAATATGACAGTCCCCCTTAGGTATGGCTCTAGTTATTTAAGGTCAACCATGGCCTGAAAATATTAAATGAAAAGTTCCCCAAATCAACCATTTCTAAATTTTAAACTGTACACTTTTCAAAGCATCAAGATGAAATCCTGTGCTCTTTCCCTTTCTGTCACAGACATCACAGAGATGAAAGTCATTCCTTTCTCCTGTGTATCAATACTCTACCCAAGAGTCAACTGGTAGCTGTCTCAGTTACTAAAGTGTTGGGGTAAAACCGTGCTAGTGCTCAAGTAAGCTCATTTATTTAATAGTGACCCCAAATCACAAGAGTTCTGATGCTGGCAATCCAGACAGGCCAAGGGGAATCCTTAAAATATTTGCTGTATAAGTGAAAGGGTGAAAGTGTCTTTTAGATAATTACATGTATAGGAAAAAATACAATGAATACACACACATACACACACACACACACACACACACACACACACACACACACACACACACACACACACACACACACACATATATATATATACCTCTATGTATATATGTTTGTAAATGTATATGTGTACATAGGTGATAAAGTACTATCCTTGGTCATAGGCATCCCTAAGCAGCTTACAATCTGTCTCACAAGAATAAGATAGGAATAGTATGCACACACAAACAAATTATGCATTTTTCTAGCGACTCAAGCACAGATCTCTCCTCAGATATTTTGGGCAGACTACTAGAGCTAAGAGATGCTACTTGCTGGCCCTTAAGGGACAGACTTTGATGGGGGCAGAGGGGTCCTCACAGATAGTCTCTTGTCTTTATAGCTTATCCTTTGATATGACATTTCCTGCATTTTTCAAGAGCGTCTGTTTAGGACATGAACAATGCACTATCTTTGCATAATGCAGAGATGTCTGGTTAAAAAAAAGTAATAATCTCAGTGTTCTAGGACCTCTCCATTGGTTTGAGGGAACCGGGGAATTTTCTAGCAGCCGTAGTTAAGGGTCACTTTAGCGATTGGAAACAGTGAGCAAGCAGCAAATTGTTGGCAGGGGAAATCCAGACAGAAGGTAGCATAAATTGATGGCTTTTGTGGAGGCTCAGAGAATTTGAAACAGAATTTACCCAGTACTTTGGTTGGCCAAATCACCTTTATACCCAAGCCAAATTGCACAAATGAGGTCTATGGTCCAGATCAGCTTGAGAAAGCTGGAATTTGAAGTTTCTCAGTAGAATATGAGTTGTTCTAGAGGAAAGAAATGACCATCTTCTGAGAAAACTATTTTTTCTTATATACACACATATATATGTATGTATATATGTATGTGTTCATTATTTGTAGCCTCTGTGTGTGTGTGTATGTGTGTATGTAGACATACACATACATATGACCTCTACTCTCTGTAAGCACTATTTAAGGAATTACCTGGGGTTATATTAGTGAACTTCAAAGAATCTTTGCTTTTTCTTAATATATATTGTTTATCGTAAAGATACTGTACAGAGGGGTTACAGTTACATGATCAAGGTAATGAGTCCATTTCCTATGGAGCATTGTTACACCCTCCTTTGTTTTTCCCCTACCATCCCTTCCCTCTCCACCTCCCCAACTCTTTTCCCCCCACCCTGCAAAGTTGTAAAGTTCATTTTCAACATACTGTCTTGTACATCTCATTGTTACATTGGGTCATCCTGTATTCTTATTTCAGCATTTTGTTATTTCTCTTCCCCTCCACAAATTAGAAAAATGGATATACAAGATGCAGGGCACCAGAATCAAATACAGTGACATCACAGATGTACAATGGAGGAAGAACATACAAAGAAACAAAGAAAAATCATTATAAATACATTAAAAAGAACAGCAGCAACAAAGACCTCTTGTGTCCCTATCTTGGGGTTCATTTCACTTAGCATCAAGTTATACTTCAAAGAATCTTACATATGATTGACTCAGTTTTATATTATGATACTTGCCTAAATAGATGTTTCAAGATTGAAGATGAGGCTATATCTCAATGAAATGACCATGAAAAGGGCATGCAAGTCACTGAACATCGTTGCTTAAAATTACAGAGCTCTATAGACAGACCTGTTTCCGCTTGTGGTCATGGGGCTGCCTGAGAGCTGGGATCACTGCCTTTGCCCAGCATCAGGAGAAAGGATCATAGCAACCTGGGCAGGATCCAAATTCGCAATTAGAATGACTATTTTTAGTTATGTATGGCTTTTGGAAACTGAAGTTTGATGATCATCGTAAACCAAACCCTCATAAGTCAGTATTGCCTGTAACTACCTGGTCTGCTTGGTTAGTCTTCATTGGTCATGGATCATGAATTAAACCAGTTTGAAGATCAACCACTCCAGCTGGCATACAGGTCTTTATCTTCCCCCTTCAAAGATGCTGCTGACAGTAGAAGTGATTGTTATCCTCAACCCTTGCTAGGGTCTCTGGCAGCAGAGCTCTTTCCTGTTGTCTCTGGCTCCAGCTTCTAGTTCCTAATCCCCACTGCCTGCATGAGTTTAGGCCCTGCAGGGGTTCCCCCTTGGCTAGTGGACAAAAAGCAACTTTCTTTGACTTGTGTAATTGGTCCCTTGATTACATGCTGTGCCTCAGGTCGTACTTTGGCACTCCCTCCCGCTGCTCCCTTTGGCATAGGTCTTACTGAGCTCCTCCGAGCTCTCCGTGGGGGCACAGAAGCTCTTTTGTCCCCCACCACAGTGCTCGCCCTGCCCTGGTACCCTGTGTTTCCGTGCCAGCCATTCCCCAGAGCCTAGGCCCTGCCTGGGACTGAAAGTTGCTCACTCTCCTCTCACAGCTTAGGTGTTCCAACCCATTCCCACCTTTAGTGCACTCTGTAGCATTGTGGTTACTATAAAAGGTCTCATATTCCCAGTGCCTCATTAATTCCAGAGCCCAAGATATATTTAATACTAAGTGGCACTCTAATAACATCATCCGTTCCCCCCAAAAAACCTTCCTGAGTGTCCTGCGTATTTATTGACTGTGTTTGAAAGGCATGGACTTGAACCCAATCCTGTTATGTACATTTCTTACATCCTTAGGAATCTTCCATTCATGGAGACTCACGTTGGAGACTCACATGGAGATCTTTTTCTTGTGATTTCTAATGGCTTACTATCCTGTGAAACACATAGCAGTGGAGTCCCCCGAACATTTTAGGCAGGAACACAATTAGTCATTGTTCCATGGATACACTGGGTAAATGCTCACTGGGAAAGGAGGTTGGCAAAAATGATTCCTTTGACTGCACACAGATACTTCACACTTTTGCTTTGTCTTCATACCCAGCTGCAAAGGCTCTCCACAATTAACCCTTACTGAGCTCTACGTGCAAGTGCCTTGAGAAGAGGAAAGGGAAGTAGAGTAGATCCTCTAACCCAATCCATACCATGGAAACTCTCAGGAGGAGGGTTTTTGTAGTTCCCTGTGCTACATTATTAAAGGAAGCATGCGCCATGCTTGGGCTCAGGAAAATAGCAAGTGAAGGAAGAAAGGATGAGGACAGAGAATAGAAGGTCTCCAGGCTGTTGTCAAGGCAGGAGCAGATATTTCTAATGAACTTAAGGTCATTTTCAGAATTCAAAGTCAATTATCTGATTTTATTTAGAAAAGAATACTTCAGAATCTCAAGGATTCTGTGGGACAATAATTTCTCTTGTGATAAAAGTAATACAAACTGAGTACTGGGGGCTCAAACTTTTTTTTGCGGGGGAGGGGGGGGCGTGGGGGGGGGCATGGGAGGGGAGTGTCAGTCATTGAGCTTGAACTCTGGGCCTGGGCACTGTCCCTGAGCTCTTCAGCTCAAGGTGAGCGCTCTACCACTTGAGCCACAGTGCCACTTCCATTTTTTTTTTGTGGTTAATTGGAGATGGCTTCAAAGCCAGCCCAGACAGAAAAGTCCCTGAGACTCTCATCTTCAATTAACCAGCAAAAAACTAAAAGTGGAAGTGTGGCTCAGGTGTTAGAATGCCAGCCTTGCGCAAAAAAAACAAACAAGAGTGAGAAGCTCTGAATTCAAGCCCCAGTACCAGTATACACACACACACACACACAGACACACAGACACAGACACACACAAATTAGAAGCTTACTGTGTGATAGATACTATGATTTGTATGTTACATGCACCATTTAATTTTGATATTTTTCTTTCTGTAAAGAGAAATATGAAAACCTTGGAGAGATACAGAAGAAATATTTCCCTCTTCCCTTTATTCTCTTCTTTGCTTTCTGGGATGTCTAGCAGTGACTAGTTGTTTCAGCTGAGAATGGGACCAGCACAGTTGTATTTACCTGTTCATGCTTTTGGGTAAAGTTATGGTAGTGTGGACCTCTATCTTGAAATGGCTAATTGGGGCAGGGGACACATTTATTTAGTTATTTATAAACTTAATTTTATTGTAAAGGTGATGTGCAGAGGTGTTATTGTTACATAAAAGTCAGCTAATGTGTACATTTCTTTTTGAGCAGTGTTACCCTTTCCCTCATTTTTGCCCATATTTTCCTCTCTCAGCCCACATCCTCCCAAAATTATAGAGTTCATTTCCAACATAATATCTATTGAGTATCACTGCTGAATTGGTTCATCCTTTGTGCCACAATTTCTGTGATTTCCCCTTCCCCTCCAAAATCAGATAAACTTGTGTACAAGACAAAATGTACAGAAGATTTTTTAAAAAGTGACAAAAGGGAACAAACCAAAGGAAAAAAAAAGAAAAAAAGAAATAACTGAAAATAGTACTATCCAATGAATAGTAAAAGACAAATAATTACACTTGGACAAGGTTAATTAAACAGCATTCTAAGCATTTGCACAGTGAGAACAAAGGAGGGTATTCTTAGGAAAGGATCACAGTAGCACAATATCTATTGTTATATGACCATATAAAGTGATGCTTATCAAAATGAACTCCAAGAAATGGACACAAAGGGACACATATTTAAACCACACCCTCAAATCAGCTTAAGAGTCACTTTGTAGGTGGATATTTTTATTTTTCATTATTTCCATCTCATTTTTAATAGCTTCCCGATCAGAAGGGGAAAGCAGCATTCTTGTCAGCATCTTGCCAAAATTGAAACTAAAACTCAAATTCTAAATTAGATGTTGAGTACATGAAAACAAAAACAAAAAGCTCACCAGGGTTCTTGATCAGCCAGCAGCTGGATGCAGTTATGCACACCAGTCATCCCAAGCTAGGTAGATAGCTGAAATTGGGAGGATTATAACTTCAGGCCAACCCTAGAAGAAAAGCTTGCAAGATTCTATCTCTATGGATGGTATCTAGACATGGTGCCATGCAGCTCTGACTGATGAGAAGCCTGAAGTAGGAAAAAAATCATGGCTTAGGCTTGTACATTGGTAGGAAACTTGATGAAATCCTAGAAATAATCAGTGAAAAACAGGGTTGGAGATGTGGCTCAGCAGTAGAACATCAGCCTAGCAAGTGTGAGGTTCTGAGTTCAAAACCCTGCCCCCAAATTCAAATTCTGAATAATCAACTTTGCACCAACAACATAGTCAATAAATCCAAAGAGCCAACACAGCACACTTGCTCATGAATGTATTGATCAGTCTGGAGCAACCTGAAAGAAATGAGATGGAGGAAGATTTGTTCCCCAAATTGTTCTTTAGCTTGGATAGGAAGTGTTTTCAAAGTTCATGTATTAAAGGAGTTGATATTCAGCATTATGCTATTAATAGGGAAGGGAAACCTTTAAGAGGTAGAGTCTATGGGCCTGGGAAGGTGGCTCAGTGGTAGAGTGCTTGCCTTGCATGCAGGAGGCCCTGGGTTTGATTCCTCAGCACCACATAAGCAGAAAAAGCCGGAAGTGGGGCTGAGGCTCAAGTGATAGAGCGCTAGTCTACAGCTGAAGAGCTGAGGGACAGAGCCCAGGCCCAGAGTTCAGGCCCCACAACCGACAAAAATAAAAACAAAAGAGGTGGAGTCTAGTGGGAGATTTTAGTTCATTAAAAGCATGCCCTTAGAAAGGACCATGGGACATGCATAGACCACTTGCTTTTTCTGTCTCCCATGTGTGTAAATTGAGCAGCCTTGCTCCACCACATGCTCCTGCCATAATATGCTGTCTTGTCACAGGCCCAAAGCACAGGATTAGCTGACTGTGGACTGAACTTCAAATGAAACCTTTTCTTTGTAAATTATAGCAAGAAATAATATATATTAAATATGTCTGATAATAAAATATATATTAGATATATTTGACAACATACTATATAAGATTATAAATATTACATAATTATATACTATAATATGTATATAATATATTATTATATAGTGTATTATAATTATACATAATATATTATATAACTAAAATATATACTATTATATATAAAATATACATATTATATTATATATAATATTATTTATATATAAATTATGCATAACATATATGTTATTATGTAAACATATTATATATTATATGTGTCATATAATGTTTACATATTATATATGAAACATTATGTTATGTATAATAATCAGTTATATATAATTATATAATACATTATATGATACATTACATAATAATATACTATATACAATATTATATGATATAGATAATATATGTATTAGAAAGCTGAATAATACATTCTTCTGAAGAGAGAGAAATGGTTGGGTTTAACTTCATGAGTATATCAACCTATACAAATAATAATTATTTTGAAAACAGTTTTTTTTTCCTTATTGGGGAATACAATGGAGATTTTTTTTGGCTATTAGAATTGAATTATTCACTACTCTCTGTTATTACCTCAAAAAATGGAAGACAAATTCAAATATCAAATAATTAATCTCTAACTAGAAAGCTAATAAATTCTAGATGGTGACATATTCTTTTGAGATTCCTGCCTCTGGGTAATGTCTTGAAGTACCTATGGCATCAGAAAGACCAATAGCAAAGAAGAGAGTCTGACAAAAAGCCTGGTGTGCAGAGAACAGCAAAGGTGTTGGTTGAGGCCCTGAGAGAGAGTAACCACAGCCAGGGGAGCCCACATGCCCACATCTGGCTGAAGCAGAGGAGAACCAGACCTTTGGGTAGAGAAGAAAGCCCTATTCTGTGGCACACTGAACCTGCTTCTTTCATGAGTTGGGAGTTGAAAACATGGGTGGAGAAAGCTATACACAGCTCTCAGGAACTCCTAGAAGGAGAATCTCTGCAGGAAGCCTGCCTAGAGTCCTTGCTTCCCACTGGAAAATAGTGAAGGTGAAGGAAAGACAGAAGGACAACTTTCTGACGCCAAATCTCATATTTCACAATACCATACGATTTGCTATTTGTCTGAAAAAAAAATTAGGCAGGTTACTTACACACGTCAATGAAGTAGATGCTGTCCAAATTTACCTATTGGTAACTATACTTGTGTATTTTTAGTACATGTGTTTGGTCTGCGTAACACACAGAATGCCACTATGTGGTGCATATTCCATTTCTTAAAACTTCACAAGAATATCAATAAACAGAAACATCTCACTGTTTGTAGAAACACATTTTTCCATTAGACTCACAGAGGTAAAGCAATTTTCCAGGTTTACCTTCTTTCTTAATTCAAGAAATCTAGTCACAGATTTCTCCATCTTCTGAGTTGTACTTGAGTTTCTCTAGAGTCAGAGCATAGGATTCTAAGACAGAGAAAGCCAAGTAGTGACATGTTTCCTGGTATTATACACACTCTTCTCCTTTTCTCTCAGAGAATAAAAGGAAAGTCAGATTAGGTGGAAGATCACAAGGAAAATTCCTTGGGAAGTAAACTTTTCTGTACAATATGAAATATGGCCATCAGAGGAGTCAAGAAGATAGCCCTCTCACCCCAACTCAATAGGAAATTCAAGTCCACTGACATTGGCATTGGCAGAGGACTTCCTGATGATTGACATAAATTGCTATCTTGGAAGAACTGTGAAGAAATGTCATTTCCAAAATTAAATAGCTTGAATTCTCGTGGCCAGGGGATGAGGGGCAGGCAGAGAACCACCCACAGCGGGGGGCTTGCTTGGCATTTAGCTGAGTGTTACACATGCTCTGCACATAAACATCTGAAAAGGAAAAGAAAGAAAAAGACAGGGGAAGAGATTCCATTGCTTTCCCACCCACCAGCCAGATGGGAGAAGGAAGGGCTCACTGTATGCTTTGCCCTGTTATATATCCTATTTTCATCATTAAAGGAAAGAAAGGAAAAAAGTGTTTGCTGGCAATCACCTGGTATTGGTGAAAGAGGAGATAGGTCCTGGCAATTGAAGGAGGAACATTGACTATGGGACTTGCAGCATCCTTAGGGAAGGATGGGGACAGGAGTACAGAAAGTTAACTCACTAATGAGTAAGATTGCAGCATTGAATTTGCCAGCTTTTCATCCTGTCTTACAAGGTATTAGGAAGGAATGAAACAAAGGCAGCTTTCACAGACAGAGCGTAGCAACTGAAAGACAGTGTTCTCAGGGCTTAGATATGAACTTTGTTCTTTGTTTGTATGCTAATTGCTTTGTGTTAACAGAAGCAATTGTTGTTAGGGGGAAAACATATATAACTGTATTTCAGATGAATATGATACTCTGAATCCAGGTGTTTAAAGAATGAGTAATGATATAACGAATTGCTAACATTTAAACTTGTGGAAGAAAGCTTTCAAAAAATGAGATGTGTACTTAAATGGTGTTAAAGTAAGTGTCAGATTTTACAAAGAATCGCTATGCCATCGACAAGTGTATTTGGAGATTGGGGGTGTGGGTCAATGGGAGAACATTGCATGGCAGGTATGAGATCCAGGGTTTGATTCCTTGCTTTGCAAAATGAAAAGTGTATTTTGGGATTTTTGTTCGGTGTCTGTGTTTACTTTCTAGCTTCTGGAATATCATCAGAGATATCAAGGGAGTCAAACACTGATTTACATCAATAGATATTGTCTCATCTTTCTAAGCTGTACCAGCTAACTTGGAATTGCAAATATGCTAATTTTAAAAATGTCTTTATCAAACCTAAGCCGGCAGTTTTCAAAACTTTACGTCAAGTTTCCAGATATTCTTGGAGGTCTAGCAAATTTCTTCATAAATCACTCCATAAACATAATTATTTTTGTGTGCCAATACTGGGGGCATGAACTCAGGGCCTTGCATTTTCCCTTTTCTTCATCACTCAAGGCGGTTGCTCTGCCACTTGAGCCACAGTGCCATTCTCAATTTTTGTTGGTTGATCCGTTATTAGTCTCGCAGACTTTTCTACTTGTGGTTGCCTTTGAACAGTAATATCAGATTTCAGCTTTCAGAATAGCTAGGATTATAGGCAAGAGCCACCAGCACCTAGTAAAAATAATATATTTTTATGCTTGCAGATAGTCTGTGGTGTGAATTAGAAATTCAGAAGGGACATACGGATGCCTGTTTACTTCATAATATCTGAGGCTTTTATTAAAGCTCTGCTTTTTTTGTTGATCATAACTCCTTGTGATTTTTTTCTTCATTTTTAATTATCTTTATGACGTTATATAAAGGAGTTTGAATTCAACATGTCAAGTTTTGAATACAATGCATCTTGATCAATGTCATCCCTTCTCCCATTTTCTTCTCATCTCTCCCAACCACAGCCATACCCTTAAGTTATTGGTTAAAGCTAATATAGCATTTTTATGTAAATAGAGGGTAATAAATATATATATCTTTTAGTTTATAAATCCCAAAGTGTGACTATTGAAAGATCAAACAACTCAGGTGCCATGATTGATGATGTAGGATTTGCCTTTTTTTTATTTTTTAAGGCTATGGAAAAGATATATTAAGCATGAAGATGAACCAATATTATGGTAGGACTATACCACAGTGGAGAAACTGAAGACTGAAATAGAGTTCCACCCAGAAACCCAGACCTGGAATGGTATATGTGGATTTAGGGGCAAACCTGAAGTTCATATTTGTACATGGGGTACATATAAATAACCCTCACTCTGGATACAGAAAACACCACTGATGATGAGTCATTTGTATTTGAAAACTAAAGAAAGTGTCATCAGAGAAAGGTAAGTAATGTGTAATTTTTAACTATGACATTCTGGACAAAGGCATAACTATTGAGTCAGTAAATTGATCACAAATGGCCAGGGTTTAGTGGGGAGAAAATATATAGACTACAGAAGATTTCCAGGACAGTGACACCTCTGTGTCTAAAATGTTAATGAAGGGTACATATTATTATATTTGTCAAAACCCACAAAATATACATTTTTGTTTAAATTTTATTGTCAAAGTGATGGGCAGAGGGGTTACAGTTACATAAGTAAGGTAGTGATTATATTTCTTGTCCAACTTGTTACCCCTTCCCTCATTTTTCTCCCTCTTTCCCTCCCCTTTCCTCCCTGCCAAGTTGTACAGAACATTTCCAGCATAGTGTCTCGTGAGTATCTCTGTTGCATAGGTTCCCCCTTTGTCCCCTGTTTCAACATTTTGTTGTTATCCTTCCCTTCCCTAGTTCAGATAAATGTATATACAATACCCAGGGTACCAAAATTGAATGCAGTGACAACAGGGGATAAACCATAGGGGTAAAAACACAATAGAAAAAAGAAATCATGCAGTATATTAAGAAGAAGAACAACAAATAAATACATCTTGTGTTCATGTCTTGGAGTTCATTTTGCTTAGCATCATCTTATATATGTACATAGCTTTTGAACTATTCTGCTTATCTGCTAAGATTATCCTAGATGTATACTAATTATTACATAGAAAAGAATCCATGGGAACTATGTTTCTTTGGGCTTGGCTTACTTCACTAATGTATTCGAAAGTGAACTGGGGACTTTATCCGTGATGGGGAGAGGTTATTTTAAGAACTATAGCACTCAGATTTCTACAGTGATGGAGATTGGTGTGTGTGTGTGTGTGTGTGTGTGTGTGTGTGTGTGTGTGTGTGTGTATGTGATATGGAAAATATTTGTATGTTGTGCTGAATTTTCCTGTGAACCTAAAACTTTTAAGAAAGTCTTTTCTCCCTTGTGATCCTCTCCTAAGAATATCCTCCTTTGGTCTCACTGTATGAATGTTTAAAGTTCCATTTAATTGATCATGTCCAAGTGTAATTTTTTTGTTTATTATTATCCATTGAGTTTACTTGTAAGCTTATAAGCACATTCAAATTATTACAAATGAGAAAAACCATCACAAGGGCTCAATAATTATGTGCATATGATCATATAAAATGATGCTTTTTGAAATAAACTATAGGAAATGGAAATGAGAGATTAATTTCACTTTTTGTGTTTCTTTTGTTGTTTTACTTCTTTGGTCACTATTTTTGATTTCTATACCTTTTGTCTTGGATGTAAGGGTATCTGATTTGGGGAGGGTAAGGTTAAGCACAGAAATAGTGGGACATCACTAGACACTATATTGGAAATGAACTGTACAACTTCTAGGGGAGATGGATCGAGAGGGAAAAACCTGGGAGGACATGAGGGAGAGGATGACAAAAAAGAAAAAAAGAAATTGAAATTTTCCCATTACCTGATTTATGTAACTGCAACCCCTCTGCATATTAACTTTACAATAAAACTTTTTTAAAAAAAAGTCTTTTTGCTTTCTAAAGAAAAACATATTTGATGAATCCCTTTGACAGATAATGTGGAAAATAAAGTTTGCTACTCACCACAGAGCTTCATTTGAAGCAACATGCTAACAAGCAAAGGATAGTTGGTGAAGATTCCAGCAGTATACATCCGTGTTAATAAGAGTCTGAAGATTTCTCAGAGAAAAAGCAATTAATTCTCCCATTCCAGGTGGACAATTGGAATTTAGAATATAATAAAATGAATATAATAAAATGAAGATCGTCTGCCAAGAAAAACTGTGCCATAGTGGCTTATGCTAAGGGGTACTCCCCAGTAAACCATGCTCTGCAGTTATTCGATGTGGCTGGGACTGGATTAACTCCATATGGAACCTTGGTCTAGGGCATCTTGCCTTTCACAGAACAAGTGAAAGGGAGTTCTTCAGCGAGCACTGGAAATGATAAGAGGTTTAGAAAATGTGACCCATGAGAAAAGGTAAAGAGAACTGGATATTCAATCTCTAGAAAAGAAGACCTGAGGGAAACATTTATAATATCTAATTCACTCCTACATAAAGGGATATTATAAAGGGGATTGGGACAAATTATTCTCATTAGTCAGTGGGGACAAAACAAGTAATAGTCCTATGCCACAGTGGAGCAGATCTGAGTTGGATGTCAGGACAAGCTTTAACACTTACCAAATTTAGAGAAGACAGGGCTGGAGGGCGTAGGCTTCTGTAGAGATGGCTGAAGTTGCATTAGTTCCTGATAAATTATGCTTGGGTTGTGGGTTTTAAAAATCAAGTCTCTCATTGATATATGTGTCATTTGATCCTTTTACTGTACTTCATTGATTTGGAGATCTAAATGAATGGAAAAAGATATTTATATATGTCTAAGGGCTTCCCATTGTACATCTTTACATTATGGTGTTGAAAGACGGAACGGTGCTCTTAAAGACACGTCAAAATACATTTATTACATCTGTTATTAGAGAGTGCAGTGTACTAGTTCATAATTCCTGAAATGTACAACTTCCATCAACCCTTGAAATGTTTTACAGAAACATAACACTCAATAATGTCTAAACAAGCAAGTGACAAGAACATTGAAACGTGCTTTCTATATGGAAGAAAATCACATCACTGGTACTAACACATAGACTCTCCCACTCTCTCTTTGTCTGTTTCTTTCCCTTCTTCCCTCTTTGTCTGTATCTCTGTCTCTGTGTCTGTCTGTCTCTTTATCTCTGTCTCTCCCTTCCTGCCTCTTTCTCTGTCTCTGTTTCAATCTGGTGGAAGAAAATCTTTCACACCTGCAACCCAGGAATGTACAATCCCAAACACTCACCCCCTACTGTGGTTTATTGGAACGTTATCTGCCTAAAGATTGGGTGAGTTTACTTCATTATTTCCCTACTCTCTCATTGGCCCCAAAGTTTGTAGCCCTTGATACATCTTTACATGGAACCATTAAGTGAAACCACACTAATGACTGTCTTCATAATGACTCATTTAGCTCTTCCACTGGCAGCATGCATATTACTTTAGTAACACTTCACCTACTTGATTCCAGCAGCCAGAAGCCCTGGCCACCTTCCTTTACGGAGTCCTCTAGAAATCTTTGGTGCTACACAATATTCTTTTAGCTTCCCATGACCTTATTGTTATTATTTTTATCATATGCTGTCTTAAGAAAGCATTGAGATGATTTGAGAGAATCTTGTGCCTTCAGCCAATTGTTCATAAAAATTAGGTTAGTTGGAATTAGTCCTAAGAAATAAGACAATTTTTGCTACACACACACACACACACACACACACACACACACACACACACACACACACATTCCATAGTACCATTGAGAAAACAACACATTTAAAGATAATTCAGTCCTCAAATAGATGGTTTAAAGAGAGTTTTCATTTGCAACCATTGATAACAGAAAGCAAGACTCACTTTCATTCCAGCAATAAATTCTCACTGGCAAATAGTGAAGTTACATTTTCTCATTCATGATGCTATACTTGTTTCCTCTTTCCAAGAAAGATTGCCACAAATCAAAGGAGTCTAGCAAACAAATGATGAAACTTACCGAATTTTAGGTGATAACCATAGTTGCACAGTACATTAAAATAACATTCGTTATTTTAAAGGAGCTTCTATGTGGAGAAATATTATTTGGAACCACAGCAGATACAGATAAAAGAGGGAAGATGATTTAGAAATCCTCAAAATATTTTATTTTTTTTTATAAGAAATTAGTAGTGTCAACTGTTTTGAAGTATTATTATGGGCTAAGCTTAGATTGCTTTTCAAGACACAAGGATGTAATCTTTTATATGTGTTTCTATTTCATAAATTTGCTTTAAGTATTTAAATGTTAACATATATGTTAACATATAACTTAAGTGATGCAAATTATTTTTATTTTAAAGTGTTTTTTGGCTTTGTATGTGAACGTGATAGGAAAGTGTAACATGATACTTTAGTTTTGGACTCATCTTGAGTCTTGATCTCCAATTCATCAGGTGGAAGGGATTTAAGAAGTTGGAATCAAAGACAGGTGCCTGTAAGCCTAGCTAATCAGGAGGCTGAGATCTTAGGATTGTGGTTGTAAGCCAGCCCAGGCAGGAATGTCTGTGAGACTCTTATCCCCAGAAAACCAGAAGTTGTGCTGTGGTACAAAGTGGTAGAATGCTAGCTTTGAGTGAAAAAAACTTATGGACAGTGCCTATGCCCTGAGTTCAAGCCCCATGACTAATTAAAAAACAAAGGAGGAGGTAACAATGCTTGATAAGAAATGTACTTATTACCTTGCTCATGTAACTGTAACCCCTCTGTACAGTATTTTTACAATAAAAAACTATTTTAAAAAAGTTAGAATTTCAATGATTATCTCACTTTCTTGAAGGCACTAAGATCCCACAAGAGTAAATTACTTACCCTGAGAGGTGGTTGTATAAAATGCCTGGCCTCTTCTGCATAGATTTACTTGCTTTTGCATTTTCCTCCTTGGGTTGTACTGACAGCAAAACTCATCCAAGAGAATCTTATAAGATATCAAGTTCATGTTCTTGGATTTCCTAGCCTAGAGAACTGTGAGTTCCAATACAATCGTTTCCTTATAAACCATCTTGTCTCAAGTATTGTGTTACTGTTGCAGAGAACAGACTGAAACATGTGGTATGAAGTGCTTGGTACTGAGTTAGAGACCTTGATATTTACATTGCTTCTTTTGCCATGAACTACATGATTTTTTCTAGATGATTCTTTCTAGTGCTATGTGTATTCTGTCCTTGAAGTTCTTCTGTCTCTCCATTGGTTGTAATGTAAATACTTGATGTTCAAAATCATTATGTTCTAAATCATTCTATTTTCCATACTCTTTTTCGTCTTCCACTAGCTCTGGTTAATTTTCTTATGATAATAACACATGTTTCTCTCCTTTTTTTTTGTTTTTCCATGCAGGTACTGGGACTAGAACACAGGGTCTGACACTTTCACTTGGCTTTTTTGTTCAAGCCATACGTCCACTTCCTGTTTCAAACCTCTAGGCTCTTCAGACTTCCAGGTTTAGATCTCAGCCATCTCAGTAACTAGGATTACAGATGTAAGCCACCAGTTTCTGGCTTCATCTTTCTCTTTTTGTCTGCCTTTTAAAAAATTGCTTTGGTTACTGTACTGAATTATTTGCCAAGTGGTCATTCTCATCAATGCTGATACCTGTGATTTAAATATTTGCATCATCATAGAGGATCAGCCATTAGAGTCTATGTAATTTGCAAGCCTGCCTGTATGAAATGATGCAAAGGGACCTGATAGCATAGGAATGAGGGTTCTTGACTCCCAGACCTGGCTTCCTGTCTGCATGTGCCAGGGAGCCCAGCACTGAGATTTGTCTGACCCCAACCAATTGGTTGTGTGGCTCCCAGAGATATCAGAGCAAGCCACGCAGAGTGTGAGCTACAGTGTTAGGTGCAGAGCTGTGGGTACCTTCAGCACAGATGCACAGAGCCCTGGCATTTTCCAGCTTTGAAAGACACAAAGGCTATTGTGTACTTATGGCTTATTTTCTGCTAAGAGAAAAACTTAGTAAGCATTTTTGACACATGGACGAAGTATGTCTGCATAGCAGCTGGAATGACACAATGGACCCTAATAGCTTTTTCAGGTTTTTTTTTTTCATACTATTTTGCACACTACAGTCTCCCCTCGTCCCGCAGAAGATTTGCTTACAAGCTACTGCCCTGGATAATGTTAGATTTGGCTAAGTGAAATTCAAGAGTCAGAAATGTCTAAGGACCCAGCCATGAAAGGACATACATTTATTCTTCTGGAAGTCTAAATGTTTCCTAGGTAGGTGATTACTTTTCTCCAAATTCAGACGAGTTCAGGGTGCAAAAAATCATATCTCTGAAGCTTGTACGTGTCTGTCCAATTCTGCACACTTCCCAGTGACGTGGCTATGTGGATTGCAAAAGTGGCTTATTGTGGGGGGGGCAGTACTACCTTGATTGTGCTTGAATGAACACAGTGCCATTTCATAACTTGGGAAAAACACATTCCCTTGATGTACATTTGTGGCTGGTAGGTTTGTAGATGCAATAGATGGAACAATGCCACCCTCCCTCATTTCTCCTTGTGTAGTTGTTGCTTTGTTTGCTATGCTTTGGATACAGGGGGGGGATTTGAAAGACAGGTAGGAATGTGTTCCTAGATGTTTATCATGTATAAATAGAGTGCAAATTGAACATGCCATTTCTCCATCAGCCGTGATATAAATGCTTGATGTTAGAATGCGTTCCTCCACCACGGAGTGTCTTTGTGCTTTGTTTACACCATCTTTTTGCTTTTAGTGCTGGTGGGGGAGAGAGAGAGGCGGGAGAAGAAATGCCTAGTGTGAAATTGGAGAACTGCAGTGGCCCCAATTGCAACTTTCTTCTCCAGCAAAATCTAACGACAAGCCACAGGACATTTACTTTAAATAGATCCATGACAAAAAGAGTTTTTAAAATTAGTTCTTTTTGTTCTTCGATGGTAAAATCACAACTTCAGCTTGTATTTCAAGATGCATATTTGCTCCATGGGTCTCACAGACTTAAAAGAAAATTTGCAATCAATCTCAGATGGATTATTTGTGTGATATAAACATGTGGGCATGAAATGTATAGAGACTACATATGGCAGGCCATCTGATATAAACAAGTAGGGCTAAGAAATATACATACATGCTGTGATTGATTTGTTAGTTCTGTATGTAAATGGAGCTGAAAGCCCATTTTCAAGCATGACCTATGATAAGCGAATGCATATAAATACACAATAAACTGAGATAACACAAGAATAACATCAATTAAAACAATTATGACAACTCCTAGTCATCACGAGGTATTGTTTCAGTTGCATCTTAACACAGGAAAAGCTTCCAATTGTTCTTAAATCGACTGGTAACTGATTCCACATTTGTGGGCGCCTGACACAAAAGGGCTTTTGTCCCTGGTCTGTATTCATTTCAGGACATGTGAATTGCAAAGCCTGAGAAAGGAAGTTCTGTGTGCCTTTTTGCTGGACAGGACAGGTGGAAGCGGCACTTTGGAAGACTCCTTTGATTTTATTATTGAAAATACATTTCTTGCCAGGCACCAGTGGCTCACATCTGTCATTCTAGCTACTCAGGAGGCTGAGATTTGTGGACTGCAGTTTGAAGCCAGACTGCAGAGGAAAGTCTATGAGACTCTTACTCCAATTAACTGCCAACAAAAGGGAAGAAAGTAAGGAAAAAAGAAAGAAAAGAAAGTGCACATCTTAAAATTCTTTGCCCAAATGGAAAGAGACTTAAAGTCTCAATATTAATGTACTTAATGACTATTTTGATGTCTACCAGCTAAAGTATCTAAGACCCACAATTTTGTTCTTTAGTAAATCCATTTCCACTCATTTGTGGTATAATTGAATTGAATAGAAAGCATAGTAATGTATTTAAATTTTCTAAGGCAGAGAATTACAAGGAATCTCTGCTTCTATGACATGAAATTGCTTTATTCATGGGCACTGCTGCACAATTATCCTAAAGGAGCAAGTTATTTTGTCCCCTTCTCAGAGAAGTATCCCTCAATCTCAGGTGCCTACATTAAGGACACTGTGTGTGTGTGTGTGTGTGTGCGTGTGTGTGTGTGTGTGTGTGTGTGTGTGTGTGTGCGTGTGTGTGTGTGTGAGATCTGCTATTTCAGAAGAAGTTACAGCATTAGTTGGAGAACCCCTGTTCTCGGTAGCAGAGGGAAGGCTGGATGACTCTACCTTCCATCCTGCTCAGGAGGCTGTGGACACAGGGAGACTAAGGGCTCTGCTGGGTCTCATCTGACTCCTTTGCTTAGCTCAGCATCAATGTAACATCCAAGTAGAAGCTTCTCAAGAAGCAGACACTGCATCTCTTAAACCATTTTTCAATCTACAAATCTTTGTTTTGACCCCAAATTCCATGCAGTTTCCAGATATCAATAGGAAGCATCACCACTCAGTAGTTTCAACTATTTCTTAGGATATCAGAGCCAAATCCAGTGAAAACATAACCTTGAGGATCTATAACTGGCCATAATACAGACCCTGGGGAAATCTCTCCTCTGAGCCCCCTTGGTGCCATAGTTGATCCAGCCACCTCTATTAGGCCACGGTACAGTGGTTCCTGTCCACTGGTGCTTGTCTCCTCCCTCCAATTTGCATACGAATCTCTTCCAAGGAAAGAAACCCTCTGCTTCTTGATTTATATTATCAATCTGCTTTCTTTGAATTCTCCGCTGACTTTATGAAGAACGGATTGAATATCAGTGGTGTTGTAGTCCTGGGTGTCAATCCTCTTCCCTTTTGCTTTTCCTCATATGAGAGACAGAGTTACATAATTTCTTCTGAATCACCTAGGCATACCAACATGACCATGTGGGAGAGAGTCTCACTTTGGACTCACTCCTGTGACATAGCTGTCCAGAGCACTTATGCTGTATACTCACAGGGCTGAGCTTGTAAGAACAGCCCTACAGCAATCTTCCTTCCTTTCTTCACAGAGGTTCTTTCTTCAGCTCTCAGGTTCTCAAGACAAAAGGTATTTCAAGGGACCTGAACCCATCTCTGGCCCACAAAGGTAATGTTTGTACAAGTTCCCTCTGACTCAAGCAGTATATCTAAGTTCACTTGGTGCCATCACATGAGTTATAAATACAGCTTTGGGTGGGAATTCTTATGTTGAGTGGCAGTATTTTTCTAGAGGGAAAAAGAATGGTGACTTCAGACCAACACTGATTTTAAGGTCCCTGACCAAAATGATTATTATAAAAGGCAATTTCCCTCCAGAGTTATATCAATGATCACCAAAAAGATCAAGCTTAGGGCTGGGAAGGTGGCTCAGTGGTAGAGCGCTTGCCTTGCATGCCTGAGGCCCTGGGTTCAATTCCTCAGCACCACATAAGCAAAAAGAAAAAAGCCGGAAGTGGCGCTATGGCTCAAGTGGTAGAGCGCTAGCCTTGAGCTGAAGAGCTGAGGGACAGCGCCCAGGCCCAGAGTTCAGGCCTCACAACCAGACCCCCCCCCCCCCCCCTGCAAAAAAAAAAGATCAAGCTTAAATGATACTTTGTTACTTGGATGGGAAGAAAAAGAAAATATTGTTCCTAGATCACATCTGTAAGCCGAGGATATATACTTTCTGCAGGAATCAGGAAAATTGACCTCTGTTTTACTAGCTGTGGTTTCATTGACATGGAAAGAAATCTCTGGCCATGAGCAAGGGTGATATCATGCTGTGTGGGAAAAAAATATGTTGTAAAGTAGATTCAATACAAAGTCAGGGAGAACAGGAGATGAAGTTAGGTATATCAGCCAAGCCAAGGCTAATGACAGAACTATTTGTCTTTTGTTGTTTCTATGGTCCTGGGGCTTGAAATCAGGGTACTGTTCCTGAGGGTTTTTACTCAAGGCCAGTGCTCTACCACTTGTGCCACAGCTCAAGTCTGGCTTTTGTTTTTCAAAACTGGGATTGAACCGAGTATTGAAACCCAGTATTCATTCATGCTAGGCAAGCAATCTACTACTTGATATATGAGCCTTGCTCTGTGCTTCCATTTGCTCCAAAAGAAGAGCTCCAAGTTTTGACTCTTGTAAAATGGGAATAATGGGATTGCCTCCCATATGAAATTCTTAGAGGACTTGAATGACGTGATGCATGTACTCAGATCTGTGTCTATAAGTAATAAATAGGTAATAGCTCTCAGCAAAAACTGAGTCTTGATGTTTTTTATGGTTAAACAGTCATCCTTGATTATATGTTTAACCAGAAATCATGAAAATAGTATGGATATGTGAAACTATCTGTGGATACGTAAAACTTGTCCTCATACTTTAGGGCAAGTATGCAATCTGGCTTTTTGAATTCAGATACCTCTGTTTCTCTTGACCTGAGTTATTCAGGGAACCAATTCAACTTTCTGCCTTAGTCATGTTTTGCTTGGAAAACACAAACACTGCTAGCATTATGGTTCTTTTATTACACAAATCATAGGGGACCAAGTTTCTCATCTGTCAAGAAGATAGTGTAGCAAATGATCTCTTGGTTACCTTCCAAAATTTACTATAATTATATTGTTTTGTGCACACAATTCCAGAGTGAATTAATCATAGGAAAATAAACTTTGCTTTATAATGACTGTCATAAACGTCTAGCCTTCACAATTCAAAATAATACGCTTAAACTATGAAGTTACCTTCACTTAGAAGAATGAAAAGATGAAGAGAAATTCCTTTATTTGAGTGCTATTTGTATGTATAGTTACTTTAGGTTTGAAAACAGGCTAAGGTACAAGAAGAGGTGGGAGTTACCTAAAAATAATTCAAATAATTGTAATCATTTCTAGAGAAAGTTTGCATCCCAAAGTTGGCTCAGTGGTAGAGTGCTTGCCTTGCATGCATGAGGTCCTGGGTTCGGTTCCTCAGCACCACAATAAGCAAAAAGAAAAAAGCTGAGGCTCAAGTGGCAGAGCGCTAGCCTTGAGCTGAAGAGCTGAGGGACAGCACCCAGGCCCTGAGTTCAGGCCCCACAACCGGACCCCCCCCCAAAAAAAATTCTTTTTTTTTAATTGTGATAATTCCATATAGAGGGGTCACAATTACATGGGCAAGATAATGAGTACATTTTATCAAGCATAGTTGCTTCCTCCTTTGTTTGCCCTTCCTATCCCTTCCCATCTCCCTTCCCCCACGTCCCCGGAAGTTCATTTTTCGACATAATGACCGGTACATCTCATTGGTGCAATGGGTCCACCTGTGTCCCTATTTAAATGATTTGTTTTTTCCCTTCCCCTCCACAAATTATACCAACATCAAATACAGTGAAAGCAAGGGTTATACCATGGGAGAGGGACATACAAAAGCAACAAAGAAATCATCTTATAAATATGTTAGAAACAATCACATGAAGAAAAATTTGAATACTTATCTTGGGGTTCATTTCACCTAACATCAACTTATCTGACCTTTTCTGCTTGTCTCAGACATATACTTGTTATTACAAATAAAGGAAACCATGGGACCTATGTTTCTTTGGGCCTGGCTTACTTCACTTTTCAAAATTCTTAATATACTAATAACAACTGATATAGTCCAAGTTTTTTTGTGGTTCAAGAGACATGGTCTTGACAGGCACTGGTGGTTCATTAGTGATTCTAGCTACTCAGCAAGCCGAGATCTGGAGGACTGCAGTTTAAAGATAGCCCAGGAAGAAAAGTCTCCCTCCTAAAATAACCATCAAAAAAGTTAGCCATAGCTCAATGGCCAAGTACTGGGCAAACAAGCCAGCAAGCATGAAGCTCTGAGTTACAAAAACTTTGATACAAGTATGAAAAAAAGATAAATGTCCATTGTGAAATACAGAGATTCTAATTCTGTTAGAAATACTCTAAAAGTAAGATTTATTTATTTACTTACTTCCTTATATGTACTCAGAGCCTGAACTCTTGGGATTTTACACAGTTGGTACTCTGCCACTTGAACCATGCCTCCAGTTCAACTTATTTGCTGGTTAGTTAGACTTTCCTATCTAACTGGCTTCTAATTTCAATCTTCAAATCTAAGCCTACTAAGTAGTTAAGATAATTAGTGTCTGAGATGAATATTTTAAATAAGAAGTCTCATAGTATAAGAAATTTAACTTAGAAAAATATTTAACTGTGTTTTGTGGTTTTTAAAACTCTTCTGTAATTTTCCTTCTTTCACAATATGTTACACTGAGATTTATTACCTGAAGATTCACTGTTTGCCAAATGAATCATCACTGTAAGCTCAAACACCCATGGCCCCTGCACAAAGCCTAATCAAATGAACTAAGGATAACCAAACCAAGAGGCAAGGTAGATAGAAAACCAGTGCTGGAAGTACAAGTTGCATCTCAGGATATTTAGTAGTTCTAATTAGATACTATGTTTCTGAACAAGACTTGAAGAAAACACCACCAGAAAGCCCCTACTTTTCCTTTCACAGAGAAGATTATGGTTCAATAAAACACAAGCAGATTTTCTGAAAGAAAGCATGCTGTTCCAGCTTAGAAGAGCAAGCACAGGTTCCAAATAAGATGGACAGTGTCCACAAAATATCTGTGTTTTCAGTCCTGAAATAATAGCCTCTAAAATCATTGATCTGGGAGATCGGGCCAGGTTCCACTAAGCAGCAGAGCAGTAGGTATGACAAGCAAGCCTTGGTGCATGATGAGTTCAGTAGCAAGATCCCAAGACCAGAATCGTGCCTTAAAGTCATCTAGTAGTAGCTGGGTGTAGCAGCTCAGTGTTAGAGTTGTCTAACATGTGTGAGATCCTGGGCAAAACCCCATAACAACAAAGGACAAAAGAACCAAATTTCAGTGTAAACTGGAGCTGCTATATTGTTAAAATTATCAGAAGAAAATCAAGTAAATTATTGTTGTAATGAGAAAAATAAAACAAAAGAAAACATTTTAGCAGAAAAGGACCAAGTATATAGCAAAAGGGATCAAGCGTATCACTTAGAAAATAAGTGAAAATTAGAAATATTCCCCTGTGTGTGTGTGTGTGTGTGTGTGTGTGTGTGTGTGTGTGCACGTGTGTGTGTGTGCCAGTTTTGGGGCTTGAACTCAGGAACTGGGCACTTTCCCTAGCTTGTTCTGTTCAAGATTAGTACTCTACCAATTGAGCCACAGCTCCATGTTTGGCTTTTTCTGGTTAATTGGAGATAAGAGTCTCACGGACTTTCCTGCCCAGGTTGTTTTTAAACCATGATCCTCAGACCTCACCCTCCTAGCTAAGATTATAGGTGTGAAACACTGTACCCTTTGAATATCAGAGAAAGTACCCTTAAAGACAAAAACGCAGTGGACAGAAACCAAAGAGAGATTCTTTTAAAACTTGAAGATTAGCTTGATGATGAAAGATCACATCGGTTATCTCAGCTGCTCAGGAGGCTGAGACCTGGGTGATCACAGTCTGAAGTCAGCTTTAGCATAGAAAGTCCAAATCCTATAGTTATATTAATGAGGCATAATAGATATGTATTTGTATTATATATTTAACTGGCACTGACAATAGAAATAATGGCTCTATTATCTACATAGAAAATCCTGACATTCTCATCCATGTTGAAAAGGGTGACATTGACCAAGACTCATTGTATTCATAAAAAAACTACTGTATTGAATGGAAATTCATTTGTACAGCTACTTAAAGTTAATAAAACCTTTAAAACAAATAAAAAAGAAAACTGTGATATTATCTAAACAATGAATTATCTTGTAATAAAGCAAAAAAATTATCTTGTATTATTATCTTGTAATAAAGCAAAGAAAGGTAAACAAGTACATGTAACACATTAGTGTGTGTGTGTATGTGTGTGTGTGTGTTTGTGTGTGTGTGTCTATACTGGGGCTTGAAATTGGGGTCTGGGTGCTGTCTTTTAGCTTTATTCACTCCAAGTTGGTGTTCTACCACTTGAGCCACATTTCCACTTCCATCTTTTTGCTGGTTAATTAGAAATAAGAGTCTCATGGACTTTGCTGCACAGGTTGATTTTTAACTGCAATTCTCAGATCTCATCCTCTTGAGTAGCTAGGACTCAGGCACCCAGAAAAGCTTATCTTTTTTTTGTAAGTGAAAAGACATATAACTACTTTATGTCAAGGGCAGGGGGAATGGTAGCTAAAGAGCATAAAATCAATAATTAAACTTCAGTGGAGTGACTTTTGAAGAGGGATGTACTAAAAAATATTGTGAATGAATCAAGCTGGAATCCTAAGAAACTGCACAATCATTCAAGGAGGCACAAAGGAGAGATAAGGATGTAAAACAAATAAAAAACAAAAGAAAATTTCAGTGTTGAGGCCTATCATATAGTCAGGGTCTAAATATCCATTAACATCCAAATATCCATTAACATCCAAAGAGTACAGAGGAGGTTCTTTAAGAAGATCCAATGATACATTTTCTATCAGAAAGTCACTTCAAATCAAACTGTATGTCAGTTGAAGTTGAAGTAAGAGTGGGAAGAGACAGGGTACATTGATATGATCTGGGGAAAAAAGTGACCATATTAGCATAAATTGTTGTGGGCTTTAGACTAAAGGGGAACTTGCCTAACAATAAAAGGAGCAATGCACACCTAAGGCATAATCATCCTACACCTCCATCTATCTGATACATGAGGCCTCAAACTATAAGAAATTACAGAGTTACAAAAGGAAGCAGACACATCCTTAGTTGCTAAACCAATAAAATAGAAAAGCAGCTAAGGTACGGAAGAAATGAACAATACAGTAAATTATTTAGAGGATGTGTAAAGACTCCACAGGATACTCAGTGAGGTGGACCATATTCCGAGTCATCTAGAAACACTTTTAAAAAATGAAATCATACAGAATATGTTCTCTAAACATTCTGTAATATTGCAAACACTTAGAAATAAACAATGATTTATATAAAGCATGGGGAACAGGGAAATATGAAATAAATTTTTAGAATAAGAAAATAGAAAGTGAAAAATAGGTGTCAGCTCTGGGGAATAGAGGTAAAATAGGTTGACAGGAAAATTCATGGCATCCAATGCTTATATTACAAAAGAATAAAGGTCTCAAATTAATAATCCAAGTTCCTACATCAGAACCAAAAAGATTAAGACAAAATACAGAGAAAATGAGCAGAAAGAAGGGAATAAAGAGTCTAAGAAGGAGAAATAAATGAAATTAATGAGACAGCAATGAAGAAAAAAAAAAACAAAGACCAAAATAAGCCCTTAGGTATATACTCCCAGAACACTGACAAAGATGAAAAGACAGACGTTATCAGTATAAAGAATAAACAAGTGATATTGCTGCACCCTCTATAGTCATTAAGAAGGAAGCAAGGTGTGCTGATGGTAGAGAACTTGACTATCATGTGCAAGTCCCTAGGTTCAATCCCTAGCATTAGAAAAATAATTCTAAAAAAAGAAGAGAGAATAAAGACACACTATAGTACTTTTAACTCAATATTTTAAACACTTTAAAAGAAATGGACTAACCATGACAAACTACAATGCTCAACCAGAAATGTACTTATTGCCTTACTCCTGTAACTGTACCCTCTGTACCGCATCTTTACAATAAAATAAAATTTAAAAAATCAAGATGACATAGACAATCTGAATAATCATGGCTCATGAAAACCACTGGTCAGTTAAAATGCTTTAAATTAATCACGAACACCAGATAGTCTCACCAGCATCTTATATAACATTTTAAGAACTAACACCAATTCTGTAATTTTTTCCCCAAGAAAATACTTCTCAACTTATTTTATCAAGCTAGTGTCCAAATCTATAACATAAAAATCAAGCGGAAGAATCAGAGCCAGATCTCACATGAACCAAGTCATTAAAAGCTTCCACAGTATATTAGCAAATTGATTTCAGAAATGGATAAGAATAATGTTTATCATTTTTATGACCATATGACATTTCTTCCAGATACGCAAGTCTAGTTCAACATTCAAAAGCCAACCTGTCAAGAAGCTCAAACGAAAGTGATTGCTTTGTATCCATTAGTGCAAATACAGCTTTAGACAAATCCCAATATTATTCATCATGAAAATGCTCAGGAAAGTAGGAATAGAGGACAGTGACTTCATTGAATGAAGAGCATATAGTAAACAACTATAACTGTCATCATACTTAATGGTGAAAGCCTGGACACCTCCCTTATCTCCCTCCAAAGAAAGAGTGGGAACAAGGAAGAGGTCTCCTCTTGTTCCTTACTTGATATGGTACTTAAAGTTCCACCTGTGCAAAAGAATAATACAAAGAGAAAAAAACGTCCACTTGTAGTTGACTTCTATGTAGAAAAGCACAAAGAATTTCATCAGCATTTTTCAAAGTTGCAAGTTCAGCAAAGTTGCAAGTTCAGCAAAGTTGCAAGACATAACATCAACTAAACAATTCATACTTTAATAAACCAGTAGCAAATGAGTAGAAATCAATATTAAGACACAATATAATATATAAATTTTACAAGTAAAACAGTTATCAACTTCACATAACATATCATTTGTCTATGTGTCCATGTCACTGTTTATATATTTGTCTATGTCTATAAATGGATAGCTAGAAAGAGAGAAAGATAAAAATCTTCCTATAGAAAATTATGACATGCTGATGAAAAAAATCATAGACCTAACTAAATTAGGAGATATACAGTGTTCATGCATTGGACAACTTGAAAATAAATGTATCAATCTTAACTTGTTATATGGATTTAAAGCAACCCCTACAACACTACATCATAATTTCTATAAACAAAGACAAGTTTAACTTATGAAGAAAAGCAAAGAGTTTAAAGTCTGTGCAATTTTCTCAAGATTTTTTTAAAGGAATAAATTGGAAAAATACTGTACCCTACTGCATAGTATTACAGGACACTGTAGTATTGATGGCATGAAAGACACATAACAGTAAAACATAAAAGAGAATTCAGAAATCCTCCCTTACACATAGAACCAATTGGTATTTGTCTAATGTATAAAAGCAATTCAAAGGTGGAGGAATAGGCTTTTTATCAAGTAGTGTTGAGCCAACTGGACATTGATTCTTAGTATTTATACCCTTACCTATATCTTTGATTGCATCAAAAATTTCTACAAGCTTAAGTTAGTAAAAATATAAGGTATACATTTATAAACCCAGGAAAGAACTCTCAGTCTCTAAGGCTAAGTCCAGAGTTCTTGGGTACACACAGCATCAAAAATAAAATTTTTGCTTCTGCAAAAACCCTGTTAAGAAGATGAAAACACAAGCTATAGACTGATAAGGCATATTTGCAGACACACAATTCAATTGGAAAATGGGCAGAATATATGACTAAACATTTCTCTAGACAGAATACTTCAGATGGCAAGTAAGCACATGAAAAGATGCTCATTATCATTAGCCATTTGGGAGATATAAACAAAAACTACAAGGAGAGCAGCACTACACTCCTAGCAGAACATCAAAAATGGAAAAAAAAAGTGATTTCACCAAACCTTAGTATGAGTTCAGAGAAACTGAACTACTCATCCATCACAACTGGAGACTGAAGGAAAGAACATGGTGATTGGTTGCAAAGCTAAACATACATAAACCATCCAGAAATTACAGTTTTTTTAAAATTATCTTTAAGTAGCACAAAGAAGTTGCCATTCAAGAAAGGGGGATATGTATGCAATGAATCTTGGTCAATGTCACCCTTTCCAGCATTTTCTTCCAGCCCTCTCAACTTCATGACTTCCCTCAATTTTCTTAATTTTGTACAATATGCATGAAGGTTTTTCCTGTTTTCTTTTTAAACTTTTAACTTCACAGAAAAACTTGTACCTAAATTCTCTTAATAATTTTGTGTCTTAGTAGTGTCAAATTAAAAATAGTTTGCACTTCCTCAACAGGTGAATGGTTAAAAAAAAAAGTGGTAAATTCGTGCTATGGAACACTGCTGGGCAATAAAAAGAAGAAAATTATTCATGGATGCAACTATGTGGATGGATTTCCAAGGAATTAATATTTACTCAGAAATGTTACATACCTTATGATCCTATTTACATAACATTCATGTGAATGAAGTAAGAAAACCGTAGGAATTGGGAACAGATAGAGAATGTGAAAGTGGCAGAGGTAGTCCCAATGGTAGTACTGCCACTGAGTACTTAGGGTGGTATGGGAACCTACACTGTCCATCATGTCTTAAAGAGCTAACCACATCCCCAAGGTAGCAAATCCCATGGAGGTCGATTGATTTATTTTCATTTTAAATATTCTATTTGTGTCATACTTATGCAGAATTTTACCCAAGGAATATGGTGTATCATTTCAGTGTTATCAGTCTGAATTATGTCCCATAATTATACACCAATCTATAGTGTTCTTAATGTTTGGAAAGGATAAAATAGATTTTTGAGGATGTTTTGTGGTTACCAGTTTTTTTTTTCTCTCCTGAACTAATATTAATAGATTTCCCATAGTGAACCATAGATCACATCCTAGAGTAAATCTCAATGATGCTGGATTTGAGGGGTTGGTCTTGCCATATAATTTCAGATTGTTTTTAAATGTTCAGTTGAGCTTACCCTGTCATTCTGTTTCTTTTTTTTTTTTTAAGTAGCTCTCAAAAACTACGTGGGAGGCTTTCCACCTTTCACTCTCCCCTGCATTAACAGATAAGTTATGGGAACCTCTTTGAATTTTTGGAAAGAATCCATACATAGACCTGTGTGTTCCTACAGCATTTCATGGAGAAAATTCTTTGAAAATGATTCGAGTTTCTTCCATGCTTATTTTTAAGTTCAGTTTGCCAGCTTCTTCAGATAGTGTTGTCTTTTGTCTTGTCTTAGATTCTTCAATATATCTGGATGTATTAGCACTGATGTTTTAAGTCTTATTTATATGCAGGATTTTTTTTGTCATATTCAGTGATTCCAGATAATTTAAAATCAATTGAAGCCATTTTTTGTGTATCAGACCTTGTAGTACTCTTGGTAATAAAAATGTTAGCTACATACAAACACACACATCACAGACAGACAAATGCATGTGTGCACACATAATCACACATGTGCACAGGCATGTGCTGCCATCTATTCCAATTCATTATCAGTGGGTTAAAACAGAAATAAAGGAAAAGCAGTGGAAATGAAATGTAAAAGTTCTTAGAAAATTTTCATTTATTTGATTTCTGGTTGTTAAAGCTTTTCTGGAGCATACTAACGAAGGCAAAAGTTTTTAAAAATCTGTATATAGAAACAATGTGTACACTTTCATAGATGGTTCAGGAACAATTAGTTTTCTAAGACTCATATATGTCATTATTTGAGAAAATTATCTCAAAATATGTCATTTCTAACAGTAAAACCTAAAACAATAAAATTTTTAGGAGAAAAAATGCAAGAAAGCCTAACATTTCTTAGATATAACAGAAACATGATTATCCATAAGGAAAAGAAAATTGAAAACTTGGAGCTCATCAAAATTAGAAAATTCCAAATCACTAAAGGACATGGTTTATAGAAAGAAAGGATAGGCCACAGATCAGAAGAGAATATTTTAAAGCAGAGATCTGAAAAAAAAAAAAAGACATCCAAAATATTCAGTTTAAATTCTTACCAGACATTGGTTGCTCACTTCTGTAATCCTGGCTACCCCAGGAGCTGAAATCTGAAGATGGTGGTTCAGAGTCAACTTGGACAAGAAAATCTGTGAGACTATTATTTCCAATTAACCACTAAAAAAAGAGAGCTGGAATTGAAGGTATGACTCAAGAGATACAGTGCTAGCCTTGAGCAAAACAGATGAGAGAGAGACAGACAGACAGACAGAGACAGAGAGACAGAGACAGAGAGACAGAGACAAAGAGACAGAGACAGAGAGACAAAGACAGAGACAGAGAGGGGGGATGGAGTTTAAGCCCCAGTATCCTTCCCCCTCCTAAATAATTAATAATAAGAAAACAAAAATTTTAGTAAAAGTTGTTCTATTATTGATGCAGATATGGATGTCTATCTTACTGTGCTGATAGAAAGGTAAAGTAATGCAATTATTTGGAATTAATTTGGCATTTTTGTGTTAAAAGGCAAACTTATGCTTGTCATCTGATCTAGTCATTTTACTACTATTAGTGAAATACGATGATAATACAAATGTCAGCCTGCACAGCCTGATTTGTGTTGGATAGTGACCATTGCTTCTGTTTATCTGCCTCTAAATTATTCTTTTCATCAACAAATATCCAGAGCAGGTCCCTATTTGTGATTGCAGGGATGCAAAGCAACAAAGCACAATCTTTGTTGCTATGATGAAGCTATGATGGTATCCTGGAATGAGAAGACAGCAATAACAAGACCCAGCCAGGCAACATGCATCAGAGGCTTGAGAGGAGGGTACAAGGATTCTAGGTCTTGAGAGGCTCCATGCTTAACCTGACCCTGCCATTGATAATTTATCTGTTCCAGTGACCACATATTCAGTTGTAAATGGAATATTACATGCAGAGAAACAAAACACATATGTACAATGAACTCTTGAACACAGAAATAATGAAGCCCACCATAGTTCTGAAATCTGAATTCCTGTCTTTGCCATGTTCTCTATGATATGACCAGTGCTGAGGGCTGACCTCAGCAGCCTGGTGGATTAGGTGGCAGGAAGGTCCTCCTGTCATAGAAAACAAAAAACTGAGTACAATTTCATGAAGACTCTTTTAAGCATGAAGCTGAGCCCTGGAGTGAAAATACCTCAGATACCAGAAATCAAAAAGAGAATGTGTTCAGTAGGCCAGAGGGACCCATCTCAAGTGTCAATGCAGAATCTCAATTACAGATCAATAATCACTTGACACTAGGAGTAAAATTCAAACATTTCAGACAACGATTTTGAATTTTTTTAAACAATGCACAAGCATATTAAAACAGAGCTACTTCAGAAAAAAAAAAAAAAACACCACAAAACTGAACCTACATGAAAGTAGGGAAATTCAAAGGGGAATTAAACCTCACAAATCACACAGACAAAAGCAATACATCCCTAAAAGAATAACAACGAAGGTGGAAAGTGGATAGCCAAACTTGCTTGAAAGAAATTGTGACGAAATCATGGTGGGATCCATAGAAGGTAGGCAAAGAGCTTGGGAGCAGAATCAGGAGTAATGAATTTATAATTCATGGAGTCTTTCTTTATTCATGGAGACAAATGAGTCAATCTTTCAGATAACACCTTCTTTTTCATTGTCATTTAGAAAATTCTTTCTATGCTCCATGCCAAGAATACATTCTCTTCCATTTTCTTTTAAAATGTTTAGTTTTGATTAGAATCCTGCTCTCTCTGGAATACACTTCTGCAAACAGTGTGAAGTAGACACCTAATTTTGTCTTTTTGATCTCTTTTCTTCCCAGTAATTCTCACACCATTCATTGACAAGTCAATCATTTCTTTCCTTATTTGGTATCTTAGCAGCACTGGTAGAGTTGTTCTAAACTGAGCTTTTCTCTCCCTGTCTCTCTGTCTCTTGTCTCTGTCTCTCTTTGTGTCTCCTTGTGTGTATGTAGGTGCTCATTTCTCACCAATTATATAAAATAACTCAAAAATAGATTAAAGATTTAAATGGGAGTTTTGAAACTATGAAACTACTAGAAGAATATGGTTGAGGACATTGGACTGCAGGAGGATTTTGGGGACAAGACTCCTGAATCACAAGAAGTGAAAAAAAAAAATAGATAAACGGGATGCCATCAAACTAAAAAGGAACCATCAACAGAGTGGAGATGACTTTCAGAGTTGAGGGGAATATTTGCAAGAAATACTTCTGACAAGTGCTTAATATCCAGAACCTATGACGAATTCAACAAAATTTAAGAGCAGAAAAAATTTTGAACAGTCATTTCCATACTGATTTAAACAAGGAAAAGTAAACCTAAAAATATTTCCTATTTTAAAATAAGTACAAAGAGACAACAAATACATCACAAAATGTTTGACATCAGAAATTATCAGGGGAAAATAAACAACAAGGAATAATCTCACCAGTTCAAGAAGAATGGTGACTATCAAAAGGCATGCCAAAGAAGAAATCTACACAACAGTATTGGGGAGAAGTAAATCACCACAGTCATTATGGAAAACAGTTAACTAAAAGAACTACTACACGATCCAGCAAACCTACTACTAGATGTACACCCGGAAGAAATGAAATCAGTACACTTAAAGGCACATCTCCATTCCCTTGTATATTGTAGCATTATTCAGTTGCTAAACAAGGGGAAAATCCCAAGTAGCCATTGACTGTTAAAAAGATATAAGATGTTGGGACACACTTTGAAATATGTACACATTCCGTACATATTATGGAATATTATTCATCCATGAAAAATAATTATATCCAAGCATGTGAACAACACTGATATAGTGGACATTTATATTAAGTTAAAAAATTCAGTCATAGAGAAAAAATATATTATTCTTTTATTCATATGGCGAGAGTTAAAAAAAAAAAAAGATCTCATAGAATTTGTGTTGAATGTCCCAAAGGCTGTGACAAGGAGAGAAAGAGAGTGTTCAAGCTGAGTGCTCGTGACTCATGCCTGTAATCAAGCTACTTGGGATGAAAAACAGAAAAGAGACTTGTCACTAGAAAATGCTGGGCCTGGTGGCACAGGTCTTCCATCCCAGCAACTGTGGAGCGCCTCTGTCAGGTATACACCAGACAGGAAGCAAAACCTATCATAAAATTAACAAAAACAAATAAACAAACCAACAAAAAACCCATATAACCTAACAACAAAAAGTATGGAAGCAAGCAACAAACTAACGAAACGAATTTTACAAAGCTCAAATGGGACTCAGAGGTAGAATGTCAGCTTAGCAAACACAAGGCCCACAGTACTGCAAAAAATACTTACTAAGTGATGAATGTTTGAGGAGATAATAAAACAAATTTGACCTAAGTATTACTGAATATAAACGTGCTTCCAAATATTATGTGCCATGCATAAATATATATAATTTATATGCTTTTATAGTTAAAAATAAGTTAAATATATTCAAGTTTATGAAATTTTAAACATTAATATACAGTATATAATATATTGAAATATATTAATTTAAACAATATATATATTCCATATATGTATACCTATATGGAATGAGCATCTATGACCTGAGGAACATCTTTAATTAAAAGGAAAAGCAGAAGCTCTAGAATTAAGCAGGCAGGTGAATGAACACCTACTCAGCACTGTAAACTGAATAGCAGAGGTGGTGTGCTTCAGGGGAGAAAGTGGGCTTTGGGATGAGGCTGACTTGAAATCAGTACCATGTTCATAGGGTCACTGAACTGTGATGAAGTAGACTCTCTAAGCTAGGCCTTATCATTACTCAGGGTGGGGTCGTAGCAATGTCTGTGTGAGGAGAATTACCATGCTATGACATTCATTCACTTAACAAATGCTTCCTCGGGGCTTACCATGGTACCAGCCACATGAGCTCTGCTACTGTTCTCTGTGCTAGCGGCGAAGCTAAGGAATAGATAGACTAAGCTTGTGAAAATTTGTACGCCTAGAAAATGTCAGCTCTGGGACTCAGCCCCAAACTTCAGCCTTTGTGAGCCTCATTACTCTGAATTACAAGAAATACTTACGCCTTCAGTAGTCTTCATTTATTCCTGGTTTTGTTCTCTGCAGTTGTACTTACTCATTGTCAGCTACAGTCTGGAAAGCATTAAATAGGAGACACCAGACTTAGACAATTCCTAAACTTTGAATCGTGTGTGCTCCTGGGAGCAGCAGGATGATATCTGTAAGGACGGCCCCTTGTCCAGTGTGTCTGCACTGTACAAGCTACCCTCCTGCATTTACTTTAGCTACCAAATTGGCAATAGGAGAGTTACAGTGTTTGACTTATCAGATCTTATTTTTTAAATTTTTATTTTATTGTAAAGATGCTGTACAGAGGGGTTACAGTTACATGAGTAAGGCAATGAGTACATTTCTTTTGGAACAATGTTACTCCCTCCTTTGTTTTTCTCCTACTATCCTCTCCCTCCTCCACCTCCTCCTTATTTTAATTAATAGTGAGTCCAAAAAGAAAATGTGATGGTGCTGGCAGGAGATGTTGCAGCTTATTGTTAGCAATGATTGTTGCTGCTCTCTTATCATGCCTATTTTATAAGTTCAACCCCATGACAGGTTTGTACATAAAGAAAAGAACAGAGAGTAAGATTGTTACTACTTGAAATTCCCAACATCTCTGGGGTTCTTGGAACAGGTCCCTCATAGGTAAAGGTGAACTCCTGTATATTTGTAGAGATATGTGTACATATATTTACTACATGCACACCCATATATGGACTATATATGGATGTTATTTATAGGGTAATTGGGATTTAAAATTTTTAGAGGATTTTTGAAGATTTGCCCTTTGAAAATGCTATGTATTTTTGATTTGCAAAATGACTTCTAAGAAGCGATTTTGCTTGACAGTCTAAATGTTTCTCTCAAGAAATATATGAAAAGCTGTCTCAAAAAATATTGTTACAGAATAAGAAACGTCTTAGACACAATTCTCTTAAAGGATAAGATGGACGGATTTTTAAAGGAGATAAAGGAATGTTAGAGAGATTAAATATTTCCTTCAATTAAAAAAATAGAATCAGTAAGAGTTCTGTTTTAAGAGTAGATTTTTTTTTCTTAAATAAAAGTAAGTAAGGGTCAGGAACCTGTGGCTCATGCCTGTAATTTCAACTTCTTGGAAGGCTGAAAACGGGAGGATCAAAGTTCAAGGCCGGCCATGGTGAAAAGGTTTGTGAGTCTCCTTCTCAATCAAAGCTGTATGCAGTTGTGCATTCCTGTCATTAAGAGCCAATGAGCTGTTGACAGCAAGGAGGGTCATGGTGCTAAGGCTAGCTGGGCACCAAAGTCCAGAGGCTCCATCTCCACAGAGGGAGGCTGGCTGGGATGACGCTTGCAATATTAAGAAAGCTAAATTAGGCAGATCACAGCTCCGTTGAGCGGCAGAAAGGAAGTGAAACACCGTCCTAAAAATAACCAGCGTGAAAATAATAAACCAGGAAAACAGGGCTAGACCCATAGCTGGTAAGCCCAAGTCCCTGATTTGAAAACCCCACAACAAATTGATGATTTCCTTCCATAAGAGGATAGTCTTCTGCCCCATTGGAATCAAAGAGCGCATATTTGATTTTCCCTTTTAACTCTATGAACAAGCTCATGTAGACACATGGGCCAGGCAATCCCCAGGAAAAAAACCATTTGTCACAGAGCCAGGATGAGCTTCATCCTGTCCCTCCTATCTGCAGTAGACACCATCCTTCTAGCCTTTCCCTGCGGGTAACAAATATCTTAGCAGAACCTGATTTCCTCTCCCTCCCCACTTCCTTCAACGTGAGAAATAATTGTGGGTCTTTGTTCAGACTTTAAGCACAACACGTACATCAATTGTTGAAGCTTGTAGATACTTGACTTGCAATGGCATTAACTATAATTTGTAGGATGAATGTCTTTTTCTTTTCCTTGTCAAAAAAATCTTAGGCAATTTTAAGCTGATGGAGCTTCAGTATGGGGACCTATTTGTGTGTCTGAGATAAGACTGAAACAGTTCATTCAGGGTGTGTGCATGTGTGTGTGTGTGTGCGCACGCATGTGCCTGTGTGCCTATGTACACATGTGTGATTATCCTTAGAAGGCAAGTATCTTACTAGGGCCAGCCTTTTGTTTGCCCTAAACCTAATTGCTCTCCTTTTCGTTCAAGTTACCCAAATGCAGGATGCCTCTGAGGTCCCTTGTCTTTACCTACATGTCTCTATCTGATTAGGCTCAGGACCAGGCATCAAGGAAAAGGACCAGGCAGTTTTGGGAAAATCTATGTTCGTGGGGTTGAACCACATATGGGAGTGTACACATTTCTGTCTCTTCCACCCCTGCTTCCTCTGCAGATTAGATAGGCATAGGGTGGAAATCTGTTGATGCTGAGGTCCCCTACAGATGCTTAGAACAAATGAGAGATAGGTTCAATGTCTGCCCATTTCTATCTCTTCCTGATCCCAACTCCCCCTCCCCTGGCCATATACAAGCATATGTATCCTGCTTACCTGTGTATCGGGCTGGCATTTGGGAGTGTTATTTTGCTTGCTAGGGCAGTCAGGACATGGACAACTGCTTTCTGTCACTTCCCACCAGTCTCTCCTGGAGTAAGGAGAGGCTGTGGGCCTAAAAGTGAGTTACAACAGTTGTTCACCTGAGTTCTGAGTCAGAGACACAAGTTTGTATCCTGCCCCAGAGTTGTGTACCTTGGCTGTAATTTTCTCACCTTCAATATTAGGATAACAAGAAGTATCTTCAAATTTCTCTGGGATGTTAATGAGAAGACACATGCTAGGTGCCTGGCACACACAAAATACAATAAAATGCCCAGCTCTTGTACTGGAAACCAATATTCTCTTCTTATAACAATGTGGTGCATTGGAGAAGCCGTACTCCCATTAAGCAATGTACGAGGATGTTTTAAAATGCAATGTTATTAAACTATAACATTATATAATCAAAATAAAGATTTGTCAGCATCTGAGGAAATCAGAATCAGCAAATACACACAATCTTTAAATTTTAAATATTGGTGATTTTGCTAAAGTTATGTAGCAAAATAAGAAAAGTTTTATCTAAATTTTTATTTAGTTTTCAGTGAAATTTTTCTTTCCTCCTCCTCCTTCTTTTTTTTTTTTTTTTGGTCCGGTCGTGGGTCTGAACTCTGGGCCTGGGCGCTGACCCTCAGCTCTTCAGCTTAAGGCTAGCGCTCTACCACTTGAGCCACAGAGCACTTCCAGCTTTTTTTTTTCTTCTTATGTGGTGCTGAGGAATCGAACTCAGGGCCTCAGGCATGCAAGGCAAGCGCTTTACCACTAAGCCACCTTCCTGGCCCCTCCTCCTTCTTTTTGATGCCAGTAAAGGGGCTTGAACTCAGGGCCTTCCACTCTCACTTGGCGTTCTGCTCTAAGATGTCACTTTACCACTTGTGCCACAACTCCCCTTCTGTCTTAGTGGTTAATTGAAGCTATGAGTCTCAAGGACTTTTCTGTCCAGGCTAGCTTGGAGCCATGATCCTCAAATCTCAGCCTTATGAATAGCTAGAGTTATAGGTCTAAGTCACTGGCTCTTGAAAAGGCTAATATTTAGTTTAAGTCCATTTTGGCCTTGGGATCAGTTTTCTAAACAACTAGTGTTTATTGTATCCCAAACACTTTACTTTTCAATCTCATAAGAAGTGGGATTTATAAATGAACAAATATAAAGAGATAACCAAGCATAAGACTAATCATTAACTTGATATACCAATTCCTTACACTCACAAAGAGAGTACCTTGTGCTTGGAGATAACCTCTTACTTCAGGGTTAACTTATTGAACAGAGTTTTTAATTTTCCCTTCTGATTGTCACATAGCATTTTTCCCCCAAAAATCACTCAGCAAAAGGATGGAATGGGAGTGACAGGAAATGAGGAAGTTGATATTCAAATACCTTCTTTTTCCTTTTTAAGTTAAAAATAAAAGAACTGAATAGAGATCTTCTGCAGCTTGTTTGAAAAGCTAGAATGTTGAGCTCTCTGCCAAGATGCACAGCTGAAAGTGACCGCCTTTTGCTCCCCTTCTCCCATTTTCTAGGAGAATATTGAGGGTGATGAAGGTGGACAGGTGGAGACTTCAGTTAAGCATTCTTTGAACTTGCCTGTGTCTTTTTTCCATAGGAAACAAAAGTGGGAAGTGTAACATAAAACAACAGACTTGTTAGAACCTTCCTTGTCAGTTGGGGCTTGGGCTGGGATCTGGAAGTGGCATTTTTTCCCAAAGGCCTTTTGGTTCCTGAGCCTGTACAGTTTTCAATCTGGAAAGTCATGAAAATGATTAGGAGGAAAAAGTAAAAATCCCTGCCAATAGCAAAGTGCTCACATACCTTCCAATACTTTTTTTTTTTTTTAATGCAAAGACCTTCGTTTTTAGTTTCTCTACCCAGCAGATTATATATGAGACCTGAACTGAAATGTATTTTAGAAAAGGGAAAAGAGACACCAGAAATGGCAAGTGCGCTTGTTTGGAAGGTCAAATCCTGTGTTGTAGGTCAGCTCTGTCCTCCAAAGGTAACTGTTCCCTCTACATTTAGGCCCTGGTGGGGAGAGGCTAGCCCATGCTGCCCTATCCCTCTCTCCCCACTCCCAGCCAAAGGACTATGACTGATTTCCTCTCAATTTCCACAGTGCAGGTAACCAACACTGGCCAGGCCTCCACTAGGAAAAGGCATAGTAGGTTTACAGAACACACAGTCCACGTAAGGATCTGAATTATTTTAAACCTTGCAAAACAAACAAACAAACAACAACAATTAAAAAAAAGAACAATTCAAAACTCTCCTTTTGACCAGAATTTCAAACCCTCATTCTTACACACATTTATAATAACAAACCTTCACAATCAGTGTGTTGGCGAGGAATGACTGATTTTGCTAGAGGTGGGAGCATTTTGCAAATATGTTCCACTGTGGATGGAAATATAGAAGACTTTCCATCACAGGCCCTAGTCTTATCTCAAATTACCCTCTAAAAAGCAGCACACACAAGTGGCTCTAATTGATGCCTCCTGACTCCCCTGTTGCTGGTATCCATGCTCTCAAATGCTCCTTTAAGAGAGAGGAAAGACCTCTTTATTCTGAAAAAGAGAAGACCAGGGGAAATAGAAGGAGGAAAAGATTTACAGTACATATTTGCACAATTTAGGCGTATAAACCGTGAGAGCAATCCTTCAGATCCATGCATTTGCCAAACAGCAATCCATCAGAGGCAGCTGCAGCTGCAGCACATGATCTGAGCATCTCTGGTCTTGTGTGCCTTCTTTTACTTTCTTCCCGGGTTCACCTCCACATCAGCATCAGGACCACTGCAAAAGGATGCGGCTCACATCGTCTCTCCAGCACTTCCACGAAAGCACATGTTTATTTTCCACTCTTAATTTTGATCCTACATTGGAATACTTATACCTAAAACCTAATGCTCTTTACTCTATTCCTTTCTCTTAGCACATAGGGGCATTAGGGTTCACATAGCTTGCTTTTTTTATTTTTATAGCAACAAAAAAGAGACACTATTTTTTGGTGCTACCTATATCTGTCTCTCAGATTTAAATGTTGGGAATGGGAAAGTTTTTAATATTGGAGAAAAGATTAAAATTCAAGGAAAGATCCTGCAAATTGGAAGGTATAGAATAAAAAAGAGCAGAGGTCTCTGCAGGAAAATGACTATTTAAATGACAGGTGTCTGGAGTTCCTCTTAAGGGTGTAGTCTCTTCCTTGTACAGTTGTAGTAACGGAACTCAGCTCAGTTGGTGTACTCTTCCTTCTCAACCTATTAATGCCTTTGCCCTGAGGTCTTTATTAGGAGTATACACTCATAATAGCTTAGCCCTACTACACCCAATTATACATCCTCCATAAGCAGTGTTTGCCTCTTTTCACCCTCCTCTCTCAGAATTGTGTCTGTTACAATAGAATATGCTCACAGAGAAAATTATAAAGACAACAAACCTCTTCCCTACAAACAAAAACCCAAATGCAACCAAAATAGCCAGGCTTGGGCAGAAGAGGGGTGGGGGCAGCAACCTGCCCATCCCTCCCCCCACTCATCATTAATAACCCCACACCTGACAGAAGACAAGGCACTGCCCGCTAGAACAAAACTACATATTAAAATTATCTTTTATTAAACAACCTATTTTAGAACTTAAATCATTAAACTGCCTCTCCATGGGCTCTTCAGAGGAACCATGTGAGGAAAAATAATGGATTGTCTGCGAACTTTTATCTGAGCTATTTATTGCCTCCAGAGTTGTGCTCTTTAATTATTAAAATGTGGTATTAATGAAACATGCAATCCTGGAAAGAAAACTACTTTTATCATCGCACATGAAAGGCAAGAAATTTAATATACCGAGTCTACTGTATACACATTACAAATATATTTGCATCCACCTTCCAAACAGCATGCCTCCCGCCAGCCCTCCTCCCCCCTTCTTTACAGCTGCTCAATCTGCAAGAATGTGCACAAGTAATTTATCTGAAATGGCCACTATTGTTCTTGATTCTGATTTGATTCCAAAAAAGCCAAATAATAGAAACCATTTTGAACATCTATTTTGTGCACCTGTTGTGCAGCATTATGATACCCTGCGATTTCCATTGACGTCAGATCTCTCGACATGCCTTCCAGCCACGGCACTGCTTTGCCCCACAGAAAGCCAGGGTGCTGGTAACTAGAGCTGTCCTTCAGCAAGGAACAAAAATGGCAATGGCAATCACTATTGAATGATGCTATGGTTGGAAACAAGGACACATCCACCAAGCTGCTAGCCAGGGTCATTTCAATCCCATGAAGTGCATTTAAAATACCTTGGAGAACTACACAGGAGCACAAGACATTATTATTGCTGTGGATTCTATTATGTGAGCAACTCAAAGTCATCAGGCCTCTATCATTTCCCATTGTTTCTTGATGCTTTGGCTTTGGAGTCCAAGTAGGAGTTCAGAATCTGAATGGTTTTTTTTGTTGTTGTTGTTTGTTTGTTTTGGTGTTTTCCTGTTCAATTGGATGTATGTGGCTGATTTCTTCTTTGATAGTGCATTTGCTGTTTGTTGTGGATTTTGTTGTTGTTGTTTAAACTATGGAATACCACTTTCATTTGTATTTCAGTGTTAGATCTCTGAAAAACACTTCCCAAACTTCCTTAATAGATACTCTCATATACACTTCGTTGTTTAATGATACTACAGTGAAGACTCACACTTGTTACAAAATGTTGGGTGCACAGCACCAACAAACACATGGACTTTGAAGCCTTCACATATCTAGGACTCCATAGCTGCCTTTCAGATTCATTAACAAGCATCCCTAAGTTGAGAGAAGTCACCTAAATGTTCCTCATGCCCATAGTCACCTTATGTCCAGAGACTAGAGGATATTGCTTGAGGTAAAGGTAAGGTAAAGGCTATTGTGTTTTTCTGTGATATTAATTATGTAAAATGACTCCCTTTAAAAATGTGAAGATGGTAAGGATGATCTAATTCATCAAGTCTTTTTTTTTTGTCAGTTGTGGGGGTTGAACTAAGGACCTGGGCAATGCTCAAGGTGCACATTCTACTACTTTTAGACATAGCTCCACTATCAGATTTGGGGTGGTTAATCGAAGATAAGAGTCTCATGGGTTTTTTTTTCTGCCTAGGCTGATTTCTAACGATAATCCTCAGACAGGTATGAGCCACCAGCTCTTAGCTACATCAAGTCTTTGTATAGCATGACACTCTAAAGTTGACTTTGGCTCTGTCCTGGTGTAGGAATCTACTTGTCCTCCACCATTCACGTCAATAGGTCATACCAGCTTTGTCTGAACATTCTACCAGAGGCTGAGCTCTGGGTACCAAAGTGTTCTGCAATATTTATAAACAGCCCTAATTGGTAGGATTTCTATACCATGAGCTGAAATATCTGGTCCTTAACATGGAGGAAGGTAAGAGACAAGAAAAGTATGTCAACATGGGCTTCATGGAGGTGAGATCTGTATTGTCTCACAGAGCTCTGTGCTTGGCTTAAGACACTGTTGTTATTGTCCCGATACAGACCCTTCATTCTGGTGGAACAAGGGGCTCACATTTCCATTTTGTCCACATTTTTTGTCCTAATTCCAACTATGAGAAGAGAAAATCTTATCCAACATTTATTTATTTATTTTTATTTTTTATTATTGTGAAAATATTGTACAGAGGGGTTACAATTACATGGGCAAGGTAATGAGTACATTTCCTATCAAGCATTGTTGCCTCCTTTGTTTCCCCTTACCATCCCTTCCCAGCCCCTCCCAAAGTTGTAAAGTTTGTTTTCGACATAATGTCTTATACATCTCATTGCTGCAATGATTCCACCTTCCCCTCCACAAATTATACTTACATCAAATACAGTGAGAACAGGGGTTATACTGTGGGGGAGGGTCATACAAAGCAACAAAGAAATGTCTTATAAATATGTTAGAAAAAAAATAGCAAGAAAGAAAAACCATTTGAGTCCTTATCTTGGGGTTCATTTCCCTAACATCACATTATCTGACCTTTTCTGCTTGACTCATACATATACTAGATATTGCAAATAAGGGAAACCATGGGACCTATGTTTCTTTGGGCCTGGCTTACTTCACTTAATATAGTTTTTTCCAAGTCTTTCCATTTCCTAACAAATGGGGCAATGTCATTCTTTCTGATGGAGGCATAGAATTCCATTGTGTATATATACCACATTTCATATACTGAGGGGCATCTGGGTTGGTTCCATATCTTAACTATGGTAAATAATGCTTCAATAAACATAGGTGTGCTGGTAGCTTTAGTATGGTCTTGTTTGTGATCATTTGGGTAAATGCCTGAAAGTGGGATTGCTGGGTCATAGGGGAGCTCTATGTGTAGTCTTTTGAGGAGCCTCCATACTGCTTTCCAAAGTGGTTGAACAAGTTTACACTCCCACCAACAATGCAGTAGGGTTCCCTTCTGGCCACATCCCTGCCAGCATCTGTTCTTGATTATAGCCGTTCTAACTGGGGTGAGGTAGTATTTCAATGTTGTTTTGATTTGCATTTCTTTTATGGCTAGGGAGATTGAGTATTTCTTCATGTTGGCCATCCTTCTTTCCTCTTCAGAGAAGTTTCTCTTTAAGTCTTTAGCCCAGTTAATTATTGGGCAGTTGTTTCTTTGAGGATTTAATTTTTTGAGTTCCAGGTATATTTTAGATATGAGACGCTTGTCTGTTGTATGGCTAGTGAAGATCTTCTCCCAATCCGTGGGCTTTCTATTGATCTTGCTAGCTATGTCCTTTGCCATGCAGAAGCTCTGCAATTTCATGCAATCCAATATGTCCAACCTTTCTTTGATTTATTGTGTTTCTGGGTCTCTATTAAGAAAATTTCAGCCTGTGCCAAGGAGACTTAGGTTTACTGCTATTCCATCCTGCAATGTTTTTAGAGTATCTGCTTTGACTTCGAGGTCTTTGATCCACTTAGAGTTGTTTCTGGTGCAGAGTGATATATAAGGATCTAGCTTTAGTTTTCTGCAAGTGATTAACCAATTTTGCCAGCACCATTTACTGAAGAGGCTGTCTTTCTTCCATTCTATTTTATTAGCTCCTTATCGAAGATTAGGTGGTTATAGGTCTGAATTGAAAGTCCTTTTCGTTTTTATTTTTATATATTTTTTGCCGGTTGTGGGGCTTGAAGCTGGAGTCTGGTCACTATCCCTGGACTCTTTTGCTCAAGGCAAAGTGTATCATGTTGAGCCACAGTGCCACTTCCAGTTTTCTGGTGGCTAAATGGAGAGAAGAGTCTCATGGACTTTTCTGCCTAGGCTGGCTTTGAACAGGCATGAGCCACCAGCGCCTAGCTACATCATGCCTCTTAGAAAATAGTTGATGTTCTTTCGTTGTATATATATCTGGTCATCAAGACGACATAATCTTTTTTTTTTTTAACTGACTTGCAAAGCAAATGTAAACTAGTGTAATTTACGAACTTCCATGTGCTTTCTTGCATATATCTGCCCTGATTTCACTTCATTCAGTGGGTGCTAGGATGGAATAACAAAACTTGAAGCTAGGTATTGGTGTGTCATGCTTGTAATCCTACTTACTCAGGAGGCTGAGATTTGAGGATAAAAGTTTGAAACCTGTCAAAGCTAAAATGTCTATGTAATTGTATCTCCAAAATAACCAACCAAAAGCCTCCATGTATGCCTCAAGTGACAGAGCACCAACCAAGCAAGTAAACCTCAGTATACAATAAAAGAGAAAAAAGTTTGCAAAACTTGAGAAATGTGAAATGTGTAGTCTCTGATCTTTACTTACTTCTCTCTCATTTGCTTTATGAAATACTTAAATTCTCCCTTGCTGATCAAAAATAAAAGAATATATTTTAATGAAGTTAACCAGTTAAAACTAACAAGCAGGATGAACTTGTACCACTTGGTTCCACTGCTCTTTCAAACTTCTTACTAGCTCATGGACATTAGAAATGACACTTGCTCTGATAGTTTATCTTACCTCATCTGTAAATGGGTTACTCATACCTGGCCTTTCTATCTTACAGGGACTTGGCCTAGTTAGATGGGGAGAGTGGGAATGTGAGATTCACTCTGAGGCTTTGTTGACTTTCCATGAAGGGTATTTCGGGCCAGCTGGAGCTCTCTCCCAACCACCCAGTTTCTGAAATCACAGACAATGGTGGGTAGCCTGTGAAAGAAAGTTGTGTTTTAGCAGCTGCTCCTCAGGTAGTCTAGATCATTGTACAGTCACCCAGAAGTAAATGTGCAAAGGCTTCAAGGAGAGCAAAGCTTGTGGAAATGTTTTCACTACTGAGACTAGAGCGCAGTTCACAAATGAGTCCTTAATCATGAGCAGTTAAGTTTGGTGAAAGCCAGGCATGGTGTTGGTGGGGAGAAGGGGGATCTTGCTTGCTTCAGAACTCCAGGAGGTTAGAAGCAATGTAAGTTATGTCCTATACTAACTCTCTGTGAAGAAGCCAAATGGTATGGGGGTATTCCTAGTTACTGTTCCTAGGGGGATAACTTGATTTTTATGGGATATGCCTGTTTTACTCCTATTTGAAAGTCTACATCAGATGCAAAATACTATAGGTAATCAAGAATCTAAAAAATCTGTTGCTAGGCAAAAGTTTATTAAGAAAGTCATTGGTACATATCTTTAACTGTATTTGTCTTCTACCAGTTGGCTAATGAAACCAAGCTATAATGACATTAATTCACTTTTCGATACTAAAACTGAAGCATTGCTTAATATAAAATGAAACAATACGTATAGAAGTGTTTCAAAATTATGTTTCCAAGCCAAGCACCGGTGGCTCATGCCTATAATCCTAGCTACTCAGGAGGCTAAGATCTGAGGATCATAGTTCAAAGCCAGCCTGGGCAGGAAAGTCTATGAGACTCTTATCTCCAATAAACCACTAGGAAAAAAAAGCGGAAATGGCAATGTGTCTCAACTAGTAGAGCACTCGCCTTGAGCTGAAGAGCTGAGGGATGCGCCCAAGCCCGGATTTCAAACCCATGACCAAAAAAAAAAAAAAAAGTTTTCCACATAAATTGTTATTTTTATCATCATCTTTAGAAGATGTTCATTGCCATAAATTGAAGTAAAAGATTAGAAATTTTTATGCCATAAATACAGATAATTTTTCAAACTAAATTTGAATCACTGAAATTTCCGCAATACTGCTTTATGTTTAGTGACGCTTCAAAAAAATTAAAGCTCAGATTCTATATTTGATTTTCATATACTGTGATTGGTGATTGGGGGTTTCTCATAGTTTGGGAGGCTAGACTGTTGACTGAACATGCAATTACTTTCAAGCAAGCAAGTTTCAGGCTGGAGAAGGAGCTTAACTATATGGTGTTAGCCTAGCAAATACAGAGCTCTGAGTTTCAATCCTTGTACCACCAAAAAGTAATGTATTGCCTGGTGATGGTGGCTCACACCTTTAATCTTAACTACTCAAGAGGTTGAGAGCAGAAGGGTCACATTTCAAAGCCAACTTGTTCAGAAAAGTCCTTGAGTCCAATCTGAAAGATACCTAGCAACAAACAATGCTGGAGGGCTCAAGTGGTCTATCCACATGAAGTCGTAAGTTGCATGCTGCTTGCTTCCTTATCTAGAAGAGGTAGTTTATCAGCTACCTACCTCCACTGTCAGCAGAACCAGCAAAGGAGAAAAGGGAAAGGAAGGTCTGTGTTTGAACTTCCTCATCCACTGGGTCTCCTGTGTGGCTCCTGACAGAATCATGTTTCTGGCCTCAGCACTCAGTCTGAGAATGGTTGAGTCATCTCTCTGGGTGGTGAGACAGTTGGAGTGAAACCACTATGATGAGCACTTGGGTAGAGGTGACAACATATTGCATGATGCCATCAACAGTAAGTACCAAGGGAATCTTATCTCAAGCAGCGAGTTTCAGAATAGATGGCTTGGTAGTGTTAAACTCTGAGATGCACAGGTCTTTGTGTACAACCACATGTTTCAAAAGAAATTTCTCCCCATATGGGAAAAGTGGTATAATTTTTTTTCTAGAAAATATTCATTCCATATGGGAAGTCAGAAAGAACTCAATACAAGGAAGAACTAACTGGAAATGGAGAAAAGCATGTAAGATACTCAAAATGCAATTTTAATCTCCTCTTCTTCCTTCATCATCCTCTCTCTCTCCTCCCCCATCCCCACTAGCTCAGCACTATTGGGTTTTTGACTCAGAGCTTCAGTGTTGCTAGACAAGCACTCTACCATTTGAGCCATGCCCCCAGCCTTTTTTGCACTGGTTATTTTTGAGACTGGTTATTTTCAACTAGACTAGCCCAGGTAATGCTCTCCCTATTTATGCTTCCTGTTATAGTTGATGACAAGTGCATGTCAACATGCCAAGCTTTTTCTCTTAAGATGGAATCTTAAGACTTCTTTGCCTAGGGTTTCTTGGAAGTACAGTCCTTCTGATCATGCCTCCTGAAAACTAGGATGGCAGCCATGCTGTCTCTCTAGGCCTTGGATTACACTTATCACCACTGGTTGCCAGGGCATTAAACTGTGCCTGTTCATCTTGGCTTGATGGAGACCCAGTGTACTCAATACAAGCTCTAGCGCATCAAATTTTTACATGTTCACATTCCTGGGCCATTCAGCCCCTTTTGTTCTACCTTGGAAAAAAGAATATTTTGAGAGGGATACCTAAATTTCATTACTCACCTCCTGGCTCCCTACATCTCCTCTGTTCAACAAGTACTTGTTTTATCCATTCTATGTAGCTGTCACAGAATACCAGAGACTTGGTAATTTACAAGGAATAAAGGTTTATTAGGGCTCATGGTTTTATTGGAAGGACCTCATGCTGTCTCAACTTAGGATGAAAAATAGAAGGGCAAGCAGATGCATGGGAAAAAGACAAAGCACAGGGTTTTCTGCATTGCTTTCTAATAATGAACTCCTGTGAGAACAAAGCTCTGAAAACAAAACCCCTTTTTGCTTAATATCCTAACTACTCTCAACAGTCTTGCCATGGCTACAATGACACTTAGATTTTGACTTGACTTTTGATGAAACAAATTACATCTGAATCATAATAAGGTGAGTACTCACTCATGCTCTGCTCATTTCTGGGCATATTTATTTAACTCACAAGAGAGAATGTTGTAAAAAGAGATGATGGATGACTTACGTGAATCTGATCATTTCTCTATCTGATTATAAAAGACAGAAACCCTACCTGAAAGCAAAGAATAATAAGACATAGAGTCAGAGGGCAGTGGTTCATAGCTGAATAGCTAATCCTACCTACTCAAGAGGTTGAGATGTGTGGATCATGGTTCAAAGGCAGAATGGACAGGAAAGTCATTGAGATTCATCTCCAATTAACCTGTCAAAAACCAAAAATGGAGCTGTGGGTTAAAGCTCAGAGACAGCACCCAGGCCCTGAGTTCAAGCCCCAGGATTGGCACAAAAGAAATAAATCAATAAGTAAATAATACTAGGACATGAAAACAACAAATCTAATTACATCTGTTCTGATTTCTAGACTTATCCCCATTAAAAGAAAGTCCTTATTTTGAAATTGATTTCTGGGTAACAAGAGGGGCTCCTAAGAAACTGAGGGCAATGCCTATTTTCTATGTCATTATATGCATCTATCTACTCTTTGGCCACCAGGACATGGAGTAATGTTGATAAATTTCTATTAGAACTGTTCCATTTCCACTTCTCACATTCCTTCCAGTTGGCTTTATAAGAGACACTAACCCACCCAAAAAAGAAAATTTCTTGACAGCCATGCTATTAATAAGGCACTTGCCTGGTTGCTCCAACTTTGACTTTACTGAAAAAGCAGAGTGCCACATGACATACATGTTCATTTCTATAATCCTAACAATAGATATCAGTCCCTCCAGTAGAAGGCATTGATCTTAGGGAGGTCATTGCTGTCGATATAAAGCTGTCTCTTTTAAGAGTCTATTGAAATATCCAAAAGGCTGATCAGATGGGAAGCAGAAGAAATACGTTAAATGATTACCCTCAATCACTTGGTCAAAGTCTGAACGGAATGGGGCAGACCAGAGTGGCTTTTCTCCTCTCTCCCCAGGCCCGTTGGAAGCTGGAGCCCATAAAAGCAACCAAGGTGAACTTACTCATTCCACACAACGGGGTAGATGGCTCACCACAGGGTGTCCTTGATGGTGCTCTGTCCACTCTAATTTTAAACATCTAAGCAATGGGAGTCCTACTACTTCTCTTGGAAGATTACCCTACAGTCTAATAGGCCTCAACATTAGGAAGATTTTCAATTGGTAATTGGTAATCAACCTAAATTTCCCTTTACTTAATTTCATGCCATTACTCCAAACCCTATCCCCTTGTTCCACCTAGTTCCTCATCCTCATTAGTGTTTAAGCTCTCCAAATACTAATAGATACCTGGCAAAATAAAAAAAAAATTAAAAATGTGCATCCTTGGCCAGGAGGGAGCTAAACCACAGCTATCTACTACTTTGAAATATAAGTCAGTTCCACATAAACTAGTTTTCCTTAAAAAATAAAACATTGCTTAATATGAGAAGATTGAATATTTTTTCTCAATAAGAAAAAAAACCCTCTGCAAATGGAAAGCACAGCAGTCTGTAATGGACTAGAGGGGAATAAATGCATCCTTAATGGGAGTGGTGGTAATGGTAGAACTATTTCACCTTCTTCGCCCTTTACATGCTCATAGAAGAAGCCCTTGAAACAACTGGATGAAGCTTACTCCCCAACTAGTACATTTTATACTCATTCTTCTATGGTGCATCCATTTACATATTGCTTGTAATATAATATTAAATATCCTATATATCATACATAAAACATAACTAAAAAAGTTCTGTCACTAAAATAGTATCAGGCAGTCTTATAGGAGGGGACTAAGATTCACTTTATGGCTGATTTAGTTTACATATATATATATATGTATATATATATTTGTGTAGTCAGTTAATTAGTTAGTAGTTATTGCTGGTACTATGGTTTCAAATTGGGGACTCTTGCTTTGGCTTCAGCTTTCTTGTTCATAGCTGGTCTGCTACTATTTGAGCCATACCTCTAGTCCAGCATTTTGTTGGTTAAGGAGAGATGGAATCTCACAGACTCTTCTGCTCAGGCTGGCTTCAAACCATAATCAAGTAGTTATGATGACAGGTGTAAGCCACTAGTGCCAGGCTTTTATGTTTCATTTATGACATAAACTTGCAAATTTAAACCATTTTGCATTTTTGGTATAATGATAAAGTCAAAAGACTGTGACTCAATATCAAACCTGCAAAACAATATACTTTGAAATTTGCATTTTCCCTTCTTTTTCCTTTAATATTCCAACTCCCTCTCTCTTGTCTCCATGTATAAAATAATTAGATGTCTGTTGTATGTGGATCTCTGTAGTAATGGCTTGTTTCTGTCTATCCTTCAGTGATATGATAGTTCTTGACTTCTAAACTTACTTTCACTTTGCATTCAACCTGACACAGTTTTCACAAAAAATAACCAAGCCAGTGAAACATTAGAAACATTTACGAAGTTATGTTGTGGACAATCCCTTGGAATACGTAATTCTGTAAGACTGGGTTATGCTATAACCTTCTGGCATTCCTGATAACATTTAGGTGACCTTCTAGAACATTTAATGAAATCCTAGCCATTTTCAACTGTTACCAAGTCAACAACCCTTGAATTTCAGTATTTGGACATCTGAGATTAAGTGAGTACTCACTAGCTCTATTTCTTCTGTAGACTAAAGAGTGCAGAGCCTAGAAGGCTGGAGTAATTTCTAAGAATTTTTTTTTGTTCACATGCATTTTTGGCTGCATGTAAGGTTCTTTTAAGTTGAAAACAACAGAGATAAACTTTAGCAAACTTAAGCATAAGGGAGGGTGCTAGCTGTGATAAACACTCATATATTTCAAGAAACTCAACAGTGGTTGACCAACCATGTCTGTGGAAGGAGAGGAAAACTGGCCATCTTCCAGTTTGCTAAACTTTGTGTATTCTGTGATGTCACTGTGGTTCTAAATGTCCCCAGCAAGTGGTCTTCTGTGCTTTCACTCTAAATTCCTAGGAGAGAGAGGAGTGAGGGGGATGGTGGAGAGGGAGAGGGAGAGAAGACTCTGTTTGGGCACCTAGCTCATGAACCAGGCCAGGAACTTAGTGATAGAGTTTGGTTATTTTTTATCAAATATCCTTTCAGAGGATATGAAATCATGAAATTGTTTGAGAGAAATCCATCCACCAGAGAAATCTTTTTCTCCAGAGTTTAAGTTATGTGGTCAGGCACTGGTGGATCATGCCTGAAATCCTAGATACTTACACTGAAATATGAAGATTGAAATTGGAATCCAGGAAAGTCCATGAGACTCTGATCTCTAATTAACCACCAAAAAGCTACAAGTGCTAGCCTTGAGAAAAAACAAACAAGTGACAGCTTGAGGCCCTGAGTTCAAGTCTCAGTATGGCACACAAAAAATGGTTACATTGTGAAGATTAATTTGGCATATACCGTCAATATTCATTCAATGTTCCTTCTTCCCTTTTTTTCTGAGGTTGGTATACAAACTCTCTGGTATTTCCTTGGGTCACTGATGATAGATAGTTATGTAAAATCTCTAAGATCTTTCATGTGTTTCTGAGCTGCAAAGTTTCAATCACAATACAATTTGAATGGATCATGAAAATGCAATTTATTTTATTTTATTTTCCTTTTACGTTTTAGTTTCAGCTTATCTGTCCTTCTTCCTGAGTTCTCAATCAGGTATAAGGATAGGAGAGATAAATTAATTAAATGTCCAATCAAGTTTAAAGCTGTCAGCCTTGATAATTTAAGCCATCCCTCTCAGTTGGTGTTTGTTCTTCCATTTGGATAAAATGTTGAATCTCTTCTGTTTTTACTCACCACTTCTTTTCTAAGACGATATCCTGGTGTGTATGTGTGGAGAGTGAGCATAGTTCCTAGATCCTAGAGGCCTTGGGACTAAGTAGGAATTCTTGAGTTCACATGGTACCCTTGTGTTGTTTTCCAACCTCCTTCCTGCTGAAAACTCTGCTCCTCTGATCTCTACTGCTGCTTTCTTCCTGGTAACTCACAGGAGCAGGTGAGCCTCTGCGCCTTTATGTGGCTTAGTCAGAATGATCAGGAAAGAGCATGTAGCCTCTGTTTGTTTCCTTCATCTCCAGAATCCCAAAGGTCTGACATACGTTCATTTCAGCTCACTGGCCAGATGTCTATGGGCCATGTTGCCTGGAGATGAGAGCAGAACATGGGAAGCCACGGAAGCTCATCTCAAGAACTTCCCTTTGCCTAATCTTATAACAAGGACAACGATCATTGTTATGTGGGCTTTGTAGGAAAGGGTGAGCCCACCCTTCCACATTTGGAAGACAGCATTACCTGCAGAATGCCTACAGATCTTCAGAGCTCATCTACTCTGGACTTTAAATTTTGCTGGACATCTCCATGAAATAAAATATGGAGATCTTAGATCATTTCCATGTGTAGCCCAGTTCCAGTTAACAGAACCTCTCTGACTACACAGCTTTTCATCTGCTCGATCAAGTAGAAGTCTTCTCTTCCCCAGGAAAATTAAGCTTGAAGGTCAAGGGCTGACCTTACCAGAGTCTCTGTCTGAATCTCCTGAACTGTGGAATTTTCCAAGGTTGCCTAAATAGAAACAGAGAATCTGAATGCTCCCAGCTCTTGACATAGTTTCTGGTTCTAAAATGTTCTTTGTTTGGAATTACCACACACATTTAAGTGGAAGATTTTTTTTTCAGGATAACAGTGGGCATAATAAATGACCTTTTTTTTAAAAAATCAAATATAATGATTTCTATTGAAACAATGTAAGCAATTACAGTCCAAGTCCAGGCCGAAGCTTTGAGAGCTAATTCCAAAGATGTCTTTTCACTGGAGCCATGGACCTAGATTCTGGTTTTCATTGTCTTTATTGTTTCTGATTTTCAACTCTTTTGTTTGTTTTTAAACAATGCTAATTCTCTTGAGTGTCTGTACATTAGGTGCTATTTTTTTCTTTGTAACCAGAACTGTAGCTGTAGTGTATTAATCAAGCAAAGCTTCCCATTCCCCTCTCTTGCCATTTATGCCACTTCTTCAGCTAGACCCCATGTTCTTGGAACTGAAAGGGCTTTATAATTTGGAGTTCCTACTTAGACCATCTGAACATATATTTATTTCCCTGGGTTTTCTTGGGTGATCTCTGTGAACCTCAGATGAGAAGCTATATCCTTTCAAATCTCTTCCCCGTCTTTCAAATGATAACCCCTAGTGGTAAGGGTGTAGGTTCTATAGCTGTAGGTACTGTCAGTTCTCTTTGCACAATATCCTTGAGTACCCTTCCCATTTCCAAGAGGGAGGAGTTAACAACAGAAAAAAGAATTCTCTGATGTTGGCTCGAATTTACATGAAACTCTAGTAAGAGCTACCTGCAGAAGAGTCCCAGATAATGAGATACATAAAGTCAGATGATGACTGTCACATTAGCAAAAATGTGTGTAGAAATGAGAACTGGACATAATACTGTATGCCTATAATCCAGGCTACTCAGGGGGTGACAACTGGAAGGATTGCAGTTCAAGGCCAACTCAAGAAGAAAGTTACTGAGTCTTCACTTCATCAAACAAGCCAGAAGTATGGGCTCATATCTGTAATTCCAACTTCGTGGGAGACATAAGAGAATCACTGTTCAAGACTGGCCTGTGCAGAAAGCATGAGATCTTATTTGAAAAATAACCTAAAAGCAAAAGAGGGAGTTTGTCAAGTCGTGATTCATTTGGGCTAGCAATTGCAAGATGCAAAAAATTTAAGAAATTAAATTAACAGAGCCAGGCGCCGGTGACTCATGCCTGTAATCCTAGCTACTCAGGAGGCTGAAATCTGAGGATAGTTGTTCAAAGCCAGCCTAGGAAAGAAAGCCCATGAGACTCTGATCTCCAATTAACCACTAGAAAACTGGAAGTGGTGCTGTGGATCAAATGGTATAGCCTAGCCTTGAGCTGAAGAGCTGAGGGACAGTGCCCAGGTATAGAGTCTAAGCCCCACAACTGATCAAAAAAAAAAAAGAAGAAGAAAAGAAAAGAAAAAAGAAATTAACTCATATGATTGTAACTCCTCTGTACAGTATTTTCACAATAAAAAACTTATTTTTTAAAAAGAAGAAATTAAATTCACATGCCAACAGCCTCAATTATAATTATTCTCAGTATTTGTTTCATACAGGCACATGGGGATATTATTTTTAAAAGCTAGGGAACACTTGAGTGAGAGATGATGAACACTATGATGGTAGGGCTATGACAGGACAAATGCTGGTTCTTTGCTGATATCTCTGACCCCAGACTTCATAAGTCAGATCATACTATCAACAGAAGCCTCCTTCAGCCTCCTTTGATTAATCCTTCAGTTAATAAAAATATCCTGTTGCTTTGGCGTACATTGTACCTATATCGTAAGTCAAAACACTGCTTAGAATTTTGTCTACTACATATGTATTGGCTTTTCTCTTCAGAAGAACCCATGTGGATCTCTTTAATAGCATTATTTGTCCATTTTTCTTTCTCTATAATTATGTAATCATATACTAATTTTACATATATATTTATGTATATATGTGTGCCCCAAAGTTTTAACATAGATAAACAAATCCTCCTCAAATGTGTTGTGCTTGAACTCTTTTTTTTTCCTGTTTGTGTTTGATAGTACTAAGACTTGAACTCAGAACCTGGCTCGCTCCATTAGCTTTTTACACTCAAAGCTGTCACTTTGCCATCTGAGCCATGGCTCTATTTCTGACTTTTTGCTGGTTAATTGGAGATAGGAGTCTCATAGACTTTTCTGCCATGGCTAGCTTTAAGCTGTAACCCTCAGATCTCAGCCTCCTGAGTAGCTAGAATTACAGGCATGAGCTACTGGTACTCTGCTTGAGTTGTAATATATATATATATATGTATATATATATATATCTATCTTGATAAATAATTGTGACTTTTTATATATATATCTTGATGAATAATTGTAGTCAAATAAAAGTTTATATAGCAGCATAACAAAGTTTACTTCCTAAATCATTCAGTACTGAGTCCCTAAAATTTTAGTAAGTGTCCCTAAAAGCACACTTGAAAAATATGTCAAAAGCTCAATTTGTACTTATTGTTATTAACAACAAACAGCCATAGAGTAACTGTGTGGATCTCATAGTCAGGCTAGAGCAAAAAGCCTCACTTTTGGGTAATTGGGTCTGTTCATCAAAATCTACCTGCCATGCCTCACACTGCCACTTTCTTCTTCCCTGTGTAAGATCACCATGCTACTGTTTTTCAATATTGCTAATTTTCATTTTATTCTTTCCATTTGGTGTACGTGTAACGTGGCAAGCCTATCATCAAATTTCTAAAGCTTTTGATAAATCTCTTCCCTACCCAAGACTCTTGGATAAAAGCTTCCAAATAATGAATTTTGAGATGCTGTGGAATACATCACTTAACGTGAAGGCAGAGAGCTCTCCCATTTAACTTTAGTAATAGCACCAACAGGTGCCCGGGAGAACCCAGTACTGGGAAGGCTGCAATGTTAGGGATTTACAAAAATTAATTTCTGACCTTACACAAAGCTATGTGCCATGACTTCCTTGGTGCTGATTTGGGGGGAAGTGGTAAAATCCCTCTGAAGCTAATTAAGATTTTTATGTGTTAATCTGTATGCTAGCTAGGTAGTATTACTTATGCATAACCCTGAGTCAGAGTGAAGTTACCTGCTGCTCTTCTCTCTTCACATAGGAAATTTGTTTTGCATTTACTCTATATCTACCCTTACCAGCTTGTTATAAGTTAATTGTGATTAATCATATGTCAATAGGTAAACCAGGGGATGGGGCAGACATCATTTTCTTATGGCACCTGAGGTGTTGGTCAAGAGCAAGGACAGTTCCAAGGAGAAATTTGGGCTTGAGAACAGCATTCCCATGACTGTCAATCCCTTGGCGCTTTGCCATTGTCTCAGAAGCTCCTTCTGAGAACTTCACAGCAGGCTGTCCATTGGTCACCAATGGGTTCTCCAAAAGGTGGAGAAAGTGCAAGAGCATTTGACACAAGGGGGCCTCTGGGGAGATGATTCCAAAGGAAGGTCATTGTTTAAAAGGGAGCCATGGTGAGCAGCAATTCAGGCATGTACCACAATGCTTTTTAAGAAAATACGCCAGGATGGCCAAACAATTCTCTTCCATTATTTTATATTTTTCCCCCTTCTCTAAAGTGAGCGATTGCTTTTCTGCCAAAGCGGCTGCAAAAGGCCATGAAAGCTAAAGTCCTTCAAAGCTGTTAAATGCATCTTCAAATTTACAATAAAATTCAGCATGACAAATCTTCCAGTAAAATCTCTGGAGCATCAGAGCAGCACTTACACAATTTTCCTTTCAGTCGGTATTTTAGTATTCAACACCTTGAGAACCACAGAAAGCCAATGTGGGCGAGAATAGCAGACAAAACAAAAACCAAAATAGAGAGAGAGGGAGAAAAAAAATCCCAACCACAACAAAGACAGTGGAAAAAAAAAAAAGAAAGAAAAAAGCGAACAGCTACCCAAGCTATTAAACATATGCCAAAGAAAACAATCGGTGCGGCTTTGCCATGGCTCTGCCCTGCAGGTAGAAAACGGGCAGGGAGAGCAAATGGAAGGGGAAAAGAGAAAGAAGAGCAGGAAGTGGAAATCCTGTGAGCAGGGAGTAGAGCTGCCTGACCCTGAGCTTCAAGACACACTACCAGCCATGCAAAACAGGACATACCTTTCTGGCTTGCTGGTTCTGTCGGCTGAGACAAAGCAGTCCCATTCACAGCGGGAGGCCAAATCAAAATGAAATTTTATTTAGTCTGCACTGTCCCCAGATTGGGTTTCAGAATGACTGCTTTAGGAGATAGCATGGCTGTGGCTGATGCATGCTTTGCATATGAAACTGCAGTAGGAAAAGAAATCTACATAATCAAAAAAATCTGTGCTCTGTGTGTATGAATGTGACAAAAATCCTGGACTTGAGTGCTTTTGCTGCTGTGTGGGTTTCAAGCAGGCCTCTTTGAGGTGAAATGAATTGTTTTTAAAAAACAAAAATAACTTAGAATTATTATCTGCAAATATGAATAACCCCATAACCTTCTGCAGTATAAAAATATAGACAGTTTTCTGCTTTCATTTCAACCACTCTGAAATAATTGTGCCTCCTGTTTATTTAGGAGTGAAACAAAAACTTGGGTTAAAAAATTGAATTTTAGAACATATGCAGTTTAGCCCTCTTTTGTGGTGTGTGTGTGTGTGTGTGTGCGTGTGTGTGTGTGTGTGTGTGTGTGTGTGTGTGTATTGGCTTTTTTGGGAGGTGAGAAAGAGGTTCTAACAATAACTAGATCTTCTGAGCATTGATATAAATTTAAAGCTTAAGTCTGAAGCAATTCTGAAATAAATCCTAAGAGCCTCTTTTGACTTAAATCATTCATCTTTCGACAATATTTGTAAGAATTTGGAGAAAGTCTTTAATATGCTTTTAGACATTGAAAATTACGTTTTTAAATGAAGCAAGATCACTGTAAACTATACATCCGATGCATATTAGGGAATCTCTGTGTGTGTGTGTGTGTGTGTGTGTGTGTGTGTGTGTGTATCAATCAGTTCTCAGAGAAATGTTTATTCCAGTTTGGTTTTGCTAGCTCAGTTCTTGGAGATGAGTGTTGCCATTGATTTCCTTACTAGAGGAAATAAAAATAAAAACAAATGGAAAGAAAACCTACCTATATAAAATGGAAGCAAATAAGAGAAAAACAAAACAACAACAACAACAAAAAACAAAGACAGACAGCCTCTCTGACTGCAGAATGTTCTATAGAGCATGGACAATTATGACCATTATCATTGTTTGATGAAGTATTTCCAGGGTTTGGTAGGGTGGAATATGACATGTACCCTCTTTGATTTCTGAGAAGTTAGTCTCCAAGCCATTACCATCACAGAGAAGCCTCCAAACTTCTCACTCACCACAATAAGATACAAATAGCTCTAACAATATGATTCTATACACAGCCCTGGCAGAAATCGCCAGCACAGGAAACAGGGACCCACACCCCTTAGAGAAAGTCAAGGTTCCTTCTGTGATTTGAGTTTGGATAGAATTTTAGAAAAGCATTCCTGCAATTCAACTTGGATTGGCAATCAGTCAATAATAATGTTTACAAATGTAAAGGTCTCCTTAAATTGATAATTTTGCATTAGGTACCATGGTATTGAGCTTGGCTGTGCACACCACGGGTATAAATGAAAGCCTAAAATCCAAAGAGAGCAAATAAAGTCATTTCCTTGAAGCTCCAGAATCACTGCGTTCAGGTCTCTCTAAAATAAGGGCAGTGTATTGGCTTCTCAGTTGCTTTTAAGCAAGATCCTCTCTTGCCTTGCCTTTCTGTGATAATTATTCAGATATTCATTAAGTAAGAGTTTTGTCTGCATTTTATTTTGTTTTGGTTTTTTTTTTTGGTGACAAGGCACCCCTTTTTTGAGGAAAGGAGAGAGGTGTTTTTTTTTTGTAAATCCTCTTTTTTCCCCCAAATTCAGTACACCTGGCATTCACTTTCTACCTAATAAGCACCGTGAATATGCAAATGCTCCGTGTCTCAGTAACCTCATTAATTTATTCCTCAGGCAATCATAGATTGTGAGCCAGTCCTGTGTCACTAGTACTGGATCTGGTGGGATCAGGGCTCGGGAACCAGACACATGCTCTTGGCTGCCTATTGAAACACTGTTTCATCTTTATTCTGTTGTTTTGGCAAGCTAATTCAAACAAAGACTCTTACCTTCCTCTACTTAACTGACAGCCAAAAGCAAAGGAAAGTTGAAGAAAAAATAAAGAGAGAGGGAAAAATGCCTAAGGTTAATAATATAGATCTTCCCTCCACTACCAAACACAAATCAGAGGTGATCCATGATTTGAACAAAATCTCCACAGCCAAAACATTCCCAAACTGCCCAGGTTGTCTTATTTTGCTATTTACTGGGGATGCTGAGTAGGGGGTGGAGCAGAGGGCAACCTGGTTTCCGTACTGCAAAGCAGTTGAGTCATCTCTCCCTTTGCCCACATTAAAAACCCTGAATAATGTTTATAAAATGTTAGGGAATCCCGGTAGGTTTCCTATTTAACAAGCCATGTATGACAAATCACAGTGTAATGTACTACGTTCTTAATCTTTAATTAGAATGTGAATATCTGCTAGAAAACGCAGTTAACTTTGACACATTAAATCTTCTGGTTAAAGTGCCTTACAGGAAGAGCAAAGATGAAACACTAACAATCTCCCCTTCTCTCCATTCACCCAGGCAGTTGGGGAAGGATGATAACATCTTGTAATACCTGCTCTGTAGTAATTAATCGCTGTGGTATTTAGGACCATTCAAGTAGACAAATATGACAGAGACAGGGACAATTAGAAACCTTGTTCAAGCTACATTAACTTTTCCAGCTATTACCACACAGCAGCTCAAGTTTGCTTGTAAAAGCTGCAGAGGGATTGCTATGCATTAGCCGTGCGATTATTAATGAAAGAAAAGGAGAATTGTGTTTATTGTAGTTTGAAAATTGCAAATAAATTTCAATTATCTGCTATGTCATTTTGTTAAACATGCACTCTGGAAATGCCTTTGTACTCTAAATCATGAGCTACTTAGAGCAAACTAATACCAGAGCCCCTCAGGGAGATAGGAAGTCAATATTTTTGTTGAACTGGACTTTTTTTTTCTTTTCTTTCATTATTTTTTCTCCATTCTTTTTGGTAGGTGAAATTGGAGATGGGGAAAAACACCTGAATGGGCTATTCAGGCAGTGAGTTGTGCAGCATTTTGGTGCGCTCTGGGACTGTGTGGTAGTAGTTAGTCATCGAGTCAGGTGTCACAAACAGGCATCACAGTAATCAAAACCACAGTTAAAGAAAACTAAAGAAGGTCTCGCTCCTTTGGGAACATCCTCCAAACAGTTATAAGAAATCAATTATGATAAATAAATAATGACTGCCATGTCTGTCTTTTACTAACGAAGCCAGTCTTGTGTAGACACAGGAAGCCAAGGAAGGGTGCTAGTCAGCTGCAGAGGTAACATGCAGTCCATGTTTTGTGGGTTTTTTTTTGTTTCCTTTCTTTTTTTCTTTCTTTTTTCTTCCTTTTCTTCTTCTCCTTCTCCTTCTCCTTCTCCTTCTCCTTCTTCTTCTTCTTCTTCTTCCTTCTTTCTTCTTCTTCTTTTTGGTGGATATCTCATATCTACTGCCATTCAGGAGGGTAAGTGCCAATCATTCTGAATGGCAAACTTGATCTTCAAACACACCTCGTGCACACATGCATGCACACAAGAAGTATCCATTTCTCTGCTGCTTTTTGTGATATTATTTGTTTTGCAAAGCCTGCAGACATACACTTGCAGAAGCAAAGCACCCCTTGGTGCTTCTAACCAAAAACACTCCACAGAGTCACTTTCTAGGGGCTGCTGTCCAAATCTCCCATGGCCCAGAAAACATCCCACATCTGAATTTCTCCCCACCATGTTATCTTTCCACTCAGCCTCAGCTCACATCTCCTTTCTACACACTTTGGGTAGAAAGTGTGTGTGCCCTGGAGCTGGGGACCTGATCCAATTGTCTTCTGCAAATCAAAGAAAGACCAGCTTAGCATGGTACAAATCTGCATCCCCACCCCAGAATCTGTTGTGTCACACACACACACACACACACACACACGCACACACACACACACACACACCCGCTTAGTGCTCAGGAACAATCTCCCCTCTCAGCCGAGCTGCGATGATGTCAGCTTTCTGATTACAAACTGCTTATTTATGCTTCAACAGCTGCCAAGAGCAGCGAATAAGTGGCTAAAAGAGTGTCTAGACCAGGCTTTCAGGCCTCTATTGTCTGGGGGTTGTTACCTGGTTGACAGCGATGGGTCCAGCTGCCTGGTGTGAAAGGGAGCAGGGATGGCGGAGCGGTGATTGACAGGAGGGCCCTCTGGGTCAGCCCGATGGCCCCATGTCTTTATATTTCCCACTCCAAAGGGAAAGCCAGGGTCCTGCCTAGAGGTTGGAGGTGAAAGGAAATGTTGGAGGATAATGAAAAAAATCTTTTGGCCAAATTTGCGATCATGAACGCTTATACTCTGGGGAATCAAAGCCAGTCCAAGTGACCATGGTGTGGCCTGAAATGGGCACCTGGAGCCAGGGAGCAAGTCATGTCTGATGGCCCTTGCAGCCCCTAGAAGGGTCGGGGAGGAGGGATGGGTACACATTAATTCCCTTTCTTTCTTTTCTTTGTTTCTTTTTCTTTTCTTTCTCTCTTTCTTTTCTTTCTCTCTCTCTTTCTTTCTTTCTTTCTCTTTTCTTTTTCTTTCTTTCCTTCTTTCTTTCTTTCTCTCTTTTTCTCCTTCCTTCCTTCCCTCCCTCTCTCTCTTTCTTTTCTTTTCTTTCTTTCGTTTTCTTTCTTTCCTTCCATTTTGTTCTCTGAAACCAGATCCACCATCTCAAGCAAATATCTTTATGGCTACTTTTTGAAACTCACCATCCTGAGTTTGATGGGAATTTCAGAGACCTTCCCTTTTATCCTTTTCAGTGGAAGGCTGATGACTATAGCACGCCAACATTTGGGAAAAATAGGGGCTTTGCAAGCTGACGTAAACGTCTAATTAGAATTCCCCCCTCCCCACCACTTGTAACCTTTCAATGTTCCTTCTCCACTTGTTTCCAGCAATCAACTCCATTTTTAACACTGTTCAGAGTAGAATTGAATGTACCAAATCGCTGCCTTCCTCCCCATGCTTACAATCCACAGCAGCTGATTGACACCAAACCTTTGTGGTTTCATTTTTGCTCCTCAGGCCCAGCCGGCTCTGTCTTACAGGGAGGTTCCTGGGAAGAGAATATTGTTAGTATTGATCACAGTGAGATGTTCACTTGAATGGGAGTAATAATAACAACAAAATGACTTTCTCCATGGAGCTCCTCCCCTGGTCACTGGTACCCAAATACTTTGCATGCTCATTGTTCTGTAGCCACTATTGTTCTTGGAGGAACACTTTATGAAAGTTCAGCTGGGAGAGGGGTGGCAAATAATGCTTATACTTTCACATTTTTATTCTTATTCACTTTACCCTCAAGCATTGCAAACATTATTATGCCTTCAAAATTCTGAACGGGGACCTTGGAATCTGATAGATAGTTCTATAGTCTTAAAAATGATTGCATGGGCACACACATATGTATACATATATGTTCATATGTATATATATGTATACATATATATGTATCCCAGAAGCTGCCAAACGTGAATGAAACATGAGAAAACACCTGAAGAGGCAGAGCCTAATTTGTGTATACAGTTGGCTTTCTTTATAATATTGGATTCAGACTCTGTAACGAAAATGAAACCATGTTAAATTAACTGTAAGAAATAAGTTGATTTAATTAAGCACAGAAAGACTTAATAGATATAATAAAATGTTAAAAAGTCAAATGATGTGCAGTTACATTTCAGTTAACACTGCTCAACAAATGTACTAAATTTATTCCTTTCAATAATGATGTGTTTTGAACATTTAATTAGATAAATAATGTCTAATCACTTCAGCAAATCTCAACTGGAAAAAAAAATCCCTTGTCATCAAAGGTGATTCATGCTTGCCTAGACCTCCTTTCTAAGAGAAGATAAAGCCCATGAACTTCAGCTTGTTTTAAAAGGATGAGCAGAAACCAAAGTAAAGTCTGTCTTTCAAGCCTCATTAAAATTCAGGGTTTACTAAACAAACTATTATTTACAATAAGAGGAGTGTTTTTTGGAATAAATTTTTACTTATTTGCCTTTTTTATAAAAAAGCATCAGAAAATATAAGCAGCTGATAAGAAAAGGTATCCAGTATTAGATGTCCTATAATTCATCATAATACTGTTCCCTTTAATAACTACTTTGCTCAAGTGATTGGCATGATTACAAGAAAATTACTTCAAATTATTCATCTCTTATCTTTCCTTTAAGATGTCCTAAGTTGGATGATAGTTAGCATAATGGGGCCCTATTAATTACTAATGTGGAAAATCCTTCACAATTTGGATAGAGTTTGTAGCCCAAATAAAGAAAATAGTGCCAAATGCAAACTTACATCATCTGCTCCTTAAGATGGTGCCACCCACTGTCTAGTAAATGGAATGTCAAGGACATTTCCTTCTTCATCTGGAATTTGCTAAGATGAGCCCAGCTTGTATATGAAAAATAGACTGGGAATTAGAATCTACTGTACATGGTATTGATAGCACATACTGATGCACACTTATAAATGAATACACACACACAAATACACAAGAACACACACACACTCAGAATCACATACCCAATGCACAAAAGTATTGATGTATTCTGAAATGTAGAAGATGATTAACATAAAATTACCATTTCAAGCTTATGGTGTTAATTCATCCATATCTTCCTGGGAGAAACAATTCTTGGTAGAGAATTTTTCCATTTCTAATACTGTCTTGAATAATGTATTTTGGGAAATATACCTATAAATCTATTTAGTTCATTCCAAGCCATAACATAGTATGAAATTCTGTTAAACTAGAGACTTCTGTGTTTATAGATAGATCAATGTTAACAACATCTTCCATTTTTTCCCCTTACTTTGAGGGAGAAGAAATGAATAAATAAAAGAAGACATACAAATTAAAAATATTCTTTTGTATTCATTCTAAAATAGCCACCTTGTTTAAATTTTCCCCCTCTATACTGCTTTGGAAAACATTTGTGTTTCTGTGCCATTTTAAAATATTTTAAACATTTTTCCCTGAGATCATCTTATTTTTATAAATTCATGCTGAGAATCTAGAATCATATCAAGTGAAACTGAACAATGGAAATCTAAAGCTTACTTTATATGTAAATAATAACACAGCTATTTGGGAGTAATTTGTTTTCTTGTTGCAATGTTTGCAACTTAGAGTTCTCACAACTTTTCACCATTTTGTTTTACTGTTTGCTTAAACATTCAAAGTTGTTTTCATACGGATTTGTAATACATACACAAACACATGCACATGCATGTAGGGTTCAACAAGACAATTAAAAAGAAAAGAAACATAAACAGTTTCTACAGAAAAATAACAAGCAAAACCAAGATGTACTGGCTCTATTTATAGGATTTAAATATACCTCTTGTTTAGAGTTCACCTGCAGCTGTTGTTAAAATACTCTCCTTCCAGCTTTGAAACTTGTTTACACCTGCTGACCCAGGTCATGTGACTGTAATCCCATGACAACCTCCTCTTATAATAGGACCTTTCTCTTACATTCAGTGTTCCTTTGCTCATGTGGCTGAGCCTATGGTTTTTGCAGGCCTTTGATTTTTCTGATCATCAACTTCTTGGCTTTTATGCCTGCTTTATCATCCTAGTGGTCATTGGAATTCTCATCTGTGAGGTCACTTCCTGGAAGCCCATCAAGTTTAGAACAAATTTGAGTCAGCAAGGAAAAATGGGAATGTAAGCTGCAATCTATTGTGAACTTCATGATTAACTATACCACATGGTAAAAGATTTGAATACCTATATAAGCCCTCATTACATTAGGTTGTCCATATAGTTGTCATTTAGAGAGCATTTTCCTAAGAATCATGTGTGAGCTACTACATTCTCCTTTATAGAAAAAATGATTGAACTCAAAACATACAAAAGAGACTAGTCATAGCTAATTATATATTGATTATATATCAGAAAATGTATGCACCAGTAAAAAAAATTTATCTCACAAATATTTGCACCAAGCATTCTTCACTTTTACTCTTATAAATGGATGAATGTGCATTCTTCTGTCTCATGGTCTCTTGTGTCCATCTGTGTGCCTATAATGTAGGATCTTGCAGAGTAAAACTTGGAATTTTGTGCTTACTTGTAAGCAATTTAAAGTCTTCTATTTAAAATTCAGGAAAGTAGTCTTGTTTGGGTTGCTTTTTCATGTGTAAGTTGCATAGTTTGGAAGTTGGCCTTTCTCTGGAATAAATTACATTCCAAAGTCCAAGTGAGCAAATAGCTTAGTCATGAATGTCCCTGATCTTGTTGCTTCTTACTCACTCCCTGTCTTATTTTCTTCATTTATAAATGGTGTTTCTAACCCATCTTCTTAGCAAAACTATTTTTAGAACTTACACTTAGGAAAGGCATTTACATGCTACAGAAAAAAAGAAAAATGCATTATACAATGTAGCTATTTTAGAATACAAAAACCTGGAAAAGAAAGTAGACGGAAGGGAAGAATGAAATTTCATTTATTCTTTGAATGGGCTGATTTAAACTCCTTCATATTCTCCATAAATTTAAATATTCAACTGATAAAATAGAATAATGAACAGGAAATTTCTGGGAAGAAAACTCCCAGGCAGAGAATCCAAAGCCTACAGGTGTCCGCTCTGACAGGAAGTGTTGGTATCACTCTTGGGAAATCCTTCCATCCTTTCAGGGTATCTAGTCTTCCATGCAAAAATTCTACTCTGGAAGAGATAGACACAAAGTTTAAATTCAAAGCAGAACCTAAGATAACATACATGTGAAACTACATAACTTTTGGCGGGGGAGGCTTGTGTGTGTGTTTGTGTGTATATGCCAATATTGGCACTTGAATTCAGGGCCCGGTTGCTTTCCCTTAACTTTTTTTTTCTTCTCCAGACTAGACCTCTACCACTTGAGCCATAGCTCCACTTCTTTCTTTCTGGAAATTAATTGGAGATAAAATCTCAGAAATTTCCTGCAGGTTTGTTTTGAATTGTGATCCTCAGATTTCAGCCTTCTGAGTAAGTAACATTACAGGCATGAGCCACAAGGGCTCAGCCAAAACGTGTTTTTTAAAAAAAATGAAAATGGTCTAAATGTGATCATTCCTCCTACCCCAAGATAAATCTGAACATAGCCACAAGCAAAATTAGTTGTGTTGTACAATTTAAGAATATGGAAAGTAGAATAAGCATGGAACTGGTATGATTCTTTCAGAATTGGATACAAGTTCTTTGACATCTCCATTGCAAGACTCTTGGCATAGAAAGGAGGAGATGAATGAGAGATACTGCTTATTTCACGTTAGAACATTTTCCAGTCACCTCATCTGGGCCATTTGGGACTGCGGCTCTGACTTATAGGTATGGTCCCTTTGGTACTCACCTTTGGGAATGCAGGCTTCCCAGTGTTACTAGGGTACTGGAATGTTCCTCTGGTAGAAAGCCTACCATGTCACTTTCATTAGTCAAGGAAACCACCAGTATAGCAAGAAGCATGGATAGAAGACACAGGGAAATTCTTCAATTATAAAAAAAAAAAACCCAAAAAACAAACAGAGAGAGTCATGAAATTAATGCCGTTCCATCTTAATGTTGCTTCTTTAATCATGAAAACAAGTTTCTTCAACCACCTGTTAGGAATTCAGTAACCTCACCATACATTAGAGAGTCTGTGTCTTTCATTTCCAAGAACAAAAGGGAGAAAGAAAAAAAACTATACACTTATTTATCATACTTATTTTAAAATATACTCATTTACTACATTTATATCTTCCATTCATTTATTTATTACCTGTCCCAGATAACAAACTTGTAAGTAGTAAATAAGTAATCGAATTTCCACCTGTGTGTTTATTGATGTATTGCATAACCATTTAGCCTTCAGCTATTAAGGTAAATTCAAAATATGCAGTAAGAGTTCATTCAGTGTCAGAAGCAAGCCAAGATAAAAAATCTGGAATTTATACCCAATTAAATGGGCATTATCCCAAATTAGCCAAGATGTAATTTAAACCTACTTTTATTTGTATGTTATGCTGAGGAGACATAGAGCTACATGAATATTTCAAAGGGAATGAATGGCAAGCTATATACATGCTACAAATCGGACAATCTAGTTTCCACCCATTCATTGGACAAACACATACTGAATTTCGATAAGTCATAGTCTCTTGTCTATTTCTAGAGCTAGAAATAGCTCTTTCCCATTTTTCTATTTTTATGTTTAGGGAGATGGACCCTAACTTTCATGAGTTACACAGTAAGAGTAAAAATAGAGTTACAGCTATGGAGCCTCAGAGCTCCTCACAGTGGAGGGACTCAGCAGAACACTGCTGGGAAAGGTCCTGAGGATTTGGTGTGTGTCTCTGTGTTCACGTATGTGCCAATACTGAGGCTTGAACTCACGGTTAGTGCCTGGGTGCTGTCCCTTAGCTTTCTGGCTCAAGGCTAGCATGTGCTCTACCACTTGAGCCACAACTGTACTTCTAGGTGTTGGTTACATGGGATTAAGTCTGATGTACTTTTCTGTTCCAACTAATTTGAACCATAATCCTAAAATCTTGGTTCCTTGAGTAGCTAGAATAACAGGAGTGAACCACCAGTACTTGGCTAGTCATGAGTTTCAAACATCATTCCTCCTGGAATCCTTTCTTAGATGGTTTTGGTGGAGCCTGCTTACCTATAGGTATCTTATTCAGAATAACTGTAATTGGTCGTGAAAGGGGGCTCTTTCTTCAATAGAGATAAAACCTTACAAACTGAACTACTTGCTCCCCTTCTTTCTCACCCCACTGCAAATGGCATTATGGGTTAGATTCTTTAGGATACAACAATCCCATAGGATGGGTTCTACATCTTCAAAATGGGACCTAATTTTTTAACTCCACTCAGGTTAGCAACCTCTGACTTTCTGTCCATCAGAGTCACATAGGTCTGTTTTCTTTCTTCTTCCTAAAACTTTTTAAAGGAAAAGGAAAGAAAAAGTACCTGATGATCAAAGGATTGAGCAATGGGCACAAGAAGTCTAAAAGCAAAAGAGGAAGCTGTTTATGGAAAGAAAAAAAAAGTCAGCAAGGGTGATTAGCTCCCATCTGGTGACAACTGTGAAATAGCCTGGACCTTCATATACAATGCTAGTCACAAGCTTAGAAACTCTGTACAAATCTGGTGAGAAAATGTAGCAGGCTGTTTAGTTGCTTTGTGCTGAGGCCAGGATGGAAACAGCTTCAGGGCACAGACTACATTTGTAGTGGAGACTGGAGACACAGCTTTCTGCCTATACCACTCTGTATCTTGAGAGCACCAGGGGCCAGAGCTACAGGCTGGAAGAGATCTGGTGATAGTGCAATGACTTTTAAGAAAACAGGTAAAACTGATAAAGTCATATAATTTCTCTAAAAGGAGTGGCTTCTTCTCTTTTCTGGAATCTAGTTGGACTGAGGGTATTACTTCCCCATTCAAATCACAATGGTAAGCAAGGCCCTTAAGGAATCAGTTGCCCTTGGTTGTTAATGCGACCATATCATGTTGTCAGAATGGCATGCCACATGAGTTCGATCTTTAGTAGACTGCAGCAAAATTATTTTGTAAATTTGCAAAGTTTCTTGAAATCACGGCATTTCAAAATAGTCACTATCTTTGAAGAACAACTTCAACTGTGAGTTTAAAAAACAGGTATGCTACAAGGAATAGAGGAAAAGTAACAATGTATCAAGATAGGTACTTAGGAAGTATTTTGGAATAAAATAGGAGAAGTCAAGAACATACAGAATATTATATGATTTATAAAATATACCAATAAACTAATGGTAGAGTCTGAACATTGGAAAGGTAAACTACTTGTTTCCCCCATCCCTAATTTTTCCTTTCTTACTTTTCTTTCTTAGTAGTTCTAACTGGTATCTTTGGCATGAACTTGAAGAAGAATAAATTTAATTTCGATCTTATTATTCTAGTAAAGCAAAGTGTGTTCAAAGGCCTATAATAAGATAGAATTGATCAATGAATTATCCAGAGAGAAAGTACTTCTGAAATCCCTAAAGTGTCCTGATGTCACAGTTTCTGGTCATACTTTATTGGACAATAGGAATAATGGCAACTGAGAAGTAGGCTGCTTCTAGAGGAGAAACTTCTAGAGATTACTCCCAGTTCACATTCTCACCCATCAGTTCCTGCAATTTAGGAGGGAGGTGCATTTTTAGGGAGAATTGGGAGTTTTTAGGTTTGCAGCAAAGTCAGAAATATGCCGCTGCTCACGGCATCACTGTTAATTTGCAGAACTATGTAATGGATGTGAAGACAGATTTTGGGGTGATTTTGGTATGCTCTATTCCATCCCTCTCTTCCTTTTACTTTCTTTTTTTGGTGTAGGTCCTGAGGCTTGAACCCAGGGCCTGGGGACTTTCCCTGGGCATTTTTACTCAAGGATGATGCTCTACTACTTAAACCACAGCTCCACTTCAGCTTTTTTGGTGGTTAATTAGAGGTAGAATTCTCTTGGGCTTTCTTATCCTGGCTAGCTTGGAACCACAATCTTCAGATCTCAGCCTCTGGAGTAGTTAGGATTGCAGACATGAGCTACCAGCTTCTAGCTCTCATCCTTTCTCATGTAGTTTCTCATAATGCGTTAGAATTATTTAAAGTCATTTTATTCTTTCTTTCTGTCCATTCTAGACTACTACTATTGTTAGCTCTACCTAACCCAAATGGGAGGCAGATTGGAAATATCCTAGCCATGCATGTGATGCTTTCAATGGTCTTGCAGCGTGTGCTTCGATACTTTAGCCTATTCCCCTTCCCTGGACCAAAGTGTCACCTGTGTTTCAATACAACTTTGTATATTGAAGGCTTCAAGGTTAAAGGAAGAGTAGGAATCAGAATCCTGCCCTCCTTCCTTCTCTGAGCAGTAGGCTCTATGTAGCCAGAAGGAAAGCCCATGGGCATTTTTCTAACATATACAGAGGCTCCACATCACTTCCTGGTAGTTCATCTGCACCCATGCTTTTCAAAATGCAAGACAGGACCAATGATCCTATTCAAAAATTTCCATCTGTAGTACAGAAAAATGGCAGATTATTTCACAAGAAAAATGAGGAAGGGGTTAACACTGTTTGAAAAGAAATGTACTCATTATCTTACTTATGTAACTGTAACCTCTCTGTACATCACCTTTACAACAATAAATAAATAAAATATGAGATAATTAGGGCAACACAAATAAAAAAATAAAGTGTATTGTTTGAAAATTTTGAATTGGCTATGCTTACCCAAGTATGGCCTTGTATAGTTAGAAAATGTATTTCTATAGGTCCTGGCACAAAAGCCACTGTGACTATCATTTTGATCTTTAAAACAGTGACGTAAACCAGGCCCAAAGAAACATAGGTCCCATGCTTTCCCTCATTTGCAATAACTAGTATATGTCTGAGACAAGCAGAAATGGTCAGATAAGTTGATGTTAAGTGAAATGAACCCCAAGTTAAGGACTCAAATGTTTTTTTTCTTTCTTGCTATTGTGTCTAACATATTTGTAAGATATTTCTTTGTCTGTCCCTCCCCCACGGTATAACCTCTGTTTTCACTGTATTTGATGTTGATATAATTTGTGGAGGGGAAGGGAAAGAAACAAATTGTTTAAATAGGGATAGAGGTGGACACATTGCACCAATGAGATGTACAAATTGTTATGTCGAAAGTGAACTTCACAACTTTGGCGTGGGGGTTGGGTTAGGAGAGTGGGGGTGGGTGGGAAGGGATGGTAATGGGAAACAAAGGAGGAGGCAACAATGCTTGATAAGAAATGCACTCATTACCTTTCCCATGTAATTGTAACCCCTCTGTATGGTATTTTCACACTATAAAAAAAAACAATGATAATAAAACAACATAGCATATTCTAGAGTATTGCAACATATCTTTCACACCCAGATCCTTGAGAAGTTGATCAGGATAATTATCCTTACTTGATAGTAACATGAAAAGCAATAAATAGTCTCCGATGAGTGCTGTGCTTTGCTGGTTTCTTTGCCAGATATGGGACACTGGTAGGTAAGAAAAGTGAATGGATTTTTTCATTCTGAAATTTTATATGGTGTGTGTGTGTGTGTGTGTGTGTGTGTGTGTGTGTGTGTGTGTGTGAGAGAGAGAGAGAGAGAGAGAGAGAGAGAGACAGACAGACAGACAGACAGACAGACAGACAGACAGAGACAGAGAGAGATAGAGAGACAGAGACAGAGAGAGCCACAAAGATTGGCACTTTCAACTGGAAGGTTATTTTTAATCTTCCTCTCAGAGGTGGCTGGATGACTTCCTATGAGAAGGGGGGGGGGTTGGGGGTGGAGAGATGCAAGGCATTAAAAATCTCGGGGTGAGTGTTCCAAGTTGAAATGGCCAATGGGGATGCTCAGCCCCTGCAACTGGGGAGCTGCTTCTGCCTATGAGCTTTGGGGAAGAGTGGATCAAGAAGTGTTTTGGAGGAGGAAGTTTCTACCTAAAAAAAAGGAATTCAACCAGAAAAGAGACATTGTTGCAGAAAGTACAACAAATACCACTACATGTAACTCTTTCTTAATGTTCCATAGAATATCCATCAAAACTTTTCCTTTCAAGGTGTTCAGTACAACACCTCTGTGCTCACGGTGGCAATTTCCTAAATAGATTAATGTACCCTGAAGAGAGAGGACCTGGTCTAGCATACAGGAAAACAAGGATGCTGGTGGAACTATATTTAGGAACTGAGCCTGCACAGCAACCATGGACTGAGCTGGAAGAGGAGAACATTTTTAGGTGAAGCTAGTTCTCACCTACATGCAGTAATACTGGACTAGATAAAATAAAACTAGAAAGACTTTCCTCAATGATAAGATAACAATCTCTCCGTGTTTTTTAGAGGAGGAAACTAAAGCCCAAGAAGGTACACACTCAAGGTCACACACTTATAAATGGAAGTCCAGGCCCCTTCTTGGGCTTGAAATTCTTACTCTTAATACCTTCTTGTTTTCTCTCAAAGGCGAACACAGTTTGAAAAGTAATCAGAGGTCCTTTCTAGCATTGCCAGCAGCCAGCATGTGTGGACCAGGTACTCTGTCCAAAACTAAGTTCTCTGGCTGGCCAGTCCTCCTCTGCTTAGTGCATCATGACTCTGCCTGGCATCTGGCATCCACAGCATATAGAAGCAAGTGCACCACCTGACTTCAGGTGGGAAAAGGATGCCTAAGAAAGGCAAATTCATGTCAACCTTTTCTTAACATGTGAGCTTAACAATGACTGAGGAAAGTCTGAGTATCATCCCCTCCCAGCCCACTGTAATAGAAGCTTCATTCCAAGGACCCTCATAGATGCCTGAAGGTAAGCTTTGAATGTAAGCAGCATTAAATTCTGAACTCTCTCTCTCTGCATATATATATATATATATATATATATATGAGATGGTATATATATTATACACACATATACAGGTATATGAACCTACCTTGGTTAGAATTTCATTTATATATTGGGCAAGGTAAGAGATTAACAGCTATAACATAATAGGACAATTATGATAACATATTCTAACAAAACCTCCAGCATTACTCTGCTCATGATTTGGGGCCATATCAGTTACTTGAACAAAAATTCTTAACTACCAGGAGTTTATCTGAGAAGCAAGAGAACTAAAGTGACTTACAGATGGGCAGCATATATGGCATAGATACACTGGCAAATGGTGACTCAGAGTCTGGAAAGGATGTTGTGATATTCATCAGCTTACGAACTACTAAGAAATACTAAATTCTATGATTTTCCATTTAATACTTCTTGGTCACCATTGACTATGGGTAAGTAAAATTATAGTATGTGCAACCATATAAGGTGTCTATTGGACTAAAGAGTCCATGTTTTCAATTTTGGAAATTAATGAGTGAAAACTACAATTCTGAGGCAGAATTCGACTTCAGTTGAGATACAGTAATTTGTGTGAATGTTTACGGAAAGATTTCTAGATCCTAAATTATTATTTTGTAAAAATGTGTTACCATGGGATTGTGATGGGGTTTTTGTTAGTTTCTTTCTATGTGGCAAAGTTTTCAGTGACTTCACTATTCATTTTTACTCTTAAAAATCTTTATTTTCCCCTCTTCTTCATGTCCTTTAGAGCCACTGGAGTTTGTAATAATTGAGAGAAGACCTAGGTAAGTAAAGGAAATGGCAAAAATGCAAAGAGGGGTCAGCAAATTCACATTTTGTAAAATGAGAAGGAAGTTGGGGTAGCTGGTCTCTCAGTTCACGGTGGTCATAAGCAGTTTCATCTTATTATCATATTTAAACTAAGGTCACATTTTATTTAATACTCCAGCATCAAAATAACCCTGTCCCCCCCCAAAGACATGAAAGTCATTTTTAAGAATTACTAGCATGGTTATTGCTTTTGTTTAAGATCTATACATCTTGTCCCTCAGCCCTCACCTCTTGGTTAAAAAGTAAAGCCTTCAGCCCACCCACTCATCATGGTGGGAGCTGGCAGGGGGTGCATACAGAACACAGCCTGCAGTCTTCACTAGGGATGATAAGCCTGTGTGAATTTTATGAGTCTCAGTATCAAGGTTGCCCTCGCCCAAGGGATTTAGGAATAAGGGGGGGTGGGGGGAGAGAAGGCAGATGTATGAATAACTGGCATTGTAAATCTTCACCGTGGCAACCCAGAGCTAGAAAAAGTCTGTGATGGGTTCATGACTTGAGAAGAAAGCGACACAGCAGAATGTGAATGGATTTTCTTCAGCTACTTAATACACTGCTTAGAGCGGCTTAAGGGGGGTGTGCATGTGGGGTGTGTGTGTGTGTGTGTGTGTGTGCATGTGGTGTGTGTGTGTGTGTGTGTGTGTGTGTGTGTGTGTAAGAGAGAGGGTAGGTAAAACAGGGGTTCTCTAGAAATTCGTTAGAAGGAATTACTGATGTTATGCAGCTTGCCAGCTTTGGGGGCAAAAAGAATACCGTTTAGCCTCAGAATATAAATGACTGGATTTTGCTTGGGGGAGAAAAAAAAAGGCAGTGGGGGAGGGGCCTGGGATTATGCAAGCCAGCCACAATGAGCAAATTGGACCTTCAGCTGCATAGCACAAGGTCACCGTGGAAGTCACGGTGTTGGTTGGTGGTGGTCGTTGCTAGAAGAAAATGGCTTATGATAAATCACTTCCCATTTTGCAAAATCTGACAGTTAATGAAAATAAGATGCATTTGAGTAGTCTCTATGAACACCTGACTTCTTCTTTCTCCTTCTCCCTCTCCTGTACTCTGCACACATGCACACGCACACATGCACGCACGCACACGCAGGGCCTGCTGATGTATGAAAGCAAAGCCTTCACTCTAATTGTGCAATTATAAAACGGAAATGATGCAGGGTTTGGAAACACAGGGAAAGAAGGTAGCTCAATGACATTGTTTAATAACAAGCAAATAAAGCTCAGAGGGGAAAGGGGTGACTATTTCTGCTTTAGACTCATTAAGGAGCCTGAAACATATTGTAAAAGAGTGATATTTAATTATGGGCTGGACTGATAGCAGAGAGCAGAGTCTCACTGGGAGAAAGAGACCCTGTGCTCCTAGGAGCTCACAGCTCCAAACATCAATTACCGTGATTATCTACCCAGCGCTTACAAAATGCACCGTCTCCATGTTCCATCAGCGACCCGTAAACAGGCATTGCATAGGCAAATTTATGGGCACAGGCAGCCAGGGCCAGGTGGGAGAGCCAGCTTCCCATTGGTGCTCCCCAGCAAAGAAGGCAAGAAGAAAAGAAAGAAAAAAAAATCCATCTCCTGCACAGCTGAAAGAACAATTTATTACTGAGCATTTGCAGAAGACAGCGTTGGTTGCCTGCTGCAATTTTTTTTTCCCCTCACTTTTCTTTTGCCTCTGTTGCCTGTCTAAATAAGGGGTGGGAGTATATTAACCACCTTCTGGTTACAGGGCATCAATTGGCATGGTCTCATCAAACTTTTTTGGTGTTTTGGAGGCCACAGTCAGGAGTGAGGTGCCAGTATCCTCCCTTGCACTTCCCCTTCAGGGCATGCCTGGCTAGGGCAACCTTAGTGTGCACTTGCAATTCCAAGTTGGTAGAAAGCACACTTGAGCAAGCAGGACAGTATGCATTAGGAAATATTGTTGTTATGTTGTATTTTTTTATTGTGTGCTCTTAAAAATTTTTTTTGGGTATGTTTTCAGGATAGATTGTGGTATTTGGGGATTAAAGAATACCAGAAAATGAGCAAATATCAAATCTGTTTGTGTAAACATAGGGAAACAAGGCTCTATCTTTTACTTATTTGGTTTTCTTCTTTCATTAGTGGGCCCTGGGATTTGAACTGATAGCTGCACACTTGCTACATAGGTGCCTCTCTGACTTTATGCCACACACTCGTCTTGTTTGCATTATTAGTACTTGAGGAAGGGTCTCACTTCCTGCCTGGGCACGTTCATGGACAGCGATCTGCCTATTTTCAGTCTCCAGGTGGTGCTGGGATGGCAGGCACATGCTACCACATCTAGGTTATCCTCATTGAGATGTGACTTTTCTCCCCAAATTGGATTGGAACCTTACTCCTCCCAGTCTCAACTTCCCATGTAGTTTAGGAGATAGGTATGTACCACAGCACACAACTATGGATTGAGAAAGAATATCCTGGAGTTTTCTTCTCTTAACCAGCCTTAAACCACCTTGTTTAAGATCACTCTCTTAAGTAGGTAGGGTTATAGCCCTGAAGCACTGGTGCCCAGCTTAAAGATGTAGTTTCTTCATGCCCAAACTATTCCATCAACAAGTTGAAATGTGGCTGAAATGCTGACAACATGGTTTAGCTTTGAGATGCTCTGTGCTTGTGTGTATATTCCAAAACAGAAAGTGATTTCTCACTTCAGTCTTTATAGAAAACTGTGTGTGTGTGTGTGTGTGTGTGTGTGTGTGTGTGTGTGTGTTTTACTGGATTTGAATTCAGGGTCTTGAGCTTGCCAGACAAGGGTTCTACAGCTTGAGCCATATTCCTAACCCTTTTTGCTTTTGTTATTTCGTGTATATATATATATATATATATATATATATATATATATATGTAGTATTTATTTATTTGTTTATTTATTTATTTATTTTTGCCTGAGACTGGCTTCTGATCATGATCCTCTTACTTAAGCTTCTCAAGTAGCTGAAATTACAGGTATGAGCCCTGATACCTCCCTTACAGTAAACTATTGCATCAAATGTTGCCTATATCGGCAAGTGGTCAGATATGCACCATCTGAACTCTTGCTCTTTTGTCATTAACTCTTGAACAAGATTATTTATCAATTATGTTGAACAGAGGACAGCACATCATGGGAAGGGTCCTCAGATATGGATGTCAGGGGACCGGGCAGGCCCAGCCCCACCCCCAGTACTTACCCCAGGTGCTGGAATTGCTGTGGCTTACAAAGTGAAAAGTACTGAAGAATACTACTCACTGTTCTTGTCAGCCCCATTCTGAAGAACAAAGAGAATTTGGGCTACTTTTTAATTCTACCCTCTCAGCTCATCAACACTTGGTTTGCATTAAAATGTAAGAACATTACACTCCACACTCTGCTAATAATCAGAAAAGTACTGCTTTGAAGTTCCCTGATTTCTCAGCTACTACCCATGACAGATGTTTACCAGAGAAAAACTCAGGGGGCATTTTCGTGCAAGCATTTTGGCTGAGAGTGGTAACCATTGTGCCACATACGATTTCAGCAATCTCTGGAGTGATCAGAAAAGAGCAGTTCCTTATTTATCTCACGTCTTGTCTTGCTCTTGCCAGCTCCCCACCACCACCGGTCCGACCTCTGAAGACACACATTAATTTTACCTCACCCTTTCTATAGCATCAATTAATAAAAACTGACGACATTTTCAACAAATGCACATGTCCTGATAAATGAGGGTCCTGACTTAATTGCTCTGTAAATTAAGAGCTCACCATTGTGACAATACAGAAGAGTTTTAATATTTAAAAACTCATTAAATTTGTGTACTTTGTGAATAATTAAAATCACAAGATCACGTTAAGAAGCTAATTTAAGTTTCATTCTTAAATGTATATCACAGATGAGGATAATTCATCTACACTTCTCCAAAAAAAAAAAAAAAAAGTTGGGCATTTTTTCTAATTTCTCAAATTGGCAATTTGTATCCCAGGTCAGGTTTATTTCCTGTTTTCTGATTGTTTTCATTGGCTGGAACTGGTGATCGTAACATTCAAAGTTCTGTGTTTACAAAAAAGAGGTAGCTGTAACAGCAAAAGGCATAAGGTGGGCTTTATCTCTTTACTTTTACTCTAAGGCATCTTTTTGGTTTGCATTTGGTTGCTTTCCTTGCAAAGAGATCTAATTTATAGCTCTGAATGTTTGTCCAGGAGAAAGGTCTTGTTTCTGTTTATAACTGAAGACCTGCACACGACAGATCCTGGGGATTACAAGGGGAGTCTCTCTGGAAAGGGCCCACGTGGAGACCCTGGAATAACCCCTCCATGCATGGTATAAAGATTTTTAAATTCACATTCGACTTTCAAAATGATGATTGCTCTAAGAATGATCTATGTATTCTAACCCCATGTTCACAGTTGGGGAGGGCTCTGGCTCCAAATGGATGAGATTTCTTTGTCCTATTTGTACTTTTCACATTGCCTCTCATGTTCACATGGCCAAGGCCATATTGCCATAGATATTTAGTTGATGATTAAGCAAACACTGACCGTTTTTGAAAGAATCATCGCCCTGTGAACTCAATACTTCTGAAAATAAAACCCCCAAAGCTGGAGTGGAGTAGGGTGCTTTGGTTAGAATACTGATCTGTCTTCAAACAACATTTACCATAGAAGAGATGTATCTCCAGAAATGAAGACAATATTCAGAATGCATTGTGTTCTCCCAGACTGGAGGAAAGGAAGTTCATTACTCAGAGAAGGCAAAGAAAGGAAAGACAGGCAAATAGTTCTATAAAGGTATATGACTGCTGTTCCTATCTTTAAAAACACATAGATAGATGGAGCAGCAATCCAAAATGTGTGCACCTGTGACCTCCTGATAGGAATGATAAGAATGTAGAGAAAAGCAGGTTAAGAAATGAATGCAGAGGATGGAAATTTATTTCTTCATTCTCACAAACCAACTTTTTATCACAGAGAAGAAAAAAGTGAACCTTTTTTTTTCTGCTCTCAATTCATTATCTCCACTGTGCTTAATGTCTCCTCTGCTTTAGACAAGGGGCTATCATCTCAGAGTTCTCAACTATAAGAAAACTATTATATTAAAATACTCTCACAATGAATCCCACGGGATTGGGGAAAGCTCTGCTGCAAATGGGATTTTGCACGGTGTGAATTGCCAATCCCAAAAGATTGTGAAATCCTGTGGCTAGGCACAGGTTCTACAATATGTGCATTTGTGAAAAGGGAATGTCATCACTCCATATTATTTTTACCTTTGGCAAGAATTTTATAAAATTTCAGAGCATCTCACACTCAAAAATACTCCTCTAAGGGTGGCAAAATTGAAATAAAATCTCTGTGGATGCTGTACTACCATGCATTTCTTAAACTTCTTATATTGTTTTATGTTGTTTGACCTGGGAAAAAAATCAATGAAAGCCATAAGCTATTTGTCCCATGAAAATGTCCACCTGTTGAAAGCACACTACAGTGAGTTCTATCATGGACACAGAGAGGGAAAGAAGAAGAAAAAAATGTCACTTAGTGCCAGAAAAAGAATGCAGGGAAGAGCAAAAATGGGAGACTCAGTATCTCTCCTGTTTTTAGCTTCTGTTTTGGATCCCAGTAGAAGGGAAGGGAAAAGAAATTAATGTAGAAAGAAACCCATGGCAGAGAATTACCCAAGATTACGACACACAGAGCTGCTTGTCCCCAAAGACATGTCACTTTCCATAAGGAAGGACAGAGAAATCACAGAATTTCCCATGTCAAATGGTTACTTTGTTACATTCTTTTTTTTTTTCTAACTAAAACGAAATTGGTAAACTCTGCGCATCATACACTGTCTATTTTATAAACCAACTTTTACAAACCCTTAGTAAGTCGGTTTTACAATTAAGGTAATAGGCCCGTGGAGGTGCATCTCTGTCCACCAGGGGGCAGAAGGGAACCCTTTGATTGGCCAGAGATCTTTGGACTTCAACATTGATTTTGAATGGTAATTTGCATAGCCTTTGTACTGTCAGACATCACTCTTCAGGCACTAGGGACTTATCTGATAGACTTTTCAAAAACAAAACAAAATTCTATGTTAAACTCTGACCTTCCCTTAACCATTAAACTTTCTTACTGTACACGGATAGATAGGAAGAAAGTACTGGCTTACATTTCCTTGTCTTTGTATTTCAATGGATTTGTCTTTTGAAGTGTAGAAGATTTTTATTTCAGTGTCTGTAAGATTCATTGGTGTGTAAACTCTGCCATTCTTTTGCAAGAGCACAGAAAAAAAGGCTATCAAGTATAGTATACCAGAACTACCAGGGTACGTTACAGAAACTATCCTTCTAAAAAAGCCAATAAGTTTATATCTCCTGATTCTCAGAGGTCTTTTTGTGGTACTTGTTCTAGGTATGTTTTCTGGGCATTTCTTGTGTGATAGGTAACATTCTGGACAGAGAGGAATAACCAGATGTCATTGTGGGCTAGGAAACCACCTGGATTGTTCTATCCAGTGTGAAGTACCAAGTGGCCTTTATCAATGGTAGAAGCAAAGAATGACTATACTTTTCAGAGGAAAGGCTAAGTGGTGGAAATAATTAAAATAACCAAACTGATAGATACTCAGGGGAGCCGTAAATGTAGTTTTCTCTGCTTTTGCCAAATGTCTAGTAAAACTGAAATCCAATCCTTCAGTACGTGAAAAAGGAAAAGCAATCTGACTAAGGAATGGCCGTGGGGTTGGTTGTTCACCACATTTCTGAACATTGTACATCTGTTGACCAGCCCTCAATCCCACTTAACATGAAATCTGATGAGAGATCACAGTTTGAATTAATAGATGTGAAATGGCTTGAGTTTAATTAGCACATCTTTACTAGTCCATGTTGAAGATTTGGCATTTAAAGAAAACGAGAGCTACATTCAGTAGCACAAACACTAGAGTACATAGAGATTTTAAAAGAAATCATAATAAAAAACATGAGTCCTATTGAACTCTATTAAAAAGCCCAACCACATGGAAGTAACCAGTCAAAAAAGACAGACCTTGGAATGTAGACTCAAAATGTGCCAGAACAGCCAGACCTCTATTGCTGAACCACATCTGATATCACTGTGATCTTGCCAGAGAAAATAAAATTATAAAACAAACCCAGGTGGAATCAGAGTCACTCTTTTTCAAAAGCATGATGTAAAATATGCTTTTGAGAAAGCTGGTGATAGTTTGGGGTTGGGATGAGCTGGTCTCCAACTCTGACACTCTGGGAATGGACCTCAGTGTGCACGTATTCAAATTGTCTTTGTAGTGAATTAGAAGCTATATGGGCTGAGTTGTCTTGGACTGACTTGCTGGGATAAGTGTGGAATTTATTATAGCCATACTATATGTATTTGAAATTTAAACATGGTATTAATGTGGGAAAATCCAATAGTAAATACCAAGGTAAAATTCATAATAAATATATTTATCAATCACACACACATACACAAACATATAGGCCAGATGGCTAATAGCTCCATCTCTCCAATGATTATATATTCCTAGGTGCTTAGTAAAACATTAACTCTATTCTATGCTTTCCTATCATTCATTTTACCACATTTCATCAATCAGGAATTATGTCTTCCTTTTTCTTGATCTCAAAACTATCCAACTAGAAGATTTTGACATTTAGTAAGGTTTTTACTCCAAATAACAAAGAGGTAGCTCTAAGAGTGCCTACTTCGTTCATGAAAAAGATGTTATTGTGGGCATTGGTAGATTATTTGTTTTTGACTGTTTTCTAGCTGGTCTAAAACTGATCATTTTGTTTTCTCTTATCTGGGTCTGCCTAATCTACTTCCAACTATTCCTTTTATTTTCTCCAGTATTAATATATATATATATATATTTTTCTTGTAGAAGCCACCTATTGCAAAAAGCAATTTTATTGTTATTATTAAGGTATTATACAAAAGGGATAAGATTTCATAAGTCAGGTAATGAGTACATGTCTTTTTTTATTTTGAAAATGTCACCCCTTCTTTTATTTTCCCCCAGCTTCCCCCTCCCATGCCTGGTTTCAAGATGTTTGGAGGTAGATTGAAACTAGCAGGCTAGGTTTGATGTAAGTACTCATGACCTAGGTCCTAACAATGAGTTCCCTATTCAAGGGACAGGAAATCCATTGGCACTATTACATATCTATCATTTCTCCCAAACAGAAACATCTTATTTGAATCTCCATTCATGTAGCAGAGTGATAAAAGAGCATGTTTTCAAAAGTCATTTACATTGTAACAAGTTCATCTTTGGGTTTTAAAGGTAGTTTTTCCTTCTGGAAGAACAAAATAGGCTTGTCAAACCAATTATATGTACAGCTGTCTAATTGCTTGCACATTTGAGACCACTAGGAACCAACTGTCATACTGAAAGAGACCGACAGATGTCAATCTGGCCTTCAGTGTCCTGGCCTGTGAGGAAGCTGTCACTGCTCTAGGGACGAATTTGTTCAGCTCTGCAATCATCCAGGGGCACTGCTAGATTCTTAGTGTCTACATTTTATCCTGAGTGAGACAAAACTCAAAAAAGGAATTATTTATTTGATCAGAAACACATATCCAGCTTGAATTCTACTGACTGAGTCTAAGAGCACAATAGAACTAAAGGTGATGTTCTAATGAAAGTCAGAAATTCCTGAATCGCAGATATGAACTTAGAACTTCTGGATGCAAGGGAAAGTCAAGGCACCATTCTTAGCCTCATGAGCTTTGTGTAAGCTATGGACAGATACTTCAAACTTCCACTCTTAAGGTGAAATTTTGCTCATCAAAGAACTTTTGTCTAAATTAAAAATTTACCTGTCATTCAAGTAGCAATGAGACTGATATGAATAATTTCCACGTAAGTGCTTACTAGGGAAGGTGTTGTCCTAAATCTACAAGACAGATTCAGGTGGAATCTTTGGACTTTTCTTGGGATATCATGTGCCCACATTTTGCTTCTTCTGAAGTTGTGGTAAACCCAGAAGCCTGCTCAATTGCCCCAGGTTCTACCCTATGTACTTTTATTCTCAGAATTATACTTCACTTAGTATCTAAGCAGACAGGCTCAGAAATAACTCCCAAATGTCTAAGCTGTCATTTATTTCATTTCTGTTTCCTCTGTATTTTTTGGTGTCTGCCATGTTTCTGAAGGAAAAGATGTACAAAGTATTGTATGTAAGAAACTGAAATCCAATGATTTGCATACTCCTTTCAAATTTTTTGATATTGTGATCAGTACATTTATTAGTAATCAATACATTTAATAAGTGTGCATGTGCATATGTGCTATCACACATGGCATTCTAAACAACATATTGTATTACTCATGGAGAGTATCCAGATCTTGATTATTTAAACAAAAGCAGATTTTACCTCTGCAAATCTTCACAAAGATTTCCAACGACCAAAAAAAAAAAAAAAAAGACAAATGGTTATTTGGTTTCAATCTGGCCTTAATAATTTTCCTCTGTTTATTTTTCCATTAAGGAGGAGGTAGTTATACAATCCAAAATGGAATATGGAATCTTTTTTTAAAAAGAATCAGAACTTTGTTTGATAGAGTGGTTATTTATTCTGTTTTCAATCCACTCAGATCTTTGTGATACAAATTGCTATGTAACTTGGTTTAACTCTGGAACTGTACTCTGTGAGTTTCTCAGTGTCCTTCCTGCCAGGAATTCCTCTCAAGATGCACTGATAAAATGTTGATTGCTTAGAAAACAAAGTTGCAATATTCATCACTTTCTAAGCACCATGACAAATTACAGAGCATTGTTGTTTAAATTAAATGTTAAAGTAGGTTAGTCCAGACATTTATAATGGTGCATGTAATTAGCACAAACACCGATGAAATATCAACAAATTAACTGTTTTTGAAGAAAAAAAAAGTAATATTGGAAATAGTCTAGTGTGAACACGGGGGCCTTTAAACCAATGATGTCACACAGTCTGGGAGGCTTTGTCATGTTCTGTAAATTAGCATGGTCTAACCACAGCAGAAAATTTCCTTGAGCTGCAATAAAGACTAAATGCTTTCAGACTCCCACGGTCCTTTGTAGTCATCATTTTAAAGCACTGCCTTAGTGAGCTAAACCTGTAAAGTTTTCTTTTGAGCGGCTGTGAGTTGATTAGATCTATTTCAGCCTAGTAGTGGTAATAGGCTCCTCTCTGCGAAACCGCTTACCCTCTGCTCCCCTGGCAGCTGGAGAGACTGGAATTAATCAGGTCTGCTGGGGACTTCCTCAGCCGCTCCGCAGGCCAGCAACTCTGGAATCATTTACCACAGAATCTGACTGTCAACTCTTTGTCATTTAGGCTTTTGATTATGCGTTCTTTCTTTCTCTCCCTTTTCCTTCCTTTCTTCTCTCCCCCCCCCCCCATCTAGAAAATGAAAATGGAAATGGAAGATGGATCATCCTAATATAATTTTATTAGTGACTTACACAGTTATCTTTTATCACTTTTGGTCTGTAAAAATCTAGGTGGATGCTAAGAGCCTAAGGACTTAGTATTAAAATGAAATCTAACTTTTTTGTTTTTGCCTTATTAAGGTATATGTCTAGCCAAAAGAGATGCAGACACTCACAAGCCCATTGTCTTCTGAGCTGAGGAAGAATGTATTGGGAGATCTCACTTGAAGCACCTTGATCATTTTCTTCAGCAACCTCCAACAAAAATGCTTTCTTGCCTGGGTCTCCAGCTCCAAATTTGTCTGTTTCAACATAAGCAGAAACACTACTTAAAACACAAAGCACATTAGCATTCATGGCAAAACCTCTTCCAAGTACCCACAGAAATTACAGAGAAACAGATTCAAGTCCACATAAAATTCGCCGAGTCTCATTTCAGTATTTGATTTTTCTCGGATGCAAATATCTTGATAATTGAGTTGTATGATTTTATGCTTAAGATTTTAAAAAAATCCCCATAATGTCATAACAAAAATAAACCACCCAAATCAAAGCACAATTTTACATTAAGAATTTTTATCTTGGGGCAACTTTTTTTTTTCCTTCCAATTTAGCAACCAAGAAAGAATATTTTCTCTTATTTCAACATCCTAATTGTTTGACAGGGTTCTCCTTTAGAGAGAAACATACCCAACAGATAGGGTAAAGACATTTAAATTCTCTTCTCTAGGGTATAACCATAATAATTATATGTAAATGTTGGGACTTAATGTTTCTAAAATTGTGATACATAATATTCTAGGATAAATGTAATCCTCCTAAAAGTATTTTTGCAAACAATATTTTCTTTCACCTAATTGGTATGAAGGCTATAATGAGTCAAACAGAGAAATACAGTATGTTGTAAGTGCCAAGATGAAATGAATCTATTGGTATCACATAGCCCAGACCGATGAATGTGTTACTGAAGCAGACAGCAGACTGAATGTGTTTACCTTAGGATAGCAATGTCCTGCTTTCGCTATGAATTTTCAGGGCACTGCAACAAGTTTCAAGTTAGGAATTGTGAATTCTGTCAGCCTGTGTACAGTGCTCCGTATAGAACACAGCTCTCCCATTTGTTCTCTGCTGACACTGTTTATGTCTGGTCAAGCCACAAATTGACATAAATATAGCATGGCTGTGAGGGCTCAGTAAGAAAGTGTGTGGGTGCAGAGTGTGTGGCTGAACCCCCTCGAAGGAGGAGAGGGGAGCCCCTTGAAAGAAAAGATGCTGAATTACATTTTTAAAAGAATTGCATTAGTATCAAAAGAACAACAGCTAAGCCTTACGACCAAATCAGATATAAATGGATTGGCACAGCCCGCACACTCTGCTCCTGCGCTATCCCTGCCTTGTCCTGATATCTGGTCTTCAGCTCCAACGCAGTTGCTGCCTCAGCTCTGCTTTCTATTTGGGTGGGCAGGATGCCCAGGTGCATCTCCAGGGTCTTCACCTACATTGCTCATTAGCCACCTTCAGAAGGAGGGGCCAGCCTGTCACCGTGCACTCTGCTGTCTGTGGTGCCCACAGGGACCTGGGATGGCAATTTCAAGGGATGATGTTGGTAGGCTTATTTGGCACTGACCCTTTCCAAACAATATAGCATGCACTTGGCAAAATTCAGTGTGTGTGTGTGTGTGTGTGTGTGTGTGTGTGTGTGTGTGTAAGAGAGAGCAAGTGAGAGAAAGAGAGAGAAAAAGAGAGAGTGCTGCTTTCTAATTGAGCTATTTCACAGACTGCAGATCCACCTGGAAAACAGCCAATCATTACTCAGTGTCTTAATAGTATAGAGACTTTCGAATCATTCCAAGTAAGGACTTTCACATATTTGTTTGTTTGATTTTCATTTGTCTTTTGGGGTGATGTGGTAAGATGAGAGGGTGGGGATAAGGGCACAGAAAGAGGGGAGAGGAGAAGGGGGGGATAAATTGTAGAGGATATGTACATCCAGATATGGAACAATGCAAAACTTGTGTTCCGTCTAAGACTGGCGATGTACAATGGCAAGGGGGAAAATTTTAAAAAAAATCAAATAAAAAAGTGTTGGAACTTTCACAAGACTCTTACTGTCTTTATGAAATCGCCTCCTTTCCCTGGACTAGGTCAACTTCTCTCGCATAATGGTGAATTTCTCTGGCCATTTGTCAACAGCCACGTTGGGAGTGTAGACTGGTTTGTCTGGCACTTTCTCTGTAAGGAGGCGTCGGCTGGGGCTCCACACACCCCATACCATGGTGGCTTGCCTGGGGAACGGCCCTTGGACAAGGAGCATTTGTTGATTGCCAAGACGGCTGGGTGAAAAGACTTTGCCAACCCATACCCCTCTTTTCTTTTGAAACTTGGCTCTCAATTTCCCTTTTCCTGGAAGCCTCTAGGCCTGTACCCTCTCAATTTTCTCTTTTCAGTCCTTTGTATGCACATTTTCTATCCATGCATTCACATGACATGTGTTTTATTCATTGATTCCATTCTGAATCACTGGGGTCTGCTTCATCGTCTTGACCAGAAAGTAAGCCTATTCTATATGGGGTCCATGATGTCTTCTAATTCTTCTGTTTCAGTCCTTCAATACTTTTCCCTAATGTTTTGTGGGTTGTAAGCATTAATTCACATTTTATTTACTGAACTATCACCAGGCACGGTGACTGTGAGACGAAGCTTCTGTTTCTTTCAAATCTTGGCCAAGGCATTGAAATTCTCAGTGTCTCATTTTATCAATATTAAGGATACGCACATTGAGGCATTTTCCAGTGTTCTATGAAAATTAATGGATAATTAATGGTGACAGAGCAAGATAATGATTAAGAGGGCTGGTCCTGGAGCTGGGACTGCCTGGTTTGAATCCTGGATCTGTACTGACTAACTGTTCAATAATTACAATGCTCCAAATTTACCATTCTGTTTTAGGCTTCATGGTTATTGAATGTTTGGGCCACGGCAGCCACGATGAAAGTGCTTTCTAAATATTCTTTGCCTTTCATCGGGGGGACATCTCTAGGAAATAGATGCCATTATTACTCTCAGTTTGTACCCGGGCAAAGTTGAGTACTAATAACCTGTACATACATACAGTAGGTAGTCAGTAATAGCAGAGTGAACACCAGGTGATGAATTCAAAGTTTTGCTAAAAGCTGAAATTAGAAGAGATGACTGCCTCGTGTCTCTGATTTCTGCAGTCTCCCTCCACTTGCTGTGGGTCTCCTACGCTCTGAAGCGACACAAACTTGGCACAGTGTAGACTCTGCCATGAGCACAGTTTATAGTGAAAGGCAGAAATAAACAGAGTGAAGCCTGCCTCACGTTCTCGCCAGCCCTGCTCTTGCTGTACACGACATTCCCATTTTACTATCTCAGCCAAGGGCCCACGAAAGGGTTTACCACTGAGATCAGCTTCTCCTCAATCTGTCAGAACCATTGCCAAGTGTTGCTGTCAAATAGTGGCACATCCCTTCCCTCCCAGAATCATGAGATGAGATTCTCTATGGCAGAGAGAGAGAAGGAGAAAGAGAGGGGGGGGGGAGGGAGGGAGAGAGGGATGGGGGGAGGGAGGGAGAGAGGGAGAGAGAGAGGGAGAGATTGAGTACATTTGTACACGGATGTATTACTTTGTGTTTTTCTCCCTGTGGGGGTGTGTTTTCAGACCCTAGAGGTGTTTTGGTCTAATTTATCAATGGCTGTACCAGAGACAGAACTTGTCTCAACACCAAACATTGAACATATACTAAGAGTCCAGAATGTGGGTCTGATATAAGCCAAAAAAGTGTTTTTCATAGTCAAGTATTTTTGATGCATGACCTTTTCTGTAAATATTGCACCATTTGCTTTAAAGTTAAGTGATATGTATTTTTATTTTCACTATTAGAAACAGGCAGAAGGCCTGTTTATTCCAGGGCCACTTGATGTAGTGTTCTATTTTTTTAAATACCCAGTTTAAGACCTTTTAAGGGTGGCATTGACCAAGATGCACTGTGCTCATAAAGTGATATGTCGAACTGAAACCACTTTGCACAGATATGCAAAGATAATAAGAAATAAATTTTAGAAAGATCTTTTAAGGCCTACAATCAACTGTCAAATAGTTCTACTTTTATTAATTCTCTAAAAATATGAGTCACTAAGCTAGTTCACACCTAATCCTAGCTATTCAGAAGACTGAGACTCAGTTCACATCCAAATTAGGCAGAAAACCCTACAAACATTTTCTCCAAAATAGCAGTAGAAAGCCAAGTTGGAGGTGTGGCTCAAGTGTGAAAATCCAAGCATAAGCATGAAAGCCTAATTGAAGGCCCTGAGTTCAAACCTTAATACACACATACAAACACACACACACACACACACACACACACGATTCCCTGATATTGAAAGGCATTTAAAGGGTCATGCAACAAATAAATTGAGTATCATAACCACAGTATATATACATCCATCAATATTGATATTTCTGGTGTTTTAAAAATATTTTCTGGAATAACCATATGCATCATTTATCAAAAGCTAGACCTTTACAAAATGTGTAAGAACAGATATAATCTTTATTTTGCACACTGGAATAACTAAATTGAAAGAAATGATTTATAGGCTTGGCCATCCATATCAGTCATCCCTTGAAGTTCTTGGGTACTTAGTTCTGGGGTGGCCTAAGGACCTCCAATTCTGAAGATACTCAGATACCTTATATAAAATGGGACGGTATTTGCATATAAACTATGTATATCCTCCTGAATGTTTTCAATCATCTGTAGACAACGTCTAATACCTGATACAATGAAAATGCTCTGTAAGTTGCTGTTACATTTTTATTGTTTAGAGAATAATTGGCAAGAAAAAAAGCCTATAGGTGTTCAGTACAGATGTAATATTAAGTTATTTTTGAAAGCTGAGTGATATTGTCCTATCTACTCAGGAAGCTGAGATTTGAGGATCCATGTTTATAACTAGCCTAGACAGGCAAGTCCTCAAGACTCTTACCTCCAATTCACTACCAAAAAGCTATAAAGTAGAAGTGTGGCTCAAATGATAAGCACCCGCTGTGGGGGAAAGGCAATACCTACACATACGTATACATACAATCCTTTTTATTTTTTGATTTGTCTTATTTGAATCTATAGATGCAGAGCCCGTAGATGAAAAGCAACTAACTGTATTCCACAATTGTCTGAGCTTATTTCATCCATGTGCTTTCTGACTTCTGTCTCACCCCTTTTACTTCAGGCTTATCTTGTTATCCAAGTTCAATGTGAGACCACTTAGAGGTTCACTGGTGTGCCAACTAGCATGGAATCGGCTTCTAGATATGGTAGCAGACACCTGGTGATATCTACATCTAGGATAGGATGGAGTAGTGTTTTAAGAGCATGTTGCCAGGGATCTATTTATTTACACTGAACAAATGCATTGCTGATCCGAAATTCTCATGTACCTATCTGATCTGAAATTCTCATATACCTATCTACATCTGGCACCCAGAAAGCATAAAGCCTATTTTAGGTTTGTTCAAAGCCTAACTTAGCATATGTAGGTGCTCTGGTGGCTAAGCTTTAGCCACCTACTGGAGTTGTTGAGGATCTTGTCCTAGGAGATATGAGGAATAGAACAGAGCAGGGGGCTGAATTTGGGTTTCATAAAGCCATTGAGGTTTTGCAAGCTTAGTGGCAAGGCAAACTATAAACCTCAGTTTCTGCTGTGGTTTGGACCTTATGTGTCCTCGAAAGACCCACAGTTCCCCAATGTATCTTTACTAGGCACTGGAAGAACTTTTTATTATTTAATTTTATTATCAAGGTGACATACAGAGGGGTTACAGTTATGCACATAAGGTAGTGAATATATTTCTTGTCTAACTTGTTACCCCTTCCCTCATTTTTCTCCCTCTTTCCCTCCCCCTAACCCCTCCCCTACCATGTTATACAGACCATTTCCAACATATTGTCTTGTGAGTATCACTGTGAATGGTTCACCCTTTGTCCTTTGTTTTACCATTTTGTTGTTCCCTTTCCCTTCTCTAATTCACATAATCGTATATACAATACCCAGGGTACCAAGTCAAACATAGTGACAACAGGGGATAAACCACAGGAAAAAAATCACAACACAAAAAAGAAATCACCTAGCACAAAACAACAAAGAAAAACCTCTTGTCTCCATGTCTTAGAGTTCATTTCTCTTAGCATCATCTTATATTGCCATATGAACATTAGCTATTGAGCTGTTCTGCTCATCTGCTAGGACTATTCCAGACATATACTACTTATTACAATGAGGGAAACCTTTTAAGAGGTGAGGTCTTATGGGAAATCTTCAGATCATTGGAAATGTGACCTGGACAGAATTGTACTAGGACCCAAACCCGTTCTTCCTCTCTCTGGTCATGAGATGAATGATTTTGTTCCACCTCATGTCTTTGCTACATTGTGTTACTGTATGCCCCAAGCTATGAGACCAACAGACTATGGACTGCAACCTTTGAGACTCTGAGCCAAATAATAGTGTTTTCTCTTTAGAAATTGTGAGAACTATAAGAAGCTAACCAACAGTTTTCTCCCCACAAAACTTCAATAATGGCTACTTTATAAATATTGCTCTAACAACCTTTTGTTTGTTTGTTTGTTGATCGTGGGGCCTGAACTCTGGACCTGGGCGCTGTCCCTCAGCTCTTCAGCCCAAGGCTAGCGCTCTGCCACTTGAGCCATAGCACCACTTCTGGCTTTTTCTTCTTATGTGGTGCTGAGGAATTGAACCCAGGGCCTTATGCATGCAAGGCAAGCACTCTACCACTGAGCCACCTTCCCAGCCCTCTAATAAACTTTTATAGAGCTTAGATTATGACAGGATTAGGTAGAGGCATCCGACTTCTTTTTTGTTGTTGTCCTAAACTATTTATTTTATTTTATTTTTGTACATTTTTTATTGTAAAAATACTGTACAAAGGGACTACAGTTACAAGAGCAAGGTAATGAATACATTTCCTATTGAGCATTGTTGCCTCCTCCTTTGTTTTTTTCCTACCATCCCTTCCCTCCCACCTCCACAATTTATATCCCTCCACCTCTCCAACCCCTCTATCCCCCCGCTCCCCGCCGAAGTTGTGAAGTTCGTTTTCAACATAGTGTCTTGTACATCTCATTGTTACAATGGGTCAACCTGTATTCTTATTTAAGCATTTTGTTTTTTTCCCTTCCCCTTCCCAAATTAGAGAATTGTATATGCAAGATGCAGGGCATGGACAGGGGGTTATATTGTGGGGGAGGAACATAGAAAGAAACAAAAAAATCACATGGTACATTATAAATATGTTAGAAACAATAAGAGACATGCTACTTGTATCTCCATACATCTGTGGTTATTTGTATTGGCATTATTAGCTACCAGGGTTATTTATGTATACATTAGGAGATTAGACATTTTTCAGTTTATTGTGTTCATTAGAGTTGTTCTGACCATAGATAGCTGCTGGCATCACTGAGCTTAGTACTCAAAGACTTATGGCTAAAGATGCAAAAAGAACAATGGGTTATGAAGACTTAGTATTAAAAGCAGCATTAAAGTAGCTCATGGATAATTGATCTCATTGCATGTTAAAGTATAAAAATTTGAAAACTCTTCATTAGATAAATTATATTATTGTTGTTGTTATTGTTTTTGGTGGTACTGGGGATTGAACTCAGGGCCTTTCCCTTGCCAGACATGTGTTTTAGCTTTTGTAATCTCCATGAAACTCTTTCTTTTTCTACTATAAATATTGTTGTTATTTTTTTAAGAGGATCTTGTGTCTATGCCATAGACTGTCCCGGATCTTGTTTCTGCTCTTTACATTTTCCATGTAGCTGGGAAGGACAGCACATGCCACTGTGCTTAAGATAGAGTTTTGCAAACTTTCTGCCTGAGCTTGCCTCCAGGAAAGTGTGGTGCTCTCAATTTCTAGCAGCTACAATTACACGTATGAGCTTCCATACTCAGCTAAATAAAATATATATTATTATGTTTAATTATGCATATTCTTTGGACTTATTTTGAATGTGGATGCTAGAAAGTTACTTAACTGTTATTCATAGTCACGGTGTTTGTTTTAACAGTGAGATCAGGTCAAAGGCCTTAAAAAAATGTAACTCTATCCAGCCCTTTCCTTCTTACCACATCATGTGTGTGTGCATATATATAATTTTAATATTTAACATGTAATACTTAAATACATGTAGTATTTGTATGAATGTCACATACATGTACTATATATATATACCCACATAAATTTGCTCCATTAATATAAAAAAGGAGAGTTAGCAAGAAGGACATATGTAGTAAGGGTACACCAAATGGTGACAAAAATTTCCATGTACCAAGAATCTATCAAGAGATGTTCAACATTATTTTGACCGCTTTTTAGAGCCTTTTGTCATTTAATTGTTTTTATTGTTATTATAAAGATGATGTAAAAAGGGATACAATTATATAAGTCAAGTAAGTACATTTCTTTTTAAACAGTGTCACCTCTTCCTGTGGGAGGGGAAAAATGGGAGAAAATGAGGGAAGCGGTAACACTTTTTAAAGCTTTTAACCTGACCCAAACTTCACATCCGGACTTATTGTCTATTCTGACACGGCATGAAATCTTCAATGCAAAAGACAAGTTGCAAAGAATAGCAAATGGGAAGACAGCACCTGGACATTTGCTGAAATGTTTCAAGAGTTTTAGTATTGGCTCAGCAGCTGAATTTTCAGAGAAAAATAATCTAATGTAGCATATGCATGATTGTGTGAGTCCCAATTAAAATATTCAAGGTCTGCATTTGTGAGCCAAGCTCTAATACCTTCTCCAAGTTTTATAGAAACATGGAGAAAACCTGGAAACGACTGGTATATATTACACAGTGTAAATAGGTGCTAAAATGTCTCTTTATTTACAAGGAATATGAAATTCTGGGGAAGCATTTCTCTTAATAAATAGGAACACTACAATTATTTTTCTGCTTCACCTCTTTGCTCAGTGCAATGCTGTTGAACTTGCCCTTTTAAAGATTAATCAAAGTCTGCATTTACAATTGGTTTAAGAATGTCATTACAATTTTGAGCTCATGTAATGTGATACGAATTAATTCAATTAAAACAAAATCTAACCACATGTACTCCACAATAGCAGAATGCATGTGCAGGCTTTGCAGCTCTGTGGCGGGAGTGGAAAGAGACGGCAGAGAATGATCTGGAAGTAGACAGAAGGTCTCATCCATTAGTAGATGACACATTAAGTGGTGAAGACTGGTTGTTTTGTGGCAACTTTTGATGCTGTCATGATTATTGTGATTTATTGGAAATCTGGGGAAAATGGAAAAGCAAGGGTTTTTCTAAACTGTTTCATAGAAGATTCTTTCCTTTCAGTCTTCAGTGTTCTAGCCTCATGGCCTGGGTCTAGCTCCGCCATCTTTTGCCCTTCATTACCTTGGGTGGACCAACGCCCTCTCAGCTTGGGTCTGCATGAGATGAAGAACGTCATTTTATTTTGAATATGGTTGCCTGTTCAGGCTGAGAGATGGCTCCGGTCTCACTCTTTCTTGGTCTGATCTTATTTCCTTAGTGTTCATGGTGCACATTGCCTTAGAAAGAGGCATTGTGAGTCTTTTATGTTCTCTACCTGTCCATCCCTCTGTCAAGTAGGCTATCTTGTCCTTAAATCTCCATGTTCCTTTGATGAAATTTTGTCCACTGATCAGGTCTGCTCTCCTGTCTTTTGGGCCTAGTAAACTAAGAAGGGTACCATTGCAATCCTACTGTGCTACCAAAGTCTGTTCTAAGAGTTATCTTCATCTCAGGACTGCCAGATCAGCTGTAGGCTCCAGTTCTGTGCCATTTAAAAGTGCATTCCAAGTTTTCCAGGACATCCTTATTTGGACTTTTCTCCCAGTAGCCCCTGGAATTTTTTTCATTTGTGTGTTTCTGCAAGTTCTGGGGTTTGAAATTAGGGCCTAGAGCTCTTGAATGGCTTTGTTGCCTACTGCTGATTATCAACCACTTGAGTCACACCTCCACTTTCAGCTTTTTGCTGAGTATTTGTAGCCAAGTGAGTCTCCAATATTTGTCTTCCAGAGATAGTTTCTGAGATTCCCAAATTTCAGCCTTCCAAATAGCTTGGATTACAGGCATAGCCACTGGTGTCCATCTCTCTGTGATGTTTCTAATAACCCATGAGCTTTCAGATGGAAAGTGATGCACTGGTATGTCTGTGTGGATACTTCTACCCAAATCCTAATTCTCTTACATTTCTGTCCTTCTCTACTTTGTAGGCTATTTAAATAGATTGAAATAGTGAAATTGCTCACTGGGAAGGGAGCAAGACTGGTTCTGCTACCTCTTAATGGTATCTGGTCTGTTAGGTTTATATTATTAATCCATTTTTACATGGATGTCACTTTGTAAATATGAAATCATGGATTACAGGCTTGTGGACATCGGCCATTTCAATAAAACATTATTTTGAACAAAAACTATTCACTACAAAAAAAGTTATTCACCAAACCTTGTCACAAAAAGTACAAATGGGAGACACTCAGGTTTCAAACTGCTATTTAAGTGCCTCTGAGCTAAAAGTTACAAAATTGAATGGACAAGTAAGAATGGCCATTAAAATTTAAGTAGATGAAAATTGGATAATTGCATGATGCTTTTTATCCTGCCACATTGTATTCAATGGTACTGTGTACAAGAATCTTCCTAGGGAAGAAATAGATGAGATGATTAAAGAAGTGAGTGTTTTTAAATCATCTCAGCAAGATGAAGCACTGAACATATTCTTTTATTGTTCCTCTAATGTCCAACCCTGGCCCCCAAGCACCATAGGCACTCAATAAATAATTGTTAAATCTACTAACAAATATAATGAATGTAAACAGAATTCCTACCTTTCCATGGAAATTGAAGAGAGTATACTAAAAGTAACTTTAAGATGGAGTGCAGAATCAAACACAAATCATTTAAATTTAGTTCTTAATTATCATGAAAGTAGACTGTTGTTATTAGTTTTCAAAGGTATTTAGTGATCACAAGGTATTTGGCAGTATTTGTGGTGTGTTCTCTAGACTGAGCTAAGGTAAAAAAAAAAATCCATCTCCATTGCATTGATATAATTGGTTCCTTTGCTGGGAGGTGCTCAAAATATTACTGTAGTATACAGTTGAGACTTCCAAAAGGAAAATATCTGAGCCATAAAACCCAAGTTGAGTACTCATTACTAATTTCAAGCTAAAGTAAATAATTCCTCAACTCAAATGTTCTGGGTCCAAAAGGACTAAAGATTGCTTATGTCATATATGAAATTTTATGCTCAGGAGATACTTTGAGTGCCAGGTAAACTTGTAAAATTGATTCATGGAATATATCATTCACTTGGGATTGTCTTGGTGACCTATACAATGTTAAGACAAGTGAAACACACACATACACGTGTGTGTGTGCACGTGTGCCTGGACACACAAATTCAGTATTGAGTAAAACCAGCACTAGGCAAGGAAATGTATTGTGATCTGCACACAAATATTTCCAGTCAAGAACTAGCACTTGCATTGCAGGTACTGTTCCTCATGCCTGTAATCCTAGCTATTCAAGAGACTGATATCTGAGGATCATGGTTCAAAGCCAGAAGGAAAGTTTATGAGACTCTTATCCCCAGCAAAAAGCCAGAATTGGAACATGGCTTAAGTGGTAGCGTACCAGTCTTGAGTGAAAAAGCCAAGTAAGAATAAGAAGTCCTGAGTTCAAACCCCAGTAGTGGCATGCACACACACACATATACACATACACACAATTTGTTGAAAACAGAATTTCCAAGGTCAAAAGAATAGTGTGTTTGTTTGTTTGAAGAAGACCCTGACACTTGTGAAACCAAAGGACTCATCCTTAAAAATATAGAAACTTCACTGACCTCATAATTTGGTTTTTGCCCTTCCTGAAGTAATGTCTTTCTTTTGCAGACCCTCTTCTGTCAGCTCTCTTCTTACCCCCCATAGGGATTAGAGCCACTGTTAAATTATGCTGAATTCAACTGTATTCCTGGCAAGTGACCACAAGATCTCCTATTACTTAAACAGTTTTCCTGTGTCTCACTAGGGCTCAGGAATCTTAAGATCACCTTCATTTTTGCAGATCTTTGCTATATCCTCATGTAGAAGTTTATCATTAGTCCTTATTACAGAGAACTGAAACTCAAAGATAAGTCATTTTCCCTGATCAGCCACAGACATGGTACTGAGGTTGGGATCAGACATCTGTTTTTTTCTTTTTTTTTACACACACACACACACACACACACACACACACACACACACACACACACACACATATATTGTAAAAGTATTGTACAGAGGGGTTACAGTTACATGAGTAGGGTAATGAGTTTTTTTCTTTAAATATCTTTTTATTGTAAAAATACTGTACAGAGGGGTTACAGTTACATGAACAAGGTAATGAGTACATTTCTTATCAAGCATTGTTACCTCCTCCTTTGTTTTTCCCCTACCCTCCCTTCCCTCCCTCCTCCACAACTACACTACTTTCCTTTCCTCTACCCCTTCCCTGCCTAAATTGTAAAGTTTGTTTTTCAACAGAGTGTCTTGTACATTTCATTGTTACAATGGGTCAAACAGTATCCCTAGTTAAGCATTTTGTTTTTTCCCTTCCCCTCCCCAAACTAAAGAAATATGTATACAAGATGCTGGGCACCGACATCAAATACAGTGAAAACAGGGGTTATATCATGGGGGAGGAACATACAAAGAAACAAAAAAAAATCACATGGTACATTATAAATGCATTAGAAACAATAGCAAGAAAGAAAAAAAAAAACACTTGTGACCCTATTGTGGGGTTCATTTCGCTTAACAACATCTTACTTGGTCATAAGTACATAGCTTTTGACCTTTCTGGTTGTCCCAGACATATGCTATAAGGGAAACCATAGGACCTACATTTCTTTTTTTTTTTCTTTTTTCAGTACTGAAGAGTGATCTTTTTTGTTACAGTTACATGGGCAAGATAATGAGTACATTTCTTATCAAGCATTGTAGCCTCCTCCTTTGTTTCCTCTTCCCATCCCTTCCCATCCTCCCCCCCCCACCCAATCCTCCCCCCCCCACCAAAATTGTAAAGTTTGTTTTTGACATAATGACTTGTACATCTCATTGATGCAATGGAGGACCTACATTTCTTTGGGCATGGCTTACTTCACTTAATATAATTTTTCCAAGTCTTTCCATTTCCTAACAAATGGGGCAATGTCATTCTTTTTGATGGAGGCATAGAATTCTATAATATATATATAGATATAGATATATGCCTATATATCTATATCTATCTATATCTATCTATCTATATATATATATATATATATATATATACCACATTTCATCTACTGAGGGGTATCTGGGTTGGTTCCATATCTTAGCTATGGTAAATAATGCTTCAATAAACATAGTTGTGCTGGTAGCTTCAGTATGGTCTTGTTTGTGATCATTTGGGTAAATGCCCAAACGTGGGATTGCTGGGTCATAGGGGAGCACTATGTGGAGTCTTTTGAGGAACCTCCATACTACTTTCCAAAGTGGTTGAACAAGTTTACACTCCCACCAACAATGCAGGAGGGTTCCCTTTTGGCCACATCCCCTCCAGCATCTGTTGTTATTAGAGTTCTTGATTATAGCCATTCTAACTGGGGTGAGGTGAAATCTCAGTGTCGTTTTGATGTGCATTTCTTTTTATGGCTAGAGAGGTTGAGCATTTCTTCATGTGTCTATTAGCCATTCTTAATTCTTCTTCAGAGAACTTTCTCTTTAAGTTTTTAGCCCACTTCTTTATCTTTCAGTTGTGTCTTTGAGGATTTGTTGTTGGGGGATTTAATATTTTGAATTTGAAGTATATTTTAGATATGAGACCCTTATACATTGTATGGCTAGTGAAGACCTTCTCCCAATCGTGGGCTTTCTATTGATCTTGCTAGCTATGTCCTTTACCTTGCCAAAGCTCTGCAGCTTCATGCAATCCCATTTGTCCAACTTTTCTTTGATTTGTTGTGTTTCTTGGTCACTATTGAGAAAATTCTGGCCTGTGCCTAGGAGACCTAGGGTTTCTCCTATTCCTTCCTGTAATGTTTTCAGGGTGTCTGCTTTGACTTCGAGGTCTTTGATCCATTTGGTGCAGGGTGATATATAAGGATGTAAGTTTATTTTTCTACAGGTATTTAAACAATTTTGTCAGCATTATTTACTGAAGAGGCTGTATTTCTTCCATTCTATTTTTTTTTAGCTCCCTTATCAAAGATTAGGTGGCTACAGGTCTGTAGGTTCATTTCTGGGTTTTCAATTCTATTCCACTTGTCCTGAGGTCTGATCTTGTGCCATTACCAAGCTGTTTTGATTAGTATGGCTTGAAATTTGGTATTGTTATTCCACCAGCACTGTTCTTTCTTCAAAGGATCATTTTTGCTATTCGAGGTCTTCTATTGTTCCATATGAATTTTTGGATTGCCTCTTCTATTTCCTTAAAGAATGAGGTTGATAGGCATTACATTGAATTTGCAGACAGCCTTGGGAAGTATTGCCATTTTCATGATGTTGCTCCTTCCAATCCAGGAGCATGGAAGGTTTTTCACATCCTAAGTTTTGCTTTGATTTCCTTTTTAAAGTTTTTAAAGTTTTCATCATAGAGGTCCTTCACTTCTTTAGTTAATTCCTAGATATTTTACTTTTTGTGGAGCTATTATGAATGGTGTTGCTTTCCTGATTTCAGCTGTGCACTTCTCATTGTTGGCATACAGAAAAGTCATTGATTTTTTAAGGGTTAATTTTATACCCTGCTACTTTGCCAAAGTTTCAGATCAGCTCGAGTAATTTAGGAGTGGAGTCCGTGGGATTCTTTAAATGCAAGATCATGTCATCTGCAGAGGGAGAGTTTTACTTCATCTTTCCCTGTTTGGATCCTCCTTTATGTTTGCATCTTGAGTTTTTGCTGTAGCTAGGCATTCTAATACTAAATTGAAGAGAAGTGGAGAGAGTAGACATCCTTGTCTAGTTCCTGAGTTTAGAGGAAATGGTTTTAGTTTTTCACCATTGAGTATAATGCAGGCTCTAGGTTTGTCATATACAGCCTTTATTGTATTGAGGAATGTTCCATGGACTCCTAGTTGTTCCAGAGCCTTCATCATAAAGTGGTGTTGGATTTTGTCAAAAGCTTTTTCTGCATATATTCAGATAACCAGGTGGTTCTTATTCTTGCTCTTGTTGATGTGATGAATTATATTAATTGATTTATGTATACGGAACCAAGTTTGCATCCCTGAAATTAATCCTGTTTGATCATGGTGTATGATTTTTTTTTGATGAATTGTTGAAGTCAGTTGGCCAAAATTTTGTTGAGAAGTTTTACATCAATGTTCATCAAAGATATGGGTCTATAGTCTCTTTCTTTGATGAGTCCCTGCCTGGTTTTGGGATGAGGGTTACAATGTCTTCATAGAAAGAGTTTGGTAGTGAACTTTCTCTTTAAATTTCATTGAAGAGTTGGAGGAATATTGGTGTGAGTTCTGCTTTGAAGTCCTTGTAGAATTCTGCTGTAAAACCATCTGGTCCTGGGATTTTCTTAGATGGGAGGTCTCTTATTGCTGTTTCTATTTTAATACTCGATATGGGTCTGTTAAGTTGGTTTAACTCATCTTGGTTTAGTTTCAGCATGTCAATATTTGCTAGGAAAAGACCTATTTCTTCCAGATTCTCAGACTTATTAGCATAAAGGTTTGAGAAGTATTCTTTTATAATGTTTTGAATCTTGTTTTTTTCCTGCGGTGATGTTTCCATTCTCATCTCTGAGTTTGTTTATTTTTTTATCTTGAAAATACTGTACAGAGGAGTTACAATTACATGAGCAAAATAATGAGTACATTTCTTATCAAGCATTGTAGCCTCCTCCTTTGTTTACCCTTCCTATCCCATCCTCCCCCTGCCCTCCCACCCAACCCTTCTCCCCCTCACCAAAGTTGTAAAGTTTGTTTTTGACACAACGACTTGTACGTCTCATTGTTGCAATGGGTCCACCTGTATCCCTATTTAAACGATTTGTTTTTTCCCTTCCCCTCCACAAATTATAACTGCATCAAATACAATGAAAGCAGTGGTTATACCATGGGGGAGAAACATACAAAGCAACAAAGAAATAATCTTATAAATGTGTTAGAAACAATCGCATGAAAGAAAAAAAAATATTTGAATACATATCCTAAGGTTCATTTCCCTAACATCAACTTATCTGACCTTTTCTGTTTGACTCAGACATATACTAGTTATTGCAAATAATCGAAACCATGGGGCCTAAGTTTCTTTGGGCCTGGCTTACTTCACTTAATATAATTTTTTCAAAGTCTTTGCATTTCCTAACAAATGGGGCAATGTCATTCTTTCTGATGGAGGCATAGAATTCCATTGTGTATATATACCACATTTTCTTGATTCATTCATTACTGAGGGGCATCTGGGTTGGTTCCATATCTTAGCTATGGTAAATAAGGCTTCAATAAACATAGTTGTGCTGGTAGCTTTAGTGTGGTCTTATTTGTGAACATTTGGGTAAATGCTCAAAAGTGGGATTGCTGGGTCATAGGGGAGCTCTATGTGGAGTCTTTTGAGGAACCTCCATACTACTTTCCAAAGTGGTTGAACAAGTTTACACTCCCACCAACAATGCAGTAGGGTTCCCTTCTGTCCACAGCCCCTCCAGCATCTGTTATTATTAGAGTTCTTGATTATAGCCATTCTAACTGGGGTGAGGTGCTATCTCAGTGTTGTTTTGATTTACATTTCTTTTATGACTAGAGAGGTTGAGCATTTCTTCATGTGTCTATTGGCCATCCTTCTTTCCTCTTCTGAGAAGTTTCTCTTTAAGGCTTTAGCCCACTTATTTATTGGGCAGTTGTTTCTTTGAAGATCTGTTGTTGGGCGATTTAATTTTTTGAATTCCAGGTATATTTTAGGTTTTCTTGGCACAGGCCAAAGTTTTCTTAATAGAGACCCAGAAACACAACAAATCAAAGAAGGTTGAACAAATGGGATTACATGAAATTGCAGAGCTTCTGCATGGCAAAAAACATAACCTGCAAGATCAATAGAAAGCCCACGGATTGGGAGAAGATCTTCACTAGCCATACAACAGACAAGGATCTCATATCTGAGTTTTTTTTATTTAGATGTGTTCTCTTCTTTTTCTGATAATATTTGCTAAGGGTCTGTCAATTTTGTTAATTTTTTCAAAGAACCAACTTCTTGTTCTTTGTATGTTTTTTGGATTCTAATTTTTTTAATTATGATTTAATTTTAATTATTTGTTTCCATCTACTGGATTGGGGTTTAGCTTGCTGCTCTTTTTCAGGGAAGTTCAGGTCAGACTTCTGTTTTTATGCTTACTCATCTCTTGCTGAACTTCCCTGCCCACAGTCAGTCTGCTGAATGGGGGTTTTTGGTCCCACAGGCCTATGAAGTGCTGATATCAGTGTTAAACAAGTGGTACCAACTGACAATGGTGTGGGTAGGTTAGGATTTTGACTCTGGAATGTCCTAATTTGGATCATGGATGCCCCACAAAGACTCATATGCTAAAGAATTGTTTCTCAGTGTGATGCTACTGGGAGATGATGGAATATTAAAATCTGTTAAGTTATTAGGGAAGTATTTCTGAAAGGGATTGTGAGACCCTGGTCTCCCTATCTTCCTCTGCTGCTTCCTGGCAATGAGGTGACTGTTTTTGCTCTGGTTTGGACTCTTAACCTACAATGTTGCCTGAACACAGGACAAAGTAACCATGCTATCTTCCATGGACTAGAGCCTCTAAAATTGTGAGCAGGCCCAACCTTTTCTTTTTGTAAGTTGATTATTACAAGTATTTTTTACAATGACAGAAAGCTGACTAGCAGAGTTTATGAAATCAGTGGCCAACTTCTATGAAACTTTCATTAGGTGCAGTCCTGGCCTTCCTGGATGATCTCTCATGATTTTCCTGTGTTATTGATTGTGCACATGAAGGCAAATGGAGAAGATGAGGATTTTAAATCAGGCAGATTCCGTATTTGCCCCTAGAGCTGTTAACATAGATGCAATGGAGAATTCTTGGTACAGAGATTTGTTAGAGTCAGTGGATTGAGGAGGAGGAGGAAGACAAAGGAAAACCAAGAATGATTCCTTGGTTATTGAATAATGGTGGAGATACCATAATTTAGTCAAATTTAGAAACCAGGAAAAAAATCAGGAGAAAGTGACATAAAGTACCAATAAAAAGAAATCATTCCTGGATAGAGTATCCATGTCTCTTAACAGGAATGCATGTATAGAAATATCACAATAAAATTCCCTCCCTCAGATATAACAATTCTGAATATCTATGCACCAAATATAGGTGTACTCAAGTTCATCAAAGAAATACTACTTAACCTAAGACACACAAAGATCCAAACACATTGATTCTTGGTGACTTCAACATATCATTGTTACCTCTGCATAGACAATCCAGGTAAAAACTCAGCAAAGGAACCTCAGTACTAAATAATTGCATTGAACAACTAGACTTAACAGATATCTACAGAGTATTTCACTCAGCAGCATCAGAATATATATTCTTCTCATCAGCTCATGGAACATTCTACAAAATAGATCGTGGTTTAAGCCACAAAGCAAATCTGTACAAATTCGAAAAATTGAAATGATTCCTTATATTCTGTCAGACCACAACAGAATAATATTAGAACTGAACACCAAAGCCATCACAGAAAATTCTCCAACTCAAGAAGACTGAACAATACATTGGTGAATAACCAGTGAGTCATTGAAGACATTAGAATGGAATATTTATGGAATTTAACAAAAATGAACACACAAAATACCAGCTACTCTGAGACACAGCAATGGCAGTGTTCATTGGAAAATGTATAGCTCTTAGTGCCCACCTCAACAAATTAGAGAATTTCAAATCAACACTTTAATGATGCATCTTAAGCTACTTGAAAAACAAGAACAAGCTAAACCCCAAATGAGTAAATGGAAATAAATAATCAAAACTTAATCAGCAATAAATGAATTAGAGCCTAAAAAGACCATAAAAACATCAACAAAACAGAGTTTGTTCTTTGAAAAAATAAACAAAATTGACAAACTTTTAGAAAATCTAACCAAATAAAGAAGAGAACACAAAAATAAATAAAATTAGAGATGAAAATGAGAACATCATGACAAAAACAAACGATTCAGAACATTATAATGGAATACTTTGCAAATCTTTAATGCTAAAAAATTTGGAGAATTTGGAAGAGATGGAAGAATTTCTAACAAATATTGTTATATAAAAACGAAACAAAGAAGAGTTAAACCAACTAAATAGACAAATTAACAAGTCATGAAATTGAAAGGAAATGAAAGATTTCCCATCCAGTTCCAGGACCTGATAGATTTATATCTGAGGTGTATAAGGTCTTCAAAGGAGAACTTATTCCATACTCCTCAAACTCTTGCAACGAGTCCACCTGTATCCTGTTCCTCAAACTCTTTAATGCAATTGAAAGGGAAAAATCACTACCAAACTCATTTTATGAAGCCAGCATAATACCTATCCCAAAAGCATGTAGGAAATCATCAAAGAAAGAGAACTATAAACCCATTTTTCTGATGAACATCAATGAAAAACTTCTCAGTGAAACTCTGCCAACCAAATTCAACAACTATTCATAAAAAATCATACACTATGATCAAAGAGATTCATTCCAGAGAAGCAAAATTGGTTCAATATGCAGAAGTCAATTAATGTAATCAATGCATCAATAGAAGCATGGACAAGAATCACACAATCATCTCAATAGATGCAGAAGAAGCATTTGACAAGATCCAAAACCCCACTATGATGAAAGCTCTGGAGAAGTCCAGAATCCATGGAACATTCCTCAATATAGAAATGAACTCATTATCTTGCCCATGTAATTGCAACTCCTCTGTACGGTATTCTCACAATAAAAAAAAGAAAAAAAAAGAGAAAAGGTTGTATATGACAAAGCTACAGCCATCATTATACTTAATGAGAGAAAGTTAAAATCTTTTCCTCTAAAATCAGGAATAGGACATGGATGTCCACACTCTCCACTCCTCAAAATGGTACTGGAATTCTTAGCAAGAACAATAAAGCAAGAGAAAAACATAAAGGAATCGAAATAGGAAAAGAAGAATTAAAACTCTCCTTCCTTGCAGATGACATGATCCTTTATCTAAAGAGCCCTATGGATTCCTCCTCCAGGTTACTTGAGCTGATCTGAAACTTTAACAATGTAGCCAGGTATAATACTAACCCACAAAAACCAGAAACTTGTCTGTAAGACAATATTGAGAAAATTGTGCCTGAAATCAGAAAAGCAATTCCATTTTTAATAGACTAGCAAAACAACAACAAATCCCCCTCAAAAAAAAACCTAGGAATTAACCAAAGATATGAAGGAACTTTAGTATGAAAACTTTAAAAATCTGAAAAATAAAGCAGATTTAAGGAAATGAAAAAACCTTCCATGCTCCTGGATAGGAACGATTAACATTGTGTAAATGACAATACTGCCAACGCTATCTACAAATTCAATGCTATGCCCATAAAAATCTCAAAACTACCAGCACTACTATGTTTATTACAGCATAGGTATGGAACCAACCCAGATGCCCCTTAGTAGATGAATGGAGCAAGAAAATGCTATATATATATATATATACACACACACACATATATGTATATATACATATATGTATATATACACATATGTATACATATTTATGTATACATATATACATACATGTATATGCACATATATACATGCATGTATATATGTATATTTGTATGTATACATATTTATGTATACATATATAAATACATGTATATATACATATATACACATATATGTGTGTATATATATATATAATGCTATGCTTCCATCAGAAAGAATGATACTACCCCATTTGTAATGAATGATACTTTTCATTTGTAATGGGAAGACTTAGAAAAAGTCATATTAAGTGACGTAAGCTAGACCCGAAGAAATATAGGTTTCCCTTACTTGCAATAATTAGTATACTTCTAGGATAATCTTAACAAATGAGTAGAATAGCTCAATAGCTAGGTACATATGGCCATATAATATAACGCTAAGCTACATGAACTCCAACACATGGATACAAGTGGTTTTACTTTGTTATTGTTGTTTTCAATGAACTATGTGTTTTTTATGTATATGTTCTTCCCCCTATGGTATATCCCCTGTTGTCACTGTATTTGATTTTGGTACCGTGGTATTGTATATACATGTATTTGAATTAGGGAAAGGAAGGTGAACAATAGAATGGTGAGACAAAGAATGAGGGGGCAACCAATGCATCAGCAATATACACAAGTCAACATATTGTAAATGATCTGTACAACTTGGGGAGTGTTGGGAGGAGGAAAAGTAGGAGAAAAATGAGGAAACAGGTAACAAGTTTGGCAAGAAATGTACTCATTACCTTATTTATGCCTGTGTAACACCTCTACATCACCTTGACAATAAAAATAAATTAAAAAATCCCAACAACATTCTTCATTTATATAAAGTGATCCAAAACTTGATATAACATAATAAAAGACCCTGAATAGCAAAAATGATCCTTCACAGGAAGAACATATATATATATATATATATATACATATATATATACATGTACATATATATATATGTGTATACATATATACATATATACATATATACATATACAACATATCTATGTATTATACACACACAAAATGGAATTCTAAGAATAATATTGCACAACTCCTAAGGAAATGGAAAGGCTTGGAAAAAAATACATTAAGCAAAATAAGCCAACCCCAATGAAACATAGGCTGCATGGCTTCCTTTATGTTATAACTAAGATGTGCTTATAAATCTACAAGGAAACACACTGGATAGTAAAAGACAAAAAAATTATACCTGGTATGATAAATTATATGGGACTCTAAACATTCATGCAGTGAAATCAAAGAAGATATTCTTAGTAGAGGATCATAAAGGCTCAATAATTATGTGCATATGATCATATAAGATGAAGTTTATCAAAATGAACTCCAAGAAATGGAAACAAGAGTTTTTTTTTGTTATTTTGCCTTTCTGTTCTCCTTTTTTGCTGTTTTTGAATCTGTAGCTTTGTCTTGTATGTAATTTCATTTTTTTAAAATTTTTATTTATTTAGTCATTTGGGGGCCTGAACTCTGGGCCTGGGCACTGTCCTTCAGCTCTTTAGCTCAAGGCTAGCTCTACCACTTGAGCCACAGAGCCACTTCTGGATTTTTCTGCTTATGTGGTGCTGAGGAATCGAACCCAGGGCCTCATGCATGCAAGGCAAGCACTCTACCACTGAGCCACCTTTCCAGCCCAAGTTTATCTGTTTTGAGGAAGGTAAGGGGCAACACAAAAATAGTGAGACTAAAGATGAACAAATGCAGCAGTGATATTAAAACATTATGTTGAAAATGCACTCTACAACTCATTGTGGAAGTATGTCAGGAAGAGAAAACAAGGAAGGAAGTGACACAGTTCCAGAAGAATTGTACTCATTTCCTGAGTTATGTAACTGTAACCCTTGTGTACATCACCTTTACAATAAAAATATTAAAATATTCTCCCTCTTATCCTAAATGAGTACTATCCCTCACCCATACATGTATATGTTTATATATATATTCATGGATATAAATGGTTCTTTTATATACACATATATGTACATATATATGTATAATATGTATATATATACATACCTATCTGTTTTTCTTATGTGTATGTTGTGTTTTCCTTATATACACATAATATGTGTGTGTTGTGTGTGTGTTTCTGAACTTTAGGGATGAAGAAGCCACAGGTAACCTCGTACATCTGATATCTAAGAATTGCCCCATAATAGAATAGTGGCACGTTTACCTCAAGACTTCTGTTTTCTGGAATCAGAATTTTAAATCACAGGAAATTCTAACCCAGTGATTAACATTTTTTATTGAACTTTCACTTTATACTGTATTACACATATAAGCTGAAATACACTTGTACACTTAAATAAGATTTTCTTTTGGCTAAATTGCCAATCTCCTGAGAAAAATCTGATAAACTAATTTTAATTAATCTCTGTTATACCCTTCTCATTTTTCCTCAAATGAATTAGTTTTCTCCCATAGCAACCTAACACCTAGTTCACTTAGACATGTTTTACTTTAGATCCCATAAATGTTTCTTCTGAACATTGGTGTTTTCTTCACAATGATCCCTTTTAAACATACTCTTTTTCTAATATCCATCTTCTTGTCTGCTGAAGTCTCCATTTTTATATTAATTGAAATAATTAATTGAACTGAATTAATTGAAATAATCTATGTTTTTCTTTCTTTTCTGAATTGAGATTTAAATTCAATGCCTAGACAGTATCACTTAGCTTCACTTAGGGTTTTTTTTTTTAAACTCAAGAATGTCACACTACCACTTGAGCCACAGCTCCACTTGTAGCATTTTTCTGGTTATTTGGAGATAAGAGTCTCTGGGATTTGCCTGCATGAACTGGCTTTGAACCTTAATTTTCAGGTGTTAGCTTCCTGAGTGATTAGGATTAGCCACATGAGCCACCAGTGGCCAGGTCATTAAAAGAGTTTTAATGAAGCACCTCTGTGCTGTGAATTTGGAGTACACAGTTTAACTAGACAATGCAATGTTCTTGCCATTTATGTCTATCAACTCATTGGGGGTGGAAGAGGCACATAGAGATAGAGAGATAGGGAGAGGGAGAGGGAGAAGGAGACGGAGAGGGAGAAAGAGAGGGTGAGGGAGAGCGAGAGGGAGAGGCCTGCCTGAGTGGTTAAGTATCAGAATTACCCTAGGATTTCCAAAGACTTACCTCAGACAGGGGCTCTACACTTGGGTATACACTCAGTCCCACTAGAGAGACTGTTAAGATAGTTTCATGCTGAAATACTCTCTTTCCTTAGTTTTCAAGCCTGGCTAGAGACTGGTAAGCTCTTGTTCATGATCACTATTTTAGACTTTCTCTTTCCAGATTCTTTACGTCGTCATTTTAATACCCCAGGCCTCAGATACTGGACAACAAGGGACAGCTCTGATGCCCAGAAGATTAAAAAACTGCTTAGTCCTTTCTTCACCTTTACAGGGGATTTGTTTCACACCCCTGTTTGAGTACCCAGGCCTTCAATACACAAGTCCCTTCTACAGCATGCCCATAACACATACATATTATCTTGTGTTCATTAAATATTCTCTATAGCTTATAATATCTAGCATATTCATAGCCCCTAACATCATGTGAGTGTCCTATAAAGTAGTAGTTGTGATGTGTTATTTAAGGGATTAAATATAAAAAAAGCATGCTCATGTTTGGGACAGATAGATTTCTTAACAATAGTTTAATCCATGGTTAGTGGAACTACAGATGGAGAACCTATGGATATGGAAACAAGTTTCTCTGTTAGCTTCAAACTGTTGATCTTGCCCCTGGGTCCCAGCTTCTGTTTATCACGGCCTGGCTGGCAGTAGCCGGCTCTTGTTTGAAGGTGTGTAATCAGATTCTGATCCTCATCAAATGGAATGTGTTGGGTTCCACCATCAAGGGAAAGTTTAAGTCCTACAAACCAATGAGCTGGATCTTATATGCACTTAGGTAACTGTTAAATGGAGAGGGGTGGGTGAGAGGAGAAAACAGTGCAAGTGAGGAGGAGATTATGAATAAATCTGTGGTGAGTAATCAGGTTAGGGATGAGCTGGGGATGCAAAAATGAGCTGGAGATGTATGTATGGTTACCTTCTATAGCACAGAAGTGATGGTGAATACTGGGAAAGGGAAGAGAAAAAAGTGAGGTCAGAGCCTGGGACCAATGAGAGGTGACCAGCAGAAAGGGAAGGAGAATCTAAGGAACTGACAATTAAAGGAATCCTTGGAGCCTGAGTTGAGAGTCTGACAGAAGAGAAGCATCTCTAAAGAGGGAGGTGGCCATGGTGCCAAATGCAGGAAATCAGCTCAGAAAGGTCTCTGTGAGGAAGTGTTGACTGAACTTGGCAAGGAAGAGATGGCTTGTGGTCTCTGGAAGAGAAGTTTCATTAGTGTGGTTGCTGCAAAAGCCAGTTAGTGGTGTTGAAGCCATGGGTAGAGGATTAAGTTAGACAAGAAAACCTATTAGAGGATTAGGTTAGACAAGAAGACCTATCAGTTGAGAATTTTTGATAAGGAGGAAAAGAGAGAGATTGATATATGAGTTTATATATGTATATATATGTATGTGTATATTCTTCCCTCCCTTTCTTCTTTCTTTCATTTCTTACTTCCTTTCCTCTCTCTTTCTCTGTCCTTCTGTCTCTCACTTCCTCCTTCCTCCCTCCTTTCCCTTTTCTGTTCTCTCTTTCTACCCCCTTCTTCCTCCACTGCCCCTACCCTGTCTTCCTCTCTTTTCTCCCCCATTCCTTCTTTCTACAGACTACCTCTGTTTTCATCTGAAAGATCATAAATCTGATCACTAGTGCAAGGTGAATTGGAAGTAAGACACTGGTTTTATGAGGGAGGGATCAGAACTGAAATTTGAGAAAGATCAACCCAGTTGTATATTAACCCATGAATCAAGATGTATTGTATTCATAAACTGCTTTGTTAAATGGCAACTCCTTTGTGCAACTACTTAAAGATAACAATTAAAAATTAAAAAGGAAAATTTAAAGGAATGAAATGCACACAAAAATTGTCTAAGGAAACCATATATATTATAAATATGTATGTGCATGTCTGGGCCTACATTAGGGATTTGTATTGATTGGAGGAGGCATTATGACATATAAAATGCTTACTCCACATGTCTCAATACACATGTTGTTCTAGCCAGGTGGTGTAGGCTCACATCTACAATTCTAGCTATCTAAGAGACTAAAATTAGGATTACTGTGGTTCGAGGCTGGCCCAGGTAGAAAAGGCTAACAGACTCCCTCTCCAAAATAGCCAGCCAAAAGCAAGCTTGCCTGGATGTTTGACTCAAGTGGTCAAGTGCTGAGCAAGAAGTAGAGTGAGCATTAGACTCTAAATTCAAACTCCCGTACTGCCATCAATAAATTTTTCTCTAAGGCTTCACTCATCTTCCTAGAAGCCCACTGTTGCCCTAAAGTTGAAACATTTCATAAGAGGGTTCAAAAAAAGTCAAGTAATCAAAATGTACTGTATTCATAAACTACTTGGCAAGTCCTTTGTACAACCACTTAAAGATAATAAAAATATTCAAAGATATCAAGTAAACATTATGATGTAAAAATGATAGAAATTGACTATAATGATAACTTACCTATGTTAGGAAGGCCAAACAAAAAACTAATTAGGCACAAATACATTTATCGCTAATGAAGAAACAGATATAGCTTTTATTTAAATTGAATGGACTACCCATACCCTGCTCCCGCCCCCCTCCTCCACTCCGGCCCCAATTTGCTCATTCCAGCAAGTCATTCCTTCAGGTTCAAGGACCAATTTGAGTTTAAGGCTGGATCTTCTCCTAAGAAAAGAAAAGCACCTCCACCAGTAGAAATAACTGACTGAGCAGACACAATGCAATTCCCTTTTCGCCGGGACACCTTAGTAGTAACAGCAACGATCTTCCTTATTTTATGCTTCACTAGGGCGTATGTGGCCAATTGTATCGCCAGTGTAAGTCTGGATTACTTTCTATTACTTTCTATTGATAATTTTGAATAACTGAAGACTTTTGCCCTGCAAGGCAGTCAGTGGTGCTTGCAGCAAAGCTGGGCAATTAAGATGGGTGAAGGCTCTAAGCTTTGCACTGCTCTGTGCTCATGGGGAGAGGCAAAGTCAGCCACAGAGAAATTAAACCACTTGGGCCTTGGGTGAAGGTCTGTGAACTGTTTAATGTCATAATTGCCTGCTACCTCAATCATCAAGCTGAATGAACTTCTAAGTTGAAATGTCATAAACGCTCAGCATAAAGATTTATATAAGCCAGGTATCCGACCTACCGCCTAGTCCTGCCTGTGGCAGGAAGTGTTTGTTATGTCTTACTCAACCTTTTGGGGGGAAAAATAAATAAATTCGGAAATGTGTTTGTTCTGGCAATGGTCAAACATTAAGAACCAATCCTGTTATCTGGATGGTGTGTGGGGACAGGACAGGATCTGATAAACATACCCATTTCTTATATAAAAACAAGTTTAGATCCAAATTCTTTCAGTTGAAAACAGTGTCATAGTTTCTCACTGTATTTTGCTAAAATGTGAAAGAAACATTTCTTACTAAAATGAATTTTTTTTTATTTTGCTGGCACATTATTTCATGATTTTTTCATTTAGATTTTTGATCTTCTTTAAAATTAGAAAGGAATAACCAAAATAACAACTCCCTCAATTTACAATTGCTTATTATAAGTGTGTACTGAATGCAAAATGATGTGACTATAAAATAATTACTTTGAATTTCTTCTTTTTTTACAATCCAGGATTATTTTGAAGTACGTGATTCATATAACTTACAATAATGACGTTTCTCCTTGCTATAAAAGGTGTCGATGGCTCATGCTGGTAATTTTAGATACTCATAGGGCTCATACATGGAGGGTCACTGTTTGCAGCTGGTTGAGGCAGAAAAGAGCCTTCATATCCAATTAAACAGCAAAAAGGCAGGATGGAAGTTTAACTCAAGTATTGTGGCAACTGAATGAGCAAGTGAAGTCAGCTGTAGTCTGTGGGTTCCAGCCCTTGTGCCAGAAAAAAATAGTTGTTTTTCAAAATTAACCTATGGACTATCAGAAAACATATTCTCGACGTTTCAACATTTATGTATAAAATTCTTATAAATCAATAAGAAATAAACAGATTCAAAGGGGTAAAAGACCCGAATGAACTCTCGACAAAAGAAGATACGTGTGTGGTTAAAAACTATATGAAAAGATAGTCAATATATTAGTTACCAGAGGGATACAAATTAAAGCCACTATGGAATTCAGCATGTATATTAGCATGGCTAAAATTTAGAAAGACAAAAATTTCTAAAAGTTGCTAAGATTGCAGAGAACTTACGGAAAACATAGGCATTGATGTCAGGATAAGCAATTGATACCTGTAGTACTCTGGATTAGACATTGATCCAGGTAAGGATGTGGCTGTGTGTGATTGGGCTGGCCTGCTGAGCAACCTCATCAGGTGAGCAGACACTGACAGATGACACCAGTAGGTAAGTGAAGGATGAGGAGCAGATGTTAAGGAGCTTGTGACTGAGTGTCACCCAGTAGGGTAAGAGAGTAAAACAGAAAGAAATGGAGTACCATGTATAATATCAGTGGAGCCTGAAAGGACTAGAAAGACTCAGTCAGGGAAAGAAGGGATGAAGAAGGCTGTCACCTCAAAGATCATCAAACAAGAAATGGTAGAGATATAAAAAGAGTATTGAAGATTTAGGTAACTTCTGGAACCAGAAGGAATAAGAGGACAGAGGTAGCAGGCAAGAGGTCATGGCAAGTGAGAGCCATCAAGCATTTGAGCCACATTCTCGATACAATGCTTGGTTAAAGTCTTTGGTCTAAATCCTGAAAGCAATGAAAATCCAAGAAAGGAAAGCAGTCAAAATTGAGTGTAATTTTTTGCAAAGACCATTTGGAGAAGCAATGAAAATTGACTTAATGTGAGACTACAGACAAGGTGAGCAACTATTTTTTAAAATTGTGAATTATAGAATTCACTAATGATAACCAGGACAAAGTCTTTTCTTTTGAGAGTCATGTCTTCATATCTGTGTATGTATATGTGTATGTGTGTTGGTGTGTGTGTGTGTGTGTGTGTGTGCACGCGCACATGTGCATGTGCTTGCTTTTCAGATGTTTATGTCCTGAAAGTTGTACAGCATATAATAAAGTGCAGGCCATCTTTCATCAAGGCCACTGAAGAAGGCACTGGCCAATGACTAAAATATTATTTTGCCAAAACATGATGATATTCAAAGTTGAAATATATCATAGAGAAATTACCCTGCAGAAGAGATTGCCAGCTGTCAAAGTACCATGCAAGCTGTGGCATCATAGTATGCTATAACACAGCAAGGCCCCTGGCAAAGAGAGAGACTGAAGAATAAAACCAACTTCTAGACTTCTTCTAACAGGATTAAAGATAGCTTTGGAAGAGCATATGGAAAATTCACTTATCCTCAAAATGCATACCAATGTAAGCCATCAAATAGTCACCAAGACTGCCTGGAATAGGTTGGACTGGGTCAGCCAGGATCTGACCCTTAAGAGATGACGCTAGAATCAAAATCCCAAATAACAGAGGTTACAAAGAGATTCCTCAGATACGTGACCATCTATGCTCTCCTTTCATCTTCTCTAAAGGCTCTTCTTTCCTCTCCTCTTTTCTCCTTTCTCCCCCTTCTGTTCAACTAGATTCTTCCTCTGTATCTCAGGATGACCTCAAAGTCACAATTCTCCTTCCTCAGTCTCCTAAATGCTAGGATTTTCCTCTTTTTTAACCTCCTCCTTACTTGTAGTTTTCAGAGGAATTGTAAAAGATGTTGAATACCCAGCTCTGAGATAGGGAGAAACATTGTCCTGAAGAGCCCAAGCTCTGTAATTACCTCTCCTAGAACAGGACACCCTGTGCCAGTGCAGTACACTGGTCTAGTTACCACAAAGTATAAAATCCAGAGTTTGTCACTTCTGGGTTTTCTCTACTGCCATGTTACATGAGGTATAACAGACAAGAATCCACTGGCTCTGACAGTTTTCCTGAGCCTTGGAAGTCTGATTTGCCCTGCTCATAAATTTTTGATGCCCATGGATTCTTAATTTTGAACAGTAAAGTTGCTTCACTGAACTTGCTGTATAAGTGTCTCTATCTCACTGAAATTTGCTCATGGCAGGAATTGAAACTCATGATGCAGTGGACTGAAGCTTTTGTACTCCTGGTCCTAATGATTGGACAGTCATGGTCATTGCTATTCTTCGTACACTGCCATCAGTAACTGATACACAGTGAACCTGCTTCATGGGACTTTACTTCATAGAGTATCATAAAGAGGAGCAGTTGGAACTCTATACCATGAATGCCATGAAAATGTGCTGAACACCTAATGTAGCCAGGAGAGGTTCTGAACTGCTGAAGTTCTAGTCTAGTTAGTGAAACTGTATACAAATATTTTGCTTGGTGTTATATGGGAAAAGAAGATGGTAACGATTGTAAAGAAGATGATAATACTGCCTAAAGAAAAATATAGAAATGTAGGATAATTCTATAAGGTCAGTGGGAGGTCCTTGGAAAAAATAGTGGCAAATTGACAGCAGCAAGGCAGGATTTAAGCTGCTTTTGTTTATAGAAAAGCAACTAAGAGTGATAAGAAGGTATCAGAATATAAGAAAGGCTCAGGGCAGTAATAAATCAGATGTGATTTAACAAGAGCCTAACCTGCTTTAATGATAATGAGAATCTTCAGAGAATTCTAGGGAAAGAAAAAACAAAGCATTCAAACTAGTTAGTAGTAAGGGCTAAGGAAATGAAGAAAATAGAAAGAGGGAAAGAGAGAGAATAGAAGGAAGGAAGAGAAGGAGAGCGAGAGATGGCAGATGGGAGGAAAGAAAGGCAAGTATAAAGGTAGGTAGGAAAGAGGAAATGAAAAAGGAAGGAAGGAAGGGAAAAAGGAAGGAAGGAAGGAAAGAAAGAAGGAAGACAGAACTGGTAGCTCAAGTCTATAATCCTCACTAATACATAGGGTGGGATCTGAGGATTGAGGTTCAAAGTCAGCCTGTAGACAAATCTGAGAAACTTATTTCCAACTAACTAGCAATATGACAAAGCTAGAATCATGACTGAAGTGGTAGAGGTCAGCCATCTGAATAAAGCTGAGCAAATATACCAGGCCCTGAGTTCAAGCCTTGCTACTTGAAGAAACAAACAGATACATTAACTGAAAAAGCCAAGTATAACTATTTAACTAGAGTTTACTAGATGAAATCTAGTAACATTCTTCAGAACAATACAGAAGTTGGAGAAATAGCTTCTGCATTATCTTCTTGAAGTTTTCTCTTTGCAATTTCCATTCTTTACTTTTTAATACGTTGTATCTCCCATTTTCTTGCACCCTTCAAGGCCAGATTATGAGAAGGTGGTTATGTTACATGATTGACATGACAAAAATATTCACCCAAATGTAATTCTCATTGGATTCCTTAGAAGTAAGTTTTACCTTATCATTTTTAATATTCATTATTTTCCTTGGCTATTAATAACTGACCATTTGTCTTTGACCTTAGACAAGTTTCAAGTATAGTTCAAAGGTGACTTTGAGGGCTTTGAGCAGATGTGTATGACAGCAAGCTGAGATATGTATTCATAGATGGCCACAGATCTCTGGCTTGGATATCTGAATGATATTAACTAGGCTTGACTATTTAGGAAAACAGCAACTGGGGGGAGATCAATGTCAGTTTATTTTTTATGCTGAGTTTGTAGTGCCTGTGGGATTTTTCTGTGTGGGCTCCCTTCTTCCAGGCAGATTCAGAGTTCTTCAGCAGATGTGTCAGACAGAATTATAATAGACACTAACAGATGGACAGTCAGTGTTCTTCCTGGGGAGAAGATGATCAAAGACAGAGTGATACAATGTTTGGAGGTAGGCTGGAGAAGAAGGATGAGCAGAAAATACTGAAAAGAGATGAGGGAACAGGAAAGCTAAAGAACTTAGCTTGAAAAAGCTAAGGAAGGATAAACTGGAGAAAGAAGGTGTCAGTGTAATGGGGGCTAATGATGTTTAAAAGTAAAAGAGCACATTATATTTAGTTTTGAAAGAACCACTGGTGATACCTGACACAGTAAATTTAGTGGAATGGTGGGAACAGAAAGTCAGTTGCAGACTGACTTAGGTACCAGTGGCACATCCCTGTAATTCTATCTATTCAGGAGACTGACATCTGAGGATCCTGGTTCAAAATCAGCTAGGGCAGAAGAATCCAAGAGACTTATAATCCCAATTAAATAGCAAAACGCCTGAAATGGATATGTGGCTCAAGTTGTAGAGCTCCAGCCTTGAGTGGAAAAAGCTAAGCAAGATAGAGAAGTAGTTCAAACCCCAGATTGGCATGAAGAAAAAGTAAGAAGAAAAGAAAGTCAATTGTAATAAGTTAAAGGGAAGGTCATGAAGTGGGTGTATTTGGAATAGGTTTTTCTCTGGGGAAACTTGCTTGCAAATCAAGTAGAGTAAGAGGTTGGGGAGTTTTGCTCTTCCTGAATAAAGACTGCTAACATTGTTAGTGATGGTGAGGAGGTAGACATGTCCTGTGCATTGGCCCATGGAATTTATGCAGTGAAGCTGGGGGCTAAAGATGGGGCAAACCACATCAAAGCTGAGATAGCAAGGTTGATTATAAATAATTCCATCCACCACCCCATGGAGATCCCAAAGTATTTCAGTCTGTCCAAAGAGCTCCAATACCCAAACCACAAAATAGCCTAAGGACGTAATGGCAATCCGAGGCTGTGTACAAATGAGATTAGTGCATGTGCCATTCTGCTCCTGCTCCTATTTACTGACCCAGAGTCTTCCCAGGACCATTGAATCCCTTTAATATCAGCAGAGCAGGTTCCATCTGGGAATGTTTAGATGTTTTAGTGATAGCCTTGGGCGGAGATAGATGGTAATATCCACTGAGATGAGATTCACTGTCACAGGAAATTCCAGCAGCCCTGTGTTCCTGGGCCTCAAGTCTTCAAGCAGAAGCAAGTATGTGCTAACTATGTGAACAAATTAGGCACACCACCCAGATAAAGTCTAGATAGTCAAGATCACATTGGCTCTTGTCTTACCCGATCCTCTACTTTTGAGGTATGCTTCTTGGGAAGACCCTCCTGTGAATCACAGTTCATGCTCTACTGAACTGCTATTAATGCAATTTCTGTTGCCCTTTGAGCTTTCCAGCCTCACATATGTAATTCCTCTGAAACATTAAGTATGTTATCTGAAAGGTCTCTTAACGCCACCACCTCAATGCAAACCAGACTACATACAGATGAACAAAGGGAATTTAACTTTCATAAGTTGGTTTTAAAAATGCATTTACTTTGACTGCACTGAAGGAATCTAAAAAAAGATGAAAAGCATCTTTAGCATGCCAAAAACATCTGGTTTCATATTTTCAGACCAAAAGGAAATTGCATGAAGACTAAAAAAATCTTATGTTTTGATTTATATTATTATTGGAGAGCTGAGTAGCTGCCAGTCACCAAGTAAAATTTTATGATGATAAATAAATAAGGAAAACAATCTGACACAACATGTTGTGGAACAAAGCTGCATTTCAAGTTTAATTAACTGATAACAATGTTTATGATGGGAGAACTGTGCCACCAATTATACAGTTAGTAAATGTATGTTCCCAATGAGAAGATGGGCCCGTAAAACCGTGTGAGGGGCTTTTTCTCTGCTGAGTGTTTTAGCCAATCCAAGCAAAGTTTTGCTTTGGGTAAATCACAGGCCAATTACCAACCTCTCTGAGCATGTGCATAAATTGGTCTCTAAGAGATGACACCTCTGAGAAGCACATTCCAATAGAATAACGTAGGAGCAATGTTTTTCTAATAAGTTGGCAATAGCATCTTATGGAAATGGCAGGCCCTGGGACAGTAGAGATATAGCAGTCATAGGAAGAAAGGGGAAACATTTTAGCAAGGATGAGGGAAGAATGTTTTATGTTTTTAGCAGTATGCTTTTCCCTCCCCCTAAAACCTCAGACAAAATTCTAACAAAGTGTTCTGGCTTGCAGAGGGCCTGCAGATCAGCCAGGCTCTTCTGAAGCTTGCATTTGAAAGCATTGCATAGTTGGTGCAATTCAAAGACACTAAGATCACAGCTATTGTTTGTTCCCAGTGAAATCCATTTGCTTTGGACTATCTGAGACCCCATTTGAGAGGCAGTTATATTTTTAGAAGGACACTTTCCATAACAGATCTTAGAAGATGATTTCCCTCAAACTACAGAAGTTGATAAACCTAGGCAGATATGTAGACTATTTTACCTCCAATCTCCCTCCGCTTTTGGAGGGCTGATTTAGGAAATATTTAACTCCCTTGAATCCCTGCACATTAACCATTCTGCTCACATGCCCCATAGAGAGCTTTCAACTGCAATAACCATCACTACGACTTTGGTCTCTCTGACAGTGAGTTCCACATGAAAATAAGATCAGTTAGCACATTAAGCAACGTATTCCAAATATTAGGTCGTTTCCCAATGGGTGCCTAATGGAATTTAAAATACATATATATCTGATATTAAAGGGTAGAGTATTCAATCAAATGCTTTTGTTGGTAAAACTCAATATTCCATCGTCAGACATAAAGCCTGCAGAATATAGAACAGTTGTGGAAATTTCCTGGAACTTCAAGCTTAGCTCCAGCTGCCATCAAAAACATTCTGAAGTGTGTTTGTTGATTCAGGAGTTAGCACAAAGCGTTTGGAATTTAGGTTAACTTAGAATCCCTTTGGATTTGTGCAAGGTAATTTCCTGTTTTCCTTTGTGGTGTGTGTGTGTGTGCGTGTGTGTGTGTGTGTGTGTGTGTGTGTGTGTGTGTGTGTGTGTTTTCCAATAGTTATATTTCCTGTGAATTATTTTCATACCATTTCTCTTTTTATTAAAGTTATTAGCAATCATTTCATTTTGTTGGGCCAACTCAATCTTTGTTTCTCCTTTGCAGATACATGAGGTAATTGTTGCTCCTTTTGTTTAATGAAAAGAATTTTTCCATGTGCAAGAAGGTGGGTGGGTTCGCTTCCTGTCTGTCTGCAAGCCTATATGTGTGTGGCAAAATGAACATCCTGTGTTCGCTGCTGTTGAGAATTACTACTGGCATGTTTTGACTCATTATCTTGAATCTTAATCATCTGATGAAAAAAATTACTTTCATTAGCTGATGAAGGCTTGGGATAATGAGTCAGAACCTCCTGATGGGGCTTCTCAGTAGCCAGAAATGGGACTTAAGCATTTCACCTGATATGCTGTCTCTCATGGCTGTCCAACAAACCATGCATCCAGCTTTAGTATTTACCACAGAGGAGGAGCAGCAGAGACTAGAGGCAGGCTTAGCATCTCATAAGCACTGTCATCTCCTAAGAAAATGGGTTATATTTTGATGATTTTTTTTTCATTTTCTTTTGCTAGTATCAGAGTTTGAACTCAGGGTCTCTCACTTGCTTGGTTGGCTTGCTTGCATGGTGGGCCTCCAGAGCAGCTTTTTGTTGGTTATTTTAGAGATAGATTCTTGTGGATTTTTCTGTCCAGGCTGAATCTGAAGCATATCTAAAGCATATCTCTTGTACACTGCTCCCATTTTTCCTCTATTTAAATCTAAAGCCTATGGCAATATCCAACAACGGAACTAAAAATGCTAACTTTCCATCTTCCCTACATGGCTGTGTTTATGAAATCCTGCCTTGGATATTAATTGTTCCTTTCATCTGCTTTGTTTTGGGCCTAGTAGTTGGGACCTGGCACACTGGAACCCACAGAACTGGATCTCTGGTAGGCCTTAGCTTCCTGTATAGGCTGCCTTTCATTTGTTCATTCATATACGCTGAATACTCAGGTTGCTTCCATTTGGGGGGCTATTGTTAACAATACTGTTATTTGTATGGATGATCAAGTAAGTAGCTCTTTCAAGACCTGTCTTTTCTTTCCCTTTCCTTCCATACAGACTAAGAATAGGAATGGCTCAATTGATTTCTCTTTCATTTTCCCCCCATTTTTTAGAACCTTATCCGTTTATTATTTTATGTTTATTTATAGTTTGGCAGTGCTAGAATTTGAATACAGGGCTTCACAATTTCTAGACTCCAGCTAGACCCCACCATTTCTAGACATACAGCTCCTTTGATTTTATTTTTTTAGATAGAGTCTCATATTTTTGTCAATCTACTTCACACCCTAATCCTTCTATTGCTGTCTCTTCAGTAGCTGGAGTTACAGCATATGCTATCATGCCCAATGTTATTTTTAAAGTAATAGTAGTATAAGTCAGGGGATCATCTGAAGGTGCTCGCGGAACATAGACTTTGGATGTCCTTATAAATTACAGGCTTCAATGGAAGAGGAAATGGAACCTACACTACAGAGCTGTACTTTCCCAGGCTCCTAGCTAGTCATAATCAGAAAATTGGTTGAAGAAAACCACTATTGGTACTTATGAGCTTTCAAGAAAAATCAAATGAATATAAATATATTAATGAAAATTAAGTCAACATTGAAGGCAGTGTAGTTGAGAGACTTTTTCTTAGAGGAGAAAGAATTGACCTACAGCTCTGTTAAGATGGTTTAGAGGGATGGAATACAAGTGTCTTTCAGTAGATGATTGTTCAGCTCCTGGGCAAGGATGCATTTGCTGTTCACTGTTAGTCTCATCTCCTCTATCTCCTCCTTTTCTTCCTTCTACTTCTCCTCCTCCAACTCCTTTTCCTCCTCCTGGTCCTCCTCCTCCTCCTCCTCCTTCTCATTCTCCATCTTCTTCTTCATCTTTCTCCTTCTTTTCTTTGTTGGTCATGGGCTTGAACTAGGGGCCAGGATGCTGTCCTTGGGCTTTTTTGATCAAGGCTAGTGCTCTACCACTTTGAGCTCTGCTCCCACAGTCTTACTGCAGATTTCGGACTCACTAATCTTTATGCCACTCAACAAGCATAGTAAGACATTGGTCATTTGAATGGAAATGCTTTAAAAAAGAAGCTCCAGGTGTGTGTAGTGGCTTACCCTGTAGCCTCAGCCAGCCTGGGCTTCACATAGACCCTGTTTCTTTTTTCTTTTTGTCTTTATTTTTCCTATGGTTTATCATCTGTTGTCACTGTATTTGATTTTATGCCTTGTGTATTGTATATACGCTTAGCTGAATTGAGGAAGGAAAAGGGGCAACAAAATGGACAATAGACAAAGGGAGAACCTATGCAACAACGATACTCACAAAACATTATGTTGAAAATGATCTGTACAACCTTGTAGGAGGGAGGGGAGGCTAGGAGGGAGGTAAAGTGGGAGAAAAACAAGAGAGGGAGTAACAATGTGTGACAAGAAATGTACTCACTATCTTAAGTATGTAACCCCTCTGCATAGCCCCTTGACAATAAAATTAATTTTTTTAAAGCAAAATTCCCTCAAATACCCTCACCTAGAAGAAAAATAAACCAAGGGGAAAGATACGGTGAATCACAACTAGCCCTCAGTCCTTTAATGTTGAATGTCAAAAAGAAGACAAAACAAACTTCTCTCCCATTATTTGAATATTTCACTCATTAAATCCTCTAAAGAAATGTTTAATTTTTAAAATAAAGGTTATGAACTCTATTTGTCCCTGAGCCTTTAGGGCATTTTCTTTTCATTTTTCTGTACCTTGGTATTTCTGCCCCTGTAGATCTTCTCTTATTTTTAAATGAGGTCTTCTTGGAAAATATCCTTGAATCTTTTGCAGAAGATACTCTAAGGCCTCCCTTGAGCTCTATACTATCTTCTTTCCCTTCTCTTTCCTTCCCTTCCCTTCCCTTCTCTTCCCTACTCTTCTCTCACCTTCTCTATCCTTCCTTTCCCTTCTCTGTCATTTCCTTTTCCTTCTCTTCTCCCTTTCCTGCCATTTCCCTTTCCCTCTTCCTTCCCTTCCCTTCCCTTCTCTTCCCTATTCTTCTCTTACTTTCTCCTTCCTTTCCCTTCTCTGTCATTTCCTTTTCCTTCTCTTCTCTGCCATTTCCTTTTCGCTCTTCCTTCCCTTTTTATTTCTCCCTCTTCCCTTGTTTCTCTCCTCTTCCTTTCCCCCCTCCCTCCTTTCCTATCCTCTCTCTTTTCTTTTTCCTGATATGCAAGGAAAGTGTTCTGTCATTGAAATACATGCCATCCCTCACTTCATACGTCTTCTTCTATATTCGTTACCCTTTAAAACTTTATTATCTCTTTTTACAGTTTTTATTTAGTTTACATTTTGTATTTCCTATTTCTGTGAACCCTAAAGTGTGTAAATCATTTTAACATGGAGGCTAAATACTTTTGTAATAAAATGTGACTATGAAGATGAAGGGAATGTAGAGAATGTCAATGAAGGCTGTTGAGCAATAGGGATGAGAAAGTAAGAGTGGGTTTGCCTGAACAAAATGCAATGCCATGATAAATCCTTTGGTGTAAGTGATTCACATTGGAAAAAAAAAAAGAATAACAGGAAAGTAAAACAGGGTTTGGATAGGAGTGAATTAACCACCAACGGGAGAAGGGATGGCTAACTAGAGAGTGAATGAGGATGAATATGATCAAAATAACCTGCATGTATGGAAATAGAAGCATGAAACTTGTTAAAACTGTTTTAAGTGAGGGGTGAGCTAAGGGAGAGGATAGGGTGGAGCTGATCATACATTGGATACCTCTGTGAAAATATCACAGTGCACAATTAATCTATGCTAATTAAAAATATAAAATCCTAGGGGAAAAGAATGTCAGTTGAAGAAGGACATTCTTCTATTTTGTTACTGCTACTGCCATCATAGGTATTCAATGACTGTTATTGAATGAATGAATAAATCTTTTTCCTTATTTCTCCTTTTTATTTCAAATACATCTCAGGGGCAGCAGTATCTGAGTTTTTCTATGCATAAAATACTTTGTTTATGAGCCCATTCTCCGATGAATTTGTGTGTGTGCGTGTGGGGGGAGTTGAGGGGCTTGAATTCAGAGCCTGGTCTTTGTCCTTGAGCTCTTTTGCTCCAGGCTAGTGCTCTACCACTCTGAGCCACAGCTCCACTTCCAGTTTTCCGGTGGTTAATTGGCAATAAGAGTCTCATGAACTTTCCTGCCTGTGCCCTGATCCTCAGATCTCTGCCTCCTGAGTAGCTAGGAGTGTGAGCCATCAGTGCCCAGTTATGAGCTTATTCTTTAATTCCCAAGTACTTGGTCTTATGAAGGTGTCTTCTGTAAAGTCTCTGTCAGACAGTCCTTGTCAAAATGTTTCTATTACAAATGAACCAGTTATTTTCAATACATTAGCTCCTTTCTCCAATCTCAAAATATCACTCAGGTTGCTTTGGCATCAAACTGAAATTGCTTTATTGTGGTTCTGTTTTTCTTTCCTTAATTCCTCCCTCCCATGCCAGGGATGGTCCCTCAGTGTTCTGGCTATCTGGTCTACCTACAGACTTCCCTTCCTTTGTACCCATGTCCTAACCCATATAAACATCTTCTACCATTTCTAATACTCTTTTCTAATGAAGCCAAGCTTCATCTCAACTTAAGGATCACTTCGTATTGAAAAGTAAAACCATTTAAAAAGAGCTGATTGTATTCAATCTAACCATTATAAACTAATTTTTTATGCTATTCAATTACTCAACATATATGCTGAGAGCCTGTGAGGAGTTAGAGAATACTCTGCGTGCTGTAAATATCATGAAATAGAAAAATATAATCTTTAATAGCATGAAATTGTAATGAATTTTCAGTTCTTATCTCTGTGTTCTCAGCCCAGAACATGGGTGTATTGCATGAACATACTTACTTAAATGTTTAAAATAAAAGAAGCTGGGATTTAGAAAGAGCTTGCTCTTCTACTTTCTATAAACTTGTGCTTTGTGCCTTGAATTGAACACATGAGAAGATATTAGTATAAAATGTCATACACACACACACACACACACACACACACACACATTTGTACATCAACACAAGTTCCTAGACTGTCTTCTTGTTTATTTCCCAACTTTGCTGTGTGGTCATTTTATTATGCTTTTATACAGAGTGGATGGAAGTTTTGGAGGTGTATAGATATATATGTCACAAGAATTCCAGTCACAGGAATTGGACTGTCTACTAGGACAAATTTGTTAAGTAACTATGCTTTCTAACCAGTTTCGGGTAACACATTTCACACTGTACTTTTTTAGGAGGAAAATAAGGATATGGTCATAAATGCCATCACATTGCAAATCTCATGATCAGTTCTAACTATTTTGAGGCCTTGGGGTTTAAAATATGGTAACACACTGACTGAACAAGGAATGACATCCTTAAAGATTAGATAAATGAAGAATTTTTTCCTCATTATGGTGCACTGTGTGTGTGTGTGTGTGTGTGTGTGTGTGTGTGTGTGTGTGTGTGTGTGTGTGTGAGTGTGTGTGTGTGTGTTTGCGCCCGTGCCAGTACTGGGGCTTGGATTCAGGGCCTAGGCTTTTTCTCTCAAAGCAGGTATTCTGTGTGGTATTTGAGCCATACTCTATTTCCAGCTTTTTGCTAGTTGATTAGAGATAAAAGTAATCTCATAGACTTTTATGCCTGGGCTGGCTTTGAACCACAAACTTCAGATCTCAGCTTCCTAAGAAGCTAGGATTGCTGGCATGAGCCACTGGTGCTCAAATGACAGCCCGTTTTTTAATGCAGTAGAGTCCTTATGGCTTGGTGTGTGTGTGTGTGTGTGTGTGTGTGTCTATGTGCACATGCAAGCAAACTGGTACACAGTGATTTTCTCAACCATGATATTTCTTTTTGTACATGAAAAGTATGATTTTGAGAATTCCATGGTAGAAAGTTCAGTTACTCACTTGACTTAGCCAAGTAATATCTAGAAGCTTAAGGCAAAAGAAGCAAGAATATGGAGGGCTTATTCAATGAGCAAATTACCACAAGCAGTGGAATCAACAACCAGAGATAATGCTACACTTTGCACAGTGGTAAGAAAAATTGGTTCTCAAATTAATATCAAATCTATATAATTCTCAGATGATTTGGTCATTGCTTAATTTGTTTTAGTTTACATTTTAAAAATGCAGTTTTAAGATTTGTTTCTTTTTTGTTGTTGTTGTTGAATTCATTCTCCTCAAACCATACATTTCAATTTATTAATGTAGGCTTTAAACTTAGCCAAGTTTTTTTTTTACATATACTCATCTTTTTTGTGATAAGGTAGTAGAAAAAAATGGCATGATGCATTTTTATTAAAACATTTTTTTTCTGAAGGACAACATTTCAGGCTTGGAACTCTCATATTATTTTTATAATTTTATATAATTTATAATTTTATATATTATAATGGTTTTATCCTACTCCCAAATGGTTTTACAATATTATTCTTATCAGAAGAAAGAAAGATTTTTAGGTGGAGGAGCTGGGACAACTGAGCTTGAACTCAGGACAATGTCAATTGAGCTTGAATTCAAGGCCTGGGTGCTGTCATGTAGCTTTTCACACAAAGCTGGTGCCCTACCATTTGAACCACAGTTTTACTTCTGGCTTTTTGGTGATTAATTGGAGTTTAGAGTGTCACAAACTTTCCTGCCCAGGCTAACTTCAGAAAACTGTGATCTTCAGATCTCAGTCTGGTAAGTACTAGTATTACAGTCATAAACCACTGGCCACCTTGCTTTTTCTCAGTTTTTAACATGACAAAAAAGGAAACATATCTTCATTGAGTCTAGAATTCTTGAAATGTGACCACACCTGTGTTTCCTTATTTAAACTAGTAAGCCCAATGAGTCTTCATTTTGTTGTGTCTGATGTGATATGTTGAAACAGTAAAAAGCCACCTTTGTTTTTTTCCAAAGGTATTTGCCACTGTACTCCCATATGCTCACAAATTCCAAATAATCAAGAGTTCAGGATCATTTTCTTGTCCTTGCATTTCTTGTAAGATATCATGACAATTTTCATCTAAAGGCTGTGACAAAATCCTGCATAGATATGGTTGAACCTTGGGTTTGGGTCTCATGTGTACTCTGGAGTGTCATATACTAGGAGCCCAATCCCCTGTGTGATGTTGCTCACAGGTTTTGGGATGTTGAAGAGATATGGCCTAGTGGGACATCCTTTGGTCACTGGGGGAGAAATTGAAGAGATGCAATCCCTGAGCTCTGTGAGAGTGACTCATGATAAGAGAGAGTTTGATCTTGGAATTTGTTTTCTGGATTCTTGTATGGCCATAAGATAGATTCCTTCTAAAAGTATTCTTGTGTGGTAATGCCATGACATCTTCATCAGAATCAAATGATGGCAGCATCATGCCCTTGAACCTCTAGAATTTTCAACTAAATAAATCACCTTATTTTAAAAAGTCATCCTGCTTCAGGTATTTTATTATAGCAGTGAAAATTGGACTAGTGTTGATATTTGGACCTTTGCTTGTTACGTTTTATCAAAAACCATTAAAGTTCTTCTCACATCTTAGGCTAACAGCTGGCTGGCTACAGTGTTAATAATGTTATTTTATGTTACTATAGGAAAGTCTGGCATTGTGTAAATTGTTATCTAATTTTGTCAATTGTATCTTCAGCATTGTGAGTTTGACTAAAACAGTCTTTGATCAATCTTTATGTGCATTGGACAATCTAATCTCAGTTTACTGCAAAAGGTAAATAAATATTGTACCCATGCATAAATTCTTGAGACTTTTACATTCTCATTGGTCAAATAAGATGATTTTGAAGCTGCCCACTTTTGGAAGAAATTGTCAGAGATCTCACACATACTGTTGGTGCTTTAACTTCCATGGTGATTTCTAACAACAACATACTGTTCCTGTGTATTCAGACCATATTTCCTTACCAAGACCTCTTCATAAACCCTGTCTCCTAAGAAATCAAATATTTCAACTATTAATTTTAAGCAAAGTCCACTTGTCTGACACTAACTTAAGTGAACAGACAATATTACTGTCTGCAATCATTATGTCCTAAAAAGGAGCACTGCCTCTAAAACTGCAATCTTTTAAATACACTCTATTTTTTGTGTTTTCCGGAAACTTTTAGTGCTGTTTGTAATTAGAAAGTGATGTTGTAAGTCACCTTTCTCCCCAGATGAGTTTTTCTTTGAGAATTTGAATAGGCAAGCACATACCATCTTTATAACATTATGAAGCAATTTAAAAAAAAATCAAAAACAGACGATTCTTTAAAACCTTGTGATTCACCTTCATATTTTTTGCTTTACAATTAAATCTTGCTTGATGTGATATGATGTGTGTGTGTGTGTGTGTGTGTGTGTGTGTGTGTGTGTTAAGGATATTTACTGTCCCTAGGATTACAATTGTGAGCCACTGCTGCCCAGCATTTGACATGAGTTTTTAAAGAAATTTGGCATACATTACTACAATTTAAATCATGCATAATAAGGGCTTGATTTTGCAGATTCTTCATGCCTTACTTTTCTTTTTATGTTGCATGAATTATTATGATGAAATGAAATCCGCTATTTTATTATTTTTATACTACTTTACTTAGACCCACACCTTGACTTTCCTAGTGAACAAATGTTGATCTCTGTGAACAAATATGAAAACATCCACTTTTGTTTGAAAAAGTTTCCAAATACTAGATGTGAAGAATTAACATCTACAAATTAGTCAAAACTGAAATTTCAATCAGCTGCAGGTGATCACAGAATTTTGTGCATTGAGGGAAAAATGTTACCAGTATCAGGGTGGACTGAAATGAACTGGTTCATTGAATTGTAACCCCTCTGTACAACTAGAGATGATGATGATGATGATGACGACAATGATGATGATGACAATGATGATGATGATGATGATGATGATGATGATAACATGGACAGAAATGTGTGTGAAAAAGACTGTACCTCAAATTAATAAGGGAGAAATCATCGGGTTGTAGTATTAAATGCTAATTTTCACCTAAGTGCTTGTAACTTTCCTACGATTTAAATTTCTATTGTATTAACAATTGTATACTGAGCCAGGAGCAAGTGGCTCATACCTGTAGTCTTAGCTACTCAGAAGGCTGAGATCTAAAGATTGTTGTTCACAGCTGAAGATTGTGGTTTAAAGGCAGCCTGGAAAGTCCATGAGACTTTTAACTCCAATTAACCACCAAAAAGCCAGAAGTGGAACTGTGCTCACACGGTAGAGCTCCAGCCATGTGTGAAAGTGAAGGGTGTGCTCCCAGGTCCTGAGTTCAAGTTTCAGTTCTGGCGCTCACACACACACACACACACACACACACACACACACACACACACACGGCATATTGTTGAATATCCAAAGTAATAACTGGATATTTATATGAAAAACAATTCATTCTCTATGCCATTTTCCTGTTTCTACTCTGAGAACTTGGTGGATGTCCAGTGCCTCTGTTGACAGCGTGCTGTGCTCCTGTCCTGGAAAACAAGACACAATTTCACCAGACCATTTTCCTTGCTGCCATACCACCAGTCATGGAGGATGACAAATGAGGGAGAGTAAGAGTTACTGCCTTCCTAGCTCTGTGCTCCAACAGCCAGAGGTGTATCCTGTCCTGGATTTTAAGAACTAGAGTTGCCTTAAATCCAAGGACACATTCTAACTAAGTTGGGTTGGAGAACAGTTTGATATATAAAAGTGACAAGAGATTTACAGAATAAGAAAATACAGACTTGCCAGACCATGGTCCATAGCAGAGTTGATTCCCAGTCATATTCTATTTCTTTCCCAGTGATCTGAGAGTCCTGGAGGAGCCACATGCTGTGCCATGGCCTATGCAAACCAGGCTTGGGTTTGCATCTGCTGTGCATTTGGGGGAGCTGGGCCTGCCTGGTGAGATCAGGTGGAGGGGTTGACATGGGGGTGGCAGCTTGAAGCCTCTGAACTTTGAAGCTTTGGCTCTGAACACCAGATGCAGCTGGTGGGGTTTGTAAGAGTCATGTCTCCTCACAAGACCTTGTTGCGGTAGATGATATTGAACAAGGGGGTGGAAAGGGCAGGAAATTCATAACAGGTTCCATATTTACCCTTGAGAACATGTACAAGGGGTCCAAAGCCTGGGAAAATTTTAGGTATAGTTTCTCATTCTCCCCAGGAAAAAGGAATAAAAATGATTTATTTTAAAGTTCCCTTTATTTTTTTCTCTCTGGAACCTTTACAGAGATGAGAAATCTCTTTTTTTTCTTCCTAAGGGCCGTTTAGTTATTTAGGCTATCATTTGGGAGCCATACAAAGCTAGCAATACACACAAACAGCCAAGAGCAGCCCACAAAGAGCATACAAGAATCATACGTGTCAGTTCTATCATATACCAAATGATTTCACAGGCCTTCCATATGACCTAGAGGATGGATGTTCCCCAACTTGTGCAAGATTTGATTAGTGGATCTAGTTTGTTGGGGAAGGGAAGGAGAATCACAGAAATGGTGGGTCAAAGGGTGAGCCAATTCAGCAGTGATACTAGACACTATGGTGGAAATGAACTTTGAACCTTGGGAGTTTGGGAAGTTGGGAAGGGAAAAAGTGGGAGAAAATTAGGGAGGGGGTGACACTGTTCAAAAAAATATACACTCATTACCTACTCATGTAACTGTAACCCCTCTGTATCTCACCTTCACAATAAAATTTAAATTTAAAAAAAGATAAAAAGATCATTTTATAGAGTACTCTTTTCATAGACCTCATAACTTGTTGCTGGGTTGGGGCCATCCAGGGGGGGGGGGTCAGTCCATTTGTATATTTTTAATTTTATTTTCTCTGCTTCTCTTCTAAAAAAAGAAGATTTAGATTCAAAAAATATAGTTGGAGTTTAGTAAGTAAGCCTACCCATTTTACTGAATTATGGTTTATCGGTCAGGCCTCAGAGCTTTAAAATGACAATCGTCTATATTCTCCCCACTACAATAGGTGGTATTACCCTATGCTGGAGTTAGACTCTCCATCATTTGTGACCTTTCCACCTCAAGCCATCAGCTCATGAGCAAACCTATGGCAGGTGGGGAAGGGCTGCACTGTAAACCTCCATTTCTCATGCTATATTTTGTCTTAGTGAGTTTTGCAGAAGGTCCTATTTTTGGTGAACATTTATACTTAACTATAATTATTTTCCATCAAGAAAAGCTATTATCTCAGTTACTTATTTTGGTTGACTAACTCTTATGTATTTATTTCCTCCCTCCACACCCACAGAATCATTTCCATATAAGAAGAGAAACATTGTATTTGGAGTATGGTAATTGATAATTATATGGTTCCTTTCTCTTCCCTCCCCATGTGCTTTCAACATAGACCTGGGACTTAGCAACATCAATGGCCCCTTAGTAATGCTTGCGGACTGGTAACCTTCTTGGGGAATCTTCTTCATTTGGCTATATTACCTTTTCTTAAATCCAGATACTAAGCTCCTTTTCAGGGTTGAAAGGCAGCAAGAATGCGTCTCTTATACTTAGAACTGGTTTTTTTTTTTGTTTTTTTTTTTTGTCGGTTGTGGGGCTTGAACTCTGGGCCTGGGGCTGTTCCTCAGCTCTTCAGCTCAAGGCTAGCACTCTACCACTTGAGCCACAGCACCACTTCCAGTTTTCTTGTGGTTTACTGGAGATAAGAGTTTCACAGACTTTCCTGCCTGGGCTGGCTTTGAATTTCGATCCTCAGATTACAGGCGTAGCTAGGATTACAGGCGTGAGCCACCAGCACCCAGATTAACTGGCTTTCATTTTAAGAAAGTCTCAGGAATACTAATAAAATGGTTGCAAAGATACTGGGGCTCTGGGTTTATATTTGGAAAGTTCTTTTTCAGTGGACTGGGGATTAGTATCTTAGAATGCTCTGATGGGTCATGAGTCAGGTCAGGATCATCTCAGAGGGCCTCTAGGAAGTTGTGATGTGGTTAGTCAGTAGGATTGTCTGTTAGACTGTCCATTCTTCCCTCATCTCCTGGGGCATAGGAAATGGACTAGGGGCCATCTACCACTTCTTGGTGCTCTTCTGGCAATGTTGTTCAATAAATTCTTTACCAAGCACCCTATACTCCTCCTCCTCCATTTCCATCAATGAGAACAAACCCAGTCAAATCAGGACTCTGAATAACAATGATCCCGGTACAAAATGCTTTCTCCTTAGCCATAAAGGTCTCATTTCTTGCAACTGGCTCCCCTGCCCCGGTCCTGCAGAAAATCCTTTTACTGTCTAGTTTTCACTACACCTTGTCCTAGGGAGATGAACTCCATTGGTTTATGATGATCAGTTTGTGATTCTGTGCCCCAGCTGCAGCTAGCAGGTTGGGAACAGAGTGGCCAGCTTCCAGTAATTCCCCAATGAAGATTGATTTGGCAAGTAAAGCACACCAAGAGTGGCAGTCAAGCATGTCTTGCAAGACTAGCAGAGGTGAACTGGCAAATAAGGGAGATGGTTATCTGTGGGCTTTGATGGAATTGGTCCAAAGGAAGAGATTGCATGTGGGCAGTGGCTTTCAGAGCATAGCCATTGACCTTGACCTTGCCAAGAAGAAGCTGTTTTTATGGCTGAGTGGATACTGATCAGTGCAGGGCCAGCCAGGCCCGGTAGGAGCTGTGTTTGCCACACTGTTTAGGAGGGAAGCCTTTGTGATACCACTACTCAATGTTCTTGACAGTGTCTGGAAGTCCAGGCAGCTAGATTTAGTCCTAGTGATTTTTATTCAATAAGAGAAATCTAGGCTTAGAATAGCTCACCCCTAGAATAATACTGCAATACTGATAATCTATAAACAACTACTCTTCTGAAGTGGAGTTGAAAACCAAATAAGACAAAGTAGGAAAATATAGCAAAGTGGAAAGTTGCTAGAAAACTGTATTTGGTTGGATTTCTGAAATTGTACTCAGAAATCTATATTTATATGAGATGAAAAGGAATGAAAATATGGAACAACAGTTTAATTAATATGGGAATTAATATGTGGGGCCACGTACTGCTTGGGAACAAACTGAAGGCCTTGCACATGGTAGACAAGCACCATACTGCAGAGCCATTCAGCTCCTAGTATTAGAGTTTAAGGAATGATTAACTCAGAGCATGTGGAAAGAGAAGTTGAGTTTCAACTATTTCAACTATTATTTTTGATTTGTGGAGTTTATGGATTTAGTTAAACATTTTATATGAAATATGCAGTATTATGAAAGTGTTGATGTTTTTTCTTTCCTAGTGGTTTAGTTTGTGGAGAAAACTGGAAGTCTCTAGAAATTTCCTGGATTTAAAACAGCTTAAAATATATTTTTAAGTTACCTGACATACTTTTATGCTTGAATTCCTTATTGGAAGAAAATGATTGCTGTCAGGCATAGGTAGCTTAGACCTGCAATTCTAGCTATTCAGGAGAGTGAGATTTTTGAGGACTGTGGTTCACTCAGCCCAAGTATAGAAACCTGCTGAGATGAGACTCCAACTCCAGAAGGACCAACAAAAATTCTGAGTTGGAGGTGTGCCTCAAATGGTAGAGAGCCAGCCAAATAAGCTAGTCAAATGAGTGGTCCTGAGTTTAAACACTAGTACCATCAAAACAAAGAGTTTCCTTCAAGTTCCAGGGGGCTAGAAAGTTTACCCATTAGAGCATTTGAAATTTTAATCCAAGTTAAAAGCAAGCATGCTACATACAGTTCTAGGTATGACAACTTCATATTTTATTGAAAAATATTTTGTCTTACAAAATACCACATACATCATGTATATTTTCCCTTTAGGATATAAACCAAAATTAATTCTCAAGGAATACTATATATAGAATTACAATGCACATATAAATTATCAGAAGTAAAATCACTAAGATAGCTGAGCCAATAATAAAACAGCTAAATTATGTCTTCATTAAAATCAATGTAAGCAAAACTCCATGTTCAATACCTAGTAGGAATTCAACTGACAATTGGCAAATATATCCCATTTTGGTAAACATCAGTTGGTTCCCTGTTCTCTTAAATTATGATAATTATAGCTGCTTTCCTCTGAAGAAAATATTTTTGGGAGACTGGGTACTGTCTCGTTTGTTATGATAATGTCCCTGTAAGGGACAAATGTAACAATCTTCAATTTACAGATGAGAAAAGAGAGGCACAGATGGCCCCCCTTGCCTGGAGTAAAGTTGGGCCACCATGCTGGCTTCCAGGAGACATCTATGATTTCGATTTTAAGTGCTTTGCTTACATGAAGGAGTTGAGTATAGATAAAGCACATGGCCATTGTTGTACAACCCCAACCTTTCTTTCTTACTTCAGAACCATATAGAGTAGGTCAAATTTTACCAAGCTAGCTACAATATAAAGGCATGTCTACTATACTTAGCCAGCCATCTCCAATTCAGTGATGGATGTCTGAGCAAGCAGTATTCTTGTATCCTCAAAAGATTATCTAATGCAGACTCAGTTTTGAAATGATTAAATAAAATTTTCCCATTAGGTTAGAAGGAGCATCTTTTGAATATGGTGTGCAAAAAATTTTAAACCTGTATGCTGGCTATAATGATGACAGGTGCTGCCCAGAGTCTGGGTATCAAAGGGCTTTGAATTCAAGTTGGGACTCAATGTGGACAATGCCTTGGTTCCCTGGGTACAGACCTGCCCTACATGTAGGATATTAGACACATTAGACAGTAGACATTCTCTCACATGAGAAAGGAGCTTGGTCAGCCATAATAAACCATTCTAAAACTTAGTGGTTAAAAAATACAGCCAATTCTTTACTTGTGATTCTGTAGTTTGACCTGGATTTAGCTGATAAGTTTTGATCTAGACCTGTGGTTACTTAGCTAACTACTTTTCAACTGGAGTGCTTGGGGATGAATGCAACAAGATGGTGTCACTCGTGTGCCTGAATGTAAATTTCATCTGTCTGCTGCTGCTGCTTGTTTATCCCCTCTGTGGCCTCTTCAGCTGATTTTTTCAACTGATGGAAATATCCACAAAAGGTAAGCTTCAGTGTGTGAACACTTATTAAGTCCTCATTATAACCACAATTGCAATGCCCCATTGGCTAAGACATGTCATGTGGCACAGCCAGAGTCAACCTGGAGGGATGAATATCCAGAGGGATGAGTGATGGAATGACATTTCTGTAGAACTCTTGCAGCATGCAGAGTAGTTGCTATTTTTGCCATCTGGGAACATGAGATCTAGAGGTTTGAAAGTCGGGCTCTGTCTGTCTGGGACACAAAGTAGATGTGATCTTGAACCTTTAATTTCAGTTTCCTTCTCAAGTTCAAAGACATCTTTGCTGTTCTTTGTTCTTGAGTGTATAGGATTATTTTCCATACAATAGTTCAGAAAACTACGTAATGTCAAAATTTTATTAGAATGGTTTGTTTTCCTGAACACATATTAATTATGAAATATCAAGAATACAAAAGCACAAATGTGAATTTCTGAATTTGGGAGAACTGGTAGTGTTGAGGGAAAGCATAACCAGCTAAAGAGAATAAGAGCAACAACCTCCAACCCTTGTGGCATTTCATAAATGTTTTATAGACAATGAGTTCTCTACAGCTTCACAGAAAAAATGCTCTCTGGGAAAATCACAAAACATTTTATGAACATTGTAGGAGAAGAGGGCATCAAGAGAACAGTAGGGAAGGAAACAAATTGGTTTTCTGCAAAAGTAGTACATTTTATTCATAAGATAAGAGAAAAAGCAAGAACAGGCAGAAGACTCTCTACCTTTACCTCCCCTCCCTGCGCACACACACCCTGAACCACAGCTACCACTTGAGCCATAGTTCCATATTCCAGCTTTGTGCTGGTTAATTGGAGATTAGATTCAGACGGACTTTCCTGCCCAGGTGGGCTTTGAACTACAATCTTCTGTTCTCAGTTTCCTGAGTTGTTAAGATTACAGACATGAATCAATCGTGCAGGGCCATACCTATATTTAATATATAATTTTATTTTATTGTAAAGATGCTTATAGCGGGGTTACAGTTAATGAGTAAGGCAATGAGTACATTACTTGTTGATCATTGTTACCCCTTCTTTGTTGTTGTCCCACTATCCCTCCTCTCCCCCACCTCCCACATTTCTCCCCCTCCACACCCATTGTAAAGTTCGTTTCCAAGATACTGTCCTGTGGGTATCGTTGTTGCAATGGGTCATCTATGTCCTTGTTTCACTGTTTTATTATTCCTCTTCCCCTCCCCAGATTAGAAAAATGTATATACAAGATGCAGGGTACCAAAATCAAGTACAGAAACAACAGAGGATATACCATAGGGGGAAGAACATACAAAGGAAACAAAAAGAATCACATAGTACATTTAAAACAATAGCAACAAAAACAGACCTCTTGTGTCCATATCTTGGAGATCATTCTACTTATCATCATCTTATATGGACATATGTACATAGCTTTGTACTTTTCAGCTCATCTGATAAGATTATCCTATATGTATACTAATTATTGCAAATAAGGGAAACCATGGGGCCTAAATTTCTTTGGGACTGGGTTACTTCACTGAATATGATTTTTTCCAAGTCTTTCCATTTCCTAACAAATGGCAGTGTCATTCTGACAGAAGCATACACACACACACACACACACACACACACACACACACACACACACATATAATGTAAGGTCCACCCTGGGAAGGTGGCTCAAACTCATTGCTCTTCTTGGTTAAATCTCCATCTAGTGCCTGTGTCACCTAGGTAACTGACATACTTGGAGGCAGTCACCTCCCCCCTCTCTGAGGTCACATCCACACCTGGCCTTGATAAGTCTGGCCTGGCTGTGGTTCGATCCTTTTTATTCCTGCTGCGTGGGCTTCCAACTTGACCAGAGGAGGTGAAAATAAACCTTTCACTTGCCTGAATACCATGTGCTGCTCTCTGTCCTCAGATGCCAATTTAATTTACCATACATATATATATATATATATATATATATATATATATATGTATGGTAAATTAAATTTGATGGTACTCTAATCTACTGAGGGGCATGTGGGTTGGTTCCATATCTTAGCTATGATGAATAATGCTGCGATAAGCAACCACTCTGGAAAGCAATATGGAGGTTTCTCAAAAGACTACACATAAAGCTCCCCAACCCTATGACCCAGTAATCCCACTTTTGGGCATTTACCCAAATGCAACAAACAAGGCCATACTAAAGCTACCAGCACAACTCTGTTTAAAATATAATTTTAAATACGACTTTTTTTTTGTCAGGAGTATGTTATGAACATTTCTTTTTTTTTTTTGGTCGGTCTCGGAGCTTGAACTCTGGGCTGGGGTGCTATCCTTACGCTCTTCAGCTCAAGGTGAGCACTCTACTGCTTGAGCCACAGTGCCACTTCCGGTTTTCTGATGGTTTGTTGGAGATAAGAGTCTCACGGACTTTCTTGCCCGGGATGGCTTTGAACCATGATCCTCAGATCTCAGCCTCCTCAGTAGCTAGGATTACAGGCGTGAGCCACCGGCATCCAGCATGAACATTTCTTATAATTAATCTTATTACTTTTCTCTAAATAATTCCATAAGGCCATAGAGTCTAAATAATTTGTTTATTGATGAATATTTAGTTTACTTATTTTCCTATCTTTGACAATGTTATCATAAAAATGCCCTATAAGCAATATTCGGCTAATGATTTCTTAAAGCAAGAGTCTGAGGATGAAAATAAATAAAAATACAAAAGTACATATTTAAACCTTTAAGTAATTAGCATGCACAATGCCAAATTGCATTCTTGGAAAACCTGGACCAATTTATAGTTTATTAATGTAAGAGTCACATTCTTTTGAACATTTTCTAGTATGGATATTATAATGAAGAGTGTTTCCTTTTTAGTTTGGATTAAAAACTGATAACTGGGGAGTCCGGGAAGATGGCGGAGGAGAAGCTGGAGTCTAAGTAAGCTGTCGCATAGAAAGCAGTTTTAGAGTTCCAGTGAACAGTCCTAAGTCAGAGAATTACACCAAGTGTGCCATCACAGGACAGAGACATAGGCCAGAGAAGGAAACCCCGGCAAGGAGACACTTCTGAGCCCTTGCCAGCAACCGCCGCGGCGGCGGCAGCTGTGGCGGTGGCGGACGAGTGCAGATGCCATACCTGAGCAACAGAGAGTCCGGGACAAAGGAGCCAGACGCAGCAGGCGAGCAGATTCTACTCAACACCAGCAAGAACCGACAAGGAGCAGACATCTTCATCCTGCGGTTCGCAGACCAGAGACCACCCGGGAACTAAGACTCGGCGTGAGTAGAAGCCTGACGTCCTCACTCCTTCTCAGGGAGCAGAGGAGGGAAGGCCACCCCTCCCCCTCCCGTGAGCACCGGTGATCTCCATCTTGGATACGGACAAAGCTCGGAGGAGCTGCTAGCTCCAGCTCAGGCCTTGGAATAAACGAGTCATTTAGCAGGTCACAAGAACTTAATGGCGACGTGACCTGCCAGACTCAGCTCCACCCAGGGAAAAGTCACTCAGCTCGGGCGCGAACCTGAGGAGTGGGTTTCTTCACTGGGTAATCAGAGCCAGAGGTTGCCCCTCCCTCTAGCAGCCTCGACAAGCAATTGAAAATCAGTAAACAGAAACCCTGAGAATGGCTCCAGGCTGGGCTCTGTGAGGTTTTCACAAACCAGCCCCGGAAAAGCTACCAGAACCTAGTCTCATCACTGCATCCCCCTCTTTTGTGATACTCAAAGCAGATCTGTCTCCCAATGAACTAGCCTGGGAGGAGGATCGCCAAATCCTGGGTAAAGCAGAGCATTTTTCTGCCTGTTCGAACAAACTGACTTAAGAAACCAACCAAGCCACAGGACCACAGCAGACCAGAGACCCCAACAAGAGGCTGGTTACGGACACAAGGGAGATACAGGATTTTTCCCACTCCTCCCCAAAAAAATCAAAGAAGTTTTTTGTTTTTGTTTTTTGTTTGTTTCTTTTTTTCTTTTTTCTCTTCTTCGTCTTCTTTTTTTTTTTTAGTTTTTATTTTTGGTACCTTATATAAAAAAAAATATTTTTTTTTTCTAAAACGTTTTTCAATCTTTAATCTTTGCCTTTTTTGATAAAAAAAATTGTTTTCCAGAAACTTTCTTTTCCTCTTATAATTTTATTTTGGGGAAATGGGAGTGTGCGTTTTTGCTTTCTTTTTTGGTCTTCTTTCTCTCTTTTTTTTTTCTCTCTTTTTAAATTATCTTTTTTGTTTTTTGTTTAGCTCTACTGAACCTCTCATCTTTTTCTTCTTCCTTTCTTATCCTTTTCACCTTCTCCTCTCTTTCGTTCTTCTTTATGTGACTTAATTCTTGTCCTGCACACCCTCAGATAAACCCGTAGTTGACTATTAGATCCTATCCCCCATTGTGTACACACTTAATCCACAAATTTATTACTCAAGTCAAAACCTCTAAGACTTAAATTCCTTAATAGCAGTACTACCTCTTTATACCTATATAATATTTTAAGCATTTTTATTTTTAAGTTTTTCACATCTCCTTTATATCCCTCACCTTCTCTCAAAAAATTCATGTTCTTATCTAAATAGATTGTTATCGAATCTACATAATTTTATTAATTTCTACCTTTCTATTTTTTTCTGGTCTCTTTTCTTTTCCCATTCCCTTTCTTCTTTTTTCTTTTTTTTCTCTCTCTCTCTACTTTCATCCTATCCAACCTATTTCCTGCTTTGAGATTAAGACTTAATTAACTCCCTCTGAGCCTCCCCACATCAATCTATTCCTATTTTTTTACCCACATCTCTCCCTAACCCTAATAATTTCTGGTCTTCCAAATTCTTCTTTGCGGTTCATAGCCCATTAACGTATAGTTGTTTGATGTTGAATAGATGTATCTGTTGAACTAGATTGTATCTGTAGATCACTGACTGTGCAAATTCAGACTTGGGTTGATGCTTGCCTTAAGATAGTGTTCTAGCACAAAACTGGTGCTATTTTCATGTCAAATGGGCAGAGTAAGCCGGAAAAACACAAGAAAAATGGCAAATCCGGGTATCTCAATTCCCAATCCCGATAATCAGGGGACAGAACAGATAATGAATAATCCAGAGGAGAGTTCCCAAACAGCTCTACAAACACTGCTGGCAAACATGATAAATCAAAAGATTGAAAGCATACAAAGGTCTCTGTATGAGCATGATAGGGAGAGAGAGGAGGCAATCCAAAAGTTTATAGAGGAATATCATAAGCGTGAGGAAGCTACAAAAGCTGATACAGGATGTGCATGAGCAGCTTGAGAATACTCAAAGAGAAAGGCAGGAATGGCGTGAACAGGTTGAGAACACTCAAAGAGAACTACAGGAATCCCACAAACGGGAGGAAGCTTATCAAAGAGTAATACAGGAATTGAGAGAGCAGGAAGAGAATACACAAAGATCACTAAAGGCATTCATGGAATCCATTAACAAAGAGCTGAAGGAAGTCAGGGAGACCACAAAGGGAATGCTGAATGGAACCCAACAGAAGGAATGGGAGTCCAAGGAAATCATAACCAACCAACTAAGTGATCTGAGAATAAACACTGAACATCAAATTAAGGAAGTAAAGAAGTTCATACAAGATCTAAAACAAAGCTTCAACAAAGAACTGAAGCCATCAAAGCTGACCAATTAGAAGGAAAAGAGATAAAAAACAAAGTAGAAAGTCTTGACAGCAGGTTAGACCATGCAGAAGATCGAATATCAGGGATTGAAGACAGCCTAGATATTATAGAGAAAGAACATACAAACATCCAAGACAAGTCCAAGAAATATGATAGATCTATCCAACACTTGGAAGACACCATCAGAAGGCCTAATCTAAGGATAATGGGTAGAGGAGCACCTAGAAACAGAAGTCAATGGCCTAGGAAATTTGTTTAACAGGATCCTAGCAGAGAACTTCCCAAACATGCAAAAAGATAGGCCTATTCAGATACAAGAAGCTTTTAGAACTCCAAACAGACCAGAACAGAATAGGACATCCCACCGTCACATTATAATCCACACAGGATCAACTCAGACCAAGGAAAAGATCCTTAAAGCTGTCAAGGAGAAAAGATTAATCACCTATAAAGGGAAACCAATTAGAATCACCTCAGATTTCTCAGCAGCGACAATCAAAGCAAGAAGAGCCTGGAATGATGTATGCCATGCCCTAAAAACAAACAACTATCAACCAAGAATACTGTACCCAGCTAAACTCTCCTTCATAACTGAAGGCCAAATAAAAACCTTCCATAGCAAAGAAAAATTGAAACAATACATCTCCACCAAACCAGCCCTACAAAAGATTCTTAAAGATGTCCTACACATAGAAAACCAACAAGACCACAATAAAGGTCAAGAAACTGCACCCAAACTGAGAATCCAAGAACCATAGGAAGAACCCAGTTTTCGCAACCCTCAAGAAGGTGGATAACATGGCAGGAACTCCCAAATACCTCTCAGTCCTATCTCTTAACGTTAACGAACTGAACTCTCCAATTAAGCGACATAGACTGTCTAGTTGGATTAAAAAACAAGACCCTTCTATCTGCGGCCTTCAGGAGTCACATCTTGCCCATAAAAACAAACACATTTTCAATGTTAAAGGCTGGAACAAAATCTACCAAGCAAACAGCCCCCATAAACAGGCGGGAGTTGCAATCCTAATATCAGATAAAATAGACTTCAAATTAAATTCGTGAGAAGAGATAAAGAAGGTCACTACATACTAATTAAGGGATCTCTCTTTCAGGAGAATATTACAATTTTAAATATCTACTCGCCAAACAATGGAGCACCCAAATTTATCCAAGAAACACTACTTTCCCTCAAATCCCATATAACTCCAAAGACATTAAGTGTTGGGGATTTTAACACACCACCCTCCCCACTAGATAGATCAACTCGGCAAAAACTCAACAGAGAAACCGCAGATCTAAACAGCTGCATAGATCAACTAGATTTAACAGATATCTACCGAACATTTCACCCAGCAGCATCAGAATACACGTTTTTCTCAGCAGCACATGGAACATTTTCTAAAATAGACCACATTTTAGGCCACAAAGCAAACTTGTCTAAATTCAGAAACATTGAAGTTATACCTTGCATTCTCTCTGACCACAAAGGAATAAAATTAGAACTCAACACCAAAAGCCACCAAAGAAAGTCTGGTATCACATGGAGGCTGAACAACACACTGCTGAATCACGAGTGGGTCATGGAAGAGATTAGAAAGGAAATTCAAATGTTCATGCTATTCAACAAAAATGAACACACAAATTACCAGCTCCTCTGGGACACAGCAAAAGCAGTACTCAGAGGCAAGTTTATAGCTCTGAGCTCCTACATCAACAAATTGGAGAGATCTGAAACTAACAATTTTATGACACATCTAAACCTCCTTGAAAAAGAGCAGCAAGATAAACCCCAATCCAGTAGACGGAAAGAAATAATTAAAATTAAATCAGAATTAAAAGAATTAGAATCCAAAAAAACTATAGAAAGAATCAACAAAACAAAGAGTTGGTTCTTCGAAAAACTTAACAAAATTGACAGACCCTTAGCAAATCTTATCAGAAAAAGAAGAGAACACACCCAAATAAATAAACTCAGAGACGAGAATGGAAACATCACCACAGAAACAACCAAGATTCAAAACATTATAAGGGAATACTTCTCAAAACTTTATGCTAATAACTTTGAGAACTTGACATAAATGGACCTTTTCCTAGCAAATATTGACATGCCAAAACTAAACCAAGATGAGTTAAACCAGCTTAACAGGACGATATCAAGCGTTGAAATAGAAACAGCAATAAGAGACCGTCCAGCTAAGAAAAGTCCAGGACCCGATGGTTTTACAGCGGAATTCTACAAGGCCTTCAAAGCAGATCTCACACCAATACTCCTCCAACTCTTCAATGAAATTGAAAGAGAAAGCTCACTACCGAACACATTCTATGAAGCCATCATAACCCTCATCCCAAAACCAGGCAGGGACTCATCAAAGAAAGAGAACTATAGACCCATTTCTTTGATGAACATTGATGCAAAACTTCTCAACAAAATTTTGGCCAATCGACTTCAACAATTCATCCAAAAAATCATACACCATGATCAAACAGGATTCATTTCAGGGATGCAAAGCAGGTTCAATATATGCAAATCAATTAATATTATTCATCACATCAACAGGACCAAGAATAAGAACCACATGGTTATCTCAATAGATGCAGAAAAAGCATTCAACAAGATCCAACACCCCTTTATGATGAAGGTTTTGGAAAAACTAGGAATCCGTGGAACATTCCTCAATACAATAAACTCTGTATATGACAAACCTACAGCCAGCATTATACTTAATGGTGAAAAACTAAAGCCATTTCCCTTTAACTCAGGAACAAGACAAGGATGTCCACTCTCTCCACTTCTCTTCAATCTAGTAATAGAATGCCTAGCTACAGCAATAAGACAAGATGCAGACATAAACGGGATCCAAATAGGGAAAGAAGAAATAAAACTCTCCCTCTTTGCAGATGACATGATCTTGCATTTAAAGAATCCCATAGACTCCACTCCCAAATTACTCAAGCTGATTCAAAACTTTGGCAAAGTAGCAGGGTATATAATTAACCCCCAAAAATCAATGGCCTTTCTGTATGCCAACAATGAGTAATGTGTGGCTGAAATTAGGAAAGCAACTCGATTTGTAATAGCCCCACAAAAAATAAAATACCTAGGAATTAACTTAACCAAAGAAGTGAAGGACCTCTAGGATGAAAACTTTAAAATCTTGAAAAAGGAAATCAACACAGAACTTAAAAAATGGCAAAACCTCCCATGCTCCTGGATTGGAAAGATTAACATCGTGAAAATGGCAATACTTCCCAAGGCTATCTACAAATTCAACGCAATACCTATCAAAATTCCACCCTCATTCTTCAAGGAAATAGAAGAGGCAATCCAAAAATTCATATGGAACAATAAAAGACCCCGAATAGCAAAAACGCTCCTCAACGGAAAGAACACTGCTGGAGGAATATCAATACCAAATTTCAAACTCTACTATAAAGCCATACTAATCAAAACAGCTTGTTATTGGCATAAGAACAGACCTCAGGACCAATGGAATAGAATTGAAAATCCAGAAATGAACCTACAGACCTATAGCCATCTAATCTTTGATAAGGGAGCTAAAACAATAGAATGGAACAAAGACAGCCTCTTGAGTAAATGGTGCTGGCAAAATTGGTTAACTACTTGTAGAAAACTAAAGCTAGATCCTTATATATCACCCTGAACCAGAATCAACTCCAAATGGATCAAAGACCTCGAAGTCAAAGCAGACACTCTGAAAACATTACAGGATGGAATAGGAGAAACCCTAGGTCTCCTTGACTCAGGCCGAAATTTTCAGAATAGAGACCTGGAAACACAACAAATCAAAGAAAGGTTGGACAAATGGGATTGCATAAAGTTGCAGAGCTTCTGCATGGCAAAGGACATTGCTAGCAAGATCAATAGAAAGCCCACGGAATGGGAGAAGATCTTTACTAGCCATACAACGGACAAGGGTCTCATATCTAAAATATACTTGGAACTCAAAAAATTAAATCCTCAACAACAAATCCTCAAAGAAACAACTGCCCAATACACATTTGGGCGAAAGACTTAACGAGAAACTTCTCTGAAGAAGAAAGAAGGATGGCCAATGGACACATGAAGGAATGCTCAACATCCCTAGCCATAAAAGAAATGCAAATCAAAACAACATTGAGATATCACCTCACTCCAGTTAGAATGGCAAAAATCAAGAACTCTAACAACAACAGATGCTGGATGGGATGTGGACAGAAGGGAACCTTACTTCATTGTTGGTGGGAATGTAAACTTTTTCAACCACTTTGGAAAGCAGTATGGAGTTTCCTCAAAAGACTCCACATAGAATTCCCCTATGACCCAGCAATCCCACTTTTGGGCATTTACCCAAATGTTTACAAACAAGACCACACTAAAACTACCAGCACAACTATATTTATTGCAGCATTATTTACCATAGCTAAGATCTGGAACCAACCCAGATGCCCCTCAGTAGGTGAATGGATCAAGAAAATGTGGTATATATACACAGTGGAATTCTATGCCTCCATCAGAAAGAATGACATTGCCCCATTTGTTCGGAAATGGAAAAACTTGGAAAAAATTATATTAAGCGAAGTAAGCCAGGCTCAAAGAAACACAGGCCCCATGGTTTCCCTTATTTGCAATATCTAGTATATGTATGAGTCAAGCGGAAAAGGTCAGATAATGTGATGTTAGGAAAATGAACCCTTAGATATGTACTTTAACGTTTTTTTCTTTCATGCATGTGTTTCTAAAGCATTTATAAGATTATTTCTTTGTTGCTTTGTATGCCCCTCCCCCACAGTATAACCCCTGCTTTCACTATATTTGATGTCAGTATAACTTGTGGAGGAGATGGGGAAAAACAAGTCGTTTAAGGATACAGGTGGACCTGTTGCAACAATGAGAAGTACAAGTTGTCATGTCCAAAACGAGCTTTACAATGTTGTTGGGGGGGAAGGGGGGGAAGGATTGGGACTGGGAGGGGAAAGGGGAGGCTGGGAAGGGATGTGAAGGGTAAACAAAGGAGGAGGCTGCAATGCTTGGTAAGAAATGTACGCATTATCCTGCTCATGTAATTGTAACCCCTCTGTACATTATGTTCAAAAATAAAATAAAATATTAAAAAAAAAACAAAAAAACTGATAACTGATTGTACCCTGTGCTTCTTAAACTTCAAAACAGTAAATTTAAGTTTATCTGAGGCATACAAGTGGTCTTTATATATTGAACAAGCACTTGTTCAATTATCACAATTAAGTATTTCCGTATTTCATTTTTATAGTATACTTTACACATTCCTTTATTTTTGTACTGAAGTATGAACTCTAAGCCTTGTGCTTGCTTGGCAGGTGTTATTGCCAGGTTTCTGCTGGCTAATTTTGAGCGAGATTCTTGCTTACGGCCCAGGCACATGTTATCTGCCTATGTTAGGCTTCCAGTAAAGCTTGTATAACAGGCTTCTGCTACTATGTCATCTCTCCATTAGTAAGGAAATGGCAAAAAATTCTGTCATCCCAACTGTGGTTGGAAGAAAGATAAAAGAAAATAAAAGATTATTGTGGGTCAAATCCTACCTCAAAAAATAACCAGTGCAATAGTGGGATGAAGACAGGGTCCTGAGTTCAATTCCAGTACTGTGAAAGAAAGAAAGAAAGAAAGGAAGAAAGGAAGACAGAAAGAAAGAAAGAAAGAAAGAAAGAAAGAAAGAAAGGGAGAGAGAGAGAGAAAGAAAGAGAGAGAAAGAAAGGAAGAGAGAGGGGGAGAGAGGGAGGGAAGAAAAAAGGAAGGGAGAGAAGGAAGAAGGAAGGAAGGAAGGAAGGAAGGAAGGAAGGAAGGAAGGAAGGAAGGAAGGAAGGAAGGAAAGAAGGAAGGAAGGAAGGAAGAAAGGAAAGAAAGAAAGAAAGAAGGAAGGAAGGAAGGAAGGAAGGAAGCAAGCAAGCAAGCAAGGAAGGAAGGAAGGAAGGACGGAAAGAAAAAAAAGAATGCCAGTAACAGTTAAGAAAGAGTAGAGGAGCTGGGAAGGTGGCTTAGTGGTAGATCGCTTGCCTTGCATGCATGAGGCCCTGGGTTCGATTCCTCAGCACCACATAAACAGAAAAAAGAAGCCGGAAGTGGCGCTATGGCTCAAGTGGTAGAGTGCTAGCCTTGAGCTGAAGAGCTGCGGGACAGTGCCCAGGCCCAGAGTTCAGGCCCCACGACCGGCCCCCCCCCAAACAAAAAGAAAAAGAAAGAAAGAGTAGATATCGCAGGGTGCCAGTGGCTCCTGGCTACAATCCTAGCTACTCAGGAGGCTGGGAGCTGCGGATTGCGTTTCAAAGCCAGCCTGGTCAAGAAAGTCTGTGAAATTCTTATCTCCAATAAACCACTAGAAAACCAGAAGTGGCGCTGTGGCTCAAGTAGTAGAGCGCTCACCTTGAGCTGAAGGACAGCGCTCAGACCAAGAATTCAAAGCCTACAACCTACCAAAAAAAAAGAAAGAAAGATAAAAGAAAGAAAGAGTAGATATCGCCAGGCTCTGGTGGCTCACGTCTGTAATCCTAGCTTCTCAGGAGGCTGAGATATGAGAATCAAGGTTCAAAACCAGCCAGGGCAAGGAAAAGTCCATGAGACTCTTACTTCCAATTAACCACCAGAAAGCTGGAAGTGGTGCTGTGGCTAAAGTGGTACGTCGCCTTGAGTTGAAGAGCTGAGGGACATTGCCGAAGCTCAGAATTCAGGGTGTTTGTTTTGACTTCGAGGTCTTTGATCCATTTAGAGTTGATTCTGGTGCAGGGTGATATATAAGGATCTATCTTTAGATTTCTACAGGTGTTAAACCAATTTTGACAACATCAATTACTGAAGAGTCTGTCTTTCTTCCATTCTATATTTTTAGCTCCCTTATCGAAGATTAGGTGGCTGTAGGTCTGTGGGTTCATTTCTGGGTCTTCAGTTTTATTCCATTGGTCCTCAGGTCTGTTCTTGTGCCAGTACCAAGCTGTTTTGATTACTATGGCTTTATAGTAGAGTTTGAAATTTGGTATTGATATTTGTCCACGACTGTTCTTTCTGCTAAGGATTGTTTTTGCTATTCAAGGTCTTTTATTGTTCCATATGAATTTTTGGATTGCTTCTTCTATTTCATTAAGGAATGAGGTTGGAATATTGATAGGTATCACAATGGATTTGTAGATAACTTTTGGAAGTATTGCTATTTTTATGATGCTATTCCTCCCAATCCAGGAGCATGGGAGGTTTTTCCACTTCCTAGGTTCTGTTTTAATTTCTTTTTTAGGTTTTTAAAGTTTTCATTGTAGAGATCTTTCACATCTTTAGTTAAATCCTAGGTACTTGATTTTCTGTGGGGCTATTACAAAAGGAGTTGCTTTCCTGATTTAAGCCATGCTCTTCTCATTGTTGGCATACAGAAAAGCTATTGATTTTTGAGGGTAGTTTAAATTGTTGGTTTCAGATCTCTCCAATTTGTTAACGAAGGAAGTAAGAGCTATAAATTTGCCTCTGAGTACTGCCTTTGTTGTGTCCCAGAGAAGCTGGTGATTTGTGTGTTCATTTTTATTGAATATCATGAACATTTGAATTTCCTTTCTAATCTCTTCCATGACCCACTGATGATTAAACAGAGTGTTGTTCAGCTTCCATGTGTTACAGGACTTTCTTTGGTGGCTTTTGGTGTTGAGTTCTAATTTTATTCCCTTGTGGTCTGAGAGAATGCAGGGCATACCTTCAATGTTTCTGAAATTGGACAAATTTGCTTTGTGAACTAAAATGTGGTCTATTTTGAAGAATATTCCATGTGTTGTTGGGTGAAATATTTTATAGATATCTGTTAAGTCTAGTTGATCTATGCAGTTGTTTAGATCTGAGGTTTTTCTGTTGAGTTTTTGTCAGGTTAATCTATTCAGCAGAGATAGTGGTGTGTGAAAGTCCCCTACAATTAATTTCTTTGTATCTATGTGAGATTTGATGGAAAGTTGTATTTCTCGGATAAATTTGGGTGCTCTGTTGTTTGGTGAATAGATATTTAGAATTAGTAATATCTTCCTGAAGAAGAGATCCCTTAATTAGTATGTAGCAACCTTTTTATCTCTTCTCACTAATTTTAATTTGAAGTCTGTTTTATCTGATATTAGGATTGCATCTCCCACCTGTTTATGGGGGCCATTTGCTTCGTAGATTTTATTCCAGTCTTTCACTTTCAGATTGTGTTTGTTTTTATGGACAAGGTGTGTCTCTTGAAGCCAGCAGATAGAACGATTTTGCTTTTTAATCCAACTAGACAGTCTATGTCGCTTAATTGGAGAGTTATGTCCATTAATATTGAGAATTAGGACTAAGAGGTGTTTGGTAGTTCCTGCCATGTTATCCACCTTCTTGGGGACTGTGCCAACTGCTTTTTTTTTTTGAATGATTCTTGGATTATTTCTTTTGGGGTAGTGGTGTTTCTTGGCCTTTATTGTGCTATTGTTGGTTTTCTATGTGTAGGACATCTTTAAGTATCTTTTGTAGGGATGGTTTGGTGGAGATATATTGTTTCAATTTTTCTTTGCTATGGAAGGCTTTTATTTGACATTCAGTTATGAAAGAAAGTGAAGCTGGGAACAGTATTCTTGGTTGATAGTTGTTTGTCTTCAGGGAGTGGCATACATCATTCCAAGCTCTTGTTGCTTTAATTGTCTTTGTTGAGAAATCTGAAGTTATTCTGATTAGTTTCCCTTTATAGGTGATTGATCTTTTCTCTTTGACAGCTTTAAGGATCCTTTCCTCAGTCTGAATTGATCCTGTGCAGAGTATAATGTGATGGTGGATGTCCTGTTCTGGTCAGGTCTATTTGGGATTCCATAGGCTTCTTGTATGTGAATAGGCCTATCTTTTTGGGATGTTCTCTGCTGGAATCCTTTTAAATAAAATTCCTAGACCATTAACTTCTGTCTCTAGGTGCTCCTCTAACCCATTAATCTCAGATTAGGCCTTCTGATGGTGTCTTCTAAATGTTGAATAGATCTATCATATTTCTTGGATTTGTCTGTTATTTCGCTGTAATGTCTAGGCTGTCTTCAATCCCAGAGATTTGATCTTCTGCATGCTCTAACCTACTGTCAAGTTTTCTATTTTGTTTTAATTTCCTTTCCTTCTAATTGGTCAGTTTTGATGGCCTCCAATTCTTTGTTAGAGCTTTGTTTTAGATTTTGCATGGACTTCTTTACTTCATTAATTTGATTTTCAGTGTTCATTCTCAAATCCCTTAGTTGACTGGTTAATGTTTCATTAGACTCCCTTTCCTTCTAATGGGCTCCATTCAGCATTCCCTTTGCGACCTCCCTGAATTCCTTCAGCTCTCTATTTGTGCATTCCATGAACGACTCCATTAATCTTTATCTATTCTCATCCCACTCACCCAATTCCTGCATTAATCTTTGATTAGCTTCCTCACGCTTATGAAATTCCCGTATTAATTCTGGGCAGCCTCATCATGCTCACGAGATTCTTGTATTAATCTTTGGTTAGCCTCATTTCACTCACACGTTTCCCTATCACACTGACACAGAGTCTTTTGCAGGCTTTCAGTTTTTTCATTCAGCATGTTTACCAGTAGTGTTTGTAGAGCAATTGCGGAACTCTCCTCTGGATTATTCATTAACTATTCTGTTGCCTAGTAATCATAAGTGGGACTTAAGATACTTGGACTTGCCATTTTCCTTGTGTTCCTCTGGCTTGTTCTGCCCAGTTGGTATGATAGTAACACAAATTTTGTGGCAGAACAGTATTTTAAGGCAAGCCAAAACCAGAACACTGTTGTTGCATAGATTTTTTTGATACAGTCAAAATGAGTACAGCTACAATCTAGTTCAACAGATACAATCTAGTTCAACAACAAGCAAGTATGGATTGACTAAGAGAGTCAAAGAAGGGGTCAGCAGACAAAAATTAATAGGTTTAAGGAGAATTGTGGGGAGAAAATAAGATTAGAGGAACGTGAGGAGGGAAAAGGAGAGAGGGAATTTAACCAAGACCTAAATTTAGAGAGAGGAAACAGATAGAAGGAAAGGAGGTACGAGGGAAAGATGAAATAAGGAAAAATGAAAAAATAAAAATAAAAAATGAAAAAAATGAAACACTTAAAGATTAAATAAGTATAAAGAAATAATACTGAAAGGAAAAGGATAAAAGGAAAGGAGGAAAGAGAGAAAGAAAAAAGGAAAAATGATAAAATAAAAAATAAAATATTTAAAAATGAAATGCTTAAAATTATGTAAGTATAAAGAAATGATACTATTATTAAAGGAGTTAAGGGTGAGAGTTTGTGAATTGAGTAATCCATTTGTGAATTACGTTTGCACACAATAAAGTATAACATCTAATAATTAATGGTGGGCATATATCTGGGGATGAGCAGAACAGCAATTAAGTCATGCAAAAATAACCCCACAAAGATGAAAAGGGAAAACAGTAAAAAGAGTTTGAAATACACACACAGACTCACACACAGACACACACACACACACACACACATGCCTAAAGTAAAAATGATGAAAACAAAAACCATTTTTAAAAAATTTAAAAATTAGGTAGAAAAACGAGTTCTTCAATTTTGTTTTTTTGGGGGGGAGGATCTTCTGTTTCCCTTGTGTCTGTAATCAGTCTCTGGAGTCTCTGGTTTGCTTGTGGTGTTTGGTTTTCTTGTGGTTTGATTGGTTTCTTAAGTCAGTTTGTTTGAGCAGGCGGAAAGAAGCTCTGCCTTACCAGGGACTTTATGATCCTCCTCCCAGGCTCCTTCAGTGGGAGGGAGATCTACTTTGAGCATTACAAAAGAGGGATATGGCTGTTTCCTCTAGCTTGGAGTTGCTATGATGGGGCTAGGTTGTGGGTAGGTTTGAAGCCTGTCATCAGTCAGTAGCTATACCCTGAGGGGCTCGCTCCTTCGACACTCACAGAGTCCAGCCTGGAGCCATTTTCAAGGTTTATGTTTACTGAGTTTCAATTGTTTTTCTTTTACCCCTCCTGCCACTGAGTCTGCTGCCTCTGGCTCTGTTTACCCAGTGAAGAAAGTTACTCCACCATGTGGGGAGCTATGTCTGCCTGGGAAGGGTAACTTTCCCCTGGGTGGATCTGATCCTGGCTGGTCAGATTCCTCTGACTTGTTGAATGGCTCCTATTGTCTTCTTCTAAGGCCTGAGATATGTGCTAGCTGCTCTGGCCAGGTCTTTGTCAATATCAAAGATTGAGTTCTTCTCTGGTGGTTGGTTAGGGGCTACCTTCCCACCACTAATCCATGAGGAGTGAGGTCTGCGACTATCTGCGATCAACATGATAAATATTTACACTCTTTGTCAGTTCTTGCTGGCAGTGAGTAGAATCAGCTCACACACTACCTTTGGTACCTAGGTCCTGGGCTTTTCTCTGTTTATAGGGCAGCAGTGGCAGCAGACCCTGAGGACACTGGCAAATGCTCAGATCTGTCTCCTTAACCAAGCTGCCTGGGTTTTTCCTCTCTGGTCAAACTCTCTGTACTATGATGACACACTTGGTGTGACTCTCTAGCCTAGGACTTTTCTCTGGAACACTAAAACTGCTTTCTATGCTAGAGCTTGTTTAGCCTCCAGCTTCTCCTCTGCTAATCTTCCTCCAGATTCAGTTTATCAAGAGTTCTTAATAACCAGAATAACCACAATTATCTATGGAGTTTTGAAGATCTTCTGACTTATTATATGACTTCGAAATAAGTCATTTTAGTGACATTTAGAAACCCCCTTAATTTTATATAAATATAGAAAAGAATGGTGGTCATCAGAAATGGGCAAGAGAAAGTGGGAAAGATAGGTCAAGTGGTTCAAAATTACAGTTAGACAGTAGGAATAAGTTCTGCTGTTCAATTACATAGTAGGATGGCTACAGCTGACGTGGAGACATAGCTTGAAGACAGAAATTTCAATATTCCTACAAGGAAAGGATAAATGTTTGACATGATGAATAAGCTTCATACTGTTGTTTAAATGTATTTTATTGCACAATGTCTACATAGATCAACACATTGTGACTCTATACAATTACATATCAAGTATACATTAAGTAATACAAGAAAGAATAAATTTCTCAGCAATGGTTCTGTATTCATCCCAGGGTAGCAATCAGGGAGGTTCTTTGAGGTCCAGAATGGGTTACACAATTGGCACATAGGATCATAGCTACATTGGAGAAAATCATTCTTCACTCTAGACCTCCAACTCTCAACCCAGCTGTGTAATCAAACCTCCCAGAGATTTCTACACACACCAAAGGTCAGGTACAGCCCCAGACCACATATATTAGAAAGTCTTCCTATGACATGTGAGCTATTGTAAAGTCATTCTTGATCTTTCACAGAAGATTTGTTCTTTGATCTGCCCCCATATACCAAAGTCTCTGAATGCTAAAGTTCCTTACACAGTATTATATAGAATCTTGTACAGCTTCCTGTATACTTGGAGTCACTTCTACATTCCTTACATAACTAACACAGTGTCAATGATATATAAAGACTTGCCTTGCTGTATTGTTTAGAGAATGGTGATAAGAAAAGTCTGTTAAAGAGGAGGAGCGGCTCAAGAGTGCCAGGTCTTGAGTAAAAAAGTTAAGCAAGAGCATGAAGTCCTGAGTTAAAGTCCCAATACTGGCACACACACACACACACACACACACACACACACACACACACATCTCTGTTGTATTCAGTACCATCATAACATATTTTTCCTCAATAGTTTTGGTCATAATTGATTAGATCTATGGAGGCAGAAGTCACAAGTATGCATAATGTATATTTCAAAAACTGGACAAGTAATATTAGTATTGAAAGATATTTGTTTAGAACAGAATACTGTACAGTTGGAAGCAGAGGCATTAGAGTGGTTGTTAACTGATGGCAAAGTTCACACACTCTAGTAAATAGAAGTTCCTGAATATGCTGTCAATGGAAGCCTCAGTAGGTTCACAAGTGCAAAATACTTTCTCTCATTAGGAGACCTCTAATAGGAAGGAAGGAAGTCTTGTTGCCGCCTGTGATTTCTTATATGGAGGCACCTGTGTTTCATGCCCCTTTGTTTATCCTGGCTTTCTTGTGTAAATAGAAACGATCATCTTCCTCTCAGGCATACCAGCTGCAGAAAGATAAAAAGAATCAGAGACTAATTCTAAGAATTCTGACAAATTAAAATATGAAACACAGAATAAAATAATAGATTTCTCTTTACTTCAAAGTTGGGACATCTGGGTGTGGATGGGAATTAATGTTGGAGAATTGGTGTTTATGCATTCTCAGGATGTCCTAGTCACTGGGAAGGAAGGGTGTTGGGGACCAGGAAATAAAGTGTGTAATCTGAAGCATACAATGGGTTTCTTCTGTTCAAATGAATTCTTGGTTATGCTTTTGGGTCTGGTGGTACTCTAGGGATTCTGCCTGGCAGAGATGCAACCTATCTACTACCTAATTTCCAATTCCCAGTCTTCTTGGTGAAAGACCTGGGTCTCTCCAAGTTAGAAGGCAGGAGGTGCGTGAGGAAATGTAACAGTGGTTATTAGGTACAGTCACAGGTCAAGTCCCCCTGCTCCCCGCCACTTCTTCAATTTTCAGTAGAGAAACAGAGCCAAAGAAGTATCTGAGATGTTCTAGAGTAATAAGCACTGGTGAAATTCAAGACCAAGGGGGCCACTACATAAGGCAACAGGACTAGATGTGACAGTGGTTAAGTGATTAGCACATCTCCATCAAACACTTCCCCTCCCCCTCCTGCTCTTCCTACCCTCCAGGCTGCCTCCACAAGTGGAATTGCTCCAGAGAACAGCCGGCAGTTTTCAGCCTTTCTCAGGAAATCCTGATCGTGGCAAAGTGTATGGGAAGATCTTGCTCCTAATCATGGCTCACATCCACTTGTGTATTTTTGTATAAATTATTTTGAATTATAGATTTACTTGCACCAGAAAAAATACTACAAAGAGAGCCAAAAACCAGCTATCTAGTTTCCCTGAATGATAATATCTTGAATAATTATAATATTAAATAATGCTATTGACCTCAATGTTTGTGGAGCTCCACAGTTGGCCATGAGTATTTGGGTTTGTGTGAATACAAGTGTCCATTTCTTTGGAAGAATATCCAAGAATGTAATTGTTGGGCTGTCTGGTAGCTATATGGTGTAGTTTTATAAGGAACTGCTAAACTGGTTGTCAGATTGTCTACAGCATCTTATGTTGTCACAGTGTGAGATTAGCTTAGTTTCTCTGAAACCTTACCAATATTGTCATTATTAATTTTAATTTTAGATATTTTGACAGGTATGTTGTGATATCTCATTGGGGTTATTATCTAACTTGCAATTCTTTAACGTCTAATTTTGTTGAACCTATTTTTAAGTGATTATTTGCTATTTGTAGATACCTTCTTGTTTATTACTATGTTATTTTATTTTATGTGATCTTTTAATCAATATGTAATGGTTGCATATATTCATGAGGTACAATATAATAGTTGAGTATATGTATATGTTGTGGAATTATTTAATCAAGGTAGCTAACACAGTCATACGTTCACATTTTCATGGTGAAACTATTTAATCTACTATTTTAGCAATGTTAAAATGTGGAGTGCATAATTATTAACTACATTCACCTTGCTGTGCAATAGATCTTTTCAATTTATTTCTCCTGTCTATCTGAATCTTTGTACCCTTAGGGCAATATCTTACCATGCCTTCCTAGCCTCCTATACCCAACAAGAGTCTGCCCTTATGAGTTCAGCATTTTTAGATTCTATATATAAGTAGATCATGAAGTATTTGTCTTCTTTGCTATTATATTATGTTATTTAACTTAATGTACTGTAACTTAACATACTTCCCACAGAGTTTATCTATGTTGACACAAATGATAGAGTTTCTGTTTTTTTGAAATGGAGTAGCATAGCACTCTGCACCTCTTCCACTATTTCCTATCCATTCATCTGTTGATGGATTTGAATACTGCTCACATAAGTAAACTCTTATGAATATATGAGAAATGGCTACAGGAGTATAATATCTCTTCAATACATTTGTTTTAATTGCTCTGCAATTATACTCAAGTAGAGATCAGGTTGTACTTCAATTTTAGCTTTTTGAGAGTCCTTCATGCTGCTTTTTGTGGTAGCTATATTAGCTGGCACCCTTACCCAGGGTTTGCTATTTTTTTCCTCTTTATATCCTTTCACTACTTGTTTTGCTTTATCCTTTTTGCTAATGTCCTTTCCAACAGATATCGTGAGAAATCTCATGTCTTAATTTTCATTTTGTGGTTGATTACTAATGTTTAGTACTTTTAAAACATAGTTGTTGGCTATAGATTCTTTGGGAAAATACCTCTTTATGCCCTTTGACCAGTTTTAAACCATCATATTTGTGTTTTTACTGTTGGATTTTATATTTCTTGCACATTTTTGATATTAATTCTTTTCAGCTGAAATGTTTATGTTATATCTTTTGTCAGTGAAATGAGACTGGGAGGAATGGTTAAATGGAATGTGGAAGAAGGCTGGAGAGAGTGATTTTTGCAAAGAAATATTGGACCCATAAATGGGCATGTTTAATTGTAACCTTCCTGTAAAACCACTTGAAGTTAGAAAATAAAAAAAATAAATGCAATAATAAACTAAATATAAAAGGGAAAATATCCTTGCCCATTTTCTAATTGGATTTACTTTAATCGTAACATTTAAATGGTGATTTCCATGTTCTACATACTCCTCCTTTGTTCCATTTTTGATGTAATAGTTATGGTGGATCAAAAAATAAAGTGTGTGACGAAGTGGTGCATGACTGTCTTTTTTCTTATTATAGGTTGTATGTGAACTGTACTATGACCTGAGGGACTAGGACAGAAATTTCATGGGAGACCTTTCTTTGCTCTTTGTTTTCTTCCATTGATTTGTTTCTCCATTAGAACCACAGTTTTGATGACTGTAGCTAAGTACTCAGCCTGGACATTGAATACAATGATTACTCCAACTTAAGTCTTCCTTTTTTAAGATTATTCTAAGTATTCTGGACTTTTTGCCTTTTTGTAAAATAAATGAGTATAGATCAATAACAGTAAATATCTACTGGGATTTTGAGAAATTGTTCTGCACTGTTGTATGTGAATAAGGAGTTAAGTGGCTTATCTGAATCTTTATTAATGTTCCTTTTTATGTCACATTATCATCCATTGGCAGATTGGTCTGTTAAGCTATAGGGTCAATGGTACTGGTAAAATATTACTTTGTCGTGGCTTGTGTTACCTGCCAATTATTTGGTGAAATATACTACAATAAATCTTCAATGAACACTCCCACAAGTTCTCTATGAACCATAGTGGATTCTGAGATTTAGGGACTGGAATAAAATCTGTCTGCTATCAATGACTTCCCTTGCTGGGTGCTGGTGATTGACACCTTTAATCTTAGCTATTCAGAAGGCTGAGATCCTTATATCACAAGTTTGAAGGTAGCCCAGGCAGGAAAGATCTTGAGACTCTTATCTCTAACTAATCACTAAAAGCAAAAGTGAAGATATGGCTCAAGTGGTGGAATACTAGCCTTGATTTAAAAAGCTAAGGAAGAGTATCCAGATGCTGAGTTCTGAAAAATAAAATAAAATAAGTCAGGTGCCAGTGGGTCATCTCTTTAATCCTAGCTGCTCAGGAGGTTGAAATCTTAGGAGCACAAAGTCAGCATAGTAAGAAAATCTGAGTGAGACGCTTATCTCCAATTAACCATTTAAAATCTGGGAGTGTTGCTGTGGTTCAAAGTGGTAGAGCAGTAGCTTGAGCAAAAACAAAATGCTCAGAAAAAGCACACAGGCTCAGTGTTCAAGCCCCATGACTGATAAAAAGAAGTAAAATAAGAAAATATATTTTTAAAAAGGAGTCTTCCCCTCAGAATGATGAACAACCTCCTTCCACGATACCGAACCTTACTTTTGCCGTTTCCAGGGTTCTCTGAGAGGCCATGTATCAAACATTACATTGCATTATCCTCTCTCAAAAAAATCATCATCTTGATTTTAAATAATAATCTCAAAGGGATAAATTATTTACTGTTTTTATGAATGGGGTGATGATAAATATTTTACTTTCAAAACAAAAAATCACCAAGAAGCTTAGCTATTTCAGTGACATGTTTTATTAGGGAATTTAGTTCTTAATGTTTTCTGGTTTGCAAAAATTATTTATTTCCTAGATAGGAAATTACTTCTTAGTAAACAAATAAAAATATGATCTAAATTGAAGAGAATTAAATTATGTCATTTGCAGGAAAATTGATTGTACTGGATATGATCATGTTAAATGAAATAAGCCAGACTCAGAAAAACAGATGTATTTTTTTTCTCATATGCAGAATCCCCATGAAAAACAATGGTAGGAAAGTAGAAAAGGGACTCTGGGTGGTGGTTATTATCAGGAAGAGGGAAGGTGACAAGATTCTTTAAATCACCAAAATAGTAGATTGTCTTTATAACAATAAATTGTCAACTCTTCTCTAAGAATATTAATTATAGTAGATACTATCCCTGGATAAGTTATTGGTTTTTCAATTTTTTTAATCAATGTAGTATAATAGAAAACCTTTAATTCAATATTTTGGAGCCAATTATTCTGTTAGATTAAATTATGTTTCCAGTAAGAAAAGAGAGAAAAGTTTTGTGAATAGCTTTCCAAATATTGTTAAGGATTGTTTGCTTTTGTGTTTAGAGAGAAAAAAAAAAACAATCTTTGGTAAACAGATCTTTAGTTCTGGCAGGAGATTAAGAAAAATCTTCTCAAATACTTACATTTTCTTTAAAAAAAAACAGGCATTTTCACACTCTAAGTCATACACTTTTCATCCATTTTCACTAGCACATGTATTTTGCTCTAAATCACACTAGTAAAAGATTGTGCATCTGCTCCAGCAGCTGAACTCCTGACCCTGAGATCACGTAAGTTTTCAAGGCTTAACGCCTCTGATTTTTTTCATAGCTTAGCATGGTAGGTGAGGGCAACTCGTCACAATGTACTTCTCTGTATCTTCTCATGTCTCTCAGGATGTGTCAGTATGTCCTGAGATGTCTGACTGGGAGAGCCACATAGAAATCTTTATTTTTCTTTATTATATTGAATTTTGTTGTCAAGTTGATGTAGAGAGGGTTACAGTTGAAAATGTAAGGTAATATTTCTTGTCAAACATTGTTACCACTTCCTTGTTTTTCTCCCACTTTCCCTCCTTCCCCAATTCCCTCTACCCCCACCAGTTGTAAAGCTCATTTCCAACATATTGTCTTGTGAGTATTGCTGTGGCATTGGTTCACTCTTTGTCCTTTGTCTCATTATTTTGTTGTTCCATTTCTCACAGCAAGGTAAAAAGGCTGAAGTCAGTGAGGGGGGGGGGTTCTTGGACCTGTTTCCCTCCTCACCCTGTCCTGAGTTTCTATCCTCCATTGTGGTTATTCCATTCCTTCTTCATCTGCTGTCATGGTTATGTGAGAAGGTTCAAATGGAGCCAGGTGCTTTCAACCTGGGTGAATGCTGCTCCAGTTCTTTCTTTTTCCTTCCTTCCTTCCTTCCTTCCTTCCTTCCTTCCTTCCTTCCTTCCTTCCTTCCTTCCTTCCTTCCTTCCTTCCTTCCTTCCTTTCTTTCTTTCTTTCTTTCTTTCTTTCTTTCTTTCTTTCTTTCTTTTTCTTTCTCTCTGTGTCTCTCTCTGTCTTTCTATCTCTCTGTCTTTGTCTCTGTCTCTCTGTCTCTTTCTCTCTGTCTCTGTCTTTCTCTCTTTCTCTCTGTCTCTGTCTCTGTCTCTCTCTCTCTCTTTCTCTCTCTCTTTCATTTTGTTTGCCATGGGGCTTGAACTCTGGGCCTGGGTGCTGTCCCTCTGCTCTTCAGCTCAAGACTAGCATTCTACCACTTGAGCCACAGCGCCACTTCTGGTTTTCTGGTTGTGATTAATTGAAGATAAGTCTCATGGACTTTCCTGTCTGGGCTTGCTTTGAACCACAATCCTCAGATCTCAGCCTCCTGAGTACCTAGGATTACAGATGTGAGCCACCAGTGCCTGGCTTGCTCCAGTTTTTCTATGCAATATTTGCCTGCAACTTGATCTCTTGGCTTTTGGTCTTTGTTTGGTGACTGTAGAGGTTTCACTGGTCCCTTCCTTTCTCCAGGGGCATTATCAAACAACCACCTGGGCATCTTATTTTCAGGTTAGGTTTAGTGTTATCCTGCAAGCTCTTTTCCTTTACTTGAGAAATGCTAAATCTAGCTCTTTCCTCCTATGGCTGTGACAGTGTTGGGGGAACATTTACTTGAGAAATATTCCATTTTGATAGAGGCATGTGGGTACCTTGATTGACTCTCCAGTAATAAACTGTCAATCAAGTCCTTCCTTTTTGCAGTTGTAAAGGTTAACTCGCAGAAGTACCCTTCACATAGACAGACAACTTCAAAGGACCAACCATCCTGGTTTTCTCCCGGGAAACGCTTTTGTCTTCTTCCATTGAGTTTGTCTTGGCACCTTCAGAAGAATGTGACTGAAGACTAGTTATGATTCCAATTCATTTTCAAGCCCATGTCTTGATTCGATCTCTGAAATCTCTAGCCAAAGGCTTAGTTTTGGAGCTGTTCTTTTTCTAGTTGCTGTCTTTGAGAATTTTTTTTTTAAGTTTATTTTTTTTCTAGTCATGGAGCTTGAACTCCGGGCTTGGGTGCCATCCCTGCACTCTTCAACTCAAGGCAAGTGCTCTACCACTTGAGCCATAGTGCCACTGCCAGTTTTCTAGTGGTTTATTGGATATAAGAGTCTTATGGACTTTCCTGCCAGGGTTGGGGCAATCTTCAGATCTCAGGCTCCTGAGTAGTTAGGATTACAGGTGTGAGCCACTGCCACAAAAGTTTTTTTAAGTTGTTGTCTTTGAGAACTTTAGGCACAAGAATAACTGACTTTCCATACGACAATCTCAGGATGGTCATCAAAGAGGCTTTTTCTTTTAGCCTGTTCTCACCATTTCTATGTACTAATCTCTTGACATTGGGGGCAGCTTTCTATCAATAATCCAATCAATTAAGGAATTTATTGCTTTTGCATTGAAAGTTTGCATCCGGTAACTAGCTCATGGATACAGCATCCCCAAAGCTTAAACATCAGAGTTTTAGGCATGGGAGCTCATGTAATAGGTTATATCAATGAGGGTGCTAGTGTGATACTTGTGTAAAATTTGGGCAAATCTCAGGTCATTCACTTTAAAATGAATGATTATTCTTGGTTGGAAGACATTTTGATTTTGGGGGGTTCAGTGTGGGCCGAGTTTTTCATGTAAATCCTGCATAGCCAAAGTGATCTACCAATCACTCTCCACACCTTGCCTCTGGGAAGAGCTTCTCTGTCTGCTTCTTCTTCAGAGAAGCCATAGTGATATAAAGAGTAGACTACTTTCTCCTTCCTAGGACTCACTGAAGGTGACAAAGTTGAGGTACATTAGTTGAGACAAGAGCTGAGCTTCCTCTGATTTCTTGTTGATCTTGAATGAAGGAATTTGGCGTTCTTTGATGAATGGACTCATTTGGAACAACTCTGGCATGGGGGAGGGGGCAGGGACAGGGGAGATGGGAAGGGATGGAAGGGGAAACAAAGGAGGAGGCAACAATGCTTGATAAGAAACACATTCATTACTTTGCTCATGAATTGTATCCCCACAGCGCAGTATTTTCACAATTAAAAAAAAAGAATTACACTTTGGAAAATATTTGGGGAAACTAGAGTAATTTTGCTTAACTTTGTGCTATATCTATTTTTGTAAGAGACATTTCATCAAAAATGCTACAATTATGTATAAACGATTGGGTTAGACAATTCTGGTGAAAGGAAGAAAAAGTTACAATCTTGCTTTCAAGATAAAGTTTCACTTGTGGAGATTTTGCAGACATGTATTGAGAAATCTTAGCACAAGGATGGAGCATGATCAAGTGTTGATCTAGAAGGAAAGTTACTATAGAGATTTAGAAGAATGACTATTGTGGATACGGTTCATAAGTAAACATTTCTGAAAGGTTGTAGACCATAGATTAGATATGAATTGTCTGCACTGGGGGCAGACATTGAGAAGAAAGGCATGAAAATTAAAATGATCAAGTGATATATAGACACGCAGCGGTTATCAGTCTAGTCAGAAGAATAAAGTCATGAGAGTTGAAGCCAGATTCTCAAGCTACAGTCGATTTTTGGAGAACCTTGGCGACCTGACAATGTTTTGAACTGACAATTATTGCAAGAACACACACAGTTTTTGTGAACATACATTTGTAAAGTGTGTTAGATATCTGGACTATGGTGAAGACTTAATGAGAAAAATGTATAAGTAAGTAAGTGTGTGTGTGTGTGTGTGTGTGTGTGTGTGTGTGTGTATGTGTGTGTGTGTATGTGTCAGGCAAAGATAGAGAGTTGCAAAGTACCCCAGTAAAAGTTTGAATAATACATTTCTGAAGGATTCATTTCTTTTATTAGTAAACTACTATATTAAAAGTAACATTCAGAGAGAGAAAATCAAGGGAAGGGGTAACAACTTAGACTAGAAATGTAATCACTACCTTGCTTATGTAACTGTAACCCTTCTGTATATCAAATTGACAATATAATTTTAAAAATAAAAGTAACAGGCACATAGGAATGTATTCTTCAAAAATGTTAATTTATGTTCCACAATTTAACTGTTTAACGGTTCCACAATTTTGTTCCACAAATTAACTGTTTAATTTCCACTGTTCACAATAAATTGCTCTTATCCATACTGCTCTAAGTATCATTTCAATTTACCCTTGTGTGGTTCTAAGTAAATAATATTCAAGCCAAACATACAACACTTGGAGCTTGATTGTAACCTTATTATCTTACTTAGCCTGATACCAACATTCACAAAGTCTGATTGAATACCTGAGTCAAGTAAGAATTTGTATATACATTTTTCTAATTTTGGGAAGGGAAGGGAAATAACAAAATGCTGAAACAACGATACAGGTTGACTCATTATAGCTATGAGATGTACAAGACACTATGTTGAAAACGAACTTTACAACTTGGGGTGGTGGTGGGGGGATGGGGGAAGGAGTTGGGGGGGAGGGAACAAAGGAGGGGGTAACAATGCTCCATAGGAAATGTAGTCATTACCTTACTCATGTAACTGTAACCCTTCTGTACCGTATCTTTACAATAAAAAATTATATATAAAAAGAAAGAATTAAAGCTAATTCTTAGCTATCTACTTTAGTGGACTGGGAGAATGCCTACAAATACCATGCATCTTAATTTTAAAACTGTTGTTTTTACATTTTATGTTTATTTTATTTCTATCATGTAATTAATGTTTATATTATCATTATAAATAAAATGTATTATTATTTCTGTTGGCAGCATTAGGGATTGATTTCAGGTTGCTATGCTTGTTAGACAAGTGCTCTACCACTTGAGCTACACCCTAATCTTGTAACATGTTATATATCAATGAACAACATACAGTATTTTACCAACAGGATTATTAAACATGTACTGTAAATGTCAGAGGAAAAACAGCAGATAAAATGATGAATCGACTCAAAAGATTAAAAGCTTTATTACCCAACAGTGAGACAATTTTTCTATGACTTTAAAATTGTTCTATTAATTATCTGATATATCTGTATGGAGGAGTCAACCATTTAACAAAACAGTTTGACCAGTGTCACCCCTTTTAACAGTTTCACTCATCCCTCCCAATTCAATGCAGTACACACATTGAATTCTTGACAGTATTCTCCCCACTTTCTCTTCTTCATTGATCCACCCTGTGATAATCTTTCTAACCAGTAAAAATATTAGTTTGGGTTGAAGTGATTCCTACCTTCAAATGCTAACAAGAATTTTCACATGCTATGCTTCAAGTCTGATTTCAAAGATAGGGGTAAGGGTAATAAGTAAATAATAAGTTTAATAATGTCTTAATTGCTTTATCATTTTTCTAGGGATACTTTTGTATCTAATCATATAATGTATATCACATTTTTGCTTTCTTGAATGGAAGTAAATATATGAAGGAATAACTAATGTCTGCTCTATACTTCTCCTTCAGAAAACCTGACACAGAAAAAAAGCAGACAGTGGAGGACAGCGAATGGAAATTGCCCTGTAAACTCAGTTCTTGAGTCTGGGATTAAATAAAATCTTCCTACTGATTTAGAATATAATCTGAAATAATCATTCATTCTGGCATAGAGCTGAAATGGAAAACACAAAAGTAAATGTGAGGAAAATGAACCACAGCTCTCTACCTTCTGGAAATCATACTTGTATCTCATTTAAACTCCCCAAACTCATGAGAAAAAGGATGGTATGCATGAGATTTGAATGATGGAACCCCAAGTAACTATTTTGTAATTCCCATGAACATTGAACTTGTGAGTGTGCATTTTTTTAAATAAGTAGATAATGAAATGTGAAATCATTATGATAATGCCTTTCTAAGTAAAAGAGGCCAAATTGCTGACATCAAAATTTTGTCAGCTATAGCTTAAAAGAGTTGATTCTTCCCTAAAACCTAGTCTTTGCTGTTGCATTCATTTGCCTCTAAATGGAAGAGAGTTAATTCCCTCTCTTCAAAGTAATTATAGGCTGGGAATTCCCACTGTGATCTCTTTCCAAGGTTGCTAGGTTTCCTCTCTGTTTCTCCTGGATGTCCTGTGATGTGGATAGTGACTTGCCCAAAAGGTTGAAAGCCCAGTCGACGTCACCATGTCCCAGATTGTAAAGGGCGCTGAGAGATGCAGTGATTACACTCACACTCTTCCATGGTTAAATTGTGGACAGACTTTCAGGCTCAGTTATACTGGGTGCTTAAATGACCTGTGATTTTTGATTTATGAACCCATGACGTTTTTATTCCTGTGAAAGTTGAAATTTGGGCATGAAAGTAGAAGAATAATCAAAACCTGGAAGAAAACTGAAGGAAGACCTTGCATGAGATTCCTTTGGTTGTTACCCAGACACTCATGATAACCTTCTTAATTTTCAGAGATCATTGATCATCTACTTTGGGGTCAAACTAATGGCATAATCCTCAGCCAAACTCTGAATAAGTACAGCATTCTATTCTCCATGGAATGTTTCTTGCAATTTCTTTGTCTGGACTTGAAATCAGGGCCTGAAAACTGTCCCTGAGCTGTTTTGCTCAGTTAGCACTCTACCATTTGAGCAATAACTCCACTTCTGGCTTTTTGGTGGTTAGTTGGGGGACAAGAGTTTCATGGACTGGTTTGAACTGTGATCCTCAGATCTCAGTCCCTTAAAAAGTTAGAACTGGGGCTGGGAAGGTGGCTCAGTGGTTGAGAGCTTGCCTTGCATGTATGAGGCCCTGGGTTCGATTCCTTAGCACCACATAAACAAAAAGAAAAAAGCCAGAATGGTGCTGTGGCTCAAGTGGTAGAGCGCTAGCCACCTTGAGCTGAAGAGCTGAGGGACAGCACCCAGGCCCAGAGTTCAAGCCCCACCCATGACTGGACCCAAAAAATAAAAATAAAAAAATAAACAGTTAGGACTGACTGCAGTTGTGAGCTACCAACATCCAGCTCCACAGAATGTTTTTAAGCAACCATGGGGTGAGTACCACCCATTGAGCTAGAAATCAAGTGATTACTATGAAACAAAACCCCACAACTCTTGTCTTTCAAGGAATTAGCTGTTACATTAGGGAATAGAGGTAATGTTAAAAGACTAGATACAGCAACAGGCTTTGAAGGGTAGAATTTTGTATAAGGGAAGAGGAAGTTACAACTGTTAGAATACTCCATAAAGGTAATAATAATAATAATAATAAATAAGAAGGCAGGAGGATGAACTGGGATGTAGCTCAGTGGCAAATCACTTGCCTAGCAAGTGCAACGTCCTGGGTTCAATTCCCAGTACCAACAAAGAAAAGACAAAATAAAAGTTAAAAAGAAGGCAGAAGGAGACTTTTACAGGTGAAGATTAGATTTCTTGTACAGATTCTGGTCCTAGTTTTATGTGTATGTAGTCACATTCCCTGGGTCTAGGACCCAAATCAGATACCAAAATGTGTTCATGGTCTTTACATAAAATGGTGAATTACTTTCATGAAGCCTATGCCTTGTGATTTGCATAAGTAAATTTTCACTAGGACTTACAGTATCTATTACAGTGTAAAGGCTGTGAGAATAGTAGTTTCCATGTATTAACTTAGATGCTCAGTCCAGACACAATCATCACAGGTCCAACTAGCCAGCAAGGGTTATGAGCTGAAGGAAGCTCCCACAAGAAGTACCAAAGATCAAGCTCTGTGACATGGCTCCAGGCTACAGCAGGGTGAAGTTATAGCCCTGCTCTGGTAGAGATGAATGCAGCACAATGCACATGTGTGGCAAATTTAAATCTTGCCATTTGGAATGTCTTGGAATTCTTTAAAAAATATTTTTGGTGTTTAGTTAATTGAATCTGTAGAAACAAAGGCCCAAACCCATCAAGTTATAGAAACTAAATAGTTTTGGCTTTTTATGCCAATCACATCTTAATAAAAGTAGTTCTAAAAATGCCGTTGGGGCCTGCACAGCATGTTCAAAAGAATATTTTCAATTACTTCCTCTCTGCTCAAATAACTATTTTGCCAGCTATACTTAATGTTCTCCCTGGATCCATGCCTGCTGTCCTATGGCTTTGTAGCAATCCCCATTAAGAAATGGAAGCTATTTTTCACATTGGTGGTACTGGCAATTGAATTTAGGGCCACACACTGCTAGACAGACATTGTATGGCATGAGCTCCACCTCTAACTGCCTTTTTTTTGCATTGGTTAGGTAGTTTCTTGCTTCAGACCTGGGCCAGCAAGAACTGTGATCTGCTTCCCTGGGCTTTCCTCTATTAGTGGAGATGACAAGCCTGTGACTCTATACACAACATTGGCTGACATGAAGTCTTGAAAACTTCTTTTTGCCTTGCCTGGCCTTTGTTTCCCATGCAGATAAGAGTATAAACTGCTAACAGCTAACTTGTACAACCACCCGTGCTCTAAGTTTTATATATAGATGTGGGAAAGACCCTGAAAATACTTTGTTGGCAGGTGATTCTTTTGGGAAGCCATTCTGACACCCAACTTGAGAAGCTTTATAAACATGACAGCTTGGTGGGAGAGAAATTCATTCCAAGTGGAAGACTCAGTTTCAGTAGAATCTATCTGACAAGAATTGAGGAGCAAGAACAGGAAGAAAGTTCCTATAAAACCCATAATGGAATCAAGCTTTGCAATGGAGAATGTACAAATGTATGTAGCACATACCCAGAGGAGCCACTGAATACTAGTCCAGTACTGTGTGTAGAGAATGTTTCTGTCTTAAGAATATGGCTTTCAAGAATCATAACTATTCATTTACTTGCACAGAAATATCTCTATTCTACCTTTGTGTTAACTTACCCCTTAAACAAGATGGATTTGGAATGTCAGTATGTAAGGCAAATAAATATGGCAGAGTAGATGACTATGTACCCCAAGTATTCTGTCTTAAGATTCCCAATATTTCTGTACATTGTGACCAGTAGAGAAGATAAATATCAATTCAGCAATAACACAAACAAATGAATTAGTCCAAACATAATGTAGGAGAGATACATGACAGCATGAAAACTGGTTAAAACAAAAGAGCCAGTAGAGGGGTGGAGAAAAGACCTTCTCAAAGTCCTGTTAATTGACAGCATAACGAATATCAGTTGGAGTTTTAGACAGTGCCAATAACTGAGGGAAAATCCTAGAGTAAAAGGGAGCCATGTAAAGAAAAGAGGAAAGGGATTGGAGATGTGGATGGGGTCGGCTGTTCAACAATGGCAATCCTCTTTGAAATGGAGGAGAAGTGTGTGGAAATGATTAAATTTATCAGATACAGAACATAGGTCAGGGTGGGGCCTGATGGGGGAGCCAAGTTTTGGAGAGCTTTGAGTAGCTTAGAATCAGAGTGTTGGAAGTATGAATAGGAATTTGGAAACCTCAACATATATCAGACATGTACATTCAGAGTAACTTGTTGCCTCTTGTATTTTTCTAGCTTTGATTCATCATTAAATCCTTTCATTTATCTGGTCATACACTATGATTTCTTTTGCATTCAAACTGTATGGTAAAACCCTGGAAATCAGAAATTTCTTTGTGTATTTTAAGTGAGCAACATGTGGAAATATGATTATTCTTTAGTAAATATTTGGATGAAAAATTAAAGAACAAATAAACTTAAATTAGAAGTTATTACATTTTCTAAAATATCAGAAGTGCTCATTGAAATGGTTAAATTATTATATGTTATACAAAGTTAAACTCTGGACTACTCCTCTAAGTGCCAGTAATTTTTCAAAAACAATGGGACAAGTGTCCAAAATGTACTTCTTGTTCAAGAGTCCCTGGCATTTAGATTTTGAAGTGGGAACAAGATTCTTGCAAATCTCCATGGAAAATGTGGCTTTATCCTTGAAGCAAGTAATCCTAGTCCACCACCAACCTTAGAGTGCTGCCCCATGATCACTCATGAGAGGAGCTACATAGCATAGAATTCTCACAACCAAAAGTCTGGCCCTCATGGATATCTCGAAGCTAATGTATAATAAATGCATTCTACCATCTGTCTAGCTACCAGAGATTGTACTCAGAGCTTTGCCCTGAACAGAACTCTGAGATCTGGGATGGGGCCTTTTAATTGGCCCAGATTCTACAGCAATTAGTTTTATGAGACAGCCTATCATGGCTATCTGGGAGTATGTCAAAAGGATAAGGATGAAAGATCTCCTGGGGTTGGGTGTTTACATTTAAGAATCTCACTATGACAGCTGGATGGACACAGACCCCTCTTGATAAACCATCTGTGGGATCCTCAGAAAAGCACAATTCTTTAGTTATTGTTAAATATCTTTCTAAGCACTAGTGGGTCACTTGTAATCCTATCTACTTGGGAGGCTGAGATCTGAGAATCTATGTTGGAAGCCAGCCTTGGAAGAGAAGTCTATGAGGCTCTTATCTCCAGTTAGCCAACAGAAAGCCAGTAGAGCAAGAGGTAGAGAACCAACCTTGAGAGCAAAATCCAAGCAAAAGCACAAGGCTCTGACTCAAACCCCAGTACGCACGCGCGCGGGCACACACACACACACACACACACACACACACACACACACACACAAATAAAAGGCCTTGAAGCATTGTGAGGGTATACTTTAGGCTCATCATTTGGTATGCATTTTGGGGAAGTATTAGGGAAGGTGATATAGCAACAAAATGACAGATAAGAGTTCAAGAATGGTCCCCTGTTCTTATGAGATTCAATTAGTCAAGTGTCACTGGAAGGAATGGATTTGGGGCACCTTCTGGAAACACCAGAATCTTCAGAATATACCTCAGAATCATAGCAGAGGAAACCAGATGTTGCTAATCATAGTCAAGTGCTAAGAAAATTACACATAATTCAGACAAATGACCTGTCCCTGATCAGGCCATGTAGTCTGGAATGCTCCACATGGAACTTGGTCACTGTTGGTGCTTAGTCTGTAAGGGTGAAAGTGAGCTCTTAACAGCCTAATCAAAAACTATTTGTGCTTGCCTAAAATTCTCAAGTCTTGGACAGAGCTATAATGTCATCTGTCATGTAGTGACCACAGAGGAAGATAAAGGAAGCAATGTGAATCAATACAGATGCAGAGTTTTGTTTTGCTTTGTTTTATCTCCTATAACCCGATTTCCTTAAGTAGTTCAGTTAGACACCATCCTGAGAAGACTTTCTTCTCTGAACATTGGGTTAGCTGGGTTTTAAGGTTTTATTTTTTCTCTCTCTATGATGACATAGTTTCCCTAGTTTCTGGGAAAAGTTTGAAAGTAATGCTTCCAAAAAAGGATAGAGATGCTGGTCCAAGACATTCTTGGCACTGGACCATGAGTCTTTGATAGCTTTGTTCTTACAGTGGTCTCCTGTATGCAAGGCACTCCCAATGACTCCATTCCAAAGGATATTTGAGTGTGTTTTGTCATGGTGCCAGTAAGTTTGACATCGTGAGTTGACATAGGATGGATTCCCATAGACTGGAGCATAACATTTTGGAATTTCCTTTTGGATGGAGTCATAGACAGAGGTGTAAAAAGCATCACACCTGAGATAGATCTCAGGAAAGAATTGGAATCTTACATATTTCTATTCAAATTGGCCTCACTCCAGGCCTTACCACAATCAACCTAATCCACAGCTATGTTTGGACTTCAGTTCTTCCTTTTTAGGCTCAATTTCCCCAGGCATTCCCAGAGGAAGAATTAACATGATATTCCCAGCTATAGCCAGGGCAGGGCAGCAACCAAGTATTGCTTAGCTGGCACTGTCCTTGATTATACCAGGAAAGCAACTAGAAGTTTCTGAAAGGCACATCATAAAAGATGTATACTCCAGGTCATGGACAGAGCTGACATAGGTGAGCAATGAACAGCTTGGACCTACAGCCAATCATGTCTGCATTTCCCCTCTTTGTTTAACTGTATTGAAAGCTGTTGGGCAATACAAAAGACATAATAACTTGAAGACATATTGGAGAGTACAGAAAGGATGGTGAAGGTAAATTGCTATTAACTTGACAATCTAGCCCAGTCTCTGATGTTTGGTGAAAATTTCTCATCTTATGCTGTAACAAAGAGAGTTATGGAAACTGAGCGATTGTAGTCACTGGGAATGGAGTCTCTTGTTTACCTAATTTTGGCCTATAGTTTGGCATGATCAATTTGAAGGACTTTTTGAAGTAGCCATATTAGTCTTTGCACTGATCCTAATGTTTCACAAAATATATAGGCAACACCAAAAATTAGTTCAATATTTGCTTCTTTGACCTTGTGATTAGATGTGTTATTAGACCAGAATCAACCAACATGCCTTGTAAAATAGTTAACTAAATGTTACAGCATCACATGGGAGCTCTCTATAGCCCTATAGGCCTTCACTCTCTTAAAATGATGACAGTCGTGAGCATTATTAAATACATATCTTTGCAGTTTTGTCATTTTACCGCAATGAATCCTTTTAGCCCATCAAATGTTTGAGACATACATGCTAGATGATTCGTGGCCAACTTAGTAACATTGGGAGGGGTGTTAACTTCCACTCACAAAAGTAGTTTTATTGGTAATGATGCAGTGTGTGCTAGGAGCTAAGAAGGAGACCACAGAGCATTAAATTAGTTGTGAGCTTTGTGGGACCATACTAGTGATTGAAGAGGAAGATCTGTGTGTACGTCATTATATCCTTAAAAAATTGTCTAAAAATTTCCAGTTTAGTGTTAGACTGAGAACAAGTGAATCACAACATCTTGAGCACTTAGGATATGTTCTAAAGAAAGAATGATTCAATGTTCCTTCAGTTTGAAGGAGTGTACTAGCCAGAATGACATTGAAGACTGTAATCAAACTATTACAGATTTCCATGTATACTATTAAACAGATATTGACTTTCATGAGGTTATATCAAGATTTATTGGCCCGAGAGGTAAATATTGACTGATAAGATGTTGAGGTCAATAATTACCTCCAGGGACAATAAATCTTTATATTCACAGACACACAAATTCAATAGTCAGTGTGGTTTGTTAGATTAAATACAAATTCCAAGTCATTAGATATATCTGGAAATCCCTTTTCATAACCATGAATGCTGACAGTTTATAATTCATCTTAAAACAGCATATTTTAAATCAGATCTGATACAACTCTAGAAGAGAAAGTTAGTTTTATTTTTAATCATAGCCTTCTGGAAGGAAAAAAAAATCATTTTCTGTGTTTCTTCAGTTTGGCTAATGCTATTCCAGCATCCAGTCCAGTAACTAACTGCCGCATGGTAAGTAGTCAATATATATTTTTAAATAAAATTAGTCTCACACAATTTGGCATTTAAGTGCTTAATTAGCAACAAAAGCTGATTAAAAATATATGTTATATAACAATCTACAAGGGTTTGTACTCAGTCTCCTCTTCATTACAAATATGTTTATTCAGATCATATTTTAGTGAAAAGGGCATATCCCAAGAAAGATCATTCCACTGATGAACTTGGAAGAATTTGGGAGGTTTTCCATTAGTTCATCACTGAAATTTTATTCAAAACTTTGTTTTAATAAGGCATTAAAATTTCAGTACATTTAAGCAGGATCTAGTTGAGAATCTAAGTTTATGAAACATGAGCACAAGCTAAACATGCAATTAAAAGAGTTAATTTTTATTTAGGGAGTCAATGATTTGGTGAGAATATATCTGAATGCTGATTGCATCAAAGTCAAGACTTTCTGACACCAGGATATGGCAGAATGTTCCAGGCTGGCACTGGGGATTTCAGACACTGTAAGTTTTGAGCACATGCATGGATTCTCTTGCTTTGCCACACATCTGTGGTGCCCATGCTCCTTCATAGATGGTTGCTTTGAGGTCCTTTACTTGTGTACTCTCTTGTTTATATGCCAGCCACACCCATTTGTCATCTTACATCACCTCCAGCACCTCCACAACCTCCTGCTCTCAAATTAAAAAATTCTACCTTGAATAGGAATGGATAATTGGTGCTGAGGTTGGCCAACATAGAACCCACACTACTATAGGAATTGGGTATTTTGTGACAAATCTAAAAGATGTCTCAAAAAGTACAAAGAATTATCAAAATATACCCACATGACAAGCTTTCTGGATTAACCACTGTTAACTGCAAATCAATGTTCTGTTGCCTTTCTGTACACAAACACAAGCATTAAAGACAAGAATTAATTCACTTAAACTAGTATTAGCTCCCTTATGATAGGCCAGCTCTATAACACATTTTGTGTTATTTCTTGTACTATGGTCATACTTCAGAATACACACAACAAATACACACACAGAGAAAGACAGGATATTTACCAATTAATTAAATATTAAATAATTAAATATTTAATATTGTATGAAGAATATATGTATACATATATGATATATTGTTCTGCATTTATTTTTCCCTTTGCAAGTATTATATTTTTAATATCTAGTCCATAAACTTTAGACAATTGATGATTAGGCTTAATCCCTTGAAAGATTTGAAAATAGATGAAAATAAATTCACATTCTAATCTTTTCCTGCTTCATCAAACAGAGATCATGAGGACAGCATTTCTTACACTGTGATATAGATAGATAGATAGATAGATAGATAGACAGACAGACAGACAGACAGACAGACAGACAGACAGACAGACAGACAGATAGATAGATAGATAGATAGATATAAATATATACACTATACAAATGGAGACAAGAAATGGGGAGACCTTTCCAGAAATTACTTTGTAGCATGTATATTTATGCATAAGTCTATAATTGCTCGAAAGATACTCATTGTTTTATTACACTCACAAAGTAGTCTATTAGCTTCAATTCATGAAACCACCTTTTTAAAGAGCATTACTTAATCTTAGTGCCATAACTTGGGTTATTGTGGCAAAAAAGTAGGATTCTTGTCGGGTGTTGGTGGTTCATGCCTGTAATCCTAGCTATTCAGGAGGCTGAGATCTGAGGATCTCGGTTCAAAGCCAACCCGGGCAGGAAAGTCCGTGAGCCTCTTATCTCCAGTAAACCAGCAGAAAACTGGAAGTAGTGCTGTGGCTCAGTAGTAGAGTGCTCGCCTTGAGCTGAAGAGCTGAGGGACAGCACCCAGGCCCAGAGTTCAAACTCCACAACCACCCCCCCCCCCAAAAAAAATATGATTCTATGACAGGGAAAATTCTATTAGGAAAAAATAACAGCATATTTTAAATATTTTGAATATAGCTTATTTTTATGTATGTGGACCTTTTATAACTCAAATATAAACATTTAGTTCATTAAGTAAAATAAATAGAAAATTGCATCACTGAAATTTTACATTTAAGAAGTAGTAAGCATTCATTAGTAAGAATCATCTACAGAGGTTTCAGTTATAACGAAGGTACTTTAAAATTATTCCCACAAATGAGCAAGTATTAACCCCTTCCTTTTACAGAAGAGGTAAGCTAGAGGCTTCTCATAAAGTTGAAAGGCTTCTGTGCAATGACTTGTTTTGGATGTAAGGTTATTAAAATATTGGGAAGAATTTCAAAAGTCAGTTTTGATATCAGGCAGAAAGAAAAAGAAATGTGGTTTTTCTGTTACATCCTTTATAAATTTCATGACTCCAAATCCCTTCTTGTTATACTCAGCCCCACTTGATTTAGGAAAACATGAATCTGTGAATGAGGAAATATAATGCAGAAGCCCATATGTGCAAATGCAAACATCCTGCAAACAGGCATCCAGAATGTATTCTGGAGATCTTGGAAGACAAAGTAGATAGGGCTGTCCTCATGGAGGATATTTGTCATTACTACCTGAGAGCACTGAAGTATTAGCAGGCTATTGACCTCCTATTCTTGTTTGTTTGTTTCTTAATTGCTAAAAAAAAAAGAGCTTTGAGAAAGAGCTGTATCTTTCACTAGAATAAATCCTTCAGTTACTTTTTGGTAAAAGAAAATCTCATTCTGTCTTATGGTTTTACTGGCTAAAATTGAGATGAAAAGGCGTTGAAAGATTTAATCAGAGCCACAGGGTTAATTGTGGTGGAAGATTCCCAGTTCTTCTCTTTTCTACGCAGCTTGGTATTGACTGTGTGGCTCAGTGTGATGCCGTGTCTAAGAAGTGTATTTGTCTGGCAGTGGGAGAACTGTGCATGTAATTAAAATGTGTCTGTGAGGAAGGCTTTTAACTAATACATCCAAATTCCCACTGCAGGATACAGTTGGGCTCCAAGTCATGATCACTTCTAGAGTAACCAGAGTGACTGAATTTGTGGCTAGTGACAGAGACACTAGAGCTTTCACCTTGTCTGTGGACTGAACCAGTATTTTCAGGGCCACTGTCAGTACTAAGTGTTCACTGCAGTCATCAGCCTGTCTTCGAGATGTTCTATTTTAATTTCCTCTCTTTATTTTCAACAGCTCACTTTCTATGTTTTTGATATCTTTATATTTACAGATACATTTTAAGAAGAGTCTATGAGCTGCCCCATCCCACACCTGCTGCTCTGTTTTGAGTATGGTTTGTCCTTAGAGGATTTGTGTATTGGAAATTTGCTCTCCAATTTGATCTTGTTAAGAGGTGGTGGGACTTGTAAGATGTGGAGTTTAATGAGAGGTTATGGTGGGACCTGCCCTGGGATGAGGTGGTGTATATCCTGGGACCCTCATTTCTTCTGGGGAGAATGCATTGGCCTCATGCAGAACACTTAACTTCTCTCACAGTCTGGCTTCTTCTGTTGCTCTGGGATGTGTCCTTTTCGCACCATGGCACTGAGAATTTTAACATCGAAAACTATGAGCTTAATAAACATTCTTTTTCTTTTTAAATCATGCAGACTCCAGTATTCTGTAGGATGGCAATTATTATATACTGAGTCTATATTGATGCATTACTATTAATAACAATGTATCACTTATTTCCATTGGCTGATGTTTTTCTAGCTTCTTCTTGGTATTCCAAGATCCCATTCCAATTACTTTCCATATAGTCCTAATGTCTCCAGGGTCTTTGGAGGCTATGGCAATTTGCATAATTTGTTGTGTTGAAATGACCTTGTAAATTTTGAAGAATCCTGGTCAATTATTTGGCAGACTATCATTAATTTGTATTTCATGATGTTTTTCCTCATAATAAATGAGGATTACAGATTTTGGAGAGAAAGTACATGGTGATAAATTCCCATTTTCATCACAGTATTTAAGAGTGTCTACTTGTCAACATGACTTAACCCTGTTGATATTGACCTAGCTGAAGTAGTCTTTGATAAGTTTTTGTATTATGAATCTAATTTTTACTCTCGCTTCTCATGTTCCCATTCTATGTCCTTTAGAAGGAAGTCATCCTGTATAGCTCTCACTTTAAAAAAAAAAGGGCATTAATAATATTGAAATAGACATGATGGTGTGCTTCTATAATCCCAGTACATGGTAGGCTGAGGTAGGAGAATCAAGAATATGTCAGCCTAGGCTACATACTAAGGCCAGTTCTTAAAAATGTTTCTATTGGAATCTTCTAATTAAGGGAGATTTTTCTCCCATTATTTGTATATCCCATGTACTTTTTATAAGTATAGAGTCATGGATATCTGTTTTATACGTTGGGTGTTAATTCAGTACCACTTTATTCTGTTGCTCAGATTGTTCCAGCATTGATCATTGGGAGTTGCTTCAGTTGGCCCAGTATTCTCCTGACATATTCGCACTGTTGTGGGGCTTTTCTTTTTTTGGAGTACTTCCTTCCTATCTGGCAGAAGTTGCTTCAGGCTAATCCTGTATATTTTTTGCCACAATATAAGACGACTGACTCACTTCTCATGTTTATTTTAAATCTATTTTCCACAGGAAGATAGTGTGTGTGTGTGTGTGTGTGTGTGTATGTGTGTGTGTGTGTGTGTGTGTGTGTGTAAGACCACCGTTAGTTTCTTCTGCATCTTTTGGGCCACTTAACCTCTATGCCCAAGTAGGCTGCCTGTCTTGGATAGTGAAAGAGTATATTCAGACATGTTAGGGAGAAATGAGGGAGGAAAACTGGAGGAATTAAGTGAGAGTCAGAGAAGAGAGTGGATAGGAGGAACAGATAATCCCAACAAGAATATCTTCGTGATAACTTGGAAGATGATGTTTAAGATTAATGACACAGAACAGGTTTTTAACTTGAAGCCAATTTATTTTATCCCTCATGTACTAAATAACATTTTAAGTCCATGTGGGGATAAGCAATTTTATTTTAGATTTTAACTTTAGAGTTAATAGTTTTAATATGTGGAGTTATTATTAATAACTCATGGTGTCCTGACAATGTGTTAGACATAGAATTCTCAAGTAGATTAAGAGCAAACATTTCTTATTAGTACAGAACAACTGTGCACGTCCCATATTTCTGCATTTATAAAGTATCATGCTTTAATTTGCATTCACTTAGATATCTTCTGAATGGAGAGAAAAAGTTACCATAGACAATTTAGTGCTTGCAATAAATGTGACATAACTCTGCTCTAGGTTAAAAAGAATCTTGCAACTCCAAGTTGTTTTCACATGCTTGTATTGCATTATAACAGCACCCCAAAATACTGAAATGCAATCAACTATCTACGGCAATATATGGATATATTCTTTATTGCCTGATAACTATGTAAATAGGCCACTAATACATATTGCATATAAACTGTGCATTTTACAGATCAGTAAACTAGATGAAGAGAACTATGTTGCTTACCAAATACCATTCAGGTAAAAATGAAAAGGGCAGAAATCACACTACTGGAACTTGAATGTGGGTCTGACTATACATGGGATGTGCTTTAAATTTTACTACTAGTTAATACCACCATTTACTCTTTGGAGGCATTTATTTCAGAAGTATTCAGTATGCTTATACTTGAAATTTTATGTTTATGATGGTTTTATTTTCATAGCAGATACCAATTTCTTAGTTAGGATTGAAAACCACTAGGTTTTAAGTGGACTAAAAATTCTCCTCTTGAAAATCTCTAAGGATAAAAGTTCTGTCTAATCCTTACATAAGAACAACACAGAATTGCTTCTGATGACCTTGCAGTGTCATTAATTTTGCTTTTATTTAACAGAAAGAGTCAGAACTGTATTTGTAGAAATAAGAAATAAAAACAGGGGCTGGGAAGATGGCTCAGTGGTAGAGCGCTTGCCTTGCGTGAATGAGGCCCTGGGTTTGATTCCTCAGCACCACATAAGCAAAAGGAAAATAATCCGGAAGTGGTGCTGTGGCTCAAGTGGTAGAGCGCTAGCCTTGAGCTGAAGAGCTGAGGGACAGTGCCCAGGCCCAGAGTTCAGGCCACATGACCGGACCCCCCCCCCCAAAAAAAAAGAAAGAAAGAAAAACATCATTCTTTTCCCATCTGAGATTTTGAACTGTAATTGTTCATGTAACTTGATCCAAATTATTCCTAGTGAAAGAAAGTGGAGTTCCAAAATTGTGTTAGTCTGAGGAAGGTAGCACTTCACATATATTCATTTTGAACATTAACTTAAGGCTACTAAGGCTACTAAGACTTAGCATTAACAGAAACTCTCTTGAACATCTCCTATGCTTATTTAAATAATAATGTACAAAATGATCAGTATTATGATTCTGTGTGTGTGTGTGTGTGTGTGTGTGTGTGTGTGTGTGTGTAGTGATGGGGATCAAACTCAAGACCTCACAAATACTAGACAAGTGCTCTAATACTGAGCTTTATCTCCAACCCCAAGTGTAGTTCTTTATATATTTCATTCAATTACCAGTCATTTTTTAGTTTTATACTTCAACAAATATTTTAGGTATTAGGTGTTCTTTCAGATTCTATGATCTGATAATGCTATATATCAAAAGTTACTACTACCAATTGTTAATTCAAATACTAGTTATTTTTAATTTTATTTTATTGTCAAGGTGATATACATAGAGGTTACAGTTACTTATGCAAAGTAGTGAGTAAATTTCTTGACAAACATTGTTCCCCCTCCTTCATTTATCTCCCAGTTTCCCTCTCCTCCCAATGCTCCCCCCTCCAAGTTATACAGGTCATTTCCAACATGTCTTGTGAGTATCGCTGTTTCTTTCGTTCTCCCTTTGTTTTTTGTCTTATTGCATCTATTATTGCATTTTAACATAGTGTTTGTTAACTGTGTTAAAAATTTCAAAATGTTTTGCATGCATACTTTTAAAAAATCTGCCGTATCAATGACTCTTAGTGTTTTAGAGGAACATTCTGAAAAGATACAGTGAGATCTGAATTCTTCCTATAGAGGATACTACTGTCCTTGGATATCTAGAAGCTGGGAATGGGATGAGCTGGTGACGTTCTCAAGGCCACAAGAACAAAGAGGAGTTTGGACCTTTGTCCTTTGACTCCCAGGTTTGTTCTCAAATAGGGCATGGAGTTGTATGGTCCTGTACTTGTTCGTTTCTTCCTACCTTCTTTGAATATATTTCTATTTTATTCCAAAGGATCTTTGAAAAATATGCCGAGAGCAATTTATACACTATAGGCTCATTACATTAGCAAATACATGCTGACTATTTTCTCTAGGTGAGCCACTACCTTGTCTAAGAGAGGCTAAGTTTGCATTGTTAGAGGAATCGACACACTTCTCACATGGCAGCACTTCTAATGCACTTTCTGTTGATTCACCAACGAGTCTTAGAAAAACTATAGCAAACTGCTAATTAGGGATTAGACAGGGAATGATGAGAAAGAACAGGGTTTTCCATTGTTATGAGATGGAGGAGGCCAAGTCCAAATACTCTGCACAACTGAACTGCAACTGTAATGCAAAAGTGTAGGAGCAGCAAAGTCAGTAAGGGACTGGAACAGGTACAACTATTTCATGCCAACAAGAGGGATATACCAAAAGCTGAGGGGTGGATATAACGAAAGGATTCAAAGAAATGGGTTTTTAGAAGAAACTTCTATACTTGTGATGAAGGGAATTGTGATCACTGAGTCTGCGCCAAAATTTCAAAGTGCTTTACACATGGCAATTGATCAAAACTCCACTCTAACCCTTTGAGATGGAGAAGTGTAGCTGTGATACCTTCATAGGAGAGGGGACTAAGGATGACACGAGATAAAATCCCACCTAAAATCACATGTAGGGGGGAAAGGGACGGTAGAGTTCAAGCCAAAGTTATGGCGCCAGTGTCCCTGCACCTAGTCATCATCTTACTTTCTTTCTGACTGTAAAGGAAATAGTTGATGCTTTATGTCCTCTGATTCCCTCACCATATTTGGTGTTAAAGCTCTACAGTTGGGGAAAATTACTCAAACCCCCAATTTGAATTTATGCCTTGTCATACTATATTTGCTTAATGAATGCAAGCCTCTATATTTCCTTTCATTTGTGGGTTTTTGAACGTCACCATCGTGCTTTCTACGTGGTTTGATATGTTTTCTAAATGTCTAACATGCCATAATTAAAGATACCTACTTTGGACATCTTTCCTCCTTGTAACGTTAAAAAATGCATTCATAACTTCATAGCTGAGACAAGCTGTACTTTATATTTTAATGTTCCTGCTATTAAATAAGTAAATCTTGCCCAGTTTCTGGTCTGGTCTTCTTCCCCTAGGTTTTCCTCTGTATCATTTTTGTGGCTGCTTTAGTTCTGTTTAATATTTGCTTGTTTTTGTTGAAATCCCCAGTGCAGAAACCCACAAACCAAACAAATACTAACGGAAAACTCAGAGCAATTCAAATGTCCTTGGAGACACTCTTTTTTTTTTTTTTGCCCATTTGTCTTTCTCTGCTCAGAGAGATCAACAGTTTTAGCACACAGATCAATATTCTCTTAACCCAGACCTAATCTGAGGCAGGTCTTCCTGTGCTTCACCTTGGCCTACTCCTCTCTGCCGGAGTTGCCTTTTCTTCCCCCCCCCCCCCCCCAGCAATAATTTTGTCTGAGTAAGACAGCAATTTTTCATCCTTTGGTCAAAACTGGTGACAAAAGAGGGAATAATGGTCGCTGACATACGAAATGATAGATTTGACACATGGCGTGCTGAGTTGGGAGCTTGCCGGTGCCAAAGGAGAAAGACAGATAAGCTAGCTGATGGCTATCCTGACACAGGCTCTTCCTGTCCACCCCCACCCTCTGCTACCCAAACTGCAATGCTAGCTTTGCTTTCCTTTTCCTTCTCTTTTCCTCCTCCTCTTCCTCCTCCTGCTCCCCTTTTTTCCTGAAGACGTTTTCTCTCTGACTCAGGATAGGAATCCAGTACACACTCTGTTCTTCTGCGCAACATAAACACTCCTCATCCTGCAAAAAAAATGATCAATCTATGCCCCTTCCTGTAGCACAGCAAGGGCAATGCAGCCAGCCGGCTGCTTGGGGGAAATATTAACAAATATAGCCAGTGAGAGCGAAGCAGATGGGCCGAAGAAATTGAACCAGCAGATTTCTGGAGAGTGATCAACAAGAGAAGTTTTATAATAGAGAAACAGAACTGCTCTTTAATTTCTGTTAACATCGAGAGTCCAGAAATACCTCTTCCCCAGCCTCCTGGTCTCCTTACGAAAGACCTCCACTGAGGGTCACAGAAGGGTCTCTTTCATAATCATTTTGGCCATGGCAGATTGATGCCAAGGAAGAAAGGAATGCCAGGTGAGGGGTGGAAGGGGCACTCTTGATAGCCTAGCTCTGGCTGCTTGGGCTGACATGACATGGTGACCTGAGTGTCACAGAGCCAGGCTCCAGCCCTGGGATTCCCTTACATCTTCCCCACAAAAGTTTCTTTCAGAGTCTAAAATAACCAAACAGGAACACGTTTTCTTCTCTGGTGCACGTTGCTTACATTTATAGCCCCAACCGTGTGTCATTTGCCCGAGTTCACAATTGGTGGGTTTCCCCTGCCCTCTTGTTAATTTTGTAAGTTTTAGATTTAATTTTTGTTTTTGTACATTTTATTTGTAAACATGCTGTGCAGAGGGGTTACAGTTACATGAGCAAGGTCATGAGTGTAGTTCCTATTGAGCACTTTTTAAAATAAAAAACATATTCTACAGATTCACAAAAACGTTAGGCACCAGGGCTGGACTGGGTCTCTAGTAACTTGGGAAAGGCAGCATGTACCAGTCAGCTTCTAAATAGACTTCTCCAATAGCTCCAAATCCCCTCTCTTCTTTTCTCGACTAACTATTTCAGCGTGAGAAGCCACTACTTCTTCCACATTTAAATATCACTCTCCACAACCTAGTGATAAAGCAAGTTAATATTCTAAGGTGAATACTATTTAGAAAGTCACATACACAAAAAGCTATTTTTCATTGTGGTGTCAGAGTGTTGTAAAGAAAAAAATTTTTTAACTTTCTCTCCCTTACAATCTGGTCTTATTCTGTCAAACAGTTGACCTCCCCCTAAAACATACATGCTGGATACACAAGGAATAGATTATAGACATGATCAAATGCATGTTTTTAATCTCAGAGCCAGACCTCTTTCTTTTTTCTTGGGGTGTGTGTGTGTGTGTGTGTGTGTGTGTGTGTGTGTGTGTGTGCATGCATGTGTGCGTGAGTTGATGAAAACCATTTTTTTCTAATAATAATATGATTCAGCACATTCTGTAGAATTTTTTAAATTTACAGTTTTTACAAGTTTGAACAGTTGCACACATTTACAGTTTCTACATGTTACCCTGCCTGGCAGGATGGAGAACTTAACTAAAGAGTCCCTATATTTAGTTCTCAATAAACATAATTAATTGAAGAGCTTATTTTATAACTAAAGGAAGGTAAAGTTTTAGAGAGTGCTTTTTGTTGTTGTTTGTCTTTGTGTTGCGTCTGGTACTTGAATTCAGTGTCATATTCTCTTGCTAGGCTTTTTTGCTCAAAGCTGGTAGTCTATCACTTGAGCCACAGATTCAATTCTGGATTTAGGGGGGGGTGCCTTATTGGAGATAAGAATCTCATAGATTTTCCTGCCTGGGCTGACTTTGAACTGCAATCCTTAGATCTCAGACTCCTGAGGAGCTAGGATTATAGTCATGAGCCACCAGCACCCAGCTTCAGAGATGCTTTTTAAAATAATTTTTAAGACCATAAATTTTATACTTAGTAGTTCCTAAGAGATAATAAAAATCACCCTTTGATGTATAAATATTTTGAAAATCAGAAAATTTAAATAGAAAAAAAGAAAACTAGAGAGGTCAGAGTTCCTTATAGTGAGAAATATTTTGATGGATATGCCATTATTATTTATTATTTTTTCTAATGAATTGGATTTTACACACACACACACACACACACACACACAAACACACACACAAACAAACACACCTTAAGTTTGTGCTTGTGTTTTGTTTGTTTTCAATTCATTGTGAGGTCATAATTTAGGTTCCATTTCCTGAAGTCCAGCAGCCCCTTAGTGGAGATGCAAAGTAGTCTTTTGGCATTTTCTTTTTAATGGCAATTTCAAGTATAGGATTGCTGAAATGTAGAACCAGTTTTGAATATATACCTTGAAGCCAGGATAATAAAGAACATTTTAGGGCTGGGAAGGTGGCTCAGTGGTAGAGTGCTTGCCTTGCCTGCCTGAGGCCCTAGGTTCGATTCCTCAGCACCATATAAGCAGAAAAAGCCAGTAGTGGCGCTGTGGTTCCAGTGGTAGAGCACTAGCCTTGAGCTGAAGAGCTGAGGGACAGCGTCCAGGCCCAGAGTTCAGGCCCACGACTGACCAAAAAAAAAAAAAAAAGAAAGAAAGAATATTTTAAAGGAGTCGATAAAATAAAAAATAGACCCTGAACTACCATTCTTTGGAAAGCAACATTGCTCCTGGAGCCCTCTCCTCTCACTTTGGCTGCTTCCCCATCAAAACTGAACCACTAGAAGCTGGCGGCCTGGATGGACTCTGAGCAGTATCTCTGCTTTCCTCAGAAGGTTTTTTGCAGAGCCGTGTCCTGTTCAAAGCAGAGAATTTGCAGATCTTTTTCATCAAGGATGTACTTATGCTATTATATCATCCCCCAGGAATTCTGTGATGTGGGCAATTCCATAAAATTTGTATCCTGTTTGCCTCTCACTGGATTCCTCCCTCCTTGTAGAATACAAAGAGTTAAAATGATGTTTCTTGTAGAATTAATCAGATTCATATTAGCAGTAGTAAATGTCATGTTGGCACCTTTTCCTTCTCACACGTTACAGTTTCAAGTCTTCGCTATGAGGGATTAATGAAGTCAAGATATGCAGCGCCATATACCGTGCATCTTTTCTGTCAGGCTGCATAAGCAATGAATTGTATCTGCTACTAAGGGGGTCAGAGGAGCAGCAAGTTAAAAAGACTGCTTCCAGAAATGACATGTCAAAGGAAACAAAAACTTCTTCTTTACAGTACTTCCTAGGTGGATTGCCTTTTGGGGAAATAAAATGTTCACAGATACTCCTCTATGATAAGACTAAGTTCCATTTATTACTGACCAAGTGGCTTTGAGATACAACCAATAAAAGGCCAAAGTAGAATTAATCACTCACAAGTCCCTCATCTAGGTATTGTAAGACCAATGCTGAATCTGTCACCCTCAATTACACTGGACTGGTAAGGACTGAGGACTGAGCACTGTTGTATTGAGGGGTGGAGAGGAGTACTACCCCACAGCTCTGCTTGGGGGTCCAGTTAAACACACTTTAGTCATCCAATTAAAATCTCTTATATTACAGGCTTGTTGAATCTATCTAATTAACAAGTGCATTATAGCCATCACCTCATAATCAATTTAATGATAACACAATACTCATTCTTTTTTCATTTTTTCAAAGTATGTCATCATTAGCCATAGTCATTGTGCTGGGCAATGGATCTCTGGAACTTAATCCTCCTATCTAGCTGAGAGTATAGGGGGCTAGTCAAAGGATAGAGAGTTACAATAAAGCCCCTCAAGCTGTTTTCTCTTGGCTTCTTAGGGGACACACATGGGAAATAGATAGGAATACCAAAATACAGAGAGATAAATGGAACTTGTCTTCATGGCTGCATTATTGTTGCTAAGTATCATGCATGGGAGACCTGACCTACAGATGAGAGAGTCAATCTTCTATTGCTACTATACACAAATCACTTAAGGACCCTGTTACAATCATACCCCAAGTCTCTCTGAGATCTGATCAGAGAAGCCTGAGAGTTGCCACTTGTAAGGTGCAGCAGGTGAAGATCCTGTTGTTGGTGTACAGACCCAGCTTTCTGGAGGAAGGCCAGAGGCTTTCCTTTGGCTTTTGAGTTTTGCTCAGGCTTTGCCAGAAAACTCTTTGTTTCTTTTTAACGTAAGTTTTGGTTGTACTGGAGTCTAACTTTAGGGTCTTGTACTTTCTGGGAAAGTATTCAACTATTTGAGCCATGGTCCCCCGAGTCCCTTTTGCTTTGGTAACTTTTCAGATAAATTCTTGAGTTTTTGCTTGGGTAGGACTTGAAATGTGGTCCTTCTGCCTAAGCCTCCTGGGTAGCTGGGATTTCTAGTGTACACAACAACATCTGACCTCTCTTCATCATTTTTGTCTTACGGTTGCTAATGATTTGTTCTCAATAAGCCATGGGATCTGGGATTAATCCAATTTCTCAGTTTGAGGTGTGGTGACTATGTACTCTGAGTTTTTCATTCTTGGAATGTCATGGGATTCTGAAATGCTGCATAGCTATCTCTTAGAAAGGACTGTTTGATTCTCTGATGCCTTGTGTGTTCTCATGGGATTGTTTCCTTATGATCAAATCTTTTTTCATGGTGAAAATACAGTACAGAGGGGTTACAATTACATGGGCAAGATAATGAGTACATTTATTATCAAGCATTGTAGCCTCCTCCTTTGTTTCCCCAATAAATAAGTGGGCTAAAGACTTAAAGAGAAACTTCTCTGAAGAGGAAAGAAGGATGATCAAATCTTATCTAAGACACCATTCATATATTATATAATGACTTTTAAGATGGCAGCAACATTGTATAGCAGATTAGCACCCTTCAAACAAGTCTAGGGGTTGTCCTTCAGTTTGCATGTGAAACAAGCTATCTGAGTTTTGCTGAAATAGCAGGTAGCTATGCAAATTGTGGCATCCAAAGTTGTTCAGAGCCTTGGATCTTGCATGCAATTTTAAAATTTGCTAAATACTTCCCTAGAGAATAATTTACTTAACCCTAAAACAGCCCTCTGAGGCCAGAGTTCAGCTATTATCTCCATTTGTTCATCTAAAACACCTTGGAGAGTTTAAGTAAATTTAGGGAATTCAGTCCTACGGCTGGAGATAATGAAATGAACCAATACAACAAAATCTCTTGCTTCCCTGTCCCCATGTGCACTTTCCATCTTTTTCCTGCTAAAAGCTAGAAAAGTATTCAAGCAAAATCCCCAACATATTTAAGTTAAATTACTTGCTTTGTATCAACTAATTCCATCAGAATTAGTCAACCGACAATATTTGATATTTTGAAGTAATTGAAAGGTGTTCAGTTAAATGTGTCAATTTGACTTTATGTATTTATCTTTCCTGCACTTCCCAAATAACACCAAAATGGGTGAAAGTGGTTAGCATTCAAGAAACATTGAACCTGGACTGGAACTTTGAAGAGTGCTAGCCACATTCCTGAATGATAAAATGAGATGTTTCCAGACTGGAGGGAAAACTGATCAATTTGAATTTGGGACTCAGGAGAAAGAATCTTGGCTGAAAGTGGCTGGAAGGTTCTCTTAGGAAGCTGAGAGAAGAATTCTGAGTAGCTGGTGAGGGCACACCTAAAACATTATCAGATGTCTCAGGGTTAACCTTCGCCCTTCTAAGGATGGGGCTAGCCTGAGTTGATGCTCAACATTTACCCTGGGGATATAGAGGGCATTGCACAGGACATAGACCTTCGCTCTTTAAAGTGGAGGGTAGGCATGCCAGCCAGAGTGTCAATCACAGACCTTAGGCTGCCAGCCTAAGTCCTACAAAGAAGGAATATGACCCAGTGTTAACATTCACATCTCTTGTCACCTCCATTGTCTCCTTACAGTACCCTTATCTTCCCTAAGCTTTCCACTTGTCCTAGCATCTGTCTGAGACAGGTGAACAGGCATCTACCCAGTCTTCAGTAGGACCACTTCAAGTGACTACCTATCAGTAAGAAAACTGCTTTTGCTAACTACCATGGAACTTAGAACAAGTACCACTGAATGTGGAATGTAATCAACCCTGAGAATAAAAGAAACTTCAACAAAGTTATGAAAATATAATTTTAATATACCTGATAGACAAAATGCTAAGTTTTCAAATATACAAATAATTACAAATTTATATTATAAAAAAGAACAAATAATGTAACTATAGTCACTCTGCACCTTTACTTTAGGGCAAACATATAATTAACTTGTAATAGTATATTATTTTTTAAATAAAGGAATTCTGTATTCTACATCTGTAAAATTAATCATATAAACAGCCAACTTAGAGGTAATTTGGTATCATCAAATTTCCATTAATTAATTCAAGAACAACCCTAATTTTACTAGCATATTCCCCATTCTCCATTAGTGATGTGTGAGATACACATGATCCTTAGTGTATTGATAGTAACAAAAGCTTTATGGGAAATTGTTTAATACATGTTGGTGCAAAGGGACAAAAATAAGTAAAGAAAACAGAAAACAGTATATCTGGCATCTGGTAAAGACAAGTTCTGTGGCATGCATACATAAAATTCACAAACTCCGAAAGGAAAGGACACATTTTAATTCAAAGGGAAAAATTACAAGGGATGCAGATAATTTACAAAAGGATCTTTCTATCTATCCATCCATCTATCTATCTATCCATTTCTCTCTCACATACAAACACATATATGGATATTTAATAGTTAATAAATTTCAAATTTCATTAAGAACTGAAAATTTAAACCATGAGGTACTGTTGATCCCCATGAGACTTACATAAAAAGGATTGGAGATCCCCCAAGTTGTCAGATTATGTGGAGAACAGGCCAACACAGTAGAGGTGTCACTGTTTCCATACTTTGGAAGGAAATATTCCTGACTGTCACATTAAACACTCTAAATTCTATTTATCCCATATCTAAGCAATCTAAGACTTTTACCTCAAGGATATAATCACTCATAGATTTTGTCACAGTAATACTTTCATCATAAAATAGTTCATCACAATGGGAACAAATAGAAACAACCTAAATATCCATTAATTAGGAAACTAAGGTGATACATTCATGAAATGGAATATTAGGTGTAAATGCCCAATACCATTAAATGCAAAAGTGGTGAAAATGAAAGTTATTAAAGTATTTCCAGATATGAAAGCTGTTTTTCTGTACTATTTTAGTATAGCTTTGACTATAGATAAAACATTAATTTGTATATGTAGATGTGTAAAGCAGATGAAAGAAGTTTTTTTTTACTCAAAACATCTCTCCCTTTCCACTCCAGTGCAAGCACTGTAATTGAACTGTGTGCATATTTATACACATGTGCGTTATAAAGCTGGTTTTAAAGTACTAATTTAATGATGTCAAGCTAGTTTTACATCTGATATCGGGAGATCATTTTAGCTTCTTTTAAAATTTTCATTCTTTTAATTATTACAAAGGTGGTGGACAGAAGGCTTACAGTTACATAAAACAGGTAAAGAACACATTTCTTTTTGGATAATGTCATCTTTTCCCTTGTTCTCTCCCAGTTTTTCCCTCTTGTCCCCACCCACAAGTTGTATAGTTCATTTTCAATATAGTGTCTAGGGAGTACCATTGCTGCATTTGTTTTCCCTTTGTTCCTCTATTTCATTTTACCTTCCTTTTTTGTTCCCCCACCGGATTCTGCACTTTTATTTTCTTTAAAAAAGTTTTTTATTGTGAAAATGATGTCCAGAGGGGTTACAGTTACAGAGCAAGGTAATGAGTACATTTCTTGTCCAGCATTGCTGCCTCCTCCTTTGTTTTCCCCCTACCATCCCTTCCCTCCCACCTCCTCAGCTAAACTCCCCTCCCTGCCACCCTCACTGCACCTCCCGATTAAATTGTAAAGTTTGTTTTCCACATAATGACTTGCACAACTCATTGTTGCAATGGGTCAGTCTGTATCCCTATTTAAACAATTTGTTTTATTCCCTTCCCCTCCCCAAATTATACCAACATCAAATACAGTGAAAACAGGGGTTATACCGTGGGGGAGGGACATAAAAAGCAACAAAAAAACACATGGTATCGTATAAATAACTTAGAAACAATAGCAAGAAAGAAAAAAAAACACTTGTGTCCCTATCTTGGGGTTCATTTTGCTTAACATCATATTATCTGATGTTTTCTGCTTGTCCCAGACATATACTGTTATTGGAAATAAGGGAAACTATGGGACCTATGTTTCTTTGGGCCTGGCTTACTTCACTTAATATAATTTTTTCCAAGTCTTTCCATTTCCTAACAAATGGGGCAATGTCATTCTTTCTGATGGAGGCATCGAATTCCATTGTGTATATATACCACATTTTCTTGATCCATTCATCTACTGAGGGGCATCTGGGTTGGTTCCACATCTTAGCTATGGTAAATAATGCTTCAATAAACATAGTCGTGCTGGTAGCTTTAGTGTGGCCTTGTTTGTGATTATTTGGGTAAATGCCCAAAAGTGGGAATGCTGGGTCAGAGGGGAGCTCTATGTGGAGTCTTTTGAGGAACCTCCATACTGCTTTCCAAAGTGGTTGAACAAGTTTACACTCCCACCAACAATGCACTAAGGTTCCCTTCTGTCCACATCCCCTCCAGCATCTGTTGTTATTAGAGTTCTTGATTATAGCTATTCTAACGGGGGTGTGGTGGTATCTCAAATGTTGTTTTGATTTGTATTTCTTTTATGGCTAGAGGAGTTGGGCATTTCTTCAGGTGTCTATTGGTCATTCTTATTTCTTCTTCAGAGAAATTTCTCTTTAAGTCTTTAGCCCACTTAATTATTGGGCAGTTGTTTTGAGGATTTGTTGTTGGGGGATTTAATTTTTTGAGTTCGAAGTATATATTAGATATGGGACCCTTGTCCCTTGTAAGTCTAGTGAAGATCTGCTCCCAATCTGTGGGCTTTCTGTTGATCTTGTTAGCTATGTCCTTTGCCATGAAGAAGCTCTGCAATTTCATGCAATCCCATTTGTCCAACCTTTCTTTGATTTGTTGTGTTTCTGTGTCTCTATTAAGAAAATTTTGGCCTGTGTCAAGAAGACCTAAGATTTCTCCTATTCCATCCTGTAATGTTTTCACGGTGTCTGCTTTGACTCCAAGGTTTTTGATCCATTTAGAGTTGATTCTGGTACAGGGTGATATATAAGGATCTAGCTTTAGTTTTCTACAGGTGATTAACCAATTTTGTCAGCACCATTTATTGAAGAGACTATCTTTCTTCCAATCTATTTTTTGAGCTCCCTTATCAAAGATTAGGTGGCTACAGGTCTGTGGGTTCATTTCTGGGTTTTCAATTCTATTTCATTGGTCCTGAGGTCTGTTCTTGTGCCAGTACCAAGCTGTTTTGATTTCTATAGCTTTGTAGTAGAGTTTGAAATTTGGTATTGATATTCCTCCAGCACTGTTCTTTCTGTTAAGGATCATTTTTCCTATCTGTGATCTTTTATTGTTCCATATGAATTTTTGGATTGCCTCTTCTATTTCCTTGAAGAATGAGGTTGGAATTTTGATAGGTATTGCGTTGAATTTATAGATAGCCTTGGGAAGTATTGCCATTTTCATTATGTTGATCCTTCTAACCCAGGAGCATGGGAGCCATGTGATTTTTTTGTTTTGTTTTGTATGTCCCTCCCCCACAGTATAAGCTCTGTTTTCACTGTATTTGCTGTTGGTATAATTTGGGGAGCAGAAGGGAAAAACTAAAATATAGGCCGTGGGGGGAGGAAGGGGAGGGCGATGGGGGCTGAATGTAGTGGAGATGGGAAGGCAGGGATGGTAGGGGAAAAACAAAGGAGGAGGCAGCAATGCTGGATAAGAAATGTACTCATTACCTTGCTCATGTGATTGCAACCCCTCTGTACAGTATTTTCACAATAAAAAAGTTATTTAAAAAGAAAGATGGAGATCTCTTTGGTGGAGGAGGGGCAGTCTTCAAACCACTGCTCTGTGAGGAGTGAGGATGTCATTGTTCTACTCATGCCAGACCTTTGGTTCCTAGGCCGTCCCTGGTCTGCAATCTGTAGGATGAAAATTTCCGCTCCTTGTCAGTTCTGGTGGTGGTGATTATAATCTGCTCACACACTGTGTCTGGTGCCTTGTCCTGGACTCTCTTTGATGATATGGTGGCCATGGCTGCTGCTGCCGCCGTTGCTGCTGCAGTCGCTACCGGCAAGTGCTCAGATCTGTCTCCTTGCCTGAATTTTCCCTCTCTGGCCTAACTCTTTGTACTGTGATGGCACACTTGGTGTAATTCTCTGACTTAGGACTGTTCACTGGAACACTAAAACTGCTTTCTATGCGAGAGCTTGTTTAGCCTCCAGCTTCTCCTCTGCCATCTTCCTCTGGTCTTCTTTACCTTCCTTTTATACCTTTTAACTCTGCCATATAATATCTGTGCTAAAGTTTTTCTCCTTTGAAAATATTAGCACTATGGTTTTATAAAATACACTTTTCTGGGCCTCAGGGATTCATGCCTATAATCTTAGCTACTCAGGAAGTTGGACATGTGCATCATGTTTCAAAGCTAGCCTAGGCAGGAAAATCTAAAAGACACATATCTACAATTAACCCTGCCCCCCCACCCCAAAATAAGGAAAAATGGAGCTGTGGCTCATGCATTAGAACAACTATCTTTTCATAAATATATTTTTATTGTAAAAATACTGTACAGAGGTTTACAGTTACATGAGCAAGGTAAATGAGTCCATTTCCTATTGAGCATTGTTGCACTCTTCTTTGTTTCCCCCCTACTATCCCTTCCCTCTCCACCTCCTAGTTCCTCCCACTACCCCCCCTCCCCCCCAAGTAGTAAAATTCATTTTCAACATAGTGTCTTATACATCTCATTGTTGCAATGGGTCAACCTGTATCCTTATTTAAGGATTTTGTTATTTCCCTTTCCCTCCCCAAATTATAAAAGTGTATACAAGATGCAGGGCACCAGAATCAAACACAGTGAAAACAGGAGTTATACCATGGGGGAGGAACATTCAAAAGAAGCAAAAAACATCACATAGTATATTATACATATGATAAAAAACAATAACAAGCAAGAAAAAAAAACACTTGTGTCCCTATCTTGGGGTTCAAATTTCGCTTAACATCATCTTATATGGTTGTATGTACATAGCTTTTGACTTTTTCTGCTTGTCCTAAACATATACTAGGTATTGCAAATAAGGGAAACCATAGGACCTATGTATCTTTGGGCCTGGCTTACTTTACTTAATATGATTTTTTTCCAAGTCTTTCCCTTTCCTAACACATGGGGTGATGTCATTCTTTCTGAGGGAGGCATAGAATTCATGTACACACATATGAATATACATATATATATATATACATAAACATATATATATGCATATATCTGTATATGTACATATATATGTACTACATATATATATATATATATATATATATTTACCACATTTTTTGATCCATTCATCTACTGAGGGGCATAACTGCCCAATAAATAAGTGGGCTATAGACTTAAAGAGAAACTTCTCTAATGAGGAAATAAGAAAGGCCAATAGACTCATGAAGAAATACTCAACTTCTCTAGTCATAAAAGAAATGCAAATCCAAACAAGATTGATATTGCACCTCACCCCATTTAGAAGAGCTATAATCAAGAAATCTAATAACAACAGATGCTGGAGGGGATGTGGCCAAAAGGGAATCCTACTGCATTGTTGGTGGGAGTGTATACTTGTTCAACCACTTTGGAAAGCAGTACAGAGGTTCCTCAAAAGACTCCACATAGAGCTCCCCTATGACCCAGCAATCCCACTTTGGGGCATTTACCCAAATGATCACAAACAAGCCTATACCAAAGCTGCCTGCACAACTATTTATTTACCATAAAACAACTATCTTGAGCAGAAAAAGCTAAGCAACAGTGCTGAAGCCCTACATTCAAGCCACAGTTCTGGCACAAAAATAAACAGAAAAATATATAGTAAAATATCTACTTTATGTAGGTGTGGGAAAATGTATCTTCTTATCTATAGTTACTTATTGTATATACTTTCCTCTATTTTTGATTTCTTTGCCTGTGATTTTTACTCAATTAATATTTATCAAAGTAGATTCTGGAGTTACTGATGTTTATTCTCAAATAAAAACAAAAATTCTACCAAGTCTTTCTCCTGACTCCTGGTAGCTTTGGGACCTTGAGTTTTTGCACAATTTAATGCTCAGTGGCTCCTGATTTATATTTTGCGCTACCTTTCTGAGTTTGGTTTCCATTCATTTTCTTTTCTGCATTTACGTCTGAGTCATTTTTAATTCTTTGTGGTGCTTCCTCTGGCAGCTCAACTCATTTTGCTGCAGAGCGATCCGTGATCACATAAGCTTTCTGCAGTTATGGACCAGCGCTTGACTAGCTACTGCAGTTAGAAAAATGGCACAATTCCCATTTTAAAGATTTTTAAATTCGTGTCTTCTGTCAAAACATGAATAATAGATTCTCAGCACCTTCCTCTTATCCCTGCTCAGCCCTCATGCTAAGTACCACTGTGAATCCAGGCAGCAATGTTGACTGGGGACTTTCTCAGTACAAATCCAGAAAATTGGAGATTTTATGTCCCTGGCAGAAAGGAAATAAAAACACTGTAATAATTTCATGAGTGAGCAACATCCCAGGAAACAGATACCTGTGTATCTTTACACCAGATCAACCCAGTATGAAATGAATTGGAAGATAAGGTTTGGCTAGTCCTGAAAAATCAAGCCTTTGTAGGCTGGCCCTGAAGAAAAATGGGAATTAATAGATTGTTTTCCTTAACCTGATGATTCATGCAAGCATAATTCCACCTAAATTATGTTTTCCATAATCTCAGCATGAAGGAATCTTTTCTTTTTTTTTATCACTTTCCTTGGAAAAATGTAAATATTTGTTGGAATGTCTTTGTGTGTACTTAAGTTCTACTTTATCTAGAATCAAAATTACCAGAACAGCTACATTTGTCTTTTAATAAAGAAGGTAAATTTAAATTCTGCTCCTTTATAACTTAAGTTCACATTTCAACGGCTTGGCATTTCAGGATCTTTTTGCTCAAGTTACATTCTAAAAACTGTTTACTAAAATTGAAAATCAGATACTTTGAAATGTGTAAGAAAATCTTATATTTCTGTCTTCAGGAGAATAGCCTCTGTTTGGTGCTTAGCTCAGTACCATTTTCCCTGCAACTTCTTGTTCCTGTGAAGTATATGGCTTAGCTATCTAAATAAGACATGATCTCTGCATTTGAAAATTGTGTCTTTTATTTTTTGTCTGTTGTGGAACTTGAACTCTGGGCCTGGGCCATGTCCCTCAGCATCTCAGCTCAAGGCTAGCGCTCTACCACTTGAGCCACAGAGCCTACTTCCGGCTTTTCCTGCTTATGTGGTACTGAGGAATTGAACCCAGGGCCTCATGCTTGTGAGGCAAGCACTCTACCACTGAACTACCTTCCCAGCCTAACTGTACCTTATAATTCATCCTTTTCCCTGACTTGCCTCCATTTCTCACCTATCTCAGTTTCCTCACTGTCAAAGACATTTAAAAAAAGTACACTGGGCTATCCATCTTTGGTAATATCTCAGAAGAGGACTTTCTATATCTTTGTGGTTGTGACAGATGTATATACCCAAGTTTCTTCCCAAAGAACTTGTAATGTTCAGTTCAAAAACACAGACTGTAGAAGCTGATAGAACAGAGTTTAGATTTCGGTTCTGCTTCTTGTTGACACAAGACCCTCGACTAGACGCTTGCACTCCCCATGTCTTGATTTCCTTTTCTGTAAATAGTAATGGCTCACACCTGTAATCCTCAGGAGGCAGAGATATAAGGATCACAATTTAAAGCCAATCGAGGCAAACACACCAAATAAAAAAACCAAAACACCTTTTGTGCAATTTATCAATAAAAAGCTGTGAGTAGAGATATGACTCGAGTGGTAGCACTGAAGTTTTGAGTGAAAAAAAGCTAAAGGAGAAAGTAGGAGAAAGTAAGGGCTTGAGCTCATGCCCCAATACAGATACACATACACACACACACACACACACACACACACACACACACACACACACATACACACACACACACACACACACACACAGTATATATGCATACACACAATACTTAAGGTGTCATCTGTGAATCACAGGGATTCACATTAAAGGCTAGACACAGTCTTTATCACAGAGTAAGTATTGAACCAATAGTAACTGCACCAATATCATAAGTCTAAATATTAATTAATCTGGTAAGCGGAAATTCCTTTGAATTACATTGGAGATTCAGGATGAAAAATTATTTGGTTCTTGCGTTGTTTTCACTCATTCTAAGAAAACTGTGACTAGGTTCAACACTGAACAAGGTTTCTAATAGCAAAAAAGAAATTTTAATTCATTTGATTAAATCTATTTCTACCGTTTGTAAGAGCTAAACACGCTGGCTTGTTGTAAAAGAACCCCTGACAAAGAAGTTGAAGACGGAAATCCTGGTTTTATTATTGAAAATGCCTTAGACTTTCTTGGTCATATTTCTAAAATAAAGTCATAAAACCAGATTGGTTTCTTTCATTCTTTTTGGGTTCAGGTTTTAGGGCTTAAATTCAGGAACTCATAATTTAGATTTTTTTGCTAATGGTTAATGTTCCCTGCACTTGAGCCACACCTCCAGTCCTACTTTTTGCTGGAGACGAAGTGTCACACAGTCTTCTCTTCCTGTGGCTGTCTTCAAATGATGATTCTCAGACCTCAGCCTCATGAATAGCTAGAATTATAGACATGAGCCCTGGAGCCCAACAACCTAGAAGATATTAATGAATGTGAGTAGCAAGGTTCGGTGGCATCATTCAGGAGCATCCTTTCCACTTAAAGCTCTGCATGACACTACTTCTGGGTACTATCTGTTGGTATGAAATAGTGGCAAAGACTTAGGTTGAATCCACCTATCAGGAGAGCTAGCACTCAAGAGCCTTCTCAGGCTGACCTCTCAGAGTCTTTATAGAGCACAGGGAAATGTCCCAGTGTCTCTGACCATGAAGAAAGAGGAGTGCTCCTCTGATCAATTAATGTAGTTCTCAAGCAACTCCAGTGAACTCTTAAATGAAGAGTTTATGAAAGAATAAATCGAGCCCTGAAGACCAGCATGACTTACGGAACTGTGAAAATTCATTTCTGTTATTTGTAATCTGCCTTGTCTATGATACTGTATAGTTACAGTAGCCTGAAGAGACTAAAAAAAGTCACATGGTGATCTAGGGCCCGCTGACTTCTTCTCCAGGGAAGCAGAGCTAAAGTTTTCTTCTCTAGTTTGTGCTAAGCCTAGCCTCCTTCATCCAGGCAGCATCGCTTAGAACAACCACCTGTCTAGAATCAGCATTCCTGAGCCAAGCCTGTGAGGCTTGGAGTCTACTGACCATGTGCATGCTGCAACATGTCCACTAAGAGAAAATGAAAAAATGGAACGGGTTCCTCTCTTCCAACCTTCTAGAAGAAAAATATTTGCCTTTAGTCAGGAATAACATTAAAAATACATAACCATTAGAGTCAGGCCACCAATCATAAACAGAGGATGACAGCCATTGGACTCTAAGAAGACCCCAAAAGAAGAAGACTAGACTGAGCTTTGGGACCACTTAGATGGGGACCAAGTCAGGATTGTTCAGGCCTTGGGGCTTTGGGAAGATGACTGCTCCAAACTTGAACTTGTTATTTAACCAACAACTGGGACCAGTATGGCTGAACTACTTTGTGCCAGCTGAGTATCAGATGTGTCTTGTGGTGAATAAATAATTTGACATCTTTATTCAGTTAGTGCATACAGAGCTTGTTATTGTGACTTCACTAATGGGAATTTCAGAGACGTTAAGAAGGGAAGAGGATGGGACAAAGGCTACACAAGAAAATGTTTGGGGTTTGATTCTCCAGATTTTATTCTCCTCTCTATTCTTCCTCCCTTACCAATGATACTGTGGAGACTATTGTTAGATCTTTATCTGTAAAGATTTATCTTCTGTTCAGATCTTGTGTCAGTGTTGATGTCCAGTTTCTCAAAGCACAAGAAGGCCTTGAGTTGGCTTGTTTTTCACTCAGCTCCATTTATGTGAATTTAAGACTGCACATTTATTCTGACTCTAATTTAACCTAGAGCTTAGAAGATAAAATTAAGCTTCTGTATGCATGTGGTACCCTGATTTACGCAGGCACTTCATAGATTTCTCATAAACAGAATCCACAATGTCTGTCTAGAATATAAGAAAATAAGTATTTGTTAAAAAAAAATGTATAAGATGACAACCTATAAAATATGGGAAAAGTAGCATGGTTTCTAAGAGAAAATAAAATTATGTCCCATTTATATTGCTTGTTTGAATTCAAGCTAAGCAAGTGATCTTTTTAAAAATATATATTTTATTTTAAAAATACTGTACAGAGGGGTCATAGTTACATAAGCAAGGTAATGAGTCCATTTCCTATAGAGCATTTTACTCCCTCCTTTGTTTTCCCCCTACCATCCTTTCCCTTCCCACCTCCCCAAGTACCCCACCCCCACCACTGAAGTTGTAAGGTTCATTTTCAGCATAGTGTTCTGTACATCTCATTGTTACAATGGGTCAACCTGTATCCTTATTTCAGCATTTTGTTATTTCCCTTCCCCTCTCCAAATTAGAAAAATGTATATACAATGTATATACAAGAGCACCAGAATCAAATACAGTGAAAACAAGGGTTATACCATGGGAGAAGAATATACAAAAGAAACAAAAATATCACATAGTACATTACAAATACATTAAAAACAACAGGAACAACGATAAAACCTCTTGTGTTCCTATCTTGGGGTTCAGTTCATTTAACGTCATCTTATATGGTCATATGTACATAGGTTTTGACCTTTTCTGCTTGTAAACCCAGATGCCCCTCAGTAGATGAACGGATCAAGAAAATGTGATACACACACATACACACACACACACACACACACACACACACACACACACACACACACACACACACACAATGGAATTCTATGCCTCCATCAGAAAGAATGACATTGCCCCATTTGTTAGGAAATAGAAAGACGTGGAAAAAATTATATTAAGTGAAGTAAGCCAAGCCCAAAGAAACACAAGTCTCATGGTGTTCCTTATTTGCAATAACTAGTATATGTCTAGGACAAGCAAATGATTCTTTATTGTAGTTTATCTGAGACATGTCAAGTGCGAAGCAAGTACTGGGCTCTTTTAGTCTATAATGGGAGATGCAACAAAAATCAGCTCCAGTAGCTAATAAAAGTTTTTCTGTAGAGAGTGCCAGGGAGTTTCTTGTTGAAAGCACTGGATTATGTTTTCTCTATGATTATTTATAAATAAGCAGGAAACAGGCTCCTAAAGGCACATGACAGGGAGCATTTCCAGCTAGTGAGTTTTCTAAACTCCCATTTTGGAGATTCAAGTTGATTTGTTTCAATTTTAGTCTCCCTTTTCCTGTATCATCACTAGAATCACTTAATATAAATCAACCACTTTTCTGTAGAAGAGATTTCTTTAAGCTTCTAGTATACTTGTAGCTAGGACCTCAGTTCAAAGGGCAGGTAAAACAAATGGATGAAGCGTGATACATTATTAGGCTGGCAACGGTGTGCTTTTCCTTCTAACAAAGTTTTAAATGGATCTTTCAGACACAATGGGGAAAAATATATCATTTCCTTTTGATTTGAAGAAACTATGATTTCCTTTTCTATTGTCTTGGTGTAGACTTTTAATCTGTAATGTTAGCTTGCCTCCAGCAAATCATGTCTATAGGATGTTTTCCAAGATGAATTATTCTAGAGGGATTCTAAAATGTCTTTATCCAAGCAGCACATAAAAAAAACTGGGTTACTTGAGAAAATTCAGACCGACATAAAAGCAATAAAAATTCTCAACACATTTTAAGTATAAAGCCCTCTAGAAAAGAAAAAAGATAGTAGAAATTAAAGAAAACATTGCACAACTAAATACTTTCTGACTGAAAATATGTACCCTGGGAAAAATACAAACTGTTAGCCATGTCAAATGAGTAAGCTCCACAACAAAGTAGGTCTGTGTGTTCATATTTCAAATGTCTTACCTAACCTTTCCAATTAGAAAAATGAAATAGTTTATTTAATCAAACCAAAATCAGAACTACAATTTGCATTATATTATGATAAGGGAAAAATCACAAAAACTTGTAAATCACAGTGTTTCTTTTCTCCAGATGCACCAATTTAATTTGTAATCACAAGACGCTGCCTGGTTTTAATGAATGTACAACATATGGATTTGTTCATTTTGCTGCCTTTATGAGTAGAATTACCAAGAGTGGGCATAGATCTTGAAAACTAAAAAAAAAATCTTTTGGGAGATTAAACATTTTTAGAGATAATCATTCCTATGATTCATCTGAGTTGGACTATATGTGCAACTGAATTGTTTCTTGTCTATAGTTTGGGCAATCTGGTAACTGGCCACCACGATCTGAGCCTTTGCTTGTACATTTTATTTGGCTACATGTTAAGATCAAACCAAGCATCACAAACTATCTTCAAGGCAACATGATTAGAATAATTGCCATTCTAGGTCACTGTGATTCATGCTGATTAAATTTTACCAAATTTTAGGGCTTTACAATGATTCTGCTACCAAAAACCAGGCATGAATTTACAACAGACAAAAGTGGAATCTAGCTGTTTTCTTTAAAGAGAGCATTGAATCATTAAGGTCAACCTAGCATACACATAGCCCTGACATGCACGTTGAAATGATAGGTCACTGTTGGCTTGTTCCCTGTAGTGTTGATGCCTTGTTTATCTTTTATAGGATGTAGCACAGGACTGGGTCTACAAGGAATGATTCTGATAGATTGTTACCCTGTATGAATTCAAGTGAGAAGAGGGGAAAAGGGCTATCAGATCAGAAAGATCACCATAGAAGAACTTGAATTCAAGTTGGGAAGGTTTATTTGGGATCACATGTTGTTTTTACTCAAGAAACTTGAACTGGTGTAGCCAAAGAAATTTGCTTACAATGATACTCATTATCCAAGAACTGAGACCCAGCACAACTGCAGATTGATTAGTCTGTTTTTTTTTTTCTTTTTATTTTGTAGAAAAAAATATCGACCAGAATTTGGGCCTTGTTTAGTTAAATTTTATTAATCTAAAAGAGCAACTCACTTAGGATGAATTAGCATCTGCTGGAAGGGGCCATTACTATGTCCTCCTAGAACTTTTCCATTTAGAAATTTTACTCAGGAAAAATTTAAGCCACCCTGAGGAATTAGTAGCTCATTTTAATATTATTAAGTATAAAGACTCCATAGTCATGGGAGATTACAGGTGAGATGTCAATCTAGCCTTACGATCCTACCCTTGTTGTTAGAGAGGAAGAGCATTCGTTAGGAATGTTGGAGATTATGAAACACTTTCTATTTCCAAGTTGTTGGGTTTGTTTTTTGGGGGTTCCATTGTGGGGCTTGAACGAAGGCTCTTTTGTTCCAGGGTAGTACTCTACCATTTCGAGCAGCAATTCAACTTCCTTTTTTGAGTGATTAATTGCAGATAAGAGTCTCCCAAGGACTTTTTTGCCCAAGTAGGCTTTGAACTATGATCCTCAGATCTACACCTCCTGAGTAGCTAGGTTTACAGACATGAGCAACCGGCATCCAACTCACTTCTAAGTTTTGATTAAAGTATTCTGCAGTCTCTGATATGTAACTTGTTAGTCAACTTTCCACACCTGAGAAGAAAATGCCTAAGAAATGTGTTGAGATAAATCATCTTTAAGAAAGGAAAGGTTTGTCTAGCCCATAGTTTTGGAAGTTTCCATCTAATGTCAGATAGTCCTGTTTCTTTTGGAGACCTGTGGTGAATCAGGTCATCATAGTTGGGAGCATGTGGGGAATAGAGCTGTTCACTTCAGATAGTACAGAAGAGAGGAAGAAGAAGAGATATGTTCTTACTATTCCCTTCAGAAGAATGTCCCCAATGATCTAGAGCTGTCACTAACTCCTACCTTTGAAAGTTTTTTGTTTGTTTAACCACCTGTCAACCTGGAAGCCAAGTTTTTAGCACTTGAGCCTCTGGGGGGTCATTCTAAATGCAAACTATACCAATGAAAATTTAGTTACTCATCACATCTACTCTCAATAAGACTTCTGAATTTCAGAACAGATGGTAGCAACACAAATGATGTATCAGTCATTCTGTGAATGCTTATCTGCCTCTCCCATGAGTTTGTAAGTTACACAAGGGCAAGGTACTTGTCTGCTGTGTTCATAGGAATTCCATGTGCCCAGTGCACACAGTGTGGCAGAGTTGATGTTTAATAACTGCTTTGTGAAAGTCAAAGGTAATAAATGCTATTCCTTCTTTGTAGTTTCTCAAGCCCTCCAAGCATTGTGTCTTCAATATTTTTCTTTTGTCTGTGACAAAGCAGGTCTTTTTTTTCTTCTTTTGGTCTTTGTGATAACACCTTTTTGTGAGTGGATAGATATAAATACCTTTTGGTTTCTTAAGCCTGCGAACATGAGTAAAAAAATTTTGTAGGACAATGGTAATATCTGTAGTAAGTCATATGAACAATGTAACTCATGCTACCAAAAAGAAAAAGCCTCTTCAGTCTGTAGGGTTTGAAAAAAATCGACATTCTACTTTGATTCCTCCTAGTCTACACTAGAACAAACCCTGAGTAATTTAATGTATCGGCACACTCTGGAGTCCAGAGGCCCGTTTGTAAATGTTTACCAAGAGCAGATCTCCTGTTCTCCGTAGAGAAAACTAAGTGAAAAATTAATCTTTTTTTACTTCAATAACCAAGTTTATTCTTACAGCTGCTTCCTGTATCTATCCTTAAAATTAAGCAAAATAGTAATAACATTAGTAGCTGATTTTATATTGCATATATCATTTACATACAACTGATGATTAGGCTCATCCACAATCCAGAAAGTAATATCTTAATTGCATTCCTAACACATGCTTGGGAGTAAGTTTACACCTCAAAGTGTGTTTTCTTTTGAAAACAAAATTATTAAACATAATTTTTTTCCCAGATTAGATAATTTTAGCTGTGTTGTCCTATTCAACATAGAACAATGATGAAAAGACCAGCATGACACAGGTTTCCTGAATGTGCTTGGTGTGCAGCTGAGAAATGTACCTCCATTGTCTCTGATCCCTTCAACCTCTGGAGGTGATATTTTCATCCCTCTTCTATAGCTGAGCTGTTTCATTCTTTATGTACTCAATAAGGTTTAAGGTAAAGACAAAAGTCAAACAATTGATAGAGCTAAAGTTTGACTTTGGTCTGCCTGAGGGCAAAGCACCAAAAATCTTTCTATTGAAGACCATTACCTCCCCCAAAGTCTCCCTCAACAGATGTACCAGCTATGGAAAGTGGGAATAGTTTACTTTCGATAGAGTAATTTAAGTTACTCTTGGTTGAATCTTGGGAGTATTTTATGACCTTGCAGCACTGACCAAAGTGGTCCTAATGAAAAGCTAACTGTCTTGGCAATAGATCTGATTGATCATTCATGGCCACCCTTTTGAATAAAAGTAGCATAAAGACAAGACATCAGGGATGTTTGTCTGTAATTCTAGCTACTCTGCAAACTGAAATCTGGATGACTGTCATTCCAGGCTGGTCTGGGGAAAAAAAAGCAGAAGCCTCCATTTCAATCAATAGATGAGCATAGTGTTACAATCTTTTTGTCCCAGTTGTGCAGAAGGCTAAGATCTATAAAGATTATAGATCCTTATAAGTTTTGTACCTATTACTACAGAACCTGGAAAATATTGAGCTAATTTATATGGGATATACAGTAAGATAACGTGTTTGATAATAGTATATGAATACACTTGTGTTTATATGTATACATACATACTTGCATATAAGTATACTTACATACTTATATATATATATATATATGTATTAATGTCATGATTATTACATGCATTATTCTAGTAGAAGAGAAAAGATAGAGACAGAGAAACAAGTAGAATAATGCTGGAAAATGAAAAGAATAGATAATATAATAAAGGAGAGAAAGGGATAAAGAACTGAGAGTTATTTTCATTTAACTAATGGAAGAGAAGCAGAAGAAGTGTGACAAGAGAGACGCAAATGAAGTGTAAGATGATGCAGGTAATTAGGTCCATAAAGTGTTCCTCGGTAATGAATGATGCAGAGGAATGAGAAAGTGGATCCCAAACTGTGCTTAGATGGCTCTCACTTGTAATCCTGCCTACTTAAGATGCAGAAATAGAGAAGATCCCAGTTCCAGACCAACTAGGGCAAAATGATCCTAGATTTCTTCTCAACAAATAGCTGGATGTTGTGGCATACGTCTGCCATTGAACCTTTTTGGGAGGTTCAAATGGGTGATCATGTTCCAGGTGCTTATTGGGGCACAAGCACACATGAAGGGCAGGAGATGAGGTTGAAGGGTAGAGCTTTGGTTTACCAAATATGAGGCCTTGATTTAAAGCTCAATACGGCCAAAAATGAAAACATGGCACAAAGCTTGGAGAAAAGATGTCCTTGGAGAGAAGAGGAGAGTAATGTGTAGTTTGTCAAAAGCAAGTAAAAATTAGAAGTGCTTAGAGTGCACTGGAGTTATGGGGAGTCAGGAGAGACTTAAGACCAGAGAAAAAATGAAGCGGCATGATCTGTTTGCATGTTACTATACAGACATGAGCTGGTATATATTAGGTGCTCAATAAAGGTTAGTGAAGCAATCAACAGAATGAGTTTACTGGGAAAAGAATAGATGGAAAACCAAGTCTGAGATCTTCTGTAAAGTAGGAAAATTATTTCATTTAAAAGTCACCAAACTGATAGACTTTGATTTCTAAGTGGGGAAACATTTTTTTCTTGAAAAATAAATGCTATTATTAAAACAATAACAGCATATGATCTAATTTTAAATAGGGTGTGTGCGTGTGTATCTATGTTTAAACTGTAATTCTTACGGCAGTCATATAATTATAATAATTTTTGTATATTCCCTTCCAGCCCTGTACTCATAGGCAGTCATATTTTTACATAATTGCAACCACAATATGCAGATAATTTGCATCCTGCTTTTTAATTTAGTTCAGGGGAAGTTTAGCTACAGTTATTTGAGGGTAAAAAACAATAAATTTTGGGTATAAATATTCAGTTAGAAACAAAGGGAGGTTTTGTTCTCTAATCTTTCCATAGAGAAGAAGAAACAAGAAGGAAGGCAGTGAAGTTATTTGACAAATCCTGCCCATTCTTGTGGGGGAAAGGGACACTTTCAAACTATGAAACTGAGTAAAATATTATATCTGGAAGTACTGGTAGATTTTGCAATATTTTTCTTTTTTAAAAAATTTATTTGTTTTTGTGTCTGGGAAGGTGGCTCAGTGGTAGAGTGCTTGCCTTCAGCACCACATAAGCAAAAAGAAAAAAGCCGGAAGTGGTGCTTTGGCTCAAGTGGTAGAGCGCTAGCCTTGAGCTGAAGAGCTGAGGGACAGCGCCCAGGCCCAGAGTTCAGGCCTCATGACTGGACCCCCCCCCCAAAAAAAATTATTTTTTAAATACGTTTTTTATTGTGTGAATACTGTACAGAGGAGGGGTTACAGGTACATGAGCAAGGTAATGAGTACATTTCTTCTCAAGCATTGTTGTTTCCTCTTTCTTCCCCCTACCATCCCTTCCCTTCCATCTGTACACCTATACATACTCCCCACCCCCACTGCCTAAACTGTAAAGTTTATTTTTCGACATAGCATGTTGTACATCTCATTTTCAACATAGCGTCTTGTACATCTCATTGCAATGGGTCAACCTGTATCCCTGTTTAAACAATTTATTTTTTTCCCTTCCCCATCCCAAATTATACCAACATCAAATACAGTGAAAACAGGGGTTATATATCATGGTGTAGGGACATACAAAGCAACAAAAAAAATCACATGGTATCTTATAAATATGTTAGAAGCAATAGCAAGAAAGAAAACACCACTTGTGTCCTTATCTTGGGGTTCATTTTGCTTAACATCATCTTATCTGACCTTTTCTGCTTGTCCCAGACATATACTAGTTATAGGAAATAAGGGAAACCATGGGACCTATGTTCCTTTGGGCCTGGCTTACTTCACTTAATATAATTTTTTCCAAGTCTTTCCATTTCCTAACAAACTTGATAAATCTTAGTGCTTTCTGTTGAATTGTTTTGACTTGTAAATATCTACTTTGTAATGAAGTATTGTTACTATTATTAAATTATATTTATAAGATGACAACATGTAAATTGTGTGTGTGTGTGTGTGTGTGTGTGTGTGTGTATGTATGTGTGTCAGACTGTAGTAGGCTTGAACTCAGGGCCTCATGTTCTTGCTTAGCTTTTTCATTCAGTGCTGATATTCTACCACTTGAGCCACACCTCTACGTCTGGCTCCTTTTGCTGGTTAATTGGAGGAAAGAATCTCTAGAATTTGTATGCCCAGGATAGCTTTGAACCACAATCCTCAGATCTCAGCCTTCTGAATAATAGACTAAGACACAAGTTCCTGGTAAAACCAACATTTGAAAACTCCCATTTGATCCTTGCCTGAGGGATAGAAATATAAGTTAGATGAATACAATGTAAGAAGATGATGGTGACATAATTCAGTTTCAGTAATGGTATGGATTTCCAGTTAGAATGGCTCAGCAAAGGCAGTCCTGTTGATGTGATGTCTGAAAATCATGGAAGTTACTTTCTCTGAATAAATTTTGCCTATGATTCATGAGTCTTATGAAGTTTATAACTTTTTTTCCTGAGGCATCCCTTCACAAGTTTGATAATTTCCATAATACCCCTAAATTTTAAAAGCTCTGGATCTGCAGCTAGAGGCAGCTGCACAGATGAAAAAAAGCAGACAGACTTGTTACTCTCCAGTCAGTATTTTTTATTAACATATTTGGAAAAATAGGCTCCCTGCAACTGGACTGCTAGAGGTGGTCCCAATAAAGATAAAGAGGGGATTCATTAGCTGATTGGTTTTTAATTTATGTTTTGAATTGATAAAGCAATATCTCTGACTATAGAATTATTTAAGGTAATTTTTAGTCTTTACCAGTACCTATAACTTTGACTTCTGGCAGTGAAAATGGATGGCAGAAGGTCACAGAACCAGATGTAAGAAAATCAATCTGCTCTTTAAATCAAAGGCTCCAGGGCTCTTATTCCTAAATAAATATAGATCTGATCCATGTCCATATTTTCTGTCTAACCAACGAGACAGCATCTGTACATCTTAGTAAGTCACATAAACTATGTGGCCAGAGGCACACAACTTCACAAAATTTTAGTAATTGATTTCTAGTCAGTCAAATTTTAGTCAGGTGTCCAGACTTTTATGTTTTCTATTTTCTTAATGCTTCAAAGGAAGATGATAAGTGAGGAATGAGACACATCTTGATTACAGTTGGTGAATGAAGGATTTTGAAGGTTTCAGTGGCCTGCATTCCAGAGGTAGAGAATATGGAATCCAAAGCAGGTTTCAAAGAAAAGAGTATTGCATTAATAATTCAGAATAAAAATTTAAATATCTATTATGTACCAATTCTCTTCTAGCTATTTTGCAAATTGTTTTGCAGCTTTTGCTCAAAGACCATCTCTGAGTTTCTCACTGCTCTTATTTTCAGCATTTTGTAAGTAAAATCATGGCCATCACACAGTTGGCTTGACATTCCCAAAGTCTGTTTTTGCATATAGCACAAAGCAATGTGCTTCAACCACTACAAGAATTAAAGTAGGCACTAAGAAAGGGCAGAATCAAGATTCATTTTAACTTAGTATTACTTTGTACTGGTATTGTCTTGGGGGTCTTGGGTACTTTTTTAACACCATAACAAATACGAGGAAAAGTGAGAGTGGGAAGCAAAGTTTGTTTGAAAGAGAATATAGTACTAGGGAAGTTTAGGAAAGCCTTTTAGCTACTAGCAGATGGGTATAATTCAGATTCCTGGCTCGGAAAGCAATCTACGTAATAAGAGGAGAGGAGAAGGAAGAGAAAGAAAAAGAGGAAGAAGCAAAGGAGAAGGAGGAGGACAAGGAGGAAGAGAAGGAGAAAAAGGAGGAAGAGGGCAGAGTGGTGGAAGGGGAAGAGGATAAGTGAAAAGTAGAGGAGGAGGAGGTCGAAGACAAGGAGGAGGACAAGGATGAGAATGAGGAAGAGGGAGAAGAGAATACAAACTTCTCAGTGCAAGAGAGGAAGAACAGCACCTGGAAATTGGTATCCTGGTTATAGTGTTTACAGGGTCTCATATCATTTTGGATGAGTTTCAGCTGTTCTGGCATCTGGCTGGACCCCTGTCTACCTCAGCCCAAGAAACAAGGTATCTGTCTCCTGCATGGGTCTGCCCCAAGGACATCAGGGACCTTGCTTTCTTCCAGGCCACAATCTCTGTCATCTAGGCTCCTTAGGGAAAGGAAGGGTCTTCATTTTCACAGAGACACTGTTTTCTATTTCCCAGGGTCTTCAGTTAAGAGAAAGAGGAGTGATCTCTATAAGACTGTTGTCTCTTCCTCTCTCCCTGGTCTTTCTCTGTCTACCTCTCCCCTAGTATCCTAAGGAATGAAATATCTCTTTCACAAGAGCAAATACTTCCTGAGACAAAGTCTATATACTGAAGAGTCACTGAAACCACAGGAGTGAAGGGAACGCTACACATGAAGGAAGGGAGCCCCACCGAGGACCTCCACAAAGTTTACAGAAAAACCCAGCCTTTGACACACTATTTGCCCAAGCACATTGAGTCTTCCTAGTGCAGTGTGTACAAAGCACAATTGCTGTACATGAAGGAAGAGAGAATGCTGAAAGGAGCAACGTGCAGAGGAGGACCTCCAATTTTGACATATGAATATTTTAATGGCCCTTGTTTGCACATGTGGAGGGAAGACTCATCTAAGCAGTATAGAAAGGTCTAACAGTACCTCAGCTTCTGCCTAGTAGATTTGAAGATACAAATTCAGTCAAGTTAACTGCCTGCAATGGATAATAAACATTGGCTTCCAGAATATAGAAACATCCTGAATCTCTACAACTTAACTGAATCTGAGGGACCACTTTGGAGATGGGGAAACGGGAAAGAAAAAAAATAAAGGATGAATAATTTTTAAATATATTGCAGGTGTATATGAAAACTGAATAAAGAACCTCAAGGAAGGTTGTTACGCAATAGGATGAAGAGAATGGAAGAGAAATAAACTCTGTGAGGATGGGGATTAGGCTAACAAGATAGATTATGTGCTGCAGTGAAAATACAATAATGAAAAGTGCTGAAATTATTTTAGGAACGGGTAAAGGGACGTGATAGAGAGGGCTGAGATTTATTAGAATACATTGTAAACATGTGTGGAAATGTAATAATGAAATTCCCCTGTGTAACAAATGTAAACTAATGAAAAAAAGTGAGCAGTGTTTTAGGGCCTGGAAAAGAATATTACTATGCATGACATAAGTGGCATTGAAGTTCCATAAGGAAATGTAGAGAAAATAGCAAGAAAAGATTTCAATAGAGTTTCCAACAACTATCCCAAATTGGTTAAAAGATTAAAACCTTTAGAGATTATAGTAACTTAGCAAAGTCCAATCAAGACAAACACAAAGCAGCCAAAATAAAACAAACCTAAAAGTATCATATGTATGATGACTAATTTTTAATTTGAGAGAATTGATTACAGAATAGTGAGGACATTTTGAAGGGCTGGTGGGAGCAAAAATAAGCCATCCCTACATTAACACAGAATTCTAAATGCAGGTAAAATTTCTTCAAGTCAAATGTGGAGGACACCTCTATATAACTTAAAACTTCATTGCTTTGTTTATGGCAGCAGACATACTCTAAAAGCTATGCTGAAGCAACTTCTCTAGGCTGAAGGGCATAATAATAGCATCTGATATTTATGCAAAGGCATAAATAGTTAGCGGGAGATAGGAGTCTTTTCCTATTAAATTCCCTTAGATTATATGCATCTATTGAAAACAAATATTTAACAGAAACTATATCTATCTATATGAGATAAGACTTACTAAAAGTGAGAAAGTTTAAAAAGTCTCCAATCTATATGAAATAGTACAATGTTAAGTATAAGCAAATTGGATACTTTTGATTTTTCAGTCTTCTTAAGAATAACTTCCTAAAATTGAGGCAGATGTACAATTTAATGAGCTAATGAATTTAAAGGCTTTTAAAAGTTATTTTGATATATATATAAAGGAAAGAAGAAAAAGAGGCACAAAAGCTAAGGGGTAGATGCATATGCAACCAGTTTGATACTACATTAAGTATAAATGGTCAGCTTTTCTACTAGTCAAGGAATAGCAATAAAGATTATGAAAGCAAGGTACAATTATATTGTATTTAAAGAGAAGTACCTTAAATATTAAAATAAATAAGTTTAAATCAACTTGATAAATGATTATACTATTCAAATAATAACCAGATGTAAAATGGCTAAGTTTCATTAGATAAACTAGATTTGAAGTTAAAGGTTATTCATTATGAGATGTAGTTAAAAGTTAACAGCAGAATTTAGGTGTTAGATATATATTGCTCACTCTAGATAGATTTCGTATCACACTTTTATATATGTGAATGTTTTTATAAAATATTGGCAAAACTTAATTTTAATCTGTATTTTAAAAATTACAGTACTGAGAAACAAACAAGAGGTCATGTGGTAAATGTAAAGAAGACTCAAATCAAGATTAAAATTGAGTTCAAGTCTCAATTATTCTATAAACCACTGCAGCAACCTGAAGTATGAGAGAAGGTATCTTAATTTTCTTGTAAAATGAGACACTCTTTTGAGCAGTTAAGTATGTTTTCATAATTTTTAGATGTTATACATATTCCATCTTTTTTGCAATTTTTTATTGTGATTAAGTGATTATATATATTTCACAAATTTCACAGTATTGTGGGATAGTGATACTTAGTTCAAGCCACAAACACATTCTAACCTTCAAATTGTCTTTATCGTGGTCTATAAAGTTTATGAGTTCTATGAGCTTTGACAATGCAGTTATCTCTTCCACATCAGGTGATATGTACATTTCTTTCCTTTTGCTTAGTGTCAGCTGTTCCCCCTTTCCTTCTGTTCCCTCTGTTCCCTACATATTCCATCTTGCAAGCATTAGAAAAAACTAAACATCATTCAATACCCCTAAGTGTCTCATCTTGGAAGCATAAGTGAAGACATGTTAATTTACTGGAGAGTTTTTAGCCTATATTTCATAACTCAGGAAAAATTGAAGTATGGTACAAGATTTATTACTTAGTCTTTATAATTGCAATGATCTTACCTTTATAGCTACAAGTAATTTAGTGGTGTTAGTCTCTGGTTAGTTTAAAATAGGAAGGTTAAAAATGCTAAACATTCCAAATTCTATATGAAAATATAAATGCTCAAAGTGACAATGAATAAGTGCTTATTTGCTATCAACTTTGTGCAATGAAATAATCTTTTTTTACAACTGCTTTAAAGCTTAACATGTGAAGTGTACACGTTTTAAAATATAAAATTACCATTTACTAGTCACTCAGTATTTTTATTACCAGACTATATATTCTTTACATAATATTTAAAAAACAAGAAAAAATCACATTTTCACAAATTCAGGTTGGTGCAAATCTCATTATGGTTTTTTTTTTTTTTTTGGTCAGTCTTGGGGCTGAAGTCTGGGCTTGGGTGCTGTCCCTGCGATCTTCAGCTCAAGGCAAGTGCTGTACTGCTTAAGACACAGCACCACTTCTGGTTTTCTAGTGGTTTATTGGAGATAAGAGTTTCACAGACTTTCCTTCCCCAGGCTGGCTTTGAACACGATCCTCAGATCTCAGCTTCCTGAGTAGCTAGGATTACAAGTGTGAGCCACCTGCACCCGGCTAATATTTTGATTTTATTATTTTAACTCACTAGCATATTATGCTTCATTTATTTAGAAAGTAAAAGCAGTATATATACATATATATATATATATATATATATATATACATGAGCTCAATGGCATTTGAATCATAAAAGGTTGCTTATTATTATACGTTTTTTAGTTTTTAAAGATGCCGTGCAGAGGAGTTCAGTTACCTGAGTAAGGGAGTGAGTACATTTCTTGTCAAATATTGTCATCTCCTCCTCTGTATTTTTATGCATTTTAAATGAGCATACCCAATTCAAAATTGCTCCAAAACTCATCACTTCCTTTAATTTGCAAGGGTGCTGAACTATAATTACTGGCCTCATCTTTAGCATGTATCTAAAACCATTATCAAATAATCCATTACGTACTCTTGTTACATCAGACCTTTTCTAATCAATGGATTCTTTTATTTATTTGCAACCATCATCTTATTTTGTATGTGCTATAAAAGGATTTTGCTTATTTGTATATTTTAATTTTTTCTTTGGAAAATTTTTATTTATTTATTTATTATTAGATCATGTTTGGTCGTATAGTCTTTAAAAAATGAGCTTACAGTATTTGGGTCCAAAATAGAGTCAATGTTAATTTTGCCCAGGCTCGCCTCAAATACCTGAAGCCATAGGTTTCTAAGCTTCTTGTTTTGGTTGTTGTTCTGTGTTCCCTTTAATGTTTTGTTTTTTTCTTTCTTGCTATTGTTTTAATGTATTTATAATGTGCTTTGAGATTTATTTTTGTTTCTTCGGTATGTTCCTCTCCCATGGTATAACCCCTGTTTTCACTGTATTTGATTCTGGTGCCCTATATCTTGTATATACATTTTTCTAATTTGGGGAGAGTAAGAGAAAAAACAAAATGCTTACATAGGGATACAGGTTGACCCATTGTAACAATGAGATGTACAAGACACTATGTTGAAAATGAACTTTACAACTTCGGCGTTGGTGGGGGGGTAGTTGAGGAGGTGGGGAAGGAAGGGTTTGTAGGGGAAAAACAAAGGAGGAGGTAACAGGTCTTGATAGGTAATGCACTCATTACCTTACTCATGTAACTGCAACCTCTCTGTACAGTATTTTTGCAATAAAAATATCATACCTTAAAAATATACAGGATTCTGTAAAGACATTGGACTTGTAGTTTAAAAGAAAATATATAACCACAAACCTTGTCTTCTAATGAGAGCAATGTTTAACCTGCAATTATTAAATTAATAAGTTTGAAAAGTTTACAAGGTAGAATTGAAGAAAAGGGATGTCAGAGTCTTTTATAACTACATTTTGTAGTTTCACAGTTAAGCTTAGATATCTGATATTATGGTATGACTAAAGGAGGGATCTAGTATCTTTCCTCAGGTTGGCAGATTTACTCTTTTTTTTTTTTAATTTAATTTAATTTTACTTGAGAACATACTGTACAGAGGGGTTACAATTACATGGGCAGGATAATGCATACATTTCTTACCAAGCATTGCAGCCTCCTCCTTTGTTTACACTTCACCTCCCTTCCCAGCCTCCCCCCTTCCCCCCCACCCAATCATACCCCCCCCCCAACGACATTGTAAAGCTGGTTTTGACATGACATTTTGTACTTCTCATTGTTGCAACAGGTCCACCTGAATCCTTAAACGACTTGTTTGTCCCCGTCTCCTCCACATGTTATACTGACATCAAATATAGTGAAAGCGGGGGTTAAACTGTGGGGGAGGGACATACAAAGCAACAAAGAAATAATCTTATAAATGCGTTAGAAACACATGCATGAAAGAAACAAAAACATTAGAATACATATTTGAGGGTTTGTTTTCCTAACATCACATTCTCTGACTTTTTCCACTTGACTCATACCTATACTAGATATTGCAAATAAGGGAAACCATGGGACCTATGTTTCTTTGGGCCTGGCTTACTTCACTTAATATAATTTTTTCCAAGCCTTTCCATTTCCTAACAAATGGGGAAATGTCATTCTTTCTGATGGAGGCATAGAATTCCACTGTGTATATATACCACATCTTCTTGATCCATTCATCTACTGAGGGGCATCTGGGTTGGTTCCATATCTTAGCTATGGTAAATAATGCTGCAATAAACATAGTTGTGCTGGTAGCTTTAGTGTGGCCTTGTTTGTGATCATTTGGGTAAATGCCCAAAAGTGGGATTGCTGGGTCATTGGGGAGCTCTATGTGGAGTCTTTTGAGGAACCTCCATACTGTTTTCCAAAGTGGTTGAACAAGTTTACATTCCCACCAACAATGAAGTAAGGTTCCTTTCTGTCCACATCCCCTCCAGCATCTGTTGTTGTTAGAGTTCTTGATTTTTGCTGTTCTAACTGGAGTGAGGTGATATCTCAATGTTGTTTTGATTTGCATTTCTTTTATGGCTAGGGATGTTGAACATTTCTTCATGTGTCTATTGGCCATCCTTCTTTCTTCTTCAGAGAAGCTTCTCTTTAAGTCTTTCGCCCACTTACTTATTGGGTAGTTGTTTCTTTGAGGATTTGTTGTTGGGTGGTTTAATTTTTTGAGTTCCAAGTATATTTTAGATATGAGACCCTTGTCCGTTGTATGGCTAGTAAAGATCTTCTCCCAGTCCGTGGGCTTTCTATTGATCTTGCTAGCTATGTCATTTGCCCTGCAGAAGCTCTGCAACCTTATACAATCCCATTTGTCCAACCTTTCTTTGATTTGTTGTGTTTCCGGGTCTCTATTCAGAAAATTTCGGCCTGAGCCAAGGAGACCCAGGGTTTCTCCTATTCCATCCTGTAATGTTTTCAGAGTGTCTGCTTTGAGTTCAAGGTCTTTGATCCATTTGGAGTTGATTCTGGTGCAGGGTGATATATAAGGATCTAGCTTTAGTTTTCTACATGTAGTTAACCAGTTTTGCCAGCACCATTTACTGAAGAGGCTGTCTGTCTTCCATTCTATTGTTTTAGCTCCCTTATCGAAGATTAGATGGCTATAGGTCTGTAGGTTCATTTCTGGGTTTTCAATTCTATTCCATTGGTCCTGAGGTCTGTTCTTATGCCAATACCAAGCTGTTTTGATTACTATGGCTTTATAGTAGAGTTTGAAATTTGGTATTGATATTCCTCCAGCAGTGTTCTTTCCGTTGAGGAGCGTTTTTGCTATTCGGGGTCTTTTATTGTTCCATATGAATTTTTGGATTGCCTCTTCTATTTCCTTGAAGAATGAGATTGGAATTTTGATAGGTATTGCGTTGAATTTGTAGATAGCCTTGGGAAGTATTGCCATTTTCACGATGTTAATCTTTCCAATCCAGGAGCATGGGAGGTTTTGCCATTTTTTAAGTTCTGTGTTGATTTCCTTTTTCAAGATTTTAAAGTTTTCATCCTAGAGGTCCTTCACTTCTTTGGTTAAGTTAATTCCTAGGTATTTTATTTTTTGTGGGGCTATTACAAATGGAGTTGCTTTCCTAATTTCAGCCACATGTTTCTCATTGTTGGCATAGAGAAAAGCCATTGATTTTGGGGGGTTAATTTTATACCCTGCTACTTTGCCAAAGTTTTGAATCAGCTTGAGTAATTTGGGAGTGGAGTCTATGGGATTCTTTAAATGCAAGATCATGTCATCTGCAAAGAGGGAGAGTTTTATTTCTTCTTTCCCTATTTGGATCCCCTTTATGTCTGCATCTTTTCTGATTGCTGTAGCTAGGCATTCTAATACTAGATTGAAGAGAAGTGGAGAGAGTGGGCATCCTTGTCTTGTTCCTGAGTTAAGAGGAAATGGCTTTAGTTTTTCACCATTGAGTATAATGCTGGCTGTAGGTTTGTCATATACAGACTTTATTGTATTGAGGAATGTTCCATGGATTCCTAATTTTTCCAAAACCTTCATCAGGAAGGGGTGTTGGATCTTGTCGAATGCTTTTTCTGCATCTATTGAGATAACCATGTGGTTCTTATTCTTGCTCCTGTTGATGTGATGAATAATATTAATTGATTTGCGTATATTGAACCTGCTTTGCATCCCTGAAATGAATCCTGTTTGATCGTGGTGTATGATTTTTTGGATGAATTGTTGAAGTCGGTTGGCCAAAATTTTGTTGAGAAGTTTTGCATCAATGTTCATCAAAGAAATGGGTCTATAGTTCTCTTTCTTTGATGAGTCCCTGCCTGGTTTTGGGATGAGGGTTATGATGGCTTCATAGAATGTGTTCGGTAGTGAGCTTTCTCTTTCAATTTCATTGAAGAGTTGGAGGAGAATTGGTGTGAGCTCTGCTTTGAAGGCCTTGTAAAATTCTGCTGTAAAACCATCTGGTCCTGGACTTTTCTTAGCTGGGAGGTCTCTTATTGCTGTTTCTATTTCAATGCTTGATATGGGCCTGTTAAGATAGTTTAACTCATCTTGGTTTAGTCTTGGCATGTCAATATTTGCTAGGAAGAGGTCCATTTCTGTCAAGTTCTCAAACTTATTAGCATAAAGTTTTGAGAACTATTCCCTTATAATGTTCTGAATCTTGGTTGTTTCCATGGTGATGTTTCCATTCTCATCTCTGAGTTTATTAATTTGGGTGTGTTCTCTTCTTTTTCTGATAAGATTTGCTAAGGGTCTGTCAATTTTGTTAAGTTTTTCGAAGAACCAACTCTTTGTTTTGTTGATTCTTTCTATAGTTTTTGGATTCTAATTCATTTAATTCTGATTTAATTTTGATCATTTCTTTCCGTCTACTGGATTGGGGTTTATCTTGCTGCTCTTTTTCAAGGAGGTTTAGATGCGTCATTAAATTGCTAGTTTCAGATCTCTCCAATTTGTTGATGTAGGAGCTCAGAGCTATAAACTTGCCTCTGAGTACTGCCTTTGCTGTGTCCCAGAGGAGCTGGTATTTTGTGTGTTCATTTTTGTTGAATAGCATGAACATTTGAATTTCCTTTCTAATCTCTTCCATGACCCACTCATGATTCAGCAGTGTGTTGTTCAGCCTCCATGTGATACCGGACTTTCTTTGGTGGCTTTTGGTGTTGAGTTCTAATTTTATTCCCTTGTGGTCAGAGAGAATGCAAGGTATAACTTCAATGTTTCTGAATTTAGACAAGTTTGCTTTGTGGCCTAAAATGTCGTCTATTTTAGAAAACGTTCCATGTGCTGCTGAGAAAAACGTGTATTCTGAATGTGCTGGGTGAAATGTTCGGTAAATGTCTGTTAAGTCTAGTTGATCTATGCAGCTGTTTAGATCTGCGGTTTCTCTGTTGAGTTTTTGCCGAGTTGATCTATCTAGTGGGGAGAGTGGTGTGTTAAAATCCCCAACAATTAATGTCTTTGGATCTATATGGGATTTGAGGGAAAGTAGTGTTTCTTTGATAAATTTGGGTGCTCCATTGTTTGGCGAATAGATATCTAGAATTGAAATATCCTCCTGAAGGAGAGATCCTTTAATTAGTATGTAGCGACCTTCTTTATCTCTTTTCACAAATTTTAATTTGAAGTCTATTTTATCTGATATTAGGATTGCAACTCCCGCCTGTTTATGCGGTCCGTTTGCTTGGTAGATTTTGTTCCAGCCTTTAACATTGAAAATGTGTTTGTTTTTACGGGCAAGATGTGACTCCTGCAGGCAGCAGATAGAAGGGTCTTGTTTTTTAATCCAACTAGACAGTCTATGTCGCTTAATTGGAGAGTTCAGTCCGTTAACATTAAGAGATAGGACTGAGAGGTATTTGGGAGTTCCTGCCATGTTATCTACCTTCTTGGGGGCTGCGAAAACTGGGTTCTTCCTATGGTTCTTGGATTCTCAGTTTGGGTGCAGTTTCTTGGCCTTTATTGCGGTCTTGTTGGTTTTCTATCTGTAGGACATCTTTAAGAATCTTTTGTAGGGCTGGTTTGGTGGAGATGTATTGTTTCAATTTTTCTTTGCTATGGAAGGTTTTTATTTGGCCTTCAGTTATGAAGGAGAGTTTAGCTGGGTACAGTATTCTTGGTTGATAGTTGTTTGTTTTTAGGGCATGGCATACATCATTCCAGGCTCTTCTTGCTTTGATTGTCTCTGCTGAGAAATCTGAGGTGATTCTAATTGGTTTCCCTTTATAAGTGATTACCCTTTTCTCTCTGACAGCTTTAAGGATCTTTTCCTTGTTCTGAGTTGATCCTGTGTGGATTATAATGTGGCGGTGGGATGTCCTATTCTGGTCTGGTCTATTTGGGGTTCTAAAGGCTTCTTGTATCTGGACAGGCCTATCTTTTTGCATGTTTGGGAAGTTCTCTGCTAGGATCCTGTTAAATAAATTTCCTAGACCATTAACTACTGTTTATAGGTGCTCCTCTACACCCATTATCCTTAGATTAGGCCTTCTGATGGTGTCTTCCAGGTGTTGGATAGATCTATCATATTTCTTGGACTTGTCTTGGATGTTTGTATGTTCTTTCTCTATAATCTCTAGGCTGTCTTCAATCCCTGAGATTCGATCTTCTGCATGGTCTAACCTGCTGTCAAGACTCTCTACTTTGTTTTTTATCTCTTTTCCTTCTAGTTGGTCAGCTTTGATGGCTTCAAGTTCTTTGTTGAAGCTCTGTTTTAGGTCTTGTATGAATTTCTTTACTTCCTTAATTTGGTGTTCAGTGTTTGTCCTCAAATCGCTTAGTTGATTGGTTATGGTTTCTTTGGGCTCCCATTCATTCTGTTGGGTTCCATTCAGCATTCCCTTTGTGGTCTCCCTGACTTCCTTCAGCTCTTTGTTAATGGATTCCATGAATTCCTTTAGTGATCTTTGTGTGTTCTCTACCTGGTCTCTCAATTCCTGTATTACTCTTTGATTAGCTTCCTCCCGTTCATGGGATTCCTGCAGATCTCTTTGAGTGTTCTCAGCCTACTCACGCCATTCCTCCCTTTCTCTTTGAGTATTCTCAAGTTGTTCACGCAAATCCTGTATCAGTTTTTGAGTAGCTTCCTCACGCTTATGATATTCCTGTATAAACTTCTGGGATGCCTCCTCTCTCTCCCTATCAAGCTCATACAGAATCCTTTGTACGTTGGCAAACTTTTCTTTTATCATGTTTGCCAGCAGTGTTTGTAGAGCTGTTTGGGAACTCTCCTCTGGATTATTCATTATCTCTTCTAACCCCTGATTATCAAGATTGGGATTTGAGATACCCGAATTTGCCATTTTCTTGTGTTTTTCCGGCTTACTCTGCCCATTTGAGATGAAGATAGCACCAGTTTTGTGCTAGAACACTATCTTAAGGCAACCATCAACCAAAGTTTGCATTTGTACAGTCAATAGTCTACAGATACAATCTAGTTCAACAGATACATCTATTCGACATCAAACAACTATATGTTAAAGGGCTTCGAACCGCAGGGAAGAATTTGGAAAACCAGAAATTATTAGGGTTAGGGAGAGATGTGGGTAAAAAATAGGAATAGATTGGTGTGGGGAGGCACAGGGAGAGTTAACTATGTCCTAATCACAATGCAGGAAATAGGTTGGGTAGGATGCAAGTAGAGAGAGAAAAAGAAGAAAGGGAAAGGGGAATGAAAAGAGACCAGAAAAAAAATAGAAATGTAAAAATTAATGTTATTTTAGAGATTAAAAGACCATCTATTTATAGAGGAATATGAATATGTTGAGAGAAAGGGAGGGACATAGAGGAGATGAGAAAAACTTTTAAAAAATGCTTAAAATATTATAAAGGTATAAAGAGGTAGTACTGCTATTAATGAATTTAAGTCTCAGAGGTTTTGAATTGAGCAATAAGTTTGTGGATTAAGTGTGTACACAATGGGGGATAGGGTCTACTGGTTAACTACGGGTTTATCTGAGGATGTGCAGGACAAGAGTTAAGTCACATAAAGAAGAACAAAGAGGAAAAGATGGACAGGATAGGAAAGTGAGAAGAAAAGATCAGAAGTTCAGTAGAGCTAGACAAAAGACAAAAAGATAATTAAGAATGAAAGAAAAAGAGAGAGAAGACAAGAAAAGAAAGGAAAACACACATTCACGTATTCCTAAAATAAAAATTATAAGAGGAGAAAAAAAAAAGTTAATGGAAAACAATTATTTTTTCAGAAGAGGCAAAAATTAAAGATTAATAAAAGTTTTAGAAAAGCAAAAAAAATTTTTTTATATATACAAGGTAACAAAAAACGAAAAAAAAAACAAAACAAAAAAAAGAAAAAAAAGAAAAGAAGAAGAAGAAAAAAAAAAGTTCTTTGATTTTTTTTTTTGGGAGGGGTGGGAAGAGTCCTGTATCTCCCTTTTGTCTGTAACCAGAGTCTGGTTGGAGTCTCTGGTCAGCTTGAGGTCCTGTGGCTTGATTGGTTTCTTAAGTCAGTTTGTTGGAACAGGCAGAAAAATGCTCTGCTTTACCCAAGATTTTGAGATCCCCCTCCCAGGTTAGTTTACTGGGAGGGTGATCTGCTTTGAGAATCACAAAAGAGGGGGATGCAGTGATGAGGCTATGTTCCGGGTAGAGTTGAGGCCTTTCAAAGAACAGTAGCTTTTCCCTGGGGCTATTTTGTGAAAAAAACTCACAGCACCCAGCCTGGAGCCATTCTCAGGGTGGCTGCTAGAGGGAGGGGCAGCCTCTGGCTCTGGTTACCCGGTGAGGAGAGCCACTCCAATGGCTGGCGCCTGAGCTGGGTGACTTTTCCCTGGATGGAACTGAGTCTGTGAGGTCACTTCGCCGTTAAGTTCTTGTGACCTGCTAAATGACTCGTTTTATTCCAAGGCCTGAGCTGGAGCTAGCCGCTCCTCCGGGCTTTGTCGGTATCCAAGATGGAGATCACCGGTGCTGGGGGGGGGGAGGGGTGGCCTTCCCTCCTCTGCTCCCAGAGAAGGAGTGAGGAAGTCGGGCTTCTACTCACGCCGAGTCTTGTATCCCGGGTCGTCTCTGGTCTGCAAAGTGCAGGATGAAGTTGTCCGCTCCTTGTCGGTTCTTGCTGGTGTTGAGTAGAATCCTCTCGTCAGCTGCGTCTGGCTCCTTCGTCCTGGACTGCGTCTCAGGTATGCCCCCGCGGCGGTGGTCGCTGCTGTGACCCTGCCGCCGCAGCAGCAGCTGCTGGCAGGCGCTCAGATGTGTCTGTTTGGCTTCCCCTCTCTTGACTAACTCTCTGTCCTGTGATGGCACACTTGGTGTGATTCTCTGGCTTGGGACTGTTCACTGGAACTCTGAAACTGTTTTCTATGCAAGAGCTTGTTCAGATTCCAGCTTCTCCTCCGCCATCTTCCCGGAACTCCTCAGATTTACTCTTTAGACAAGAAATATTTGTAGATTTACACCCCCTCCCTCTAAATAATTCAGTTTATACCTGGAAGAATAAGGAGAGTTGGTGATATCATTCCACTGGCAATTACTTAAGTCAAAAATTACCTTGTTAGATTTTATATCGTTATATTCTATCAAACCCTTGGTTAGTATCATATTGAATTTTCACTTGCAGACCCAGTGTGAGATGCATTAGGACATGTCTGTGGTGAGTTGGAGATGGTACCCAGGTATCATGTTGGACAGGAAGTCCACAAAACTGTTCATTCAAGCCTATTCTTTCCTTATTAGGAGAAAACTGGTGATGAGGGCAGCAGCCTCTTCCTACAGCACAGAAAGAAACCCATATCTTATATTGTAGGGATGGTATTCAACAGAGAAAGTCACCAATGGCTAAAGTAATGGAAATTTTCTTGTAAGTACCTTTCATAAGTTGTTCATTGGAACAGAGCTGTTCAGATGGGTTACAGTTACATACGTACAGTAGTGAGTACATTTCCTGTCAAACATTGTTACACCCTCCCTCATTTTTCTCTCACTTTCCCTCCGCTACCAAGGAAGGTTCTAAACACTTGTGTTTCAAAAGCATTTAAGTCATCACAATATCAGAGATAAATGGTTTATATCCATCAAAGAAAATAATACAGAAGATTTTGCTAAAAAAAGAGCAGCATGAGCTGGGTACTGGTGGCTTATACCTGTAATCTTATCTACTCAGGATGCTGAGATCTGAGGATCATGGTTCAAAGCCAGCCCAGGCAAGTAAGTCCATGAGATTCCTATCTTCAACTGACCACCAAAAAAGCTGAAAGTGAAGATGTGGCTAGAGTAGGAGAATGGTAGTCCTGAGGAGGGCAGGGAGTGGGAGTGGGAAGCTCAGGGACAACAACTAGGACCTGAGTTAAAAGCCCCAAGACCACCACCAAACAAACAAGAGGTAACATGGATAGGAAATTTGTTCTGTTTCCTTTGTTCAGAAACTACTCTATAACATTTCTACCATATGTCTGATCATCACCCACGTATCTACCTTTATGTGTGTGTGTATGTGTGTGTGCGTGCATGCATGTGTGTGTGTGTGTGTGTGTGTATGTGTGTGTATGTTGGTACTGGGGCTTGAACTCAGGATCTTGTACTCTTGTGATTTTCTGCTGAAGGATGGTGTTCTACCATTGAAGTATACTTCCATTTCTTTTGTTTTTTGCTTGTTGTTGTTGATTTGTACATAGAATCTCTCAGATTTGTTTCTGTCTATGTTGGCTTCAAACTAAGATTTTTAAATCTGAGCCTTCTGAACATCTAGAATTATAATGAGCCATTGGCACCCAGAATATCTACCTATCTGGATAGTCAGACCTATATCATTCCTACATATATCTACTTATCTGTTTATTTATCTTTGCTGGTTTGAAATTGTCCTGAACTATTTTCCTCTTCAGACATGGCATTAAGTTATAGCAAAATGACATTTGCATTGAATTATATCTTAATAGATTAGTCCTTTTTTCAGTTTGTTGTTTTACTAATGAGCCTGATAATGAGAATGATGTGATTTCATAAAAATGTAACCTTTGAAATGTAACATGTAATTATATTATGAACTTAATAAAATTGTGACAATGTCTCATTGATACAACAAAAGCACGTGAATGTAAAACTTTTGAAAATTTGAAATCTAAGGAGACTGCGATACTCACATTGGTCCGTGTAGTAGAATCTACAAACATGCATATTTGAAAGAGCTGAATCTCATGTGACCAGTTCATCGTTACTCAAGAAACAGAAGGCAAATTCAATTACAATACGCAACACACATATGTGACAACTTCGTGATGTAACTTGAAGAGATGCAGTAGATGGACGGGAGAACAATGGAAGACTGACATTGACCAACATATACTGTACTCATAAAATGACATGTTGAATTTGAAACCCCTATGTAGAACTAAGTAAAATGACTAACAAACGAAATAAATATTTGCAGTGCGGGGGCAGGGAGGGTAAAATAGTGCTTTATTTTTTGAGTTCTGTAAATCAGAGTAACATGAGAGAACATAACATCAAATGTCCAAACCAACATCCATCCATCCAGATAATCTGACTGTGGGAATGCCGGTATGATCCACACCTCAAGATGAACAACCGTTGATTTCAAATGTAGCCCAGATCATGACATACAGCATGGTGATAGTTCATTTTATCTTTAAACAAACTTACTATATTTTCCTCTTCTTTTTCATCCTGCCATTCTAACTTTCTTTCCTTCCCTATATTTTTAAAACTAGATTCTACATTTATCATATGCCTTGTGGTTCAATTCATCCTGTCATTTGAAGATCTTACATTAATTATGTTTGAACTTGGATGTTGAAGAGTGTGAATTGAAATGTTTTTTAGATCTGTGAAGATGAAGTGCTGGATTTCTCCTGCCACAAGTGCCTCAGTCCAGAGAGCCTGTCTCTGTTTCAAGGTTTTCCTCTTCTTGTGCTGAAATACAGTCATGGATGGAGTCACTTGGGGTGAGAAAATAGTCAGTGGAATTGTGAGCTGTCTAATTGAAGAAAGGTATGAATACCTTGCTTTGGAGCTGCCAAGCTTTACTGTATTCCTAAGATAGTGTCCCTGCAGGTTAAGAAACAGAACAATTTCCAAGGTTGTCGATGTTAGCCAACTGACTAACTGTGCCTGTAGGAAGAGGTACTTAAATCCTATCCCCAAAGAGTCTTATTTACTTCAAAGAACCAGAACCTCCCACCCTCTCTTGAATATTAGTTGTGCATTGTCTCAGAAACATCTGGAAAAGCACACATTATTAGAAAGACTCATAGTGTAGTGGTGAGTTATTTATTGCTCCTTCTTTTCAATATCTCTAATATATAAAGACATTTTGAAGTAAAACCAGATTGCCTCAAAAGCCATTTCAAAATGGCTCTCCACTGAGCAAAGTGAACCCATTCTCCTAGACAGAGTCAATTTTGTGTGGAACAAAAGCTGAACAACTGTGAGTGTCAGAGACCAGCTTCTGTTGTTATCCTTCCCTAGAGTCTGTAGAGAAGTTCTGATCTATTGTGAATAGAAGGCCTTCCTCCAGCCTGTTAAATATATTCTGGGAGACATCATATCCAGACATGATACTTGTTCTCAAGAAAGCTTTAATGTAAACCTTATAGACGAATATTTTTGTACATTTTTACTGTAAAAATGCTGTACAGAGGGGTTACAGTTGCATGAGCAAGATAATGAGTACATTTCCTATTGAGCATTGTTGCCTCCTCCTTTGTTTTCCCCCCACCATCCCTTCCCTCCCACCTCCACAACTCCCCCCACCAGCCACCCTGCCAAAGTTACAAAGTTCGTTTTCAACATAGTGTTTTGTTGTTACAATGGGTCAACCTGTATTCTTTGCCAATGGGGGACTAAGCAGAAAAGCGGAGGGCTTCTCACAAAGGGGAGGTGACACACAATGTATACATTGCATGATTAGTGCAGTATATGAGCAAAGAACAGCACAGTCCTATTGTGACTATTGTAATAAGTTCTCTATCACCTTAAATGTTCATTTCAACCAAAAGATAATAATAAATTGTACTTAAAAGAGAGTGCTGAATATTTTCTCTTTGCTCTTCTGAACCTGTGCCATCTTATTCTCTAATCTGCTCTGGACCCTTGATGTTGCTCCCTGTGGCCTAGTTGAGGACAGCAGGCTCTGACAGGAGAGCTGAGGGCATTGATTCTTTTTCTTGCCCTGTTGGATGATGGGTTGTAGGATTTCTTTAAGAAGACTGTGTCTGTTGTATTGTAAGATAGATCTCATTCAGAAACCACCTCTCTGAAGATTCTCCTAAATTTTTCTCTCCTTACACTACTGGCCAAGGAAGGGTAACAGCTTGAATGCTTTTCCAGTTTTCAAGGCTTTCACCAACCCAGTCCTTGCTGTATCCTTTATATCCTTTCTTCCTTAAACCCTTCCAGGACCTCTACTACGTGGGCTGAAGATAATTTAACGCAGATGTCGATGCATTGCTTTTTTTGTTTTTGTTTTGTTTTGTTTTTTTGAAATGGACTTGTTCTGTAGGTGAAGCTTGCCACAAACTGATAATCGGATCTGATCCTTTTGCCTCATTTTTAAAAGTTCTTAGATTACAGGGAAAATATATGTTCTGCCTGAACTTTTAATGCTGGATATATATTTATAATTCATTTTTTTTTTTTTTTGGCCAGTCTGGGCCTATTACTTAGGGCCTGGGTACTGCCTTTGAGCTTCTTTGTTCATGGCTAGTGCTTTACTACTTGAACATCAGCTCTACTTCTGGCTTTCTTTTTTTCTTTTATCTTTTGGTAGTTGATTAGAGATAAGAATCTCTGGGGATGGCTTTGAACTGCAATCCTCACATCTCAGACTCTAGAGTATCTAGGAATACAGGCATAAGCCTCTGGCGCCTGTCAGGCAGAATTTATTTTTTATATTTTTATTTTTAATAGAGTCAACCATTACTTGTTGAAACTGGGTGCCAGTAGATCATGCCTATAACCCTAGCTCCTTAAAAAACTGATATCTAGCCAGGCGATGGTGGCTCACGCCTGTAATCCTAGCTACTCAGGAGGCTGAGATCTGAGGATCATGGTTCAAAGCCAGCTAGGGCAGGAAAGCCCGTGAGACTCTTATCTCCAATAAAACCCACAAGAATACTGGAAGTGGCACTGTAGCTCAAGTGGTAGAGTGCGCGCCTTGAGCTGGACAGCTGAGGGACAGTGCCCAGGCCCAGAGTTCAAGCTCCATGACCGACAAAAAAAAAAAAAAAAAGAAAAAAAGAAACTGATATCTGAGGATCATGATTCAAATCCAACGGGACAGAAATATCAATCTGCAATTATCCAGTTAAAAGCCTAACTGAAAGCATGATTCAAGTGGAAAAACATAATCATGCTCTAATAAGCATTAGCCCTGAGTTCAATCCCTAGTACTGATAAAAAAAAAAATTACTGTTGAGTGTGCTTGGTACTAGGGGTTCCATAGGAAATGAATTGTGTGTGTGTATTTGCACATACATACACATGGGCACATTCATATTTATGCACATAAGGATATATACATATATACACATACATACTCGCATACATGCATGCATGCATGCATGCATGCATACATACATACATACATGTGCATGAGATAAGACCATGCATACATACATACATACATACATACATACATGTGCATGAGATAAGACCTAGTCAACCAAAAGTTTATCATTTTGTAAAGACTGACAGAGTTCCTCAAATAACTGCTGGACAAGCAGGTGCTGAGCAGAAGGCTAGTTCTGCCTGAACTTTTAATGCTGGATTATTGGAGTTGCCTCAGTGAGTATGACATTGTTAGTTTAGTGTTGAGGAAAAGATGAGTTTTATTCAAGACTCAGGTAAGGAAAAGGTGTTAGAAAATTGCATAGATCATTCAGTCTATTATTATTACACTCAAGGAACAAGTATGGATTTGTATTTGTTGTTACATCTTAAATATAAAGGGTGATTTCTGTATTCATAAAATAGTGGAGTAAAATGCTTATCACAGTGGAGCAAAGATCTCTTTATACTCCTGTCTCTCTTTTTCATAAATACCTCACTGAAAGCCTGATATCTATTTAGGTTCAGTGAGATCTAATATCTTTCTCCCTCCTTTCTCTCTCTCCTATAACACATATACACACAATACATACTTTGTTCTTTTGTTTTTAATCTATCAATCTCCTCGAAATACAAAATTATTCTGTACACATTTTAAAATAATATGTATATATATTCTCCTCTCTCTATCTATCATATCTATTTATCTACAGCTAGATCTACACACCTGTAGATAGATAGCTATAGAGACAGAGATAATGTTTTGTAAAAATGTATGTATAAATCAGGGTTCTGAGGTGAACGTTTTGAAATTCAACTCACACTGACATAAGCAATAGAAATGAATTTGTTTCTATGACTGAAAATTCCATAAGTTCTTTGGCTTTAGGGTAGAGAAAAATGTAGAAATTGAGGCTCAGGGGATAGAATCAATGTCCCTCTACTCTTTCTTTTTGAGATTCCTCTGCCTTGTTCTCATTTTCTTTTGCTGATGATAGGCAAAATTAGAGTTAGCCTATACTTTCCCTATGACTTGTGAGCCTAGAGCATGAAGCATCTTCTCCAATTCCTATATGGTCCATATTCTGAGAGGCCCAAATTGTTTGAAATTGGTGTCCTTCTTATGACCCTTGTGGCAGGAAGAGTTACTCCTGATTCTCTAGGATTGGCTCTCACACATATTCTGCTTGAGACTAAGGTAAAGAAAGAAGTGAAATGAGGTAGAGGACAGCTTAGCTATAACTAGGCTAGACCTAGTCATGGAGGCCCTATCCTACTCCGCTTAGACCTCTACCTGTTGTGAAATATTCAGTGCTAAGCACTGAAGCCTTGGTGTCTCACTCTCCAAGTAGTTGATGCCACCATACCCAAGTCTGGATTCTTGCACATATCAACCAAATAGCTCAGGGGAGAGAAGGTAAAATCAAATGACTCATTTTACATTCAAAATGCCCACTAGAGTAATTGGGCTGGAAGGTCAGATAGGCTAATACATTCCTAGTTGTAGAGAGAGCCCTTCCATCAAGGGCTTGATTCCTTAAAATCAATCCATGGTTCTTTTGCTCTTTGGAGAAGGGCATCGCAGTCTAAAAGAGAGGTGTTAATACTATTTGTATCTCAAAAGGGAAAGTGTGGTTTTCTTGATCTTTTTGTTCCTAGGACTCTAAAGAGAGTCTAAAGAGACTCTGAAGAGAGCTAAAGAACTCATGAATATATTGGTCCTAATTCATGTTTATCTAAGAATACAACATCATGAGAGAAAAGCTTGATCTACATTTTCTAGTTACAGCAAACTCAGGGTGAGCCTGCTCACTTCTCTGTTATTAAACTAAGATATGCCTTAAGTGATGTTTATAGGACAGAGACATGAAAAAAACCGCTTTAGAGACCATTTTATTTTCATGAGCCACATAACTGATTTATGTTATCTTCATAATGAACCCACTTAGAAAATGTTAATACAAAAATATTAATTAACATATGCTGGTCATGGTGTCAAAATTATGTAAATAGTGACCTGAAGAGAGATGGTTCATATTTGCAGGAGCTGCATTTTAGTATAGGAAGGAAACTATATAAAAAATAGAGCAACAAATAACTAAAATAATTACAGATTGTGGGAAGGATCAAAATGAATATAAACAGATTGCAGTAATGGGAGAAAACAGCTTGTTGGGTATATTTCTTTGGAAAGAGCAATAGGGAAATGCTTTAGATGTATTTTAGAAGAAATTTTATTCTGAGACCTAATATTTGGAAGGTGAAAGTTTTGAAAAGAGCAAACAGAAGGTTCCTGAAAGTGAATAGCTTCATTCAGGCTATGTAAGAGCAAGGCTAACTGGAATATAGACCTGAAAGAGAGAAAAAAATTCAAGCTCAAGAATGACCATATAGAAGATACCAAGAAACGGGTACTAGATAGGGGTGGGATTGTGTCAGGAGAAAGGGATCGACTAATTCAACTAATGAAGAAAAGAAGGGGGAGAGAATAAAGTAAAAAAAAAAAAAACATGCACAATGTGTATCCTACAAAATTAAGAAAGGTGAGGGAAGAGAAGGTTTGGAAGGGATGTTGAGAATGTTGAAAGGGGCGACTTGGATCAAGATGCATTGTCTCCATACACTGCTTTGTTGAATGGAAACTCCTTTGTTCAACTACTTAAAGATAATTTTTTAAAGGAGACAGTTGAGAGAGCATCGTAAAGGACAGTGTAAGGGGTCCAATTTGTTTTCCTGCCTGTTGGAGTGAGTTTTCTATTTCAGGTAAATAGCTATCTTCAACTTAGAGAGTTTTCAAATTCACATGTTGACCTTGCTTCTGGAACTTGAAGCTCACAAAACAAACAAACAAACAAACAAATAAATAAATAAATAACTCCTCATCCCAAACTTGATATATATGAAACTAAACCAACAACACAGGTTTAATCTCTGTTGTCCAAAATGCTTGGATTAGAAGCATTTCAGATTTTTTATTTCTTTTTCAGATTGTGGAATATTTTCATATCTAGATTGATGTATCCTACAGTTGTGACCTAAGTCACAACATGAAATTCATGTTTTTGTGTATATGCCTTTAGTGTGTTTGTATTTTGACATACTCAATTTACCTCTTTTAGTATTATATCTATATTGAAAAGGCTTTGATTTTGGAGGCCCCAACTTCCACATACTGTTTATCTTACTTATAATTTCACATACTTGTTAAGTCTCTTGCTGCAGTAGATCATGTAATTGCAATTAATTCCTTCCCTTTCTTGTGAAACAATTGTACTTTCTACCCATTATCCTCTTTGTCCATGTGGTTTGGAAATAAATGCAGTCCTTGGACCTAAATTGAAAGCTATGTGGGAGGAAAAGAAAACTTTAAAGACTATAAAGGAATACTAGTCAATGGATAAAAGTCCATCGCCAAGTATTCTGACTGATGAAATGCTTGTGTTCGGAATGTGCCTAGAGAAGGGATACATTAAATTACTGTTTTTCATAGTTATAATGTACCATGAGATTTTTTTTTGTTGCTTTGTATGTTCCTCCCCCATGTTATAACCCCTATTTTCACTGTATTTGATGTTGGTGCCCTGCATCTTGTGTATATACTTCTCTAATTTGGGGAGGAGAAGGGAAAAAACAAAATGCTTAAATAAGTACACAGGGTGACCCATTGTTACAATGAGATGTACAAAACACTGTTGAAAAAACAAACTTTACAACTTCAGTGGGGGTGTGGAGGGGTCGGGGGGGTAGTTGTGGGGGTGGGAGGGAAGGGATGGTAGGGGGAAAACAAAGAAGGAGGCAATAATGCTTAATAGGAAATGTACTCATTACCTTGCTCACGTAACTGTAACCCTTCTGTACAAGATTTTTACAATAAAAAAAATACAAAAAATAAATTACTAAAAAAATAAATTACTGTTTTTGCCTATGATGTGAATGATATATAAAATAACCTCATTGAATCAGAGTGGTAAATATAAGTTTTTCTCTGGGATGGAAAACCAGTGAAGACAGGGGCTATGTCTCTCCTTTTCACCAATGTAAGCTAAGGGTTAGAGTCTAGAAAATACCAATAATGATTTAGCAAATTGGTGAGAAAGATTACATTCTCCGTCTACAAGTAGTACTTCTACAAATCCAGGAGCCAGTCTCATATTTACTGACCCACTTTGGAAATACTATACTTAAGAATTATATGTGGATGCTATTTTCCCAGTATTTTTAAATTTTGACTTAGAAATATTAGTCAATATAGAAAATAGAAAGAAGAAACAACTAATTTGCATATCAAATAATTTCCTACAAAAATCTAAAAAGCTTAAAATTGTGCCTATTGTATCTGAAGATTTCATATGGCTTTTAAGATAATATGGATATATATATAAACATTGTACTATGGATATCAAATACTTTTTCAAATGGTTAAAGTACAAAATGCGGTGTAATGTAATTGATTATTATTCTGAGGATATATGAGAAAAATATTACCTGATTTACAAGTGAGTGTGATTTCAAAACAAATTGAAGAATAAAAAAGATCCATAAAAGAACTTTTAACTTGTGGCTAACCATAGAGTTTCATGATAAAAAGAAATATTTATCATTGACATCTTATTGCAGATGAGAGAAAATCATATTGCATGGTAGAAAGGGAATCATTTTAAAAAATCTGGAAACCAGATCTTTAGATTCTCTAAGACATATGTACTCAAGGAAAAAAAGAGATTGGAAAAGAGAATGGCAATTGTGGGCATGGGTTGCCATTAGTTGTGTTTGGCAAGTTATCAGGAGAAGTAGATGAGCCTTAGAATGAACCAGCCAGTCTATAAAAGAAGTGAATCAGGAAGAGAAATGGGCCAGAAATTTGGGGTCTCAATATTAGGGAAATGAGCGCTATGAACCTCAAAGAATAAGGAGTTCTGTTGTAAAATTTTACTTTGTAAAATGAATGTAAAAGTATCTTCAATTTCAGCATCTTGGAAAAGGTCTATGTCTAACAATGCGTAAGAGTTTGTATAAATTCAACACCTCTTCCCTTATGTGAAATGTCATTGCAAGAATGTAAATACATGACATGGAAGATGCATTGCCATAAGAACTGTGGTGAGTGACCTTAGAGGGATGAAGCAGATAAGGAATGCCTACATTTTAAGATGTATAGAATTACACACACACAAATGCAGTGGAAAGTTGTGATTTCAATGAAGTTATCAGACTTTCCTGGGGCAAAATTTCTCAGAAGCCACTTACTAATGAGCCTTGCAAATCTCAAAGGAGGAGCTATGGAATGTAGCATTTGTCAGAACATTTCCTCCTAAAGCATTATATACCTTTGCCTTACTAATGACACAAATCTTTAACGATGGCTCTTTCATGGAACAGAGCTTGGGATTTTTTTTGTATACATTTTTTATTGTAAAGATACTGTACAGAGGGGTTACAGTTACATGAGTAAGGTAATGAGGACATTTCCTATTGAGCATTGTTACCCTGCCTTTGTTTTTTTTCCCCTACCATCCTTTCCCTGGCCACCTCTCCAATACCCGTTCCCCCACCCCCACCTCCCCACCCAAAGCTTAAAAGTTCATTTTCAACATAGTGTCTTGTACATCTCATTGTTACAATGGGTCAACCGATATCCTTATTTCAGCTTTTTGTTATTTCCCTTCTCATCCCCAAATTAGAAAAATCTATAAACAAGGTGCAGGGCACCAGAATCAAATACAGTGAAAATAGGAGTTATACCATGGGGGAAGAACATACAAAAGAAACAAAAAAAAATCACTAGAAGAAACTAGGAAAGGAATTTTTGGATCTAAAATAGACATTCCAGGATGTATAGATATACTACAAGGAAAATTTAAAAATAAATGAAGGAATTATAGCTTTGAATTTCCCACTTGTGTATGTAACTTGCAGTTTAACAAAATGAAGAACAGAAACTAGAACGTGTGTCTTGGTTGGGAGAGGCGCCGATAGGATCAGAGAAGGGGAGGAGACCCATGGAGAGAGGAAGTGTGGGCAAAAACAGTCATAATATTCAATATACATATGTGAAAATGGAAGCAGGCAATTTGAGGGTATAGGCGGAGTTTGGAGAGATGGGGAGAGTGATGACATTGATTACTTAACAATAACAATCAAATAGGGCACTATTAAAAGAAATACAAGGTGAAAAAGTCAAATGGGGAAACATTTATTTTTATATAACTTAGCTCTTTCCAAACCAGCTCAGTCTTCAATAACAACTATAAACCATGGGCAAAATATAAAAATCCTGTCTGAAGGTACTGGGAATGACTCAAGTAAGTGGAGAGTAAAAGAATAATGTTACAGGAATGGGAAGGCGGCTCAGTGGTAGAGTGCTTGCCTTGCATGCATGAAGCCCTGGGTTTGATTCCTCAGCACCATATAAGCAGAAAAAGCCGGAAGTGGCACTGTGGCTCAAGTGGCAGAGCAGCAGCCTTGAGCTGAATAGCTGAGGGACAGCGCCCAGGCCCAGAGTTCAGGTCCCACAACTGACCAAAAAAAAAAAAAAGAAGAAAGAGAAAGAAAAAAAAGAATAATGTTACAGATATCAGAATTGTATGTCAAAAACCTTGACAGATTCATGTTAGTACCATGCTGTTCTCAACAACTTCTGAATACACAAGCCATTTATATACCTATGGCCATTCCCATGTTACCAAGAACATAATCCCCCTGTCCCATGTCCCTTATCCCATAACAAACTTATGTTTTCTGACTACAGAGGAATTAATCAGAAACCAGTTACAATAAAATACTTTAAAAGCCCTTAGACATGGAAGTTAAAGAAATTTAGAAAATATTTTAGACTGTACACAGTGAAAAATATGATAGATCAAATTTTCCACATATGGTCTAAGACCTTCTGAATGACCCCTGCTGTTGAAATGTCTTCATGATACAAAACAAGCCCCAGCTAAAGGATCCAGGAAACTAGGATGGAAAAAAATCAATGTTTGGGAAAAGGCAGTGTAGGGCTATTAAGCAGATTCCTACCTTCCCGGCTTCTAGCAGAAACTGAGGTAATGTAGCTATCAAAGCCAGAGAAACATCAAGGCAACACCCATGAAAGAGCCCAGACTTCTTTCTATGAAAAACTGGAAAAGAGAAGCTGCTAAACAATGGCGATATCATCACCAGGAAAAGAGACCCTTAATAGACTGCTTTTGTCCCAAATAGCTGAGATAGATATTTTTCAGGGAAGGTATTTAAACTATTAGATGGTTCTCAAAATCATTAGTTATGAAAGAAATGTCATTTAAAGTCATAATAAATTGTAACTCTGCAGCTGCTGGAGTAGCTAATACAAAAAACCTAACCACACAAAAGCGTGAAGAAGGATGTGAAGCTGCTAGAATCTTCACAGTTTGCTTAGGGGAGAAAGCAAAATGGTATCGCCACTTTGGAAGGCAGAGTTAAAATGCCTTTGGTCTATTTCTAGTTATTTATCAAAGAAAGTTAACATCTAGAAAAAACAGTGTGTATAAATAGTATGTTCTGTATTATTAATAATAGCCCCAAGAGGACCTCCAATGGATACATAAAGATATATGTTGTGGTATATTTCTATCCCGGAATACTACTCAATACTAAACATGAACAAAATAAATTATACAATGAGCAATAGAGTGAACATAAAACCTGTTAAGTGAAAGAAGAAAATTATAATAAAACAAATTTTATTTACAAAGGATTGTAGAAATGGTAGAGAACCTGGAGGAAGTGCCAGTGTAGGCAGAAGATCTGTAACCTTGATTACAATGGTCTTCGGTACAAAGAGCTACTTGTCTTGCCTTGAACAGAGACTGCGATGGCTTTCTGGTACTTTTTATTTCCAGAAAAAAAATTCTCTTCTTCCCAAATGAGGCCTCTCTTCCACTGAGCTTCATTCAGCTCACCGTGGTGTTCATACTGGTTTACTTAAGTCCATTTGAAGACATTCTCTCAGGTCTCCTCTCCACAAGGGTTTGGGCCCAATTCTTTCACTTTCCATTTGTTTTATTTTCCAATCTCCTTTCAGAAGTTACTAGGGTTTCCACCCCAGTTCCAATAACTTGTTGGACTTTGTTTTTATTTAGAACTTTTCAAGCATCTGGCTATCATCCTCAGCTTTGAAAGTATAATAGATATTCCATATTTCATGTGATAATTTTTTACTTCAGGCAGAACAAATTTTTCTGAAACTTTTCATGTCTTTTTTTCCTTTTCTTTTCCTTTTAAGAAGATAACATGAAACTATGTCTTGTTGTCTGCATGTTTCCCATATTCTTTGCCAAGACACTAAAAAACATGTCCATTTAAATAGCTCATTTAGAACTGAAACATGTCTATCCTTTCCTTTGTTAATCTTGGGGAGGTATAATTTTTTCCATGATATCTTATGGGTATTTTTCTGTTAAATAACTCTATACATTTTCCCCTTAGAGCTGTAAGTGAGAAATATGATTTGTTTTGCTACTATTTGTATTTTTTCTCATCCCTTGTCCAGCGTAGCCAATGCTGCTTGCAATTATCATACAGAAATTTGCAGAGGCCCATTACATTTCTCTATAAGCAATGCTGTATGACAATTTCTCTAAACTTTCTCCTAATATCCACATTGCCTTAATTTCAATGCTTCCCAAGGCCTTCCCTGGCCCCTTCCTATCAGCAGGCATGCATGCCTGAATGGCCAACGATTCACTTTAGCTGGGGTTGATATGGCGAAGTAATTACACGCCATGATTTTGTTAATATATCACAATAATCATGCAAGCTTCCTTAATAACTGCACCATTTCTAAGAAATCCTCAGTAGGAGAGTTTCTTGTTAACGATGATTAGACTAGCATCACATAGGAGTGTGATATTTTATAAAAAGCTTCATAGATTAAGGAAGACCAGCAACTCCTTTGAGATTAAAGGTAATTTAGACATGGTGTGAGCAGAAGGAAATGTCTGCCCTGGTCCCCAGGAAACATTTTTAAGAGGAGAATCTTTTTCCATTATCCAAGTATCAGCTTAGAAAGTCTATTTCCTTCTTTATAGATGAGGCAATAGAGGCTAGTAAAAAATAGCCTAATGAAAATAAGTAACTTTCTCCGAGCTAGAGTAAATGATAGATCTGGAGCTGAAATATTATACAAGAAATAATCATTCAAGTCGCCCTGATTCCAAGCCTATGGCTGTTCTTGAGACACCAAACTGCCTTTCTGTGGCATCTTTTACATAACATTTCTAAGTAAACACAAGAGCTCAGAATGATATCACAACATTTTTCATACGTCTGCCACTTTGCCTCCATTTCTTTTTTATGATTTTTTAAGTTACCTTTATGTGATTGGATGAGGAACTGCCTTTCAGCAAACCAGTTTATAAGTACAAATCCATCAGATCAATGTCACCGCTTTCATCCTTGTCCCCCATTCCTCCCTCCCAACCTATCCCCTCCTTCCAGTTTTACTAGTGTCATACGATATGCATATTGAATATTATGACTGCATTTCCTCTCCTTCCTCTCTTCATTTGTCTACTATTCCTTGTGCCTCCTCTAGTTCTTTGTAGGTTTTCCTTTACCTTTGCCACTCTATTTTGAAGTATTTCTTCTTTTTCATTTCTTCATGTTTTATTCCTATATAGTTTAGTGTCTATATATATATATATATATATATATATATATATACACACACAGTAGTTTAGTGTATATATACACTATATATAGTATATATATATATATACTATATATAGTGTATATATACACTATATATACACTAAACTATATATACTAAAGTATTATATACTATATATACTGAACTACTAAACTAAAATATATACTAAATTATATATATATACTAAACTATATAAACTAAACCATATATACTAATATATATATTAAACTATATATATATATATATATATATATTATTGCCAGTGCTAGGGCTTGAACTCAGGGCTTGAGAATGGTCCTTGAGCTTCTTTTGCTCAAGGCTAGCACTCTACCACTTGAGTCACAGTGCTATTTCTCTTTCTCTGTTTATATGGTACTGAGGAATCAAACCTGGGGCTACATGTGTGCTAGGCAAGGACTCTACCACTAAGCCACATTGCCAGCCCCAAGTTTTGTTATATAGTTTTTAAAAATACTTTGTTCTAGCCAAGTGCTGGTGGCTCATGTCTATAATCCAGCTACTCAGGGGTCTGAGATATGGGGATCACAGTTTGAAGCCAGCCCAAGTAAGAAAGTCCATGAGAATCCTATCTACAATTAACCACCAGAAAACTGGAAGTGGAGCTGTGATTCAAGTAGTAGAGTGCTAGCCTTGAGCAAAAAAGCTCAAGGACATGCTGTAAGTTTGAGTCCCAAGACAGAAAAAAACAAGCAAACAAACAAACAGAAAATGTAGTTCTCACAGCCTTTACAATATCTGACAAATTCACTTGTATTGGGTACAAAATGTCTCAAAAATATGTGCAAATAGTTTTGTTCAAATTTGATTCCCCGAAGACCACATATGATATTTTCTTTTTGAGAAAACTTTAATCTTTTAAATCTAGAGCACTCTCCTTCCCTCATCTTCTTTTTAGTTTTATTGTTAATGAATTGGTGTACAAAAATAAGTAAGCTGTTCTAATTTCTCATTTGTCTTTCCTTCCTTTTGTTATAATTTAGCCTGGTTTTCTCCTTGCTCTTTCCATATTTACTGTGTTTAAAAAACCCAACAAAACCTTTATATTCTATAGCAGCATGAATGAAGAGGTTCAAGTTTAAACATCCTCCTCAAAGCACATATCATGAGTGGCCGCTGGGTTTCACCCCAGCTGGTTGTATCATTATTGGAAATGCAGGGATAATTTCCAGATTCCTGAAAGCTCATCTTTTCTTTGCTTAAGTTTTTATTAATTTTAACCCCATTAATTAATTTTATTAATTTTAAATTTATTAATTTTAAATTTAAATTAATTTAATCCAAATTAAATTAATTTGCCTGCCACTGTAAACTGGTGGGTTTTTTCCCCTGATTTTACACATCTTACACACTTACTAGATTGCATCAAATGTTTACTTGTGTGAATTACAGTGCCCATAGGAGAGTCTCACTAAATAATTATGTTTTCCTATTATTGGCTACTGTGAATTTCTATTGTAAGAACTTGGTACTCTAGGTCTGCATGTCTTAGTCTCTGTCTCTCTGTCCTTTGCCCACCATGAGGTAAAGAGCTTCATCAATGATACCTTCCCACAATCATGACATTCTGCCTAAACACAAGGGGGTCAAGCAACCATAAACAAAACCCATCTCCCCACCCCACTCCTAGCCCCGGCTTTGCAAGTATTTGTCCCTAGGATGTAAAGTCAGACTAGAGATACTTCTAACACACTGGGTTTTATATAGCTAAAACTTAACAAAAATTGTGTTTGATTTTACACTTACAGGTTTTCTCTTGTACTAAAATGTTTGTTCCTAATAACATTAAATATAGAATATATTTACAAGTATCCATGTGGTGATGCCATATTGATTGGACGGAGAAGCACATAGGAGATGATTTCCGCACACCTCTGCATGAGTTTATGAGAAAGTTTCCTGAACAAATTACCTTCAGATGGGGGAAGGGGAATGTATACCTAAATGTACTTGACACTATCCCACAAGTGGGGTTCTAGGTGAAATAAAAAGGGAAATAGGAGAAAGCCTGAGAGAGCAGGCATGCAGTTGATTTTGCTCACAGCCGTGAAAAACGGACTGAACAACCATAAAAAAGAACAAATGATATTTAGTGAAGGCTGACTTTCTTCACAGGTTCCTTCTTCACAATAGTAATCCTTTTTATTACGTAACTATTTTTATTACTCTCATCGTTTACCCATTAACCAATACTACATTGTTAGAACTTTTGATTATCAAGGATTTTTCTGGATTTTTCTGTTAGTTCATAACCTTTCATATCTAAAATAACCTTTCTTAGCTAAAATAAATTCAAGCTATTGCTGTTTATTAACCTACAAAAATTGAGATGTTTTTAAGACTTCATAGACATTTATTTTATATATATTTAATGCATGTAATTTTAATTATTATGCTTATCTTAGTTTCAATTTCTGTTATAATGAGTTTCCATTGTATCTTCTAATGGATCTTGATACATACTACTTTATTTTAGGGGGGTCTAAGAATTGAACCCAGAGCCTTACACTTTTGCCTATGCTTCTTTCTACCATGGAGCTAACCAATAGCCACTCTTTTATGTGTGTGATGAATTCCCCTTTGATTATTTTAATATTTTATGATAGACAAATGTTATTATTTACAGATACAAGAAGTTATATTCCTATCTTTGTAATTTTTATGAATTTATTTCCCAGTTATTGGATATTTTTATGCTTGTGTTAAAGAGGAGATTAAAATATACATTTCTTTATTTTTTAAGACTTAATAATAATGCCTTTAATCAATAATTCTTAAGTAAGATGCTGGTAGAGCCCTGTTCATAAAGTGTTTGATTATTTTTGGATTTTCAAGTTTCCAGAAATATCAGGATAGAATTTTGACTGAAATGTCTTAAAAACATAGAAATAATAAAATATTTTTTCTTCAACTGGCTAAAGTAATAAATTACACTGGTGAATTTACAAATACCGCACTGTCCTTTATTCTTAAAATGAAATTTATTTGATCATAATTTTTTTCATATTAAACTTGACTCTGTTTAGTGACTATTATTTAAAATGAGGTTTTAATATTTATAATTGATATTGTCTTACAATCCCATTTTGCAGTTATTATTAGATTATGCTTCTAATTCTAATATTTACTTCAAAAATAAAACCATGTAAATGTTCTTCCTTTTTCTATTCATTTCCCCATTTTAGGAAGTATTGAGGTCTAGTTGATCTTTTGAAGTTTAATAAAACATTTCTCAAAGTCCACCTAGAATACTGTGTTGGTTCATTTTGCTCTTGCCTTGCTTTCTTAATTCAGGGGAAATTTTAAGTAATTATTCATATTTCATTTAATTTAGGAAGAATTGTTAGCCTTTTTTATCGATTGGAGCCAATATTAACACATTGTTTTCCTAAATGCCTGTTTATTTCACATTTTTCTCTGATTTGTCATTGAATAATTTACTGTAGACTTTGAGAGCTATTGTTTTACATAACTTTCTCTATATTACTTATTTTTTCCTTTGCCAAATCTATATATTTAAACTTCACTTGTATAAAAGTATTTATGTTGGTCAACAGGACCTTCTGTTCAGAGCAACCTTTGAACTTATAATTTTAGTTTCTAATTTTTAATCTGCTTTAATCTTTAATAATTTTTTTGAGTACTGGATGGTTTGTTTTTCTTATTTTTATTTATGCATTTTATGTTATAAGTGCTCCTCTAAGGACAATATTAGTCATAGCAACCCTCATTCTGAAATGCTGTTTTTGTAATTAATATTTGTAAGAAATCTATATTTTTATTCTATACTTTCTCTTTAGTCATAGGAAAAACAATTGAAGATTTTTATTTATTTCCTTAAGGACGCTTTTCTGATGTGTGTGTGTGTGTGTGTGTGTGTGTGTGTGTGTGTGTGTGTGTGTGTGTGTGCGTGTCTGTCTGTCTGTCTGTCTTGGGGCTTGAACTCAGGGGTTGGGTGCTGTCCCTAAACGATTTTGCTCAAGGTTAGCACGCTCTACTTTGAGAGGCCTTTTTTGAGGGGATGGGGGGGTCAGTTGTGGGACTTGAACTCTGTGCCTGGGCATTGTCCTGGAGCTCTTCAGCTCAAGGCGAGCAGTTTACCACTTGAGCCACAGTGTCACTTCTAGTTTTCTGATGGTTAATTGGAAATGAGAGTCTCACAGACTTTCCTGACCTGGCTGCCTTTGAACTGTGATCCTCAGATCTCAGCCTCCTAAGTAGCTAGGATTGCAGGCATGAGCCACCAGCACCTGGCTCTAAGGGCCCTCTCAATTGGAGTAATTTCTTGTTTTATTATATGTTAGAAACTGTTATTTGCATTGTTTCTTTTCTTTCTGATCTTTTGAGACAAGCAGTGCTATGTAGCCTAGGCTAGCACTGAATTCAAGATTCTCCTGCCTTAGCATTCCACGTGTTGTGATTATAGGTGGAAACTACCATGTCTGGGCCGTTATTATTTCTTTTATTTATTTTTGAAGTTTATTTGTACACTAATATATAAAAGTTTTTACAAATATTACACACACTATACACACCATACACATATATAATTAAATTGTCATATTCATCACCAAGATACAATAAATGACATATGGATATAGTATAAAATATATCAAAATACATGCATGCATACATATACACACATAGGTATGTTTCATGAAATGAAATGCAGCATATGGAAAACTCTGTATTTCCATTTTAGACTTTATTAAGGGTCCTTATTTGTTTTGTTGAAATGATTAGTTGTGAGTGTAATTTTCTCTAATATTAAGTATATGATTATTGAAAAAATTACTTGATAATTATTTGCTTACTCTGCTGTTTTATCTTTTTCCAAGTATTTTATGAGAGGATGATTACTTCACTTCTCAGTCTAAGATTTTTCTTCTTTATAGATGAGTTTAATGACAATTATCTAATGTGTTCTCATAATGTATTTGAGTATTAGTAGTGCAAGTCAAGTATTATTCATGAAATCTTCATCTTTTCGTTTTAAAAGCTTTGTGTTTTTGTTGTTAGCTGTGGTTAAAAGTGAAGGAATTTCCTGTGGTATTATGAAAACGATTCTGAGGGACAGCAATAGGGGCTGAAGTCAGCCAGCACATTTTCCACAGCTTCTTCCTCCAGCATCCCCACCTGCTCTGACCTGGAGACAGTCAGTATACATCTTCTTGGTTTCCAATGTCTCAGAGCTAAGTATGCTCAGGAAGAATGCTTGCGTCCAACCTCATAGACCTTCATCCATCTCACCTCAAATTATACTTCTTTGGGAGGAGGAATTTAAAGGTTTTTTTTCCCCAGTGTTTTCTGTGTGCTTTTTTTCATAGTGGCTTTTCCCCAATTCATCTTCCTGGAAAGCAATATGAGATTTTCATAATGTGTTTTGACCACATAGGGGATGAGAGGCTTCTCCACTCTTTTGCTGATCATTTTCAAATCAGAAAGCCTTGGTTTCCAGCCAGGATTGCATTCCCTCATTTGATTTCCAGGCTGGTTGACTGCTCCTGGACCTCTCATTCTCTCACTTCTTGGAGCTACTGAGCCAGCCTAACTCTCCTTTATAAGGAGATCCACCATAGCTGCTTGCCTTTGGCTGCCAGCCTCCCTGAAGTACGGTGCAAGCTGGTGCTGTTGAAAAGAAGACAGTACCCTTGTCACCACACCACAAGGTTACTATCCTGGTGCTTTGATTTGTGTAGTTCATGGAGGATCCTTAGAGAATCTTGAAAAGGTCACCTGCCAGGACCTTGTCACAGGATGTTTACTATAACACTTTTTTTTTTAATGTAGTGATGTATTATATATTGTTCTCATTCATATAAGCCATGGGTGTCTGTCATGTATTACAGATTTCTTTAAAAAAAATTTTATTGTAAAGATACTGAACCCCAAGATAAGGATTCAAATGTTTTTTCTTTCATGCGATTATTTCTAACATATTTATAAGATGATTTCTTTGTTTCTTTGTATGTTCCTCTCCCACGGTATAACCCCTACTCTCATTGTATTTGATGTTGGTATAATTTGTGGAGGGGAGGGGCAAAAACAAACCGTTTAAAGAGGGATTCAGGTGGACCCATTGCAACAATGAGATGTACAAGTCGTTATGTCGAATGGCGAACTTTACAACTTTGGCGGCGGAGGGGGGGGGAGGGGGTTGGGTGGGAGCGAGGGAAGGTGTGGAGGGAGAGTGGGTGGGAGATGGGAAGGGATGGGAAGGGGAAACAGAGGAGGAGGCAACAATGCTTGATAAGAAATGTACTCATTATCTTGCCCATGTAATTGTAACCCCTCTGTACGGTATTTTCACAATAAAAAAAAAGAAAAAAGGAAAAATAAAGATACTGTACAGATAGAGTCTAGATAGTAAAACAGAATGTACATGTTCTGTATATTTTCTCCTTGAGGTGACTTAAAAAAAGTTTTCTTCAGATGATGTATAGAATACAATGACTCTAAAATTCCTAATGTTTGTTTAGGACATGTCATGAGTCTAAGCAGCAATTCTTCTGGAATATGGATATAGTTTTTAAATTGTTTTAATATCAATAATAATGAGCCTTATAAATCATGCATGTGCATGTGTGTTTATTTAAACTTTTATTATATAATATTCTCCCTAAACTGATAATGTTTTTGTAAGCGAGATACTCAGAGTGCTTTTCAGAAAATAATTACTATAGAATTCTATGTGAGACTTTAGGAAATTCCGATTAAGAGGGTGGGTCCTGAACATAGGTTCTTAGGCAAATTTCCCAGCATGTCATTGATGTTATTCCCTGAGTTTACTTTTAGGAAGCAGTATCAAATAATTACTGCTTGGGCTAGGTAGGCTATAAAAAGGGCAATAATGAAGAAGTCAAAATGATTATGTATAAAACTATTTAAAAAGGAGTGTTCAGATGGTTGAGTCTTTGAAATTTGGTAAGAAATTACTAGAATTTTGGTGATGCTCTCTTTTTCTTTAAAAATGCAGAGTTTCTTTTCCATGGCAGAAAATCCTGGTTTGTTGGGAAAGTTTTGAAGGAGGCTTTGGAAGAAGATGACAAAATAAAAGGCTTTTCAGGAGCCTGTGGGAAGGCAGGACTTGTCTTGAGATGGAATTTGGAACACAATAGTTCCCTGAGCAAACTGTCACTCAGTTTCCAAGGTGGAATTTAAATAACCTCATTGTTTTCTAAGAACTCTTACTTTGACCACTCTATTCTGTAGAATTACAAATGCACTGATTCTCTTTTAAAGCATTTTCTTTCGAGATTATGCTTCCTTATCAAAATAATGTTTACTACAAGGAAAATGTCTGGATCAAGGAATTTAATTTTACTTCACTTTCCAGTGGGAAAAATCTAAAATATAGGTAATATCATATGTTAACGTAGCATACATAAGAAAGGACATCTTGGCAACGAAAAAATAGAAGTTCTCTTAAATTAAGTAAGTTTAAAATATTAATTACTGTGACAGTATTTCAGAAAAATTTAACACTTAGAAAAAGAAAAATATAACAGGTCTTAATGAAATAATATAGTGTAGGTAGTAGTTTGATAGCTTTAGGACAAAATATCTGAGTCTCATTAGCTAATAATTTAGAAAATTTAAGCAGAGGTCAGGGTGGCTTAAATCCCCAATCTGAGAACAGAAAAGGAACAAAATGAACTTTCTTTTTATGTGTTTATTAGGTGATTTATTATACATGTATTTTATATCATTTAATTCAATGTTGAAAACAACCCTGTGAGATATGTACTGCCATTATTTTCATTAGAAATGTGGAAAATACATTTATGTATTCTGCCCAAGTACAGAGCTATTAAGCAGGGAAGCAGATTAATCAATATAAAAAGACAGTAGGGGTCATATGGCTGAAGTTCATACCTGCCGTGCCATATGCGTTTCTAGAACTTCATGCTTTGGGAGAAAAGGGATCTTACAAATTTTAAGACATTTTTGCAAAGTTGTTTGCATGATTCATTTTCCATACATTGCAAATTTGTTTTCTTTTAAGTCTTTGAGAGAAAAATTAGGTGTGTATCCTAGGAGTTGTCAAACATTTGTCTATACAGGACCAGATAGTAAATATTTTAGTCTTTGTGGCCTGTGTGGTTGATAGATCTCTGTCTCACTATTCAATTCTGTCACTGTGACATTAAATCAATCCTAGAAATATGTAAATGAGTCCAGCTTACCAATTATTTGCTTACATGGATCATGACTTTGTTGTGGCCCTGAAAAATTCATCAGAATCCAAACTTACTTGGACTTTTCTCCACATTTTCTGCTTGGGAGTTGTACAATTGTGTGATTTTTATTTATGTTTATCACTCATTTAGATTTAGTTATATGAAATGTATAATTATTTTGTTTAGATTCATGTTTTTTATGTGGGTGACTATGGAGGCTCTCAGCACTATTTATTGAAAAGCAAAGCTCTTTTCTTCACTGAATTATTTTCACTCTCTTAGGTCTAGAGACTATGTGTCATTTTTAATCTGGATCCTTTCTCGTACTATGGTTGCCCATTCCCTAATACCACTCACTCGATGGTGGAAACCACATTATAACTATGGAGTGAGACTTGACCTTGGTTTGCATCAATCTAAAAGATTGTTGTCCTTCAACAATGTGTTGATTTTTTCTGGGCTAGTTGCCTCTTCATGTAACTTTGTGTTGGCTTAAAAAAATCAAACTTAAAATAATGTAAAATCAATGATTTAAAATTAAAAAAACTCTTTGACATTTTGATTAAGATCTCACATCTGAGAGAAATGACATTTTGACAGAAATGACTTTTCTGATCCACGAGCATGGACCATTTCCTTATTTATTTAACTCCCATTTAATTTATTTCATCAAAACATTGTAATTGCCCCCATGTACATCTTGCATATATTTTGTTAGATTTATACCCAAGTATTTTATTTTAAACTGTGTTGATAGAAATGGTGTGTGATGGTAAGGGGAAACAAAGGAGGAGGCAACAATGCTTGATAAGAAATGTACTTATTACCTTGCTCATGTAATTGTAACCCCTCTGTACAGTATTTTCACAATAAAAAAAATTCCCCAATAAAGTCACACAAACTGCAAAAAAAAGAGAAAAGTTGTGTAATATTTTTTAAAATTTCAAATCCTACTTGTTCAATGCTATCACATAGAAAAATGATTAAATCTTCAAAAATTATATTTTACTGTTTTTACATAGTGTTACAAAGGAGTTACCAGTCAACAAATCAATTAATGATTAGCATTTATATTTAACCTTGCATTTTGAACCTTTGTTATAATCCTGTTGGTCCTCCCTCCTCCATTCAGATTTTCCATATACACAAACATATTATCTAATAAGGAAGACAGATTTATTCCTTCTCAGTTTTTATTTCATTTTTAAAATTTTATTTCATTTACTTTAACTTTCTATTTAGTTTATTTTATTTCATTTACTTTAACTTTTTTTTTTTTTTAACTCTTGCTTGACTTAGGGCCTGATGCTTGCTTGGCTGGAAATCAATCACTTGAGATATGCCTCCATCTCAACTTTTTAAAATTTTGTTTTTCATTTCTTATTTTTTATTTTTTAATTTATTGTAAAGGTGATGAACAGGGGGGTTACTGTTACATAATTAAGGTAATGAGTACATTCCTTTTTAAACACTGTCACTCCCTCCACCCCACCCATTTTCTTCCACTTCCCACTTCCCTCCCTTCACTCAAGTTGTAAAGTTCATTTCCAACAGAGTCTCTAGTGAGTATCGTTGTTGCATAAATTCATCCTTTGTCCTCCTGTTTCTGTGATTGCCTTTCCCTTCCACAGATCAGATAAGCTTATATACAAGAAAAAATGTACAGAAAAGTAAAACAGAAAGAAAAAAATGAAGAGATAACTGCATATAGGACATAATAAACTCTTATTTCCAATTCTTGGAGTTCATTTTGATACATGTCAACTTGTATTAATTATTTTTGGAGATGGAATCTCCCAGATTTTTCTGCTTGAATTGGTTGTAACTCCCATCCTCTGATCTCAGCCTCCTGAGTAGCTAAGATTACAGGCATGAGTCACCAGTACCCTGAGTGTATTTTTTTAAATTCCTTTTACTTTTGCTTTAGCTGGATTTGCAGCAGTCTGCTAAATAAAAGTGTTGAGGAGGGCATAATAGCTACGTCCCTGATCTTTGTTAAGCATATATATAATGTAGATGAACTTTATGAACTCAAGAAAATTGGCCTCAACTCCTAGCCGGCAGAGAATTTTTAAAATTGTTGCATTATCGTTAAATATCGGACATAGAAATTTCAACAGAGAATGAGAGGATCACAGTTTGAGGCTATTTCAGGCAAAAACTTCACAGGACTTTTTCTCAACCAAAATTATGTATGAAGGCACACTACTCCCATCCCAGCTAAACTGGCAGCTGAGTTGGGAGGACTGTTGTTTTACAATTGGTGATTTTATCTCCAATTAATCAGCAAAACATGGGCATGGTCCAGGTGGTAGAGTGCCAGTTGAGACAGTGCAAGTCCCTAAGTTCAAACAGATATTTCAAACAAATAAAGACATTTATGAATAGGCTTCTTCAATTTCTCTAAGTGTATATATCCTAATTTAATCTGAGCTGTTACTTTATTTCTGAGCACAAGTTAAATCTCTACAGTAGTAAAATTTTACAGTAGTAAAATGTGATTCTACATATATTTTCCCTAGGAAGAATTGGTCTGAGATTTCTTTTAAAAGATTAAGAGGTCTAATGTTACAGGAAAGGATATCACAGAAAGACAACCTGCACAAGTGACAATGTTAGCTCATTTGGCAATTTGCTGAATGCTTTTATATGTTTACAGTCCAGCTTTATAATATGTTCATGTGCATATAATTTTAAAGACAGGCATGGAATGACAATCAAACCTTTTATCAGTGCTAGTATACAAGTTTCTGGATGAGAATAAAAATGGATCTTGGTGACAGGGTTAAGCCTCCGGCATATCGTGATAGAGCTATGCTGGTAATCTCTTTCTCTGAATATTGTTTCTGATATGTGACCAAGGAAGCCCTTCAATCACACAGAAAATTACAGCCTAGGATGAAAGCTATATTTTATGTTTTTCTCCAAGGAGACCTGGGTGGAAAAACTTGTAGTTTTAGCTATAATCAAACTGAAGGAAATCAGGAAATGACCTGTATGGATTCCATCTCAAACTTGGCTCTGAACCTATCCAATGTCTTTTGATTGTTATAATAATAATTAAAAAACATTTTAAATATACAATAAACAAGCTAGTGTGTCTTTATCAATAGATTTAGAGTTTTATTTCTGAGGGAAGGATTTCCTGTGAGAAATTTGTCAAGGTGCAGCATAAAGGAAAGCAATGAATGAAGAAGTAATTCTGGCTTTTGGTTCTAACTAGTATGGGCTTTGAACTTCATTTTCCATTCTCCTCTCTGATTCTGTTCTTTGAAAAGCAGAGTGGGACTAGAATCTATTCTCTAGGGCTACTAGGAAGCACCCAGAATAAGGAACCCACTATCTCAAGTTGTAATTCTTGATTTCATTTGTGGATACTTATAGGTGTAAAGATTATAGAACTAACATTTAATCTGTTGATTTTATAATCTTGCTATTTTATATTCTATTTATTGGTTTTAACAGTTGTGTGCTTGTGAGGCTAATACTTGGTATTTCTTATGTTGTTGTTGTTGGTTTTTGTTGTTGTTGTTGTTGTTGTTTTGGTCAGTAGTGGGGCTTGAACTTTGGGCTTGGGTGCTGTCCCTCAGCTCTTCAGTTCAAGGCGAGTGCTCTACCACTTGAGCCACAGCGCCACTTCCATTGGTATTTCTTATATATGGACCTTGTCATCTGTACATTAGGATGATTTCTTCCTTTCTAATGCAATTTGGATCCATTTCCTTTTCTGTGTGATTGCTCTAGCAAGCCTTCCCCTACTACATGAGTGCAGGTAACAATGGACATCTTGTGCTGTGCTGGATCCTAAGGAAAGCCTTTCAATACGTGACTGTCAGGCTAGCTGTGGGATTTTCAAAAACATCCTTTCAATGTTTGAGGACATTGAGGTTTGAATTTATGGTCTTGTGCTTGCTAAGCCGAGATGGTGGTCTACCACCAGCTAATTTTGTCCTTATTTGTCCAATCCTCTTAGATATGTTGAATTCATCTTGGATTTGTTGAATTCAGTTTAACTACCATTTTATTGAGAGTGTTTGTTTCTTAATTCATGTTTTGTCATTGTTGTTTTTCTTGTGATGTATTTGTCTGGCTTTGGTATTGAGGTGATGTTGATCTTAAAAATGAGTTATGATGAAAAATTCTTCATGCAAAATTAATAGACACTAAAAACAATGAATATCAGGGAAATAATTTGGGTGTGAGGGGATACCAGCAGGAGGAGAGAGTGCTATGGAAGAAGGTGAATGAGGATTAATATGATTGAAGTAGTATACTTACACACACACACACACACACACACACACACACACACACACACACACACACACATTCAGTAAAGCCAGTTACTAGTGGTTTATACCTATAATTCTATCTACTCAGGAGGCTGAAATCTGAGGACTGTTGTTTGAAGCCAGTTATACTACAAAGGTACAGGAGACATCTATCTCCAACTAACCAGCAAAAAGCTGAAACTAAAGGTATGATTCAAGTAGTAGAGAGCCAGCCTTGAGAAAAAAAAAAAAACAAAAGCAAGGCTCTTAGTTCAATTTCCAGTACAGGCACAAATAATAAACGAAACAAGGGAAGGAGGAAGGGAGGGCAGGGAGGGAAGGAGAAACGTGGGAAGAGGAAGAGAAAGGGAGGGAAACACAACAATGAAAACTTGTTGAAATTGTTTTAAGAAGGAGTCATGGGATAAGAGAGAGTGATACAGGTTGTGAGGCTGATTATAAAACATTATACACCTTTATGCATTGTAGTATGTTACAATATTCCTTTGTATATTTTTTGTCTCTTTTTGAAGGTTTTGAATGAAGGTCTGTTTTGTTGGGTATAAATATGGCTAACACTGTTCTCCTTAGGTTTCTATTTGTATCTATAAATTTCTTCTCCATTTACTTGAAGTAGATGAGTGTCCTTAAAGCTGAACTGAGCCTTTTATAGAAAACATATAGTTGGATTATGGTTTTTATCATAGTCACTCTGTACCTTTGGTTGGCAAGTTTTGCCCACTTACATTTAAAATGATATTGAGTAAAGGTGAACAATTGTCATTTTATTACTTTTTGGTCTTTTCTTGATCCTTTGTCCTCATTTTACATCTCTAGTTTTCTCATTATTGTCTGTGAAGATAATCCTGGCTTTTGCCTTGGGGTTACAATCAGGCTTATGTATATCTTGCTATTGAACAAGAATATTTAGACATGATAAAAACTTTAATCTCAGGCCTGTCTCAACTTCTGAATATGAGTGCAGAGTTTATAGGCATATGCTACCATGACCATGCTTGGCATATCTTTTGTTTTTTTATGCAAGATTGTACAGTTTGGGGGTCTTTTTTTTCAGTTTTACTTTTGGTGGTAATGAGATTTGAATTTGGTGTCTTATTTTTGCTAGCCTGGTGTAGAACACTGATAGAACCAGTGATCCATGCTTCCAGACCTCTGTGCTCTAGTGCTTTTGTTTAAAACAATAGGGCTGGGAAGGTGGCTCAGTGGTAGAGCGCTTGCCTTGCATGCTCAAGGCCCTGGGTTCGATTCCTCAGCACCGCATAAGCAAAAAGAAAAAAGCCGGAAGTGGCGCTGTGGCTCAAGTGGTAGTGCGCTAACCTTGAGCTGAAGAGCTGAGGGACAGAGCCCAGGCCCCGAGTTCAGGCCCCACGACCGGACCCAAAAAAAAAAAAAAATTTCCAGCCCTGATGCTCTGACTGTGGTCCTTCAATAAACACTTCCAGCATAGCTATGAAAAGTGCATATCACCATACCCAACTTTTAATTCATTGAGATGGAATCTTACAAACTTTTTTCCTAGGCTGGTCTTGAACCATGATCTTTTTGATGTCTATTATCCTCATCCTCATGAGCCACTCTGACTGACCCATTGTGTACAAGTTTTTATATTGTGTTTCTAAAGAATTACTGTAGTTATGATTGTTTCTACACATTTCTTTTTTACTTTTTTTTCTATAGTAATAATTGATGTCCAAACTACTAAGAGGATATTGGATATTCTGAATTCGATGATGTATTTATATTCACTTCTGTTAGATTTTTTAATTTTCATATTGCTTATGAAGGCTATAATTTCATATTTCATATTGCTTATGAAGGCTATAATCTTCTGATATATTTTTATCAATTCTTTATTTCCAACACTTTTGATATCATCTGCATTCATTTCTGGAAGGCCACCTTGATAGGTTCCAACAGTAAGCAATTATGAATAGAACTTCTACAATCTACAAGTGTACACATGAGTGTATAGTACGGGTGTGTGCACACACACATGTGTGTTTAGGTTTCTCTGATCACGTTTCATTTCATTTTGGGAAATAGCAGGGAAAGTAATGGCTAGCAAGCAAGGGCATATGTAGTAATGCAAGAAACAGTGAAGCTATCTTCCAAGTGGTCCTGAAACTGTATGTCTCCTGAAGCAATGAATGAGTGATGCTAAGGCTGCGTGTCCTCAACCAGGACTTGGGGTGTCAATGTTTGCAGTTTTGACCATTTTACTAGGCCTGTAGTGGCATAGTATCTATTTATTATGGTTTTATCTATTGACATTTGAAATTGAAAATAATTTCTCAATCTTTCTGGTATACACTTTTAACTATTAGTCAAGCAATTCTGAATACATTTTTCAGATTATTATAAGATCTGAACGGAGCTGAAGAATCATGACCGCTCCTTCCTTTTTCCCTCCTTTTCTTCCTTTCTTCCTTCCTTTCTCCCTCTCTCTTTCCCTTCTTCCCTTCCTTCTTCCACCTCTCGCCCCCTTTCTCTTTCTTTCTGTTTTTTTTTCTTTTTCATGGTATTATAAATTGAACCCAACGTTTCATTCATGACCCACTCCCTTACTTTGTAGTTTGTTTTTGAGAAGTCTCACTTCTCTAGATCTTTCTACCTTTGGCTCCCAAGTAGATGGGTTTACAATCCTGCACAATACTTCCTACACTTTTTTTCTTTATTGAATCTAACAGAGTTTTAACTCAGAGCCTGCTGGCTCCTAAGCACACACCACTAAGCCATACCTGCATCCTTGAATTTTGTTCACTATTGTTAAGATAGTGTCCTGATTCCTGCCCATGTCAGGATGATTGGCAGCTATGACAACAGGACACACAACTTGTGGTCAAGAAGTGGTCTTGTGAACATTTTCCTTCTCAAACTGGTATTGAACTCTGATCCCAACATTTTCAGCTTTCCAAGTAGTTGAGATGAAAGGAATGAGTGATAGTGATCAAATATGGCTCCTTGGGCGGGGGAGGGGGGGAAAGACACCAAAAAACTATTTAACCATTTCCCAAGAAAAATAGCAAGATTTATCACCTACGTCAAGTTAGTTTGACATGAAGTAGAGTTCTTAAAAAAATCACACTCAATTTTACATCATGAGACTTTGTTTCAGTTTATGCTTATCTATGAGAAATGCACGGTTTCATATTACTGGCTGTGATATGACTTGATTCTACACTTCTGGAAGTTACAAAGGGCTGCTAATATGAATGGCATCATTTAAGAATCGGTACTTCAATTGAATATCTTGTGAATGTACAGTCCAAGTGGTGTCTGCAAAACATGGCTGATAATGTACTATTTTATCCACAGAGAAGAAAGAGTCATGTGTTCAGAGAGCTCAATACCAGCATAGACAATCTATAGCCTCAGTTTCCCAGTTTGCTGTACTAATGACAAAACATAAATGAGGCTGTCACTAGAAAATATTACATTTTTATATTAAATTTGAACTCAGACATCTTGCTTCCCCAAGGTCAGATTGGCCCATATGAGTGGATTTCTTTGGGAAACTGAACCATTTTATTACCCAGAGATCTCACGAAAGAGGTTAAATTGTTCCGGCAGTGTGTCAGTGCTCTCTGACCCTGACTGAAAACAAAATAATGTTATTTTCTGCCTTGCGATGCTTTAAAATTAGCTTTTATGTTTGAATGCTATTCCTATGCACTGTATTTACATAGCAGAGTTAATAATTTTTTGATTATCTTAAGGATTATATGAAAACATTTGGACAAACAAGAATAGAAAAGGATTTCAAATCATTTTTGGATCTCATGAAACACCTGACATGGTTTATCCTTCTGTCTATGCTAGCTAAAGCTCTTAAACTATTTCTGCCCGACGCTATTATTGTTCATGAAAAATGAAAAAAATATATACTTGACCAGTCCTTGTCAAAATAAATCAAGGCCTGTTAATTTCCACATGCACTTAAAGAGAAAGAAAATTATGAGACATCATTTTATATAAAATTACTCCAAATATTGCATTTTCATTGCATAAGAGGGGAGAAAAATGAATCAAGTATCAGAAAAAATTATTCTCTTTTATTACAGTCATTTTCTCTTCTAAAGAGATAATTGCATATAGCTTAAGAGACAGGAGTGTGAGTCAGAAAGAGAAAGTGATTTCAAAGACCAAAAGTTAGCATTTGCTTACATGATGCCTCTGTGTGAGACACACTCTCAATAGAGAACACAATTGTACTCTTTTATCATGAAGACTGGGTAGGTGACCCATGAAAGCTACAAAATATAAAAATAATCTCTTTTCCATTAGACTCAGGATTATAACTTGTTGTCTTTTAGAGAGTGAAACTTGATTGAAGCAATTGTGTAATTTTAACTACATTCTTCTTCCCACATCTTTTATTTTTGTCTCTTAAAAACTGATCATCCTTCTTTCTTTTATTAAGGGTGTGAGGGTAGAGGATGAAAATAGCTATATTAATACAAATTTAATACAGTAAGTACTATTAACGAGTTTGAAATCACCTGGTAACTTAGAAACTTAAGAAAAATGAGTAGAAGAATCATAAATTATGAAAAGACACTTTCTTAAACTTCTCACAAATAAATAAGTAGGATGGTTCTTGTACCCAAGATCTTGAATAAAAACAGACATGTACAAGCACAAACATACACTCACACATAGAAAGAAAAAAAATAAGCAAGAAAATCTTTCTAATAGCTTGCTTTATGAACACAGCCACTGTCCTGTGCCAGTAGCTACCGCTCGCCAAATAAAACACCACCATCCTACAAGGAAATGGCTAGCTAAACAGAAAGTGCAATGAATCTGCCTCTGCCATGAAGTCCCCAGTGCCAAACATTCCTATAGAGGCTTTTTGTTGTGTAGGACATTCTCAGGATTGGTTTCTCAGTGTCATTGTAAATGACAAATGACTAGCCAAAGTTTTGGCCGAGGGTAGTAAGGAAGTCAGTTTCCTCCTGAAAGGATCCCAACAGGTTCAATAGCTATCAGAAGAGAGCTTCTAAATATCCAAGAGAGCTTGCGTGAATTCTCTGGTGAGTTGGTGTGTTACTTTTTATAAGCATCCAGAATTTGCTATTCTGATTCTTTAAAGAAGTTGGGGGAAAATGCAATCCAGAATTTGAGAATAAGAAATCTTTTTCTTATTCTTAAGAAGACTAACTTTAGCTTCATTTTCGCCTTCAAATAAAATGGCTGGGAATTTTATAACCAGGTGAATCAACATAGCAGACAGTTCAGAAGGTCCCAATGCTATTGATTTCATAAAGCGTTCATCATTGGTTTAAAACTCATTCATTCTTATTTCGTAAGAGTTCTTTTCTATCATCCTTTGAAAAGGTTTCAAATATACGCATATACTTTATAGTCAATAATTTTATTCACCATTATCAATTATTCTAAATATATATAAGATATGGAATGGAGCAGAATTATATGTAATTACTTCCTGGACCAAACAAGCATGAATGTGGAATATATGTTTTACTTCTTAAATGACTGGAATACAAATTTTAAAAAAAAACTAAAACTTTAACAAAGTTTCAATTATTTTTCTTTTTAATATCCTAGTCTCAAATCCAGGAAAGAAGGTAAAATTAAATAACATAGACACCTTCCAACAGGAATGACATTTAACCACACGAGAATGAATTACCATGAATCTTAAAATAGCAGCATCTATAAGCAGAGAATGGAAACTTTTATTAGGAATTACTTTCAGTTGAAAAAACTTAATATGAATACAGCAACAGAACTACTTGCTCATCTGTTTCACGAATTGAAGTTCTTGCATTGTAACTCAGGAACTTATATTTTTTCTAGTCCAGATTATGTGTGTATGTGTGTGAATGTACACACACAGATATAGACACAGACATGCACATGTGCATGTGTATACACACACACACACACACACACACACACACACACACATAAATGAGCAAAGGGGTTTGAAATCAAGACTTCTACTTGTTAGGCAGGTGCTCTACTACTTAGCTATACGATATTTCAGCCCTGTCATTGATAATGTTTGAGATAGAGTCTTTCTGCCTAAGCATATACCTTCACTTCATTGTGTCTATGTTAGGCTTCCTGTTTGTGCTGGATATCAACCATATGCCCAACGTTCAGCTTGTCTCTGCTGAGTCGGAGTCTGACATATTTTTCTGCACACATTGGCCTGGAGCCACCATCCTCCCAGTCTGAACCTCCCACATAGCTTTGGATGTCGGGTGCATAGCATACTGGCCAGCTATGGATTGAGAAGGGGATTCAACAGTTTTTCTGCCTGGGGTTGCTTTGACCAATGATTCTCTTATTCACAGCCTCCCAAGTAGTTAGGATTATAAGCTAGAGCCATCACTTCTGGGTAGAAGTTTTCTTTCTTGTTCTCATTAAGAGAATTTCAATGCAGATCTGTTCAAACAAGATAGACATCTAAGTTGAAGGTTCTTAGTAGGCACAAGTCAGCACTATGGTAAGAATTTGAGAACTGGGATTGAAAATTTCATCAGCTGTTCCTGAGTATCTGTCATACCAAACATATCTATCCACGAAGGAGTTATTTAATTTTACTGTTGCTTTTTGATTATTTAAACATATATCAGCTTATCTGCTATTACCATAGATGACTTAAGTTTTTACAGATAACGAGTCTGTTCACTCTGAAGTGAAAACACAGGACAATTTTGTGGAGAATATTTAAAGGAATATGGTCATTGAAAAGAAGGATTCAGTGTGTTTATACCAGTAGTAGTGTTTTTGGAATGTGTGCATATGCATATAAATGAGTTTAGAGAAATGGTTGTTTCTTCAGGTTAGTCTGTAAGAAAGGTGAAATATTCAATAATGAATTTGAGAAAAACAGCAATCAACTGTTTATTATTTCATTTATTCAATGGATAACTAGGGAAGATATGAAGACAACGATGAATTTCCTAGTAGAGTTTCTCTATCATTTCACTGGACAAATTAAGTGGCACAAGTGTATTAAGAAAATGATTGCATCAACAATGAGAAGTACAAGTTGTTATGTTGAAAATGAACTTTACAACTTTGGGGGTCGGGGAGGATTGGTTGGGGAGGTGGGGGGAGGATAGGAAGGGGAAACAAAGGAGGAGGCTACAATGCTTGATAAAAAATGTACTCATTATCTTGCCCATCTAATTGTAACCCCTCTGTACAGTATTTTCACAATAAAAAAAAATTTAAAAAAAAGAAATGTACTCAATATCTTGCCCATGTAATTGTAACGCCTCTGTACAGTATTTTCACAATAAAAAATAAAAATTAAAAGAAAGAAAAAAAAAGGAAATGATTGCATCCTCCAGCCCCTATGGGATTAACCCCCCCCTCACCCAGCCCCCTGTCACAGCCACTACTCCAGTTGGCAGGCAAGTACCTCACTGTCCTTCACAAATGTCTCCTTCCAGCCCCTCTGCCTTTGAGTGTGTTTTGCCTTGCAGCTGAAAAGTCTTCCAACTTGCTTTCTAATTATCCAAATCCTTCATAATCCCCCTACCAAAATTAGGTCACACTTTCTGCTCAAAACCTTCGCCCATTTCTCTACTATTTACTTCTTTGTTATCTAAATTCCTTTAGGACAGATAGCTCTCCCACCCTGCTTAGCACTAGTGATTTAGTGTCTGCAATCCTTCTCTCTATGCACAGAGCAACTTAGAATTCTCCCCCAAAGGGATAGCAAAGCCCATGCTCCTCATGTCTGTATGTGCTCAGCCTCGGCCTCCATGTGTCCTCCCCAACCCTTCTTGCTCTTGGCCTGCAGTGCAGATCTAGAACTGTGCTTCAGAAAACTCTGTTGGGTGTAGAGAAATAGCAATCCAGAGAATAGAGATCTGGAGTAAAAAAAAAAAAAATGTCAGCAACTGCAAAAATAAAAATGAAACAACAAAGCAAAACACACTCAAAGCAAACAATTTTTTAAATTTTATTAATTAGGTTTTCTTTTAATTGTGAAAATACCATACAGAAGGTTTACAATTACATGAGCAAGGTAATGAGTAGATTTCTTATCAAGCATTCTTGCCTACTCCTTTGTTTCCCTTTCCATCCCTGCCTTCCCATCTCCCCTGCCACCCCTCAACCCCTGCACTCCTCCCCAACCAAAGTTGTAAAGTTCATTTTTCGACATAATGACTTGTACATCTCATTGTTGCAATGGTTCTACTTGTATCCCTATTTAAAGGATTTGTTTTTTCCCTTCCCCTCCACAAATTATACCAATATCAAATAAAGTGAAAACAGGGGTTATACCTTTGTATGTCTCTCCCAAACATTTTTATTAATTTAATCTAAATTTTTGTTAATATTTATTTGGGGGTAATAGTTGGGTTTTGGACTCAGAGTCTTGTTCTTTTTACATGATTACTTTACCTCTGAGCCACACCTACAACTTGTTAGTGCATTTTTATTTTTTTTTTAATTGAAATAAACCTGTATTTATTAGGCTAATTCCTAACATATGCTTTTAGAAATACATATTTTCAGACCATTACAGAGTTTGGTACGTTTAGAGTTAAGAATACATGAATGAAAGAATATTATATCTAGAAAGGAATAAACTGAGACTTCATTACAATACTTTGCTCTATCAAAAAACAGAAATTTCATTTGTCTCCTTTCTCTAATTTTTCAGTATCATTAATCCAGTGGCTAAGATTATTCCCTTTTATTAGAATTATATCTAAATTAAGAATAAGAATTCCAAAGGTAGTTTAATAGAATGCATATTGCCTTTCATTTCTCCAGCTTTCACGGGTAATTTTTGAAATAGGGTCTTATTTCCTGCCTGGTTTACAATTTGGCTCTTTTAGGGTACTTGTACTAGAATGACAGATGTGCACTATTGCTCCCAGGTATTGGTTGAGAAGGGTTCCCATGTATATGCCTGGGCTAGTAGTCTATAGTAATGATCCTCCCCAAATTAGCCTCCCAATTATTTGGGAATATAGGAATAAGCTACTGACTCTGTCTCTCTCTGTCTCGCTGTCTCTCTTTTTGTCACTGGTCTCTTTCTCGCGAGCTATCTGTCTCATTCTAATTTTTGTTTTGTTTTTTACTTTGGCGGCATTGGGATTTGAATTCACTTTATACTTGCCCAGGTTGTTTGCCAGCTGGAGCTCAGCCATTTCACTCTAATCCTGCTTTTTGTTGGTTAAATAACCAACTATTTAAATAAAATAGTCTTCTCTTTTCTGCCTAGGCTGACCTTGGATTATGATCCTCTGGATCTCAGCCTCTAGAATAATTGAGATTATAGGTGTGAACTCCAGCTCCTGACTTTTTAAAGATAATCACATCATTCCAGTTTTTTCCTAAATGTTTATAGTCTCAGTTCTTCGTGTAATCCTTTGCCTCTAAATTGTTTGGTTGCAAAACAATCTGTGACTTACATAGATGTCATAGGGAAGATTTAATTTAATACCTCTTTATTGAAAACGAACTTTGTCAGTTTCTATGTTAGGATGTTCAGTAGTTAAAATGATGAGATAAGATGGTCTTCATAGAAGCCTGAGGACTTGAAGAGTTTCTCTAAATAATCTCCTATCATAAGGTTTTGGTGATATCTAGAACCTAAGTATTTCTGTTTTGCACACACACACACACACACACACACACACACTGAGTTCGTATGGAGCTTGATTCATTATTTTGAATCCTATTGACTTTTCCCCCTAACCTCTTCTTGCTTGTACAATCCTTATTTCCCATTATCCCTGAATTCCAGAATAATAGTCCTTGTTGAGTATTTTTTCCCTAGGTTTTAGTCGACAAGGGCAGCAGCAGCATCAGGCAAATACTTATAAGTTTATATGCATTCCTAAAAGCTCAAAAAGTTTGGAAGGTAGAAACTGTTCTCCTACCAAATGTATGCATGGAAAATTGAAGGAATCATGAAGTTATTGATTGTATTTAGAGACATATTTTTGCCAAAATTTGTGGTGATTTTAGAATGATGCTTTCTCAAGGTATGAGCTGTGAATGTAGCAGTTTTAGGGAGAGGGCTTATTCTTTCTGAAAGCATAGAAACATGAAAGCTCTGGGGATAGGGAACTACCTGACCAAGTGTGGAAATGTTGCAGGCCCTACAACGTGCAATTGCTGATGGGATCATGGAGCCTACACAGCCAATCCTGGGACTCTGTTCATCTGGGCTGTGATTACAACAAACTCTATTAAGAGACTTAGTGATTATAGTAATGCCTACATGCATTGTATAGGTAAAAAGAGGAGCCAATATTTAGATGAATTGGAAAAGAAGTCACTGGTGGAGGCCTTTGAGGAAGAAACTCAAATCAAGCCTGAGTAGTATAATGGAAAAACAAAAACAAACAGAAAATAGTTGTCACAGAGCTAAGAGAATCCAAAGATTCACAGTCAGGCAGAGAGAAAAAGAAACATGTAAATTTCTTGTTAGTCACAATTTGTACATGCCAACTTCAGATATTAATTATGCAGTTTTGGTAAACCACTCACATTTTTCATTTTCATTTATTACATTTAAAAAATTTTTAATCAGAGAGTTAACTCTACCAAGTCACTATTGTCAAGACTTAAAATTCCAATTATTATTTTTTCCCTCCTGGAAGTATAATAACAGTAGATTTAGGTCATTTGTGTTGTGTATCCTCTATTTCCTGTAGGGAAATATTACCAAGAACAATAAAGCTCAGACCTCTGATATAGATGAAGACATTGGTCCTGTGCTTATGAGCTGCTGGATCAAATATGTACTAGATCCTCCAGAAAGTCACAAGAAACAAGGTGTCAAGGGAGCTTCCCAAATGCCTAATTCACTGCAAAGACTTTGTACAAATTGTATACAATGTCAGGACAAAGACCTGTGATCTTCAGTATATTTTTTGTTTAAATATATGCCCATGCTCTGTGTTGGGTTGGTGTTTCCTGATACAAGTGAGCTCTTCTCCTCTAATTCCACCCTTGTCTTTGCTGAGGAGATGCAGCATTTATTGGGTTGCACTCATGGCTACTTTCCCATTTGGATCTTCCTTGTTAGTCCAGCGGGAAGAATGGCAGTACACTAAAGGGATGGAGTACACATTCGCTTCTTCCCTCCTGTGGGCATGAATTTAGCAATTGCTCTTTTGTTTTACAATTGTCTTAGAGCTCTTGGTATAATTGCTGTGTCCCTCATATACAACACGGGGTTGTTTATGTGCTCTGGTCAGCTCCAGAGTGCCTCCTCTGCTTTTCCTTTTACGTCATCCTCTTGCATTATTGTAAGTAGCTCTTCTTTCTCCTTTCCTCAGTTTCCCCTGTCTGTATGAATGAGCTACTTCCTGCGGGGGGCCTGGCAACCCCTGTTGATCACATCCTTTAGCTCATAGCAAGATAATTGAAAACAATCAGCCAGCTCCCTACAACTAATATATTTCAAGTCATTTGAGATTCATTATCTGATTTAGATACATAAAATAATGTTCTCCTCCTAAGTCACTCCCTCAATTCCACTTAATTCATGAAACAGATATGAAAGTATGTGTGCGCACGTGCATATTTGAAGCTGGTATTTCTAGCCAAACTTTAAGTTCTCTTCAACTCTCCTGAATCTTATCAAGTTTTTCCAGGAGACTTGTGAGGTTCAGGATTTTATTTAGGTGCATTGAGTCTCTTTTAAACTATCTTTTTATATATTAAAATATTTTCTTTCTCTTATTTGCAAATACAAGTGCTAGCATTCAGTCTTACTTGGTTTTTTTCACTCAAGGCTGTCATTCTGCCACTTGAGCCACATCTCTACTTTTGGCTATCAACTAGTTAATTGGGGATAAGAATCTGGTAGACTTTTCTTCCTGGGCTGGTTTGAATCTTGATCCTCATATCTCAGCCTCCTGAGTAGTTATCATTACAAATATGAGCTATCAGTGACAGGTAGTAAATCATAATTCTTAATAATATGAGTACATTGTACTTTCGACCCCACAGTATATGACATTTTTGTAGTGTTGTATTTTTTTTCCTATCTGATTTCCCTGTCTCTTTGCTTTTCTTCTACCTTAGTATTTCTCATATGTTTGCCTTCCTAACCCCTGTCTTCTTTTTTTCTGTTTAGAGATATTCTCAATCAAATTTAACCTCTCTCTTTCATTCAGTTTTGACTCTTTGAAAAAAGATACCTAAAGAAAGCTCAACCAACTGCTCTGCTACTCAAAATGATCTGACTCTATCCTGGACTGAAGAAGGGTTAGTGACTCATCTACCATTTAAACTTATGTCATTATTCTGATTTTGTGTCTCCCTGTGTCGGGTCTTCGTCTGTCCCAGGAAAGATGGACAGGGTCTGAGGAAAGGTAAGTGTGGCCGCTTGCCCATTCCCCAGCCTCCCTCAGCTTGGGAGACAATCAGACACAATGGGGAGTCAACTCAAGCAGGAAGAAAACTCATTTATTAACAGAAAGCAGCCCTTTTTAAAGCAAAAAAGAGTGGGTGGCATGGCAGGGGAGGAAGAGGAACCAATCACTGTCAAGGTCACACCCTATATGCACCTAAGCTTCCAAAGGCTGGTTAAGCACTGAACATAAAGCAAATTGGGCTCTGCCCACTCAACTCCCTCTCAGCGCCATCTTTGCTGCCCATCTGCTCTACAGATTCCCCCTTTTTTGTTTTAATGGCAGACCCACCTCTCAGTTAGTTATCCTTTTCCCTCCACTGTAAAGGTTATTTTAACAGGATTACATTGGTAAGGATAGCATTGGCCATTCAGGGGGTTCAAGGCAAGTCTTGGGGGCAAGATTCACCAGACAGAGGATAGAGAGGACCCTTGTGCATGATCCAAGAGCCCTTCCCAGTTATCTCACATCCCCACCTAGCACAGTAATAAACATCCGAAGCAGTTCAATTAATTCCTGGGCATATATAAAAGTCAGTATCTCATAAGGTCGTCCTCTTCAGAACATGGGAGCAGCCTGGGTATTGGGAGTTCCACACATACAGCACGGTGCATCCTCGTGGGCCGCCACACTCAAGCCATTCTATAGTCCAGAAAAACAAGGAAAATTTAAAAACAAACTGCAGACATAGCAAAGCAACCAGTTCCTTGTGTACGTGCCTTTGTGCCTTTAAGCGAGCACAGGGGTCAAAATGACCTTTGAGCTTTACTGTCAGCTCCCAATGGCTCCCAACATCTCCCCTCCTACTACCCCAACCGCCCCACCCTGTCTTTTGTTTAAAGAAGCAAACCGCCTGTCTTAGGTTGGGTCTTACCCATCATTGGGAACTTCTTTAGAGCTAAGCTGAAGGCCTGTCTTTGGTTGGTCAGACTGACACCCCCTCTTACCCATCTCTGGCTGTGATTCCTCTCTGGGGAAATTCATTCTCTTGGTGCTTGATCTTATGTAACTGGTTGGCTAAGCTCATAAGAGTTTTGCAGTGCACATATAAAGCAAGGAAGACATAGAAAAAACATCAGGAAAAGCATTACCAGTCCAAGAAATGTCATTAGCAGTCCTTTAACATTAGTCAAGGATAGGATAGCAGTCTTTGCCATTTCAGAGTCCAGAGGTGAGGCTTATTCTAATCCAGCTATTTGCCCTGTGGGGTTGAAAAAGATCTAAACTGGAACCATAACAAAAGGTGGTTGTTTAACAATAAGTATGGATTCAATAATGCAGCTATACAAGCAATTAGTAAAAGAACAATTAGAGCAGGTAACATTAAAAATAATTAGCTCCTACAGAAATATTAAACGGTCCATACATAATGACAAAGGGTGGTGATCAAAATGAAGGTCAGGCCACCAGGTCGAAGGGACATCTTCTCTTGTGGTGGTATTGATGATTTCTGCATTGCCAGCACTGATCACTGCCCAGGTCACCCGTTGAGGTTGATGCAGATTCCATAGGGCCATTGCTAGGACTGGGAGGGCCAGGACAGCCAATAGCTGGAATATCACCATCTGCAATTGTTAGAGAACACAAGAGCTTCTCAAGGGCCGGTTGCCCTTGGGGATGGTTAGTAGTTATCTTTCTGGCTTTCCTCTTTTAAACACAAGCCTTGGCCACTATAGCCATTTTTCTTTCCTTGTTGGTTAGTTTATCTTTGGGCATCCTCTTGTATAGAGGAGATGGGTAAACTTAAGGTTCCTGGCAGGGATCCAAATGGGGGCTGTCTCCCCTATGGGAAAAACGCATACAAATCCCCTGCCCACAGGTCCTCTCCATTGTTGTGTCAGGGGATCCTTCCACCTGACTTTCACTTGGGGCTTAGGGCTTAGTTGTCCCCAGTGCTTCTGAAATCTGGATTCAGTTGCCCCTTTTGAAAAATTTAATTAATGTTAATGGTAAACAAAGCTATCTGTAACTGTATATGGGGGCTAACTCCCCCTTTTTTGTTTTATAGGCTATCAGAATACAAATTAAAGGGTTTTTGAATGTCCTAAAGGACCGTAATTACAGCCAGCATTTCTTTATATTGTGCTGACCCTTGACAAGGTTGAAATCTTTGTTGGCTAGGGGTCTTTTGTTGCTCCTCAAAGGCTGCATACGCAGAGCCTGCTTTGCCTCTGTCAGTAAAAACATGGAGGGCCCCAGGAATAGGCGTAGGAGAAAATAGAGATGGCATTTTGAGGGGAAGTCGCCATAACATGACAGTCCATTTGGATAGCCCATAATGGCAGTCAATTTGGCCTAGAAACCCTCTAAGGAGAGAGCAAGACAAGTATTGGCTTGAATGAGCCACTCAACACCTGCCATCCAAAAAGGAAAAAGAATGGAGTGAGGGTCGAGGCCATAATGCCTTTGGGATTGGGTCCTTCCCTTGACGATAGCATCTGCAAGTTGGTCTGCTTGAGAGTACAGCTGAGGTATGCCCCCAGGGGAGTGTGAAGCCACTCTAATGGCTCCCCCTTTTGAGTTAAAACTGCAGAAATCACGTAACACTTGCAAACAACCAAAGGGAAATAGGCTCAAAAATAGAATACCTCTTCAGGAAACTTCATCCAGGGCTTTTTGGAACTGCAAAAATATTGCCCGATGGCTGTCTGTAATTGTAATAACTTCTTGAGGTGTCCTGTCTTTTAGTAGGGCAAATAAGGGCACAAGACTATCTTCAGGGACAGAAACCCATGGCAACACCAATTGATTTCCCCTAAAAGACTCTGAAGTTGGGTTAAGGTTAGAGAGGCTGGAATATCCAGCAAAGGCTTAAGGGGAATGGCCTGAGTCAAGGTAAGGTGAATCCCGAGCACCTTAAAAGGAGATACCGTTTGAATTTTATTGAGGGCTATAGTAAAGCCCCCCTTTTTTAATATGGTAAGAACCTGGGCCAGAAGGCCGTCCAGGTGGCTCAGGTCTTGGTGTTCCAGAATTATATCATCCATGTAGGCATAGGCAAGGGAGGTATCTGAACCCAGCACAGGCCCTAAAAGTGTGGTCAAGTATTGTTGGCAAAAGACCAGGCTATTGGCCATGCCCTGTGGCAGCATTGTCCATTCAAACCTCTGATCAGGCTGGGAAAAATTAAGAGAAGGGATGGAGAAAGCAAACTTCTCACAGTCATCTGGATGCAGGGGGATAGAAAAAAAACAATCTTTAATATCAATCACAACCAAGGTATATTCTGAAGGTATAGCAGGAGTCCAGGGCATGGCTCTTAGGAGCATTCCTACTAGCTCCATCTTTTCATTTACCTTAGGTAGATCTTGGAGCTCCATCTTTTCATTTACCTTAGGTAGATCTTGGAGCATACGCCAAGTCCAGGAGGCTTTTTGAATAACAAATATGGGTGTGTTCCAAGGACTCATAGAAGGGCTTTATATGCCCAAGGTTTATCTGTTCCTCCACCAGAAGGTGGAGGGCTACAAGTTTAGGTTTGGTCAGTGGCCATTGCTCCACCAAGATTGGGCTTTCCGGCTTCCACCTAATGGGATAATGGGAGGTACTGGGGGGGGGCAGTGGCCTTTTGGATTGGGGGTGCACCCGCGGGTCCCCTATGTTCTCTGTAATTATGAAAGTTTAAAAAAATCCTTTTCCTTAACTCCCTCTTGATCCTGTTTAAGCCTTTGTGCTTCTTCCCCATCCAGGATATCATCATAGGGTGCTCGATGGTCTGTAGTGACCACGGCATCCATTTGTCTTAGCATGTCTTGCCCTAGTTAATTGGCAGTGAGGTTTTTTGCCACTAAAGTGTGTATCTTTCCCTGTTCTCCATCTGGGCTAGTCCATTTCATAAGGGCTACCATCTCTTTGGACTGGGAGTTGCCTCTACTCCCAATATCGGGGTCCGTGTGCAAGCTTCCCGTCCAAGGGCACTTCCTCCTCCCTGAGTATGGTTCAATCTGCCCTAGTGTCAATTAAGCAGTGAAACCTCTTTCTGCCTATGAGAATACTCATTTAGGGTGGAGTCCTTCTACCAGGGGGATGGTCCAATGGGCCTGGGTCGCCCTGCCACGAGGCTGCCTAAGCCTCACAGAAGAGGGAGTTCCTCCTGAGTTAACGGGGCTGGAGGATGCACCTCCCCTAGTTTAAAGGCTTCCCATCTAAATCAAACTTGGAGCAACAATCCTTTTTCCAATGGTATCCCTTCTTGCACCTGGGGCAGGGTGTAGGGGGCAGTTTGGATACCCCGGGGCCGGTTGAAGGAGGATTGTTGTAAACAGTTCCTCTTAAAGTGCTCCTTCTGCCCGCATTTAAAACAAGTCACTCTCCCTGATGGTCTTGGGGTTCCCCGGCCCTGGACTGCCAGCACCTGGGTAGTAGCCTCATTCATTGTAGATGTCTGAGCCTGTAAAGCTAAAGCTAGTGATTGGGACTGATGCTGTTGCGTTCCCACATCCTGCGAGGCCACCACCATCTGCTCAGGGAACTCTCTCTCAATCCAGCACAGGCCATGCAGTGGTCTGCATTCATGCCTTCCCAGACCAGCAGCTTTACAAACTGATATCGGAGGTTCCCTGCCTGCAGCTTGCTGTGAACGCTCTGTTGGACTCGGTCTATAAAATCAGGTAGAGGCTCACCCCATTTTTGTCTCACTCCTGCTATGGGGAACTCAGTAGGCCCATCATCCAGTTTGTACCATGCAGTAAGTCCTGTCTGCCTCACCTGGTCACGGTATGGGCCAGGTATTGTGGCCTGTTGGATGCCAGTGGAGTACCCTTCCCCCGTCCCTGCTAACATGGCATAAGTAATAGGTATCTCGGGTTGAGCCTGCCGGTTATTCTCCACTCGCACTCCGCATTCCTCCTTAAAGAAAGCACACCATTTAATAAACTGAGAACTAGTGAGGACAGCTTTGGTCACATCCAGCCAGTCCTTAAGGACACATGGGTGATAAGCAATGTCCTGTAGTAGGGTCTGGGCCCAAGGAGAGTTCGGGCTATCCTCCACCACCACCTTGCAGAACTCTTTAAGATCCTTAGCTTCCCATGGATACCATTCCAAAGGCCTGTTAGCTCCTGGTGCCAGATTGACCAGATACGCTTGGAGAAGCGAATGCTGTGGCCTAGGGTTCAGGCTCTTGGGTGGCCCTTCCCTTCTAGGGTAGGCCTCCGAGTAGGTTACTTCCCCAGCCCTCAGCCCTTCTTCCATGGAAGGTTGGTAGGGGTCTGGGTCTTGCAGGTCCCTCTCGCAGATCACGTAGGGCACTGTACCTCCCGCCCAATCAGGGGAATAGGTAGGGGGCCTACAACTGTCAGGGGCACCTGAGTCAGAGGGGGTAACTTTCACCCTTGTTTTGACTTCCACTGTGCATGTTTCAGTGCTCTCTTGGTTGAATTTGACCCATTCCTTTTCCTTCTCACTTCCCAAGTCCTCCTCTACTCCTTCTAGGCCTAATGTTGCCTCATCTTCCTTCTTCTGTGAGATAGCATTACCCATACTAAGGGTTTCACTTACCCTGAGAGACCACTTAGCCTCAGCCGGTATCTTTTCCTTTTGTGCCCCACGTTGGGCACCAGATGTTGGGTCTTTGTCTGTCCCATGAAAGAGGGACAGGATCTGAGGAAAGGTAAGTGTGGCTGCTTTCCCATTCCCCAGCCTCCCTCAGCCCGGGAGACAATCAGACGCAGCGGGGAGTCAACTCAAGCAAGAAAAAAACTCATTTATTAACACAGAGCAAGCCATTTTTAAAGCAAAAAAGAATGGGTGGCATGGCAGGGGAGGAAGAGGAACCAATCACTGTCAAGGTCACACCCTATCATGCACCTAAGCTTCCATGGGCTGGTTACGCACTGAACATAAAGCAAATTGGGCTCTGCCCACTCAACTCCCTCTCAGCACCATCTTTGCTGCCCTGTGCTCTACAGGGCTCTGCCCACTCAACTCCCTCTCAGGCCATCTTTGCTGCCCATGTGCTCTACATCCCTGTGGCTGTAGGAGTTTTACCCTTTCTTTCCACCCATGTAGGTACACTGTCTTCAAATTTTAGATTTCTCCCAACTGTCAGCTTTTCATTCTAAATAGCTTCTTGTATTTGGGATGTGTGTGAAGCTATGCCTTGCATTGCCTTAGATAAGGCAGGCTTCCAGAAAGGGACGCTATACATGCATAAAAAGCCTCTGTGTCAGTCCATGTTTGAGCCATGAGTGAGATCTTGGAAAGAAATGTTCCATGATTATGTGAATTATTAGGACCTGGCATAAGATTTCACTTATAGACTCCCATGGATTGCTCTATATGTCAACAACCATCATACACACACACTATTATCTTGGTATCGGCGGCTGCCATAATAACTGCAATGATGTATCAGCTCCTCAAGTGATAGAGATAAATCACTTTGGGAGACCTCATTCATTCTGGTTTTTAACAGACAGTTGGGGTTTTATTAATATACTTTGTGAGGATGAAGTGTTTTATCAAATGCAAATCTGTGTTCTCCTTCATAAGGAACCAGTGGAAATTGAAGGGTATAAAAACACCAAAGTAATATGAGTTAATGCCATTTAAACACAACTCTCCTGTTCACTGTATTATTTATGTGAGCTGCCTATGAAAAGGGTTGCAAGGGTAGGCTGTTTTTGTTGGGGATTATTTAAAGTAAGACTGTAAGATTTCTGAGACTCGACTTGCTGTTTCAGTAAATTAAAATGCCATTTATCATTATCTTCAACGTCATGTAATTCTCAACACCAGCTATGCTGCAGCTCAGCTGGGAATCATAGGGAATAAGGTCAAGGGAAATGGCACCTCCTCTCAGGGGCATGCAGTAGGTGCAAATGATGTGCACAGATGTACACCATCCTGATGCTCAGGGTCTTACACATTACACACTCTGGCCACTTTCCCAAAACATGTGGAATAAGCCTATACTATCTGGGAATTCACAACCCTACAGGAATAGAGAAAGATGAGTGCTCAAATATTTGTTAGAAGCCAACAAGTTGACATGACATTCCATTTATATACATAAGTATACCAAGATGAAAGGTAACTGGATGTGCCTTACTTAATAGAAAAACTTACATATTTTGATTCAATAATTCTATTTTTAGGAATTTTTTAGCACTTTGACATAATCACAATGTTCCATTGATTTCATGAAACAAGTATAGTATAACCTCTTGTTTGTCTTCTTGCTGAAGACTAGAGTCAGGTTTCTCACTAGTCTTTTACTGAGTCTATACATTGGAATGCTACACAACTTTGAAAACAGTGAAGATATTCTGTACACACAAATACAGAAACATCTTCCATTAAAAACAATTATACATAATTATGCAGAATATGGGATTTTTTTTTTGGAAAATGTAAAGATAGGCAGTCAATTTCCATAGCCAAGCTACACAATATCCATGATGATCAAGTTTCTTAAATTTACTATCTTTTTGCTCTGTGGTATTTTTCCAATTAATAATTCGTCAGTAAAAATATATTAATCACCTTTTATTATGTACATATATACAATGCACATCCATAAGAAACAAATCTCAAATGAATTTCTAACTCTACAAAGGAATATTTTAGGGTAATCAGTGATGACTATTCTTTTTTAATGTGTGCAGTCTCTAGAAACCCATGTGTTGTGTGCCATGTTTCTACCTGCAATGTAATCTCCCAGCTCCCTTTCTGTGGGATATCTCTGTGCCTCTGACTTGTATTCAACAAACTGTTGTCAGGCCTGGAAGCAGCAGCTCTAAACCCAGTTTTAGCATCACAAATATCCTGGACTTGTTTTATTATTTAGTTATGTGTGTTTTCTGGTTTTGTTTCCAATCAGTTTGTTCATGCTACCCTAAGTTTTAAAAGTGATTTGTAGAGAGAAAAATGAGCTGAATTGGAGTGACCTCTTCATGATGGACCAGATAGCTTTTGGGTGGTTGAATGAAAAAAACAACAGAGAGGAAATCACTACAAGTATAGCTTGCTGACTCTCTGCTACTCCTGGAGGTGCTTCTTGCTCTTGATATGAAATTGCCTTGGCTGTATTTCCACTTATTACTGGGCTTCATCAGCATCTACTTACTACCACACTTCTTAGAGAAGCCTAGCAACAGCAGCTTAGCAATGTCATGACACACTAGTGGCTCTGAGAATATGAATATGGGCACAGAATCGATCCTTTGACAGTTTTCACTATGAAAATAATTTGTTGATTTCTACTTTTTGATTCCTTTTTTTCTGGGCTTTTCACTTATCAAAAACCAAGCATTGCTCTGACATCAAGATACTTCTGCTTTGAATATTTATCTTGCCAATAATTTTACATAAAGTATACCAGCTTTCCTCATTCAGTTGTTTATTTCTAATCATCTCTTGCTGTTATCAAAGAATTCTAGTAAGATACTTGCAGTAGAAGACTCACCTTCTGTCTTTCTTATAAGGCTTGTTAGAGAGCCCACATTGGAAAAATACTTATTGAATGAATTGGTCAGACATGATTTCCTCTTTATAGAAATAGTCTTTTGAATCTCATTATAAACCACACTGGTTTTTTTTTCTTTAGAATAATTGAGTAACCATCATTTCCAGAAAGTGCTTGTTTGGGCAGGTGTATTAGTTTTGTAGGCTCGCTGTAACAAATTCCCTCAAACAAATTACCTTAGAAACCTATAGAAATTCATTCTTTTTAAATTCTGCGGGACTGAAATCAGAAGTTAAATTGTCAACAGAACCTCATCTCATCCAAGGGTATTAGGGGAGAATCCCTACTTGCCTTTCCGATCGCCTGTGGCTGTCACAAAAATCCTTAGCTTCTTTGGTTTGCAGCTATACCACTGAAATCCCTGCCTCAGTATTTGTATCACTTCCACCACTGAATCTTTTCTTCTGTTGCTTATAGGAAGCTTCCTTGGATTTTGAGCACACCTGAATAATCCAATATGATCTCACCTCAAGTCCCTTCCACTGAGTTCTTTTTTTTTATTTAATTTTATTTTATTTGTGAACATACTATACAGAGGGGTTACAATTACATGGGCAAGACAATGCATACATTTCTTACCAAGCATTGCAGCCTCCTCCTTTGTTTACCCTTCACCTCCCCCTTCCACTGAGTTCTATGTACAAAGACCTTTCCAAAATAGGATCTGAACATGGAAACACATATCCTACATTTTAGAAAGCAGCATTCATAAAAGAACGTAGACTTGTTCGTTGGCTTTTTGACAAAGCCATGGGAGAGCCTTTGCAAGGTGTAGATTTGTACACTAATTCATGAATGGTAGAATGGGCCACTCCCAAGAAGATGGTATATAATGCACACCAGAGAACTGTCTATGAGGAGTTGATTCAAGAATCAACATATTTGGCCTTATTTTCACCTCCCATACTGCTCACACTTTACCTGAAAATGAAGATTGAGAGCCTGCATTTTGATGAAGGATATGGTCTGTAGAAGGGGTGCTAGGAACTTAGTGGTTCTTCCTCACCATAAGAAAAGAAAATGATGAGGAGTTTTCATGTGAAAAGATGGTCAGGAAGAAAGAAGAGAGTCAAAGAGCCAAAGTGCAGAAGGTGATGACTTTGTTAGGCAATGTTATTTGAAGCTATGAGATAATTAAACCATAGTGAGGATCATAGACAATAAATCACTGCACTGTTCAGGATTCCACCATGAAATATGTTTGAATGGTACCCTCAGGCTTTGGTGAGAGTCAAGGGTACATACTTTAGGGAAATATAACTACAAAAGGCTAAGAACATGATAGATAAAGACAAGTCTGTTTTCCCTAGTAATAGTGGAAAGTGCCCTGGCCTAATTTTATACAATTTGCACCAGTAATATTTAACACATCAATTAAAAGACTTAAATAACAGATGAAAACTTCTTCTGTGTTCAACATGGACCACACTAAATGTTCAGTTTTCTGCAGTGTAGTCAGACTTTGGTTTCTTGAGTTACCTGGTCTCAGTTATTGGCCATGCTCCTTGATTTTCTGCCTTTTTATGAGACACAGTATGAGAAGAATCTGATGGTGCACACACTTATCAATCCTACATAATGTGTTTTACAGTGTTACCAAGTATTGTATTTTCTCTGTTGATAACAGGAATAAAGCTTGCAGTGGAGAAGTTTCTTGGAAATACCATTGCTCTCATGACAAAAACAAAGCAGTTGGCATCTCTAGAAATTATCTGAAATGTTCAACTCTAGCATGAACCATATCAGTTAGTAGGTGCTTTCAGCAAGATCTGAGTATTCTTGAATACAACCAAGCAGGAAAGTGTGTGCTAGTCCAGTACAGAGAACTTTGACTGCACTGAACTCTCCACCATCAGACTATGACTATTTCCCTGATGGATTCAGGAAACATATTTGAGAGATGGTGCATTTAATGTGGATGTCTGCAAAGCTTGCTTCCCAAATGGTCCATAGTCACACATTGGTCCCATCCTTTAGCTTCCAAACAGACCATGCATCTTATTCTTTGCTAGCTTCCACTGTGACTCTTGTTTAATAGATTCTCTGGTTAGTAGTTTTTCTTTTAGTTAGGAATTTCTAGACCACTTAGCAGTTCTTGAAGTGGGAGATGACTGTCTTCTAACTGTTCAGTGTTTGACAGGTAGTGAGTATAGAATATTCAACTTGGCACCCACTATGCCTCTTAGCCCAGAGGCCCTTGTACTAAGAAGTAGCCTTTTCCAGTCAGACTTCAACTCTTTGGGGGAGGTAAAGCGTAGGAGTTAGCAGTGTGGTTCACCAAATGCAGCCAGGTGAACGGATAAAGAGTTTCAGTCTCTGGGGTTGTTAAATTTGGCATATTTCACAAGGCCTAAGTTTTGTAAAATAACAAACAAATATTTTTCAGCCTATTTATAATTTGCACCCAAACATGAAGCACATTGGTAGTGAAGAATGTGTAAATACTTATGAAGACCCTCCTCCACTGAGGCCTAGTAAATAGAAATCTTTGTCACTTGTTCAGCTTGATTGGACACTCCTGGCTGCGGCCACCTTGACATTTGCCTTGGAAAGGCTTTCATGAAGTGGGCCTACCTGAGTGGCACCCCAGACCAGAGCCAAGCTCTGCCTCAATGCTGAGATGAAAACCAAGTGGAATTCTGTGAAATTGGCCATATTTAAACATTTTTAATTTACAATTTTTTAATTCACATAGTTCAGTCTACTTTTTCGCCAAAGATTCCATATGTTGCTTTTAACTACATAGGTGTTGAGTTGAGCTAATTTGCATCCCTTGTGTACTATTTGCAAATTATTATAATTCTTTAAGCACATTTTCTTACTGAAAGATAATTGTATACCATTAAAAACTGAAACTAGTAGCAGTTAAAAAATCTTTATTTTCTGGGCTTATATAAGTCTGGCTCTGAAGTTCTTAGATAAGTTTTACTCAGTGTTTGATTTCTGCTTGGGAAATAGGTAACAATACTTAAGTTTTGTCTAAGAAGTTAATGACAAGGAAGAAGAAAAAACTTCTAGCAGAATCCCTCATGTACTAGGGTAAATGCACAGTAAATGCTTGCTTTATATTATTTTCTTTCTTCTTTCTTTCTTTTCCCTGTAGCCTACACAGCAGCATTAATAATAAACACAGTGAACCAAAGGAAACATCCCACACCAGATGCCTGTGTGCCCAGAAACCTGTGTACAGTTTAGTCCTGGTACAAACCTTTCCATTCTGTGCACTAAAAACAAATACTGAAAATCATATATAAGATATATAAGCTATGCTTCTGGGCTGGCAAGTAATGGCCCATGAACCAAATCCAAACCTTTGCCTGCTTTTGCAAATAAACTTTTATTAGAACACATTTGTTATGGACTGAATGTTCCCTTAAAATTCATATGTTGAAGTCAAGTGTCAGTAGCTCACACCTGCAATCCTAGCTGCTTGAGAGACTGAGACTGGGGGAAAATCTCATTTTAAGGTGAGCCCAGGTAGAAAAGATTTTGAGTCCTTCTCAATAAAAATCTGGATACCATGGTGCAGCCCTGTTATCCTAGCTAAAGAAGGGAAGCCTGACAAAAGTGGATTGCATTCAAGAATCTGACTTGCAGGAAGCAAGACCTTAGCTCAGAAATAACCAGTAGAAAATAGAGCTGGATGGTAGTTCAGTGGTCAGCATGAAGGCCCTTAGTTCAAACCACTATATTACCAAAAAAAAAACCCACAAAAAAGCCCAAAAACATATGTTAAAGCATTAACCCCCAAGTTGTCTATATTTGGAAACCTAAATAAGGCGCGTGTGTGTGTGTGTGTGTGTGTGTGTGTGTGTGTGTGACAGAGAGAGAGAGAGAGAGAGAGAGAGAGAGGAGAGGGAGGGGGGTTGGGTATTGATCTCTGCCTGGGCTCTGTTCCTATGATTTTCTTTTTCAAGGCTAGTGGTCTACTACTTGCCCTTTAGCTCCACTTTTGGCTTTTTGGTGATAAATTGTATATAAGAGTCTCATAGACTCTCTTGCCTAGGACAGAAAAATGAAATCCTTAGATCTTGGCTCATGCCTGTAAAGTCTCTAAGACCCTTAGCTCCAATTAACCACTAAAAAGCTGCGAGTACATCAGCTGGAAGTATGACTTAAGTAGTAGAGAAAAAAAAGCATAGGGATAGTACGTAGGCACTGAGTTCAAATCTCAAAATGTGTACACATCTATACACATGTGCATGCATGTGTGCATGTGCATGTATACACACAAACAAATGAACCCTGTAAAATATTAATTGTTGGTGACCTTGTTAAAAACATTTCTTTGGACATGTAGCTAACACCTACTTGGAGTAGGTTCTAGGGGAAATGGCAGAGAAAAGTAGAAGTGTCAATACTGGTGAGTCTTTTTAGAAAATTTGTTTCAGAGATGAATCAACAGAATGATCTAGTTATGGTCAGCTGTTAACAATATCCAAACACACCTGGGACATCTTTTTGTTTCATGGCAGAGAGAGATGACATTTTCAGTCTTATTAAGGGTGATTAGTTTCCTGTCTATGAACTGTGGGTAGAAATGCTGTATTTAATTACTGGCTCTAAATTTCAAAAATAAACTTCTTTCCTGACTTGCATCTGGTTCCAGTGGATCCATTGGAGGACTTAGGCCTCAAAGCTTACAGGCCATTTGTTTGAAAATGCCTAGGTTCATGAGTGCCTATATGGCATAGAGTCTAGTTACAACAACTCTGGACTTGCATACTTTAAGCATGTGTTATTCTGGGTAGGCAATGTCCTTTACAGCTGTTGACTTGCCATGAATAACCAAGTTTGAATTTAACTACTCAATGAAGAGACTTTGCAAGACTTTAATGAAGATAAAAATTTCTCAATCTGTCCTTTATTTTAGCAAAATTTCAATAATAAAGAATGATGCCTGAGATTTATCTAAATTAATAAGGAATTACAGCAGAAAATGCAGTCATTTACAGATCGATGAATTTTAAGCTGTTCTTACAATGTGAAAGCTCTTAGCTTGTGTGCTTGCTTAAGGTAATTTCCTGACCTGAGGGAAGGCACCTATCATGCCTTCATTGACTACTGTCTGGAATCTATACTCTTTGAAACAACATTCAAGGCTATTGTGCTCTACACACAGAAATTTAGGTTTTTTTAAAAATTTTTAATTTCAAAATGTGGTTGCCTCCAGTTCTTAAAATACACTATTAAAAACCTTTAGGGAGGTAGGGAGGGAAAGGATGGTAGGGGAAAAAAACAAAGGAGGGGGTAACAATGCTCGATAGGAAATGTACTCATTATCTTACTCATGTAACTGTAACCCCTCTGTACAGTATCTTTACAATAAAAATATATTTAAAACCCTTAGTAGAATTATGAAGTAATAACCCTATATCTCCTTAAATCAAGTAAAAAACTACAAATCTTGCAGCCAAAAGAAAAAAAAAACTTTTATTCCTCTTATAACTGCATAAACCTTTGTTAGGATTTTCATTGATTTAAATTACTATAATAACCTAATACTTGAGTAGTCTGGTTTTGAAAGGTAGCGTTTTACATAATGTACATCAATTACTTGAAAAGACATTTCTGTGTGAAGATCAGAGACAATCTACAACTTTCAAATGCAGATTTTATAATGTCCATCTCAGAAGGAACAGTGTCAGATTTCAGTAAGCAAAAGACCACATAATAACAGGTATCATTTTTTAAAGATTTGGCTTTAATATCCAGCATTGTGATTGCTACTTTATAAACATCATACTTCTTTAATTTGAAGAATTGTGAATTGGAATATGTTATATTTCCCTAGTAAAATGAAACATTATTAGCTTAAATGAAAAATCTCATTTGCAAGAAACATTCAGATATTTAAAGTCCCAAGGAAAAAAAGGGAGGGAAAAAGAAGTTTGTCAGACTTGAAGAACTAGACTGATCTCAATGCTACACAACATAATATGTTCAAGTCTGATTTAGTCATATACAACTCAGGGTCATATCCAGACCATGAACAGTTGAACTGGAGATTCAAGATCCCCACTGCTATGACCTTTCTTATTTACTGTATCATCTTTTCCCCATGCCACAATGCTTAAAATACTCAATTATGACTGCTTACTTTGAATCCAACAATATTTCCAAGTATAGTGAAGGGAAATAAGCAAATATGCTTTCAATAGTAAAAACAATCTTCCATTGATAATTTTCTAAATCTCCTTCACCAAATTCATATATTTGGTGATTTTGAGCCAAGCATTTAAAGCTTGGTTGAATCTGAAGATAATGTTAACACTTTGTCAAGCATTTGAATTGCTTCCAGCATATTGTAGTATAATCCTCTGTCCACAAACATCCCTTCATTATTGCCTAATTACATGCAAATTTCATAAAATGAATGAGTTTTAAGGACTTGTCAATCTGTCATCCCAGGAACCACTGAAACATTTTGACTGCTAGATAAATAATCAGCAATAATCACACTATGCAAATTTGATATTTTCTGTACAATTATCTGAAACCATAAATAGCTGGACACAAAGACATTTGGCATTCTCTCTGTGCGATTTGACCCACAGGGCTTTCAATTTTTCTTTTTCTAACAAATAACCTAGTAGGAAATTTGCTTTTATTTTTTTCCTGACTCCAACTGTGCAAAGGTACCTAGTGGAAAAATTATGAGTCCTTATAAGCAAAGAGAATTTTATTTTTTGTCTAGCATGCATTTCCTTTTTGGTAAACTGTTTTCATTTCTACTTTAAATTTTACTTTTGTAATTTTCACCTCCTCTCTCATGGAGCTTATTTTCTTTCTCTCTACTGAAGAAAATGTAGGTAGGGAGTATTCAGTGTAAATTTATTTGTTTTATTTAAATTCATTGTCTCCATACTCTGCATCTCTGCATCTTATGTGATTTATTTTCCTCCTGGGTAATTTATTTCTGGACTGTCTACTACACATCAGGCACTTGGGAGCATCCAATATCAAAGGGCTAATTATCAGTGTATAGCCACGCTCAGTCTATTTCACTGTATTTGCCAAAGTTACAAAAATGGTTTCCTTCTGTGGTTTTTGCCAGTGCTCTTGTAACACTTTCAGAATGATTGGCTATATACATTTCTCCCCTCCCCAAAGGAAAGTTGAAGAGTTATAAGTAAGAATAAGGCTTTTGAAGGGTGATTGAATTTAAATGAACCCCAATAGAACCAGTCAAAACTCTTAATACCATCATGCCTACCTTCCTTTGCTTAGAGATTATCTTCTGCCACCAAAGCTTAGACATCCCACAAGTTTTTTTTATCAGAGTTTCAAGTCCAGTCAAAGCCAAAGGAACCATTCAATAAAAGTTTTCATTGGGAAGTGGTGCTGTGGCTCAAGTGGTAGAGAGCTCGCCTTGAGCTGAAGAGCTGAGGGACAGCGCCCAGACCCAGAGTTCAAGCCCCACGACTGACCAAAAAAAAAAGTTTGCATTGATGAATTGATTGATTCTAGGAAAAGACTTGTTTGTAATCATCTGGCAATAAAGTCCCATCAAGCAATGTGAAGAAATGATAGGAGATGTCTCTTTTGTGCTAATGGTTGGTGGGTTTCATTAAGAGAAATGAATCTATCATACTAGTTAATAAAAGAAAGAAAAACTAGTTAAGAATCATCTAATATGAATTCAGGGTATTATTTTTTTAATTTCAAGTTATATAGGCAAATAAAATTCTTTGGCTGATTTTACTTAGGAGGATAATGAAAGAGTGCCATTCAGGAACTTGAAATTTAACAATGATTAATAAAGTGCTTTGCAGCAGGTCCACTCATTTTCTCTTGTAAGGGAGACCATCAATCAATAGAAAGCCAGCCTCACTCATGAAAGTATTATTATTTCTAAGCCACTGCCAAATGTGAATGCATGTATTGTGTTCTACCCTTCCTAAAAGGCAGGCAGTTAACTAAGTAAATTTAAATGCTAAAGCAGAGAAATAAGAGGGCATGGGGTGCAGCACTCTTGATTACCTTGTGCCCTAAGTCAAACATATACTGGCAACTTGGGCAGAAAAATCCTTGAAGTTCCCTTGTAAAGTAGGTGACAAGTTCAGACCTAACTCAGGTGAATCTGCTTCTCTGAGGCTCCTACTACAAATATTGTCATTGGTTCTACTTCTCATTGTTGTGATAACAGAATCTAGTGCAGATCTGTTGTGATGACATCTGCGAACCATTTCAAGACTTTCACTGACAAAGGGAGGCAAAATGTGTTTCATAAACTCTATCTATACAGCCAGTTAGTGCTGGGGGCTCTCACCTGAAATCCTTGATACTCAGGAGGCTAGGATCTCAGGATCCCTGTTCGAAGCCAGTCTAGGCAGACAAATCTGAGAGATTCATCTTTCCAATTAATCAGTAAAAAATATTGAAGTGGATCTATGGCTCAAGTGGTAGTTTTAAACCTTGAACAAGAAAAACAGTAAGCATGTGAGGCTCTTAGTTTAAGCCCCAGTACGTGGTGGGTCTCTGACCAAAGTTACACATTAGTAACATAACACGTTTGTGTGTGTGTGTGTGTGTGTGTGTGTGTGTGTGTGTGTGTGTGTGTGTGTGCGCACGCGCGCACTCACGTGCTTCCTTTTTGCATGTGAACTGAAACTTAAAGGATTCAGACTCAAATTCAATGGGTGATTATCTACATAGATTAGCACATGTGTGTTATGTGTTTATTGATATCGATAGTTACATGTACTACACACGTGGATAAGCCAACCTCATTCCATATCTAGTATAACATTCATTTTAGGAAGTGGCAAATTATGGGGGAATGTTTTACACATGCAGAGAAGGTAATATGAAAAAAGAAAAACAGTCTACAATGGACTTGGAAAAGTAATAGGCTAATATGTATATATACACAAACAAATTAAGTTTAGTAGGTATACACAGGGGAAGAGATGAATGGTTGAACTCCTTTGAACATCTAACATAAATTAACAAAATAAATACTAGGGAGCTGAAACATTTATTTCCAGGAGGCAAGGGGACATCAAGACGAGTAGAGGCAGATAAATAGATAGAGAAGGATGAGGGAATATGTAGATATCCAATGTACATATGTAAAATGGGGCGAGGTACCTAAAGGGGATGGGTGGAAGATATGGGAGAAAATGGTGTAAGAGATGACATCATGAAGATTTATTGCACACATACACTGAAATGTGGAATTGAAACTCCTTTGTAAAACTACTTCAAAATAGTAAAATAAGTAAGAAATAATAGAAAGTGTCTCCCAGTTTCCTTTTCAAAGGTATATGAGCATGCTGAGTTCATGATCATTATTTTCTTGGTTTTATTAGTAATCTTTTAAAAAGGCTTTAAGCTCTGTCCTTTGTTTCTGTGAATTGTAGTAGTTTCCTTTGAGTATCTCCAATGTGTCAGACGAGAAGAAACACAAGGTCTTGCTTACTGAGTGACATCTTACTTCACTGAGAAATGGTTTCACCAGCAAAAGCACTGATATCTTATATAAAGGTTTGACTATAAAGTGAAAGAACATAAGAAAGAACCATGTCACCAGACATGGTCTTTAGTGATAGAATTTAAGAGGGGATTTTGCCAGTGAGTGTGACTGCAGAAACAAATGACTAGGATGACAGGCACACATTTTACAAAAATTATGTGAATACAAATATCTGAACGTTCATCATGGAAGAGGGTTTCCTTGATGTATTGGATATCAGAATCACAAATAGTCATCCAAATTTCCTAGAAAGTTATTTTTAATCAGTGTAACACTGCCGAGTTCTGAGCTGCCTAACATAAGAATGGGATGATAAAGCATGCATTTTGAAATCAATATTAAATTTTATTGAATTTTTATTTCTCATCCATGTTGGCTACTACATACATTGGAACATCTGTAAGCATGTAAACATAATCCACTAATAGGAGATAGATACATCTATGTGGTTTTTGAATCAAATTACAATATGAAATTCATTTGAAACTTTAAATGGACTTTACACATTGACACAGACTTTATAATAAAACTAAAGTAGTGAGTTCTCAAGATCATAACGATTCAAGGGGCACTTAGATGATCACTAGGCAAGAAAGGTTGAAGATTCAAAGTCACATTTCTCTTGTTCCCCTCTTGTATCTTCACTTGAAGTACTTAGAGAGTTTTTACCTTGTATTTGAATAATACCCACTTATAATTAAGTGATTGTCTCTGAAAAGATTATTCTTTTGTTTAAAGTAGAAAACATGATTTCATAGAGTTTAAGATTCATTATTTTTATATAATCTTTGATTAAGCTTTCCTAAGAAGGTGAAAACATAAAAAAGGCAGGGGTGTCATCAACTCTCTCAACCATCCTTCATGAGCATTGAGAGGGAGGAATCCAGGTATCTGTTCTCTAACACTCTCCCCAGCACTTTCAGCAGGAGCTAGGGATTTACTCTATGTCAGGTCTCACTCCAGGTGCTGGGAAGGAAGCTACAAAGCTCCCTGATCATTTATCTCTGCAGTCACACTCATTGGCAAAAGCCACTCTTAAATTCTATTACTAAAGACCAGGTATAGTTTTTTTGATCATGTCTGGTGACTTTCCAAGTGCTTTCTTATGTTCTTTCATTCGACAGTCAAACCTTTATAAAGATACCAGTGCTTTTGCTGGTGAAACCATTTCTCAGTGAAATAAGATGTTACTCAGTAAGCAGGACCCTGTGTCTCTTCTAATCTGACACATGGGAGGAGCTGCCCAAAGGAAATGACTACAATCCACAGAAGCAAAGGATAGAGCTTAAAGCCTTTTTAAAAGATTACTGATAAAACCAAGAAGATAATGATCATGAACTCAGCATACTCATATACCTTTGAAAAAGAAACTAGGAGACACTTTTTATGATTTATTACTTATTTTATTCCCTGCCTCTATTCCGTCCAACACCCCAGCCTGTAATAAGCTACCAGTATTATCCATTACCACTCACTGTGGTTAGCTTGAGATTTCCTTTGTCAACTTGGGAATGTTCACATAGTAGTATGGCAATGAAACACAAATACACACTAGAATGTTTTTTGGTAAAATAATGATTATTTTAATGCATTTGATGCAAGAACCTATAAACACCCAGCTGTTGGATAGCCAGTGTCGGGGGTCATCCAGGAAGCCACATGTGGTCTGAGAGGCCCTGCAAAAATCCTCTTGAGGAGAGGTCAGGAATGGCAGAGGAGAAGCTAGAGGCTAAACGAGCTCTTGCATAGAAAGCAGTTTTAGTGTTTCAGTGAACAGTCCTAAGCCAGAGAATTACACCAAGTATGTCATCACAGTACAGAGAGTTTGGCCAGAGAGGGAAAATTCAGGCAAAGAGACAGATCTGAGCACTTGTCGGCAGCCACGGCAGCTGCAGTGGCGGCAGCCATAGCCACCATACCTGCAACACAGAAAGTTCCAGACAAAGGCACCAGACACAGCAGGCGAGCAGATTCTACTCAACACCAGCAAGAATTGACAAGGAGCAGACATCTTCATCCTGCAGATCACAGACCAGAAACGACCCAGCGGCTGAGTAGAAGCCTGACATCCTCACTCCTTCTCAGGGAACAGAGGAGGGAAGGCACCCATCCCCACTTCACTACCTGAGATCTCCATCTTTGATACTGACAAAGGCGGGGCTGAGCTGCCAGCTCCAACTCAGGCCTTAGGAGAAAACAAGACAGTCATTTAGCAAGTCACAGGAACCTGCCCAGACCTGCAAGGCTCAATTCCACCCAGGAAAAAGTCACCCACCCCAGGCGGAGGAAAATCTGTCCCCAGGAGTGGCTTTCTTCACTGAGTAAACAGAGCCAGAGGCTGCCTCTCCCTACAGCAGCCTAGACAATCAATTGAAATTCAGTAAACATTAACCCTGAGAAAGGCTTCTGGCTGGGCTCTGTGAGTGTCTCAGAAGCTAGCCCCTCATGGAAAAGCTGCTGTTCGTTGAAAGGCCTCAACTCTACCCAGAACTTAGCCTCAACACATCATCTCCAAACTAGAGGAAACAGCCATCTCCCTCTTTTGCAATACTCAAAACAGATCCCTCTCCCACTGAACTAGCCTGGGAGGAGGATCACAAAATCCTGGGTAAAGCAGAGCATTTTTCTGCTTGCTCAAACAAACTGACTTAAGTAACCAATCAAGCCACATGAAAACCCAACACCACAAGCAGACCAGAGACTCCACCACAAAAAAAAAAAATCAAAGAACTTTCTTTTTTTGTTGTACTTTATTTTTATTTTTTATTTTAAATTTTAAATTTTTGTTTTCTATTGTTTTTTCTTTTCTTCCTCGTATAATTTCTATTTTAGGTGTATATGTGTGCTTTTTTAAAAATCTCTACTGACCTTTGATCCTTTTTTTCTTTCTTTCTTTTCTCATTCTTTTCACTTCTCTTTAATTCTTTTCTGAGTGACTTAATTGCTGTTCTGCTCACCCTCAAATATCTCATCGTCGATTATTAGATCTTATTCTCCATTGTGTACACACTTAATCCAGAAATTTATTACTCAATTCAAAACCTCTTAGCCTTAAATTCCTTAATAGCAGTATTACCTCTTTATACCTATATGATATTTTAAAACATTTTTATTTTTTTAGTTTTACATGTCTCCTTTCCATCCCTCCCCTCCTCTCACCCCATCCCCCCTCCTCTCACCCCATCCCCATTCTTCTCTGAATAATACTCCTTCAAACTTGCAGTTTTTAAGGGTTTCACTTTTTAATTTTAAATTTTTGTTTTTCTATTTTTTCTTGTTTCTTTTTTTTCTTTTTCTTCTTTTTTCTTTTTTTCTTTTTTTCTCTCTCTGCTATCATTCTGTCCAATCCATTTCCCTCTTTGAGATTAGGACAGGTTAATTCCACTCTCCCTTACCTTCCACATCCTTCTAATCCTATTTTTCCCACATTTTCCCTAAACCTAATAATTTCTGGTTGCCAAATTCTCCTTTGCTGTTTTTAGGCCATTAAGACATAATTGTTTGATGTTCAATAGATTGTATCTCTTGAGCCAGATTGTATCTGCAGACTTTTGACTGTGCAACTATGGACTTTGGCTGATGTTTACCTTAAAATAGTGTTCTAGCACAAAACTGGTGTTATTCTCACCTCAAAGGCAGAACAAACCAGAAAAACACAAGAAAAATGGCAAGCCCACTCATGACAATCAGGGGACAGAACAGATAATGAATAATCCAGAGGAGAGTTCCCAAAAAGCTCTACAAGCACTACACCTAAACAGGGTAAATGAAAAGAGTGAAAAATCTGCAAAGGTCTCAGTGTGAGCATGATAGGGAGAGAGAGAGGCAAACCACAGATCAATACAGGAATCTCATGAGCATGAGGAAGCTACTCAAAGATTGATACAGGAATTTCCTGAGCAGATTGAGAACACTCAAAGAGAAATAAAGGAATTGTGTGAGCAGGTTGAGATCAGTCAAAGAGATAGATAGGAATTGCGTGAGCTGGCTGAGAACAGACAAAGAGAAAGTCACGAATGGCGTGAACAGGATGAGAACTCTCAAAGAGAACTACAGGAAATGTGTGAACGTGAGGATGCTACTCAAAGAGAAATACAGGAACTGAGAGATCTGGATGAGAATAGACAAAGATCAATGGAGGCATTCATGGAATACATAAACAGAGAGCTGAAAGAAATCAGGGAGACCGCAAAGGGAATGTTCAGTGGAGCCCAACAGAAGGAATGGGAGTCCAAGGAAGCCATAACCAATCAACTAAGTGATTTGAGAATAAACATGGAACCCCAAATTAAGGAAGTAAAGAAGTTCTTACAAGATCTAGAACAAAGTTCCAACAAAGAATTTGAAGCCATCAAAGCTGACCAATTAGAAGGAAAAGAAATAAAAAAACAAAGTAGAAAGTCTTGATAGTAGGTTAGACCATGCAGAAGATCGAATCTCGGGATTTGAAGACAGCCTAGATATTATAGAGAAAGAACATACAACCACCCAAGACAAATCCAAGAAATATGATAGATCTATTCAATATTTGGAAGACACCATCAGAATGCCTAATCTGAAACTAATGGGTGTAGAGGAACACCTAGAGACAGAAATTAATGGTCTAGGAAATTTGTTTAACAGGATCCTAGCAGAGAACTTCCCAAACATGCAAGAAGATAGGCCTATTCAGATACAAGAAGCTTTTAGAACTCCAAATAGACCAGACCAGAACAGACATCCTACCGTCACATTATAATCCACAAAAGATCAATTCAGACCAAGGAAAAGATCTTTAAAGCAGCGAAGGAGAAAAGATCAATCACCTATAAAGGGAAACCAATTAGAATCACCTCAGATTTCTTAGCAGAGACAATTAAAGCAAGAAGAGCCTGGAATGATTTATGCCATGTCCGAAAGACAAACAACTATCAACCAAGAATACTGTACCCAGCTAAACTCTCCTTCATAACCGAAGGTCAAATTAAAACCTTCCATAGCAAAGAAAAATTGAAACAATATATCTCCACCAAACCAGCCCTACAAAAGATACTTAAAGATGCCCTACACATAGAAAACCAACAAGACCACAATAAAGGCCAAGAAACTGCACCCAAACTGAGAATCCAAGAACCAGAGGGAGAACCCAGTTGCTGTAGCACCCAAGAATGTGGATAAAATGGCAGGAACTCCCAAATACCTCTCAGTCCTTTCTCTTAACGTTAACAGACTGAACTCTCCAATTAAGTGACTTAAGCGACATAGACTGTCTAGTTGGACTAAAAAGCAAGATCTTTCTATCTGCTGCCTTCAGGAGTCACACCTTGCCCATAAAAACAAACACATTTTGAATATGAAAGGCTGAAACAAAATCTACCAAGCAAATGGCCCCCATAAACAGGCAGGAGTTGCAATACTAATATCAGATAAGATAGACTTCAAATTAAAATTAGTTAGAAGTGATAAAGAAGATCGCTACATATTAATGGATCTCACCTTCAGGTGGATATTACAATTCTAAATCTCTATTCACCAAACAACAGAGCACACAAATTTATCCAAGAAACACTACTTTCTCACAAATCTCACATAGATCCAAAGACATTATTTGTCGGGGACTTTAACACACCACTATCCCCACTAGATAGATCAACTCAGCAAAAACTCAACAGAGAAACCGCAGACCTAAACAACTGCATAGATCAACTAGATTTAACAGACATCTACTGAATATTTCACCCAGCAGCATCAGAATACACGTTTTTCTCAGCAGCACATGGAACATTTTGCAAAATAGACCACATTTTAGGTCACAAAGCAAACTTGTCCAAATTCATGCATTCTCTCAGACCACAAGGGAATAAAATGAGAACTCAACACCAAAAGCCACCAAAGACAGCCCTGTAACACATGGAGGCTGAACAACACACTGTTGAACCACCAGTGGGTCATAGAAGAGATTAGAAATGAAATTCAAGTGATCATGATATTCAACAAAAATGAGCACACAAACTACCAGCTCCTCTGGGACACAGTAAAGGAAGTACTCAGAGGCAAGTTTATAGCTCTGAGTTCCTACAACAACAAATTGGAGAGATCTGAAACCAACAATTTAATGAGACAGGTGAGCCTCCTTAAAAAAGAGCAGCAAGATAAACCCCAATGCAGTAGATAGAAAGAAATAATTAAAATTAAATCAGAATTAAATGAATTAGAATCCCAAAAAACCATTGAAAGAATCAACAAAACAAAGAATTGTTTCTTTCAAAAAATTAACAAAATTGACAGACCCTTAGCAAATCTTATCAGAAAAAGAAGAGAACACACCCAAATTAATAAACTCAGAGATGAGAATGGAAACATCACCACGGAAACAAGCAAGATTCAGAACATTATAAGGGAATACTTCTCAAAACTTTATGCTAATAAGTTTGAGAACTTGACAGAAATGGACCTCTTCCTAGCAAATATTGACATGCCAAAACTAAACCAAGATGAGGTAAACTATCTTAACAGGCCCATATTAAGCATTGAAATAGAAACAGCAATAAGAGACCTCCCAGCTAAGAAAAGTCCAGGACCAGATGGTTTTACAGCGGAATTTTACAAGGCATTCAAAGCAGAACTCACACCAATTCTCCTCCAACTCTTCAATGAAATTGAAAGAGAAAGTTCACTACCGAATTCATTCTATGAAGCTATAATAACCCTCATCCCAAAACCAGGCAGGAACTCATCAAAGAAAGAGAACTATAGACCCATATCTTTGATGAACATTGATGCAAAACTTCTCAACAAAATTTTGGCCAATCGACTTCAACAATTCATCCAAAAAATCATACACCACAATCAAACAGGATTCATTTCAGAGATGCAAAGTTGGTTCAATATACACAAATCAATTAATATTATTCATCACATCAACAAAAGCAAGGATAAGAACTACAGGGTTATCTCAACACATGCAGAAAAAGCATTTGTCAATATCCAACACCCCTTTATGGTGAAGGTTCTGGAAAAACTAGGAATCCATGAAACCTTTTTCAATACAATAAAGGCTGTATATGACAAACTTACAGCCAGTATTATACTCAATGGTGAAAAACTAAATCCATTGCCTCTAAACTCAGGAATGGGACAAGGATGCCCACTCTCTCCACTTCTCTTCAATCTAGTATTAGAATGCCTAGCTACAGCAATAAGACAAGATGCAAACATACAGGGGCTTCAAAAAGGGAAAGAAGTAAAACTCTCCCTCTTTGCAGATGACATGATTTTGTATTTAAAGAATTCCATGGACTCTGCTCCCAAATTACTCAAGGTGATTCAAAACTTTGGCAAAGTAGAAGGGTATAAAATTAACCCTCAAAAGTCAATGGTTTTTCTATATGCCAACAATGAGAAAAGTGTGGCTGAAATTAAGAAAGCAACTCCATTCGTAATAGCCTCACAAAAAATAAAATATCTAGGAATTAACTTAACCAAAGAAGTGAAGGACCTCTATGATGAAAACTTTAAAAACCTGAAAAAGGAAATCAAAACAGAACATAGAAAGTGGCAAAAACTCTCATGCTCCTAGATTGGAAAGATCAATGTCGTGAAAATGACAATACTTCCCAAGGCTATCTACAAATTCAATGCCATACCAATCAATATTCCAACCTCATTCTTCAAGGAAATAGAAGAGGCAATCCAAAAATTCATATGGAACAATAAAAAACCCTGAATAGCTAAAATGACCCGTAACAGAAAGAACAGTGCTGGAGGAATATCAATACCAAATTTCAAACTCTACTACAAAGCCATAGTAATCAAAACAGTTTGGTACTGGCACAAGAACAGACCCCAGGACCAATGGAATAGACTTGAAAACCCAGAAATGAACCTAAAGACCTATAGCCATCTAATCTTCGATAAGGGAGCTAAAAAAATAGAATGGAAGAAAGATAGCCTCTTTAGTAAATGGTGCTGGAAAAATTGGTTAACTACTTATAGAAAACTAAAGCTAGATCCTTACATATCACCTTGCACCAGAATCAACTCCAAATGGAGTAAAGACCTCGGAGTCAAAGTGGACACTATGAAAACATTACAGGATGGAATAGAGGAAACCCGAGGTCTCCTTTGAGCAGGCCAAAATTTTCTTAATAGAGAACGAGAAACACAACAAATCAAAGAAAGGTTGGACAAATGGGATTGCATGAAATTGCAGAGCTTCTGCATGGCAAAGGACATAGCTCACAAGGTCAATAGAAAGCCCACGGATTGGGAGAAGATCTTCACTAGCCATACAACAGACAAGGGTCTTATATCTAAAATATACCTGGAACTCAGAAAATTAAATCCCCCAAAAACAAATCTTCAGAGAAACAACTGCCCAGTAAATAAATGGGCTAAAGACTTAAAGAGAAACTTCTCTGAAGAGGAAAGAAGGATGGCCAATAGACACATGAAGAAATGCTCATCAAAGCAACATTGAGATACCACCTCACCCCAGTCAGAATGGCTATAATCAAGAAGTCTAATAACAACAGATGCTGGAGGGGATGTGGACAGAAGGGAACCTTGCTACATTGTTGGTGGGAGTGTAAATTTGTTCAACCACTTTGGAAAGTAGTATGGAGGTTCCTCAAAAGACCCCACATAGAGCTCCCCTCTGACCCAGTAATCCCACTTTTGGGCATTTACCCAAATGATCACAAACAAGGCCACACTAAAGCTACCAGCACAACTAAGTTTATTGCAGCATTATTTACCATAGCTAAGATATGGAACCAGCCCAGATGCCCTTCAGTAGATGAATGGATCAAGAAAATGTGGTATATATACACAATGGAATTCTATGCCTCCATCAGAAAGAATGACATTGCCCTATTTGTTAGGAAATAGACAGACTTGGAAAAAAATTTATTAAGTGAAATAAATCAGGCCCAAAGAAACATAGGTCCCATGGTTTCCCTTATTTGCAATAACTAGTATATGTCTGAGTCAAGCAGAAAAGGTCAGATAAGTTGATGGTAGTGGAATGAACCCCAAGATAAGTATTCAAATGTTTTTTTTCCTTTCATGCAGTTGTTTCTATCACATTTATAAGATGATTTCTATCTTGCTTTGTATGTCCCTCCCCCACAGTATAACCCATACTTTCACTGTATTTGATGTTGGTATAATTTGTGAAGGTGAAGGGAAAAAAATCGTTTAACTAGGGATACAGGTGGACCCATTGCAACAATGAGATGTACAAGTTGTTATATTGAAAAATGAACTTAACAACTTTGGTGAGGGGTGGGGGAAGGATCAGGTGGGAGGAGTGGAGTAGTATGGGATGGGATGGGAAGGGGAAATAATGAGGAGGCAACAATGCTTGATAAGAAATGTACTCGTTATCTTGCCCATGTAATTGTAACTCCTCTGTACATTATTCTCACTATAAAAAAAATCCTCTTGACTCCAGCATTTCTCCTCTGAAAATTATGTCCTGCTTAAAAATGTCATTTTTGATCATTAATCATTTAGTCACTACATGTCCACAATACCCATTTATAATTAGGTGACTGTCACTGAAAAGATTATTTTTTGTTTAAATCATCTACCTTGTGGTGCTTATTACTGTATCCCAGGCAAACAAATACCATCATTTTGCTACTGATGGATCTGTTATTAAAGCAGACCTATGAGATGCATAATTGATTGGGATTTTGTGTATAAAGAGGGTAGATCCTGCATTACTTGGAACACATGTGTTCAGGTTTCATTTAGCTGTGAATGTGAAAAAAAAGAGTGAAATTTTGGAACTTAGGAAGGGCCTTGATAGTATAAGTGTAATGTCGCCATCATCATCATAATTACATGTGCCACATACACTCCAGTTAACCAGATGGTCCAAAAGCCATCCTTGTTCTTTATGAAAGTTATACTAAATGGTATTCTCAATAGCAGAGTTCAGTGTATTCCTTCCTTGGCATTTCTATGGTATTATGCTTACTCAGGAATTGTTCTGGTTTCTCCAGAAAAGAACTCCACAGATCCCTCACTACTAACAGAGACTATAGTTAAGTAAGAGACAGAGAGAATTAAACATTACTTTTATGTATAGCATTGTCTGTACTAGTATTTAATTTCCTCCTTATTGACTTCTCAGTAGCAAATCACTACCACTAATACATCACTCATCAGATGTAAACTCTGGGCCAGGCTCATGCAACAGTTCATCTCTACTTCTATGATATGGAGCAGGAGACTGCAGAGGAGTTGGGAATTGAGGAGAGGTAGGGAATTTGAGTTGGATGCTGCCTCTGTCTACAGATTCTCAGCAGGTACGCACCTCTTCCTGTGTCTGGAATACCTGCATTGGCTTTCCTAGGTGTCAAATGAGCAGTTCTCTAGACACAAATCCCAAGTGGGAGATCTAATTTGAAATAAAGGTATCTTTAGCAATGTAAGCTTTAAAATCACACCATGTCACTACTGCTTATTCTATTCTATGAGGAGAAAAACTAGATTTCTCAATTTTATTAAAGAATTCTAAGCCAAGTGCCAGTGGCTTATGGCTATAATCTTAGCTACTCAAGAACCTGAAATTTGAGGATCTTCATTTGAGCCAGCCCACACAAACAAAACCAAGAGACTCTTATCTTCAATTAACCTGAACAAAAATCTTGAATTAGACACCAGGCTCAAGTTGTAAACCAGAAACCTAGAATGAAAAAACTAAGCAAGATTGTCAGTTACTGAGTTCAAGTATCAGTATTGGCATATACACACATAAAATTGTCAAAGAACTTTACAAAATTATTTCAGACCACCAAAGTGACTTGCTGACACTTGAATATATGCCTTGTGATTGTCCTTTGACCTTGTTATCATTAGCTTCATTTCTAATCCCTTGGATTCTGTGCCTCTGCAGAAAGAATTTTCCTTGTGTTCCTTAAGTCCAACAAAATTTGTCCCTTCCCTGAAGCTTTTGACAGTAATGGTTACCCTGAAAAAGAAAATTATCATCTTGAAAACAAACTGAGTCTCTTAGAAGTCAGTAGCAAAAATACTAGAGTAATGCCAGGGGTTCTCCTAAGAGCATTTCAGGGACAATTTAGATCATGGTTACAGCTCTATTTTGTCTTATGTTCTCAAAAGCTGACATATGCTGAATTTTTCATGGAACCAACTAACTTTAATATTTTCTAACTATTCAAATAAATTCACATTCAAACATTTAAATACATACATGAATATCAAATCTCTTCTTAAATAAACTAGCTAATTATGTTCATAAATAAGCAAATAATACATGATTATAAGCGGAGTGTGTGGATCACAAAAGTATATCTTGGACATTTGAGTATACTGTGGTCAACTCTGCTAACCAGTAGAATTCAGGGAACTAAAATAGAGTTAAGTTGTTATATTATAAAATGCACCTGTGACTGTTCAGCTTTCCTCTAAATAATAATAGTTTAACTAAATTTCAATGCTTTAAAAATGTTTTTTTTCTTTCATGTGATTGTTTCTAACACATTTATAAGATTATTTCTTTGTTGCTTTGTATGTCTCTCCCCCACAGTATAACCCCTGCTTTCACTGTATTTGATGTTGGTATAATTTGTGGAGGGGAAGGGGAAAAACAAATCGTTTAAATAGGGATACAGGTGGACCCATTGCAACAATGAGATGTACAAGTCATTATGTCGAAAATGAACTTTACAACTTTGGTGCAGGGAGGCGGAAGCGGGGAGGATTGGGTGGGGGGCGGGGGGAGGATGGGAAGGGATGGAAAGGGGAAACAAAGGAGGAGGCTACAATGCTTGATAAGAAATGTATCATTATCTTGCCCATGTAATTGTAACCCCTCTGTACAGTATTTTCACAATTAAAAAATAAAAATAAAATATTGTAAAGGTCATGTACAGAGGGGTTACAATTATGTAAGTCAGGTAATGAGTATATTTTCTTTTTTTTTTTTCTCGGTTATGGGGCTTGAACTCTAGGTCTATGCACTGTCCCTGAGCTCTTCAGCTGAAGGATAGCACTCTACCACTTGAGCCACAGCACCACTTCCTGTTTTCTGGTGGTTAATTGGAGATAAGAGTTTCATGGACTTTCCCTATATCTTACGTGTAGCCAGCTCCTTATCAAATATCCATTAGTTTTAAAGCCTTACAAGTGTGCTTTCTCAATGATGTGGATTTCCTCCTGGCACTACATCCATTTAGTTTGATTTAATGAGGACCTAGTGTGTTCAAGGCACTGTCCTGGGCATATCATTTATTGCAGTGAAGTGAATAGGGAAAGAAACTAAAGTAGAAAATGGTTTTGATTTTTTTGTTGTTGTTGTTGGTTGTGGGGTTTGAACTCTGGGCCTGGGTACTGTCTCTAAGCTCTTCAGCTCAAGGCAAGTGCTCTACCATTTGAGCCACAGAGGCATTTCCAGCTTTTTCTGTTTATGTGGTGCTGAGGAATCAAACCCAGGGCCTCATGCTTGCGAGGCAATTACTCTACCACTGAGACACCTTTCCAGCCATAGGTTTTGATTTCTTGTGCCTTGTACTAAGGTAGAGTCACAAGATCCTTTTGGTCAGTGGGTTGTGCACAGAAGTCAACTTCTGGGCTGAAGCACCTGCTTTCTGGTACAAGACTCTAGGGCTTCCCTTTTCTGCCTCAACTATGGAAACACACAGAGAGAAGAACCATGAAATCACGTCACTCCAGACAGCAGTTGTTCTGGAGTCCCTAGAGCTGTAACAGAGTTTGTGAACATGAGCAGTAAATGTTTATGTCAAACCATGGAGGGGGGAGGGGGAGACGTTCATGGACTTTCCTGCCCAGGCTGGCTTTGAACCACGATCCTCAGATCTCAGCCTTCTGAGTAGCTAGGGTTACAGGCATGAGCCACCAGAGCCTGGCTATATTTCCTTTTGAACAGTGCCACCCTGTCCCTCAATCTCTTCCAGTTTTTCCCCTCCCAACTTTCCTCCCCACAAAGTTGTATAGTTCATTTCCATCAGTGTCTAATGAATATCACTGCTGAATTGATGAGGGCGATTTGGCTGCAACATGTGTCACCTCATTGATCACCAGGGTTGAATCCACTGATCTGGCTGGCTAGGCAGTATCCTGCTCCTTGTCCATCCCTCTTGAACCTGCTCACTCAAAGAGGAGTGAGTCCTCCCATAGAGGGGGACTGGCCTTTGGTCAAGGTATAGAAGTAGCTGTGCTCCCCTGCTACAATCTCCAAACAAGCTCTTAATGATTTTTCTACCTGAGTGAACTTTGACAAACCCATCTTTGGGCACGTGGAAGTGGTCATGAGATTTAAGAAGAAACTATACTATTTTGATGTTAGAAAGACTTGAGAGTCCATTTCTGCTTTGACCCCTTCCCAATTCTCTAGCTTCTTGGACCTCTGCTCGCTTTTTTACCAAATAGGATGAATATGAAAAGTGTGAAGACTGATCAAAATAATGCTTGCACTGTCCACCAAGTGGGGAATTGGTACATAAGAACTATCTGTATATGGTAGATTTAAAGGAGAACTCAAATAACGCAATTCCTTAGAAAAGCAAAGTCAAAGTTTAACAAAATAAACACCAGAAAAAGTACTTGAAAGGGTTGGGGTGGGAGAGGGGTAGATGAATGAAGAGAAGTGTGTGTTGGGGAAACACAATAAAAAATTTGATGTAAATGCTACAAAATTAGGAAAAGTGAGGGAAAAGGTGAATTGGGGAGGTGGTAAGAATATTCAAAGGGGTAACATTGATCAAGACACATTGTATTCATGAACTGCTTTGTTGAATGGCAACTCCTTCAACTACTTAAAGATAATTTTAAAAAGTTTAAAAAGACTCATCTGTGGAGTAAATGTCTAATTTGAGCAATTCTATGCAAATTAAATCTTATAGTATTTGTGCAAAGGGAATGTTTCTTATATCTTTCCAAATTGGGAACCAGACTTGCCTTTTCTTTTTCTTTTTTGTAGTGTTACAATGTGAATCACCATCTAGGTTTTGCCCATTATCCTTGTTTAAGTGGTATTCCAAAGATAAAGACCTTTATCATCCAATACATACAGGAAAGCAAATTCTATTGGCACATAAGTCTTTCAAATTGGATCTATAATTTAATAAGACAATAAAGATCAATACATGTAAAGTGGCTAAATTCCAGAACTCCTTTGCTCATTTCACCTTATTTCAGAAACCAATGGCTTTCTGGGTTATTAAAACAAAGTGTGGGGTAGGGTAGGGTGGTGGGTGCATGCACACTGCTTGTGCACCTGTGCTCCCAGAGGCAGGATGATAGTCACCGCAGAGGATGTGTGTAATGGAAAGCTGCCATCTGTACCCTGTGTTGCAGACACATTCTCCCACCCTGATTGCAGACACTCCGTAGTTGCAATTCACTTACTTATGTGCTATCCTATTGATGCCAGGTTTTTGAATGGCTATTTATACCATGTGCTTGAAAACCTTGTCACAAATATCCAAATTCATTAAAGCTCCTATGTACATCTTTCAGACAGACTCTCTTCAAGGCAACCTCAAGATTGTTTCCCATTCCAGAACCTGAGCATCCTTGTCCTAGAATTTCAGAGACCCAGCTACCAATCATAGAAGTGTTTTTAGTTCTGTCTCAGCTATGATGTTTGTTAACTTGCAGAAGTTTGGTCAATATGGTCCTAGGGTAATGAATCTTCATATCTTTTCAAATGATAATGATACTTTGATTTGAGAAAGAGAAGCAAAAATGTCATCTTCCTTTATTTTCCTCCATTCTCATGCAATCTCCTGTTTATCACTTTATAGGTTTGGGCTCTGCCTCTTAAGTTCTCTAGTGTTTTGTCCTTAAACATTTACCACAGGCCGTCATCCTGCAGCTATGATTTTGCATGAGCTGTTTGTGCATAGGTATTTAAGGCCAACCTGTGCTGTTTGCAGGGACCATTCTGGATGAAGAGATGAGATGATGCAGAGTTGTGCTGACGTGAGCACTCATGGAGATAAAGAAAAGAAAAATCAGCTGGATAATGATGAAGATATTTCAAGGACATTCTAGAATGCAAAAGCTTTGGCTCTGGGTCAGTCAGATTTTCAGATTGCTTAATTACTGTACATCATGCAGGTACCCACAGTGAACACATGGAACAACATTATGAAGGATCCTTTTTGTTTCTTAGTAGGAACATTATTCAGAAAAGAATTCCACTCTGACTTTACTGAAAATGATTAACATTTTCAAATGCATTTTGAGTCTTATTAAGGGTATATTTCATTAATGATTAATAAAATTTCTTTGTTAAATTTGACTGCTTCCAAGGTAGGATTTTTATGAATGAACAGTTTAAAATGTCATATTTTACATGGTGAACTTGGTACTATTGTTGTCCAATATTTATTTATTTATTACACTGAGATGATATAAAGGAGAATTTTACTCACAAGGGTCAAAATAATGATTATATAATATTTTAATTGGAAGAAAAAATCTTCATAAGATGGATGTAATATTTCAGAACATGCTTTCAAACATTGAATCTATTTGTCCTAAGAGGAAGAAGCTGTTTGGAAGCATTTTATCTATGTTTGATTATTCCCCTGATGAATGTTCCAAAGATATTACAGCTCAGAAAATGTCCAGTTATCCAAAAGCAGTGGGCTCAGAAATGCATTCAACATCTAGTTTGACTTTCTCCTTCCTAGATCTCTGGGATGATTTATATAGATTCTTCCTATTATAGACTCTCCCTTTCTTTAAGGACAGTTATTTAACCACCTTGCTCTGCCAATCTCCATCTGTTCTCCAGGACACTGTCCCAACACATTTCATCTTTTATACTTTCCACATTTGCACTGACATTTTTTTCTTTTTATCATAGGTTTATATGAATTATGCTCTCTCCTATTCCATAGGTCTTTCCAAGAGAAATATTGCAGTTTGAGCAATATCTATGAACTATCACAGGCTCCAAAGAAATGGTGTGAGGGCTTCTACTAGAAGCCCTATTTTACTAGAAGTGAAATAATTGACATCTCCTTGAGGAAAATTCAGAATTAGACCTGTCATCCTAGGTTTGTCCTCTAGGATTTTCCGTACTTCTGAGATGGGAAACATATTTAGATATGTTTCTCAAATACACTTATTGTAACAGTGATATACTATGAGTGAATGCTAAGGCTTCCCACATAGGTTTGAGAATTTAGGTTTAAACTGGATCTGAGGTAACAGAAGGAGAAACATAATACAAGGTCCTATGCTGTTCTTGGGGAAACTGGTGGATGGGTCTTACCATGCCCCAAGAGTATGGATATAAGAGGCAAAGAAGAGTTTGCCTTGTAATGAAGCTTACTTCATGGAATATCCAGGTGGAGCCAGGAAGAATGTCATGAGCTAAGGAAATGAAACTCAGAAGGGTATCCAGAACGAGATTTGAGTATTGGGAATAGAGAGTATGAAAGTTCCTTAAAGGACAAGGGCAAGGGTAAAATCTTGGAGCATCCAGTATAACCAAAAGGAAATGAGCTACCTGCAGGGTCTACAGTTTAAAAGTTGGATGCCAGTGGCTCACTGGCTTATGCTTTAATCCTGACTACTTAAAAGGCTGACATTGGGAGGGCTGGTGTGTGAAGTCAGCCTGAGCAGAAAAGGCCTGGATACTTTACCTCTACATAAAATCAGCAAATAGCCAGTCTGGAGGCATAGCTTACATGGAAGAGAGCCATCATAGCAAGCAAGCTTATCAAGTATAAAGCCTTGAGTTCAAAATCTAGTACAGGCAAAGGAGAAGATTGTCACGCTGGTGTAGAGAGATTGCCCTGGTCTCCATTCAAAACAACAGTCAAATTTTTTCTCAAAGCCCTTGCTGTGAGTAAGCAACATGGAAGCAAAAATGAAAGCACTACCAAATTCACTGAATAAAAAGAGACACAAAGGGATATTTTATGTAACCTTCTGTCATTTGCATATATCAGTGTATAACAATTATACAAAGGGACTTCACTATTATATTTCCATATATGCATATAATGTGCTTAGTTTATGTGTCATTCAGATTTTATCTTCAGTATCACTTCCCCTGAGAGGATAGTACTTATCTTACCATTTAAAATACTTTTATCACATTATTTTATTTACATTTCCTCTCATCATCCACACTTCCCCTTTAGCAAATAAGACCTAAGAGAATTCCTAGCTCTCTTGTTCTTGTTCAAACCCCCAATGTCTGGAGTGGATCCATGCATGTCTTGGAGCATATACTATGGGATATCAATGAGTATAAGTTCAACACATAGAAGAATGAGTACAGTGTATCCAATCTGAAGTCTTCAGAATTATAATTCAATTAAACTGCAATAATATAATAATCAAAGTAAATTGAATGATTATGAGCCACAGTTAAATGCAAATCAATTTTCCTCCCAATCACAGTGCATTGAGGTAAGCATTCATTTGGATCCCCTCATAGATACAATGTCTAAAGTTTACAGTAGATACATATTTCAGGTAATAATAAATAGAGGGACAAGTATGTAATAGGACATGGAATTAAGCTAAGCTTGTCTGATCAATGACTCCATGCATCTATAATGACTATACATCCAGTTATCCACTGACTTTTTGTCACTGAAAGTGTTATAGCCAAGAATGAACACATTATGTTGTTCATACCATATGCACTACAGTGATGAATAACTTTTTTACTTAATCTTTTTATTTATTTATTTGTTGTAAAAATACCCTGCAGAGGGGTTACAATTACATGGGCAAGTTAACGAGTATATTTCTTATCAAGCATTGTTGCCTCCTCCTTTGTTTCCCCTTCCCATACCCTTCCCACCTCCCCTACCCAGTCCTCCCCCCCCCCCCACCAAAGTTGTAAAGTTCATTTTTCGACATAACGACTTGCACATCTTACTTAATCTTTGTTTCAAATGTGGTATGCCAGATATTAAGTCTAGATACAGATCATGAAAGCATTCAAATCACACAATGAAACTACAATAATAGTAGGTACCTGCTGTAAACTTATTTATAAATTAAATAATTTATCCTAAAAGATATGTATCAAATTATCCAACTTTTTTTCAAATAAGGAATTATGATGTCAGTTAAATAACTACTCAAGCCACTCAGCCAAGCAGTGGTAAATCCAGGACTTAAAAGCCAAAAGACAGGACTCTATGTAACTAAGGCTAACAGAATCAAACTCACATGAAAGAATTTGACATCCTCCAAAGATTGTTTAGATCACATGCATGTAAACAATTTTATTAATTAAAAATATACACATATACTTAACTAGTGGGCAAGGGCTGGAGAGGGGAATTGGAGGAATGTAAAGGAAGTATTGACATTGTCCAAAGTAGAATGTACTCATTACCTGGCGTATGTAACAGTAACACCTATGTACAACACTTGGATAATAACAACAAAATTATATTTAAAAGGGGGGCATCCACAACCATATATGTGTGTGTATATGTAATTATACTTAAGGCCTGACAACATGTGTTCTATCTGAAAGTTCTCAACTAAGTAGAAAGAAAACAACCACCACAAGCTTTTAAATGCTTACTTGACACAAAAGCTATTATATGTTGAAATCCCTGAAATTTATGGAGGGGTTGAATTTCTTACATTGTCTGGATTTATATCTTGGATATCCTAGCCTAGATGGGACACATCTAGGTGTCACTATGGTGTAGCAAGTAACAATGTGATGTAAGATTATGTCATCTGAACCAAGACTTCCAAAGACCTTCTTGTGATGAGGCAAACGTCTTCAAATATGTACATATATATTTATATATGTATACACACATTACTATGGCCATTGGGCAGTTGAAATATTTCTTGTGGAACTAATTCTTAATTACATTTAGTTGTGATTAATTTACACTTATATTAAGTAGCTGCATATGTTTAGGATGATTTACATACAGTACAAAATTCAGCTGCATATCAGCATAAAAAATTACAGAAATAATGTAACACAGTTATAAAATATTTGAAAAATGAACATTAAATATGTTATTATACAAGAAAAATGGGAGATCTGTACTTCATTGCAATCATGATTAGCAATAATCCTATAAGCTAGTGATGGAGAACTTAGTACATGGAACCCAGTACTTTTAAGTGAATCTGAGGTTTGTCAGGTCTGTCGATCTGACCCTAAGGAAACAGAGGTTTTCTTGGTATAGTTAACAGTCACTGAGAAAATGAAGTGTAATCAACCAAGTTGACATGTGAATGTGTGTAAACAAAGAGTAGTCTTACATATCATAAAGAGGATGATAAAAATTTTTATTCATAATTAAAAGAGAACGTAGTTCTTACTCAGTCTGAAGAAGAAGCTGATTTCTAGTGAACATCTGCCCTTCATCACAGGGCAGGGAAGAGTAGTTCAGAACATGTAGAGATGGGTTGGGAATTGAAATCTGCCCTTCAAAGCCAAGGAAAACATCATGCTGTGCTCAATTACATTCCTTCCAATGATCAATTGAGGAACAATGATTTCACCAGTGGGTAGAAAGTGCCATGTGTAACAGCCTTTGGAAGCTGCTGCTTTCTGCCATGCACGTCTGCAGTTTGGCAATGCTTGAGTATATTTGTGTGTGTGTGTGCATTGGATTATGACATCATTTAGAAAGGTAAATATTACTTTGGCACATTGCACTACACATACACCATATCTAAGTTTAGGATTAAACATTCCATTAGAATATGGCAAATTGAGAATGCTTTTACTCCACAAGAAATTTTTATAAAAGCCACCACTCTTTATATTAATCAATCATTCATTTTTTTCTATTTGCTTCTTTGAATCTAATAATGCAGCCGGGAGCAAGTTAGTTCCTTAAAATGCATAAATTGCTATTGTGATTGCGATTGAACACATAGTTTTTCTTTGACTCTAAGCTATGGTTTCTCTATAATCTTTGAAAATATAAAAATGAGAACAACCTATTTTCATGATTTAATTTTATTTCCTTCCTGTTCATGAAAGTATAGAACAAAAACAATTGAAAAACCTTAAACTTTTCTGGTGATATAGGACATAAATATAAAGAATATATTTTTATTCTTCAGACATAGTGAGCACTGAAAGTTTACACTAATTACCTGGAGTTTCGTTAATGTTATGAGCTGCCCTTCATCTCTCCTATCCAGACACACCACTCTGTTTCCTCAGCAGATATATTCAACAGCTTCTGTTCACACCTGACATCAATTTCCTTTGATGTTCACAGCCTAAATGAAAATGCTACAGCAAGCTGTATTTGCAAAGCATACAGGATGCCTTAAAAATGATGGCAGGTATTTTCCTCATTAAAGCAGCCATAACAGATAGTTAGATATGATGCTGTCCCTCACCTTCCTACTAATTAATGACTATGATTGCAACCCAAATAAGATCAGGCAATTAAATGTGATAACATTTCAGAAGCAAAGAAAATATACAACAATCTTGGAATAGCTTCTTACCGATAAATAAAGTTGATCTTTGGAAAATTACCATATAAATGTACCATTCTATCAAAAAAATCACACAAATGAAGGAACGTAATAATTTTCCTTTTAATTGAAACATGAGTTACATATCCCATTAAATTAAAATGTTATGAGTCGGCTTCTAGGAAGGTATTGTAAACAAGCTCTGTAGTCTTCTGCGGCAGAGTATAGTAGTTGAAGCAGAGGCTCGTTCAAGCATGTCGTGAAAGGCACTTTGGGGAATATGTTATACTCAGCTTAGCAAAATATCTCAGTGATTTTTTTTTTCACTAACAGATTTGTGACTGGGTCTAGATAGAAATGAAAGACTATCAAGGAGAAACCTGTATATGGAGCCATTTACCCCACCGAGGTTGACAAACACGCACACACTATTCCATAAATATTTAAGGAGAACTTCCAGAAAAGCTAGCCCTGTCAGCAAACAAAATTGAACTTTTAGTTAAGTGACCTTTTTTTTATTTTATTAACCAAAATGAATTCTGAATTTCTACTAAATTTTAGTGTGGATATTAGTTTTATTAAAATATGCAGAAGCCATGTAGGTCAGTTGATAATCGTCCTGTAATATTGTAAGTCTCTTCTGATCTCAAGAAGGGTCATGGCAGGCAGTGCAAATACTTCAGGTTCATTATCTCACTCATTGGAAGAAGTCAAGATGCAAGGAGATCCTATTCTTCAATACATTTTTCTTCCCTCTCATTTGAAACCTGGTTTGAATAGAACTTAATCTTAGCATTGTACAAAAGGCTTATTTTGTTGTTTTGTTTTTGTTTTTTTTTTTGGGTCTGGTCGTGGGGCCTGAACTCTGGGCCTGGGTGCTGTCCTTCAGCTCTTCAGCTCAAGGCTAGCAAACTACTACTTGAGCCATAGCACCACTTCCGCTTTTTTTTTTCTTCTGCTTATGTGGTGCTGAGGAATTGAACCCAGGGCCTCATGCATGCAAGGCAAGCGCTCTATCACTGAGCCACCTTCTCAGCCCTATTTTGTTGTTTTGAATGAATAAACTTCTAGGAAGATTTTTTAAATGATCTGAACACTTAATAACAACAAGTAATATCAAAATAATTTGCTGGTCCAAAGTGCTCACTGTGAGAAAACCCAGAGTAGAAAATAATTTCATGGAAAAAAAAAACAACCACTTTTGAACCAACTTCTTCAAAGTGTATGACTGAAATTTGAAGCATTTTGTGGATGTTGCAAATCATGGTCTGTGTTATTATTGGTGCTCCAGAGATGCCTGTGCTTCCAGGTGGCTGGCACTGTTTCTAAGAACATAAAAGAATTGTGTCGGGAGCCACCCATACCTACAAAATTGTATTTATATGTAATTCTACATGTGAGTCTACCCATGATATGAATTCTCTAAAGCCAGATGACTTCATGCTACTTGGCCTCTCCTTTCCCAACAGCACAGCATGACTGGAGATTGACAAACTTTAGTTAAATTCGGTAGAAACGCAGACGCTCATAACACAGACACAGGTTTGTTGGGTATCCTTATGGCTGTCTTCCCTGGAAATAGTATTTCCTTTATTTCCCTGGATAAATCTCTCAAGCTTTATGATGCCTTTGTCATCGCCTAACATTCTTCATGTTTTGTCCCAAGGCTGTATTCTCTGTACCTACATCTATTCCTTTCTCCCTGTGGAGCAGCTTTGTGCACATTGCTCGCAAATGTATGCCAAACTTGCAGTTGATCTTGCCTTCATGTGAAAATAGCATATGTTTGTTCCAGTCTTTTAGATTTACAAAGGTAGGCCTCTATAATACTGTTCTCAATGGAAGATTACAACATCTAGTTATAAACAAACTAGAGGTCAGCTGCATATTTCTGAAAAAATTGCTCATTTGTAAATCATTCTATTTGTGTTAAATGCTCAGATTTTGATTAATTAAACAATGAAGAAATGATTATTTTTACTATTGATTGGTGAATTTCAGAAGAACTGGTTTATCCAGTCTGTCAGTACCTTCTACTTCCTTCTGACTCAAATATTTTAAGTTGTCTAAGCCCTGGATTCTTTAAAGAAAATATGAGTCACCAGGTACTGATGTCTAGATTCTTAACATCTCAGAAGGCTGAGATTTGAAGATCATGGTTTAAAGCTAGCACTGGCAGGAAGGTTTGTGAGACTCTTACCTCCAGTTAAAACCAAAAAGTCTGGAAGTGGAACTGTGGCTCAACTTAGTAGAGAGCTAACCTTGAGCACAAAAGTTCAGCCTTGACTTCAAGCCCCAAGATCTGCCCCTTTAATAAGTAAAAGTTATATATAAAACAAGGACTTTACAGGCATCAAATGAAAAAATAAACTACTGAGATGTGTCCAGATTTGTTTCCTTGGTGACCCACTATAAAAAGAAACATGGAAAAAGGTCTAAATCCAGCCAGGCCCAAAGAAACATAGGTCCCATGGTTTCCCTTATTTGCAATAACTGAGACAAGCAGAAAAGGTCAGATAAGATGATGTTAAGCAAAATGAACCCCAAGATAAGGACACAAGTGTGTTTTTTTTTTCTTTCTTGCTATTGTTTCTAATGTATTTATAAGGTATCATGTGATTTCTTTGTTGCTTTGTATGTCTACCCCTACGGTATAACCCCTGTTTTCACTGTATTTGATGTTGGTATAATTTGGAGAGGGGAAGGGAAAAAACAAATTGTTTAAATAGGGATACAGGTGGACCCATTGCAACAATGAGATGTACAAGACGCTTTGTGGAAAAACAAATTTTAAAATTTTGGGGGAGAGTATAGTTGAGGAGGTAGGAGGGCAGGGATGGTAGGGGAAAAATAAAGGAGGAGGCAACAATGCTTGAGACTCATTACCTTGCTCATGTCATTGTAACCCCTCTGTACAGTATTTTCACAATAAAAATACTCATTAAAAAAGAAAGAAAATTTAGAATTCTAAAAGCTCTGAAACTATAGGCTTGTGGAGAAGTTGTCTGGAAGAGGAACATGGAATTAGAAAACTATCTTCAATCGTATGAAACAGAAATAAAAATTTCCAATTTCATAGGAAAGAACCCTAACATACAGATTGAATTTTTCAAGAATTCTATTGTAAATTAATAAAAAGTGGAATTCTTAGCAATTTTTAAGATCCAAAAGGGATGCCTAGCTAAGGGCAAGGAGTGTGGCAGGGGACCTAACTGAGTTCTAGATTATTCCTTATTGCTTGCCTGACCATTTGTGCATTTAACATCCATTATTTTTTCACTTCTAAAATAAGTAAAGAATTTTTAAGTGGTTTATCACCTACAACACACTTTTTAACAGTAGAGTAACCTACACAAATGCATGCATCATGAAGAAATAGAGAAGTACAATACAGTGGCTACAATCCTTGTTTCTAGACTTAATTACATTACTGCTGGTGATATTTAGGAATGCTTTACTTTTACTGATTTGATATTTGAATTCAACAAAGAATGTAACATTCTCAAATCCTCTTCTAGTGACTTTGCCCATACAGGATGCGTTAGTCTTGCGTTTAGTTTCCTGCATTAATGGGCTATAAGTAGAAGATTTCAAAAAATAAAAATTAGACAATGTAAGGAAATTCATCAGCATAATGCTTGAAATAATTAAATGATAATAAACTTGGAGGTTATTCCTTGAGTTTGAGTGAACACCAGCTCTGCAACTGGATGACTCTGGAACCATGAAAGGTTTGTTCCACTTTAACAGAAGTTGAGTTTTCACTATTTCCAGTGTAAATGAGTAAATAACAGAGATACCCTCATTTAGTTAGAAAATTGATCCAGGTTTCAGCTTCATGAAGTGTAGTGATCTTGATTAGGGAAGTGGAATTATAGTTCTAAGAGTTGAAATTTAACTAGCTAGGAAATTTCCAACCTTGATCTTTGGTGAAGAAAAAGCTCTAGAGAAAGTTTCCTGTGCCTAGAAATACTTTCAGATAGACTTAGAAGTCAGACAAGTTATTCATTTTAGTGGGCAACAATGCAACCACAAATGCTTTTACTTAAAATACCTTTTGAAGAATAAAGGTCAAGGGCATTAAATTTTCGGGGTTAAGATTATTTATCTCCATTTGGAAATGATAGCTAATGAAGTATTCAAATATAACTTTTGATAGAAGAGATTTCCATGAATTCTCTTGATTCTTCTAATAGTAATTTATTAAAAAATAACTTCAGAAATGTGTACATTATCACTGCACACAAAAGAAACAAAAGGATTCCTGAACTGGTTTTATTTCTTCTGTAGTTTTTGTTTTTGTGGAAGTGTTTGTGCTTTTTCATTGCTGAGTCTTCACACTTAACACATTTCTATGCATGCACAATACTAATAGCAGATCCATACAAAGGCAAGGCTGGCAAAAAAAAAGTCATAACTGTTAAAAAGTTCTTCTATAAAATGCTGTGAGATTATTTAGGTTAGTAAAAAACTAGCAAGGATTGTTAAAATCTCCAGAAGGATCTAATCAAAGTGTGAGACTCTGCACCATAATGACAGATGGAATTTAATGTAGATAAGAAAAAAGGTAATGCATTTGGGGAGAAATCATTTAAACTTTTCATATACATTGGTAGGATCTGAATTAGCTGAACTTCTCAGGAAAAAATAAGGGGTAATTATGGATGGAAGTATTCATTGAAGACATCTGCTCAGTCTTCAGCAGCAGTTAAAGCTAATAGACTGATGGTTATATTAATAAGGCAAGGGAAAATAGTATGGAAATATTATGACATTATGCTATATAAACCACTGATTTAATTTCACTTTGAACGCTGTGTTAGTTTGGGGATCCTTCGCATTTTAAGAGATGTAATGTTTATGAAATAAAAGTTAAAACAAAAAAGAAAAGAAAAGAAAAGACAAAGGGAAAGCAGGGCCAAGGGAAGCATTCAAATCAGATCAGGTAAAGTAATCCTTGAATTCATGAGGATGCAGAGCCTGGACTTCAGATTCCCCCCACTTTGTTTAGTTCATAATTGCAATTTTCATGATTAGCTACTCTCTCTCTCAAAGTCACTCCCAGAATATTATTTTGTCAATGAGTTCTGAGTAAAGCATTTAATGGGGTTTTTTTAAAGTGCAGTGGAGGGAGGTTATCTTCCATTTTCCTGATCTGTGGTTGTTAGCTGTTAAATGTGAAAAACAATAAAAAGTTAAAAAAATTGCAAAATGAATCCTTTTTTCTTTGTATATTAAATAAGTAAGTCATGACATGGTTTTGATTGTATGGCATTCCATTGTTTGTTTTCTGTTCACTGTGTGTCTCCTTTGAATTCCTAGAAAGTCTTTTAATGATATCATTCCAAAACTAAAGGTCCAAAAGGAATAAAATGGGTCCAACTTAGTAGGAAGATATAGTAGTTAAGTATTTTACATTTTTTCTACCTTCCTTAGCTCATTTAAATGAAATACATATAAAGCTTATTTACTGAATATACTGTGGACCAGCGTATGATCTCTCCTGCCACATACTACGAGGTACACATTAGTGTTAGAGAGACCAGACTCAGCACTGACTTAGCCACTTTAAAGATATGTGGTCTTACAAAAATTTCTTCAGTTCCTAGTTCTTAACTTTTGCACTTTAAAATACTAATGATAATACTGAGGAACCACAGAGTTTAAGAGTTCGTCTATCCATTTCCATTTGTTTAGCAGTTATTTATTGATTATTGCAATTCTAACTCCCATGGTCATCACATCTCTGTTTTTAAGATTTGGAATCAACTTGCATCCACTGATGGATGAATAAATTTTAAAAGTGTGCTATACATATGCACAACAGAATCCTATCTAACGTTTTTACATTTTTATTGTAAAATAGTGTACAGAGGGGTTACAGTTACATGAGTAAGGCAATGAGTACATTTCCTATTGAGCATTGTTACTTCCTCCTTTGTTTTTCCCCTACCATCCTTTCCCTCCCCATCTCTGTAACTCCCACCCCCCCCTAAGTTATAAAGTTTGCTTCCTACATAGTGTCTTGTACATCTCATTGTTACAATAGGTCATCCTGTATCCTGGTTTCAACATTTTGTTATTTCCCTTCCCTCCCCAAATTATAAAAATGTATAAATAAGATGTAGGGCACCAACATCAAATACAGTGAAAACAGAGGTTATATAACGGGGGAAGAACATACAAGAGAAACAAAAAAATCACATAGTATATTTTATTTTTTTGGGTCCCGTCGTGGGGCCTGAACTCTGGGCCTGGGCACTGTCCCTCAGCTCTTCAGCTCATGGCTAGTGCTCTACCACTTGAGCCATAGCGCCACTTCCAGCTTTTTTCTTTTTGCTTATGTGGTGCTGGGGAATCAAACCCAGGGCCTCAGGCATGCAAGGCAAGCACTCTACCACTGAGCCACCTTCCTAGCCCCCACATAGTACATTTTAGATACATTAAAAACAAGAGCAAGAAAGAAAAAAATCAAGTTGTGTCTCTATCTTGGGGTTCATTTCACTTAACATCATCTTATATGGTCATATGTATATAGCTTTTGATGTTTTCTGCTTTGTCCTCGAATTATGTTAGTCATTGCAATTAAGGGAAACCATGGGACCTATGTTTCTTTGGGCCTCATTTACTTCACTTAATTTTTTCCAAGCTAACTTAAAAAAATCTTATAATATTCCATAACATGGCTGGAAGTGGAGACCATAATATTGACTAACAATCCAGGCACAGAGAGCCAAATACATAATTTTAGTTATAATTGTAAGCTAAAAAAGCTGAGCTCATGGAATTTGTAAGCATGTTAATGGTTATCAGAGAGTATAGCAAAAAGGAGAGAGAAGATGCAGAGAGACTTCTTAATAAGTAGAGTTATATCTACATAAGAAGACTAAGTGATGTTCTATCAAAAGTAGGGAAATTATTGGTAATGAGGATGCGTGATAATTAACAATAGTGGAAATGAGGATTTTTGTGTGTTTTCTTCACAAATAAATAATTTTTGTGATAGTAATTTGAGTGTTTCGAGTGGAATAATGTACAATATAAAAGTGTATACAAACATCACACTGCCACAAACATTATTTGTCAATAAAAATTTTAAGCGTGTAACTCATAGTTATTTTTTATTGTAAAGATGCTGTTCAGAGGGTTTATAGTTACATGAGTAAGATAATGAGTACATTTCTTGTCAAGTATTGGTACCCCCCTCCTTTGTTTTTCTCCCACTATCCCTTCCCTCCCCTACCTTCCTCATTCCTTCCCCTGACTGAAGTTGTAAAGTTCATTTCCAACATAGTGTCCTGTGTGTCTCATTGTTGCAATGGGTCATCTTGTGTCCTTATTTCAGAATTTCGTTATTCCCCTTCACCTCCCCAAATTACATAAATGTATAACTAGTATATGTCTAGGATAATCTTATCAGATGAGCAGAAAAGCTCAAAAACCATGAACATATGACCATATAAGATGATGCTAAGCGAAATGAATCCCAACATGTGGACGCAAGAGGTTTTTCATAGATGTTGTTCTTTTTAATGTGCTATGTGATTTTTTTTTTGTTTCATTTGTATGTTCTTCTGTCTATGGTATATCCCCTGTTGTCATTGTATTTGAATTTGGTACCCTGTATCTTGTATATACATTTAATCATAGAGTTATTTTAAGAAATAAATAGAATAATGTATGTGAAAGTTTTGTACATAGTAGTCATTCTATGTTAGATGTCATTCTACATGGTTTCGTATAAGGGATTGTTGGTATTTAATCAAAAAAGAACATTTACTAGTCATGCAATTTAGGTATCTACATACTTGGGGTGTAGAGACTGTCTTATTTCTACAATCCAACCTCAAATTTCCATTATAGATTCTCTGTCACCACTCCCTGAGGAGTATTCTGTTCTGAAATATACCCTCCCCTTTGAATGTGCTCTATGCTTCTCAAGACAGAACCTGATTAATGGCATGACATTATTTTCTAATATCTGACTCCCACTCTATGCTCAGCTAGACTTTCTTTCCACTTGGAAATCTGTTCAATTTAACAAGAGAATTGATTATTATCACTCTCCTTAATATTATATGCTAGTCACCTTTCTGTGTCCAACATTAACCAATGTGGAGCAAAAGAACCTGCTGAATGAATTAATCATATAGAACCATATAGAACCAAGTCCATCAAAGAACACACAGACACAGCAACTCCTAATAAATCTCAGGAGAAAACGGTGTGCTTATTCGGTAAGTAGAAAGTAGAAATATACCTGACATTCAAACTTTCTGATCTGAGGTTTCTGGAGGGTGATTTCTGCAGAGATGTGGAATTCTCACTTCCTAAAAACATGGAATCAGATACAGCAAACAGGACTTCACCTTCAGATTATATTAAAGTATTTGGTACTGATTTTAGTGGAAGGAAGAGTACCAATCTGCCATTTGTATTAGATTTGATTTTTCCTTTAGCAGATTGCTATGAGGAATAGACAGGAGGTGTTATCAGTAATTGGTTTGCATCTATACCTGTTTTGTTTTGTGTAACAAATGATTTTAAGAATTGTTATCTAGATACCAGTAGTTCATGTCTATAATATTAGCTATAAGAAGGCTGAGATCTGAGGATAGCTGTTCAAAGCAGACTGGGGCAGAAAAGACTTAGAATCTTACTGCCAATTAAGTGCTAAAACAGCCATAAGTAGAGCTGTGGCTCAAGTAGTGGAGGACTAGCCTGGTGCAAAAATGCTCAGGGACAGTGCTGAAACCCTAAGTTAAAGCCCCAGTACCAGAACAACAACAGCAACAGCAAAATTGTTTCTGGAGTATTTTTTTTCCAGAATATTTTATTTCTTTCCTTTGTAATCGATAGCCATGTCACTTCAGTGTTTCATAAATGAATAAAGAAAATAATATAGTTTAATGGTTTATTTATTTCATGAACTTTTGCTGTTCATTGCTGGAATGAATTACAGCTTTTCATGGTTGGGCACTGTGATATTAGTCTCTGGTGAGTGTTAGATGAGATAAAAGAGGAGGGTTAAGATGAGTTCTTATACAGCTGCTGAACACATCCCCTTTATTGGAAAATGTCTTTGAAATGTCCAGTCTTCAGTGGAGGGGCAATGATTTAAAAGAAGCAGCTGCTAGCTAAGTAGCAGAAATGGCACCTGGGTTCCAACTGGGCTTGGGTGTGAGCAATTTGGAGAGCAAGATCAGAATGGAAAGCAGTGAGATGGGTTAGAAATCCGTTCACCATTAAAGTCAATGTCACCATCAAAGTCCATGGAGATCCCCATTTTCAAGGTATCGCACTTGAAAATTCAAAGCAATTTTGGGGACAAGATCTGCACTCTTACACTGAATTATCTTTTGAGCTAAAAATATTTAACTGAAATAATGTTAGATGATTGAGAGGGATTTTTTAAATCATGTAAATGAAAGAGGTATTTTTCTCAGGGCAATGAAATTCACAGGGAAGCGTTACTGATCATTAGCATGAGGAAGGCATACTCATGCCTAATCAAATGTCCATTAATACAGAGAATGTCTGTCCTTTTCATTGATTGCACTTTAAAAAGGAACACATAAAAAGGTGGTCACATGAGATAGAGATGCCTTCATTAGTCAACATGAATGGCATACTCTTCTTTTTAATGTTCTTTCCTTCTCTTTCTCCTCATAGCTTCATGAGAAGTGGCATGGGTAAACTCTCTATAAAATGCAATTAGTAAGTTAGGAACAAATCAATCACATCTTCTGTTTAGAAGTCCCTCTTTTTCTACAACCTCTTTATAGTAGCTTACAGGTTTCTAGGCCATGGATATGGGTTAGGCTTTCTTCTACTGTGTTTCACATGATCCAGGGAAATGCATAGAAGAAAATGGAATGCTTCTCAGAAGTTAAAATTAGTAATTTGGAAATATGAGCAGGAGCAGTAGGAGAAAATGTGTTTTCCTGCAAAGCTTGGTCCAAATCCTGCATTTTATTTCCTATTCATTTTTATGTTGAATGGTTTGCTGTATGTTTTCTAAATTCTACAATGTGTCGTTCCTTCCTTGGTCACTGATAATACACATGTTGATGCTTGTATTCAAATATGATTTCCATCCCTTCAAATATACAACTGTTAGGGTGGAAATAAGTACTAATTAAATTATTTGAACCCTGTTTTATTTTCTGTCCCAATATACATTGCATTCATCCTTAGTGCTACTGGCTGAAATACATGTTCATTGAAGTCACAACAATCTTGCAACATTTAGGTTGACTAGAGTTTTTATGCACTTAAAAGGCACAAACTCTTGGTTACTGGGTCTATAATTCAACCAAAGAAAAGACCATCTGCCCAGCTGTTTTATGGGATTAGCATTGATTCAACCAATAAAAATTGCTTTAAAAAGTGAATGTAGCTGGGCACCGGTGTCTCACACCTGTAATCCTAACTACTCAGGAAGCTGAGCTCTGAAGATCACACTTCAAAGCTAGCCTGAGCATGAAAGTCAGTGAAACTCTTATCTCCAATAAACCACCAGGAAACCAGAAGTGGTGCTGTAGCTCAAGTGGTAGAGTGTTAGCCTTGAGCTGAAAATCTGAGGGACAGCGCTCAGGCCCAGAGTTCAAGGCTCACAATAGACCAAAAAGAAAAAAAAAGTGAATGTCTATCTAAACACTTTTCCCCTTGTCATTATTGTCCCAAATATAATACAGTATAACAATTGTTTTATATTACGTTGGATAGTTTATGTTATCTGGAGATAACTTACATTTTAAGATACCCTAGAGGTTGATTCTATGCAAATATTTCACAATTCTACATAAAAGACTTGGGCTTTCATTATGTTAGTGTTTGTGGGAAGTCCCAGTGTATACTACGGGAACACTCAATGCTTGATAAGAAATGTACTCATTACCTTGCTCATGTAACTGTAACCTTTCTGTACTGTATTTTCACAATAAAAAACTTATTTAAAAAAAGAAAGAAGGCATGAGGAATATGGCAACATTTGGAAAATAAACTAAAATTTACTATTTGCTTCAGGAAAACTTTGGAGCTCAAAAAGGGAAGTCTTTGTATTACATGAAAAAGTAATAGAACTATCTAAAGTAGATTGTATGAAGTGGTGTAGATGGCAGCTGTGAATAACAGAGAAACTCAGGAGAAGATGAGAGATTATGACCAGGAATGGAGTCAACCTTAATTTATAATAAAAGTGACAGAAATTATGATTCATATTCAAGTGAGCTATAAATCAGTAATAAATGGTGTACAGCTTGAAGAAGTCGAAGAGGGTTGTTTTAGTGATCACCATTAGCCTCATGACATTAAAAGAAAAATAAAAACAGCATTGATTTAAAAAAAGTAGGGACATTCTGATTAAGAGGCATTGCATACAAATATGGACACTTTAAATAGAAGTCCTCGGGGCTGGGAAGGTGGCTCAGTGATAGAGCGCTTGCCTTGCATGCCTGAGGTCCTGGGTTCGATTCCTCAGCACCACATAAGCAAAAAGAAAAAAACCAGAAGTGGCACTGTGGCTCAAGTGGTAGAGCGCTAGCCTTGAGCTGAAAAGCTGAGGGACAGAGCCCAGGCCCAGAGTTCAGGCCCCACTACTGGACCAAAAAAAAAATAAAAATAGAAGTCCTCCTTGTAAAACTATTTGAAGATAATGCTTAAAAGAGAATTGAGATAAATTATAAAAGTATTTGTGGCTTTCTTGCTGGATATCCTACAGGTTTTGAGTGAATGGAAGGAGAATCTCTTCACTTCTTATAACCAGCCATTACTGAGCACTTAATGTATGGCAACATGCATGTACATGTGTGTTTCCTATTGTAAATGGCAAGAAACAGAAACAAAGAGATGGTACTTCTCCTAAAGTCACAAAGGGATATGTAGATCCTTTATCTTTACCTAGGAAACCTGACTTTAGAGGCTTGCTATGTGTATATACTGTATCTGCCACATGGCCACTAATTTAATTACGCTTTAAGAATTTGGTCAGTGGGCTGGGAAGGTGGCTCAGTGGTAGAGCGCTTGCTTTGCATGCCTGAGGCCCTGGGTTCGATTCCTCAGCACCGCATAAGCAAAAAGAAAAAAGCCGGAAGTGTTGCTGTGGCTCAATTGGTAGAGTGCTAGCCTTGAGCTGAAGAGCTGAGGGACAGCGCCCAGGCCCAGAGTTCAGGCTCCACAACTGGACCCCCCCCCCCCAAAAAAAAGAATTTGGTCAGTTGGTATTGTTATTTAGACATTTCTGAATGAAACTCAGAGAGATTGAATACATTTTTCAATGATAACAGGCTAAAGGCATATTAAAAACATTTTCTGAATTAAATTCTTTTGCTTTTTATTCACTAATGTTAAGAGAAGACTAGAAAATCTATGGATTAGTTCCTACAGGTTGTTGGCAAAGGTGAATCTCTTGGATCACTCTAGTGCATGAGACTCTCCAGGGAAATGTACTTTTAAAAGGTCAGATCAGCTGATCTCTCCAGCTGTTGCTTCTCTACTTTCCACTGAGGCCTGCAGTGAGAAGTTAGAGATAAGGAGAAGGCCACAGTCACATTATATAGTGGGAATTCCTGTTTATTGTATGATATATGATGTTCCGTTGAGTAATCTTGTGGTCCTTACAAGTATGTCATGGTTACACTAGTCTCTTCTTTCTTTCTTTCTTTCTTTTTATTGTGAAAATACTATACAGGGGGGTTACAATTACATGGGCAAGATTATGAGTACATTTCCTAACAAGCACTGTAGCCTCCTCCTTTGTTTCCCCTTCCCATCACTTCCCATCCTCACCCCACCTCCCCACCCAATCCTCCTCCCCCTCCCACCAAAGTTGTATAGTTCGTTTTTCCATAAAACAACTTGTACATCTCACTGTTGCAATGGATCCATCTGTATCCCTATTTAAACGATTTGTTTTTTCCCTTCTCCTCCACAAATTATACCAACCTCAAATACAGTGAAAGCAGGGGTTATACCATGGGGGAGGGACATACAAAGCAACAAAGAAATAATCTTATAAATGTGTTAGAAGCAATCACCTGAAAGAAAAAACATTTGAATACACATCTTAGGGTTCATTTCCCTAACATCACCTTATCTGACCTTTTCCGTTTGACTCAGACATATACTAGATATTGCAAATAAGGGAAACCATGGGACTTATGTTTTTTAGGCCTGGCTTACTTCACTTAATATAATTTTTTCCAATTCTTTCCATTTCCTAACAAATGGGGCAATGTCATTCTTTCTGATGGAGGCATAGAATTCCATTGTGTATATACACCACATTTTCTTGATCCATTCATCTACTGAGGGGCAGCTGGGTTGGTTCTATACCTTAGCCATGGTAAATAATGCTGCAATAAACATAGTCGTGCTGGTAGATTTAGTGTGGCCTTGTTTGTGATCATTTGGGTAAATGTCCAAAAGTGGGATTGCTGGATCATAGGGGAGCTCTATGTGGAGTCTTTTGAGGAACCTGAATACTGCTTTCCAAAGTGGTTGAACAAGTTCACACTCCCACTAACAATGCAGTAAGGTTCCCTTCTGTCCACATCCCCCACAGCATCTGTTGTTATTAGAGTTCTTGATTATAGCCATTCTGGCTGGGGAGTGGTGGTATCTCAATGTTTGTTTTGATTTGGCTAGGGAGGTTGAGCATTTCTTCATGTGTCTATTGGCCATCCTTCTTTCCTCTTCAGAGAAGTTTCTCTCTAAGTGTTTAGCCCACTTATTTATTGTGCAGTTGTTTCTCTGAAGATTTGTTTTTGGGGGATTTAATTTTTTGAGTTCCAGGTATATTTTAGATATAAGACTCTTGTCTGATGTAAGACTAGTGAAGATCTTCTCCTAATCCATGGGCTTTCTATTAATCTTGCTAGCTATGTCCTTTGCCATGCAGAAGCTCTGCAACTTCATGCAATCCCATTTGTCCAACCTTTCTTTTTCAAAACTTTGGCAAAGTAGCAGGGTATAAAATTAACCCTCAAAAGTCAATGGCTTTTCTCTATGCCAACAATGAGAAAAGTGTGGCTGAAACCAGGAAAGCAACTCCATTCATAATAGCCTCACAAAAAATAAGATACTTAGGAATTAACTTAACCAAAGAAGTGAAGGATCTCTATGATGAAAAGTTTAAAATCTTGAAAAAGAAAATCAAAACAGAACTTAGAAAGTGGCAAAAATTCCCATGCTCCTGGATTGGAAAGATCAACATCATGAAAATCGCAATACTTCCCAAGGCTATCTACAAATTTAATGTGATACCTATCAATATTCCATCCTCATTCTTCAAGGAAATAGAAGAGGCAACCCAAAAATTCATATGGAACAATAAAAGACCCTGAATAGATAAAATGATCCGTAACAGAAAGAACAGTGCTGGAGGAATATCAATACCAAATTTCAAACTCTACTACAAAGCCATAGCTTTCAAAACAGCTTGGTACTGGCACAAGAACAGACCTCAGGACCAATGGAATAGAATTGAAAACCCAGAAATGAACCTACAGACCTATAGCCTTCTAATCTTCCATAAGAAAGCTAAAAAAATAGAATGGAAGAAAGACAGCCTCTTCGGTAAATGGTGCTGGCAAAATTGGTTAACTACTTGTAGAAAACTAAAGCTAGATCCTTATATATCACCCTGCACCAGAATCAACTCCAAATGGATCAAAGACCTCGGAGTCAAAGCAGAAACCCTGAAAACATTACAGGATGGAACAGGAGATACCCTAGGACTCCTTGGCACAGGCCGAAATTTTCTTTTCTTTCTTTCTTTTTTTAATTTAATTTAATTTTTTTTTTGTGAACATACTGTACAGAGGGGTTACAATTACATGGGCAGGATAATGCGTACATTTCTTATCAAGCATTGCAGCCTCCTCCTTTGTTTACCCTTCACATCCCTTCCCAGCATCCCCCCTTCACCTCCCACCCAATCCTTCGCCTCCCCCACCATCAAGGTTGTAAAGTTCTTTTTCGACATGACAACTTGTACTTCTCATTGTTGCAACAGATCCACCTGTATCCTTAAACGACTTGTTTTTCCCCACTTGTTTTCTCCTCCACAAGTTATACTGACATCAAATATAGTGAAAGCGGGGGTTATACTGTGGGGGAGGGACATACAAAGCAACAAAGAGATAATCTTATAAATGCCTTAGAAACAAATGCATGAAAGAAGAAAACATTAAAATACATATCTAAGGGTTCATTTTCCTAACATCACATTATCTGACCTTTTCTGCTTCACTCATACATATACTAGATATTGCAAATAAGGGAAACCATGGGACCTATGTTTCTTTGGGCCTGTCTTACTTCATTTAATATAATTTTTTCCAAGTTTTTCCATTTCCTAACAAATGGGGCAATGTCATTCTTTCTGATGGAGGCATAGAATTCCATTGTGTATATATACCACATTTTCTTGAGCCATTCATCTACTGAGTGGCATCTGGGCTGGTTCCATATCTTAGCTATGGTAAATAATGCTGCAATAAACATAGTTGTGCTGGTAGCTTTAGTGTGGTCTTCTTTGTAAACATTTGGGTAAATGCCCAAAAGTGCGATTGCTGGGTCATAGGGGAGCTCTATGTGAAGTCTTTTGAGGAACCTCCATACTGCTTTCCAAAGTGGTTGAACAAGTTTACATTCCCACCAACAATGAAGTAAGGTTCCCTTCTGTCCACATCTGTTGTTGTTAGAGTTCTTGATTATAGCCATTCTAACTGGGGTGAGGTGGTATCTCAATTTTGTTTTGATTTGCATTTCTTTTCTGGCTAGGAATGTTGAGCATTTCTTCATGTGTCTATTGGCCATCCTTCTTTCTTCTTCAGAGAAGTTTCTCTTTAAGTCTTTAGCCCACTTATTTATTGGGCAGTTGTTTCTTTGAGGATTTGTTGATGGGGGATTTAATTTTTGAGTTCCAAGTATATTTTAGATATGAGACCCTTGTCTGTTTTATGGCTAGTGAAGATCTGCTCCCAATCTGTGGGCTTTCTATTGATCTTGCTAGCTATGTCCTTTGCCATGCAGAAGCTCTGCAACTTCATGCAGTCCCACTTGTCCAACCTTTCTTTGATTTGTTGTGTTTCTGGGTCTCTATTCAGAAAATTCAGGCCGAAATTTTCTTAATAGAGACCCAGAAACACAACAAATCAAAGAAAAGTTTCTTCTTTTATTTACTCTTAGATCACACATTTGTGAAACAATTATTATCTTACAAGATTGTAAATCATGAGCCGAGGGGTACATAAGTCAATAAGAATCTTACCTTCAAGGACCAGAGAAATCAAACATGCAAACTCTTTATTATTAAAATTTATTGTGAAGTTGAAATACTATACAGAGTTATAACAGTAATATAAGTCAGGTCATGAATATATTTCTTTTCTTTTTTCTGTCAGTCATGGGGCCTGAACTCTGGGCCATGGTGCTGCCCCTCAGCTCTTCAGCTCAAGGCTATCGCTCTACCACTTGAGCCACAGCACCACTTCTGGCTTTTTCTGCTTATGTGGAATCAAACCCAGGGCCTCATGCATGCAAGGCAAGAGCTCTACCACTGAGCCACCTTCCCAGCCCTTGAATATGTTTCTTTTTGAACAGTGTTACCTCCTCCCTCATTTTCTTGCATTTCCCTTTCCAAGCCCCCTCCCCTCCCAAGTTGTAAAGTTAATTTCCAGTACAGTGCCTAGTGACCGTCACTATTGAATTGCTTCATATTTTGTCCTCCCATCATTTCTATGATTCTCCTTCCCTTCTCCAAATCAGATATGTGTGTGTGTGTGTGTGTGTGTGTGTGTGTGTGTGTGTGTGAAAAAAGGTACAGAAATAAAAAAAATACTGACAACAGGGAATAAAACAAATGAAAAAAAGGAAAAAAACCCACAAACAGAACTCTTGCTTCCACTTCATGGAGTTTGTTTCGATAAGCATCATTTTGTATGGTCATATGCACATAGCTATGGAGCCAATGTGATTCTCTCCTAACAAAATCCTTGTTTGTTCTCACTGGGTGATGCTCAGAGTGCTGTTTAAGTAATCACTGACAAATGTAACTATTTGTTTTTCACTATCCATTAGATTCACCTGTAGATTTATAGACATATTCTAGTTACGACAAATGAGAGAAAACATGCAGCCTATATTTCCTTTTTGTATATTTTTTATTGTAAAAATACTGTACAGAGGGGTTACAGTTACATGAGTAAGGTAATGAGTACATTTCCTCTGGAACATTGTTACCTCCTCCTTTGTTTTTCCCCTACCATCCTTCCCTCCCCACCTCCCCAAAACCTCGCTTTGCCTCCCAAGTTGTAGTTTGTTTTCAACATAGTATCTTGTGCATCTCATTGTTACAGTGCGTCAACCTAAATCCTTATTTCAGCATTTTGTTATTTTCCTTCCCCTCCCCAAATTAAAAGAAATGTATATACAAGATGCAGGGCACCAGAATCAAACACAGTGAAAACAGGGGTTATACCATGGGGGAAGAATACACAAAAGAAACAAAAATTCACATGGTACATTATAAATTCATGAAAAACAACAGCAAGAAAAATAAAACCACGGATGTCCCTATCTCGGGGTTCATTTTGCTTCGTCATTTTATATGGTCATATGTACATAGCTTTTGATCTTTTCTGCCTGTCCTAGACATATACTAGTTATTAAAAATAAGGGAAACCATGGGACCTATGGTACTTCACTTACTATAATTTTTTCCAAGTCTTTCCATTTCCTAACAAATAGGACAATGCCATTCTTTCTGATGGAAGCATAGAATTCCATTGTATATATATGCCATATTTTCTTGATCATCTACTGAAGGGCATCTGTGTTATTTCAATATCTTAGCTATGGTAAAAAGTGCTGCAATAAACATGGTTGTGTTGGTCGCATTAGTGAGAGTTGGTTTGTGGACATTTGGGTAAATGCCCAGGAGTGGGATTGCTGGGTCATAGGGAAAGTCTACATTTAATCTTTTGAGTAACATCCATACTGCTTTCTAAAGTAGCTGAACAAGTTTACATTTCCACCAAAAGTTAGTAGTGTTCCCTTTTGGCCACATTCTGCTAGCATCTGTTATTATTACTTTTCTTGATGATGGCTCTTCTAACTGGGATGCAGTAGAATCTCAATGGTGTTTTAATTTTCATTTCTTTTATGACCAGAAATGTTGAACATTTCTTCATATGCCTATTGACCATTTTTATTTCTCCTTCAGAAAAGTCCCTCTTTAAATCTTTAGCCCATTTATTGATGGGGTTGTTGTTCCTTTGAGCCTTTGTTTCGGGGACAGTTAAATTTTTGAACTCTAAGTATATTTTAGTTATGAGACCCTTGTTTTATGTATAGCTAGTAAAGGTCTTGTCTCAATCTGTGGGCCCTGATAGCTATGTTCTTTGCTATTCAGAAGCTCTTCAGTTTAATGCAGCTCCCTTTATCCAGCATTGCTTTGATTTGTTGTGTTTCTAGATCTTTATTTAGGAAGTTTCATCCTGTGTCAAGGGACAGTAGTGTTTCCCCTATCTCTTCTTGTAATATTTTCAGTGTATCTGGTCATACATTGAGGTTTTTGATCCTTTTGGTATTGATTCTGGTGTAGGATGATATATAAGGATCTAACTTAAGTTTTCTACCTGTGTATAGCCAATTTTGCCAGCACCATTTGTTGAAGAGTCTGTCTTTCTTCTATCCTGTGTTTTGGATCCCTTATCAAAGATTAGGTGATAATAGGTCTGTGAGTTCATTTATGGGTTCTCAATTCTATTCCATTGGTCCTCAGGCCTGTTCATGTAACAGTACCAGTTTGTATAATTATGGCTTTGTAATGTAGTTTGAAGTTTTAAGTATCCCCTTAGCACTGTTCTTCTTGCTAAAGATTGTTTTTCCTAATTGAGGTTTTCTATTATTACATATGAAATTTTGGATTGCTTCTTCTATATCATGAAGAAGGTTTTGGGGATTTTGATGGGTGTTTTATTGGATTTGTAGATAGATTTTGGCAGTATTTCTTGATGTTAATCTTCCCAATCCAGGAGTATGGGAGGTTCCTCTACATCCTTAAATCTGCTTTACTTTCCTTTTTCAGGTTTTTAAAGTTTTCATCATAGATATCTTTCACACCTTTGATTAACTTTATCCCTCGATACATTTTGGGGGGGCTATTACAAAAGAAAGTTACTTTTCTGATTTCAGCCTCATTCTTCTATTTGTTGTCAGACAGAAAAGCTAGTGATTTTTGTAGGTTAATTATATATGCTGCTATTTTGCCAAAGTTTCACATCAGCTCAAGTAACTTGGGAGAGGAGTCTATTGGGTCTTTAAATACAGGATCATGTCATCTGAAAAGAGGAAGAGCTTTCCTTCTTGGTTTCCTATTTGGATCACCTTTATGTTTGTCTCTTGCCTTATTACTTCAGCTAGAAATTTTATTATTATATTGAAGAGACGTGGAGAGAGTGGACATTCTCTTCTCATTCCTGATTTTAGGGTAATGGTTTTAACTTTTCACCATTAAGTATAATTGTTGGCTGTAGGTTCATCAAATACAGCTTTTATTATATTGAGGAATGCTTTTACTGCATCTATTGAGGTGCTCAAGTGGTTCTTGTCTTTGTTCCTGTTGAAGTGTTGAATTACATTGACTTGTGTATATTGAACCATTCCATCCCTGGAATGAATCTCATTTAATTATAATGTATGACTTTTTTGATTAGTTATTGAAATCAGTTGGTGAGAAATTTATTGAGGAGTTTCGTATTGATGCTCATCAAAGAAATGGGTCAATGGTTCTCTTTCATTGATGAAAGATTTGGGGATGAGGATTTTGGGATGAGGGTGATGGTGGCTTCATGGAATGAAACTTGCCCTTTCCATTTCATTGAAGAGTTTGGGGAGTACTGGAGTGAGTTCTCCTTTGAAGGCTGCTCCCTGTGGCTGCCTCCCGCTGGCCAGGTGTTTTGTGTTCTGCCTGACAAGGGAGTTGCAAAGATATCAAATTTCTTTGCCCTCTTCTTTGCTTTTCAGGCAACTGTTTCTGTTAGGTGCTCAGGAAGGCTCTATACCACTTTTTAAAATGGAATTCTTCTCAGGTAGGGGGAGGGCTTCCTTCTGCTTTTCTCTGGTTGTGCCAATGCCTTTTTCAAGGTATTCACTTTCCTTGGTGTTTTGGACCCTCTGCCATGTGAATTCTCTTTGCGTCTGTCTGTGGCCAGCTAGGATGTGGATTCCCATTCTCAGTCTTTAAATTCATGCTGGAAATAAGTGGAAAACCCACCTGCATTCCATCTCTGCTTCGACTGCCACTGCCTTTGTTGTTGCAGCTTCCAGAGTCACCATCAGACAGGTGCTTCAATCTGTCTTCTTATGCAGGCTGCTTATACCTCTGTCTAATTATATCTTCCTTGGTGTGACTCTCTAGACACGGACAGCTTGGTGAGCACCTCAAACTGTCTCTTTGGAGAGAGCTCTGTTGGGCTCCTGTTAACTTTCTGACATCTTCCTTGTACTCCCTGTAAACTCTTATCACAGAAAGAAATGTGGAATGTTCCTTGAACGTTGAATAAATATACAGAGAGAAGATTAAAAAGTAGAAATGGAAAGTCGACTTGCAGCTGATGAAATGATGAAGGGGAAGGTTTCTTGTTCTTGTTAAAGTTGAATTTTATGCCAGTTTTGAAAAGTTTATTATCTGCCCATAGTGGTTTATCACCTGCCTCTGCTCTCTCTCTCTCTCTCTCTCTCTCTGTATGTGTGTGTGTGTGTGTGTGTGTGTGTGTGTGTGTGTGAGATCACTCAAGGTAACAGGTGGATCAAAATCCAAAGATAGGGTGAACATTTCACTTCAGTGGACACAAGGGATGATCTCCTGTGTCAGAAATACTGAAATCCGCAAAGAAAATTATGAGAGCTACAAGCTGGAAAGTCAGATAGGTGCCTCATTCTGTCTCAAAGATGTTCTTGAACCACAAAATAGAATCACTCTGAATTAAGAGATTCTGTTTAAGATAGAGTCATGGGAAATATAGTGAGAAGAGTATCTTCAGAAACTGATCAAAACCTGTAGTATCAGAACTAACAGGTTGATTCAAAAGACTCATTTAGGCCAGAGAAAGCACCAACAATATGAATAATAATTGACCGAATCAAAATTACTCATGCATTAAATTAGAACATTTTTATTATAGTGCTTGAAGCAGAATAAGCTTTTTATATTAGATATCTGAAAGGCACAATTCATGATAGAGCCATTACCTGGACTCAGATTGTGCTCGGGAAAAGAGATATTCTGAGCTAGTCTAGCAAGTAGAACTAAGTGTTGATTTTGAGAGAATGTGGTAATTTTCTTCCAGATGCTTGAAGGTTACAGGTGATGCCCAGATTTCAGTTTCTTAGCTTTCATGATCTGTTTCTATCTGGAATTTATCATGATCATTCTTATTTTATCTAGAGAATCTCTTTATGATCTCCTCTTTAGCTTTGAGGATGGTGCCCTCAAACAATTCAAGCTATGTGTAGTAAACTACAGTTGGAGCCTACATTTGCTAGTAGGGTTCTATACAAATTGAAGAACTAGCCACTGACCACTGCAGCATAATCCATTCCCCTCTGAGCATTAATTTAACTAGAGATTCCCTTAATTCCTGGTTACCATCACATATACATGACTTAAGTTTTTCCTCATGATTGTTTCTGAGTCCCATAATAATAATAGTAATAATAGTAATAGTAATAGTAATAATAATAACAATAATAATAGATCAGTCTCCATGCTCCAAATCAGAAAACTTGAAATTGCCAACAAGATCTTGCCACAAAAGATTTCTTTCCACAACACTGACCACACTGGGTAAAATATTAAGAAAACAAATCATTAAATTGATGTTAGAATAAGCAATATGCAAAATTAGGATAAAGGTGGAATGAGAAAGTCTATCTATCCTAAGATTCTTAAAATACCTTAAGGGTATTTATCCATTTATGCATTTTTGCATCAATGTTCAATTTGTGCATTTGCACACTGAACCAATCAAAAAGAATTTTGTTCAAGTTTTAGATTTATTAGGATACCCTTTGAGAAATGGAGACATAAAATATGAAGCTAACCTGGATATCAGATGTGAATGATAAATTTCAGATTATTAATGTATGGTATTAGAAACATTTCAAAACTAATAAAATGCTTGTGGAAACTTCAGGGCACTAGTCTCTACAATATATTGCACAGCAAATGTATAACAGGACACACATTTGTCTGCTTATCCATCAATGGCTTACCAACAACCAGGTATTCAGTATTTATAATGGAGAAATTTATCTTATCCCAGATGATTATTCTGCAAGATTCAAAATATAAGAAAGACAGCGAGTTTTTGAAACATTTGTAGCATTGGTCCAGAAACTGAGTATTAGCTGTATATTTAATAAATAGTATAATCTAATTCTCATCTCTAGAAAACATATAGTCCTATAGAGAGGACTGAAATAAAAAGGTAAATGTAACACAATCTGAGGCAGCTTGGGCTGGTTTTAAACCTCTGACCTCCAGATCTCAGTCTCCCCAGTACTTAAGGTTATAGATGTGAGCCACAGGCACCTGGCTACCACAATTTTTTATTACTTCTTTTATCTTTATCTTTGATGGGGAGAATTTACCAGATTAGTTTATGGTAACTGATGATAATTTAGGGATTATTGCTGTCATTCTGCTGTTTATTTCTTTATGCCTTACATTTTTATTGCTTCCTGTCACTGCTCTTTTATGCTAAATAGATACGTTCTAGTGTACCATTTGAAATTTCCTGTTTTCTCGTGTGTGTGTCTGTATGTGTGTCTGTGTGTCCTTAATGGTTATCCTAAGGATTGCATTTAAGCATTTAAGATCTTACTATTAAACGGTCAATCTTGAATTAATACAAACATAATTAAAGTAGTACAAGGATGTCTTGTTCCAACTTAGTTTCACTTAATTACCACTTTTCTGCTGTTATGTTATATAGACCTTTAGGTTTTATAAGTCTAATTAATTTTATTTTTACTAGTATTATTTATTATTTATTGTACTTTATATATTTTCCTCTCATCTTACAGGTTAAAAAAAAACAAAAAAATGAAAACTACATAAAGACCTGATCAACCTATAAATCTGTTTCAGTTTATTGTACTTGGTCTGGTAACAAAAGACTTCTGGGTGAATAAATAAAGCCCTGTGGCTTTGATTAGGCTTCTCAGTAGTGTGGGTTTGTGAAGAGAGTATTGGAAAAAGTTTTCTGCCTGAAAACTTCTGTGCCCTGTGCTCCATTCTAATCACTCACCTGGGAGACAAATCTTCTCTAGGAAGCATTGCGCAAAAACTAGAGCAAAATTAAGTGATTTAACATGACCTAAGACCACATCTTCATTTCAAACTAAATTTAAACAATGTATTTTTTTTAATTTATTTTATTGTAAAGATGCAGTACAGAGGGATTACAGTTACACGAATAAGGTAATGAGTACATTTCTTGTCAAACATTGTAACTCCTTTCTTTTTCTCCCACTATCTCTTCCCTCTCCCACCTCCTAACTCCTCCCCCCCACTTCCCTCCCCCGCAAGTTATAAAGTTCATTTCCAACATAGTGTCTTGTGAGTAGCATTGATGTAATTAGTCATCCTGTGTCCTTGTTTCTGAATTTTGTTATTCCCTTTCCTTTCCCAAATTAGATAATTGCATATACAAGATGCAGGGTACCAAAATAAAAACCGGTGACAACAGGGGATATACCATAGGGGGAAGAACATACAAAAGAAACAAAAAGAGTCACATAGTAAATTAGAAACAACAACAACAAAGAAAAAGTTCTTGTGTCTCTATCTTGTGGTTCATTTTGATTAGCATCATCTTATATGGAAACACAACAAATCAAAGAGCGATTGAACAAATGGGATTGCATTAAACTGCAGAGCTTCTGTATGGCAAAGGACATAGCTAGCAAGATCAATAGAAAGCCCACAGATTGGGAGAATATCTTCATTAGCCTCAAAGAAACAACTACCCCATTAATAAGTGAGTTAAAGACTAAAAGAGAGACTTCTCTGAGGAGGAAATAAGAATGGCTAATAAACACATGAAGAAATGCTCAACTTCTCTGGCCATACAAGAAATGAAAATCAAAACAACATTGAGATTCCACCTTACCCCAGTTAGAATGGATATAATCAAGAAACAACAGATACTGGAAAGGATGTAGCCACTGTTGGTGGGAGTGTAAACTTGTTCAGCCATTCTGGAAAGCAGTATGGAGATTCCTCAAAAGATTCCACATAGAGCTGCCCTATGAGCCAGCAATCCCACTTCTGGGCACTTACCCAAGTGGTCACAAACAAGGCCATACTAAAGACACCAGCACAACTATGTTTATTGCAGCATTATTCACCATAGCTAAGATATGGAACCAACTCAGATGCCCTTCAGTAGATGAATGAAGCAAGAAAATGTCATATATAATATATATATATATATATATATACACACACACATATACATACATACATACATATATGATGCTTCCATCAGAAAAAATGACACTGCCTCATTTGTCAGAAAATGGAAAGACTTGGAAAAAATCATATTAAGTGAAGTAAGCCAGACCCCCAGAAATATGGGTACCATGGTTTCCATTATTTGCAATAATTAGTGTATGTCTAGGATAATCTTATCAGAGGAACAATGTATTATTTCAAGGACAACTTATTCAACATTTTAGAAAAAGTTAGTGCCCTCTTTATTCTTTCTGGTCAATTTTGCTTAGAGATAATTTTATACCAATTTTATTTCATTTTTTTGCTTTTTACTATTAATAATACTATTATTAATATGGTTATACTTGGGGGGGGGGCAACCTTAGTAATGGCTTAAAAAACACTGTCAGAATTTCCTTTCTCTTCTAGGAAAAAAAATCCTCTTACTATTAGGAATGTATAAGGAAGCTGGGCACCAGAGGCTCAAGCCTGTAATCCTACCTACTCAGGAGGCTGAGGTCTGAGGATTGCATTTCAAAAACCAGCCAGGAGGAAAAGTCCCCATGAAACTCTTATCTCCAATAAACTTCTTTTAAAAGCTGGAAGTGGCACTGTGGCTCAAGGAGTAGAGCGCTAGCCTTGAGCACAAAGAGGCTAAGAGAGAGTGTTCAAATCATAGGACTGGCAACAAAATAAAAGAATCCATTGTATTAAAAGTAAAAGACAATGTAGCTTATAAACTTGTAAGTAAATACATTAGGTGGTATGCAAGTGTATCAAACGTATTAACTGAAATATGATAGATTTAAGGGAGAACTGAAATACTGTAGGGCATTGAAAAAGGCAAAGATTGATCACATACAAAACAGTTACAGTTACATACATAAGGTAGTGAATACATTACCCTTCTGTACATAACCTTGACAACAAAATTAAATTAAAAGAACAGGAAGTGGGTATTTGAAAGAGATGGGGTAGGAAAGCAGTAGATAAGGAGGAGGAGATGATGAGGAGAATGAGTCACAACTCCAATGTATATCTTACAAAATTAAGAGAAGAGAGGTGGAAGGGATGGGTAGGGGAGTGATGGGTGAGATTGTTGAAAGGGATGACATTGATGGATCAAGGTACCTTATATTCATTACCTGCTTTGTTAAATGGTAACTCCTTTATACAACTACTTAAATATAATAAAAAAGAATTACAAATAATAAAAGAGTTTCAAAGAAGAAAAGCAGAAACGTATGAGAAGTCTGTACACTTTTACTTGATATCAGCTTCATAGATTAGAGGTGGATCTACGAAGTTAAGAGGCAATAAATAAAATGTACAAGTACATTTTGTTTTATGATCGTTCATTTTCAATGAATTTCATAGGGGTTTCAAGAAGCAATAAAGTATTTTCTTAGAATATCTTAATATATTAACATCAAATTTCATCATAAAACTTACTTTCAATCATGGATGATTCCATACTTTAGTAAATGTAAGTAGTTAATAAAGTTCTTTTAAAATGTGCTTACTAGATCAATGAAAATTATACATGCCATTGCCTGTGTCTATGCCTATATGTAGACAAAACAGTTTTATTTGACATAAAATTATATCAAGTTAAACAGTGAGCTATGTTATAGATTAGTGTTGGGGACAAAGCAAGTATTCCAAAATAGTTAACTTGTGCAAGGTAAAAACGTTAGACAGGGAGAAAGCAAGCATTGTTCTTCCAGGGGCCTTCTTATTAATAAAGGCCACATGTATTCCCTGTGTTCCAGGAATGGTTATTGGCCCTCCCTCAGCATGACTACATGTTTATTAGAACTGTTCCAGTAAGGATACAGAGATAAAATACCAATCTCCTGATACCTATCTGTTACAAGTCTCCTAGTAAGAAATTTAGTAAGTTGGTATAAATGGTGCTATGATAGAGTTAAATAGAGACCCATAATAATCGGAATAAGGTTTCTAAGTGAACTTAAATAATGAAATAATACAGATGCTTTAAGGAAATGAAATCAAGTAGGTGTAGGTGGACTATGCAACAACTAGAAGTGAATGGCATGTAAAAACCATCAGAAAAAAATGGACAAGTGCGACAGAAATCTAGGACATTGAGAAAGACCTGTGCACTATGTAATATTCAATATGCATCTATCTATCTTACTTGGTGAATATGAAATTTATTTAAAGACACAGACTAAAAATTACAGATGAAGCATAGGCATTAGATATAGAAAGCATTATATTGATAATAACTATGGCCATCAATTAGTTCAATTATGATGACTATAAAAAGAATGTATCAGTCAGTTTTCATCACTGACAAAATCAACTTGCAGGAGAAATGTTCACCTCCAGTCCCTGGTTGTTTGTCCTCTTTTCTTTGAGCTTGTGGTTATTGCATACCATCATGAAGCAAATGCTTCATTATCAATCAATAAGCGCGTTGTCAGATAATTAGGAATAAATATCATTTTGTAAAAGATAACTGTGTGGATAATTAGGTTAAGCTTAGAAAAAGATTACAAAGAATATCAATTGAAAATTAGATAAATCTAGAGTACAAAAAAAGAATTAGAGGATTTTCTTCTAAATACCCATGATTTGGGGCTTCCACGTTCATCCAAGATGATTTACACTTCCATGAAATCAACTGGAAAATAAGATTATATAAATATAGTACCATGATTTTCAGAAAATGGACATTAGGCAGCATGGGATAGTAGGATCATGACATGACCTGAGATTCACCCAAGACATGCCTCCTACCTGGAATTACAAATTCAGGCTCTGTGCAAGCTGAGGAAATTGCGTCAGACACTGGTGGATTCCTAGAATTGATGTGGCAGAAATGAAAATGTGCAGAATGGTCAAGATTTTTTCCAGAAGGACTAGAGTTCAGAGGCTAAAGTAACAAAAAGAAAAAAAAAGAGACAGAGAGACAGACAGAGACAGGGAGACAGAGACAGAGGGAAACAGAGAAAGAAGAAGCTGACAAATGTTTAGGGCATTACTGATAAGCATATGCAGGTAAATAAACTATTTGAGGATTAAGGGAAGGCACCTTTAAACATAAACTCGGGAGCTCACATAGCTGAGAATGTTTCAATACCATTAATAAAAATAGACAATTATATAATGCAAAGAGAATTTTGTCTAGAGTATCCAGAGGGATACTACATTAGACATGGATTTTGATTACCCATAAAGGCTTTCTCTTTCTGCCAATAAAAACTGAAAAGCAACCTCAAGAGACCCAAATATTTTCAAATAACTTATTAAACCCAAGACAAAGATCCATCACCACTATCAGTATCCAAAATTTTCAGTATTTACTCAAGGAAAACTTCCAATGTTGGGAATCTTAACATAAAATGATAAATCATGTGAAGAACTGAAAGACTCTGACATGAAGAGTAAGGCAATCAATAGAAATGGACCCAGCAATGATACAGGTGAAAGTGTTAACAGGAAAAGAGACAATAACTTTTTATGACTGAAAATTATTACAACTAATGGATCCATATATGTAAATAATTAGACCTCTAAGCACCAGTGGCTTATATCTATACTCCTAGAAATCGGGAGGATGTTGGCTGGAAGCCATCTGAGGCAGAAAAGTACACAATACTCCTATTTCTACATAACCAGCGAAAAGACAGAAATGGAGGCTCAAATGATAAAGTGCTAGCTTTGAGGAAAGGTGAGGAGAGAGTGTTTTGGTCAATTCAAACCCAAATCCTGGAACATATATCAAACAAAGAAACAACAAGAAAAGAAGTTAGAAAAGCCTGAGTTTCTTAAAAAGAGAATTGGAAGATTTACAAAAAATTAAACCAAATCTCGGGGGGGGGGGGTGAATACTGTGTGAGATAAGAACAGTATAAGAGTTGGAAGATTTATTTTCTGAGTAAGATTTAGTGAGAACACTTGGACCTAACATACCAAATACAGATTAGAAACAGAATCCATGAGAGAGCTGTTTCAGGATTGTGGTAGGTTATATCAAAGGACCTTCTGTGAATTTCATACATTGATATTATACTAGTGAATATGTTTCAACTCAAGAATGAGTCCAAGATATACCACATACTACAAACATTTGATTTTCCAAACTTACTTTTGAGTTGTATCCATATAAATTTAGTCAGAAACAATGAACCAAAAATTTGAATACTGAACTTGGAAAGCCAGTCATGCTCTAGAATGGCCCCTGCATGGTGAGCTCATGGCCAGGTCTAGGCAATACTACAAAGGCTTTGAAAACTGAATGAATGGTTCCACACTACCATGAACGTGGTTTGCAAAGTTCATATTAAACCACTGCTGCTGTGTATAACTTGATTGCAGTGTATGATGTTTGAAATGTCTTGAAGATTTAGTTTATAAGTATTTGTTTAAAATTATTTCTTGTTATTATAAAGAGTGGTTATGATTACATAACTCAGATAAATCATACCTTTCTCTACTAGTTTTTCCCTCCTGTCCCACCCACAAATTGAATAATTCATTTTCAACATAGTGTCTAGTGACTATCACTGCTGCATTTGTTCATCCTTTATCCCATCATTTCTGTGTCCCTCTTTTACCCACATGAAGACAAGATAAATGAACAAACGAGACAAAGGGAAATGAAAATAAAAACAGCAACAAAGAAAAAAAAACTCCTCTTCTTTCCATTTCCTGGGTTCATTTCAATAAAGATTATTTATACGGTCATAGTTATTGCACCGCACCTATATGATCATTTCCTAAGAATATTCTCCTTTGTTCTCTGTGAGAAAGGCTAGAGACCTATATAATCGATTATGTCCCACTGGATTTATTAATATTTTATGGAGAAATTTTACATCTCAGTTCATCAAGAATATTAATCTATATTTTCTTGTCAGCTGAATTTTAGTGGGACTTGGTATCAAGATAATGGTACCTCCATAAGATGAGTTTGGTAATGTGGCTTTGCTTTCTATTTTGTATAATAGGTTGATAATATTGGCATACTTTACTTGCCTGGTAAAACTTTGCTGTGAATCTGTACATTCTTGTTGTTACTTGGTTGTTTACTCTTTATTACTGCTTCAAACACTTGTTATAAACCTGTTTAAGTTATTTATATGGTCGTGGGGAAATTTCAGTCAAATCATATGCACTTAGAAATCTATATATTGTTTCTATATTTTCCAGTTAATTAGAATGACATGGAATTCTTCTCTGATGATCTTAATTTCATTAGTATTTATTGTGCTATCCTCTTTCTCATCTCTTAGTTCTATTAATTAAGTTTTCTCCTTCTATATTTTTATTTTTTTGTTTATATTTTTATTTTTTTTAAATTTAATTAATTAGGCTGGGAAGGTGGCTCAGTGGTAGAGCGCTTGCCTTGCATGCCTGAGGCCCTGGGTTCGATTCCTCAGCACCGCATAAGCAAAAAAAAAAAGCCGGAAGTGGCCCTGTGGCTCAAGTGGTAGAGTGCTAGCCTTGAGCTGAAGAGCTGAGGGACAGCACCCAGGCTCAGAGTTCAGGCCCCACAACCAGACCCCCCCAAAAAATTAAAACATTTAATTAATTAATTAATTAATTAATTTTGGTCAGTCGTGGGGCTTGAACTCAGCCTGGCCATTGTCCCTGAGCTCTTCAGCTCCAGGCAAGAGCTCTACCACTTGAGCCACAGCACCATTTCCAGTTTTCTAATGGTTAATTGGAGACAAGAGTCTTACGGAGTTTCCTGCCCAGGTTGGGTTTGAACAGAAATCCTCAGATCTCAGCCTCTTGAGTAGTTAGGATTACAGGCATGAGCCACTAGCAACCAGTTCCTCTATATTTTTAAAAGTTTGGATGATAAGATTTTCAATCTTATCTCTCCAAAGGACTTTTTCTTTTATTGTTTTTTTTTTTTATTCTTATTAGTCCTTAGGCTTGAACTCAGGACCTTGGTCCTTATCTGAGCTCTTTTGCTCAAACTAGTGCTCTAACACTTTGAATCACTGCAGCACTTCCAATTTTTGAGGGGTTAATTGGAGATAAGAGTCATTGAAAATGAACTTTATAGCTTGTGGGGGGGAAGGGAGAAATTGGGGAGGCAGGGAGGGAAGGGATGGTAGGGGAAAAACAAAGGGTAACAACGCTCTACAGGAAATGTACTCATTACCTTACTCATGTAATTGTAATCCCTTTGTACAGTATCTTTACAATAATATATATATATATATATATATATTTTTTTTTTTTTTAAAGAGTCTCATGGTAGACTTTTTTGCCCTGGCTGGGTTTGAACAGCAATCCTCAGACTCAGCCTCTTGAGTAGCTAGGATTACACGGATGGGCCATCAGATCCCTGCTTACTGAGTCTTTTCCTTGAATTTTAGATTCCATTTCAATAATTTCTGCCTATTCTTTATTATTTCTTCCCACAGACTGCATTTATGTTTGAATTGTTCATTTTCATAAAAAGGGTTAAGCTGCACTGCTAGATTATTTATTTAATATCTCTCTGAATTTATAATGCAGGTGCAAATAGCATTCTTTATTGTGTCCCAGTGGTTTCATTGTGTTTTAATTTTCATTTGATTTGGGGAATTATTTTTTACTTCCACTTATTTCTTCAATAACCCTGGGAAAGTCATTCAACAGTGAACTTTTCAGTCTCCATATCTTTGAATATTTTCTGTTCTTACTTCTGTTGGTTCTAGTTTTATTCCATTGCTTTAATAAAATACTGGAAGTAATTTAAGTTTGCTCAAGGTTCTTTCAACAAGTTTGAGGAAAAAGCTACAGGAGTGTGTCCTGCCTCTGAGTTCAAGCCCCAGGACCAGCACACACATAAAACAAACATAAAAGTAAACAACAACAAAATCATAGGTAAAGATTGAATTTCAAATGAAAGATTTACAAAAGATTAAAAGAAACTTCCGGCGGGGGTTCAGAGAAGATGGAGAAAGGTAACAGGAAACCAACTACGTTTTCTCCAACAAAGCAGAGTCTTGTGGTCCTATGAGGCTTTCCACCTCTAGAAAGCCACACCGAAATTTATACCAAAGAATAAAATTATAAGCTGTCTGCATAAGAAGACACAACTAAGTGTCTACTAGTAGGGGCAGAGGCAGCAGTGCCAGCAGTAGTAACTCCAGCACAGTGGCTAAGGCAGCAGTAATGAAGTCTGTGGGCTTTCCACCTAGTTCCAGGGTGAACTTAAAGACCAGTAACAGCACCTCACTGCCCAGCTGGGCACAGTTGGATGCAGAGCTAACTTGCCATATAGCAGACAGTCAGAAACACCAAAGGAAAGCATGAATACCCAACAAAAGTCCACCTCCCTCCTTCCCAGAGAACAGCATCTGTAAGGGAACTCTTTCCTCTACTCAAGAATAATGCCATTTTTGAGAGTGGCAAACAGCCTGCCAGAGCACCTGGCTGGAAACACTTGCAGAAGAACTGGCACGGATTTTGAAAAGGGCAAAGGAACCTGATACACTTGCACCATCCTTCTCTGATGAACACAGGGGAGTCAGCCCCATCCCTCACCAGAGAGCAAGGACAAGCTCAACATTCCAGATATATTACAGCTCAGCCCTCTTACTCAGACAACCATCTTGGAAGTATAAAATCAGAAGTCTCTAAACTCTCAATTAAAAAAAAAATCCTAGACAGGCCTTAAAATCTTCGGGCAATTTCAGACTGGGCTAAGAAGAGGTTCTCAGAAGCTAGCCTCTCCAATCCTCCATCCCCCTGGCCCCAAAGCTACTAATTCCAGATACGCTGCAGTACCACCCACACCCAAGCACACTACAGCAATTCTATGTGGCAGATAATAACCACCCCCTTCCTGCTCTACCACAGAAAGCAAAGCCCCACTCCGATCTCAGCCTAAGGCTGGGAAGAAGCCTGCAAAGACTCCAAGTTTGTAAGACAGAACTATTTTCTGGCCATTCAAACAAACTGATTTGAGAATTCATCTCTTCACTTTTAGATATAAGTAAGGTTCAGACAGGCCTCAGTGTTAGAATGTAGGTAACAGCCAAACCCCCATATCAGAAGGCTTCCAAATCTACCTAGACCACAAGGCAAGCTGACCACTGCAAGAGAATAAAAAAACTTCACTAAGAGGTTGAATAAGGTTGATCAGGAGACACAAGGTGTCCTAAACAAATTGGAGAACCATTTTTTTTCATTCTTCTTAAGTCTTGGGTATTTATATTTTTCTGTTTCATTGCTGTCCTGTTTCATCTTAGATCTACAGTCTATGGCGATTACTAGGCCTTAGTTGTGTGCATACTTAATTCTGATTATATTTTTGTTTCTTAGTTGTGTGCCTACTTAATTCTGATTATATTTTTGTTTGCTTAATTTTCTATTTCTCTATTTTTAGTATTTTTGTATTTTATAATATATAGTTTTTTATATTTTAGATCTTAGTTTTCTTCCTTCTTTTCATTTCTCTTTCCTATTCTTCTATTGTTTGCTCTTCCCTCTATTTTTCATTATATCTCTTAATATTTCTTTTAATTTCATTTAAACTTGGATTCCTTTATTTTTTACCTTCTTTCCTTCTTCCTTTCATTACTGTTTATCTCTAATTGTTTGTCCGTGAGTTAGATTATGTTTATGTGCATTTTGACAGTGTAATTGATTCACCCATTTATCCTTATGGTTTGGATTGTTTTATTGCTAACAACTGATTGGCTCACTGTCTAAAACAATATATAGTCTCCTTTCCTGAGCCAAAAAAAACCCTCCCCAAACAAAGAAAAGGAGAGTTAGATAGGAGAATACCTATATATGGTTTTGAACCTCTAAAATCTGTAGAGTTTCAGGGCCTTGGGTTGGTTTTTGAATTAAAATTGTATTATCTTAAGGCTTTGGATTTGCTTTTGTTTCCAAATGGGAAGAACAAACTATAGAAACACAAGGAAAGTGACAAATCAAGGGACCTCAATTTCCTCTCAAAATAACCAGGCAGTAGAGCAGTAATGAAAGATCTAGAAGATAGTCTTAAAATGCTTCAAAAACACTAGTGATAAATATGATGAATGGAAAGAAAGCCTGCACAGACTATGTGTGAGCATTCTGAAACTAACCAAAGATTATTAGAGAAATTCACTTAATTCTAAGAGAAGGAAAGGGAATCCAATGAAAAAATAATCACTCAGCTAAAAGATATGAGAGAAGACAGAGAAAATCAAATCAAGGAAGATAGGAAGCCCATACATGACCTAAAACAAAGCTTCAAAGAAGAGACTTAAACCATTAAAAAGGATCCATTAGAAGGTAGGGAAATTTTTTAAAAATGTAGAAAGTCTGGTCAATAGGTTAGATGACATAGAAGATAGTCTCTGGAATCAAAGACTATATATTATAAAGTACAGACAAGTATTCAGAAGAAATCCAAGTAACAAGAAACCACTTCACATGAGTTTCAAGGATAAGCAGAAGACCTAATATCAGACTAATAAATACTGAGGAAGGTCAAAAGATGAAGCTAAAAGGATAGGAATAGATTTAACAGAATTCTAGTAGAGAACGTCCCCAAAATCCTAAATGGTAGACCCCTTCAGGTACAAGAAGCCTTTAGAACCCCAAACAGAGCAGAGCAGAATAGAACATCCCATTGCCACAGTGTAACCTGCACAGGATCAATAGAGGCCAAGGAAAGGATCCTTAAAGCTATCTGGGAGAAAAGATGAATTAACAATAAAGGAAAAACAATCAGAATAACTATAGATTTCTCATCTGGGACCATGAAAGCTTTAATGCTTTAAAGCAAACAACTCCCAACCAAGAATAGTGTACCTAGCAAAGCTCTCCTTAATAACCAAGAGTCAAACAAAAGCCTTCCACAAGAAGTAAAAATGGAAACAGTTTATCTCCACTAAATCTGCATTTACAGAAGATATATAAGGCATACCACATGCAGAAAACCAACAAGAATACAATATTGGCAGAGAAATGACCCCTTAACAGAGAACCAGATAAATGTAGTAAGAAATGATGAGGCAGAGCCCCTAAGAAAGTAGATAATATGGCAGGAACTACCAAACATATCTCAGTGCTAACTCTTAATATTAATGAACTTATCTCTCCAAGTAAATGACATAGATTGACTAGTTGGATCAAAAAGCAAGAGCCATCCATCTGCTATCTTCAGGAGACACATCTTACCCACTAAAACAAACATATTCTGAAAGTGCAATATTGGAATAAAATCTATCAAGCAAATGAACCCCATAAACAGGCCAGGAGTTGCAATCCTAATAAACTTCAAATTAAAATAAGTGAGAAAAAACAAAGAAGGATAGTGCATACTAATAACGGGATCTATCCTATAGTAGTATTAAACAATTCTGAACATCTATACACCAAATGCCAGAGTAGCCAATTTCTTCAAACAAACACTACTTATCCTAAATAGATACAAAGACAGATAGATACAAACACTTTGACTGTGTTTTAACATACCACTCTTATCTCTGGATAGATCTACCTGGCAAAAACCCAGCAGAGAAACCTTAGAATAAGTAATTGCACTGACAAACTGGACTTAACAGATTTCTACAGAACATTTAACACAAAAGCCTCAGGATATTCATTCTCAGCATCACATGGAACATTCTCCAAAATAGATCATATTTTAGGCCACAAAGTAAATCTGTGCAAATTCAGAAATATTGAAATTATTCATTGCATTCTGTCAGACCACAATGGAATAAAATTACAGCTTAACACCAAAAACCATCATAGAAAATTCTCTTAATCATGGAGACTAAACAACACATTGTTAAATGACCAGTGGTTCATTGTAGCAATCAGATTGGAAATTCAAATGTTTATGGAATTTAATAAAACACAAAGCACCAAGTCCTCTGGGATACAGCAAAGACAGTACTCAGAGGAAAATTTATAGCTCTGAGTGACTACATCAACCAACTGGAGAAATCTCAAACCACCAATTTAATAATGCAACTTAAGCTCCTTGAAAAACAGTAACAAGTCAAGCCCTAAACCAGTCAATGGAAACATATAATCAAAATTAAATCAGAAATAAATGAATTAGGGAACAAAAAACCATAGAATGAATCAACAAAACAGAAACAGAGTTTTGTTGATTTGTATTAACAAAATTGACATACCCTTAGCAAATCTGACCAAAAAAATGAAGAGAACACACCCACCCAAATAAATAAAATTAGAGTTCAGAATGGGAACGTCGTGATAGGAACAAGAAAGATCCAGTACATTCTAAATAATACTTTGCAATCTATATGCAAACAAATTGGAGAATCTGGAAGAAATGGAAGAATTCCTAGCAAATATTGATATACTCAAATTAAACCAAGAAGATTTAAACCAACTAAATAGACTCATAATAAGTAATGAAATAGAAATGTAAATATATGACCTCCCCTCCAAGAAAAGCCCGTGGCCAAATGGATTCACAACCAAATTTTATAAGGCCTTCAAAGAAAGGAAAACTCACTCTAATATTCCTCAAACTCTTCAATGGAATTGAAAGGGAAAGATCCCTCCCTCCCATAACTGCCATTAAGTTGCTTAGTTCATTTTGATAAATGTTCAGTGCAGCTGATGGGTCCCGCTGTTGTATGTTTTTCCCTGATTCCCTCTAGTTCTCTGTCATCCTCCTGGTTTCCCTCTGGTGTGCACATATATATATATATATATATATATATATATATACCATTTATGTGATCAGCAGCATGGGGTTATTTAGTAGTGATTCGACCAGATGAGTGGAAGTCCTGTGTTTCTTAAGTCCTGTTAATTTTGTTGTATCACCTAACATTTTGGATTTAACATCTACTTAATCTACTAAATGTGCCATTTATCTCTTTGTTCTTGGCTTACCTCGCTCTACATGATTTCTTCTAGCTCCATCCATTTCCCTGCAAATGCCATTATTGTGTCCTTTCTAATGGCTGCATAATTTTCCACAATTTTTGGATCCATTCACCTATGGTGGGACATCTGGGTTGTGTTTATATCTTGGCTATTGTGAACAGTGCTGCAACAAACATGGAGGTGCATGTGTCCTTGTATACTGGTTCCTGTTGTTCAGGATAGATGCCTAGAAGTGGTATGACTGGGTTGTAAGGGAGGTCAATATTTAGCTTTCTGAGGACACTCCAGACTGCTTTCCTCCAGACTGCTTTTGCTCATGTGATTGTAACCCCTCTATATAGTAATTTATGTACATTAAAAAAATTTTAAAATAAATCACATATCACACAACAACACAGAAAAACCAACCCAGATGCCCCTCAGTAGAAGAATGGATCAATAAAATGTGATATATGTATATATATATATATATATACATATATATATATATACCCCCCTCTCTCTCTCTCTCTCTCTCTCTCTCTCACACACACACACACACACACACACACAATGGAATTCTATGCTTCCATCAGAAAGAATGACACAGCTCCATTTGTAAGGAAATGGAAAGACTTGGGGAAAAAATCATATTAAATGAAGTAAGCCAGACCCACAGAAACATAGATCCCATGCTTTCCCTCATTTATAATAATTAGTATGTTTCTAGGATAAGCTTAGCAGATGAGCAGAATAGCTCAATAGTTATGTACATATGACCACATAAGATGATGCTAAGGGAAATGAACTCTAATACATGGAAAGAAGAGATTTTTTTCTGTGTTGTTGTTTTAAATGAGTGTTTTAATAATGTATGTTTCTAAAAGTCTTATTCACACAAAAAGCAAATTGCTTTATCTACTAAAATATAATTAAACAGTTCAAACAATTTACATAATTTTTCATTTAAAATTTTTCTTAAATTTTAATTGACATCGAATAATTGTACCTATTTTTAGTACATTGTGTGACATTTAATTCATAAATGTGAATATATATTACATATCATACATATTGTATTTATCAGATTTATATTGTATATGTATTTATAGTTATATATTCTAATTAGGATTATTAAGACATATCTCCAAAATTTGTTTTGATTCTACAGAAAATATTTAAATGAAACTTGTGGCTATTTTAAACTATTATATCTTATGTTTGTGTTGGTACTGGGGCTTGATCTCAGGACCTGGTGCTGTCCTTGAGCATTTTTGCTCTAAACTGTCACTGACCCATAGCTCTAGTTCTGTTTTGTTTTTTGTTTATTGTTTTTTGATGGTTTGTTGGATATAAGAGTCTCATGGACTTTTCTGACCCAGTCAAGGATTCAAATAGCAATCCTGTGATCTCAACCTCCTGAGCTAGGACTCCATGAGGTTGGCAAGGATTATATATGACTGAATATGCAAATTGGATACTAACCCGAACATAACAAATGGATTTGGAAGCTGGGTATCAATGGCTCAGAATTGTAATCCTAGCTACAAAGGAGCCTGAGATTCAAAGAATGAGTTAGGAAAGGAGTCAAAGTCCAAAATAAACTTGTAAAACTTTTCCAATGACCCTACAAAAAGCTGAAATGGAGCTATGACTCATTGGTACAGCACCAGCTTTGAGCAGAAAGAGTTAAGAGAAGGTACAGGACTCTGAGTTTAATCTGAGTCTGATAATTGAGTACTGGTACAACAAATGGTTGGCATTTTGAAGAGAATCTAAGTCATAAAACAACATTATAGTTTCCCATGCTATTCCTTTTTGGAGTTTTCTAGGAAAATTGTAACTGAAATCATATGACTTTTGACAAGAAAAGTATCTGTCACTTAAAATATTCTGCCCAGGTTCCAGCTCTTCAAATATATACTTTCCCTAGGGTATGGTCTCTTCCCTCCATCCCTGAATGTGGAATTATGTTCAATCACTCACAGCAACTCTAGCTTCTGTTGCTGTTTAAAGTGTCAGCAAACATGAGGACAATGGGAATGTGTCAGGAACTAAATAAAGACAAGGGACTGAATAAAGCACCTGGACACAGAAAAGGATACATCATCTCCTTTGCTTCCCTTTTGAAAATTGGCAGATACAGGGTATTTTTAGCAAAGACAGGATGATTTTGCTTAATGCTTGGCAGCTGCTCATTAGGCAGATCACAGAAAGAGATAAGCGAAAGGGGATATTGGTGAACATTGCAGTGTAGGTGCCAGAAGTAATAGATTTCAAGTCTTGCTCACTATCCTTGAGTGACCCCAAAGACTCATTTCCTCTTGCTGTTTCCAGCTTTTCCCAATCTTAAAGATGACACAAAAACATCTTCCCAACCTCTCAGTGGCTAAGGCCATAATCTGTTAAGATGCAAGGTTGTTGATGTCACCGACTCCCCTTAAGATCATCTACTGAAATTATCTCCATTGATAACTTAGTTATTTATCATCCTCAGTGAAGGGTAAATGCATGCAAAGAATGGAAGAATACAACTACTAAGGAGGTGACAGCTGATGAAACCTGTTGGAAAAAGCCTATCTTTGGAGAGGTCTAAACGAATTTTGGGCCAACAGAATGGATTCATATGGTTCCCTTGTCACTAGATGACTTCGCTTTTTTTTTGTTTTTTTTTTAACCACACATACCAACTAGAAATGTAAGATGTTCAAATAAATGCAAATACATATTTTGGTCACATCATGTAAAGGTGGCTATGGGCAAAGTTTAGTAACTTATCTTCACTTGTTAATGTTTTTATCTAGTGCCCAGTTCCTAGTCACAAACATGACCACTTCATTGTTTTTGAATTTTTATGAAATTAAGAAGGAAGGGGTAAGTTGGGAGAGTTGAGTATGAATGTTGAAAAAAATGTTGAAAGAAGTGACATTGATTAAGAAGTACTATATTCATAAACTACTTGTTGAATGGGAACTCCTTTGTACAACTACTTAGCGATAGTAAAACTTTTAAAAAGAGAATTATGATCACTTGAATTAAAGTTGAGAGTCCCCAAAATAGAGAAGTTGTCAATTTACAATATATATTTCACTTATTTCATAACTCAGGTTAGCAAAAGATGAGTCATATTTGCAAGTATATTTGGTCTTTAATCTGGGTGGGTTTTTTGAACCATTAACCAACATAACAATAAAAACATGAGAACTGTACTTTCAAAGAAATTATTTTATGATTTAGACAAACAGAACCTCATGAGTCTTGTCTTATTTCTTCAGCAATGAAGTTGTATTACATTTTAGCCTATGTCTCTTTTTAGTACTACTAGGCAATGTAGTTTAGGTTCTGGAGGAAGCATATAATTTGATATTATTTTATTAATTTAAACTTTCAAAACTAGCTTTGGTCTCTTTCATGTTTTAGTGCTTCTACAATTGATATAAATTAGTGGTGATTTTTAAAAAATGTCCTTGTAGTGATGGCTTGATGCTCTGAACTTAGCTCTGTAAGGATTCCATTAGAGTTGATCACCTGGGGAAAAATGGACAGGCTGAGCAACTTGTCAGACTGGTTACATGGTCTCCTGAGTGATACAAGAAGAGATAAATACAAAGCCAACATTATATTTGCTTTTCACAAATAAATTAACTATGGCCATCAGTTGCATGATTATGTGAACCTCTGCAATGTTCAGTGTTAGTATGCATCAAGGCTTTTTGGTAGCAGTTCGGTACTAGATAACTTTCAGTAGAAATATCTGACACTTCTCTATGTGTTTCTGTTGATGTGGGAAAATATTATTATTATACTATTACTATATTATACAATAACATTGTTATATGTTATATATTTCATATTATATTATTATAGTATGTTTTATAAATATTATTTATTATTGTTATTTTATTTTTTATAATCTCTCTATTTTTTTTCCCAGTCTCAGGGCTTGAATCCAGGACCTGGGTGCTGTCTCTGATCCTCTTTGTGCTTAAGGCTAACACTTGAACTTCAGCACCACTTCTGGCCTTTTTGGAGTAGTTTATTGGAGATAAGAATCTATTCGATTTTCTTGCCCGGGCCAGTTTTGAACTGCAATCCTCAGATCTCAGCCTCCTGAGTACCTAGCATTACAGGTGTAAACCACTGGCACCCAACATCTTCTATTTTATAAAGTCTCTTCAATATAAAGTATTAAAATTCCCCTCTACAACCAAATGTCAACTCAGTATGCCTTTCCTAGGAATGAAACTCAAAGGGGTATGTGATATAAATGAGGTGCATGTAACATGAAATGAACATATAGCCTAATGATGTTAGTTGTGCTAGGTCAATTATTGTAACCTGTGAATAAGTCAGTGGTCAAATGCATTTTCTTTTACCTTAATTAAAGCTGATGTCTAGAAGTCAAGTCTAGTGAGACAGAAATCTTTAAAGTTCTTAGCTTGGGGCCGATGTGAATAGTTAAGTTCAATATCATTCATTAGCAAATGACATTTGTGGAAAATAAAATATATATTTTAACAATTTTTCTTTTAGACTATAGTACCAGCAATCAGTTAATATTCAAGAAAATATTTGCTAATAGGTTTTGCTTTATTCCATCTAGGTAAGTGAATTCTTCCTGCAAAAATCACGTATTATCATTTCTCCCCACTTCCTCCAGGGAAAATCAAAGAGGCAATAAACCAACTTTCTAGGGAAGATTTTTTTTTTGCTAATCACAAAGAGCAAAGTGACTACCAATACAATGAGTTAACGCGTACCTACTACACTCAAATAGTCTTTTATTTTCTTGGACAGATAGAGATAACTACTACTTCCCTCTGTTAAGAGCTTCCCTTTGAGACAGTAAACTCCTTTCCTTTAAAATACGTCCCACAATATATGTTCTTTTAGGGAATGATTGGATCTCAAGCGCTTCCTCCTTTCTCTGTTAATCTACTTTCCTCTCCTACCTCTCTCTTCCTCTTTCTCCCTCTATCCCTTCCTCTTCTTTTCTTAGCCATGAGTGATTTTTCTGTATCAAGCACTTCCAACATATGCTGCCTTATAGGACTGAAAGCAGTGGGGCCAACCAGCTATGGCCTGGAACCTCCAAAATTGTGAGACAAAGTAAACATTTTTTTTGTCTTATAAAGAAAACCATCTGGTTTTCTCAGATATTTATTATAGTAATGGAAAGCTGACTAATGCCTTCTTTATCTAGGTTCTTTCCATTCTGGGTGAAGCAAGTAGTCCTTCTGTGAGCTCATTGAGTGAAAGATTGAAAATTCTAGTCAATAGCAGGATCTGAGGCTTCCTGGAGCCAGCATCATGGTAGAGAGCTTGCAGCAGTCTTCCCAGATCTTACTAAACCCTAATATAATTGTAGCAGAGAAGTGAAGAGAAATCTCATAAAATATCATGAACCAGAGCCACCTACAGAAGAAGCTGTGAGATTCTTGATCCAAAGAAACTGTGTAGGATAATCTGATTTAAATAGATGCTGAAGCAGGTCTTAATATTACTGATTATATAGCAGTAACAACTAACAATTTAATTCTAATGACAAATGTCAGTAAAATTATAGTTTCTGCTGCCATATTTTGGTTGTTCTATATTAGGTCCTTTAGAAGTTATTCCCTCTTTTCTATCTGTTTTTTTTTTTTTTTTTTTTTTTTTTTTTTTTTTTCCAGGGCACTAAGGTTTGAACTCAGGGCCTTGCACTTGCTAGCAGATATTCTGTTTCTGAGTCATGCATACATACCTGGTTTTTATGGAGTTAATGTTGAAGTAAGTTCTCATTTCTATGGCCAAACATATCTCTGGAGTGAGACTAGACTTATCTTTAGTTGCTAAGATGACGAGTACATACAACTGTATTTAGCTTCCCATCATTGAAATAAAGTCTCATGGACTTTACTGTCTAGGGCTAAACTGAAATAATGATCCTCCTGATATCAGCATCCCAAATTGCTAGGGTTAAGGCACACCAATGAGTGAAGAAGGGAACTTAGGAACTTTTCAACTTAGTCTGGCTTCCACCTGCAAGCCTGGTTACAGACTCCCAAGTAGCCAGTATTATTAGCCACAGGTGCTCAGCAATACTTGACTTTTAACAATTATAATTTCTTCAGATGATATCTTTTGTTTCCTTCCTACTCTGTGTTAGGTAATCCTATTTGCCTGCAGAGCCCGATAGGGATTTAAGAAGATCGTAGGGTCTCTCTGCTTTGGTTCTGTCTCCATTTTGAATGGGGTCATTCTGTTCAGCATGGCTTAAGTGGGATCCCTGAGTAGGGTCCCTGGTCTCAACATTTTAGGTTCTTGGAGCTGGTACGTTTAACAACCAACCTATGGGATTTTGGATTTTCTTTGGTATAATATAATCTGGAAGCATCTCAACATTACATTCTAAATACCTGAATTCATGAGCTCTCTTTCCCCCAACTCTCACTAGAGTTACCCTGAATGCCTTATTAAATGTCAATGTTTCGTTAGATGTCTATAGCATCTGTTAATTGCTCAATGCCTGAATACCCAAATCTTTAACACAGCCAAGAAAGATTACACGTTCTATCACTCAGCATCTGTCCAGCGTCCACAGACAGCTCTGTCCTTCAACTCTTGTCTTTGAGCTTCTTCATCTTTCTTGTTTTCAGAACATGATTTATTGTTGGTCACCTCTCCTTGTCTTTTACTTTTGAATATGCTTCTCCCTGTGCCAGGAATATTTTCTGCTTCCCTCTTTTCATTGCTAATTCTAAATCATTTGTCAGATCTCATTTAAAATGTCGCTTCCTCAAAGAAAGCTTCATTACCTTTTGTCTGAGCTAGCCTGAAAGTGCCATCTTCCTGCATTCTTCCTCTTCAAAGTGCTAAAATTGCTGGTACCATACCTGGGCTTGATTGCTCAGCTAATACTCTACTATATGAGCCAGGAATCCAGATTGGCTATTTTGTTAGTTATTCTGGAGCTCATTGATTTTTCTAACCAGGCTGGTTTAGAACCACAATCTTTTGCATCTTATCCTTCTGAGTAGTAAGAATTAGTCCCAGGCACCAATGTCCAGCCATCTCCCATTTCATTAACTTAATAATAGATGTAAATTTCACTAATGGAAGTTTCACTAGTCCTGTAAGACAAAGAATGTGATCAACAAATCTTAAAACTGGTATCAGAGTTAATGAAGCCACCAGTGAAACTGTATTTAACATGAATAGTAATATGTAAATGAGTGAACTTTTATTCTGATATGTGTCAAAATACCTTAATTTCAAAAGTGCAAATGAAAATGAGAATTCTTTATTCTCAGTAATTATGATAAAAAACAACAGACATATTTGAGTACATTGAAATTTTCTCTCTAAAAATGACATGACAATTAAAATGTAAGAAAACTAACAGGAATATATGATAAAGTGTCATTATCATTATATTAAAAAAAATCTTACCAACCAATAAGAAAAAAAGGCAAATCATTTAATAGAAATAATAAGCAAGAAGAGACTATGTAAAAAGACATAGGGGAGCTCTATGTGGGTCTTTTGAGGAACCTCCACACTACTTTCCAAAGTGTTGAACAAGTGTACACTCCCACCAACAATGCAGTAGGGTTCCCTTCTGTCCACATCCCCTCCAGCATCTGTTGTTATTAGAGCTCTTGATTATAGATAGCTATTCTAACTGGGGTGAGGTGGTATCTCAATGTTGTTTTGATTTGCATTTCTTTTATGGCTAGGGAGGTTGAGCATTTCTGCATGTATCTATTGGCCATCCTTTTTTCCTCCACATAGAGCTCCCCTATGATCCAGCAATCCCACTTTTGGGCATTTACCCAAATTATCACAAACAAGACCATACTAATGCTACTAGCACGACTATGTTTATTGAAGCATTATTTACCTTACCTAAGATATGGAACCAACCATGATGCCCCTCAATAGATGAATGGATCAAGAAAATGTGGTATATATACACAATGGAATTCTATGCCTCCATCAGAAAGAATGACATTGCCCCATTTGTTAGGAAATGGAAAGACTTGGAAAAAATTATATTAAGTGAAATAAGCCAGGCCCAAAGAGACATATGTCCCATGGTTTCCCTTATTTGCAATTACTAGTATATTTCTGAGACAAGCATAAACGGTCAGATAAGTTGATGTTAGGCAAAATGAACCCCAAGATAAGGACTCAAATGTTTTTTTTCTTTCTTTTGTTTCTAACATATTTATAAGATGATTTCTTTGTTACTTTGTTTTTCCCTCCCCCATGGTATGACTCCTGTTTTCACTGTATTTGATATTGGTATAATTTTTGGAGGGGAAGGGAAAAAACAAATTGTTTAAATAGGGATACAGGTGGACCCATTGCAACAATGAGATGTACAAGATGTTATGTCGAAAAACAAACTTTACAACTTTGGCTGGGTGGAGGGGGTGTTGGGGAGGGGAGATGGGAAGGGATGGGAAGGGGAAACAAAGGAGGAGGCTACAATGCATGATAAGAAATGTACTCATTACCTTGCCCATGTAATTGTAACCCCTCTGTATGGTATTTTCACAACAACAACAACAACAAAAAAGACAAACAAGTAAACCATTCTCAATAAAAAATGTCCAAAACACCATGTTCTAGTTCATAATATAAGATAAAATGAAACAAAATAAAAACCAGTGGAAAAAATATCTAGATCCAACAGTAGGCGATTGTATTAGTAGCTATCTCTATGAAATGAATTTCTTCTCAGAAAATAATGTTGAGAATGTAAGTCTGACTCTTTGGTATGAAGGCATATATATATATATATATATATGCTTATAAACACATTGATACACAAATAGATACTTCACATAGTTAAATGAAACCATTATTATCACATATAGATATTGTGTACATTTTTTTTAAGAAAGTCAGGGTGGGGGGAAGCAGGAGAAACAAGGGATAGGCAACAATATTCAACAAGATTGTACTAATTTCCTTACATATGTGACTGTAACCCTTCTGTACATCACCTTTATGATAAAAATAAAAAGTACAAAAAAGAAGGGGGTAGTGTAAGCCAGACACCAGTGACTAACTCCTATAATCCTAGCATGTGAGAAGCTGAGATCTAAAGGATCATGGGTCATAGCTACCTTGGCAGAAAAATATGAGAGACTCTTAATTCCAAAATAATCAGCAAAAGATTGAGCTGGAAGTATTGCTCAAGGAGCACAATGGAAGCTAGCAGAGCAAGTGCAAGGCCCTGAGGTCAAGCCCCACCCAGCACCAAGAAAGTAGAAGTGTGTACTATGTACATGTCCACTGAAATAAGTTTGACAAAACATGTGAGGGTCGTGATCATGCTTGCATGATGCAATTACACCTTTATTTAACTTACTCATTGAAGCCCTGTAATGGACTAAACTGTTGTCAATGCATACTTTTTTATTTTATTTTTAATTTTTGTGTACTCAGGGTCTCCAGTTTTCATTTAACTTTTTGACTCAAGGCTGGCACTCTACCATGGTCTCCAAGTTCAGTTCTACCTGCTTAATTAGAGATTGAATCTCTCAAATTTGTGTGCTGAGGTTGACTTTGAACCTTAGAACTTAGGTTCCCGAATAGCTATGAGTATAGGAATGAGTCATTGGCACCAGACCCTTTCTCTCACTTGCTCACTTACTCACTCTATTATCTCTCTATCTTCTATTTGTGTACTGGGATTTGAACTTAGGGTTTTACTTTATTATAACCATTCAAAGTGCTAGACTTAATCTAGACAAATAAGCCAAAAATAATCATCTTTAAAGATCTCAAACTTTTTATTTTCAAGAGAATAAAATATTTTAAGTCATTTACCCTCAAGATTCCAAATGACGGCAGGCTTATTTCAACCTATGCTATCATATATTTTCTAAAATTTCCTTCCTAAACGTTCCCTAAACTCTCATAGTAGTTTTTAATTATATAATTTTGCATTTTTCAGCAAAAATTGAAGTTAAATTTAGAGTTTTAAACTTTCCTAAAACTCATCCATCACATTAGTTAGGAAAATTGGAATATGCTTTACTATCCCAAATGAAAATTAAAGCCATCTGCTAATTCTGTAGCATACTTCACCTAAGTGTTTGCACAATCTTGTTGTAACTTGAGTAGACAAGAATAAAGAGGCCACTTCGTCCTCAGCCCTTCTTTAATCTTTGACTGAGCACCATGCGGTACAGACCTGGCCTTTCCATCCATCTTTGAAAAGGGCGCTTCTTCAAAATAATAAATTGTCTTGTTTGTTCCTGACTCATAATTCAGCTTCATAATGGTTAGCAAATGAGCTGGGCTGCTTTAGTTGGTCAGAAGAACACTGTTAAATCACCATTTTGCCACAAATTTTCTGCAGAACCCCATGGGCCAAATTTAGAAATGTAGATAGACCAGATGTGCTTATAAAATTGAATGCATACCTGTGTGGCCTAGCAAAAAGAATGAAAGAAAGAAAAGAAAAAAGAAAGAGAAAAGGGAAAAAAGAAAAAGAAAAAAATCCACCAAGTTTTCTATTGCATATTTGATTTCATCTTGCTGCTCAGAGGAGTTCCTGCAGGCAGGAAGTCTCCTCCACTTCTTCTGAACAAGCTGGCTGCACCAGCTTTGAGAATGTTGATGATAAGGTCTTTGCAAATAAGCACAAGTCATATTATGTCAACTTTAAATGACATCACAACACAAACACAAAGCATTCATAAATTGATAGAAATGATAGCACATCCAATGAGGTACAATCCTTTTATCTCCTCATTTGTATATTCTTTTCTCCTTGTCTATAAACATATGTTTGCTCATGCTGTGTATAGATAGATTAACATATAAAATTGCAACACTGCATTTGCAGCACTGTAGTTAAGGTTGTCTTCTCATTTATATTTCTTAGGTTGTAGATCTAAACCATAAACACTCTCTCTGGGGTGAAACTTGGCAAACAGTGCAAAACTAGAAGTGTGTTCTTTCTCCTAAACACAGGAGAAGTTTCCCAGAAATGGCTTGGGTGTTTTAAAAACATGTTTTACTTAAAATAGTAAAGTGCCACTTTTAAAATTTAATGACAAGAATTGATCAGGAAGTTTATTTTCTACCTCTAGCTTCATGTTTTATTTCACCAGGAAAATGGAGTATGTGTTTCCTTATATAATAATTTTTTTAAATTTATGATCCTTTGGCTACAGAAACGTCCATCAATAAAACTTTAAGTCAAATAATTCAAATATATAAAACAATCAGAATTAGATAAGAAGTCCATTTATCTTTGGTGAAATAATTTATCACATGTGGCATGATTAATCAAAGCTACTTTCTAAATGATGCTAACACAATACTTATGAGAACTTTGAAAGCCTACATTTACAATAAAAATTAAAACATTATTTTGAGGGAATGCATTAATTTGATCAAAGATGTTGACACTATGTTGCAATTCTGTTTTGAAGTAGAATTTTCAGAAGATTTATAAACTTGAAACAAAAAGAGCAAACTTTGAAAGTCAATTTTATTCATTAGCTGGATGATGTCCTGAATATTATGAGAATATTCTCATTATTCTCCTGGTGGTTGTAGACACTGATTATTTTATTCAAGTTGTTTGCATAGACCCTAGTTTCATTTATTAGAAAAACGTGTTGAAAATTGAAGTTCCATACAAGACTTATGGATTAACTACAGGGCACATATTTTTCATATCACATGTTTTGCTTAATAACCAAAGAATATCTTTAAGTCATTTTGTAACACTTTCTATCCTTTCTCCAAGGACCTTTCATTTTATTTATTTTTAAATATTGGAAGTGAGAAAAATGTATATTTTGTGGAATGTGGGAGGCATGTGTATTCTCAATTAACTGTGAAGCATATGGAACAAATTTTTCTTATTGTATGCAAGTTTAAAAATTCGGATTCAGAAATATATAGCTGAAATAGTTTGGAGGTTTCCACACTGAATTTGAAAAATTAGTCATGATGCTTAGTGATCCTAATGTGTTCAGTTTCAGCTGAATAAATATACATGCAGTTTTATCAGAGCATGGAGGATGAAATAAACAAGAAATTTTCCAAAGCTGGAAACACTACATGTTGACTTATTACTCAGCACTGTTAAGTTATGTGTCCATCCTAAATGTCTCTGTTTCCCTTTTCCTAACCTTTGTGGCTGCAGACTCTTGGGAACTGTGAATTCAGGTGGGCCTCACTGCCTACAGCATGTGTGACTGAGTTGCAATTACTTTTTTCCTTGTTCACCAAATATAACCTTTGAACCAGCTTGCACTTCATTGCCAAGAAGCAAAGGCATCAAGCCCTGAGGACTGATTCCAAATGACTCAGTGACCTTCCAAGAGGAAAAGTTAAGGATGAGTTGGTGCAGAGAGCATCAGCAGCAGAAATACAGAGCAGAAAGTTGATCTCACCCACATTCTCCAAAAGACTTTATTTTCTGTTATATAAAATATACATTTAAAATTATACTTAAAAAATAAGCGTTTCCTTTTTGTTACCTGAAGATAACACTTTAGAGATACAAAGGACTTCACAATTGGAACATTCATGTGCTGGAGAGGTAAAAATTGGTGATTTCTGCAGTGTTTGTGCTCTACTCTACTGAGAGTAAGTAGACATTTTGGAGACTGGCAGGGATTTCTTTAACAAATATAATATGCTCTGAAATATAGAAAATAAAGACTTAATCATTCTTTCCTACAATTTCTTTCACATTTATTGAGGCAAACAGAGTTCTGAAAGATAACAATTGAATGCATTTCTCAGGAATGAGTAACACAAATGGTAATATCTTTTCATGGGGATAGGATGAAAAAGAATGGGTAAGCATTGTGCTAGTGGAAAACAGTACTTAGAATGTGTCTAATGTTAAACAAAGTACTTAGCACAGGAACCCACTGATTGATGTAGAACTGTATCTTGACCAGTGTCAAGATGTTTTGTACTCATAATCTGGCATGTTCAATTGACATCTCTTTGTACAACTACTTAGATATAATTTAAAAAGAACATTAAGAAAAAGAAACACACAATAGAATTATTACATTCTTTCCTTAGGGAGAGGGGGGTCATTATGCATTAATCCCACACAATCAATATTTTTGAGGCACAAAGCTTCTGGGAATCACCATATACCGTATACGAATGTTATTTAGCTCAACACTACTGGCTTTTGTGTGCATGCTTGTCACATGATTAGCCTGATGAGTAATTTTATATAGCATTGACTGGATAAGGGGATGCCCAGATAGTTATTTCTAAGTTTATCTTCTAGGGTGTATCCAAATGAGCTTTACTTATTAAATCATCAGATTAAGAGAATATCCACCCATCAATGTTAGTGGGTTATCCAATCTATTGAGGACTGGGTGAAGGAAAAGATAATTGATCTACTTTCTTCTTGAGGTATGACAGTCATTTCTTTTATCCTTAGACTGAAATCTCTGGTTCTTGGGTCTTTGGACTCTGAGAAGGATGTTGCTAACAGTGAGACACCCTGGTTTTCAACCATTTGGATTCAGCTTGAATTCCATCACTATCTGTTTTGTTTCTCCACCTTGAAGATGGCTCATAATGAGACTTCTTGGCTTTCTTATTCCTGAGTCAACCCCCATCACAAATTTCCTCTTACTCTCACTATCTCCAGATGGATAGATGGATACTTCCATATATACATGGAGAGATAGCTAGGTACAAGTAGATAGAAAAACAACAAACACATATTATGTCTTATATAGGTAGAAAAATAGATGATAGATAAATAGTTGGTAAGATAGGCTATTGGCTCTGGTTCTCTGTCAAATCCTGATATATTTATCCACTGTATTGATTAATAGTAAAGAAAAACCCTTACCTGTATAGTTGTTTTATATTTACACTATCCAGATATAAAATTCAGTTAAAATTTAAACCCATTGGAACCCTGTTGGTGAATATCATTTATTCTTGAAAATAACTGGAGACTTTCTATGGTGGAGATGTTAATGAAATAATTGTTCTGTACTAGATATGTATTATGTAACACTTGCCTTATCATGGAGGGCATTATTAGCAGATAATCTTTTTTGTGTGTGAGGTCTTCAGGCCTGGGATTCTCATTTTAGAGTTGAGATTGCTGAGGTCAAATGATAGCTGTCAAGTAATAGCAATGGATTCATGTCTTAATACCTTAGGAAATCCATTACTTGACTTCTGAACTGTCTACTACATCTCACTTAACTACTGATTTTACAGTGCTGTCATAAAGGACTATTGTTCTTTTTTGTTTTTGCTTTTGTTTTTATTTTATTTTATTGTAGGGCTGCTGTACAGAGGGGTTACAGTTACATAAGTAAGGTAATGTATATATTTCTTATTGAACATTATTACCCTCCCTTTCATTTTCTTCCACTTTGCCTCTGTCCTGACTCCCCTTCCACAAGCTGTAAAGTCCATTTCCATTATATTGTCTTGTGAGTATCACTGTTGCATTGGTTGATCCTTTTTCCTTTGTCTCATCATTTTGTTATTCCCTTCCCTTCCCCAAATCATATAAACATGTATATAAGACACAAGGTACCAACATAAAAAACAGTGGCAACAGGGCATAAACCAAAGGGAAAAAACCCTCATGTTTCCATATCTTGGAATTCATTTAGATTAGCATCATTTTATATGGTCATATGTACATAGCTGTTGAACTATTCTGATCCTCTGCTAGGACTATCCTAGACATATACTAATTATTATAAATGAGGGATAAAAGGTAGTCTATGATTCTTTGGGTCTGGCTTACTTCACTTAATTTGATTTTTTCCAAGTTTCCATTTCCTTATGAATGGGGTGATATAATTATTTATGATAGAAGCTAAGCTTAGAAATCCACTCTCTCTCTTTCTCTCTCTGCCTCTCTCTCTCTCTCTCTCTCTATATATATATAATTTTATTGATCCATTCATCTACTGAGGGGCATCTGGTTTGGATCCATATCTTACCTATGGTAAATAATGCTGTAATGAACATAGTTGTGCTGGTAGCTTTAGTATGGCCTTGTTTGTGGTCATTTGGGTAAATGCTTAGGAGTGGGTTTGCTCAAACGTAGGGGAGATTTATGTTTAGTCTTTTGAGGAACCTCCATACTGCTTTCCAGAGTGGTTGAACAAGTTTACATTCCCAGCAACAGTGTAGTAGTACTCCCTTTTGGCCATAACTCTGCCAGCATCTGCTATTATTGTTTTCTTGATAATGGCCATTCTAACTAGGGTAGATGGAATCTCAATGTAATTTTGATTTGCATTTCTCTTATGGCTAGAGATGTGAAATTTTTCTTCATGTGTCTTTTGGCTATTCTTATTTCTTCTCCAGTGAAATCTCTTTTAATTTTTAGCCCATTTTATTTATTTATTTATTTATTTATTTTTTATTTATTTTTTGTGAAAATACCGTACAGAGGGGTTACAATTACATGGGCAAGATAATGAGTACATTTCTTATCAAGCATTGTTGCCTCCTCCTTTGTTTCACCTTCCCATCGCTTCCCATCTCCCCGCCCTCTGCTCCCCCGCCCCCCACCAAAGTTGTAAAGTTCGTTTTTCAACATAACATCTTGTAATCTCATTGTTGCAATGGGTCCACCTGTATCCCTATGTAAACAATTTGTTTTTGCCCTTCCCCTCCAAAAATTATACCAACATCAAATACAGTGAAAGCAGGGGTTACACCATGGGGGAGGGACATACAAAGCAACAAAGAAATCATCTTATAAATATTTTAGAAACAATAACAAGAAAGAAAAAAACATTTGAGTCCTTATCTTTGGGTTCATTTCACCTAACATCAACTTATCTGACCGTTTCTGCTTGTCTCAGACATATACTAGTTATTGCAAATAAGGGGAACCATGGGACCTATGTTTCTTTGGGCCTGGCTTCCTTCATCTAATTTTTTGTTTCCAAATCTTTCCATTTCCTAACATATGGGGCAATGTCATTCTTTCTGATGGAGGCATAGAATTCCATTATGTATATATACCACATTTTCTTGATCCATTTATCTACTGAGGGGCATCTTGGTTGGTTCCATATCTTAGCTATGGTAAATAATGCTTCAATAAACATAGTTGTCTGGTAGCTTTTGTCTGGTCTTGTTTGTGATCATTTGGGTAAATGCCCAAAAGTGGGATTGCTGGGTCATATGGGAGGTCTATGTGGAGTCTTTTGAGTAACCTCCATACTACTTTAGCCCATTTATTATTGAGATAGCTGTTTCTTTGTGGATTGTTATGGCGGAGTGTTAATTTTTTGAGCTCTAAGTATATTTTTTGTATGAGGCCCTAATGTGATGTATAGCTAGTAAAGATATTTTCCAGTCTGTGGGCTTTCTATTTATCTTGCTAGCTCTGTTCTTTGTTTAATGCAATTCCATTTATCCAGCCTTTCTTTGATTTGTTGCGTTTCTGGATCTTTACTCAGGAAGTTTTGACCTGTACCAAGGAGGTCTAGTGTATCACCTATCACCTATCCCTTCCTAGAACATTTTCAGAGTATCTGATTTTACACTGAGGTCGTTGATCCTTTTGGAGTTGATTCTGGTGCAGGGTGATATATAAAGATATAATTTCAGTTTTTTACATGTGTATAGACAATTCTTTCTTCCATCTGATAATTTTAGCTACCTTATCAAAGATTAAGTGGCCATAATTCTGTGGGATTATGTCTAGGTCTTTAATCTATTTCATTGGTTCATAGGCCTGTTCATGTGCCAGTAGCAAGCTGTTTTTATAACTCCAGTTTATAGTTGAATTTGAAGGTTGTTATTGATATTCCTCCAGCACTGTTTTTCCTGCTAAGGATTGTTTTTGCTATACGAGTCTTCTGTTATTCCATATGAATTTTTGGATTGCTTCTTCTATTTCATTAAAAAAATGTTGTTGGAGTACGGATCAGTATTGCATTGAATTTGTGCAGCTTTGTACAGCTGGAGTCTAACTGATCTCTCCCCAAGAAACCAGTTTTAGTGTTCCAGTGAAAAGGACTACTGTTCTTTTATGCTCTGTCTAGAGTGTGGTCATCTCATGGAGTGCAATCGATTGAGATTTGTTTGTTCATACTTTAAATATTATTCAGTATATTACATACATTTTGTATAGGTCCTATATATTTTACATATACTACATGTTTGCTTAATATATTAGTACCTATTGTATGTTGCATAAATCCTTAAAATATTATTCACATTTGTAGAATCATACCATTACTAGTATTCAGTACTAAAGAGGAAATTCATATTGCTAGCTTGCATCTCCATGTTCTTCCTCAGTCTCCGATTACAATTTCATTTCCATATTTTTTCTTTCTCTTTCCTTTCCTTCCTTCCTTCCTTCCTTCTTTCTTTCTTTCTTTCTTTCTTTCTTTCTTTTTCCTTCCTATTCCTTCTTTCTTTCCTCTTTCTTCCTTTCTTATCTATTCTTTCTTTCTTTCTTTCTTCCTTCCTTCCTTCTTTCCTTTCTTCATTTCCCTTCCTTTCTTTTTTCTTTTCTTCCTCCCTCCCTCCTTCCCTCCCTTCTTCCCTTCCTCCCTCACTTCTTCCCTTCCTCCCTTCCTTCTTTCTTCCCTTCCTTCCTTTTTTCCTTCCTTCTTTCCTTCCTTCCTTCTTCTTTTTCTTCCTTTCTCATGTGTGTGTGTGTGTGTGTGTGTGTGTGTGTGTGTGTGTTTGCATGCTGGTACTCAGAGCCTAGGAGCTGTCCATTAGCTTTTTTGCTCAAGGCGCGTACTCTACTACTTAAACCATACTGCTACATGCAGCTTTTTCATAGTTAATTGGGGATAATAATCTCACATCCTTTCCTGCCTGGACTTGCTTCAAATTTGATTTTCAGATTTCAGCCCCCTGAGAAGCTAGGATTACAGGAGTGAATCACTGAAATCCATTTATTTCCATTTTACTTTTGCAAGATTTTTTTCTTTCAATTTTATTGTTGCAATGCTTTAATGCTTCATTCAAACATACATAGCACATATAGGTCTAGGACCAGAAGGCTACTCTAGCTCCCACATCTTGAATCTATAAGTGGCATTTGCTAAGACTAATGAGAGTCAGTATATTTTCTATATACAAATATACAAGTGATACAGATTTGCTACGAAATGGTTATTTGACCAATAAGGGACTGTTGGTATTAAGGACATTCTATAACAATAATTTTTTAAAAACAATGGAATTCCAGGTTCTGTCCAGTTCATTCTGAACATTGTTTATTTTAAGATAATAGCTACAGAACTCAGGGTAGGTTCTTAATGTGACTCCAGGTTAGAGCCATCCCTTAATGAAGTTTATGATTCCAAGCTAAGTTCAGAAACACTGAAGGAGCCAGCCATAAGTGAAAGTCTCCCACTTGAGCTTTGCTAAGGGTACCTCTTTCTCCAGATTCCAGGAAAGAGGAACTCTCCATCTAGTTTAGACATACTTCAAAATCTAGAGGAAATAAGAATATGTCTTAAAATGAACTTTAGATGACTCATAATAAATCTGGATGTGCTTAAAAAGTCCCTGAGGAGATGAAAAAAAGTCTGGATGTGTTTTCTCAAATAACTATTTAAAGCATATTAGAGTTTTTTAATTGCACTGGGGACTTTTCAAAGCATATCAGGACAAAACAGTAGAGTATAGGCCCCAATATGCTAATTAATAGATAGCTAGACCCCTGAAATAAACCTGCAACACTCCATTAATCAGGCAGTAATTGAATTGGCACAGTGCTTTTGTGCAAACTACATGATAATTGAAAAACCAAACCTGGAAGCAGCGAGGGAAAGGTTCTCCACAATGACATACACCAAGGCATCTCCCTTGCACTTGGCAGTGGGCAGTTGGCCCTTCTGTCAAGAGATTTTACACAAGAAAAATAGCCAGCTCCTTTCTAAGTCCAATGGCATGTTATCCCCTGCTGGGATGATCTTTTAGGTGTGTGATCTCCAGTGGTCAGAAATACAACCCCGTGCATATACCAGGAAAGGTTGATAGACCTTTCTATGTTACCTAAAGACAGCTGCCAATTAATGTGATTATAAAATAATAGTGAGGAACAGATGTTTCATTTGCTTATTTTATTTCTGACTGTTTGAAAGTGAACTACCTGGGGATTTAACTGGCAAATACTACTTTGCTTGTGAAAAAAATAAACCCACAGTGCCTGTGTTCTTTTCACCCAATTGATGCAGTATAATCCTGGATATTTGCTGCCTACAATAAGAGCTCCGGGAGAACAAGGCTGATGGCCTCTAAACACAGAGAAGAATTGTAACATTTTGAGTCTTTTCTGCAACAACAAAACATCAAGTGTTATCATTTCACAAGAAAGGCTTCTGCAATAGAAGCTTTGTCTGTCATACTGTGATGAGGCTACAAGGGAAGAGATGTGGAAAAAGTAAGGGTCAATATCAATTGTCCATCTAGAACTTTCAAATCCATCGTCTACAATCACTTGAAGAACTTCTCCATTTGCCAGCCATTGGCCTGTGAGAAATGAAGAAAAAGAAATATTGCATCATAGTGGGTGAGCTACCAAGGCTGTTGGGAGTGTGAGGAAAGTGTTTTAAGGTAAAATTTTAGATAGAAAAAAATAGTTTAACTAAAAAGCTAAATTATAACTCATAAGTTTAAGAAATTAGGGAAGGGAAACAAAAATGGTAAGAAAAATGACAAAGGGTGAACCAGTGCAACAGTAATACTCAGAAGACTATGTTGGAAATGAACTGTACAAAATAGTGGGGGGATTGGGAGAGAGGGTAAGTGGGAGAAAAATGAGGGAGGGGGTAACAAGTTCATAAGAAATGTACTCATTGTTTGTCTAGGTTGCTTCTGGCATGGGAGGTTGTGGGGGAGAGATGGGAAGGGATGGAAAGGGGAAAGAAAGGAGGAGGCAACAATACTTGATAGGAAATGTACTCATTACTTTGCTCATGTAATTGTAACCCCTCTGTATGGGATTTTCACAATAAAAAAAATAAAGTAAAAGGCAAAAAATAAAAAATAATAAAAAAAGAAATGTACTCACTACCTTACACACATATAACTGTAACCTCTTTGTATATCACCTTGACAATAAAATAAAATTAAAAAAATAAATTTTAGTTTCTTGTTTTCCTTCCTCTTAGAAGTTGAGTACTGTGTTAAGTATATGCCAATTGCATGTCTCTAGAAAGTCTTATCGGAGTCTTGCCATCATCTTTATTTGGTGTGGATCTCATGGCTTTATTTTTGGTTTTGTTTTCTTTGTTCTGCTTCTATTCAAAAGAGTTCAGCTGTGGGAGAAAGTTAGAGTTTCCACTTTTAATTTTGTAAATAAACATGACCTTCATTGTGTAAACCCCTTGGAGGTGGATTCTGTCTACATAGCCAACCATGCCTCTGATCTGAGGACAGTCGCATAGACCACTCTGCCTTCCTTATCCATCTAGAAGGATAAGTCTTAGAAATCCCTTAAAAATCACGATTTTTAAAAAATAAATATAAAACTTTGGTTCCTTCAAATTTATTTTCAAACTTACAAAATCATATATGCAGTACAATTTTTAAAAAGTCATAAATCAAGAGCATATAGAAAATGGCTTTATTTTCAACTCTGAAGCTCTCTTGAGCTTCAGGAATGGTACAATTCTTAATTAAAATACTTGTGGGCTGCAGATCTTTATGGATGTTCAGTAGTGTGTGAGTATTGTGGAAACACATTTGAACATGTACAAGCATTTCTATCATGGAAATGGCGCATCTTTGTATCCATCCCACTGCCTGGTGGTTCTAAGACATTCTTACTTGGAAATCGACCTTTTTTATAATCAGCAAATACATTTAAAGCCTAACTTCCAACATTGTTTGAATTTACTATTACCCACCAACCACCAAAGTACATCAATACAAATGTATGCCCTCAACTGTAAATCTCTCTTCTAAAGCAAAACCACTTCTAAGTTGGGGCATTTTGTATTCACCAAAGTGCTAGGAAACTTCTTTAACACAAGAAATTTCATGATCTGATGTGAACTTGACTTCTTTGCTTTTGTTTATTACCTCTCTCTGTGGGTTCTATCCCATACCACACACCCATTTTCTTTCTCTCTTAAGATGCTGAAGTTATTCACAGTCTGCATTTGGAGCCTTCCATTTCATACTCCAGCCAGGGAGATTTCAGGCATTTCCAGGGCTCAATTTCCCCATTTCTAGCTTGACTTTTATCTTGATACATGGACTTGGAATGAGCTTGGACTCATTTTCAAAACATTGATCCTTTCTAGCTGTACTTGTCTTACTTTGCTTTTTATATCTTATATTCAAGACTTCTAGTTTTATCTTCAGAACAGAACTTTTCTTGCTCCTTACCATCTGCTTGGGCCCAGAATCTACCACTTTGCGTCTGTGACTTCAGTAGCCCCCCAGTAGTCTGTGATTCTACTCCTGTAAACACAGAAGCAAGGCACAAGCAGAGCAGCCAGATGGCTCTTTTGAACATGTTCTCAGCCATCACCTCCTGCCCATTAAAAATCTACTAGTTGCTTCCTATTGTTCTTAGATGAAATTTCAAATTCCTGAAAGTGACCGGAAGACATTGATTCCTATCTCTAGTTATAGACTTATTCCTTTGTTCCTCTTTCAATATTACCAGACTCCCTACCTCCCCACTCACTGGGCTCTTTCTCAGAGACCACAAATCAGTCTTGGCTGCAGGACTGTGTACTTCCTTTGGCTTTATTGAATATCCTCCTCCCTGGGTTTTGTGTATACTTGGCTCCTAGTCCTTTTCAGCTTTCACATCAAAGATTATTTGCTCCAAGTCCTTTCCACATAAGTCCCAACCAAGCCATCCTTTACCCATATTTATTTTATGCACTACTTGTTATCATTTCTCTTTATTTGGTTCATCCGTTTACTTTTTTAGTTAAAAGAACATACTATACCCTCCATGTTGACAGGAACATTGGCAGTCCTTTTCCCTGCCATGCTCCCAATGCCCAGGACAATGCTCAATAAATACTTGTGAAATGGATCAAGAAGAAAATGTTTCCACTGAGAGCATATGCTTGCAGTCTGTGCAGCTGCTGAGGAGATACCAGCCCATGGGTAGACACTGGGTCTTTTCCAAGTGTTTTCTAGAAACAAAAAAATCAATAACCATCAAAAAACATTACCATTTCTTTTCAGAAAGGAAAGGAAAAACAATTCAATTTTTAACCCAAGTTGATGTTAATCAAACTTGACTTTATGGGAACTGATATATAAGGAAATAAATCTATTTCAAAGCAAGAATAAAGAAAAATAAAGAGACTCTACTTCAAGGGTTGCCAAATTTCCCTATACACAGCCAGAAAGTAGTAAATATTTGAGGCTTTGGAAGTTCTGCAATGTCTGCTGCAGGCGCTCAACTCCGTTGTCATTGCGTAAGAGAAGGCGTAGACAAGCCAACAACAGGTGTGGCTGGGTGCCCTTGAGACTTCAGTGGTGGACATTGAAATATGAGCTTCAGCTAATTTTCACCTAGCACAAAATATTAATCTGGGTGTATAACTTTCTCCCTATCATTTAAAGTATTGAAAGTGTTCTTAAGCTTTGGCCCACACCAAGGAATCTGTCAGTGGGCCAGACTTGACCTGAGAGCCATAGTTTGCCAGTATCTCTTCTATAAGTATTAAACGACTTGTAATTCTTCCCTCTTTAACTTGAAAATTGGTAGTTTCCTCAACTTAGTTTCTAAGAAGTCCTCTTTGATACCTAGATTTTTGGGTAATCTAAAGACATTGCATTTTTATATTTGTTGCTAAAATCCTTTCTGAATGGGAATGTATAAATTGACTATTTTTTGCTTTCTTCTTTTTTATTTTAAAACCTTTTTCTGAGTCAGAGTCTTGCTATATAGCCCATGCTGGTCCTCCTCTTCTTGTTCCTCCCAACTCAGCCTCCTGGATAGTGGGATGGCAGGTTTGTGCACCACACTCAGCTTTTATTTCATGATAACCCAGAATATCTCTTTTGTAGGGTAATGGAACAAACATTCTATTATGTCTTAGCTTTCCAACTATACAGCATTTGTTTTATGCTATTGAATAAATTGATATTTCCATACATTTATATGAATCTGAACATTCTATATCACCCTAACGTTTTATTCTACTAAGTGTTGTTATTTGTTCCAATTTTCCTCCCCTCCCGGAATAGGACAGTGTTTTGAAAAATAAAAAAGACAAAATATCCTAGATGTCCCAAAGTGAAGCTAATCTCCTTTTACAATTGTATAAAATTAATTAGAAAATATTGACTGAAGAATACTTGTAGTAGCGGTCTCACAATCAGCATTTCTTCCTTTAAATTCTGACAATTATTTATTTTCATCTGTTGGTTCTAAGCGCACGTTCATCCCTGATTTTTTCTGAATGTGCCATCTTGCTGGATTTGGATCAAGGGTGGCCCCAGTAGTCTATATGGAAGGATTAGTCTGTTACACTATTTGGAGATGGTGGAACCTTTAGGAGATCAGCCAGGAGAAATTAAGATAGGTTATCCTGACTATGTCCTTGAAGAGGCTATTTGTACCCAAACCTTGTCAGGTCTCTGCTCTTTTGCTCCCTGGGGTGATGAGGCTTCCTTTGTTATGCATTCCTGCAACCATGCACTGTGCTACCAAAGGATGTGACTGCTGGAAGTGTGAGCCAAAATAAATCCTTTCATTTAGGAAGTTGATTATCTCAGGTATTTTGTTACAGTGATAAAAACCTAACTAATACATTTGTTTTCTGGATTTTTGTCCTCATTTCTGCCTTCTGTCTGGTAGTACTGTAGTTTGAGCTCAGGTCATCATATATCCTAGGCAGGTGCTAGAAGTGAGAGCCACCAGTTTCATAAGCCCGACAGAGCTTGAAAGGGAATTTATTTGAATTTGACCATACTTGATTAGAGACATATCAGAGAAATTTAGGACCAGGTCTTGAATTCTCTCTTTAACATTCTTTGGGAAATAGCAGTTCTCAAAACTTCCTTTCAATACTTTTTCTCTGTGACTTCTGCCATCATCCTTATACTTGCCTCTCAGGACTTCCATTCCCCCTGTCACATAGGGTACTGTTTTCTCTGTAACCTCATTCAATTCTTCACTTGTTTCACCTTATACAAACTCTTGGATTAAATGATCGTGAGCCCCACTGAATGTATTACTATTTATTCACTCCAAACACCTAATTTGCTTTGAATCTGTCTCTCTGTCTCTCTGTCTCTCTCTCTCTCTTTCTTTCTTTCTCTCTCTCAAATGATCCTGGAGCTTGAACTCTGGGTCTGGGCGCTGTCCCTGAGCTCTTCAGCTCAATACGAGTGCTTTACCTTGAGAACCACAGTACCATTTCCGGTTTTCTGGTGTATAATTGGAAATGAGTCTCTTGGACTTTCTTGCCCAGGCTGGCTTTGAACTGGGAGCCTCAGATCTCAGCCTCCTGTGTAGCTAGGATTACAGGCATGAGCCACCCACACCCGGTTTGAATTTCATTCATTTTATGGAACACCACAACTCCCTTTCTATTTGTCTTATGCAAGGCGAAGATTCATATTAATATGAAAATTCTACAGAGCTACATCTTGCAATCTTGGATATGTGCAATTCTTTGCCTCACGAACATATTGCATTGAAAGCCTCTGTGCCTTTACACTTTGCGCTCTACACCCGGAGTGATTTTTCCCCACATGGAGGGCTGACATACTTGCTGACTATGTAAACTTCTTGATGTCCAAATAGTGTGAATTGTTCTAAGTGTGTGCCCACAACAGTTAGTTCTTCCAATGTCAGAGGCAATCTTAATTGCAATTACTTTTTACTACAATCATCAATTCTAATGGTAGATGACTGGCTTATGCAGCATAAATAAAGGAAAGTCTAAGCTTTACCTAAAAAGTATTGTATTATTCATTACCAGAAAAATCCAAGCCTGAAGTTAAGGAAGTCAATTGCTGGCCATTTCCTTACCTGGGTGTAACTAAAAGTTAATTTCAATCTTGTTCAATTTCTGTAGTGTCTGGGATGATTGAGCCTTGAGAATGAAGAGCAAACTCTATGCTTTGGACTAATGCATCCTTTACTTTAGCATCTAAGATGGTAGAAGTGCCGTTATTGTACTTTGTTCTCCTGTTTGACTTTAAGTTTGCAAGATTTGGAAGGCAGTAGTCACTTTGCCAGTGCAGATTATTTAAAATACAAGTGATAAAATCCAGAGTCCTATATCTCTTTCGTAGAGAAGAGCCCATTCATCCACTTGACATGTGGTCAGTTCCACTGAAGAAATATAAACCAAATGTAAATATTTCAAAAAACACCAGGATAGATCTTATTTTATGCCATAACTCAAATAATATTTGGCCACACAAAGTGCACTAGGACAGACAACGCTACTCTGCTCATAAATATCACCAATCCAAAGAAGGCATAGCTCTTTGATTCAAAAGACAAAGAAACCCACCTTGTACTTATTCAACAAGCAATTTAATCCTATTGGACATTTTCAGGTTCAAACAATATAAAGAAACTCTATACTTACTTAGAGTTGGTCTATTCAAAAAATTTGTAACACATTGGGGAATATTTTCTTGAGCTATCTTGTTTCTTCTAATCATTGTCCCCCTTCACTGGAGAATTTCCCATTATGTAGCAGCATATGGATGAAACATTTTTTCAGTAATCATGTCTGAACAAAGTAATCATTCTCTCATTAGCCAATTATTTCTTAGAATCATATGGAGCAGGCAGTTTTGCTGACATGATTTACTTCAATAAATCCTGTAGAATCAGATCTTACATATTTTATGTTCAAATAGTTTAATTCAAAGATCATAGTATAGATAACAAAATGTCTTGTTCTTTTTAAAAAATCACTAGCAATAAGTATTTAAGAAAAATCAGTTAGTTGGAATGAGCACTAAGATTTTGAAAGCGGGGACAGATAAAAGAATGAAAGCACAACATCTGGTTTCATGCAGAAATCCTTAATCTGTACAGAACCAGGAAGCTTCTTTTTTGGTTGTTGGTCATGGTTCTTTTTTTTTTTGGTCATGGGGCTTGAACTCTGGGCCTGGGTGCTATCCCTGCGCTCTTCAGTTCAAGGAAAGTGCTGTACCGCTTGAGCCACAATGCCACTTCCGGATTTCTGGTGGTTTATTGGAGATAAGACTCTCACAGAGTTTTCTGCCTGGACTGGCTTTGAACCACGATCCTCAGATGTCAGCCTCCTGAGTAGCTAGGATTATAGGCGTGAGCCACCAGTGCCTGGCTATCCAAGAAGCTTCTTTACTTCCCTTCTCTCCTATGTAAAAAGTCTATGATTAAGACAGTGTTTCCACTCACCAAAGAAATACAGTAAAAGTTCTGTCTTATACATGCTTCTTGCATGGGTCTGATACAGTGGTTAGCAAAGGTGAATTATCTCAAAATGTTAGTGTCTAGGGTTATTCTGGCTACTGTAACCAAATTCCATAGACTAGGCAGCTCGTGAGCTAAATAAATCTATTTCTCGCCATTCAGAAGTCCAAGAGCAAGGCAAATTTGATGTCTGATGGGGATCCACTTCTGGGTTTATAACAGCCATTGTGGAAAGAGTGTGATGTAACTTGGGGATTGAATTATCCCCAAGGATCCCAGAGTTCTCTAGGGTAGAGATCCTGGAAAATGATGTGGAACTTAGGGAAGCTGAGATGAATGGAGCTCCCTAGACCTTTTAGGGATGCTCTTCAAAGGGACAGTAGAAATCTCTTCCTCTATTTCTGTTTCCTGGCTTGTGATGTGACCACTTACCTCATGTCATATAATATTGTCATCTGCCACACTCCAAGAGCCCCCAACCATGGGGCCACCAGAAATCAGATGTGAATTTACAAACTATGAGCTAAACAAACTTTCTTCAATTGGTTCTTTTTAATTGCTTCAAATTTATTTATAGAAACCCAGAGCCAACACACAGATCACACACACACACACACACACACACACTTACTCATGCACATATACACACACAGAATGAGAGAAAGAGAGAGAGAGATTTCTGGAATATCTTTTAGTAAATCCTTGGTATCATTCATTCGAGATGTACCCCATGACCGAACAACATAACAGCATCCCTACCTTCTAATACAATTGTTTTAGAGATTTGGATTAAAATATATGAATTTTGAGGAGATACACAGCACAGTGAAGTCAATGACTTTTCAAGTTTTACCTGGTATCTCCAAACACTGGGAACACGAAAATGCATTTTCTGATGACCATATTGTATATAGTTTATGTATAGGGTTCCATCACTTGAAACACATCTCCATTTCAAACATTTTTAAACTGGTTATTTGAAGATTAGAGTCTCATGATACCCTTTGCCTTCCTTGGCTGTGAACCATGATCCTCAGATCTCAGCCTCCTGAGTAGCTAAGATTAAAGGCATGAGCTGCCAGTGCCCAGCTCCCTTCCTATTTTGTTGACGTTTATACTCCATCATATTATGGGTGATTTTTTTTAACTCTATGGGAATTTATTGTGGTTCACTTTGATACACAAGGCTTTCCTGATACCCTGTCTCAATTTTCTTTGTAGAGACTTAGTTTAGTAGTTTCCAACTTTTGTGGGTTCAAACATCAATAAACATGTCATCCAAATTCTGGGTTCCTGTCATAATTCAAGATCAACAAACATTTTCAAGTGAAATCCTAACATAATAGAAAACAGTCAAGTGAAGAATGCTTAAGAATTAAGACTTGTTAAACCTTTGCTCCAGTTACCAAAATAACATGTAAATTATTACCAAAATCAAAAGATTGAAAGAAAGTTCAGATTCTCATCTCTTTTCTGTAGCTAACTGGTCATAGAAATGTAATCTTGAACTTTTCTTTCTCTTTGAGCCTCAGTTTCCTTTCATGTACAACAGGTTCCTCAGCATCAAAATGCTGTGATTTGCAGGATTTGTTATTATGTTACATTGTACATTACCAAATACTGTAAAAAGGTGGACTTAACAACATCAAAGCAGCAACAACAAAAATGAGCCTTCAGTTTAAACTTTGCCTCCTCACAACTGGAAAAGATGTACAAGACCCAATACATGTTATAAACTTGCAATATTTGCATAATTGTTTAAATTTTCCCTAGGCTGTTTTTGTCCGTTATCTGTGGAGTGGTGTTTTATTTCTATAGCTTATGTTTTAAGTTTCTTGTCTGTGATGTTAAACACCACAACCTAATCTCACATTTAAGTCATTAATGACTGTCACCAAAGCTTGACACTGGGTAGATTTGGGATGACAGCTGTCACTGCAGCAGGATGCATTTTTTATAATAGTTTTATGATTCATCCTTTGAGATGAAGATTTGGACACCTGATACCAGCCTGTGATTTTCTCCCTGTAATTTTCAGAATGGGTAGGACCAAATAACAGCCTCCTGGGCTCCTAGGTCTTATGCCAAATGTTCCATAAATGACCGTGGTGGGAATTGAAAACCATTCTCGTTTTTTTTTCAGGCCTATGCAGATCGCTTTCATTTGCTCAAAGTAGATGAGAGTGGGGGTGGCGGGGAAGCTGGCTTTTCTTCAAAGTCATGACAGAGCTGTGGTTTTGCTCTCAAGTTCACCTTCATATTATTTTGGAGGTGTTTACCCACATTATGTCAGTCCACTCATGCCAATTTTCACGACAAAAATATGGTCTTTAAAAAATAAAAAAGAGAAAAGGAATCTATTCAACAGTATACTAAAGGTGCCATGTTATTAAAATATAGAATACCCTTTAGAATATTCTACTTGAACACACAATTTAAATGCTAGTGAAGGATATGAGCAATGTTGAAATATAAATGTGTGTGTATCTCTGTCTATCTATCTATCTATCTATCTATCTATCTATCTATCTATCTATCTATCTATCTATCTATCTATCTATATCTTAATATTGACACAGCTGAATACCTGTATTCAGAACCATAAAGGTGAACCACAAAACTCCTTCCTTGTGATTTTTTTTTTGGGTTCGGTCATGGGGCCTGAACTCTGGGCCTGGGCGTTGTCCCTCAGCTCTTCAGCTCAAGGCTAGCACTCTACTACTTGAGCCACAGTGCCACTTCCGGCTTTTTGCTTATGTGGTGCTAAGGAATTGAACCCAGGGCCTCATGCATGCAAGACAAGCGCTCTACCACTGAGCCACCTTCCCAGCCCCTTGTGTTTTGTTTTGACACAACTTTGGCTTTGATAAACCATTCACTTAATTGGGTTTCTGAGTATTCTGAATATTCTTTCTGTTTCAAACCAGACTCAATGTCTCCTTTCTCCTTACTAGACACCATCATGCAGAACCTTACTTCTCCTTTACAACTTTGAAAATATTCTGGTGCATGCTAGATGGTAGAAACTGATTAAGGAAGATGCTTTAGCAGATCCCATCATTCATATCCTGGAAATATTTAGTACTTTACTGGGATATGAGATGATAAAGTTCATAGTCAGTGTAATATAGAAATAGGCTGCTGTTGCATAAAAAGGGTGTTTTTTAAAATTGATGTCCCCCAAACTTTTATTTTGGAGGCAGTTTTAAAAGTAAACAAACCATATAACTTTAAAGTTTTAATTTTTATTTAATTTTTAATTATTTTAAAGATGACATACAGAGGGGTTACACTTACATATGTCAAGGTAAAGAGTACATTTCTTGTTAGACAATGTCATCTTTTCCCTCATTTTTCTCCCAGTTTTTCCCTCCCAACCTCACTTACAAGTTATGTGGTTCATTTTCAACATAGTATCCAGTGAGTATCTTTGCTGAATTTTTCACCCCCTTTGAGGTGAGCAAATTGGTGGTTTTGTGTGCAGACTTAAAATTATAGTTTGCATCACAGGTAGAAGCAATGTAATCACTCTAAAGTGATGTCTCCATTATTTTCTTGACTAAAAGTCAAGGATGGATATAATGATTAGAAGGTTCCAAAATCCTCATAGAAACACATGTTAATACATATCAACTAACTGGAAGAAGTATAGTAAGGTTTTCTAAGCAAAACAAAACAAAATATAGCACACACATATGAGTTATTACTCAGCAAGAAAGATGAATTAATTCATACTCTATGGAAAATCATGGGGCAAATTTAATCAGTTATATACATGTATAATTATATCAAAATGAACCTCTCTGTTCAGTTAATTTACAGTAATACAGGGGTAAAAATATAAAAATTTAAACTAGCCAGTGTTCTTTTTTCAGGCAAGCTGGATGCAGTGGAAACCAGTTTACCTGGTATTTGGGGGGGGGGGGGGGAAGAGCTTAAGAATGCTTGTGAGGAGCAAGTCTATAAACTTGAGAATAAAATAAAATATAAAATGAAGGAAAAGTAGAGAGACTTGCTAAATGTCAAGTGTCTTATACCCAAAATCTTGGTATAGATTTTAGGGTTTGGGCAATTTTGAAATATTTATCTATATGCATCATTGGACATCTCAGGGATCAGAACCCAAATTGAAACAGAAAACTCACTCGTGTTTCATATACTCTTATACTTACAGCCAAAAAGTAATATTGTTAAGTGTGTCTGCATTTTGCATCCTGTCATCAGGTGTGAACATTTCCATTTATGATGTTTTGTTGATGCTGAGATGTTTCTAAATTTTAGACATGTGGGTTACAGCGGTGTCAACCTGCAGTAAGGATATCACCATGGCCTCTGTACAATATTTTGCCAACTTAAGGCAAGGACAGCCCCCAAATCAGAATCCACAAGTACCACTCTGTCTATTTAGTGTTCTTCAGTTGAAAAGTTTAAGAATTATTGCAAATACCCAAAATATTCCCAAATTTTTAACAACTCCTTTACTAAAGGTGTGTTAAAATGTGGAATGTTAGAGGATAATTGATAGCACTACTTGGGAAAATATAATTAGAGGTAATATAATAGAAAATGACTTTTCTTTTAGAAATGTAAGACATTTGTGAACTTTAGAATTAATAAGCTATTAATCTGTGGTGTAAAATCATAACCCACAGAGACATTGTTTGGATGGTTTCTTTTAGGGTCCTACAAAGGATGCTAAATTTCAACCAGAAGTTATCAAGTATTCCTTCTTAGGAAGGTAATGGGATGGACAGGTATGTCAGCCATCACAGAGAGCTGCATAACTAAGACAGTCACAAGGATGTGCCATGAGCCTCAGTGGAGAGCAAGACAAGCAAGCACAGGGTGGTGGCTGGGATAGTGATTGACTAGAGAGAGCTATTTTGCTTCAGTAAAGAGCCCGGACATTTGGCAGCAAGGACATTGTTTTCAGAAGTAGCATATTTGGTAATTCCCCATCTAAAATTCAGGTAGATTCTGTAACCAAGTGCAAATCAGGCAAATACCTCAGTTATAAACTTGAAAATATAATGTTTATAACCAATTCCTTTTTGACTAAAATGTATTTCCCCAAATAAGATATGCAGAGAATTTAAGTGAGACAAGAACAAGAAAAAACGATTTATTTATTTAAAGTATCAATCTTCAGAATATGTGACAGTCAAAAGGAAGTATTTCTAAGGCAGTGAATTCATGTCTTTAAAAAGAAATCTTTTGAATAGAAATTCTCTTTCTCCATCACTATATGTGTTATATGTATATTTATATATCCATATTTGTAGGATTATTTATTAACACAGCAAAACATCTATAGATAGATATAGATTTTTAGATATAGAAATTTGATGGCTACAAAAATTTTTATATATGTATGGGTATATTCATATACAGTATGCATGTGTATACACATTAAAGAGAAATTAATAAATATGTATACTTTTATACATATATACACATGTACATGTGTATATATATATATACATATATAGAAAGAGTAGGATGCATATCTTAATCATATATATGTGTATACAGACATGCTTATATATACACATGTATTAGAGCTTTATTAAATTAAAACAAGCACTTCATCTGAAGCCAAAACTACTTAAGCAGACTATAAGCTTAATGAATAGATTAAAGGTTAAGATATAGATAATTAAATATATTTTGTTTAAATAGATTTCTCCCTTGGCATTTTCTCTAATACTTGCAATTTAACTTTTACTTATGTCATTTAAGTAAAAGAAAATTAGGAATAGTTCTTACTTTCATATTTCCCAATTCCTCAATCAATCACACTTATGGCATTATTTTATCCAACTGGCAGAATCTTCTTCTCATCTCTACAGACTCATTTTGTTCCTTTCACTTTTTTTGTGAAAAATAAATGAAAGAATACATTTAATTCTTAAGATTGCACCACTTGGTCAATAAATTACCTGTCCCTGTATTTCAACATTCTCTTGTCTCCTTACTGACCCCTTGTCCCTTCATTCTTTGAAAAATGTTCTGATATTTACCTAAACTTTTCTACAATCTTCCTTTCATTTTTCACCTTTGCTTTTGGTATATATTTTTTACACTTGAATTCCTTCTATAATCTCCTCAGTTACTTCTTCATGTAGTGTTTCATATTTCCCATATTCCTCGCTCTTACCTTGATTACTTTCTGTATCTTCTTCTTTATCCCTCTTGACCTTTGTTCACTCTTGGTGTATTTATTGGGAGATGACATTGCAAACCCTTGGGCATACATTAATTTGTCACTGAATATTTTCCATTTCCCCTTTCTGGCCTTTGTAGGATCCCATTACTTTATCTCATTGGATTGCCTCTACCTCTTATCACACTTTTTGCAAAAAATGTGCCCTTCTGAAATCTAATATTTTTTTTATTACCCAAGATTTGGATCCAAAAGTAGCATCATTTATGTGGTCAGAATGACAATTTCATAGCTTGCTATTTCTGTGAATAACATGAAACTTGGCATGGAGTACTATTTTTTTCCAGTGAATTTTCAACAGACAGAAATTTAGATTACGCTAGTTAAACAAACTTAGTTTCACCTGCCAATAGAAGAAATGTGTTGAGCAGGTTCATCACCCTTATGTAAGAGAACATGCTTTCAATTTGACCCATGCACTTAAGCGGTAGGTTTATTTCCAAATTCACAGGAAGCAGGCTTCCTTCTGCCCTGAATGGCTTCCTGTTCACCATCAGCTGTTGCTTTTCTACATTATTTTCCCCACATTTATTTTGAGTAGCTGAACTTGATGTACATCACTTAAGTAATTTTAAGAGCAGTTGAAAATTTGCCAGTAATCAAAAACATTTTTATTCCTGCATTCATACATTGATCACTTTGCATAAAAATGGGAATTTGATTGTTAGAGAGACTGTTTTCCAGAAATAGTAAAGCATATCTGCTTCATTACTTACTCCTGACCTCCTAGCATGTTCCTATTTATTCCTGGTGCAATTAAATTTCTCTTATTTTCCTCAAAGTAAGCTCATAGAATGCAGTTTTTATCAATGAAAGTAAGTTGTGAGTTATTTTTTCTTCTTTCTTCTTTGTGTCAACTCCAGGTGTAAATGATCTTTCTAATATGAAAGCCAAATAGTATATATGAAAAAAACACACTTTTCCTGTAGTTAAGTGTATGTAATCCCATACACATTCATCAGACACCATTGCTTTCGTTTTGACAAAATGTTCTTTGCCATCTGACCACTAATCAATGATAAATAGTTTGACATTTTAGTTTGAAAACCAAGAATAAATTGACCACTAAATTTTTCTTTCTTTTCCTTTTCTTTTTTAGGGGGGTGGGGGAGTGTGGGCAGAGGAGGGTGCAATCAGTATTCCATGTTTAGAAATCTCAGAGTTGGAGTGCAAAGGGAAAGAGTCATGTTGGAACCAGGCAAGCCTGGTCTGGGTCTGACTAGCACACAAATCTTCAGAAAACATATTCTACTTCTCAGAATCCACGTGTTTATGTGGATGTAGGTGCACTGCAAATTTCCTGAGGTATTGGCAGGATAGGTGGAAAACATGACTATTTGGAGAAATGGGTGCAACATGAACATCACTGAGTAAACATTGGGTTATTTGTTGCAGAAATATATATGAGAATTGAGAAATGATTTGTGTGTTTATTAAGGTGTTTCACATAACTTATTCTATGTGACCTACTAAAAATCCTGTGAGTTAGATAGCAAAAAGTATTTATAATTCTGATTTTATATCAGTGAAAGATACTTTGTATCTTAATATAACCATAAATTTAACATTTTAGGGCTTTGAATAACTCTGGGACTAAAGTAAAAAAGAGAAATCGGTGTTAGTGACTTTGAACTTTGTAACATTGAGCTATTCAACATTAGTAATACACCATTGTGAACTATATTTTGATATGAGACCCTTGTCTGATGAATAGCTAGTAAAAATCTCCCAGTCTGTGGGCTTTCTATTTATCTTGCTAGCTCTGATCTTTGCCATGCAGAGACTCTGGGATTTAATGCAATTCCATTTATCCAGCCTTTTTTGAGTTGTTGTATTTCTGGTTTTTTATTGAGAAAGTTTCGACCCGTGCAAAGGAGCCCTAGTGTTCCCCTATTCTTTCCTGTAATATTTTTAGGGTATCTGTTGGTTTCTTTTTTTTCATTGTTACAAGTTATTTTTTTCCAATGTGTCACAATAATACAGAGGCAATAACAATGAAAGCAATAACAATATTTATTCTTGTAAGATGCTTATTGAGTACATATCTTAGGGTTCATTTCCCTAACATCACCTTATCTGACCTTTTCTGCTTGACTCAGACATATACTAGATATTGCAAATAAGGGAAACCATGGGACCTATGTTTCTTTGAGTCTTGCTTACTTCACTTAATATAATTTTTTCCAAGTCTTTCCATTTCCTAACAAATGGGGCAATGTCATTCTTTCTGATGGAGGCATAGAATTCCATTGTGTATATATACCACATTTTCTTGATCCATTCATCTACTGAGGGGCATCTGTTTTGGTTCCATATCTTAGCTATAGTAAATATTGCTGCAATAAACATAGTTGTGCTGGTAGCTTTAGTGTGGTCTTGTTTGTAAACATTTGGGTAAATGCCCAAAAGTGGTCATAGGGGAGATCTATGTGGAGTCCTTTGAGGAACCTCCATACAACTTCCAAAGTGGTTAAACAAGTTTACACTCCCACCAACAATGCAGTAAGGTTCCTCAAGTGTTTTATTTTCTTTCCTGTGATTGTTTCTAACACATTTATAAGATTATTTCTTTGTTGCTTTGTATGTCCCTCCCCCACAGTATAACCCCTGCTTTCACTGCATTTGATGTCGGTATAATTTGTGGAGGGGAAGGGAAAAAACAAATCATTTAAATAGGGATACAGGTGGGCCCATTGCAACAATGAGATGTACAAGTCATATGTCCAAAACGAACTTTACAAATTTGGGGGGGGGGAAGGGGGGGAGGGGGGGAGGGGAGAGGAGATGGGAGGATTGGGGGGGGGGAGGATGGGAAGGGATGGGAAGGGGAAACAAAGGAGGAGGCTACAATGCTTGAAAAGAAATGTACTCATTATCTTGCCCATGTAATTGTAACCCCTCTGCACAGTATTTTCACAATAAAAAAAGATGCTTATTGAAACTTTCATATTTGTTCTAAGTATTATTTATTTAAGGATATCTGTTTTTTAATTGAGTTCTTTGTTCCATTTAGAGTACATTCTGGTGCAGGGTAATATGCAAGTATCTAACTTCAATTTTCTACATATTTATACCCAATTCGGTCAGCAAAATTTGTGGAAGAGGCTGTCTTTTATACATACTGTTATTTGTGGGTTTTTTTGGTTTGTTTTTGACTCCCTTAAGGAAGATTAGGTGGCCATAGGTCTGTGGGTTCATTTCTGGATCTTTAATTCTATTTCATTGGCTCTCAGGCATGTTCATGTTCCAGTACTAAGCTGTTTTTATAACTGCGGCTTTATAATAAGGTCAAACTACATTTTTAGTGGGTGGTGGTGTCTCACATTTGTACTCCCAGCTACTCAGGAAGTTGAGAGCTGAGAATCAAGGTTCAAACCAGCCCAGGCAGGAAAGCCGGTGAGACTATTATTTACAACTAACTACCCCCAAACTGGAAGTAGAGCTGTGACTCAAAGTGGTAAAGCATTAGTCTTAAGCAGAATAGCTCAGCCATAGCACCCAGGCTCTGAATTCAAGACTCACACCTGACAAAAACAATCATACTTTCTTAAATGACTACTGAATTATGGTTATATTTTACTACTATATTATGCTCTTATTTCATATTTTATAATAGGAAATGATTTGTACATCTTTTTGTTTGTGTCTTGTTTGTAAACTATTTCATCATAACTTTTGCCCATATTTTAGTGGTCTGATTATTCCTTTACCATCGAGTTGTGAGAGTTCTTTACATATTCTAGGTATAGGTTTGTCATCAGAGATGTGATTTGCAAATTCTTTCTCCAAGATTATAATTTTTATTTTATTTCTTTTGGCAGACTCATAGAAAAAAAGTTTTACATCTTTATAGTTAAAATTATTATTCTTTTGTACTTGATTGTCATGTTTAGGAAATCTCTGCCCAAATATAGGAACTGAACATTTCATCTTTTTGCCCATATCTATAATGTATTTCAGATTAATGTTATATTACACATGAGATTTAGATTGTTTCCCTTTTTCATTTTTTAGTATATATTTTTATTGTAAAGATACTGTACAGAGGGGTTACAGTTACATGAGTAAGGTAATCAGTACATTTCCTATCGAGCATTGTTACCTACTCCTTTGTTTTTCCCCTACCATCCCTTCCCTCCCATCTCTCAAACCTCTCTCCCCACCAAAGTTGTAAAGATCGTTTTTAACATAATGTCTTGTACATCTCATTGTTACAATGGGTCAACCTGTATCCTTATTTCATCATTTTCTTTCTTTTTTATTGTGAAAATACTGACAGAGGGATTACAATTACATGGGCAAGATAATGTGTACATTTCTTATCAAGCATTGTAGCCTCCTCCTTTGTTTCCCCTTCCCATTCCTTTCCATCCTCCCCTCCCCCGCCCCCCAACCCAATCCTCCCCGCTCCTCCCACCCTCCCCAAACCAAAGTTGTAAAGTTCGTTTTCAACATAACGACTTGTACGTCTCATTGCTGTAATGGGTACACTTATTTAAACGATTTGTTTTCCCCCTTCCCCTCCACAAATTATACCGACATCAAATACAGTAAAAGCAGGGGTTATACTGTGGGGGAGGGACATACAAAGCAACAAAGAAATAATCTTTTTTAAAAATTTTTTTATTTATTTGTTATTGTGAAAATACTATACAGAGGGGTTACAATTACATGGGCAAGACAATGAGTACATTTCTTATCAAGCATTGTAGCCTCCTCCTTTGTTTCCCCTTCCCCTACAACTTGTACTTCTCATTGTTGCAACAGGTCCACCTGTATCCTTAAACAACTGGTTTTTCTCCATCTCCTCCACAAGTTATACTGACATCAAATATAGTGAAAGCAGGGGTTATACTGTGGGGGAGGGACATGCAAAGCAACAAAGAAATAATCTTATAAATGCATTAGAAACACATGCATGAAAGAAAAAAACATTAAGATACATATCTAAGGGTTCATTTTCCTGACATCACATTATCTGACCTTTTCCGCTTGACTCGTACATATACTAGATATTGCAAATAAGTGAAACCATGGGACCTATGTTTCTTTGGGCCTGGCTTACTTCACTTAATATAATTTTTTCCAAGTTTTTCCATTTCCTAACAAATGGGGCAATGTCATTCTTTTTGATGGAGGCATAGAATTCCATTGTGTATATATACCACATTTTCTTGATCCATTCATCTACTGAGGGGCATCTGGGTTGGTTCCATATCTTAGTATGGCAAATAATGCTGCAATAAACATAGTTGTGCTGGTAGCTTGAGTGTGGTCTTGTTTGTAAACATTTGGGTAAATGCCCAAAAGTGGGATTGCTGGGTCAGAGGGGAGTTCTATGTGAAGTCTTTTGAGGAACCTCCATACTGCTTTCCAAAGTGGTTGAACAAGTTTACATTCCCACCAACAATGAAGTAAGGTTCCTACAACGGACAAGGGTCTCATATCTAAAATATACTTGGAACTCAAAAAATTAAACCCCCCAACAACAAATCCTCAAAGAAACAACTGCCCAATAAATAAGTGGGCAAAAGACTTAAAGAGAAATTTCTCTGAAGAAGAAAGAAAGATGGCCAATAGACACATGGAGAAATGTTCAACATCCCTAGCCATAAAAGAAATGCAAATCAAAACAACATTGAGATATCACCTCGCTCCAGTTAGAATGGCAAAAATCAAGTAAAGTTCGTTTTCGACATGACAACTTGTACTTCTCATTGTTGCACCGGGTCCACCTGTTTCCTTATTTAAACGACTTGTTTTTCCCCTTCCCCTCCACAAATTATATGGACATCAAATGCAGTGAAAGCAGGGGTTATACTGTGGGGGAAGGACATACAAAGCAACAAACAAATAATCTTATAAATGCGTTAGAAACAAATGCATGAAAGAAAAAAAGTTAAATACGTACAAAGAAATAATCTTATAAATGTGTTAGAAACAATTGCATGAAAGAAAAAAAACATTTGAGTACATATCTTAGGGTTCATTTCCCTAACATCACCTTATCTGACCTTTTCTGCTTGACTCAGACATATACTAGATATTGCAAATAAGGGAAACCATGGGACCTATGTTTCTTTGGGTCTGGCTTACTTCACTTAATACAATTTTTTCCAAGTCTTTTCATTTCCTAACAAATGGGGCAATGTCATTCTTTCTGATGGAGGCATAGAATTCCATTGTGTATATATACCACATTTTCTTGATCCATTCATCTACTGAGGGGCATCTGGGTTGGTTCCATATCTTAGCTATGGCAAATAATGCTGCAATAAACATAGTTGTGCTGGTAGCTTTAGTGTGGTCTTGTTTTTAAACATTTGGATAAATGCCCAAAAGTGGGATTGCTGGGCCATAGGGGAGCTCTATGTGGAGTCTTTTGAGGAACCTCCATACTACTTTCCAAAGTGGTTGAACAAGTTTATACCGCACCAACAATGCAGTAAGGTTCTCTTCTGTCCACATCCCCTCCAGCATCTGTTGTTTTTAGAATTCTTGATTTTAGCCATTCTAACTGGAGTGAGGTGGTATCTCAATGTTGTTTTGATTTGCATTTCTTTTATGGCTAGAGAAGTTGAGCATTTCTTTATGTGTCTATTAGCCATTCATATATCCTCTTCAGAAAAATTTCTCTTTAAATTTTTAGCCAACTTATTAATAGGGCAGTTATTGCCTTAAGGATTTGTTGTTGGGGGATTTAATTTTTTTATTTCTAAGTATATTTTAAATATGAGACCCTTGTCCATTGTATGGCTAGTGAAGATTTTCTCCCAATCTGTGGGCTTTCTATTGTTCTTGCTAGCTATGTCCTTTGCCATGCAGAAGCTCTGCCATTCAATGCAAACCCATTTGTCCAACCTTTCTTGATTGTTGTGTTTCTGAGTCTTTATTAAGAACATTTTGCCCTGTTTCAAAGAGCCCTAGAGTTTCTCCTATTCCTTCATGTAATGTTTTCAGGCTCTCTTATTTGACTTCAAGGTTTTTGATCCATTTGGAATTGATTCTGGTGCAATATGATATATAAGGATCTAGCTTTAGTTTTCTACAGGTGTTTAACAAATTTTGCCAGCACCATTTACTGAAGAAGATGTATTTCTTCTATTCTACTTTTTTAGCTCCCTTATTGAAGATTAGGTGGCTATAGGTCTGTGGGTTCATTTCTGGGTCTTCAGTTCTATTCCATTGGTCCTCAGGTCTATTCTTGTGTCAGTACAAAGCTGTTTTGATTACTATGGCTTTATCAATACCAAACATTTTTATGACTACTCTATGAAACATTTCTTAGAAAGTTTAGGATAACCTTTTCTATTTGTACAAAATCATTGTTCTGAAAATATAGTAGAAATTGCATTAAGTCTGAATATTGATTAAAAATGGTTACTAAATGGAATCTTCTAATTTATAACCACATCATAGATTCCTACCGATTTATTCTCCTTTGATTTCTTTCAACAGTATTTTTCATTTTTTTTTTTACCAGTTGAATGCATTAAGTTTACACCTGGGTATTTCAGGTTTGGGGAAATTATAACTGGCGTTGTAATTTTAAATTATTCCTATGTTTTTATGGCTAGTATAATTATAACTCAAATTTTTGCATCTTGATCTTCTGTCTGATTACTATACTGAATTCAATGATAGAAAAGTTTTTAATATTTCATCTGATATTCCATGAAATGCTAATATTATCTACAATAGCAGTAATTTTATTTGTACCTTTCTTATCTGCTACCATTTTTTTTTTAAATTTTATTTTATTTTATTTGAGAACATACTGTACAGAGGGGTTACAATTACATGGGCAGGATAATGCATACATTTCTTGCCAAGCATTGCAGCCTCCTCCTTTGTTTACCCTTCACCTCCCTTCCCAGCCTCCCCCCTCCCTCCCACCCAATCATACCCCCCCCCACCGACATTGTAAAGCTGGTTTTGACATGACATTTTGTACTTCTCATTGTTGCAACAGGTCCACCTGAATCCTTAAAGGACTTGTTTGTCCCCATCTCCTCCACATGTTATACTGACATCAAATATAGTGAAAGCGGGGATTACACTGTGGGGGAGGGACATACAAAGCAAAAAAGAAATAATCTTATAAATGCGTTAGAAATACATGCATGAAAGAAACAAAAACATTAAAATACATATTTGAGGTTTCGTTTTCCTAACATCACATTATCTGACTTTTTCCGCTTGACTCATACCTATACTAGATATTGCAAATAAGGGAAACCATGGGACCTATGTTTCTTTGGGCCTGGCTTACTTCACTTAATATAATTTTTTCCAAGCCTTTCCATTTCCTAACAAATGGGGAAATGTCATTCTTTCTGATGGAGGCATAGAATTCCATTGTGTATATATACCACATCTTCTTGATCCATTCATCTACTGAGGGGCATCTGGGTTGGTTCCATGTCTTAGCTATGGTAAATAATGCTGCAATAAACATAGTTGTGCTGGTCTGCTACCATTTTTTTTTTTGCTTTTCACTTCTCATAGTGAGTATAAATTCAAGTACTAGATTGAATAAGATGATGAAACTTCTTGTCTTCTTTCTACCTAATCCTGGGGAAAAGTATTATATTTTAAATCGAAAGTGACTGATAGCAGTTGGGTTTTTTTTTAATGCAAAATGATTAAATACTCTTCTTTGTAGTGTTTTGAGTTTTTTCATGAATGGTTTCTGAATTTTGACAAATATGTTCACAGCACCAAGGGATGCTCTCATTCTTTCCTTGTATCTCTTGATCCTGTGCTTATATGAATTGTTTTTTTTATTCCACATCAGCCTTGTATATATGAAACTAACCTTATTTCTTCATGTTACACCCACTTTTGTATATCATTGAATTCTATCTGCTAGTATTCAGTTAAGAGTTGCTGCAGGTATAAGGAATCTGATTATCTTTGTGATTGTTATAACAAAGCTCATAGAAGGTGTTGGGAAAGAGATCATATGGTGTATTGATTCTTCTTAACTGTTGGATAGAATTCTTGCAAGAAACTACTTGATATGTATTCAAATGTTTTTTTTTTCTTTCAGGTGATTGTTTCTAACACATTTATAAGATTATTTCTTTGATGCTTTGTATGTCCCTCCCCCATGGTATAACCCCTGCTTTCACAGTATTTGAGGTTGGTATAATTTGTGGAGGGGAAGGGAAAAAACAAATTGTGGATACAGGTGGATCCATTGTAACAATGAGATGTACAAGTCGTTATGTGGAAAAACGAACTTTACAACTTTGGTGGTGGGGGGGGAGGATTAGGTGGAGAGCAGGGGGAGGATGGGAAGGGATGGGAAGGGGAAACAAAGGAGGAGGCTACAATGCTTGATAAGAAATGTATTCATTATCTTGTCCATGTAATTGTACCCCTCTGTACAGCATTTTTACAATAAAAAATTTAAAAAAAAGAAACTACTTGAATCTCAAGATTTGAGAGGGCATATGAAAAAAATTATAAATTAAGTTTCTCAAATATTTAATATGATAAAAAGAATGCATATTTCAGATCGAATAAATTTGTACCATTGGCAGTTTTCAAAAATATGGCCCATTTTTCCAAGTTCATAAATATATATCTATTCATATGTGCTTGTATATTATGTCCTCTGCCTTTAACAACATCTAATTCCTTCTTTATGTCAGTGATTTATTTCCTCTATTTTATCCTGTGGTGGAAATTTTGCCCATTTTTTTCATTTTTTTTCTTGGTCAAACTGGTTTTTGAACTCATGGACTTCAGCCGAGGAACCCAGTAAGGAAGTCACATACTCAGCACTGATTTTTCTTTGTAATATGAGCTTTCACTTAGTTGAATTTTCTGCTTTCCCTATTTCATCTATTTCATTTTATTCTTTAATTTAAACCTTGGGTTGTCTTAGATTATAGGTTTTTATGTCTTCACCAAGTATGGGCAGTCTTCTTCAAACGTGTTTAGCATTGTCCTATCTTATCTTCATTCCTGGTCTTAAGTGAAAGGAATATTAAATCTTTTGTTGCAGCCTTATGTTCTGCTGTGTTCTGCTTCTATTATTGACACTATCCATTGAGGATTGTTTTTGTTAATTGTGGTGTTAAAAATGTTAATTTTAAGCCTGGCACTGGTGGCTTACACCTGTAATCATATCTACTCAGGGGGCTCACATTTGAGGAATGCAGTTCAGAGCCAGCCTGAACAAGAAAGTCTGTGAGACTCTTATCTTCACTTAACCCCCTAAATGCTATAAATAGAGCTGCAAATCAGGTGGTAGCTAGCCTTGTACACAACGATCAGGGATAGTGGATGGGGGGAGGGAAGGAGTATGGGAAGGGATGGGAAGGGGACACAAAGAGGAGGCAACAATGCTTGATAAGAAATGTACTTGTTATCATGCCCATGTAATTGTAACTCCTCTGTATGGTATTCTCACAACAAAAAACAAATAAATAACTAAACAAAGATCAGGGACAGGCCCCAAGCCTTGACTGAATTCAAGCCCCAGGATTGCCACCATATAAACCTCCCAGTTCTAACATTTTGACTTGATTTATCCTTTTATCTTCTATTTGTTTACTTCTTCAGCTTCATTTTGGAGACTTTCATTATCATTTTTCATGATGACTCTATTTAGTCATTGTCAACTGTTGTGATATACATGCACTTTCATGTGGCATCTATTCACTGTCAAGCTCTTTCTGGTTCTTGATATCAGTTTTGGTTTTTATTTTTAATGAGACTCTTACTTTGTAAGTTTTACATTATGAACTTACTCACTGTGTCTTGGGTTTCAAGTAGGCTTGTTGTGGTACTGATCAGTCGGTGGGTGGGAAGCACATGGGCAGGAAGTGATTTTATTGGCAGGTTGTACATCATTTATCTACTTAGTACTTGGTTTGGGATGGGAGGACTTGTCATTACTCTTGTGTGGCATGGGTTTAATTATTCACTGGGCATTTGCTGACTTCATGCAGTAGAGTGGTTGGATGAATGGGACAGGATGTTAGATTTCCACAACTTTGCTCTATCAGACATTGGAAGACCACACCTGTAGGAAGTGGGTGAAGCCCAACCACCATTCTGAGATTTCTGCAGTCACAGGGGTGGGGAGTGAGGGAAATGCTGAGTATTTGTTAGGAATGAAAGATTCAGCTTCTAAGTTGGCCTTCTCTGGCACCACTTGCCAGTGTGTTGAGATTCAGGTTTCACCCAGGCAGATGTTCATTTTCACTCACTTTGAATACTTTAGCACACATCCCTTACTTAAATTTTTCATTGATTTTGTTTTATTTCTCATGTCCTAATAGCAAGCACTCTCTTCTGTGCCAAATAGTGCACATGTCCACATTCTTTTATATTTGCTTGTGTTCCCTGATGTCTTCATTTAGAATTGCTATCCTTTGGAGATATTTTCTCTTGTCAGATTTTTCTTTGGCCCTTCATCCTTTGAATTGTCTCAAAAGATAGGAAATATGTGATATCTGCTTCCCTGACTAATATTATTTCTTTCCTGTCCACCCATCTGTTTATTTTGTACAGGCTTTTGTATAGACTTGGGACATATGCCTTCTAAAGATGTGCATGAATAACAAGCACCAAATGGGAATGAAATCAAGGCTGGTCTTAGAGTCTGATCATAATGATTCACCCATTTACTTATGTGAGCCTTCTCTACAATACAATACAATAAATGATTTTTCCTCCATTTTGCCAAAATCTTTCTCCAGAATTTAGGAATTCCTTAAAATTTAAATCTTTACTTAAAGATACTTAAGTATAAAACAGTGAGAGCTTTTACATGAAAAAATCTAACTGTTATAAACATATTTTAATCTTTAAATTCATATCATAAAATGGTTTTTAACTATGCCAACACATTACTTTGTATGTGTGTGTGTTTTAATTATTTGGAAGTTCAAGGCATTAAAACCAGAATTTTATGCACATCCTTTACCACCTAAGCTATACCACTACTTATGGCTAAAATTTTTATTTCTGTCTCCTAAAACACTCTTTCTCTCTTTCCCTTTCTCTTTTTCTCTTCAAATACACACACATATAAAATATATATGAAAACAGGATATTGGGATGTATTGTAGCATATCTTATCATATGTCATATGTTACATATTACGTATATGTTATAATATAAAACATAAATATACAATAACATTAAATGTAACAAATATGCACATATTAAAATATCTTATTTTCCTTGTAAGCCTGAGCTTAATTGAAAACATATTTTTTCTTTTACTCTTATGTCACAGTACTCTACAAATAAGATAATTGTTAAATGCTTTTATAATAACATGTATGCTTTGCGAGGAGAGAATGCAAATCTAGAGACAGGTCTTCTGTAATAATCAAATGCTAATATTCTTGAATTGTATTGTGGTAATTTTACCAAATAAGAAATAACTGTACAATCGGGATACTCAGAATTCCTCAGAAGGAAATATATAAGTAAGTAATATCAAAAGACTAGCAAGTTTATTTTAAAAATTTGATGGATTATCTCCCAATTTATGAAGATTTATGAAGTGACAGAACTCAGAACTCATCTTTTCCAAAGGAGAGCATAATAATCTTAAAGCAAGATGAAAATGAAATTCTTCCCTTTCAGTTTAATTAAGTAGTATTTATATCTTATCAGAAGACTCTTTCCATGTCTGGACTGCAAATTGAGAAGGTTCTTCAGTTGCTGATCAAAATGAGACAAATCAACCCAAAGCCAGGACTTGTCACCACTCTGTCTGGAGCCATCTTGGCCAGGGTTTACAATTGTGGTCTAAAAGCACAATTTATGTCAACTCTTAAGTTTTACATTACATAGAAATGTAATGGTAAGACGTATAATGTTAGATTGACATAAGACCACTGAGTAGCAGAAAGTTCATCAGAAAAAGAAGAACAAGTAATGTTGTTAATGTTTAGCAGATTTTCCAACAGAGATTTGTACATTTTTTTATACTATAGCAAAGAAAACATGGAGAAATTTCTGTTGGATAATTTTCATTAATATGTTTTAAGTAGACATGATGTGTAGCAACAATTCCAAGGTTATGAAGGCCAACTGGTGATTAGATAAGGCCACAATCATCAAGTCTCCATGTACTAAAAATACTAACAAGAAATCCTACCTTATAACCTTCTGTTTACTTTCCACTTCATTCATTCACTTGCAATTCTGGTGCCCAAGTACCTATACTATGCACAATGGTTCATCTTCAATGAACCATGTATTCTCTTATATATTCCTTTGCTGTTTTTTCACTGAATTACTAATTTTGTATCTATGGAGGGTCACTAGCAAAGTATTCCTTAGAGGGTATAAAGCTATTAAAATCTTCAAAGCTATTAAAATCTTTCAAGCTACTCTCCATTTTATCACTTATTTTGATGACCCAATATTTTAATTTGAGGGTCTCAAGGGTCTTTCCTATCTCTACTTCACTATATGGACATTTGCTTTTCTTCTATGATTAGAAAAGATGATATTTGATGCATTAAATGAGTAATTTAGAAATCAGTTGATAAATAATTACTAAAATTAAAGGCAGAAACTGTCTTGTGCATATTCAATCAATGTCCAAAGTAGGAAAATTTAGAGGGTTTTGTTTTGTTTTATTGACTCATTTTAACAAAGTTTCTAGGAACAAACAGTGACACGAATTTGTAAATAATGCTTTTAGAAACATGCAACTTTGGTTACTTCTTCAGAAAGAGTGAGTCACGCCTCTTCCTCCTTATCTGGAGAGGTTACAAAGGAATGCATACAGGTATACAAACTCAGAGACCCTGAAGTTTCACAGAACCCTGACAATGCTGTTGACCAACACAGCTTTTGAAAATTTGACTTAGATTTGTGTTGCTTGATCCCACTTTCTGAAGGGTTGGAAATGTTTTTCCCCTGCTCTAGAGAATGGAATAGCCATTTCTCCATGTGGTTGTAGAGGACATTAACTCTTTATAGTATAGCTGAAAAAAACTCAACCTTTCAGGTCAAACTTATTGAACTTAAGTAGAAATGTAAATAGTCATTAATGATAAATGGTTACCATGTTAGACAGGGAAGATTGAGAAAATGCTGAGATTTAAAAGAGAAATAGGAAATTTGAATTATCCATTAGAAAGAATGATATTGAATCATTTTCAAAGCAATGTAAGAACCTAGAAAAATTCTTGAAGTGACATAAGTCATGCCCAAAGAGAGAAAGCTTTCATGTTTTGTATCATATGTAGAAGCTAAAATTAGTATATAAATATGCATATAAATACTGTTTAGTATACAAGTATACATAGATATATTAACTAAAATATGGTAGATTCAGGTGAATTCAAATAGGGTAACTCCTTAGAAAAACAAAATCATAGTTCAATAGAATAAGCATCAGGAAATGGATACTTGAAAAGAATGAGGTGGGATCAAGGGGAAGATGAATGAAGAGAAGAATGCAGTCAAAAATTCTGTGCACACGTTACAAAATTGAGAAAAATGAGCAAAGAGGTGGTTGGGAGGGTTAGGTGAGGATGTTGAAGGAAGTGACACTGATCAAGACTCATTGTATTCATAAACCGCTTTGTTAAATAACAATTCCTTTGTACAAGAATGTAAAGATAATAAAACTGCTAAATAAAGGGAATTTTTGTTTTCTTAAAATGTAAAGTCCAGTGTTCGATACATAGATGTCATTGTATCAACTATTACTTCCCCTCTTTTTTTTCTTTTATTATACTACATTTTCACAATAAAAACAAGTTATTATATAAGACACTAAAGCAATATTTACACTTCCTGCAGGATTTTAGCATGATAATAAAGCATGCAATAGCAAAAACTTGTGAGGAAGTTGTAATAGATTATTTTGATAGTTCTGTGTGTGACTAACAAGGTATTAGATAAAAGGTATTACTTTTTTCTTTCCCCTCCAAATGGAAAACTAATATCACCACCTTCTTCCTATTTAGTATTGGGATGTTATTGAATAGAACCATATGAAATTGTAACTTTTATAGTTTAAACTTGATTACAATCATTTATTGGCAATTTCCATTAGTTGAGCTAATTAATGAGAAAAAATATATGCAGGTACAAAAAATGGGCAGGTTCTATTTTAAAGGATAACTATCCTCCAAATTTTTAAACACGTTATTACTGGAAAATATTTTGGGTATAATAAACCAAATTTAAAGTGTCTATACAAGTTTGCATACCTCCGTGTAACATCTACTCTAACACATTAGACAATATTGTATATATACTAAATACCATATGTATTTTATACGCATGCTATGTATGTCTTCCTTTATACTGTAAAATAGACCATACCCATACTCACTCTGAAAGTATTTTACCTGAGACAATCTAATTTTTCACCGTTAATGTATAGCTTATATTTGTTCAGAGTTTCAAAAGTATCTTTTAGCTAGAAATGTTTCAGGAGCCAATTGTATTCATACAATTCCCTAACCATCACTGCTTCCCTTGGAAGAGAGGTGACAGAATAGTCATTATTAGGTCGATTATCCTCCTATGGAAACAATCTCATGATCCTGAAGTTTAACACCAATAATGCTTACTTCCAATGAAATTAATTTATGTACGTATTATAAATATATATACACAGATATTTATATATACATACGTGTATATATTTATATATAAAATTTCTTACCCATAATTTTATTTATACATATACATATTTATATGCATGTATGAGTTGTCCTCCACTTATATAAGGAGATATACAAGAATGTATGTATGGATACATATTCATGTATTTAGTCTCTATATATACATCACATATATGTGTATATGTGTCTGTATATATGTATTATATATAAATGTGTGTGCATATATGTCTATTCAAGTTGAATATGTGCACGTATATGTACACACACATATATATGGATTATAAATATATATGTATATATATATGGATGACAGATGACAGGATATAACAAGGAAAAGTAGAGAAATTGATATGGAAAAAAGATGTATTTTTCATGTTCTAGTTCCTTGTAGATTCCTTTTCCCCTATGTTGGTCAGTAGGAAACCCAAGGCATATCAACCAAGGAGCATTTATAGTGGGAAAATAAAAAGTAACATGACTGACCTGAAGCCATTTACCTGGGAAATGTCTCTGGGTTGCTGCTGAGAATGCAGGAAGGTATTTTAGAGGAAAAAGAAAACACTAATAAAAGAAAGCGATGGTACCCCAGGTACGTGAGGAGGAGGCAAAGGCAGATTTGAAGCACTGTGGGGGCTCCTCAGGCAGGCAGTGCCCATGAGCTGCACACCCACTGATTGCACATATCTGCAGGCTAAATCCTGGGCTCAGCCTTCATGTGGCCAATGAAAATTGACATTTCCCATATCCCAAGGTTAGCTTAACAGTAATTAAAGCATCACATTGCACACGATTCCTTCCATTATAATTTAAGTGGATTTTATGCTATTTTTAAAAACCATTCTAGTTCCCACTGTGAATAATGAATACAAATAAAGTTGAATGTCAGACCTAGAATACAAATCAAATAACAAAACCTAAAAGTGTCCCCAACATTTGCTCCCACAATCCCCATATCTCTAGTGCTTTGCTGCTGTCCCGACTTTCTCAGAAAGAGTTGTTTTGCTTCGTTTTTGATGTCAGGACACCTCAGTGGGCCACTTGTACTCCATTAAGAATGATGGGGTACCTCACACTCTGAGACATGTTTCTGGCTGCCTTGTGTTTTGAGAAAAATTCATTCATCTTTCTAAGGAGCTATATTAGACAGTGCCAAGAGGATTTCTGGAAAGGAGATAGACAGTTACGCCTACTCAGAAATCACAAGGTCTTTCAGACATGATAATTGTTAGTTTTACCACTGAAGGAATAGGGATCTTGCTTGGTTCATTTTCTACACCTTTCGTCAATGCCTTGCCTCCCTGGATTCCTGGGCAGGGCTCTTTTGAGTCATGCTACCCTCCAGTTGTGGATGGGTTATTGTCATGTTCTGACTCTAACTCACACAACAGAAGGTTTACATTAGCACATCATGCTCATGTTGTTTCGTGAACTAGGAAGACAGAGTGGAAACAGAGCTCTGCATGGTTGAAGTCTTCTGATTCCATTTAGAAATGTATGAGCCTGGGAAAGATTCCTCTGTCTACTGCCTTCCTCTCCCTGGACAATCAAAAAGGCAAGAAGCCCCCAGCCCTGCATGGCAATGCCAGAGAGCTTCATGAGGAGTTGGTTTAGTTGTTTTCTTAAAAAAATTATTATTACTAGAGTGAGAAGCATTAATATTGTCATACAGATGGTCACCTATGTGGGGAGCTTATGAAAGAACTCTAAATTGTAGAAAGATTATTCTAAATTTAGGAAAGCATCAACTCCCTAATGCTAAAGGTGGAGCCATGCTGCTAAACATATTAGTATTTCTTAATTCAAACACCTGTTCTGCCCATACACCACATATAAAAGCTCTTATTTATTGCTTGCATCTCCATTTCAGATTTAATCTCACTATAAATTCATCTCATGTTAATTTATGTGCAAACAAAGACACACACATTTTAAATATCCGAAATGCTGGAAATAAACTTATTTTTAATTTTGTGCTTGTTTTCCATTTGTCAACCAGCAAAGGAAAGGACTGAATAAATCATGCACTAATTGCCAGCGGTGCTAAATTTAGTGTGAGATCTGGAATCCTTTTGATCAAAACCGCTGAATATGAAATCGTCCTCAGCTCTCTAGGCAACTTTATCCGCCTTTCTATTCTCCATCTGTCAGTCACCTGGGAATTTGTGAACTATTCCATATGTCAGGCTTGTCAATCACAATGGGATGTGGGAACTATCTGCCTACTGCATAGGAATTCTTGTTGAAAAATTAATCTGCATTTAACTAGTAGTTCCATATTTTGAATACCACATTGTTTTTGAAATTTTCATCAATATAAGGTTAATGGAAATAAATTCTATTTAAGGAGTATAGATCAAAAGTCCTGATTTCAGTAACATTTACAAGTGTGTCACCACTACACATGGTTTTTAGAGCCAATCACAATGCATATACACGGTTTATTTAAAATAGGATCCCTTACTATGGAAATGCTAAGCATGACAGAAATCTATCCTATCTACTGACATTCTAAATACACATGAATTGAAAAAGTAATAAGATCATGGGCATTTTTCACCATTTTGACTCTCAAAAACATACCAAGAGAGCACTTTTACTTTCTCTTACATATAATTCCTCCAGAGTTCCCCATTGTTTTTTTTTCTTAATACATATTTTTTATTGTAAAGATACTATACAGAGAGGTTACAGATACATTACCTTGCGGTAATGTTACCATGTAAGTATTGTTACATCTACTTTATTTTTCTCCTACCATTCCTTTCCTCCCTATCTCCCCAACTCCACTCTCCCCTCTCCCCCACCACAAAGTTGTAAAGTTCATTTTCAACATAATGTCTTGTACATCTCATTGTTACAATTGGCCATCCAATATCCTTAGTTCAGCATTTTGTCCCTTCCCCTCCCCAAATTAGAAAAATGTATAGATAAGAACTAAGATTGGAATCAAATACAGTAACAACAGGGGTTGTACCATGGGGGAAGAACGTACAAAGAAACAAAAAAAAAATCACACAATACATTAGAAATACATTTAAAAAACAGCAACAAAGATAAAACCTCTTGTGTCCCTATCTTGGGGTTCATTTCACTTAGCATCAGGTTATACGGTCTTATGTACATAGCTTTTGACCTCTTCTGCTTGTCCTAAATATATACTAGTTATTCTCCATTTGTTTGAAAAGGACCTGCATGACTCACAGAGCACAAGCTCTCTTTATTTCTCCACTGTTTATTGAATATCAATCTCCCTTAAATTTTCTAACTTTTCCTTACTCTTAAACTACTATCGACACAAAGCTTATCTATGCAGTTGATCCCCTTCCCTTTAACTATATGTTTGTAGGCATAGCTTATGTATTTTTTCAACAACTGCCTTCTATCCTTGTACCATAAGATTCTTGTAATTGTTACAAGGTTGTTCAGTCAACTGATCACATTTTAGGTGGCACCTAGTGTATCCTTAAATTGTACATTTATTTGATGAGGTTTTGATTCCTTATGATCTGAGTCACTAGAGAGTAAATTTCACAGGTCAGTGACCCAGCATGTTTAGTTTCTTGAAGCCAATAATTGTGTATAAAGGATGTCCTGAATATTCTGATAGAATGAATGATCTATGTAGTGACTAAATGAGTCCATAGATGAATAATAAAGTAATGATTAGCTGTACACATAAGAGTAAACATTCCAGCTGAAATCACTAAGCAATTAATCATTAAAAAATAATTGAAGTAGGCTGGGTGCAGGTGGCTCATGCTTATAATCCTAGCTACTCAGGAGGCTGAGATCTGAGGATCACGGTTCAAAGCCAGCAGGGACAGGAAATTCCATAAGACTCTTACCTCCAATAAACTACCAGAAAAACCAGAAGTGGTGTTGTGGTTCATGTGCTAGAGTGTTTGCCTTGAGCTGAAGAGCTCAGGGACAGCACCCAAACCCAGAGTTCAAGCCTCATTATTGACAAAAAATGAAATACACATGACTCTCACACATGATATTATAAATTATATCAGAATTGTATTTAGCCTATACAAAATGTCTAGAAAACTGTGGACTCTTTATTTCCACAGCTAATGTTATTGCTGTCTTTTGTTTTCTACTAAAGTATTTTTCGACATTTACCTAGTACATTTTACATTGTCATAAATGTCAAAGCTGCTAGTTATTTGAGTGCTTGAAGTGAAATTTTTCTCTTTTCTTTCTCTAATTCCTAGCACAGTGCTTGCACAATAATAGCTTTCCATTACACTTCATTTTGGAAGGTTCATTTTATGTTGCTGTTGGTTGTGGGGCTTGAATACAGGGCCTGGGCACTGTCCTTGAGCTTTTTTGATCAAGACTAGTACTCTACCACTTTGCCCCATGGCTCCACTTCCAGTTTTCTTGTGGTTAACTGGAGATGAGAGTCTCATGGACTTTTTCTTTCCTGGGCTTCAGACTGTGATCCTCAGATCTCAACCTCCTGATATGCTAGAATTTCAGGCCTTACACACCAGCACTCAGCTTGGAAGGTTCTTTATTGTGTTCAGGACAATATTATTCTTCATCTGCCTAGCTCAGGTTCTTATATGCTGCTCCTTTTCCATTGATCTCTTTAAGCCAGTTGATCATACGATTGTCCATATCCCAGACAGCATGGTTATCATCATAATGATTATTCATTTTACCACCCATAACAGGGACTAGAGGATAGACTATAATCAGGTCAAGGTAAATTCATCATTAACCTAAGAGGAAAGGAGAAAAGAGGAAAAGAGAGGGGGAAAAAAGGAAAAAAAACAGGAATGGAAAAAGAAACAAGGAAAGGAAGGAAGAAAAGTGGGAGAGAACAAGGAAAGACAAAGAGAAGGAAGAAAATGAGCAAAAACATCCAACACCTCTATCAATAACTAGTGGCAAAAATACATTCAAATCTACCTTTAATGAAAAAAATTAGTTGGGCATTGGTAACTCATGCCTGTAATCCTAGCTACTGAGGAGGCCAAGATCTGAAGATCACAGTTCAAAACCAGCCTAGGCAGGAAACACCTGTGAAACTTTTATCTCCAATTAACCACCAAAAAGACAGCTATGCTGCAGTTCAAGTGGTAGAGTGCTAGTCTTGAGCAAAAAATTTAAGGCCAGCCTTTAGGCTCTGAGTTCAAGCCCTAGGACAAGAAAACCAAAACCAAAACAAAACAATAAAACCTCTATTACTTCATTTGAAGAAAAATATCATTACTAGACAAATTTTATCGAATGATATCTGAATACAGCCCTTAAAACCCTAAATATGTTGCAAACATGGAAAAAATGTCTATTGTATAAAACAGAATAAAAAAAAACAGAAATAAAACAACAAAAGATAAATAGAAGAGAAAGATGAATGGACTTATTTTGCTACTTTTCATTAGCATACATTAAAAATACAAGGGAGTTTTACTGTGATAATTTCATAAGTAAGTACAATGTACTGTGAACAATTTTATTACCACCATAAAGTTTCTGTTTTGATTTTATAAGGTGCACCAATGGGGAAAAATAAAGTATAAAGAAACACTGTATTTTCATGAATTATTACTTAAAGTACAATGTGAATCTATGAGCATCTCATAATAGCAAGTTTAAATATATTTTCCCCTCTTCAGTGTTCTCTGTATGATTACTATATATATGTACATGCATGTGTTTATTATATGTAGTTCACATCAATACCCAATTTAAATGAAGGAAAACTACACAAATTAAGCATATAGTTTGATTCAGAATACAAAAGGAATTCAAGTTAGAGTATATTTTACATGAAAAGACCTCCCATGGCCATGGATTGCTAGAATTAATATAATAAAAATGGCCACACAGTCAAAAGCAGTGTACTATAACACTCATAAAAATCCCAATGCCATTCTTCCCAGAGATATTGGAAATCATTTTTAGCCCATGTCTGGTAATATTAACACACAGTACTGGTACAGAATACCTCATGATTTCAGAAACCTGCTCAAAGATTGCCATTCATTTGGAATCTTGTCACAGATTTTCCAGGTTTCTTGCACGTGTAATGGAACATTAAAAATGGAGCCTTCAGTTACTTTTCCACTGCTATCTTCCCAGAAATCACATCATGGAGTCTTTTTAATAGCACAATTTATCACTACTGTAGTTACATATCATATCAACAAAAGCTAAAACACAAAAGGAGTCACCATTTTTCATTTCCAAAACTCTCACCTTTTGTACTTTCAGTTCAACTTGGTAACATTTTGGAGTAAGAAGCATTTTAAAGGATATATGTTTCTGTGTATATCCATGTGTCAATTGCTATTTGGTTCTGATATTATTTGTCTTTATTTATGCTTAAAAATGGACCTCTTTCAAGGGGCAGCTTGCTATAACACAAAGTTGAATTCATTATTCTGTCGTGCTATGTAATAACAAAAAAAATCATTATTATGGGTGGTTCACTGAAATGTAAGCCATGTTTTCTTGATTCTTTTACCATAGCAATTTTTATAATGTAACAATGTTTAGTGTAAGAAATAATGTGCATTAAATTTATTTGTATATTGATCAAATAGTAATTCCATTTTTTGTAAAACATCCAACAGTGAAAAACAGATTAAGTAAAGCATATGATACCTCTGTTAATAGAATTCATATTTTAAAAGCAATAAATTATTTTTATATTTTTTATTCTTTCTATATTCTGTATATATTCACTTATGAATAACCACTTCAAGTTGTGACATGAAGAAAAAGGATATAATATTTTAGGAACACATACTGGGGATTTCAGTAATTTAAAAAATATTTTCAAAACACTTATAAAGATTTCTATCTACAATTGAATGTAACTGTATAGAACAAATGCTACTAGGCTAAGTTTAGCTTAGTAGCTAAACTTATCTACTAAGTTTAGTAGTACTAAATATAGTTCTGCAAGAAAACACAAAATAAATGAGAGGGAAGGTTTATGAATACAGCTAATTACCAGAAGGTGGAGAAAGAATGTCTATCATTTAATCAAGTAGGGAAAGCTTCTTAAGAATCTTACTGTAAACCCTTATTTCTTCCATTATTGTGGTAGCTTCTGTTGTTCTCCTGTAGTTGGACACACCTCAATGGAGCCTGGAATAAATGCTCTTTCCAGGGCTAGTCTCAATATTGGACAAACATATACATCTGCTCTTGCTACAACATGTTTTCCCTAGAGAAAAAAAATGGACTCCATTAGGTTAAGATTTTCTTTGTAACACTATGCACACTCTAAAGATCTTCATTTCAGATATATAAATTGCCAGTCTTTTACCTTGGCTTCTCTAAAATTTAGTGCTCAATATGATGTTGGTTAACAATACGTATTAGTAGAATAAATACTTATAGTAATGAAATCTGCTAAATTATTCTACTGGGTATAGAATGTTTAGTCAATAGTTTACATTTTAGCTTAAGTTCATATCTCATATTACCAAATATAAATACATAGCAAATAATTATGTAATATATGTTTGTGTTTACAGTTGTGCAAATTCATTAAAATGCCGATAATATATGGAAACTCATTAATGTTTTTTATTGTATGAATCTATATCTACTTACACACATGTTTGCAAACATACATTGTGATACTTTAACATAAGAATGTACCCTCAGTAGGCATATACTGTACATAGAATAAATTACAACCCTGTTCATTTCTTAGAAAAATCTGGGTAAAGAGTTTTGAGGACTATAGACATCTACAAGCTGGATGCTAAAAAGTTTATGCTAAATTTTCAGTGGAATGTTTAAATGTTAAGCATGAGAAATTGAGTTTGAACTTCTACTCCTCTTATAGATAACTGATTGTAAAGGCTAGCATCTATTCATCCAGAAATATTTATAAAACAGAGATCAAGGGCTGGGAAGGTGACTCAGTAGTAGAGCCATTGCCTTGCATGCCTGAGGCCCTGGGTTCAATTCCTCAGCACCACATAAGCAAAAAGAAAAAAGCCGGAAGAGTTCTTGATTATAGCCATTCTAACTGGGATGAGGTGGTATCTCAATGTTGTTTTGATTTGCATTTCTTTTATGGCTAGGGAGGTTGAGCATTTTTTCATGTGTCCATTGGCTATCCTTCTTTCTTCTTCGGAGAAGTTTCTCTTTAAGTCTTTAGCCCACTTATTTATTGGGCAGTTGTTTCTTTGAGGATTTGTTGATGGGGGATTTAATTTTTTGAGTTCCAAGTATATTTTAGATATGAGACACTTGTCCGTTGTATGGCTAGTGAAGATCTTCTCCCAATCTGTGGGCTTTCTATTGACCTTGCTAGCTATGTCCTTTGCCATGCAGAAGCTGTGCAATTTCATGCAATCCCATTTGTCCAACCTTTCTTTGATTTGTTGTGTTTCAGGGTCTCTATTAAGAAAATTTAGGCCTGAGCCAAGGAGGCCTAGGGTTTCTCCTATTCCATCCTGTAATGTCTTCAGAGTGTCTGCTTTGACTCTGAGGTCTTTGATCCATTTGGAATTGATTCTGGTGCAGGGTGATATATAAGGATCTAGTTTTATTTTCTACAAGTAGTTAACCAATTTTGCCAGCACCATTTACTGAAGAGGCTGTCTTTCTTCCATTCTATTATTTTAGCTCCCTTATCGAAGATTACTTGGCTATAGGTCTGTGGGTTCATTTCTGGGTTTTCAATTCCATTCCATTGGTCCTGAGGTCTGTTCTTGTGCCAGTACCAAGCTGTTTTGATTACTATGGCTTTATAGTAGAGTTTGAAATTTGGTATTGATATTCCTCCAGCAGTGTTCTTTCCGTTGAGGAGCGTTTGTGCTATTCGGGGTCTTTTATTGTTCCATATGAATTTTTGGATTGCCTCTAACAACAACAGATGCTGGAGGGGATTTGGACAGAAGGGAACCCTACTGCATTGTTGGTGGGAGTGTAAACTTGTTCAGCCACTTTGGAAAGCAGTATGGAGGTTCCTCAAAAGACTCCACATAGAGCTCCCCTATGACCCAGCAATCCCACTTTTGGGCATTTACCCAAATATTCACAAACAAGACCACACTAAAGCTATCAGCACAACTATGTTTATTGCAGCATTATTTACCATAGCTAAGATATGGAACCAACCAAGATGCCCCTCAGTAGATGAATGGATCAAGAAAATGTGGTATATATACACAATGGAATTCTATGCCTCCATCAGAAAGAATGACATTGCCCTATTTGTTGGGAAATGGAAAGGCTTGGAAAAAATTATATTAAGTGAGGTAAGCCAAGCCCAAAGAAACAAAGGTCCCATGGTTTCCCTTATTTGCAATATCTAGTATATGTATGAGTCAAGCAGGAATGGTCAGATAATGTGATGTTAGGAAAATGAACCCTTAGATAAGTATTTAAATGTTTTTTTCTTTCATGCATTTGTTTCTAACTCCTTTATAAGATTATTTCTTTGTAGCTTTGTATGCCCCTCCCCCACAGTATAACCCCTGCTTTCACTATATTTGATGTCAGTATAATTTGTGGAGGAGATGGGGAAAAACAAGCCGTTTAAGTATACAGGTGGACCAGATGCAACTAGGAGAAGTACAAGTTGTCATGTCAAAAATGAGCTTTACAACTTTGGTTGGAGGGGGGATTGGGGGAAGGAGTGGGGAGGAGGCTGGGAAGGGATGTGAAGGGTAAACAAAGGAGGTGGCTGCAATGCTTGATAAGAAATGTACTCATTATCTTGCCCATGTAATTGTAACCCCTCTGTACAGTATGGTCACAAAAAATTAAAATTAAATAAAAAATAAAAAAACAAAATTAGAAAAAAAACTACAAATATTACATTAAGAGTCTGTCTAAGCAGGGCACCAATGGCTTACTCTGAAATCCTAGTTACTCATGAGGTTCCCAGTTCAAAGACAACCTGGGCAAGAAAGTCTGTGAGACTCTTATCTCCAATTAACTACCAAACAGCTAAAATTCTGGCTCAAGGGGTAGAAGACCAGACTTGAGTAAAAAAATTGAGACAGTACCCCAGGCCCTGAGTTTGAGCCCCTACACAAAAAAAAAGAAGACGGAAGTGGTGCTGTGGCTAAAAGTGGTAGAGCACTAGCCTTGAGCTGAAGAGCTGAGGGACAGCACCCAGGCCCAGAGTTCAGGCCCACAACCGGACCCCCCCCCCAAAAAAAAAAACAGAGTTCAATATATTTTATGAGCTACACACATTAATTATATGATAAAATTAAAATAAACAGAATATATCATATATAGATTTAAATTATAATAAATAATATAAAAACCCAATTACATACATGTATGCTTACACTCATGCTCACATACACACACACAATTCATAAAATCTCACATGCTCATCCTTTTACTTAACTGCCTTTTTGCCACTGGACAATTCTGGCTTCTGATAGGAACCTATGGTCTTTTATTTCCTCAGAGTTTGTTGCTGGTGGCATGGAAGGGCCTATACTAAAATGCACATTAACTTGACTCATTGTTACATTCTTCTTTCTACACTTGCTAAGTGTTTTTTTTCTTATATCCACAATTTCCATTTTCAAATCCCAACACTCATTTTTATATATTGACACATGAACATGATTATCATATTTCACAGTAAAGTTGAGTGAACATAACAATATTTTTATACAAAATACATTTATCCCTGTGCAGGGTATAACCTATAGTCATTTATTTCCAAAACAATTTGTTTAAAAACAGTACACAGAATTTAGTATTTATTCAACACAATGTTCTAAATTACAGCTACAAGAAAAATTTATAAGTGAAAGTTAATGTAAAAACCCTTGAATATTAATGTTCACAAGATTCTACCCTTAATTACATTATACAACATTCCCAGTGAATGCTGAGTACATGGACATTACCAGTCCTTACAGTCATCATGTATTTTATTTACTTTTTATTGTCAAGGTAATGTACAGAGAGGTTGCAGTTGCATAAGTAAGGTATTAAGTACATTTCTTATCAAACTTGTTACGCCTTCCCTCATTTTTCTCTCACTTTCCCTTCCCCGGCTCCCATCCCCCAGTTGTACAGATCATTTCCAATATATTGTCTTGTGAATATCACAGTTGCATTGGTTCCCTACCTTGTCCTTTTTCTTACCATTCTGTTGCTCTCTGTCCCTCTCCTAATTCAGATAAATGTTTATACAATATCAGGGTACAAAAATCAAATACAGGGGCTGGGAAGGTGGCTCAGTGGTAGAGCGCTTGCCTTGCATGCCTGAGGCCCTGGGTTCGATTCCTCAGCAACACATAAACAAAAAGAAAAAAGCCGTAAGTGGAGTTATGGCTCAAGTGGTAGAGTGCTAGCCTTGATCTGAAGAGCTGAGGGACAGCGCCCAGGCCCAGAGTTCAGGCCCCATGATCGGGTCCTCCCCCAAAAAATCAAATACAGGGACAACAGGGTATATACCATAGGGGAAGAACATACAAAAGAACCACAAAATCACATAGTTCATTAAAAACAAAAACAACAAAGAAAAACCTCTTGTGTCCATGTCTTGTAGTTCATTTCATGTAGCATCATCTTATATAGTCATATGTATGTAGCTTTTGAGCTATTCTGCTCATCTGCTAAGAGTATACTAGGCATATACTATTTATTGCAAATAAGGGAAGCCACGGAATCTATTTCTTTGGGTCTGGACTACTTCACTTAATATGATTTTTTTCCAAGTCTTTCCATTTCCTTACAAATGGGCCAGTTTCATTCTTTCTGATGGAAGCATAGAATTCCATTGCATCATATTTTCTTGGTCCATTCATCTACTGAGGGGCATCTGGGTTGGTTCCATATCTTAGTTATGGTGAGTAACTGTGATATGAATATGCTGTGATAAACATAGTTGTGCATATGGCTTTAGTATGGCCTTGTTTGTAATAATTTGGGTAAATGCCCTATGTTGGGTCATAAGGGAGCTCTATGTTTTCTCTCCATAAAAATGTCTATGATAAAGCTGACTTTGTAAAAGAGGCATGGAAAGGATTTACCACAATAACAAATAATTGGTTATAATTAGTAATAATGACAATTATTACTGATTAGTTGATATTAGTTAATAGAGATTAGTTATTATGATTAGCTAACAATAGTTGGCCTTAATGCTTAGTTATACTGAAAATAATTTTTAATGACAGATATTCTTTCTCTTTAATCAAGTTGATCAACTCTGCAAGGAATGTGACAGTAATTTCTTCATCAGCAGACACAGTAATTTTTAATGTGTTTCATTACAGTCTCTTACTATTCTATTTTTTCACAGGAACAACTCTTGATTTTTTTGTAAATATAATTGTTTTTATTTTTTATATGTTTTTATGGTAAAAATACTGTACAGAAGGGTTACAGTTACATGAGCAAGGTAATGATTTCCTATCAAGCATTGTTACCTTCTCCTTTGGTTTTCCTCTATCATCCCTTCCTTCCCACCTCCTCCATAACTACTCCTCCCCGCCCCTCTGCCTAAATTGTAAAGTTCGATTTTCAACATAGTGTTTTGTGCATCTCATTGTTACAATGGGTCAACCTGTATCCCTATTTAAGCATTTTGTTTTTTCTCTTCCCCTCCCCAAATTAGAAAAGTGTATATACTAGATGCAGGGCACCAACATCAAATACAGTGAAAACAGAGATTATACTGTGGGGGAGGAACATACAAAGAAACAAAAAAAAAATCACATGGCACATTATAAATACGTTAGAAACAATAGCAAGAAAGAAAAAACCACTTGTGTCCCTATCTTAAAGTTCATTTGCTTAACATCATCTTGTCTGCTATTCTTAAATTTTTAAATCATCGCTTTCTTAAAATAAAACATTTGGTGTCCCTAGTTTTAGGAAGTCTCTTGCTTCAGTGTTAGGACAGACTCAGTGCTTTTTGCTAACAATCACACTGTTTTTTGATTATTTTCCACCCACATATGAGCTACCTAACTAAGCACTTACATGTACTGTGGCCACAGTCTTTGTAGCTGAGGTCACAACATCAAAACTTAGCACAAATTTTCTTCTCTTCCATAATTTCATGCAAAAAAGATTAATTTTTGCCATCAATCTTTGGCTTTCCTTGTGAAGTAGAGCTCATCTACTTCACTAAAGGAAGCATTGGGTAGCCTATCATCGGCATGTCTGCACTACCAGCATCACTATTTTTGACCTTTGGAGCTGTGATAAGTAAACTAATGGTCACATGACCACAGCATGGTCTAGGACAGCACTAGAGCTGATAAAGCAGTGACTGACCCAGTGACTAACACATGTTTAGCCCATGTAGAGAAGTAAGGCAAGGGGCTGGGAAGGTGGCTCAGTGGTAGAACACTTGCCTTGCATGCTCGAGGCCCTGGGTTCGATTCCTCAGCACCACATAAGAAAAAAGCTGGAAGTGGCACTGTGGCTTAAGTGGTAGAGTGCTAGCCTTGAGCTGAAGAGCTGAGGGACAGAGCCCAGGCCCAGAGTTCAGGTCCCATGACCGGACCCAAAAAAAAAAAAAAAAAAAAAAAGAGAAGTAAGGCAAGCATAAGTTCATGCTCACATAGGTCTGAGCAGACAGCTGGACTACCATAGTACCCATTTAAACAATTGGAGTTGTTTAATTTTGGAATTTTTCACATGATTTTTTAAACTACAGAAAACCATGGGTACCAGAAAATGTGGACAGCCAAATATCAAATAAGGGAGACACTGTAGCATAGCAAAACCATAAGTTATGTGATATATACTAGGAAATTCAATTGAGTTTGGATGTTAATGGAACTGATACTAGATTCTAGTGTCCTATAGGTAGTATTTTCTTTCTAATTTGTAATAGTTGTAAAAGCACAGTGCTGTTAAGTTCATGACATTTTATCACCACCAGAAGTTATTTATCACTTTCTCCTACTGTTAGGGAGATGTGCATTTGTGATGTAGAGAAACTTTATTTAAGATCCTTGTTCTCTCTGACAATGATATTTGATATTAGAACATTGTGACTTCAATCCTATTCCTTTTTATGATGCCAGATTGATTTCAGCTCTTGTTTTGTGGACAAATACAGGTTTAAACAACACTTTAAAACATAATTGACTTGCTTGCCTTTCCACATTATTTTTTAGTGATCATTGCTTAGCTAGTTGTCTGTACAATATCTTGGATGTGTTTCAAATTCTAGATATTTTTTTCATTTGTATTGACTCATATTCTACTAAGAAATGCAGGAAAAAGGAATAAAGCTCTCATAGTAGTTGAAAAGAAAAATATAAAGATTGGTATTTAAGTACAAAGAATGTTAAGGTTTATCATTTTCCTCCTATGCTCCTTTCTTTTACATTGTAAATTATTTGGGGATCTATCCTCACTATTAGGTATCCTGAGGGAGTCCTACTGTTTCAGAACAAAAGTATATTAAAAAAGAACACTCAAACAGAAACCACAACAGAGAATAATAATAATGTAATAATAACAATAAATGATCATGTTCTCATAAAATACCTCCCTTCTCTCTCAACTCAAGCTTACAAAGATAAAGTTCACATGGAATTTATAGTCACCCCATCACTCAACTTTCTTTAATCCTACCTGTGTTGCCATAAGGAGAAGCACTTCTGAACTGACTGTCTCTAAATGACACCCTGGACGTGGTACAGGTTTCTTTTGTGTGTGTAAAAATGCTTGTTTGGATTAGCATTTTCCTGCCCATGGTTATGTCTGGGCTTCACTTGTAAAAAGATTGGCTCAGAATAATTTTTTCTCTTACTTTAGAAGGCAGACACAAAAGTCAAGTTTAGCAGAAAATTAAGGAAAGAAAGAAAGAAAGAAAGAGAGAAAGAAAGAAAGAAGAAAGAAAAGAAAGAGAAAGAGAAAGAAAAAGAGAGAGGGAGGGAGGAAAGGAAGGAAGGAAGAAGGGAAGGAAGGAAGGTAGAGAGGGAGGGAGGGAGGGAGAGAAGGAAGGAAGGAAGGAAGGAAGGAAGGAAGGAAGGAAGGAAGGAAGGAAGGAAGGAAGGAAGGAAGGAAGGATAAAATAAAGAATGAAAGGAAGGAAAATAGGAAGGCAGGATAGATTAGCTTTGACTCAAACCCTCTTCATGATCAGATTCCTTGCTACTTCCAAGATTTCTTCTCTTACTCATTGTCTTAGAGTCACTTAAGCATTCTTTTCTTTTCTTTTTTTAATTGTAAAGGTGATGCACAGCGGGGTTACGGTTACATTAATCAGGTAACGAGTACTTTCTTTCCCATGAGCACCTCAACAATTCTGTTTTCAAAGTATTTTAACTTTTCTAATGGGCTTTTTTCACACACAGCCACATGATTTTTTAAATTTAACTTTGTTGTCAAGGTGATGTACAGAGTAGAGTAGTGAGTTCATTTCTTGTCAACATTGTTACTTCCTCCCATGTTTTACTTCCACTTTCTCTCATCCCAAGTTGTACAATTCATTTCCAACATAGTGTCTTGTGAGTATCACTGTTGCATTGGTTCATCCTTTGTCTTTTGTCTCACCATTTTTTTGTTTCCCTTCCCTTCCCTAATTCAGATAACTGTATATATAATACACAGGGTTCCAAAATCAAACACAGTGACAAGAGATAAACCATAGGGAAAAAAGAAAAGAACAAGAAAAGAGAAAGAAAAGAACACAAGAAAAGAATAATAACTACACAAAATACACTAAAAACAACAACAATAAAGAAAAACCTCGTGTTCCCATATCTTGAAGAATGTTGTGATCCTTTTCTAAGACTATCTTAGACATATACTAAGGAATTGGAAAGCTTTGGAAATAGTCATATTAAATGAAGTAAGCCAGACCCAAAGAACCTATAGGCTCCATGATTTTCCTCATTATGTCTTCAGACTTTGAAAAAGGGCAATAAAATAATCTAGCTATTTATATATTTATTTTACTTTAAGAAACAGGTTTCTATAGCCCTGTTTTTCTGTACATCATCTCCTATATATTCAAGAGTTTCAATAATTCAACCTTTCTTAAAATGATGTTTACTTTTCATTTTTAGGTTTTCTTCTGGGTTACTGATGCCTGTTTGTATAGGTTTTATGGGCGTACCTTCTATTTTACTAAACTTAAAACATAAAACTATTACACTAGTCTCTTATTGAAAGCAGATTCTGTTTTATACCAAGGGATTTAGACATGTATTAACTTCTCCATCATAACACCATGGTGACCTTACACAAATCCAATTAGGCCATGGGTGAAAAGATATAAAAACTTTTACTAGGGGCTGGGAAGGTGGCTCAGTGGTAGAGTGCTTGCCTTGCATGCATGAGGCCCTGGGTTCGATTCCTCAGCACCACATAAGCAAAAGAAAAAAGCTGGAAGTGGTGCTGTGGCTCAAGTGGAAGAGCATTAGCCTTGAGCTGAAAAGCTGAGGGACAGCGCCCAGGCCCAGAGTTCAGGCCCCATGACCGGAGCCGCCCCACCCCGACACACAAAAACAAAAAGACCCAAAAAAACCTTTTACTACATTTACCTCATTTGGTTGGGTATGATCAGAACACCTATGATCTCCTGAAACAAGATAGGATGATAGGATGAGGGGTTTGTGATGTGAGACCCATGACCTTCCTCACTCTCCTTGACCTCCTGTTGACCTTCCTGACTCTGAAGAAAGCTGTTTGAGAGTTTCTTATCATTTCTCAGGTTTCTACTTTTCTCCTCTTCAGGTGTAAGCATATACTGTAGAGGTGTTCAGCTGAAATCAAGAAACTTGAGCATCATTATGCTCCATAAATCTTGTCAACTGATGTCAGTAATTTTGATACTGTCTTTTCTATTCTGTAGGACAAGAACCATGGGAACTTGTTATCTTTTCTTGTCAACTTAAATAAACTTTGATTTCAAACAAATTTCAAATCATGACCCAATCAAATCTTGGTATTATCTTTGCCTGATGGCATGGACTTGACACTGGCTTATGATAAATGTCTTGATCTATGCTAGCTCAGTGGCTTTGCACATTTCTCACTTGAAAAGTAAAAACACATAAGCTTTACTTATGTCTGTCATATTTTCATTGATATATAGCATGGTAGAGCTCATTGTTCTTCAAGAAATCTAGAAATCAGGCTTTTCCTACAATAATGAAAGTGTCATATGTTATTCATTGCTCTTCTTTACCTGTGCCTTTATCCATAAAAGTAAATTTGATCTTAATCTTACATCATAAAATATATTTTTACAGGACAAATGAACTCAACATGCACAGCTTGGTAGACAAAAGTGATATAACTCAATGAGAGGACTGGTAATATGAAATACCACAATTAAATTTAAGCATCACAAACACCACTTATTTGTGGGTACTAAGTTGCACTTGCATAGAAACAAGAAGTTATGGTGTGCTATTGAATAGAGTGGCCATAGATAACAATGAGAAACTATGCATTTCATAATGTTGAAAGAGGCTCTGTGTGGTATTTCATTTGGGTAATCCTAGCTTTTAGAGGTTTGAGATCTGAGGGTGATAGTTTTGAAGACATCTGAGCAGACAAACAGGCAAGACTGTTATCTCCAATTGAAAAACAAAAAGCCAGAAGTGGAATTGTGGCTCAAGCGGTAGAGTACCAGCCATGAGTAAAAAGGCTAAGTTAGAACATGAGGCCCCAAGTTTAAGCTCCAATACTGGCACAGGGAAAACAAAAAAATATAGCAAGAAGAAAGGAATTTAAAATTTTTCATTATTAGGAATGGTAAATACTTGAGAAGATAAAAACGTTCAATGAAATTAACTGTTAAATGAGTATACAAGCTTCCAAACATTATACTTTCTCTTAATATTATTAGCAAGTATGTGTTGTAATGCACCAGTTAAAATAAACAAAATTAAACATTAAAATATTTTTCAAAGAGGGGTAGAATAGAAAGCAGTGAGACATCTTAGCAGATCAGATGGTAATAGTGCAGATGTGTTTCAAAACTATGGTCAAGAGCATTTGTTGATGGATTAGACATGAAATAGAAGGGATAATATTAATGAAAATATCCCAATTTTATAGAGAACCTTTCAAAGGCCAAAATGAGAAAGACTGGGGCCATGAAGAGGGAGGGAGAAGGTGGAATGAAATGAGAGATAGAAATCAGAGTTAAATTATACAAATGCTAAAATGTCATCCTGTACTTCCATTAACATTTAGAGTTATAAGTATTAATAAAATAATGAATGAATTGGGAGTGAGAAAATGTTGATTAGTTTTCCATGGAATAAGATTTAAGTAAAAATTGAGTAAGATAATGATTTGGAAGTTTATTGGCATGAAGAAGTTGTTAAAAGTGGGGCCTACATCTGTTTCTCGTTAGAATTTGAATGCAGAAAACCACACTCTTCCCCAAAAGCACAGCGGAGGGTCTTCTGTAGGACCCCCAGGTAGCATGCACATTGTGATCCAGATTCAATTCTTATCAGGCCACATCTGGTCCTAGGGCCTGTAACCAACCCTTTGGTTGATTTCTTCCAGGGCCCAGCTGTAAGTTAGCTATTGACGTTCACAAGTGGATCCACTATGTTCTCTAAAGCAGATTCACACTAGTGTTACAATTTTGAATCGTGTGTGTGTGTGTGTGTGTATCCCTCTTCTCTTCTCAGAAGAAACCTCAAGAGAAATTCTTGTCAGTGTTTGAATGAACAGCATGAAACAATGCTATTAGTCTTGAATTTGATAGAAGTGTATGATGCCTGTCAACTCCGAGGCCTCTCAGGTAGAACAGTGAAATATGAAGGAGGAGTGAATTCAACATTTTGTTTTCACAATTGCTAAAAATTACCAACAATACTCATGATATAAAAGTGACTACCACAAATGTTTTTCGTTGAAATGATAGGAAAAAAATTTTAATATAGATTCTACATGAGGAACATAATGATGAAATGTACAATTATGTTTTTGGTTTTCATTTGCTTGGAATGAGTAAGTACTTGTGTTTCTAGTTAAAATCATTCCTTGAATCAGCAATTCCTAAAATTCCCTAGAGAAAGGATGAAAATATGAAAATCTATTTTCATTATACAAGGTCCTATTCTTATACCATCAGGTAACTTTGATACAAATGTTAGTTTAGGGGATTATGGAACAAAAGCATCACATTCAAATGAATTCCTAAAATATTGAAAACAGATACACACTAATGTCCTAGGAATTTTATTCTTGCTATCCATTTGAAGTTCTCTTCTGCTCTCATAAATCAAAAACTCACCCAAATGATATTTTCAGTATGTGAAAATGTGGGCCTGAACACTGTTGCCTGTCAGTAAGGCAGGTTTTCTAAGAAATCATCATCATGGTTGGAGCTCATTTCCTGTAAGAAAAAAGGCAGACAATTGAAAATCATGTTTATCTATCCATTGATTAAATAATTTTTTAAATAAAAATTACTTTTTCCATTCAGATTAATTCAAGAAAAACTAAAAGCTCTTGTTTTCTAGAAAATTTAAAGAACGATTATTGGGACTAGGCTTTGCTTTTTTAAAACAATATATTTTTATTATCGTTAAGTAGTTGTATGAAGGAATTGCAATTCAACAAAGCATTTTATGAATATGTGTCTTGATCAATGTCACTCCTTTCAAAATTCTCATTCATCCCCAAAACTCACCCCTTCTCTCACTTTTCTTAATTTTGTAGTATATGCATTGAATTTTTGACTGCATTCTATGTCCCTTCTTGTCTTCATTAAGGGCTTTGTTTTAAGAGAATTATTAATTCACATTAACAATAGTAATAGTCTTTCAGTTCTTCAGCTAGGTGATGGTATTGGAGGGATGCAATCTTCCTACCTTCCTTCCTTCCTTCCTTCCTTCCTTCTCTTTCCTTCTTCCTCTTTCCTTCTTTCATTCTTTTCTTCTTTCTCTCCTTCTTTCTTCTTTCCTTTCTCTTTCTTCTTTCTTTCTTTCCTTCTTCCTCTTTCCCTTATTTCTTTCTTCTTTCTCTGTCTTTTTTCTTTCTTTTTTGTCAGTACTTGGTTTGAACTCAAAGTTTTACACTTGCATGGCTGTCTTGCTAGACTGGGTGCTCTGCCACTTGGGCCATAACTCCAGTCCTGCTTTTGGCTGTTTATTTGGAGATAGAGTCATAGACCTTTCTGCAAATGCTGGCTTCAAATATCTACCTAGATCTAAGTCTCTTAAGTAGCTATGATGATAGATTCATAAAAATTATTAATTAGAAAATTATTTGCTAACTGGTAAGCCATTCAAAGAAAAATGGGCACATAAATAAGTAAGGATTTTCACTTATGGAAGTGTCAATAAATTTGCCCATACATGACATGGCTATTCCCATCCAAAATTCAGTATTTTTTAACTCATAGTGTTTTAGGTCATGGTTGGCAAAGACAAAATAATAATAACTATAAAAGGGAAGGGTGCTTTATTTTTCCATATTGGTTTGAATTATTTTAAATGCTATTTTGGGGGGCCTTAATTGTTTTACCTTACCAACAAACCATTCAGGAATTGAAAAATATTGCTTGGGGTCATTGCTAGAAAGTGTAGTGAGAATGTGCAGAAATCTACACCTATATGGGAAGATGGTGGAGGAGAAGCTGAGGGGTAAACAGCTCTTCATAAAAAGCAGTTTTCATGTTCCAGTGGAAAGTCCTAGTCTAGAGAGTCACACCAAGTTTGACATCATAGTACAGAGTTTGGCCAGAGAGGAAAAAAAACAGTCAAGGAGACAGATTTTGGTTAAGGAGACAGATTTGAGCACTTGCTGGTTTTCACTGCAGCAGCTGTGGCTGCAGCTGCAGCTACCATATCAACAGAGAGAGCCCAAGACAAAGGCACCAGAAGCAGTGGGTGAGCAGATTGTACTCACTGCCAGCAAGAACTGACATGGAGTGAAAATCTTCATTCTGCGGAGCACAGACAGTCGCAGAGCAAGGATGTGGACAGTCCGTAAATCAAGGGATAGGTGTGAGTACTGCAAGACATCCTCACTCCTTCTCACAGAGCACTGGTGGGAAGGTAGCTCCTCCCAAGAGGGGAGAACTCCATCACTAGTGGAGAATTCCATCTTTGATACTGACAAAGACCAGGCCAAAGCAGCTCGCATGTAACTCAGGTCTTGGAAAGAGACAATAGGAGCCATTCAACAGGTCACAGGAACCTAACCTGCCCAGTTAAGCTCCACCCAGGGAAGTTGCACTTACCAAGCAGAGTAGGCTCTGCCCACGGAGGAGTGACTTTCTCCATTAAGTAAACAGCCATAGGCTGCCCTTCCCCACTGCAGCCTAGGCAGCAGACCCAGCAGCAGGAAGGGTAAAAGAAAAAACAATTGAAATTCTGAGAATGGCTCCAGGATAGGCTTTGTGAGTGTCTCCAGAGTCATCCCTTCAGGGAAAAGCTACTGATTGCTGACAGGCCTTAACCCTACCCACAACTAGCCCTATCACAGCAACCCCAAGCTAGAGGAAACAGCCATCTCCCTCTTTAGTGATACTCAAAGCAGATCTCCCTCCCACTGAACTAGCCTGGGAGATGGATCATAAAGTCCTGGGTAAGGCACAGCTTCTTTTGCCTGTTCAAACTGACTTAAAAAAAAGACCAATCAATCCACAGGAAACCAAATACTACAAGAAAACCAGAGACTCCACCAAGAGACTGGTTACAGACACAGGGGGACAAAAGATTCCTCCCACTCCCCCCAAAAAATTGAAGAACATTTTTCTACCTACTTTTTTAATTTTTTAAATTGTTTTCATCATTTTCATTTTAAATGTGGGTGAGTATGTGTGTTTGTGTGTATGTGAGTGTGTGTGTGGTTTAAACTCCTTTTACCCTTTTCCCTTTTGGTCTTTTTTTTTTCCCGTGAATTAATTGCTGTTCTGCTTATCCCCAGATATATATACCCATCATCAATTATTAGACCTTATCCTTCATTGTGTGCATACTTAATTCAGAAATGGATTACTAAATTCACAAACTCTTAACCTTAACTCCTTTAATAGCAGTGTTATTTCCTTATACTTACATAATTTTTAAGTGTTTCATTTTCTAATGTTTAATTTTTATTTTTCCATTTTTCCTTGTTTCTTTATTTCCCTCCTTTTCTTCCTTCTATCTGTTTCCTCTCTGAAATTAGGGCTTGGTTAAATTCCCTCTCTCCTTTTTCCTCTCCATATTCCTCTAATCTTATTTTCTCCCCACAATTCTCTCTAAACCTATTAATTTCTGGTCTGCTGACTGTCTCTTTGATGTTCTTAGCCCATTAATCCATAATTGTTTATTGTTCAATTAGATTTCATCTTTTGAACTAGATTGTATCTGTTCTATTTTGCCTGCATCAATCAATCTGTACAACTACAGGGATCTGGTTGATGCTTGCCTTAAAATAGTGTTCTAGCATGAAATTGCTTTTGCATTCATACCAAATGGGCAGAACAAGACAGAGAAACACAAGAAAAATGGCAAGTCCAAGTATTTCAAATCCCACTCATGATAATCAGGTGACAGAGCAGTTAATGAATAATCCAGAGCAGAGTTCACCAAATGCTCTACAAACACTACTTGTAAACATGCTGAATAAAAAGATTGAAAGCCTGCAAAGGTCTCTGTGAGTGTTATAGGGAAACACATGAGCAGCATAGGGGAAAACATGAGCATGATGAAGCTAACCAAAGATGAATACAAGAATTTTGCGAGCATATGAGGCTACCAAATATTAATACAGGAATTGCATGAATGTGAGGAAGCTAATCAAAGATTAATACAGGAATTGTGTGAGCAGGCTGAGAATAGAGAAAGATTAATACAGGAATTCGGTGAGCATAAGGAAGCAAATCAAAGATCAATACAGGGATTTTGTGATTGGAAGGAAGTTAGACAAAGATCATTGGAGGCATTCATGGAATCCACAGACAGCTAAAGGAATCCAGGGAAGCCACAAAAGGAATCCTGAATGGAGCTCTTCAGAAGGAAAGAGAGTCCAATGAAACCACAACCAATCAACTAAGGGATTTGAAAATGAGCACTGAAAACTAAGTTAAGGAAGTAAAGAAGCCTATAGAATATCTAAGAGAAAGAACAGACAACTATTCAAGACAAATCCAAGAAATATGAAAGATATATTCAACATTTAGAAGACACCATTAAAAGGCCTAAGCTGAGGGTAATGGGTGTAGAGGAGCACCTAGAGACAGAATTTAATGGTCTAGGAAATTTATTTCAAAGGAACCTACAGAGAACTTCTCAAACATACTAAAAAGATAGGCTTGTTCAGATACAGGAAGCCTTTAGAACCCCAAAAAGACCAGACCAGAACAGGACATCTTACAGTTACATTATAATCTGTACAGGATCAATTCAGACAAAGGAAAGGATCCTTAAAGCTGTCAAAGAGAAAAGATCAATAAAGAGTAATCAATCAGAATTTCAGATTTCTCAGCAGAGACAATTAAAGCACGAAGAGCCTGGAATGATGTATGCCACGCCCTAAAGACAAACAACTATCAACCAAGTATACTGATCCAGCTGAACTATCTTTCATAATGGAAGATGAAAAAGAATCCTTCCATAGCAAAGAAAAACTGAAACAATAGATCTCCACCAAACCAACCCTACAAAAGAGATTTAAAATTTCCTACACATAGAAAACCAACAAGGGCACAATAAAGGCAAAGAAACAGCCCTGAAACAGAGAATCCAAGAAAGATAGGAAGAACCCAGTTGGCACAGCTCTCCAAAAGGAGGATAACATGGGAGGAACTACCAAACACCTCTCAATCCTAATTCTCAATATTAATGGACTTAACTCTCTAATAAACTGACATAAACAGTCTAGTTGTATTAAAAAGTGAGATCCTTCTAACTGCTGCTTTGAAGAGACACATCTTGCCTACAAAAACAAACACATTCTGAAAGTGAAAGACTGGACTAAAATCTACCAAGCAGGGGCTGAGAAGGTGGCTCAGTGGTAGAGTGCTTGCCTTGTGTGCATGAGGCCCTGGGTTTGATTCCTCAGCACCACATAAGCAAAAAGAAAAAAGTCGGAAGTGGCACTGTGGCTCAAGTAGTAGAGCACTAGCTTTGAGCTGAAGAGCTGAGGGACAGCACCTAGGCCCAGAGTTCAGGTCCCATGACCGGACCCCCTCCCCTCAAAAAAATCTACCAAGCAACCGGCCCCCCATGAACAGGCGGAAGTTGCAACACTAATATCAGATAAAATAGGCTTGAAATTAAAATTAGCGAGAAGAGATAAAGAAGGACATTACACACTAATCAAGGGATCTCTCCTTCAGGAGGATATTACAATTCTAAATATCTATTCACCAAACAACAGAGCACCCAAATTTATCCAAGAAACACTACTTTCCCTCAAATCTCACATTGATCCAAAGACATTAATTGTTGGAGACTTTAACAAACCACTATCCACACTAGATAGATCAACTAGGCAAAACTCAACAGGGATACTGCAGATCTAAACAACTGCATAGATCAACTAGATTTAACAGACATTTACCGAATATTTCACCCAGCAGCATCAGAATACATGTTCTTCTCAGCAGCACATGGAACATTTTCCAAAACAGACCACATATTAGGTCACAAAGCAAATTTTTCCAAATTCAGAAACATTGAAATTATGCCCCTCATTCTCTCATATCACAAGGGAATAAAATTAGAACTCAAGACCAAAAGCCACCAAAGAAAGTCCTGTAAAACATGGAGGCTGAAAAACACACTGTTGAACTATCAATGAGATTAGAAAGGAAATTCAAATGTTCATGATATTCAACAAAAATGAACACAAAAATTACCAGCTCCTCTGGGAAAAAGCAAAGGCAGTACTCAGAGGCAAGTTTATAGCTCTGAGTTGCTACATCAACAAATTGAAGAGCTCTGAAACCAACAACTTAATGAGACATCTGAAGCTCCTTGAAAAAGAGCAGCAAGCTAACCCCCAATCCAGTAGAAGCAAACAAATAATTAAAATTAAATCAGAATTAAATGAATTAGAATCCAAAACAAAACATATAAGGAATCAACAAAACAAAGAGTTGGTTCTTTGAAAAAATTTAAAAAATTTTAAATCTTATCAGAAAAAGAAGAGAACACACCCAAATAAATAAACTCAGAGATGAGAATGGAAACATCACCACAGAAGCAACCAAGATTCAGAACATTATAAGGGAATACTTCTCAAAACTTTATGCTAATAAGTTTGAGAATCTGGATGAAATGGATGATTTTCTAGCAAATATCGACATGTAGAAATTAAATCAGTATGAGTTAAACCAACTTAACAAACCAATATAAAGTATCCAAATAGAAACAGCAATAACAACCGCCCACCCAAGAAAAGCCCAGGACCAGATGGATTTATGGCGGAATTCTACAAGGCTTGCAAAGCAGAACTCATACCAATACTCCTCCCACTCTTCAATGAAATTGAAAGTGAAAGTTCACTACCAAGCTCTTTCAATGAAGCCATCTTAACCCTCAAAACCATGCAGGGACTCATTGAAGATAGAGAACTCTAGATCCATTTCTTTCATGGACATCAGTGCAAAACTTCTCAACAAAATTTTGGCCAACCGACTTCAATAATTCATCAAAAAAAATCATACACCATGATCAAATGGGATTCATTTAAGGGAGGCAAAGCTGGTTCAATACATGCAAATCAATTAATATAATCTATCACATCAACAAGAGCAAGGATAAGAACCATATGATTATCTCAACAGATGCAGAAAAAGCATTTGACAAGATCCAAAACCCCTTTATGATGAAGGCTCTAGAAAAACTAGGAATTCATGGAACATTCCTCAATATAACAAAGGTTGTCTAGACAATCTTACAGCTAGCATTATACTTAATACAAAAGCTAAATCCATTTCCTCTAAATTCAGGAACAAGAAAAGGATGTCCAGTCCCTGCACTTCTCTTCAATTTAGTAGTAGAATGCCTAGCTAGGGCAAAAGACAAGTAACAAACATAAAGGGGATCCAAATAGGGAAAGATGAAGTAAAACTCTCTCTCTTTACAGATGACATGATCTTGTATTTAAAGAATCCCTTGGACTCCACTCCAAAATTACTTGAGCTGAATCAAAACTTTGGCAACGTAAAAGGTTATAAAATTAACCCTCCAAAACCAATGGTTTTTCTGTATGGCGACAATGAGAAGAGCGCAGCTGAACTCAGGAAAGCAACTCCATTTGTAATAGCCCCACAAAAATAAAGTACCTTGGAGTTAATTTCACTAAAGAAGTGAAGGACCGCTATCATGAAAACTTTAAAAACCTGAAAAAAGAAATTAAAACAGAACTTAGGAAATGGAAAAACCTCCTATGCTCCTGGAATGGGAGGATCAGCATCGTGAAAAATGGCAATACTTCCAAAGGCTATCTACAAATTCAATGCAATGTCTATTAATATTTCAACGTCATTCTTCAATGAAATAGAAGAAGCAACCCAAAAATTCATATGGAACAATAAAAGACCTAGAATATCAAAAACAATCCTTAGCAGGAAGAACAGTGCTGGAAGAATATTAATACCAAATTTCAAACTCTACTACAAAGCCATAGTAATGAAAACAGGAACAAGAACAGACCAGAGAACCAATGGATTAGAACTGAAGACCCAGAAATGAACCCACAGACCTATAGCCACCTAATTTTCGATAAAGGAGCCAAAAAATTAGGATGGAAGAAAGACAGACTCTTCAGTAAATGGTGCTGGCAAAATTGGTGGAACACATGGAGAAAAATAAAGCTAAATCCTTATATATCACCCTGCACCAGAAACAACTCCATATGAATCAAAGACCTCAAAGTCAAAGCCTGAAAGACAGCCTGAAAACATTACAGGAAGGAATAGGAGAAACTGTAAGGCTCCCGGCAAAGCCGAAATTTTCTTTAAAAAGACCCAGAAACACAACAAATCAAAGAAAGGGTGGACCAAATGGGATTGAATGAAATTGCAGAGCTTCTGCATGGCAAAGGACATAGCTAGTAAGAGCAATAGAAAGCTCACAGATTGGGATAAAATCGTCATTAGCCATAACATGGACAAGGGTCTCAGATCTAAAATATACTTAGAACCCAAAAACTTAAATCCCCCAACAACAAATCCTCAAAGAAGTAACTGCCCGATTAATAAGTGGGCTAAAAAGCTAAAGAGAAACTTCTCTGAAGAGGAAATAAGAATGTCTAATAGACACATGAAGAAATAGACACATAAAGGAAATGCGAATCAAAACAACATTAAGATTCCACCTCACCCCAGTTAGAATGGCTATAATCAAGAACTCTAATAACAACAGATGCTGGAGGGGATGTGGCCAGAAGGGAACTCTACTGCATTGTTGGTGGGAGTGTAAACTTGTTCAACCACTTTGGAAAGCAATATAGAAATTCCTCAAAAGATTCCAAGTAGAGCTCACCTATGACCCAGCAATCTGACTTTTTGGCATTTACCCAAATAATCACAAACAAGGCCATACTAAAGCTACCAGCACAACTATGTTTATTTCGGCATTATTTACCATAGCTAATCTAATGTATGGAACCAAACACTACATATATATATATATATATATATATATATACATATATATATATACATATATATATATATATATATATATATATATATAATGGAATTCTATACCTCCATCCGAAAGAATGTAAAGACTTGAAAAATATTATATTAAGTGAAGTAAGCCAGGCCCAAAGAAACACAGGCTTCATGGTTTCCCTTGTTTGCAATAGCTAGTATATGTCTAGAAGAAGCAGAAAAGATAAAAAGCTATGTACATATGACTATATAAGATGATGCTAAGTGAAATGAACCCCATGATAGGCACACAAGTGGCTTTTTCTTCCTTGCTATTCTTTTAAACATATTTTTACAATAAAAATATATAAAAAATCTACACCTATACAAAAACACTGAAATTCTTGGCAAATCATTAAAGATCAAACATTTTCCATCACTAGAAACTAACTCTGAAGACCTTTTATGTTTAGGCAAAGGTTCAGAACTTTACTAAGAATAGTAGGGTCAGTGGTTTTCTCATGTGGTGCCCTGCTAAACCTAAAGATCATTAACCTCCCAATGGCTGTCTGTAGAGAGGGCAGTAGGGGAGGATTAAGTACTTGCAAAAGATGCAATATCTGTTTTATAGCCTTTTATTTTTTGACTCAGTTAATCCAAAACAAACATCTATTTCTGAAGTATATTTTAACTACATTTAAACAGTAGAAACAACTATTCAAAATACAGCAACAATACCAGCAATAATAGTAACACAAGAAGAAATTGAAAGCATCAATAAATTAAGGAGAATGAACCAATAATTCAAAGTTATAAGAAATGATTTCTATGACAGCTTCACAGCCAAGCATTCAAGAGAAACTGATGCAAAATCTTCTCAAAATACTTCCCAGAATTTTAATAGGAGAAACACTACTCCATTCAATTTATCATTGTTTTTTTTTTTCCAGTCTTGGTGCCTGAACTCTGGCCTGGGCACTGTCCCTTAGCTCTTCAGTCCAAGGCTAATGCTCTACCATTTGAGCCAAAGTGTGTCACTTCTGGCTTTTTCTGCTTATGTGGTGATGAGGAATTGAACCAAGGGCCTCATGCATGCAAGACAAGCACTCTATCACTGAGCCCCCTTCCCAAGCAATTGTTCCTACAATCAGATGAGGATATCACAAAGAAAAAAGAGAAAATGAAATTGAAGGCCTATATTCCTTATGAATATGAATCAAGATTCTCTGCAAAAATGGTAGCAAACCAAAATCTATCAACATCAAACAGAATTATACAGATGTGGGATGTGGCATTCCTTGGCTTGTTGTCACATAATTCCTTTCCTACCTCATTTTTGAAGTTGCTTTTTGTTCTACATTTGTTTTTCTGTTTGAATCAAGTCTTGAACTGCTTTTCTCCCTGAAGGAAATATATAGTTATATTTAGGAATAACTTGGATAAAAGAGAATAATCCTGATACTCCAATATTCTGTCCTTTATACATCAATAAATATACCCCACCAAACACATACATCCTTTTCCCCCCTTAATGTAGTATGTGCAGATTCCAGTGATTAAAACTTGATACTTAGGACACCCACACGTTCAGTTTAGCTTATACATTAAAAGGATTTGAAGAGAGAAGAACATTTAAGAAAGCCTTTTTAATATATATACACTTTTTATTGTAAAGATATTGTACGGGGGGCGGTTTACAGTTACATGTGTAAGGTAATGAGTACTTTCCCTATCGAGCATTTTTGTGAATGGTTTGAATGCAGGGATCAGTATGTGTTTTTTGGTTGTAATGGAGTTTGGACTGCACTAGACCATTTTTCTGTGGTAAGTAAAATAACACTTAGGCTTTCTTTATGAGCATGAACAAATACTAGGGAAAATGAGAAAGAAATTCCATAGTGAACTTTGCAGTTGTCAACTGTCAAAAGTGAAAAACAGTGTATGACTTTATTATTGCACATTATTGGAAGATATAACTGGCAAAATCAGAACAAATGAAAAAAAACAGAGAAAAGACAATCTGATTGAAAGAAAGTAAAATTATTTTTATTCAAAGATAATGTAATCTTGTGCACAGAGAATCCGATTTAATCCTACTACAATTAGGAAAAAAGACCAATTAAAGACCAAAGTCACTAGAAGTGAGAGAAATGCACAGAAATCAGTTACAATTACAGTTCTATGTAAAAGGAATATCATTGTCTTCAAAAATAAAATTAAATGAATTGACATACAATGACACATTGACATAATTATCAGGTACACAAAACAAGTATAAAACTTACACACTTAAAATTTTAAAACTTTCCACATTGACGTGATGCTCAGGTCATATTAAGATGACAATTCCCAATCTGATGGATAGTCAAAGCAGCTCCTATCAAAAGTGAATCAGAAATTCTTTTTAGAAATTGTTATGCAGACACGTATCAAAACTTACATGAAAACTCCAAACACCTAGAATAAATTAAAACAATTAAAAAAATAAGAACAAAGAGGATATTTACTTTCTGATTTCAAAATTTGTTATAGAATTACAGGTAGAGAGACAATACGATGCTAGAATATATTCATAGATTAGGTAAACAGATATATAGGGGATATGGACAGCACGCTGTAGGTGATTAAAATGATAAATTGTAGTTCTTCAGAATTTTGTTCTTCAAAAGATATAATAGAAAAAACTGAAAAATGATGATCAATAAATAGTTAATTTCTAGTAAGTAAGGGAGAAGATTTTCACCATTTTCAATCATTAAGGAAACATAAATTAGAACAGCATTGAAAATATCACTAAATACTCACCAGAAAAGCAGAAATCCAAAGTACTGACAATAGCAAATGCTGATGGGCAAAGGAACATCACTCATTTTCATTCTCATTCCCTGCTGAAAAGATGATAAATGTAGCTAGGGTCATCAGTGGCTTATGTCTGCAATCTTTTTTTCATATATATATATATATAAAAAGATACTGTACAGAGTGGTTATAATGAGTCCATTTCCCATAGAGCATTGTTACCCCCTTCTTTGTTTTTCCCCTACTATCCCTTTCCTCCCCACCTCCCAACTCCTCCATCCCCGCCCCAAAGTTGTAAAGTTCATTTTCAACGTAGTGTCTTGTACATCTCGTTGTTAGAATGGGTCAGCCTGTATCTTTATTTCAGCATTTTGTTATTTCCCTTCCCCTCCCCAAATTAGAAAAATGTATATCAAAGTGCAGGTCAGTGGAATCAAGTACAGTGACAAGGGTTACTATATGATTTTTTGTTGTTGTTGTTTCTTTGTATGTGCTTTCTCCATCGTGTAACTCAAATCTGTAATTGCAAGCACTGAGCCACCTTCCCAGCTCAATATCTGTAATCTTAACTACTTAGGAAGCCTAAAAATCATAGTTTGAAGCCAGTATGGGCAGAAAAATTTATGAGACTTTTTTTTCTCCAATTAACCACCAAAAAGCTGGAAGTTGAGATATGGCTCAAGTTTAGAAAGACAACCTTGAGGAAAAATGCTAAGGGACAGCACTCTGGCTTTTAGCTCAAGCCAGTAAGTACACACACACAAGGACTATAAATGTATAGTCCTGAAGAGGGTAGTCTGGCACTTACTTATAAAAGTGAATTAATTCTGTGTGGCTCAGTAACCAAACTCCTGGGCATTAACCAAATGAGTTGAAAACTTATGTCCACAAAATATATAAAATGTTTGTTATATTCATTTTCATAATTATTCAAACAATATTTTTTCAATAGGGAAATATGCAAATAAATCAAATTACATCAATATCCTGTCCCCCAAGTTAGAGAAACAGTCAAGTAAATGAAGATATTTCAATTTACAAGAGCAAAAACACATTACCAGAAATCTTTGTGGGAACCAGTGTCAGGGTAAGGGATTTAAAATGGTGAATGAGTGTCTTCCTGAGCCTCAGTGTTGATGAAGATAAGGTGAAACCTCCAGAGTTATTGCTTCTGTGTGGACTTTGAATGTTCCCCAAAGGTCCCATATTAAAGGCACAGCCCCCATATGGTGGTAGTAAGAGGAGATGGAACCTTTAGCAGGTGGGACATAGCTGGAGGTCTTCAGAGGATATTTAGTTCACAGCAAATCAGAGGAGTACTTCAAAGGGGATTGAGAGAATCTGTCTCCTTCCTATTCCCTCTTTGATTCCAGGGTATGAGTGTTTTTATCTCACTGGGCCCTTTCTACCATGATATGCTGCCTTGCCACTGGTTCAAAATTTCTAAATGGGCAAACAAAGTAAACTAATTATCTCAGGCAGTAACAGTTGACTAAAACAGTTATAATTAACAGTAATAGTAAAAGCTAAGTGTGGAACCCAGAAACAGAGGGGAGCCACTTGTGTGCATGTTGGTTATACGCCTATGAGGTCTACAAGATCCCAACAGTGAATATCAGAGAAAAATAGCACCATGCTTTAGTCAGGAAAAGTTAAAAAAATAGCCATTTGGAAATACAACATAGCATTCTCTTTCCATGAATAACATCTGCCCACTGGAAGAAAAGATTACCAGCTAGTGTTTAAAAAGAGTCAATCCACCTGATCCACTTGGAGAACAGGATATTAACCATGCCACCAGGTTCCCCATGAGGAAAGGCCCTTTCCAGCATTCTGTCCATTCTGTGGCTGAGTAGACATAAAAAGCATTTTCACAGTTCATAGTCTACAGGCAGAGATTCCCTATGAAACAGGCCTTTTCACAGGACCATAGCCAGGTTGCAGTCCCTATAACCTACACCTCATCATACAACCATAGGGCTTATTTACCACAGTTCATTTCATATAACACATCGAGTTCACAGTTTAACAATAAAATTCTAATATGTCCTAGAATTCAATAGGCACAGTATGAAGAACTTGAATAGGCATCAGAGACTGTTTCAGAGAGATCATGAATGTTGAAATAATCAAACGAGGAATGTGAAGCAATTATATTGATTATACAAATGAACTAATGGAAAATGATCTCATAAAATAAGAGAACGTTAAAATATAGGAAAAAAATAAACAGAAAACATTCCAGATCACAAACATTGTGACACATCTTTCCTGTAGCCAAGGACAGAATCTCTAAGTTTGAAGATAGAAAAATAATAGAAATTTCAAATAGTAAAGAAAAGATAAAATAGAATAAAAAACAAAACAGACCTAAGTATCCAAGAACTGTGCGACAACTACAAAACATGATTACATTACAGAAATATTGAAGATAAGAGAAAACACAGGGAACATATTGAAGAAATAATTATCAAGCGTTTACACCAAATTGTTAGACAACAAGCCAGGAATCTTAAAAGCTCAGAGAAAATCATTCAGGATAAATTTCAAAATATCTTTAAAAACTACAGAAAGTAAAAAATCTAAGGAGTTATTCATTTATTTATTGGGCTTGAATAGGTTCTAGAAGGTGTCCTACTACATAGTCATGCCCCTAGTTCAGTTTTTTTGCTTTTAGTTTAGTTTAATTTGTTTTGTTTCTTTTTAAATCTTGTTTTCTTCAATTCCTCCCCCCCCCACCCAGGGTCAAGTTTGAGCTGCAATGTGAGGCTTCTATTTATAATTTCCAACATATCTGGAATTACAAACATAAACTACTCCAACTTGGTTGTTGACATGCAATCTCACTAGCATGTTGCCAAACTGTATCTGGAAATGTGATCCTTTTCATCTATATATCCCAAGTATCTGGGATTATAGGAATGAGCCACCTTCCCAGCCTGAAAAAGATCATGAAAGAAGTCAAAGGAAAAATGTCCTTTCCACAAATCACTCAAATAATTATAAAACAACTACATTATACTTAAAGTATTCAGAGAAGAAAAATACTAAACTAGAATTCTATAAAATGTTATATTATTTTTCAAAGATAGTGCAGGAATGAAGAGTCTCAGATGAACAAAATTTGAAAGAATTTGTTGCTAGTAAATCAATGTAAAATATTAAAAGTGGTTTATCATGGAACTGGAAAATTATACAGGTAAGAAAATCAAAACTAGGTTAATAAAGATTATCGAAGAATGAATAAGTAAATATAAACATGAAAACATTTATTTTTCTTACTGATCTACCAGATATTTTAATGAAAATATAGAATAATGTACAAATAAAATATATAAATAGGTGCATGATATAATTATGTATATATATTTGCTTATGTATGATGGAATTAATGATTACATAGTTCAAAGGGTTGTTAGGAAATAAAAGACTTGGAAAAAATTATTAAGTGAAGTAAGCCAGACCCAAAGAAACATAGGTCCCATTGTTTTGTATGTTCTTCCCCCATGGTACAACCCCTGATATCACTGTATTTGATTCTAGTGCCCTGCATCTTGTATGTACATTTTTCTAATTTGGAAAGGGGAAGGGAAATAACAAAATGCTGAAACAAGGATACAGGTTGATCCATTGTAACAATGAAACAGACATTATATTGAAAATGAACTTTACAACTTTGTGGAGGGTGGCGGGGAGGGTGGGGTGGGAAGGGGGTAGGGAAGGAATTTTAGGGGAAAAACAAAGGAGGGGAGGGAGTGACAATGCTCAATAAGAAAGTGCTTTTTACCTTACTCATGTAGCTGTAACCCTTCTGTACTGTATCTTTACAATAAAAAATATTAAAAAAAATTTTTGTCAAGAATTTTGTGCTCTAGTACCAATATGGCATTGGAAAAAAAGGAATTAGGAACAGTTTGGAACTATTCCATGAAGTGATACATTCCATCTGAAAGATGATTTGAATTAGGTAGAATGTATACTACACAACTGTTGTTGCTTGAGTTTGAACCCTGGGCCTCACTGTAAAAGGCAGTCATTCTTCTACTGAGCTACACAAGCATCTCTAGTTGTTTTTTAATTATATCAGATATGCTAAAAAAAAAAAAAGGTGAGAAGTCAAGTATTATGTGGTCAAACTATAAGACAATAGAAAATACCAAAATATAGAAATAACAAAGAAAACAGAAAATAATAAATATAGTATCGATTAAGTCAGATCTATAAAAAAATGACAAGTAGCTGCAATCCAGCTTCATGAATTAAAAGGCAGAAATTGGATAAGAAAAGAAAATAACTGTCAGATATGCAAGAAACTTAATTTAAATAAAAATCACATGGATGAAAGGTAAAGGCAATAGAAAAGTAAAATTCAAGGCCACAGTAAAACTACCAGCACAACGATGTTCATTGCAGCATTATTTACCATACCTAAGATATGGAACCAACCCAGAGGCCCCTCAGTAGATGAATGCATCAAGAAAATGTGGTATATATACACAATGGAATTCTGTGCTACCATCAGAAAAAATGACATCATCCTATTGATAAAGAAATGGGAAGACTTGGAAAAAATCATATTAAGTGAATTAAGCCCGACCCAAAGAAACATAGGCTGCCTGGTTTCCTTCATTTGTAATAATTAGTACATGTCTAGGATAGTCCTAGCAAAGAAACACGATAGCTCAATAGCTATGTACATAGGACAGTATAAAATGATGCTAATCAAAATGAGCTCCAAGATATGGAAACATCAAATTTTTTATTTTAGTTTATTTTAAATGTTTTTTATTATAAAAATAGTGTACAGAGGGGTTACAGTAAGGTAATGAGTACATTTCCTATCAAGCATTGTTACCTCCTCCTTTTGTTTGTTTGTTTTAATGTACTGTGTGAAGTTATTTCTCCTTTCCTTCATTTTCTCCCCTTTGGATTAACCACTGTTGTTAATATTTTTTATTTTGGCACCCTATGTCTTTTGTATAGGTTTATATGATTTGGGAAAGAGATGGGGAATAAAATGTTGAGACAAAGGACAGGGGTAAACCAATGCTATAGCCACACTCACAAGGCACAATCTCAGAAGTGAATTTTACAACATAGGGGAAAGGGGAGTTGGCAGGGGGAGGGAAAGAGGGAGACAAGAGGGAGGGAGTAACAATGTTTGACAAGAATGGACTCATTTACCTTACTTATCTATCTGTAACTCCTCTGTGCATTACCCTTAACAATATATTTTTTTAATGCTAAGGGCAATCAAATGAAAGGAGAAATACCAATCATCTTTGGCAGTAGAATGATTGTACTATGAGCCAGCTCAAGCAAAGTTAGGGAGATTTTAACTAAAAATACAAACTGGGATTTGTGACACATACCAGTGATTCTAGCTTGTTCAGAGGTAAAGGTAGGCAGATTGCAGTCTGAGGCTAGCCCAAGGGAGAAAGGACTGTGGACATGCTCAAGTGGTGGAGTACTATAAGTATGTAAAGAAAAGGGTATTACTAGACATAAAAAGGAACATTACATAATTCAGAAGGGACCAGTAATCCAAGAAGAAAATATTCCAAGTGCATCAAAAGCAGAATTCCAAGGAGAAATGGTAAATCCACACTTTCAACTATCCAAAATGGACAGATCCATAGGCAGAAAATCTGTGAAGATATAGTAGATTTCTTTTTTTTATTATTATTGTGAAAATACCGTACAGAGGGGTTACAATTACATGGGCAAGGTAATGAGTACATTTCTTATCAAGCATTGTTGCCTCCTCCTTTGTTTCCCCTTCCCATCCCTTCCCATCCTCTCCCTCCGTGCCTCCTCCTTCACCCTTCCCCACCCCCCTACCCCCCACCAAAGTTGTAAAGTTCATTTTTTGACATAATATCTTGTGCATCTCATTGTTGCAATGGGTCCACCTGTATCCCTGTTTAAACAATTTGTTTTTTCCCTTCCCCTCCCTAAGTTATACCAACATCAAATACAGTGAAAACAGGTGTTAGTTATACCATGGGGGAGGGCCATACAAAGCAACAGAAAAAAATCATCTTATAAATATGTTAGAAACAATCACAAGAAAGAAAAAAACATTTAAATCCTTATCTTGGGGTTCATTTGGCGTGACATCAATTTATCTGACCTTTTCTGCTTGTCTCAAACATATACTAGTTAATGAAAATAAGGCATGGGACATATGTTTCTTTGGGCCTGTCTTACTTCACTTAATATAATTTTTTCCAAGTCTTTCCATTTTTTTAACAAATGGGGCATAGACACATAAAGAAATGCTCAACTTCCCTAGCCATAAAAGAAATGCAAATCAAAACAACAATGAGATACCACTTTACCCCAGTTAGAATGGCTATATTCAAGAACTCTAATAACAATAGATGCTGGAGGGGATGTGGACAGAAGTGAATCTTACTGCATTGTTGGTGGGAGTGTAAACTTGTTCAACCACTTTGGAAAGTAGTATGGAGGTTCCTCAAAAGACTCCACATAGTGTTCCCCTATGATCCAGCAATCCCACTTTTGAGCATTTACCCAAATGATCACAAACAAGACCATACTAAAACTACCAGTACAACTATGTTTATTGCAGCATTATTTACCATAGCTAAGATATGGAACCAACCCAGATGCCCCTCAGTAGATGAATGGATCAAGAAAATGTAGTATATATACACAATGGAATTTTATGCCTCCATCAGAAAGAATGATATAGTAGATTTCAATATTATCATAATACTGAATTGTATAGAAAATTTCACTCAACAACCACTAATAACAGACTTGTCAAGCTCACAAGAAGCAAGGACTGAAATAAATCATATCCTGTCCCATAAAATACACCTTAAAAATTTCAGAGACAAAGCGCCTTCATTTCATGACTAATCTTAGATACTGAGAAGGCTAAAGATCTAGTGGTTCCAGATTCAAGGCCAGCCTGGTTCTAGACCCCATTTCTAAATAACAAGGAAAGAACAGGGCTGGAGATAGTTCAAGTAGGATAATGCCAGCCTTGCAAGTACAAAATCTGAGTTCAAAGTGAACTATTTTTTTAAGAATAGAAATAATACCTGGCACTTGTAGCTTATGCCTCTAATCCTAGTTACTAAGGAAGCTGAAATCTGAGGCTTGCAGTTCAAAGCCAGCTAGGGCAGGAAAGTCCATGAGACTCTTATCTCTAATTAACCATCAGAACACTGGAAGTAGAACTGTGGCTCAAAGTGGTAGAGCACTAGCCTTGAGCAAAAGAGCTCGTGGACAGTGCTCAGGTTCTGAGTTCAAGCCCTGTGACCAAAACAAACAAACCAACAATACCAGAAAAGTGCAGAGATTATAAATTATCTGCTTCCATTTAACACTGGTGTTCAGAAGAATTTAAATTTCCACAGTGAAAAAAGATCAGTAAAAGATCACAACAACCTCAAAGTACTGAAGAAAGAACAGCATGTTCCTAAAGAATACATAAATCTTGGGGAAAATCTAAAAAAAATTGATCTTATGAATAAAAATACAGCTTACGAAATTTATTGGCTGTAGTAAAAGCAAGTGTATATATGAACACATATAAAAGACCTAGGGTGCCAAATCAAAAACAGTGACAACAGGGGTTAATCCAAAGGGGAGAAAATAAAGGAGAGGAGAAATAACTTCACACAGTACATTAAAACATACAACAAGAACAAAAACAAAACAAAGAGGAGGTAACAATGATCAATAGGAAATATACTCATTATCTTACTCATCTAATTATAACCCCTCTGTACACTATTTTTACAATAAAAATTTAAAAAACCACCATGAATAGTTATGTTCATACATGAGCTATCCAGATGAAATGGATAATCCCTTGGAAGACAAAATCTGAGAAAACTTCATATGAGAAGAATTCAGCTTTCACTGTTATTTATCATATCTATTTAATCAACAGCCAATAAATTTTCCAAACAGAAAGCACCAGGCTCTGTTATATTCACTGAAAAACCCTAGCAAATATTCAATAAAGAAATTATCCAATTACTTTTCAATCTCTTTGAGGGAGTAGAAATAGATAAAATACTTCCTAGCTCATTCCATGAGGCCAATATTATCTTAATACTTAAAATGAACCAAAAGCAGTTGTAGGAACCTGAACCAATATTGTCCATGAAAATAATTGTAAAACTTCCCAAGAAACCATTAGCAAATTTCGTGAAGAATGTAAAATACAACTATAAACCACAACCAACCGGGATTTATCCCAGCAATGCAAAAGTTAGCATATCATTTCAAATTTTAGAAAGTGATTATGAAATTCTTTGGACCATATTATATGATGTTTTCATGAAGAAATCCTAAAGGAATCAACAAAAATCACTAGGAACCTATAAACAATTCTAGAAAGTTTATAGGATACATAATTCATAAATAATATTAAATTGCTTTCCTATAGTCCAACAATGAACAAAACAGACTTGGGTTTTAAAGCACAGTAATATTTATAGCAGTGTCTCTCAAATGAAATAAATACTTGGTAACTAGCAAGGCATTCTTTAACAGGGAATAGATGAAGTGTGGCCCAGACAATTGAATGTTTGTTATGCAGTACTATATAGAAATGAACAGCCAGTCACCAGTGGCTCACACCTGGAATCCTAACAATTCAGGAGGCTGAGATCTGAAGATCACAGTTTGAAGCCAGCCCCTGTTGGAGAAAAGTCCAACAGACTCTTCAGTTAACCACCAGAAAACTGGAAGTGGCACTTTGGCTCAAAGTGGTAGAGTGTTAGCATTGAAGTGAAAAAGTTCACAGACAGTGCCCAGGCCCAAGTTCAAAGCCCCAAGACCCACGAAAAAAAAAAAAGAGAGAGAGAGAAGAAATGAAAAGAAAAGAAATTAACTGTCAAATTACCAATAAACATATAGGACAGTCAAAACTAACATTATATTAGAGGCCAATATGATTCTGTGTGATTCTGACTATTTTGCAGTCTGAAAAAGGCCAAAGGAAGGGGAATACAGAAGATCCGTGGTATCCAGTATAGGAAGGATGAAGGAATCAGGCAGTGACTATTTAAATGATACTACCATAGAGAATGCATAAGTATACATTGCTCAGAACTCAAGTGAAGTCTTAATGAAAACTAAACTTTGGCTCTTAATGAAGTGTCAGTGTAAGTTAATAGGTTATAACAAATCTGTAGCTGTCATCTGACACTATCTAGTGTGTCTATTATGTGGCATGTCATTGATTCTTCTGCCTAGTCATTTTTAAATCTTGATCCTCCATGTTTCAGCCTCCTAATTAGCTAGGATTACAAACCTGAGCCACCAGTGCCTGGCTTTTTATTTTGCTTTATTTTTATTTTTTTGATGACAGTAATGGGATTTGAACTCAGGGCCTTCTCCCGTGTCTTGGTTGTTACCAAGTATTTATTTCAATCTTAGTTTGTTGCCTGGTGTTCTACCACCTGAGCCTTGCCTCAAACACAGCTATTCACAGCTAGAGACTACATCTTGAGAACTTATTTTCCTAGGCTGGTTTTGAAATTTCCTCCTCCAGAGCTGTCTTCTGATCAGTTAGGATTACATGCTTAAGCCAGTGCCCGGCAGTGTCTAGTCTTGATATTAGAGACAATTGTGCCAATTAGTCTCTTTTATACAAGTTAATATATATCTGTAGGATAAATTCTTAAATATTATCAGTTCTGTTTTAAGATCTTTGTGTTTTCATTGTTTTGATTGTATTTTTATATTTTTAGCACAATTGACAAATTTCTCTTCATAGGTTTTCTCAACTAATTCAATCTTAACCTATTCACCTTAAATTTATTTCCATTTCAAGATTAGCATGCTGCTCAAAGTACTTAATCCACATTTGAAAGCATATTTTCTTTTGTTTTTGTTATTGTTAGTCATGGTGTTTGAACTCAGAGTCTGAGTGCTGTCCCTGAGCTCTTTTGCTCAAGGCTAATACTTTACTACTTTGGGTCACAACTATACTTCTGGTTTTCTGGTCATTAATTGGAAACTTTCCTGCCCCAACTGGCTTTAAACTATGATCATCATATCTCAGCTTTCTGAGTAGCTAGGATTACAGGACTGACCACTATTCGCCAAAATTTTAATATTAAAATTATTCATTACGAAGTAGGTTTTTCTATATTTGGGGAAATATTGATTCTTTAAATTCCAGTATTGTTCTTAATCCATTGGACCACTACCTCTATCTCTCAGCTGGTGAAAGATTCTATTCTACTTACTCAGTTTCATTCTTGAGTCAGCTTGTTCTTTTCTTCCATTCTTTTAATATAATAGAAATCTTCCTGACAATTTGCAAGAAAGAAATACTCTTTGCTGAGTTCCATTTGACAAAGAAGAGCAAGCTTCTAAACAAGAAAATCAAATCAGACTAAAATACTATTATGGTATTAGCCTCTAAGCAATGCACATGATTTATTGAAGAGAACCCAAGAAACTCCTAGAATGAGATAGTATTTGATACTGTGTAAAGGTCACATGCAACTATAATATCCCAAATAATAACCTTCAGTTTCCTCTTGTTTTTGAAATTAAAAAAATTATGAGAAAAATCTTATGTAGGACCAGGAATGGAAGCAAGTGTATCCTTACAGTTTATCTATCAACCAAAAAAACCATATGTAGACACCCTAGATATTACAGAATGACCAGATCTAGTAAACATTGATTAAAAATAAAAGTATTTTTATAAACAATTCACTCAACTATAAACTTTAAAAGGAGATATATAAACCTTAATTGATTTAGAATTCCCCAATATGAGAAATATAAGAAATATAAGGAAAAAAATCTCTCTCTGTTTTTTACCCATTCTAGATTTCCAATTATTTTAATACTTGATTTCATTTTCCTTAAGGGCCCGGGGTAATCAGGGCACAATGCTGGATCCTTTTAATTGCTCAGTTACTCTATCCAATGATCCCACTTTGGCTTTAGGTTGCTATAGCAATTAAAATGGGAAAACGGCAACAAAGCCTAATAAAACTTCATTTAATCCATTATATATGGTTACAGCAAACCAAAAAGCTTCCTACGGATTTTGAAACGGATGCATCACCTCTGTAGATAATTAAGTGTTTTGGTGGGAATTTGTTCAAAAAACCTGATGTACAATTAGACAAATATGCTCACATATCATGTTTCACTGATGTCTGTATGAGCCTACATGCTTGTCAATGGGTCCTGCTCCTAAATGCTTTCATGCCTGATTAATTGTCAATATCAGGCAGGAGCTTGCTCATTAGCTCCTTGCAGAGCCCATTTTAGATGGCAATGAGTTTCATTTCAAGATGATATGCTAGCTGTTAATAAAGTGAATCGAGTTTTTTCTTGTGTGAATGGACCCTGTTGAAAAAAAAATATATGTATACATATATGTCTTCCAAGAGAACTAAAGTTCACATAACTTTGTTATAGAATTAGTTGTTATAGTTATTATCATTGTGTCTTTATTTAAATAAACTTTATACTTGCTTTTTATTTTGTGCTTCATAGTTTTGATCTGTGTGATATAGCTCCACGGTTATACTGATGCATTCAACTTCATCAGTTCAATGTATAATGAGGCAAATTTATTTTAGAATTCATTGTATTTTGATGACTAACTTGTAATGCAACAATTGTAAACAAACCATTGTTAAAAATTCCACATGGTAATTTCACTCAATAATTTTCCTGTGAATTCACTAAAATCATTACAAGTCCCAGTTGTATATCCACTTAGAAACATATGATAAGAGCAGTTATAGAAATAAGAATTAAAAAAAAAAAAGCTCAAGAGATTATGTTAACAGAGAAACCAATGTGAGTTCAATAAAGAAGACTTCGAAGGAGTTAGATCTGCAATTATTCCTAAACTGTGATTTTTCTGATCACAGTTCATGTCATGGGGTTGAAGTCTGGGCTTGAATGCTGTCCCTGCTATCTTCAGCTCAAAGCGAGTGCTCTACTGCTTGAATCCCAGTGCCACTTCTGGTTTTCTAGAGATAAGAGTCTCACAGACTTTCCTGCCCGGGATGGCTTTGAACCGTGATCCTCACATCTCAGCCTCCTGAGTAGCTCGGATTACAGGCGTGAGCCACTGGTGCCCGGCAGATCACAGTTTTTTATTTTGTTCTGTGTGTGTGTGTGTGTGTGTGTGTGTGTGTGTGTGTTTCTTTCATTAATGCAGATGGACTAAAATTTGTCATTTAGAAAACTATTCTCTCAAAAAACACAGCTTGACATAAAATTCCAATATTCAAAATTGTCATAGCACCATGAAGAATAATGTTTTAAACTCATATCTACTGAAAACTCACATTCACTGGGAACAGTTTAAGTTGATGAAACTACCAATTGGCTATTATTATTAACTTATCTGTAATAAAAAAAATTGAAAATTAAATGTAACAAAAATGCATTGAGTATCCACTTCTCTAAAAGTGAAAAGGTAAAAATGATTTTGCTTCAGCAGAGTTGAAAATATATTAATTAAGGACTAACATTAGGAAAAATTGAAATAATAGTGTGTCATCTACAGATATCTTTCAACAGTAAAGAAACATGATGACAATCTCTAAGTACAGGGCTGTCTTTATTCTTGGAGTCTTTAATTCAGTAAAGCGGCAAATGAAATATATGAAAAGATGTTAAAGAAAATTCCAATTATTCCAGTTGGAGAATAAAATGATACATTGCAGATAGTAGGAAAAGTATGTTCTGACAGCATTTAACAGACAATAAAAGATCTCACACTTCAATTCATTCATAGGCATAGAGAAAGAGTCTTGTCTAGTCATTGAAATTTTACAGTTGTCACAAAGACACAGGGAAAGAAATAATGGAATTTTCTTATTTGGTTAAAATTTATAAGGCATCAAATATCCATTATGGAAAGGAAACTGTCCCTCTTGGTACATATTTTATACTCAAATTATTCCAAGCCTGTATTTTTTCTCTTTTTAAAAACAAGTTCAGTTGAAAAAGAATTTTTCCTACATTGTCACAGGAAGACAAGATTATAGGGCTCCTAAATACTTCTTTTAAACTAATCTTATTATGTTCAATATTTCATGATTTAATGTAAGGAACTCTGTTACTCAGCTTTCATCAAAAGCCAAAGGGAGCCCAGTACTAGTAGCTCAAATCTATAATTGTAGCTATTTAGGAGGCTGAGATCTTAGGATAAAGATTCAAAGCTCTCTAGAGGAGGTAAGTCCATGAGACTTTTATCTCCAATTAATCACTAAAATGCAGGAAATACCTTAGCTTAAGTGGTAGGCTTGAACAACAATGCTTACAGACAGCACCCAGGCTCTGAGTTCAAAGCCTCAGGACTGGCATACACACACAGACACACACAGACACACAGACGCACACGCACACACACACAGAGATGCATAAAAACCAAAGGGAAATAAATTATATATAAATTGTTACTATATGCAAAAATAAACAAACATGTACACATTTTTTATATTTCCCCATACATACTATAACAGTAATTTATAAGTATTATGAAATGAAATAAGAAAATTTAATTGCAAATATATTTACTAAAAAGCAGAATTTTAGGAATCTTTGATATAATATTATCTCTACAAATGAAATGTTAATTCCTTCCTCAAAAACAAGGTAACTGATTCCTAAGCAGATAAGATTCTTCTATTCACTCAACAGATTTTTCTGTAGGGCATGATGTTTTTCTAGTAGTTAGAGTTCAAGTTCTCCTTGACTTGTCCAACCGTCAATATTCCCTTCAAAGTCCTATGCACTGGAAATTGTAGCATTGCCATTTTCTAAATATACACTGGGTGGGGAGGCTTGAATTTTGTGCTCTTTTTGATGAATGCCTGTAACACACAGACTATGTGCCATCCATCTCTAACTGGGAAAAACAATTCCACTTAAGTGGATTCTTTTCAATGTTAAGTGATTCTTTTCAATGTTACTGACTTCTCCTGAGCACCCAGGAACCATCTCCCAATCCCAGCGCTTCTGTGATGTTTAAAGAGTATCCTTCATGTTTAACGTACTCTGAGGTGATTGTGTTGAGTATAACAGTGGGGTCTGTGATATAGTCAATATTAATGAGTAACACACAAGATAATAACAAATTCTGAAAAGAGAAAAATAAATAATGTTTATTGGTCAACTGATAATTTATCCACATTTAATATTCTTATTTATCTTTTAAGACTTTTTTTTACATTTTTTTATTGTGAAAATACTGTACAGAGGGGTTACAATTACATGGGCAAGATAATAAGTACATTTCTTTATTTTTATTTTTTGTGAATATACTGTACAGAGGGGTTACAATTACATGGGCAAGATAATGAGTACATTTCTTATCAAGCATTGCAGCCTCTTCCTTTGTTTACCCTTCACATCCCTTCCCAGACTCCCCCCACCCCCTAACTCAATCCTCCCCCCCCCCCCCCACCAAAGTTGTAAAGTTCGTTTTCAACATGATAACTTGTACTCCTCATTGTTGCAACGGGTCTACCTGTATCCTCTTTTAAGACATTTTTGAAATCTGTTTTATCTTATATTAGTTTAGCTACTTTAATTTTTTAGTTGTTCCTATTTATATTGATTATGTTTTGATATCCTTTCACTTTCAAATTATTTCTTAATTCTGATGAGTTTCTTGAAGACAGAAAATAGTTGGACCATGATTTTTATCTGTTTTTCTAATGTATAGTTTCTGATTGAATAGTTAAATCCACTTTAAAATAAATGCTAATGTAGAAATGCTTCTTATATTTTCTATTTATTTTCTTTATGTTTTATGATTAGTTTGTTCCTCATTTCTTCCACTAGAGATTTATTCTGTGCTAAGTTGATATTTTATTGCTAAAAATTAAAATTTGTCTGTGTTCTCCATATACAACATAATTCTCTATACATAATATACTTATACTGTATGTGACATCTGGAAGATAGAACTAATTTTAATTAATGACTACTCTCCTCAAAGGTATATATTTGTTCTACTCCTATAAAATTCCACTCTCATTAAAATTTGAAAGAAAAATGTGCAACAATACTGGTTTTTATATTTTCTGTCTTATTTATTTTCATAGGAAAACAATAATTTCATACACATATATCACCACATAATGTCTTTTTATTTCAATCTGAAAGACTTCCTTCACCATTTTCTATAGAACTGATCTGGTAATAATGGATTGCCTCAACTTTTTTTTTACCAGGGAATGCTGTTACTCTGTTATATTTGAACAATTTTGAAAATATATTATCATTATAAATTGATAGGTATTCTCCCTTTTGTGCTTTAAGTATATCACTCTTCTACTTTTCTGTTTCCAGTTTTCTGATGAGAGACTGGCCAGTAGTAGTATTGTGAATACTTGTACAAATTATGACAATGTCTGCTTTAACACTCACTCATTGTTTTGGGTTTCAACAATTTGATTATAATCTCTCTCTCTCTCTCTCTCTCTCTCTCTGTGTACATACACACAAACTCACACATTTTTCCCAGTATCTCTCTGGGTGTATATAATTTGAAATTTGATAGCTTTTTTTGATTTATAGAGTCAAATTTTAGCAGTATTTTAATATTATTCCTTTTCCTTCCCTGTGTTTTTCCTTCTGAAAATTTCATAATGTTAATGGTGGTCTGCTTGATATTTCTCACAGTTTTCCTGGATTTTTCTTTCATTTTTTTGAGTTTTTTCTCTTTAAGACAGTAATTTCAATAATCTGATCTTCAAGTTTACCAAATCATGAAAATGTTATGCTTCCTACTGGAAACTTTTTTTCATTATTGTTACTTTCCAGCTTTGGTTTTTGTGGGATTCATGTGTGTGTGTGTGTGTGTGTGTGTGTGTGTGTGTGTGTGTGTGTGTGTGTGTGTGTGTGTGTGTATACGCGAGTCCCATGGCTTGAACTCAGGGCTTGGGTAATGTTCCTAAGCTTCTTTTGCTCAAGGCTAGCTGTCTCCCACTTGAACCACAGCTCTAATTACAGCTCATTGATAGTTTATTGGAGATAAAAGTCTCACAGAATGGGCCAGCTTCAAACCATGATCCTCAGATCTCAGCTCCTAAATAGCTAGGATTACAGGCGTGGACCACCAGGACTAGCTTAATTATTTTCTCTTAATGAGACATTTTCTTGTTTCTTTATATGACCTATGTCTTCATATTCTTTATATATTTTCATATCTTTTTATATAAATAGATTGTTATATAATTTTTCTTGTGTTGACAACTGGTATTTGTTTTATACAAGGCAATAACTTCAAAAAATTATTATGTCTATTTTGTATTTTTTGTTTATTTGTTTGGTTTTGATTAGTTTTTTGTTAGTGATGATTATATTACATTTAATTTAAGAATTCCCTCAGAAATTTTGCAAAGACTATTCCTTGACCTGTGGACTCTATTTCTGTAGTTACTTTCATTTGACTAATAATTTGATATACATTTCCAATGTTAGGAACTGAATGAGGCAGGATTCACTAAAACCAAAAATGTAAAAATTACCTTCCTCAGAACTTTCAGACTGATTCTGTGCTGAAGTGTATCCATGTGATTTGAAAGCCTGCTGTGAGCAGAGATATACACTGTTGTGAAAGATCACAGTCTTCTAAGAACATTTGAGCATGGATTTTACCAGGCATCCTCAGCACTTAATTCCTGTGTACATTCAATTGCTTTTGAATGTCCAGATTTTCCATAGAGCTTCTCATAAGGACATGAATGGTTTATTGTATTTCTTCATCTACACTCTCTTGGCAAATATCTGTAGAGTTGTTGGATCTAAACATCTTTTTAGGAGTACTGTTTATTGATATCAAGATTTAGATGAATCAAAGGTGAACAATTATTCCTGCAAGTATCCCTGCAAATAGTTTGCAATGAATATATTCAGTGGTTGCCAAATGGCATCTGCTCTGCTTCCTTGACTTTGAGGTAGAGAATTGTTAACCAAACTACCCAAGGTCAAGTCATGTGCTAGTGAGAATCTTGGAGAGGGTACAGCAAACATTTTACAAAATCCTTGAGAAGATGTAATTTTCATGAATGCACTTTGATTGATTACTATAAATCTAGGATTATTTACCAGAACTCCTGCAAATTTGATTTACAGATTTTCTGTGTTAGTTTGCTTGTTTTCATTTGTGTTTGTGGAATAAGAGTGTTTTACCTACCATTTTGCTGAGGTCACTTCTCAAAAATTCCTACTTCTAAGCTGGGGTCTGGTGGCTCATGACTGTAATCCTAGCTACTCTGGAGGCTGAGATCTGAGGATCAGGATTCAAAGCCATCCCGGGCAGGAAAGTCTGTGAGACTCTTATCTCCAATAAAGCACCAGAAAACCGGAAGAGGTTCTATGGCTCAACTGGTAGAGTGCTAGCCATGAGCTGAAGAGATGAGGGACAGCACTTAGGCCCAGAGTTCAAGTCCCATGACTGACCAAAAAAAAATCCTACTTCTTTTATGTATACTCCTAATTATTTATTCATTTTTCCCAAGAACTATACTAGAGTGTTGATGTCTCCGTAATCAAATTCAACATTTTATGGGCACTTACTTTTCTCTTTATTTCTGTATGTTCTTAGTGACTATTTAAAGTTTTTTTTATATCATTCTCTCCATTTCACAACAATAGTAATCTCACACATACAAGTTCATTAATTTGCCTTTCTATAAACAGTAGTATGATTACATTTCTAGGAACTAAAATAATAAAGTTCTCTGTGGTTCTTTCAAATTTCTATTTTCGCTCATCCTATGACTCATTATTTTTCTCTGTAATTTTCATTCCAAATTTTATTTCTGAATTTTTTTTCTGTGCCAGTACTGAAGTTTGAACTCAGGATTTGGGCACTCTCCCTTAGCTTTTCCACTCAAGGGTGGCAGGTCTATTTCTAGCTTTTTGTGGATTGATTTACTGCCTGGGCAAGCTTCAAACTTCATTTCTTAAATCTCAGCCTCTTGAGTAGCTACAATTACAAGTATGAGCCAACAGTGCCAGGCTCTTAAATTATTTTAAATGTAATTATTTAAATAATTATTTTAGGGCTGGGGGGTTTAGCCTAGGAGAAGGGCACCTGCCTGGTGCACGCAAGGCCCTGGGTTCGGTCCTCAGCCCTGGAAAGAAATTATTTTAGGCTCTTTCCTATCACATTTATTTATTCATATGTTTCTCCTTAGACCACAAGTTCTCATTTAGAAGCAGTAATTGGTACATAGACATACTGTATATCCTACATACAAAATAATCTTATAGGGTTTTTTTGTCTTTTCTTCATATAGATATTTTAGAATGTTATATTTTGAGATTTCCATGTATAAAACATATCAAGTTAACAGGGTAAGATAATAAATCTATATGGTTTAAAATAAGAAAAAATAAAAATGACATGAACTCCAATCCCAGTACTTGGTTGCTGCATAAAATTAATGTTTCTGCAGAATAAATCAAAGAAAGGTTAGACAAATGGAATTGCATGAAATTGCAGAGCTTCTGCATGGCAAAGGACATAGCTAGCAAGATCAATAGAAAACCCACGGATTGGGAGAAGATCTTCACTAGCCATACAACGAACAAGGGTCTCATATCTAAAATATACCTGGAACTCAAAAAATTAAATCCCCCAACAACAAATCCTCAAAGAAACAACTTCCCAATAAATAAGTGGGCTAAAGACTTAAAGAGAAACTTCTCTGAAGAGGAAAGAAGGATGGCCAATAGACACATAAAGAAATGTTCAACCTCCCTAGCCATAAAAGAAATGCAAATCAAAACAAAATTGAGATACCACCTCACCCCAGATAGAATGGCTATAATCAAGAACTCTAATAACAACAGATGCTGGAGGGGATATGGACAGAAGGGAACCTTACTGCATTGTTGGTGGGAGTGTGAACTTGTTCAACCACTTTGGAAAGTAGTATGGAGGTTCCTCATAAGACTCCACATAGAGCTCCCCTCTGACCCAGCAATCCCACTTTTGGGCATTTACCCGAATGACCACAAACAAGACCATACTAAAACTACCAGCACGACTATGTTTATTGCAGCATTATTTACCATAGCTAAGATATGGAACTAACCCAGATGCCCCTCAATATATGAATGGATCAAGAAAATGTAGTATATATATACACAATGGAATTCTATGCCTCCATCAGAAAGAATGACATTGTCCCATTTGTTAGGAAATGGAAAGACTTGGAAAATATTATATTAAGTGAGGTAAGCCAAGCCCAAAGAAACATAGGTCCCATGGTTTCCCTTATTTGCAATTACTAGAATATTTCTGAGACAAGCAGAAATGGTCAGATAAGTTGAGGTTAGGCGAAATGAACCCCAAGATAAGGATTTAACTGTTTTTTTTTTTCTTGCCATTGTTTCTAACATATTTATAAGATGATTTCTTTGTTGCTTTGTATGTCCCTCCCCCACGGTGTAACTCCTGTTTTCACTGTGTTTGATGTTGGTATAATTTGTGGAGAGGAAGGGAAAAAACAAATTGTTTAAATAGGGATACAGTTGGACCCATTGCAACAATGAGATGTACAAGACTTTATGTCAAAAAATGACAGAACGAGGAGAGGGGAAAGTGAAAGTGGGGGTGGGGGAGGATGGGAAGAGATGGGAAAGGGAAACAAAGGAGGAGGCAACAATGCTTGATAAGAAATGTACTCATTACCTTGCCCATGTAATTGTAACCCCTGTGTATGTATTTTCACAATAAAAAAATTAATGTTTCTGCTCCCCATAGTAAACTTTTCCATACCAAATCCTGAAAAAATTAAAAGATTATTTTCATCAACTATGGGATGTCCTTTATTCTTTTATGAAGTTGGGAGAAATTCTATTCATTCTACACAGGGGAAGTAAAATGTATTTTTAACTAAAATATTTTTCAATTTTCCCCTCTTATTTCTTTTTATTTCTCAGGTATCAATATGTATTTATAAAAGTTGAAGAATACTTCCAATGGAAAGGCATTTTTGTTAAATCAGTGAATTAATTACATCTTATACAAAAGCATAACACTAGTGTATGCCCCAGAAATAGTTGAATAATCCCACCTAGTGATATTTTGTTGATTTTATTCAATTCGGATGCATAAATATAAATCATTTAAATTATCAGAAATATTCATTTATACTTATATATTTTACTCTCATTTTTATATTTTATTTAAGATATAAGCACAATATTTAATACTGTTAAATTATGTTTAGAAAATATTAAGAGCAAAAATTTCCTTCAATGATATTCCTAAATTCTTTTATGCATTATTGTCACTTAAAATAGTAATCTTTTTATATATAAATATATATTTTTATTGTAATGATACTGTACAGAGGGGTTACAGTTACATGAGTAAGGTAATGAGTATATTTCCTTTCGAACATTGTTACCCCTTCCTTTGTTTTTCCCCTACCATTCCTTCCCTCTCTGCCTCCCCAACTCCTCGCCTCCTCCTCCTCCTGAAGTTGAAAAGTTTGTTTTCAACTTAGTGTCTTGTATGTCTCATTGTTACAATGGGTCCTTGTTTCAGCATTTTGTTATTTTTCTTCCCCTCCCCAATTAGAAAAATGTATATACAAGAAGCAGGGCACTGGTTATAACATGGGGGAAGAATACATAGTCCATTACAAACAACAGTGACAAAGATAATGGTAATTCTTTTTTATTTTTGTCATCGGTTTTCTAATGGTTTATTGGAGATCAGAGTCTCATGGACTTCCCTGCCCATGCTGGCTTTGAATGGTGATTCTCAGATCTCAGCCTCCTGAGTAGTTAGGATTACAAGCATGAGCCACTGGTGCCTGGCCAGATAATAGTAATTCTATAGCCCCTAATATCTGTATCTTTTTTCCTACGTATAATATTGAAACTCTTTCATAAGTATTGCACTTACTAGTTAGTGTCCTGTGATATCATAAATAATTTATATTAATTTAATGATGTGTATATTTATGCACATATGCATGTATATATTTGTCTTTGTTTCTATTACATAAATGACTCCTACAGTGATAAATTTCTATCATTAAATTTAATTTTAGCTACCCTATATTGAATATTTTAACTCAGAGGAGAAGAGGATGGTTTTTAGTACCATTAACATTGTCATAAGGTATAGATGAAAAAATATTGGAATGAGGAGATACTTCAGAGTCTGAAGGAGGAGAATCATATCACAAATTTGGGGCCAAAACTGGGCTATATTGAAAGACATTGTTTGAAAAATCATTATAAATAAGATCACAAAAAATCATGAAGAGCTGTAGAAGTCCCAAAAGCTGTTTCGTGACTATTCAGGATTTCCTCACAGACAACTTCAATTTCCAGAAAATTCCTCTGAATTCTCCATTTTGCAATTGTACCTCTAATGATTTCAAAGGCAGTAAAAAGATTTATAATGATATCTACATGAACAATAACTTCACAAGCATAAGAGAAATTTATATTTTGTTAATATTTATGGCTACAAACCCCCTAATATGGCAGAAACTACAGCTAGCCAAATTTGTTGTTGCTAAGAATGCAATGTCACCTACCTCTAACAAATGATTCCTAGTATATTCTCAATAAATACGTTTATACGTGAATGCCTATGTTTGTGTATGTTTTAACACCCAGTGCAAATTGTTCTTTGGTGAGTACATTATGTTGTAAGCCAATATTGACAATGTTCAGTCATTTAATAGGACTTTACCAAAGAAAATCTTTTTTACCTGTTCTGTAAGTAAGCAGAAAGAGGTAAATCACATTTAACAAATGTGAGATTTTGATTGAGAGATTGAGAGGCTTTACACCTGTTATACTGTGTTTTTTTTTTTTTAAATGATCATAAGTCCTTGACACACTTGTGAATAGTATGGTCACTTTCTACTAACTTCTGTCATAATTCATTCAAAGTACACATATACATGCTTCTAATTTCAAAATTTTGATAACTTTTCACTTTTCACTCTAAATAAACATTGCCTGCCATATTCTATATCAAAATGGTTATATGAGTGAGTAATTTAGAATTCTTTTTTTTGTTGTTGTTGTTGGTTGTGGGCCTGAACTCTGGGCCTGGGCACTGCTCCTCAGCACTTCAGCTCAAGGTTAGCCCTCTACCACTTGAGCCACAGCACCACTTCCGGCTTTTTCTGCTTATGTGGTGCTGAAGAATCAAACCCAGGGCCTTATGCATGCAAGGCAAGCACTCTACCACTGAGCCACCTTCCCAGCCCAGTAATTTAGAATTCTATCTTATGTTTCACTTTATTCCTTTCTATGTGCCCCCCAACTCCAAGGAATTTGGAGACTTTAGAAGCCCAGTATTGAACATGAGTCTCCATTATTACAACGTCTCCTTAAATGTGCCAAGACAATGTGTATCTCGTCTGATTGCTGTGATGAACTTTTGTGGACACGGGCTGGTTTTTGGTTTTATTTCATTATTATAGCATTTTTTCCTAGGTTTCAAGTAGAATTTTGCCATGATATACCAACATCAGGGAGCCTGTTTTGCCCTTTACATTAGAATAAGAATAATAATCTTATTTATTTCCTATCACAGTTTGTACCTTAGAGATTGAGGCCAATGTCTGTGCTGTCTAATACATGGGATCTAGATGCCTGGATAGTATTTTTCCTTCCCAGGAATTCTTTATATAAACTGTAGCTTTGCAGATCTGTGTCTTGTTGAGAATAATAGTTGAGGTAAGATAATTCGGCCTTTATAGCCTGTGGGGAAAGCTGAATCGGTCTGGCTCTTCCCATTAGGTAATACATGAAACCCACCTGGGGATCTTGGGAAAGTCTGATCAACACTCAGCCTCTTCTCCGTTTTGTTTTCCTCCCCACACTGTTGAACCCCAGTGAACTCCCCAGGACATTCAATCTTTCCAGTTTTCCCACCTGTAATGAAATATACAAGTGTAAGAGGAATCCCATTTAGAGTTCAAGTACAATTGCCCGATCACCATTAACTTTCAACTACTTCAGCAAAGTTCATCACTGGCTCACAAAGCTGTAAGCAAACTATGTTTTATAAATGCCATCCTGCCATATGCTACAGGACCTAGACTAAAATAAATTATGAAAGAAAATAAGGCTGGACAATGAATGTCCCATTGGCTCAAATTCATCCTGTGTCTATAGAGAGCCTGTCACAGCCATGATTGCAAGGCTGGTCTCTTTTTTTTTTTAGTTGATTAGCACTTTCATATTCATCCTTGGACGATGCCACACAATTAATGAAGTACAATTTTAACACTGCGCCATGCTTCATACTTCACAGGAATTTTGGTAATCAGAAATCAAGCCCGTGAGGCCAGAAGTATGGTCAAGTAGACATTTTTTCTAAAGGATGGGTTCAAGAATGGGTTCACGAGAATCATTAACTTTCTAAAAAGACACCAGTTTCCTACTATCATTAATGTTATGCGTAACAGTTGAATGTAATGCTACTTTTAATTATTACAGCCTTTCTTTTTAAATATCAAATTTCCCTCCCTAAACTGTCCTGTGCTCTTTTTAGAGTCTCATCTGTCACTGTAAATGCCATCCCTTTCTTCCTCTTGTAGATGCAGTGACAGGCCTAGTCTTATCCTAGGCTTTATCTGTTCTTCCATCCTTTATTGTACTACAAAGATCCCTTTTTCATAGTTTACAGCTGTATCCGCTTTCCACACGTGCCAAATGATTGCCTCGGTAAAGGTATTTTCTGTTTCAATCTTGCATTTTCCCAAGGGAGAACAAAAGGGACAAGCTTTCTGGAGTTGGTTTCACTGAGAAAATTGTTTAGAATGGCCTCATTCCTCAGCAGATTAACAAATGCATACAATCCCAGCTTAAGTGCTATTGTACGACACAATTTGTCCATTATACTTTGTCCTTTCCATTTAGAAATCCCCTCACCAATTAAAGTAATACAGCCTTCCAATACCTGCTCCCAATTAAATCTGAGCTGTATTACCTGCCCCGATGCAGCTGGTCACAGATTCCTACCATTTACTCACATTCATTAGGCCTGTTCATTATCAACGGGATAGTGGCAGGAATTCAAGCCATTGCCTTCTTTTTTAGGGCTCACCAAAATTATCAGCTTTCCATCCAATAAGGACAGGATTAAGTATAAGGAGATGAGATTCATACAGTAGCAAACTCCATTGTCTCTGCTCTGCTCAGCCCTCTTTATCTCAACACATCAAAAGGATACAGTGCAGGTACAAAAGAACACTCCTCTTAATTAAAGGATCACTTTCCCTCCCTTGCTAGCCCAAATCAGTGTTTCTCTGTCTTGGCTGCCCTCCCCCTTCCAGCCCTTTCTCCAAGACCACAGTGAAAACCATTAAAAAAAAAAAAAAAAAAAACAGGCTCTGAAAGTGACCAAGATGCCCACTCACTGTGAGCTGTGTCATTTAAGAACAGGATTTTTCCAGCTTTAGGACAGGCTCAATTTTTGAAAAATGTTATTATTCTACTCAAGGTGGAACACACCCCTGAGAAAGCAAAAAGTGTCTAGATGGGTGGAAGTTGCCCAGACATTTGGTTTAATTACTAACATGGCGTGATATTGGTAGATTCCAGTCTGCTGAGAACAATGCACAAGAAGTACACTACTAGATTTTTTTTTTTACTTTCATTTTGAAGAAGGAGAGGCAGTGATAATTCCTTGAGAAATAGGAGTTTTATTTTAGTGATTTTTAATCCAAACAAAAGGAGAAAATTGATGTGTGATTGTAGATTACAGACTAAAAAGAGAAGTATCCTTGAACGAGCTATAAGTAAAATTCAGGAGTTAAGCAAACAAATCAGCTGCCAGGAGTAACATTTGCAATAGTCAGGTTCTCAGATGACTGGCCACATAATAAATCACAAAGTTGGTCACAAGAAATGCTGTAAACTATAAATGTAATATTTAGATCTAAATTACAAATATATTTTATAACATGTATAGGATCATCTGCATATGTAGAGAAACATTAACTAAATACAGGATTCCAATTTTTAATTTTTAAACAACAGTTTAAAAAATGAAGTTGGAATATTTGTTGGGGCAATAAAGTCAAAGGATGAAGGGAAAAAACAAATGGAGATAGAAAGTGTAGGTGAATACAGTCATAATATTAATTTTACTTATGTGAAAACGGAATCAGGTTTTTTGAGGGGGTGGGCAGGATTGAGAATGATGAAGGAGAATGATTAGTGTGTGATACTGATCAAGAGGTATTGTACTCATAAACTGACATGTTGAACTGAAATCCTTTTGTACAACTCTTCAACGATGATGATGATGATGATGATGATGATGATGATGATACAAACAATACTGCCTGTGAGATGGAAGATGGTGTGGCATGTGAGTCCTTCCATAGGAAAATCCTGAGCAAATTCCACCAATCTTTCCAGAAGAGGATGAAATCCTATACTGAAATGTCCTTTCCAAAATATGTGATTGAAACATGGAATTAAACTATATTCACAATCTATGTATAATTTCTTATCCTTAAGTCAGTAACATATTTAAAAGGACATCATGAAACATATTTCTAATGGGAATAAGCTGGGAGAAAATCCTGACCTGTAGAGAAACTACAGACTTCTCCAAGGAGCCAAAAATAGATGGAGGGGGGCGGGGAGAGATAATCAGTATAAACCCATTCTAAGCAACTTCACTATGAGTCTTTATTGTATATATACAAATCTTATCAATGAACAGCACCATATGCATATTGAAGGCTTTTTTTTTTCCTGGGGGGAGTTGTATATTAGTGTTTTCCTCTCAATTAACTTCTAGGCAATTTTCCCAGCTAAATGCATAACATCTTTGGCAAAATGCCAAACAAAACCTTAAGACCCAACACTAAATTCTGCACTTATACAGCAGCTTAGATTTTCATGCAGTGATCTGGAACCAGGCCAGCAGCTCCTACTATAAACCCAGCAGTGGGAAAGCTATATATTTTTTTTATCAAGAAACTCTACTTTAGGTTTCCAACACCACTTGAAAATTGTACTATTTTAATATGCCTTTTAAACAAAATAAAAGAAAGACTTAACCTGCTATTAAATTAACCCAATTAACTATTTATTCCATGTAACCTTACACTTTGGATGCTGTTAAGTCAAATAAACTGGCAGAGAATAATTTTTTAGTGTATTGCAGAAAGTATTCTCAACAATGAGTTCTCATTTTCCCCCTGAATCTTTTCACTCTGACAACATTATCAGAATAATCATTTTTTTTAATCTTTTTTTTGTATACAAGGAATTACCCAGAATACAATACAGCTGACTGGCCTGGAGAGAGGTGACTATGGAATTAACAAGGAAAAGTAAACTAATCAAATTCATCCTTTCAAAAGCAAGCTATTAATCTATTTATACATTCCATTCAACCATGTGTTCTTTCAGTAACTTTCACGTTTTCAATATTTCTTAGTACTATTACAATGGTGGAGGGGCAAGCTTTGCATCCAGGAAAGCCTTGTTGTTGTCTAATTGAGAACTAGACCCTAAGAGTTTGAGTTATGTCCACTTGAATCTATAACCTGAGGATCTACACTTTTGAGAAATTGTATACTGTCCTAGTGAAGAACAGTTTACTACTAAAACGCTTTCGAGAGAGAACATTTTGAGGTAGTAAACTAGAGACAGATGGTTCAATTATCCCTAGCATATTCAAGGGGTTAAAAAGGAAAGGAAAAGGAAAAGTGTTTGGCCAAATCAGTTTTGCTCAACAACAACAACAACAACAACAAAAGCAAGTCAAACTGAGACTGTTTGCTAAGTTCAAGGAGTCTGTGTGAAGCTCATATTAATCACTAATATCATTATTTTCAACTTTTTGTCTGATACATTTTGAGTTTTACACTCATCTGGAATTGCTTTGGAGAATGTGAATTCACATCAAAGTGATTTTGAAATTTCAAAAACAAATCACAAATCACGTCTTAGCAAGATTGTGAATTTGTAACAGGAAATCCAGAAGCAGGAACTCTTGGCAACATAATGGCTCTTGGTTGTGCCCACAGCAATGCCCTTGTCCCAGATCAAGTTAGACTTCTCCAAAGACAGAAGGACATTAGAGAATATGTAGGGCAGAAAAGTCTCCACTTACGCAGTGACCTAGGGTACCAGTATCACCAGCCAGAGAGAAGACAGAGCCTGTGCGCAGGACACCTCAGTAACATAGAAGATCATTTTCTCAAAAGAGTTGTGGATAGCCAGGCACTGGTGGCTCATTTCTGTAATCCTAGCTACTCAAGAGGCTGAGATTGGAGGATTGAGGTTCAAAGCCAGCCCACATAGGAAAACATGGGAGACTCTTACCTCCAATTAACTAAAAAGAAAGAATGAAAGAAAGAACAAAAGAAGGAAAGAAGGAAAGCAAGCTGGAAGTGGAACTGTGGCTCAAGTGGGAGAATGCTAGACTTGGGTGAAATAAAACCCTATAGACAGCCCCAGAACCAGCTCTAACCCCTCCCCCAAGTCTTGCTGATGTGTGTATTCATTTTAAACAACTTCCGAGGACAGACTGCAGCTAGGTCTTCATGTTGGACCTTTTGAGGGTTTTAGCAACAACTCTGAACTCTCATACTTCAAATAACAACCAAATAACTGGAAAAGTAAAGGGAAAAGAGACGGATCTCCACTCATTTTTCCATTCTCCTCTCAATCTTTGTCATCTATAACTTTACATCGTGGCTGGAAAAAGGCTGTGCTTATACAGAGCCTATATATGAGGAACCCAAATGAGGCCAGCTGCTGAAGCTAATGTCATCAGAGAGGTAAAATATAAACAAAAGATAAAAAAAAAACAATAAAAAACAGACTAAGGAAAAAATTAAAGAACTAAAGAAAGAACAAAGAACAAATTAGGAAGAAAGGGTGAAGGGAAGGAAGAGGAAGGAGGTGTAGCATACATGCAATTTAAGGGGAATTATACTATCAGCAATTTGATAGACATTTGCTACACAGTTTGTTGCATGTGCTTTGTGACTTATTTCAACATCGAACTACCATTTTTTCAAAGCCAGTCTATGATAAATCCATGAAGTAAGACAGTGGTAGGACAGTAGGATAGAGGATAGATCAGTATTTAGCAACTATGAAACTTTCTTTGAGATAGAAGTGACAGTTTGATATGGGAAAAAAAAACCCTCTTAATAGATTTCAGAAGCACCATAAAAGTCAGTTGATATTTGAAGACCTAGAAGCAGCAGCTAAATAGTTGATTATGGAGAATTTGATGGTTAGGAAAATAATTGACATCAAAATTGTACTGCCTAAATTTATCACCAAATATCACAAATCTGTGTAAAATTCAGGATATTTTATGAAGTTAAAAATATTCTATCTGGCTTATTTTATTTTACATAAAGGACATCGTGTTCACAGAATATATTTTGTCATATATTCTACTTAACAAAATTCTGCGATATTACACAATTTATTCTAAACAGAAAGTAGTGATGTCCAGAAAATATAGTCTGCAGTATTTTATAGTATTGTTAGAACAGTAAATAAAAATTTTTGTTTGAAATTATTTTTAAAATTTAATTTTATCGTCAAGGTGATGTACAGAGGGGTTACAGTTACATACATAAGGTAGTGATTACATTGCTTGTGAAATATTGTTACCCTCTCCCTTGTTTTTCTCCCACTTTCCCTTCCCCGAGTGTCCTCCTTCAAAATTGCAGAATCCATTACCAATTTTAAGAACATGGAAAACAGGTGATTATATTAGTGAATGAATCTTTTTAGTATGAATGAATACATCAAGAATGCATTAAGAAATAGTTTAAGTGTCTTTTTGTTTTTCTGCCTCCATGTTAGAAAAAAATGCTTTTCTGATTCTCTAAAGGCACACTTGAAGATCGGGTATGACTCATACCGCATCTTATTACTCTCCCGATTTGTGTCTATTTATGTAAAAATTAGCATAATTTAACTTAAAACTTCTATTACTTTGTAAGAGTTACTTCACATATTTCTCACCACAAGTAGCAGCAGGCTCTGAGAAAAAATTTCTGTTGGGAAGGAATATTTTATGCTCTTATTTATACGTAAATTCATAATAAGGTGTACAATCCAAAATTGCATGAAGACAGGCAAAAAACAGGGAAAGAAAAAGAAAGCCTTGCATTCACTCTCAAGATTTTGAGTAAGAATTTAAAAAATATATCATTGTATTAAAATACTGAAAAAATGATAAATTTTAGAAGCACTTGCTTGGATTTAAAATGAATTTGTACAGGCCTGCTCCAAGCATCTCTTGGCAGTCTAACTGGGTCTGTTTGCCCTGTGACAGACAGGCTATCCGTGGGAACCTAACATTCCAATTTCCACCTAGTATGCCATGCACATTAAAGTTACATGTGGCAGAGCTCTGTAGCATGCATGTCTTTGTCCAGGCTGTGAGCGGTTAGAAATCATGAACCATTTTTATTAGAACTAAGTGTTGGCATACAAGACAAAAACAATTAATGCAAAAATCAAATCCTGATGCTTCTGATTCTAGTACAAGTGTCAGAATTGCAGGTGGGCAGGCCATCTTGGAAAGCCTAAGTCAGAGTCTCTAATTGAAGATTAAAAAAAAAAAAAACAGAATAACAGGTAATTCCAAAATCAGCAAGGGAAGAGAAGGAATTACTTAAACTTGAATCAGAATCCAAAATCAGGGTCAAACAGCCCATGAAGGAGGAAGCGTGGAAGTCTGCAGTGGGCAGGACTTGTGGATCCTAGGCAGCCATGTTATGCAAGTGGCTTCTTGGGATTTCAGAGAGGGCTCTGGATGAAAGGCTACCTGGAAATCAGGGGGTTGGGGCAGGGTCAGCAGGGAATGATGGCCTTGTCCATTTAGAGCAACACCTGGTGGCCAAGCCCAGAATGTGAAGGTGCAAAAATTATTGACAGTAAAATAGATCTAGACACACAGACTCCTTTCTCAAGACATTTGTTTATTCAGAAGCAACTCGTTATTAAAACACTACCAACAATAGAATGGTGAGACAAAGGAAAAGGAGGGAACCAATGCATCCGCAATATACACAGGGCAGTAAGTTGTAAATGATCTGTACAACTTGGGGTAGAGGGAGGGAAAGTAGGAGAAAAACGAGGGAAGGGGTAACAAGTTTGACAAACAATGTGCTTATTACCTTACTTATGTAACTGTAACCCCTCTGTACATCACCTTAACAACAAAAAATAAAAACAAAAAAATAAAAATAAAGGAAACCAAGGAAGCCCTTGGAGGGGGCCTCATTTCAAAAACAAACAAACAAACAAGCACTACTAACTCCAAGGGAAATGTTATCTCTATGAGGGCAATTTATTTCTGTATAACAATTCCTTCTTTAAAAAAATGAAGATTTGTTTGAACTGGCAGGACAAGATACTGTAAATATCATTGCTGCAAGACTTTGTCCTCCCATTGCTGCATTGATCTTTTATTGATTCATATTTCAGTGTCCAAACATAATTTTGTCTTCTCAACAGAGTTCAAAGCGGAGAAGATGTCATCTCTACAGTTTTCATAATTTCCATATGATTCTCCATCTGGTCCTCCCTTCTTTCTGTGGCTTCCTTTCACAGTATACCCCCACAGAGCGCCCCACCTACCATAAACAACAGCCAAACCTGTGGCTCTTTCTTAGAGCCTTTGGGGTCCCGTACCTGTCAATCATTCTGTTCCCTGGAAACCTTTCACCTTCTCATTTTGTGGTCAATATTTATGCAGCCCTCGCTATGTGTTTTATCTGCATTAGGAGATGATGGAATGACAAAGTGGCCTCTGGAGCTTCTTTCATTAAGATCACCTCAAATTTGTCTATTCTGAACAGTCTAGGCTCCTGAGGGAACCCTGTTGTGTGTCACCATTTGGAATTTGTCACACCTCTCTAAGCATCTCTATAGGAAACATATGTATAGATGTAGCAGTATTTTTCTGGCATTTCTATATTAATTGTCTACATGTCTCCATACTGGGAAATAAGCTCTACCTATCATTCTGTCCTCTACATTTTCCCCCTATCACTGGACTTTACATGTTGCTATTATTCATTTGCAGTAGCTCTTTGTTAATGGATGAACAGATGTCGGGGGGGGGGGGGTAGGTAGATGGCTAGCTGGATATATGAAGTTGAATATCCAGTCTTCTTGAATTCACAACACAAGTCTACAATGCCTCCTCAACTTGGAATTAATGACTTTAAAAGTCAAGCATTTAAGCCAGGTGCTATGGCTCAAACCTGTAATCTTAGCTACTCAGAAAGCTGAAATCTGAGGATTGTGGTTTGAATCCAGCCCAGGCAGGAAAGTTTGTGAGACTTTTATTTCCAATTACACACCAAAACACCAGAAGAAGAACTGTGACTCAATTGGTAGCGCACCAGCCTTTAGCAAAAGAAGCTCAGAGACAATGTCTAGGCCCAAGTTCAAGCCCTAGGACTAACACCAAAAAAGAAAAAAAAATCAAACATTTATAATAAATGATTAGATAATTTGTTTTCCATCAAACAAATAGAATGATTCTTCCTGTATTTTGTCAAAGAAGTAGTTACTGTAACCTAACCACCTGTGTAATAGTTATTTGTTATTTTACTCAAATTCCACACCAAGTAAAGGTATATAATTGTGAATTCAATAATATATATATTAATTTAATAATCAATAAATGTAAGAGTCAAGAGTGTCTGGTTTTTGACTTGACACTTCTTATATGTTTAAAAGAAATAATATTTATATGAAAAATTCAAACAAACATTTAAGTAGACACATCATACTCATTTATAATTGTTAAAATTTGCTTTGATTGTACTCAATTGTTGTCAATTATCAATTTGTATTTCTTTACATTTCTTGATGAGATTCTCCAAAATGAGTGCCTATCATTCCAAATTTAAAATTTATACATAGTTGATATTCATATTTTAGTAGATACTGTGTAGAAACTGAAAGTTTGCTCTATCATGTTTTGACAATTTAAAAAATTCATGTCTCCATCCAAAAAATCCTTGATACAGTAGTCTGATTTTGGCACAGGTATTGTAATTCAGAAGTGTGTAAAAAAGGCTCCAAGAAAAGCATAGCTAATATCAACGTCCTGACACATTGGATATAGAATATTGCCGAGCTCATTATAGCAGACCTTATACTATAATTACATTACACACATTTTAAATTATCATTATAATTTAAGTCTGCAATTTTGTTTGGGGCTTAGACTTTCCATATTTGTTCTCACATGTGAATCATTTAAATTGTTGAAGTAGAATCTGTTTAGCTGTTTGGAATTATATGAATGAAAAGAAAAAAATACTTTCTCTACAAAGCAAATTAAGATATTTGGGGATTTAAGCGAGACTGACTGAATTTATATGCTTGAAAAATGTGGAGTAAATGGATCTTAAAATATTTCCTAAATTTTTTCCTAATTTCCCTTGAATATAATTTAAAATATCAAGTAAATCTGCCCTTTAATACATATCTGATGAAATTATCAATTTATTCAGGGATCCTAACTTTATTACACTAAATATTGCATTTTAAATCAACGTCATCATTATTTGGTTATTTGAGAGTTGTTCAATTATCAATTTATTTTAGGGTATGTAAATATATAGTATTATTTGTAACATTTAGATATGACAATCAGAGATACACAATATACTTAATGTGTACCTTTTGTTACTGTTCCATTTATGTTTGAAGTACAGTTACATAAAATTGCAAGTTAAAAAATACAAAATCAAAATGTAAGTCAGAATTTACTAAACACTAATTTATACACATAGGCAGGGTTTGTTACTGGTATTTGGGATTTTGCCTATAGACGTTTGGTTATATCATTATTTCTGGATGCTGTATGTTTACATATTTATCTTTTGTAAAAAAACTTGGCCAAAATTCCAAGCAAACAGAAAAGACTTAGGACCAAATTTTAAAATGTACAGATTTCTATCATCTTTCCTAATGAGGACTTGAAATACTACATTTCAGGAATTTTTTTAATCCCCTCATCCACACCTATACTCAGGATGCGAAACATAGTTCAGAATGTAGAAATTTTCATGGTATTGTTTTACCTAAACATTTACCTCTCTCTGGAAGTTGAAGAAAGACATACTGATCAGTTTGAACTTTTATTCCTGATGATACAATATTTCAGATTATAATAAGACTCCTCATGTGAAATTTGGCTTTCCTGACATGTAAGAAAAGGGGCACTTAGTAGAAAACCCTGGGGACCCAGAACCATGGCTGAGCTGATAGATCTGCTCCCATTTTCTTGCTCTCCAAGTTTCTTTTGGTCTGACTTAGACTAAAACCAGAAAAAAGTAGGTAAAAATAACTCCTCAAGGGCTGTATCTGTGTGTTACACTGGGAGAGGAGAGAGGGAGGAGAAATCCAACGGTCTAGTCTGCAATTGCGGACACTGATCTCCATCCACATCCATTCTCCATCTTTTTCCTGTGTTACAGACTTTATTCACCGATCTCATCGACAAGATGACATGTTTTTCTTCCTAAGCACTCCAAACAGCACTAAGACCACAGAGTTTTCATAATGGTTGATGTGGAAAAGCAGGTTTTCTGTCCAGAGAACATTTACACCAGTGATGTTCAGTGATCTTCTAACCCACACAAAAACAAATTGAGTAGGGCCAAAGGTCCTTATTTTGGAGAGTTACCATACACTACATATTCAACACAGATATCCCAAAAACAACCCATGGAGTAGTTAATAATTTGGAATTAAAAGTAGATTTCCACAGGTAAATTAGGCAAGTCACAGTTTTATTGAATTAAAAGTAGATTTCCACAGGTAAATTAGGCAAGTCACAGTTTTATTGAGAAGTCACATTGACTTTTAGAAAATTTAGTTTACTTGTTTTATCTTGACTTGTAGTTCAGTACTTTTGTAAGTGAAATTGCTTCTTTCTCTTTTTTTCTCTCTCTCCTCTCCTTCTCTCTCTTTTCATGTTGCATTTACCTAAATAACCTGCAAGCTTCTCCAGAGACTCTGCTGTTCCAACTTTTGTAAAATATTTAAAATAATTGTTATCTCCCAATTTATTGTATAATATTTTTATTTCCAGATACTTGGCTTCGAAATTCATCCACCCCACATTTGCTTTGCAGTTTTCATTTAAGAATACGTGACACCAAATTTGTATTTAAATCTTGGAACTACAGTATTGATGGATCATATTTCAATATTTCTACTACTAGGCTTTGAAAGGTGATCAATAAGAATTTTTAATTGTCATATTGTAATTCTAATTTGTGTAATCCCTTCACACATTTATGTGAGTCATCTTTCTTGGTGAGACAGAAGTTGGCAACACTTTTAATTTGGCTAATTGTGTTGGCACATTTTCATGATATTTCAAGCATTGTTTTGTATCTATGGGGTAGTGGCTGCATAGTTTTTGTCAATGAAAACTCTGCCTGAATAATGAGCCTTACCACAAGGTATTACTTGAAGTCAAGAGCAAAAGTAATTAGCAAATTTAATACTGTGGGAATCATTTATGAATTAAAGTTTTTTGTGATGGAAGAAACTGTCATTTTTTTCCCCTACCCCCAATCCAGGCTTGTTAAGGCAGTGTTGTGTGGTACAGCACCATACAGCAGCAGTTTCTGTGCTTCTTGAAATGTTTTATTTATTTTATTTATTTTTTGTCTTCTTTTTTAATACTGGGGCTCAAACCTAGAACATTGCACTTGCTAAACAAGTGCTTTGCCGCTGAGCTACATATCAGCTCTGTGGAGATGTTTTATTTCATGTGGCCAATAGCTTACTAGCCATAGTAAGCTTGGTTTGGATAACTAACAATCCAAATGATCAATTTTATTTAATTTCAATTACTCTCTATGTAAGCATAAATGCCAGCTGGTCAAATATACATTTCAAACTCCATTCTAGCCCTTATTTGAGCTTTAAATAGTTCCTACTGTGAAGACCCCTCAGAGGATCAGATCTTGGAAGCCCTGTCTGGCACAGGTCAGCCAGTTGGTGTATGTGAGCTCTTGTTGTCATGTAAGTTTTATTTTGCATTCCATAGCATTTGATGCAGCATGGCTCTAAGTTTCTTATGTTGCCCCCCAACATCAATGGAATATAATTATGACTAATCCAAGTAGTAGGTTTGGATGCATCTTTGCTTTTGAATACGGAAATGAAGAGTTCTAGATATTTCTAAACAAAGTGATATAAAGACACACCAGTTTTTCTAAGATGGGATTACAACATATGATGATTTTAAGTGATTAGATTATATGAATTGGAAATTTCTACAAGTCTACATATGAAAAAGATTCCATAAAACAGGGAATTTTTTAATTTTCTTAATATATGCATATTTTCCAGTGTCAGGGTTTGAACCAGGACTGTGTGCTTGCTTGGTTCACTTGAGTCATGCTTTTAGCTTGGATTTTGGATTGTTATTTTGCAGATTGAGTCTAATGAGTTTTCTACCTAAGGTTAGTTTGAACTGAAGTTCTCTAGAGTTCATCTTCCTGAGTAGTTAGGATTAAAGGCATTAGCCATTGATACCTAAAATCCTCAAACTCTTCAAATTAAAATAGATAAGGCATTTAAAAACATTTGTTTATTTTTACTCCTGAAAGCTTAAATGCTAATATTAAGTTATTAATTCATGTAAGATGTTTATTTTCTTCACAAATAAAGAAATTGCTAACTAGCATCTTCCACAGTCAACTGAAGTTTGGGATTTAACTGGATAAAACTAGGTAAGGGTAGACTCTAATTTTTAACAAGTTATTAAAATCACATGCCTATTTTCCTATACTACCTAATATTTGTGTAATCATGTTGAATTTATTTCAGCCTAGAATTATATGAAATAAGAAATCGAATAAAATGAGTGCTTCATAGAAAGACTGATCTGGAGTTGAGACAAGAACATTTTGAAGCATGAAAGCAAGAATCTGTTTATGGTGTGTTCAAAACGGAACAGGCTTCAGCCTGCTAGGTGTTGCCTCAGTCAGGCTGGTCTATTACAAAATGCTTTGAGAACTATGTTGAAAGTGGGTTGTGTGAATTCACCCCCTTCTAATGTGAGTTCTTTTCAAACTGGATTTAGGCTGTTTGAAAATGAGTATCAAAAAGCAATGTCAAGGGAAGCAAATATCAACTGCCATCATCTACCAATATTTGCTGAGTTCTGAATATCTAGATATGTACAGTGCAATGGGGATTTCAAAGCAGGTGGAAGATGGGCTTCTTTCCCTTTAAAGCTGATATTCTTAAACTTGATCAATGGGAATCTGCAGCACACCCAGGCAGGCCTAAAATGATATGCAAACTTTGGTGTGTGAGGAAAGGCACAGGCACTTTTATGTTAGGTGTGGACCAAGGGTAATACAAGGTGTGAAGATTCCAATTCTGTTTGATTCTCAAGGTATGCCATAACTGCAGTGTTGCAGTTAAATCTCCTTGGGTCACATTGAAATTAAAGCAGAGAAAAACCCAAATACTGACCTGTTCATCACGATGCCACCGTAGTAATCTGACTAGTGATTGCCACTATTAAAGTAGCAGTGGGGTGGGGAGGGTTGTGTGATAGTGCTGTATGATGATTAGGGGTTCTTATGCAATATTATCAGTGAGTACAGACAGGTTTGTGTCCTGCAAATATAAGGACAACTTAATTGGATCTCAGTGCCTGGCCAGTCTCTAAGTATCCAAGGGCTAGTAGTTTCACTCTAAGCTGCAGTATTGTGATTTACAGAGACTTCCTTTTTTTCTTTCCCTCCTTTCTTTTCCTCCACCCCTCCCTTCCTTCCTACCTTCCTTTCTTTTTTTATTGTGAAAATACCATATGGAGGGGTTATAATTGCGTGACCAAGGTAATGAGTACATTTTTTAATCAAGCATTGTTGCCTCCTCCTTTGTTTCCCTTTCCCATCCCTTCCCATCTCCCTCCTCCCCCTTTTGGGCACTTGTATAACACCTGAAAAATTTGGACAAATTGTGTGTTCTCTATTATAAGTAGATATGCAAAATTCTTTTCCTTAAGTTGAAATATTTCAGAGTGCAGTTTCTTTCATGTTGTAAATAGATAAATCAGGTGCAACATTCCTTAAATGGTATCCAAGAAAAGTTCAACATGAAGGAATCTGAAAGCGACCACTATGCATTTGAAAAATATATGCTCAGGAAGTTCCTTAACAGTATGAACTTGTTAGTGTTCTCCTTGTACTTATTTAATTTCTATTCTACTTCCCACAAAGAAGTTGATTCTAATGTACTATGTTTTAATGCTTAGATGTCTTATCAGTCATTGAATCTTGCTTTATCATAGGCAATGCAGAGAACATAAACATTGAAATTCAAAAATAATATTCTGTGACCATATAATGTTTGCTAGGGGTCTATTTACTATGCATTGATAGAAACATATCACAAAAGCCAGAACATGAGTATGAGCTGTAGTGGGAATATTTTTTCTTTCAAATTTCAGGTGTTCTGTTTGACCTGCTGTTAAGATTTTCACTCTATGGTGAGTGACATATACTCTTTCACAGGAATGCTGGTAAGAAACCAGCAATATTTTTAAGTGAATTATTACTACTCTTCATCTTTCCTAAACTAAGAATAGTTAATGTTTCAGGCCAAAATATCCCTTCTTAATATCAATGTCTCCCCTTCAGGAAACCATACCAGAGAATAACAGAGTCTTCACTAACAATGATTTGGGGCATTCTCATTTTTAGCTACTCATATCATATGCCATGATGTGCAAAGAGCTGAGTAATAAGTGTACTTTGTTTAGTAAACTGAGAGGAGATTGGCTATAAAGACAGCATGACTTTCTATAGTTAGCAGATGAGAGATTTTCATCTGAAGAGTTTTATGATCTTCTAGTAGTTCTAAGATCCTTGACAATACCTACATTTTTTTGTCAGTCGTGGGGCTTGAACTCTGGGCCTGTGCACTGTCCCTGAACTCTTCAGCTCAAGGCAAGTGCTCTACCACTTAAGACACAGTGTCACTTCCCATATTCTGGTGGTTAATTGAAGATATGAGTCGTACCAACTCTCCTTCCCTGGGTTAGCTTTGAACCTCAATGTTCAGATTTCAGCCTTCTAGAATTACAGGTGGCGTGAGCCACCAGCGCCTGGGGACAATGTCTATTTTTAACAGTAAATTCCATTAACTTACTTCTTTCTTGGTCCATATCCCATGTGTGGTATGTTTCTTCTTTTCTCTTCCCATCGAATGCTTAAAGTCTGTCTTACTTATTAGATCAACAAAAGGTCATGGCACTGATACTGAGCAAATGCTGACATTGAGTCTTTAAGCCTAAACGAACTTATGATTTGTACTTGGATACTCACACTTTACCATGCTGTGTAGAATCCCCAGGTAGCCTACTGAATAGTGGGCAGCCATGAGGAGAAAAACCAGGCTGGCATAAGATGCCTTAAGGGTCCTTAGGTGCAACTGACCCAGCCAATAAGCCAGAGAACCAGTAAAGGCAACTAGCATCTACCAACTTACAGTTTCATGAGGACTCAGAATTTTGTATTGTCTTACTTCACTAAGACTTTGGCCACTTTGCCATGCATTAATACATGATCGATATATCCATCCATGTTAATGAAGTTCCCTAACATTTAAGCTAAAGATATTCAAGAATAATCCTTCTAAAAGAATATTTTTAATTTCTGCTTATAAAAAAGGATGCCTCATAGTTTTTGTTAAAAAGAAAAGTGATACAAAAGCTCATTTAAAAATCCACATTAATATAAGTGTGTAATATTAGAATCTGAACGCCTAGAAATGGACACATATACTGTCTATAGAGTCAATTCAAAGATCAATTCAATTCCATTTAAAGTGCTAATGTCAGAGTTTTTATGAGCATATAAGATCAGAATCTCACTCATAATATATACCTAAGAATAATTTAGGGAATAATCAAGTGAGTTAGTTTACTATGTGAATAGTATTGACCACTTCTAAGGAAAATGACATTGATTTGGGAATGTGGAACACACCACAACATCTGTAATAAAGCAATATTTTTCTTCGTACATAGGCAGCATCATAAAGTCTTTTTTTAAGTCTAAACCACAATTCTTGTAGAAGTCTAAAAGGTTTTATGTAGCATATTAACAAGCCAAAATAAAAACCAAATGATCTTGGAGAGCTATGAGCTTATTTGCAAATACAAAGTTAAAGTTAGTCTATCCACTTTATGTCTAAATCAATTTTCAATTGCTTTAAATTTCAATATTTTTCTTTGTGGACACTCTGGGATTAGTTCTATAAATTCCTAAATGCACTCACCATGCCTCAGTGGTGGTACTGGATGCATGTGGTAGAGAGGAGCTCAGAACTGTGTTTTGGAAGACTGGCTTCAAAGGAGACCAAACAAACAGGGTATTTCATGTCAATAGATGGTGGAGAAATCTTAGGACTTAGTGTGATAATTAATCAAATCAGAGAGCCCTTCAAGGTGAAAACTGATTGAACATCCTTGAGTCTACAACACTTTTCACAGTGAATGAAAGGCAGCCATTAGGATTAGATAGTGAAAAGAAATTTTTGCAATGAAGAATCAAAACCTATATCTTTGTTTACACCCCAATGGCTTTGTGTCTTCAGGCACACACAATTGCCTATGGGAAACCAGTGGGGATAGATGTTTGCTGACCTCATATTGAGGAGACACTCACAAATTGCACATAGTCTATAGCTCAGAGAATGCCCAGGTGGATGTGGGACCATAGATCAAAAACAAGTAGATTTGCAAAAGGGAAGAAATTGCCATGAAATGGTTCCTAAATGGGCTAAATGAAAATTTTTTTTAAAATTTCTTCAGCTTGGGTTCTGCTGCTTCAAGAATTTATTGGCAAATTTATAGAGAAAACAAGCACTTTCATTTAGAGGCAGTAAATCTTAACAAAGGTTCAGGATCCCATACATTTCTCATTCAGAGCTTTCTTCTATCCCTGGCAATAGGTTGGTCTTTAACCATGTCCTTTTTCTAAGATGTGGTCCAATGGATAATGCCTCTCTGTTTCTACTTCATTTCATCTTTGCCCTTTTCTAACATCTTGGAGTTAAAGAGATACTACATACTAATACCTATCTTCTCTTGATTAAGAGATATTCTCTATTAATGGCTATCAATGGTGACTAAATGTTCTACTGTTTCATTTCACACAAGCAGATTGTTCTAATGGGGAAAAAGAAGTGTTTTTGTTAGTTTGTTTTGCAATGTCCTGGATTTCAGCCTTCATATGCAAAGTGAGAGCTGCTCAATGCTTTAGGCATTAGGACCAGCAGAGCTGAAACCTTCAGAGGCAGGAAGCAAGGCTGGGTCGAATGACTGTTGAGTGAGATTGGACCAACATGGGGAGCAATATTTGTCAAAGCACTCAGGAGCTGGTATCAGTGATCCATCCCTGTAATTTCAGCTACTTGAGGGACTGAGTATGGAAGGACTGAAGTTTGAAGCCAGTTTTGGCAGAAAAGTTCATGAGATCCTTCTCAAATCATAGCTGGGTAGGGACATATATCTGTCATCACAAGCCATGTGGAAGTATAAGATTAGAAGGAACACATTTCTAGGCAAGCCTTAGCAAAAATTCCACCAGATTCTATATAGTGAATGACAACATAGAAGCGTGTGTCTGTCATCCCAGCAACAACTGGCTGATCGTGGTCTAAGTGCATGTCAGGGAGGAAATAAGACCATATCTTAAAAATAATTACTTCAGAGCTCCATATGACCCAGAAATCCCACTTCTGGGCATTTACCCAAATGATCACAAGACTATACTAAAGTTACCAGCACAACTATGTGTATTGAAGCATTATTCACCATAGCTAAGTTACGGAATCAACACAGATGCCCCTCAGTAGATGAATGGATCATGAAAACATGGTATATATATATATATATATATATATATATATATCACATATGCATATATAAATTCTATGCTTCCATCTGAAAGAATGGCACCACCTATTTGTGAGGAAATGGAAAGACTTGGAAAAATCATATTAAGTAAAATAAGCCAGACCCAAAGAAATATAGGTGCCATGGTTTCTCTTATTTGCAATAATTAGTATATATCTAGATTAATCTTATCAGAAGAACAGAAAAGGTCAAAAACTATGTATATATGACCTATAAGATGATGCTAAGCAAAATGAACCCCAAGATATGGACACAAGAGGTTTTACTTGGTTGTGTTGTTTTTTTAATGCACTATGTGATTTTTTTGTTTCTTTTTTATGTTCTTCCCTCTATAGTATATCACCTGTCATTACTGTATTTAATTTTGGTACCCTGCATCTTGTAAATACACTTACCTAATTTGGGAAGGAGAATGGGAATAACAAAATGCTGAAAAAAGGACACAGCTTGACCCATTGCAATAATGATAGTCAAAGACACTACGTTGGAAATGAACTTTACAACTTTGGGGAGAGGAGTTGGGGAGAAGGGAGACGGAAGGGATACTAGGAGAAAAACAAAAGGAGGGAGTAACAATACTGCACAAGAAATGTACTTATTACCTTATTGTGACTGTAAACCGTCTGTACAGCATCTTCACAATAAAATAAAATTTAAAATCATAACCACTGGGCTGGCAAGGTGGCTCATTGGTAGAGTGCTTGCCTTGCATGGCTGAGGCCCTGGGTTCGATTCCTCAGCACCACATAAGCAAAAAAGAAAAAAGCCGGAAGTGGCACTGTGGCTCAAGTGGTAGAGCACTAGCCTTGAGCTGAAGAGCTGAGGGACAGTGCCCAGGCCCAGAGTTTAGGCCCCATGACTGACAAAAAACAAAAAACAAACAAACAAAAAACCACAACCACTTCAGCAGGATACCAGTGGCTCATGCCTGTAATCCTAGCTACTCAGAAGTCGAGATCAGAGGGTTGTGATTTGAAGCTAGCCCAAGCAAGAAATGTTCTTGAGACTCTTAACTCCAATTAATCACAACAAAGGCCAGAAGTGGAGATGGCTCAAGTGTAGAATGCCAGCTTGAACAAGGGAAAACTCAGGGACAGCTCCCTAGGCCTGAAATCAAGACCTAGGAGACACACACACACACACACACACACACACACACACGCGCGCGCGCGCGCGCCCGCAGGCGCAGGGTCACACAAGTTCAAAAAAGAAACATTTCAAAATGAGCAACAAACATGGCTCAGCAGTAAAGTGCTTGCCTAGCAAGGGTGAGGCCCCGAGTTCAATCCCCAATACTGCCAATCAAAAGAAACTCAGAAATTAAATGATGCCAGAATTTTACATGATAGATTCCCATAAGTGAAGCAAGACTTACTATGTTACAGGTACAAAAAGCTTTAAGAACCCAGAGAGTTTTGATTTAATTGTTCCGAACAGAAACCCTGGGTGTCACATTTAGATAAAGGATATTCTGTATCTCAAGGCCTGAGTTCTGAATTCACACCATCAGATGGTGCACGTGCCATCATTCTGGGTTCCTGAGTGGCTCCATGGAACCAATCAATCACTTTTCTTCTTTGCTTTCTAACACAAACTGGTGCTGGACCTAGAAATGTAAAGTTAGTTCCTACAATCCCTTGATGTTTTTAAAATTATGAAACATAATCCAGACCATCTGACCAGAATATTACTTTGTCATAGAAGTCTCCTGTTATTTGTGCATAACTTTGAATGTAGACTTTGTCTGCCAAGTTTCAAAGTCTTTAATTCACATTCTCAATGCCTAAAGTGAATTGATTTCCTTGTTCAGGATGCAAACATAAAATGTTAGTACTAGCTCCTCAAATGCTCTGATAAATGATAGACCTATAACATTCATTCTATTTTTCTTAAGAATACTGGAACTATGGTCCCATTTATACACTGACAGTCTAGTCAGAGTTCCTCAGACATTGAAGGGCTGTGTTGCATCTTTCTTTTTTTGTTGTTGTTGTTGGTTGCTTGGGCACTCTAGGCCTGAGCACTGTCCCTGAGCTCTTCACTAAAGGCTAGCCCTCAACCACTTCATCCACAGTGCTACATCTGGCCTTTTCTGCTTATGTGGTGCTGAAGAATTGAACCCAGGGGCCTCATGCATATGAGGCAAACACTACCGCTGAGTCACCTTCCCAGCCCCATGCGTCTTTCCATTCTAGCTCTAAAAATTGGTTGTAACAGTCAATTGAGAGCCACCTTAATCTCTCCAAAGCAAAAGGGGATTCTGGGCAAGCATGGGGCATAAAGAATTATGGTAGAAAAACCAACTGTGGTGAATTCAGAAGGAAGTACATTCATATTGTGGAAGAAAAAAATTAGCATATCTGAAGTATAAAAATAGCCCAAATCTCCACATTAAATTCTATGAATCTCAGTTTATAGATGATAAAATATTCAAGAGTTTAGGGGAATTAAATATTTTAGCAAGAGAAAGATATTTTAGCCAAAGTCTTTTACCATCTCTCCTCTTCTCCTAAATGAACTCGCACAGAGCGTGACACGGGAGAGGGGAACTGAGTGATCACAGCCCTGTTGTGAACTACAGCTCCCATCTTTACAATAATCCCCAGTCTAGAACTTCATTGTCCCCAGTCATGGCTCTTTAAAATTAATCTTCTGAGATTAGAGTCAGGTGTTATGTACTGGATGGAAAGAAAATAAAATTAGAATCCTGAAAACTAAAAATAGAACTTCCATATGGTCCAGTAATCCCATTTCTGGGTACATATCCAAGTGAATTGATATCAGAATGTCAAGAAGACATCTGCACTCTCATGTTCATTGCAGTATTATTAACATCAGCCAAGATATGCCATCAATTGAAGTGTCCATCAGTGGATAAACTGAAAAAGAAACTGTGGCATGTAATATATATGTATAAGGGAATATTATACGGCCTTTAAAAGGAAACAAATGCTTCCATCCATACAGATGAAATTGAAATATATATATATATAGCAATATATATATAGTGATATATATATATAGTATATATATATAGTGAAATATCAGGCTTTGAAAGAGAAATAATGTATAATAACATTTATATGGAACCTAAAATGTAACTCATAGAATTAGTGATCTGCTTCACAACATGGTGACCACAGTTAATAATTATGTGCAGAAGATTTCCAAGTTAAAAGAAAAAAAACAGATGTTTAACATTCTCATCACAATAGAAAATAAGTTTTTATGGACCTGCACCTCAGCTTGGTTGAGTGTTTTGACCATGTGTCAATAGTTCAACACATCCCATTAGACTGCATAAACAAAATTATTAATTACTGACTATTTTTAATCATATAAAATACAGAAAAAATTGAAAAATGCAACAAAGTGATATTAGTTTAGGTGATGCAGGTGTGTCCATGCACATGTGCATGTGTATTGTCCCTAGGTGTGTGTGTGCATGGATGTGTATGTTTGCATGCATGTCATTTTTGCGTGTAGCTGGATTACAGAGATTGCCTTAAACTGAGTTCAATATTTTGAAATTCAGACCTTGTATTGCATGGCATATGAAGTCTTTGCCAAAAAAGACCCATAATATCCTGTAATATGTTTAATGAAGTAACTAAAATATGAGAAGGTTTATTTCTACATGCTCACAATTTAAGTCACCACAAAAAAAAAGAATCATGGAGAAAACTCATTTTTTAAGCCTTAGTATAAATCTGAAAACCACCTTTACAAATGATGCACCTTTAGGGATGGGAATGTGGGTTAGTGGTAGAGTGCTTGCTGAACATGCATGAAACCCTGGGTTCAATTACTCAGTACCACATAAACAGAAAAAGCAGGAAGTGGTACTATGGTTCAAGTGGTAAAGTGCTAGCCTAGAGCAAAAGAAGCTGAGGAATAGTGTCCAGGCCCTGAGTTTAAGAGCCAGGACTGGGGGAAAAAAAGATGCACCTTTAAAGATGATGCTAATAAGCCATAATTTATCTCAAAATACGATTATGGGAATTTTATTTTCAATCTAGAAAATGGGTATCATAGTTACTCTTAAAAAGCAGTCTAGAACAAATAAAATCTGTGCAAGTGTTTTGCAAGGACAAATCAATGTACAAATCTGGCTTTAGTTATCTATTCTTCTTCTTGGTGACAATTTTAATGTCATTCAATATGTCTGCCTCATCGGTTTGCACTTTTCTGTAAGGCCTCTACTTCATATCAATGGTAAACATTCCCACTGGTTTTCTTGTTAAAATTAGAAAAAGTACCAGACAAGGGGAGTTAACTCTCATCCTAGCTAAACAAAGTTCATCAGAATGAGATTGGTAATATAAAAATGTGAGTAGTTTGTTCAAAATCTTGAATGTAATAATTTACAGTAAATCATAATTCTCAATGAGTTAGAAATTATCCACACATTTGGGTGAGGGGGAGGGAGGAATTGGGGAAGTGAGAAGGGAAGGAATTGTAGAGGAAAAAGAAAGGAGGGGGTAACAATGCTCGATAGGAAATATACTCATTATCTTACTCATGTAACTGTAACCCTTCTGTACAGTATCATTACAATAAAATATATATTAAAAAAGAAATTATCCGCATATATATCTGAGTCACATAAAAAGAAATAAGATTTCACTTGTATTTGTAATAAGTATATTAAAACACATAGAAAGCCTTCAGTTAATCATGAAGTTATCATTTGTAAATTATTCCATACAAATGCTCAATTGTGGGAGCAGATGTATTGTGGGACCTTGTCAGACAAGATCGATATTTTCTCTAGGTGCCTGGGAATATTTGTAGGAATACTTCCGTATTACATTAAATTGACTCAAAGATCCACTTCTGTAAATTCAGTTATAGTTTTCACATTGGAAAGTATCGCAAAGAGTATATACCATATGGCTCGGAGGCATTTGGGTAGACTGCTTAAACTCTAGACTTTTAAAGTGCATTGGTAAAATGTTTATCAGAAAGCCACCATCATACCTGAGATGCTAAACCTTCCTCATACACATGAGAGAGAGCCCATCCACATTGCTCATGCTACATCCTGTGTTTGTTTGTTTCCCTCCTAAAGTAATCCCTTCCTTGAAGTTCCTGCTATTATTTCCTTAAATCTTATCTCCCCCTGCTGGCTGTGCAACATGAGTGTGTCTAAGTAGAGTAATAAATCATTTGCAAAGGTTAAGACCTAGCAGAAGGGCAGCTAGTGAAAATAAATGCCTGTATACATGAGTGTACAAATGTATGTACATATGTGCACACACATGTACTACATGTTTGTTCTTTAAATTCAACTGGATCTTAGGTTAGAATTTTTAAGTCAATAGCTTAGAAACAAAATTTTATTTTCATATCACATCATAATTTTAACAAAAGAGACATTTCCAGTGCATTTACATTCATATATACCAGGAATGTACAATGCACTGCAATCATAATCACATACACAATTTGCTTACCAGGCATAAAAACAAGACTTATAGTCTTGTGCCTATGTTCTATATGTTCATACTAATATTAGTAGGCCAAGAATATTGACAATCTAGCAATAAGTTGATTTAATATGTGTTGCCTCCTTTTTTTACTTTCCACACTATAGTAAAATACATAATGTCTTTGGTGATTTCCCATCCTTTTTTCAATTATACTGGTTTTACCACCAGGATTTCTAATGTGTAATGCTGAAAATGCTGGCTAACTCAAACATAGACAGAACCACAGGATGCATAATTCTAAGAACTGAGATTGCCTGGTCTGCAATTGCCATTAAATTGCTATGTTTTGGTTAAATGGTACCTTAGCTTCCAAGCAACTCTTGAATAGTTGTTTCTTTAATTATTATTTAATTTTGTGGTTATGACTGGTTTTCAGTTAAAGAGGGTACTACTGACAAATTCAATTAAATGAAAATAGAGGACTTAATGGTCCATGCTAATGCTTCATTTCATACATAATATTTTATCATTTTCTGTGCAAATTTGTAACAAGCACTTGGTTTATATTAGTAAATGCTTACATTTGGGCCACATAAAGTACAGTAATTAAAATATTTTGCTAATAATATTTACTTATAAGTGTTCTAAAAACAATTAACCCATTGATTTCAATTACATTTACTAAATGGATTTCCAATAATACCATTCTTGGTGTCAAAAATACTATTTCAGTGTTACTTTTATTAAAGTGCCTTGGGTGCTCTTTCATCATATTTTAATAAAGCATGTTATGCATTGGCTCTTTTCTGCAGCAAAGATTTTATAGAATAATGTCAAACAAAAACATAAACAAAACTACTACTTTTCTGGAATTGGAACAAAGGGCACATATGTTCTAGATCTCATTTTCAAATATTTAAACTGAGAGATGTAACTCCTTATTGTATTGAAATGAGAAATGGTTGTCTTTTGCTCTTTAAAGAATATGTTGCTCTATGGTATTTTTATAACCCATAACAGAAATCATCTGTAGACAATTTACATTCCTTCTTTCCTAATATATGTATATGAGTGTGTCTGTGTCTGTGTGTGCATCTATGTATACATATATAATATATATATGCTGAATATCCAAAAGAATGAAAACCTCATTTCCAGTCCCACTGCAGAATATATTACTCAAAACTGGTCAGTAATAGCAGAGCTCAAGATTAATCATATTTAATGTAAATTTATTGGTAATAAAGGACATAATTTTATTTTGTTTTTTGAAGTTTATAAGGTTTTATAATTTTTAATTTGAGATGAAGAAATAATTATAACATTTCTAAAAATCTATTCTCTGGATTTGTGATCAATATATTACCTAATTTATGTTACTGGTTTTTATGAAAATGGAAATTAAACATATGAAATTAAACATATTTAAAGCAAAATGATACGTTTTTCTTCTTAAGGCATTTTTGCTATTGATGTTGAACCAATAATCTAAGAATAATAAGAACCAACACCCCAAACTTACAGATACCATTGATATGAAGTATATTAAGGAAAGTGAAAGAAAAAAACAACCCTTATGCAAAACTTTTCCATTTCTAACATATTTTTAAGATGATTTCTTTATTGCTTTGTATGTCCCTCCCTCATGGTATAACCCCTGCTTTCACTGTATTTGATATTGGTATAATTTGTGGAGAGGAAGGGCAAAAACAAATTGTTTAAATAGGGATACAGGTGGACCCATTGCAACAATGAGATGTACAAGACGTTATGTCGAAAAACGAACTTTACAACTTTGGCTGCGGGGGGGGGGGGGGTTTGGGGGGGGTGGGAGTTGGGAAGGGATGGGAAAGGGAAATGAAGGAGGAGGCAACAATGCTTGATAAGAAATGTACTCATGGGGGAGGAACATACAAAGCAACAAAGAAATAATCTTATAAATGTGTTAGAAACAATCACCTGAAAGAAAACAAAAACATTTGAATACGTATCTTAGGGTTCATTTCCTTAACATCAACTTATCTGACATATACTAGTTATTGCAAATATAACTCCTGTTTTCACTGTATTTGAGGTTGGTATAATTTGTGGAAGGGAAGGGAAAAAACAAATAGTTTAAATAGGGATACAGGTGGATCCATAGCAACAATGAGATGTACTAGTCGTTATATGGGAAAACGAACTTTACAACTTTGGTGGGGGGGGGGGATTGTGTGGGGGGGGGTGGGAGGAGGATGGGAAGGGATGGGAAGGGGAAACAAAGGAGGAGGCTGCAATGCTTGATAAGAAATGTACTCATTATCTTGTCCATGTAATTGTAACCCCTCTGTACAGTATTTTCACAATAAAAAAATAAAAAATAAAGAAATGTATTCATTACCTTGCCCATGTAACTGTAACCCCTCTATACAGTATTTTCACAATAAAAAACAAATTTAAAAAAAGTAAAGGGAAACACACACATACACAAAAGACTATCAATGAAAAAATTAAAATATTAACTAAACTCTTCAGATTACTAAAGCCTTTCCTATTGTAAAGGAAGGAAACTGAATTATTCTAAAAGTTCTTAGTTTTAAAATCAGGTTGGAAATGATAGCCTTAGTTTTCACACTGAGATGCAAAATGCCTCATGATAATGTTCATTAGATGTCATCCACAATGTTTGGAGATGAGTCCTTCTCAAGCCCAGGCCTTCTATTCCTGGTGGCTAACGAAGAATGATTTCCATTATTACCAAGTATTGTATCAATAACTAAGACCTACCTTCTCCCAATGTGCTTCTTAAATCATTGTAGGAAAAAATTAGCCTATAAGTTTCATTTATTTCATTTAAGAATGATATTTTGAGTAAGCTTAAGACAGTTGACTAAAGCACATCAAATGGTTCTAATACATTAACATCATCTAATAATATACAATGATTATTAGCATCCTAGAAGCCAGGTGCCAGTGGCTCATGTTTGTAATCCTACTCAGGTGGCTGAGATCTGAGGATTGTGGTTTGAAGCCAAGAGGACACGGAAGGCATGAGACTCTTATCTCCAGTTAACCAGCAAAAATCAAGAGTAGATCTGTGGTTCTAGTGGTAGGGTACAAGTCTTGAGGGAAAAAGCCAAGTGAGAGCATGAGGCCCTAAGTTCAATATACAGTAGCAGCACACACGTGCATGCACTGACACATACACACACACACACACACACACACACACACCATATAAAACTGTGAGAATAAAATATACATACATGTACGTATACTCAAAGAGTGTCTGTTTGATCTTGACATTCCAGGAGATGTAAAGTTAGTTCCACCATTAAATAACAGATCAGGAAGAGTCATACTCCTGTGCCACAATGCAGCTTGAGTTCCCTTCACATGGAAAAATTCACAGTAATTCTAACCCATTACCATCATCTACAAAGACTTTGTGCCTCACAATAAGGAGATACTGAGGAACTGATGAGGTTTGATAGATTTGAGCAAAATAATTTACCCAAAATAAAGCAAATAAATTGAATAGGTTCTATTATTTTCAGATTTAGTGAACTCCTTTCAATTTTTACCCCACAGAATTTTGCATCAAGCTAAATACCTCAATAATACTGAATCCTGATTAAATGTTCCAATAGGCTTTTTCTTTTTCTCCTCTTTGAAAACAGCTAGCTTTGAGTTGTAAAAATTACTTTTGCCCATCCCTAAAATAGAGAATGTTTCCATCAAAGAATTAATGGCTGGATCACTTTTCTTTCTGAAGCTACTGTTGGTCCAACAGGATTTGATTCTGCCTCTTACATGGCAAAATATGCCAGAGGCATCAGAAAACTGTGTCTCAGCACCCGGGTTTGTCTGTTCCTACTCATTTCATGCATGTCACGGAATCTTCAACAAATGTTGTTCAAAACATGGGAGACGGGAAACTTTTAGTCTGGTTGCCTTTGGAGAGGTGGATAGACATACCAGCTGGAGTTGGGAATGTACCCTCCTCATCACAGAGAAAGTGAGACAGCATGCAAAACTTGGGTGAAGAGACGACACAGCATCTTGGAAACACCAGAGGAAGAGGGACCTTGTTCTTTCTTTGATTTTTTACTTGTACATTTCTAGTGTTTGAGACTTGACAGCCCAGCGATTGACACCATAAGCATAATTCTTAAATGCCTACATTTAAGAATGAAAATAGAGCTCATCAACCACATAATTATACTTAAATCAAAGCCAGACAAGCTACAAAGTCTTCAACTTGACATTTGAATGTTACTTAGGGCTACTAAGTACAAATAAATAAGAGCAAACTCACAGCACAGTGTCTGAGCAGCATTGGTTAGTAACAATACATCTTTTATGCATTTACCTAGGTGAGATCTGAGATGTCAAATTTATCTGTATAACTCTTGGCTATGTTCAGTCTCATCTGACCCAGTAGCTTTTTCATATTTCACCTTACTCGGAGCACTAAGGTTTTATCAGATAAATTTGCTTTTGACCTCTTTTTTCTTGCTCCCTTTAAATACATATGTTCCTTACCCAGGCACTAGTGGCTCAGGGCTGTAATTCTAGCAGCTCAGGATACTGAAATGCAAGGAATTCTGTTTTTAAACCTCGGTGGTAGAAACATCTGTCAGAATCCACCTTCAATTATCTAGCAAAAAGCAGGGCCAATGGTATGGCTCAAGAGATAAAGCAACCATTCTGAGTGCAAGACAGAGTTCAAATCCCAATAGGAAAAAAATGTATGTGTTCCTTTACAGAATCATGAGTGTGGAATTTATCTTTCTATATGTTTTCTCTTTCATTGCACAACATTTCGGAACATCCAGAGATTTCCAAGAAGCTCTGGGTGCTAATTTTTTTTTTCCATTATTCTGCAGCAAGGGAACTCACTGAAACTTACCAACTCCAGTGCTGTTTTTAGATCTTTCAATTTCAATATTTTACATTTTAAACTAATTAGTATACAAAAGATATGCTCTTATGGCAACTCTCAGACATTGTTCTTAACCACATGGATAGTCTGCTCATCCCTATGCAGAAAAATATCAAATCAGTACTCCAGTTGCAACTTAAATTGTTAGATAAAGCAATTCAGCTAGAAACAAAATAGACCATTAAAAAATAGTCTTCAGAATAACTCCATCAGATATTTCATTGGCTGGGAAGTTAAGTAGGAATAAAATTAAGTCTGTAATTCCTCTATAATGAACAATGGGGGGGATTGCTCAGTGGAGTTATTTCACTGTCAAAATAGGTTAGCCCGAATGGGATGGAGAAACTAAGAAGAAGTCAAGGAAAGGGGAAGAATTTTATTTTTCTCTGTAAAATGATGAGAAAAATGAGTTGAAAAATCACTTAGATTCTACTGTGGTTGGATCATGCTAAATTTGAGTTGATTATACAATACAGGTAACCTTCCAATTGAGAGTCCTTTAGGAGCCTCGTATCTAGTAATATAGAAAACCTTTCAAAAATGGGTCATGACTTTTATGGAGAAAGATTGGGTTCATCATTTAAGTAAGAAGCATTTTGTGCTTCTTAAATCCTTAAAATCCTTGTAATATATAAGTAAATAACACATAAGATGCAGTTAGGGGCCAAAGAAAATAAAATAAATATTAACATGTTGAAATACTTTTTAAATGCAATCAATACAGATAAACAATCAGTGTTTGTAGGATGGTTGAATTAAAAAATGAATATATGACTATGGAATGAAAGATGCTTTGCCAATGGTTGATGCAAGCAAAAAGGAAACATTGATTCAATGGCCTTAATAAAAATAAATACAGCATTAATAAAAATAAATACAAAAATAAAATACTTTGCAAGTACACATGGGCATGTTTACTGATATTGGTAAAGATTTTGTAGTTCAACCAATTCAATTGCTGTAACGTTTTTATCTTTAGTTTGAATCTATTCTTTATTTAGTAGAGATAGTTGGAAACATTGAAGTTTGAGATGAATTTTTTATGATCCATTGTTGATGTTTCACAATGGCTTTTTGGTGAATTTTCTGTGTTTGGAACAAATCCAATATATCATACCAGGGCAGTTGGAACATGTCTGTTCAGTAATGTCCATGTGCTAAAATTTCTCTGGAGACTTCTACTGGGAGAGGATTAAAACTTGTCTTTATGCCAAATAACAAATCTTTGTTGGTCCCCTGTATGAGCAGCGATGTTGGAGCTCATGTTACAGGTTAATTGCTTTCAGGGTGGAGTGAGTCTAAGTAAGGTTTTCTTTGGCTTAGCAGAGTATTAATAAGGAAACCCAATGCATCATGACCACCGATATTAGGGGCAGAGAATCCTGGCAGACGTGGCTGGAAGGGGCCCGCATGGACACTTTGATATGTCATGTCTACCTGCTAGGTGCCGTGCTGAGGAATTTTATCATGATGTAGTCCATCAAGGTGCAGATAAAAATCATCTCTTCACCAAGTGATTTCAAGATCCAAAGGGCACACAGGATTTGTTTTTGAATTGCAAAAACGAATGCAAGTCATGGGAGAAAAATCCGGAGAATTCAGATACTGTCTATTTGCTACCTTTCTTTAGCCAGGAATACATAGCCCTGACTGATTATTTCACTTTAATAAAAATAAGATTGCCTGTGGCTGAAACTTGGATAACAATTTTATCTGCAGCACTTTTTTTCCCTTCTGGTTTGATTATAAACCCCTGAAAAATCAGCATTCTTTGTGGTATGAGAATGCTGCACATCTTTCTAACAGCCTGAGCAATACTAATTACCCATTCTGTACTTAGAAAGTGGAAGGATGGAGACTGTGTGCATTTACTGCCTCCATGTTTGCAGAGGTAGCTAGCCCGTCAGCATTTTCATTCTGTATGAAATGCCTGAGAAGATTTTAGAAATGGCAAAGCTGCTTCTTTAGCATCAATCTACATTGCAATTTTAGCAAACCAGCATTACTCCCAACGCCATACAGTACATCCTAGTGTACGCAGTCAAAGTCCAATTTGAATCTGTGGGATGAATTAAAATACCATATACTAAAGAGCTGTTCAAAAATAGTAAACTACCGTAGCTACCAGCTGCAATCTCTTATTTTTCCTAAAAATCCTTCTCCTTTTAAAATCAGATCAGCATATGGGCTTATCCAAAATATACCTTTTAATAACTCCACAAAAACTGGCTGAGTTGGAACATTATACAGCACTGGTAAGTAGAAGGGCTGATAAACTATACTTCTTACACGAGGGTCTTCCTATTTGAGAAAATCCCTGCAAAGCTCAAGGTACACAATAAAACCAAGATATCTGATCTTTTGCCTTTTCATCCCCCTGAAAGCACTGAATCCTCGATTTCTACTCCAGTGATTCTGTAGCAAGATACATACACAAAGACAATTGTCAGCACCAGGGCTCCACGGCTGACCACCTAGACAGAAACGCTCTCTGTTGTGAGCCCAGCCCTGAGCAGGGCCAGCTGAGCTTTCTGCATGGCTTGTGCAGGACAATGTTGTACAATCAGTTCCGAACTGTGGTGTCAGTCAGCGCTCTGGCACATGTGCAAACTCAAAGGGTGAGAGCAATCGCAGCTCAGCTGTGGTCAGTGACTGGTGGCCGGCTGGGTGAAGTGGGGTGGAAGGAGGCACATTGGGGCAATGGCATTCAGTTTTCCCATGCTCTGACAACAGTAATCCACGGGAAGCTTTGCCTTTCTTTGCTGGCCTAGCCACCTTCCCCTCCTGCCCTTTCTGCTCTTACCCCTCCCATCCACCTCACCCCCACCGAGCCCTGCCTTTACTGAAAGAAAGAGACCAAAGTGCTACAAAAGGCCACGGGTAGCTCAGTTTCAGACCCCAGGGCAACATGTGTTCAGCAAACAAGAGTGTAAGAAACACTGCATCTAGCAGTTAATACTTCAGACATACGAATTTCTGATTATAGCTTTCTTTTTAGCCATGCATATTTATTGCCATTCAAAGAGATTGTGCTTGCATACCAGCAAATAGCTATTGAGAACACAGCAAATCTTAAAATGATTAAGGCACTGGGGTTTGCTAAAGATGTGGCATGCAAAGAATCACGAGAAAGCCATAGAATATTAAAAAAATATTAATAATGTCAGTTCTAATAATTCAATCTTAGATTTATTTCAGTACAATCCTGTTCCAAGTGGTGTACGCTGTCTTTTTTCTTAAGAATGAACAAAGATCATGAAACAGATTGTAACCTAGGTAAATTGCATGTCTGTTTACAATTGTATTTCACATATTTTATATATCATTTGCAAACTATTCCCCCAAGAAATATGTATCAAACTTTTGAAAAAAAGATGAAGATTTGATGACAATCTGTTTTCCTTTCATTTGTTTCAGATGCTAACAGGGGATTTCATCTGCTGCTTAGATTCTTTGTCTGTGTTTTGAATATAGTGTCCTGTTCTGGTCATCATGTGCTTTCTTTTGTTCTTTCAAGGTTTACACGGAGGAACTGTATTTCTTGAAATGATATCACCGTAATTAAGCCAACAGGATGGAAAAAAAAAAGAGTCTTATAGAAGATTGAAGAAGTTTACATATGCAATGTAATCATGGGCTTCTGATCAAATGTGAATGTCAAATATGTTTTCAAGTCTTCCTTGGGAAAAAAAAAATCAGATCATCCCTTTTCCCTACTTCTTTTACTTATAGGAATATGCAATTTGTGAGTTTTAGAACTTGTCATCACAAAGATGTCTTAGGTTATACTTTGAGGAAAACAGTTAAGTAGCGCAGCATATTTATGAACATGTTTTCATGGTCTGTACTTTCAGGATGAGAAATTATTCCCTAGTAATTAATTGCTGCAACTGTTTTAACTGTCAAAACTAAAGATTAATCTTGCAATAGCAGTTCAGCCAATAGGAGAACAACCAATGACAACTGCTCAAAAGAATGACTCACAGAAAAGGCTCAGGAAGAGCAGGGATGCTGAACTACAGGCTAAATGGAGCCTCACAGTTCTCAACTACATTACTCACAGGGTATTAATAGAACCTCTTTACTCCTAAGTTAGCACCAAAATCAGACAAAACACTCTCTCTCATTAAGGAAAGACCTTTCTATCCCACTACAAATAAGGGCTCTTAGATTGTACTCATGTTAAATAGTCCTGCACACTCCACAGTTAATTATTGTTTATACTCAAATTTTAATGGTTTGAAAAATGTACACATTTTTTGAAAGGCCTTCAAAAATAATTATGAGGAAAATAAATCAATGTTATCCTGTCAATTTAGTGTATAGGCATATAATGAATGTATATTATTCTATGACTAACCATTGTGGTGAATGGTAATAAAACTTAGGTGAAAAAGTTGGCTTTGACTGAGGAAGGGAAAACCACATCTAGTAATAAATGATAAGGATCAGCGGAGCAACCCGTTAGAAAGCTTGGGAAAACGAGCAGTTACTCAGCGAAAATGCTTGTGGCTACTCTTGACCTTTGAGTTCCTAACTTAAAGGACACGTAAACAACGCCATTCTCCAGCAAGCTTCCCTTGATAACTTGCTGGAAAGAGACAGAATATCCTGCAGCCATTTGACACGCACAATTTAGCAATTATGTGGTCAGGGAAGGAATGATTTTGTTAAATCACTGGGGAGCGCTGGTGTTTATAGCCTTTACACATTTATGGTGAAATCTAAAATCTAATACAACATAATCGATATCATGACAGATTCTCTTTTGGCACCCCAGATGATATCCTCACATTCTACAAAAAATAAATAAATTTGGAAGAACTATTTGTCATGCATTTGATTCAGTCTCAGCCCAAATGAGAAGAATAAGGAAGAATGTATGACTCTATACCGTATTTATATGAGAAAGAAAAATGACTATGAGTCTAAATGCCTTGAAATGATTTACTTTCACCTTAGATTATTTTTAAAGAGTATCTTTTCAGGGAAGAAACAGTTAAGTTTACTTAACTTTTATTCAGATTAAATAAGTTGTTCTTTTTCTTAGCCTCCCTTGAGATCATTCGAATTTTCATTTTTATGTTCCTGGACAGACACAAGGAAGTTGGCAAGACCAATAATTCTAATGCTGTAAATATTTCAATCTAATTCAGGATTCTCAATTCATTTTCCTCTGTGAATAATTTAAAGCTGTTTTCTTTGGTTTAGTTTCCTTGATAGGAAAATACATGATATTTGCATTTTTCTTTTCGACTGATAAATACATAGAAAAATAATTTTTCCTTGTCAACAAGTAAAAATCAAGTTCCAGCTTCTATGGTCCTATGAAAGCGAAGCTCCATGTTTCTATTCTCAGAGCTCCATTTTTTTTAATGAAGCTATTTCTACAACGTTACACATTCATCAATCAGATATCAATTATAGTATGCCTGATCGAGTCCCCTTCTACTTCCCGTACTCCCTGCTGCCTGGGCACTGCCTGCCAAATGTTGCAGGAAGTGACTTGAATAGCAACAGCAGGTCCAGCACCACCCTCAGTGTGCCTGTGGGTCACTGCCATCCCCACAGAGGACCCAGAACAGCTGGTCCCTAAACACAAGGTCTGAAGTGGAGTCAGCTTGCAGAAGACCATCCCTCACAGAGCAACAAAGACCCTGTTACCCCAACACATGTGTGATTAAAGCAGTTCCCAGCACCCTCATCTCTCTGTAATGTCCCTTTCAGGACTCTTTAGCTAGAGTTGAAATACAAAGTCTAGTTTTTAGCTTGTTTTGTTTCCAAAAGAACAATTCAAGTAAGAAATTTTTTTTTAAAAAATGGGCATGAATTAAACAGCAAATTCATCTTCTTAATAACCTAATGAAGAACACATATATATGAAAAAGAAAGGACCACAATGAGTGAGTCAAGTTCAAGTGACAATATTGGTTGGCATAGAAATAATCTGTTGCTGTTCCAAGGATCCCAAAGTGCACTGTTTCTCTGATGTAGGCTTCATGCAAGTGTGATTTTTCAGCATATGGAATGCAAAAGGATAGGACTCCCTGAACTAAGTCACACAGAATTGATATTCACCCATTGGGACTTAAGAACTTTTGGAGAACTACCTGGCAAGAAAACGTATGTGAACATTCTTCACAGTGCAAAAGATAATACGGTGGCTCTTGGACTATTTCCTCATTGTGCGCCTCTCAAACAGATGTCTTTTTGTTCATTGCATCTCTTGCACAGGCATATTGGCTGTAACCTTCTGTTTGAAAGGGACTAAATATGATGATTTTCCACATGCTGAGACGCTGAACAGGAGTGTGTGCTCCGGGTTTGATTACTCAATGTCTCAGTGGCAAAGGGAACAGCAGTGATGCCTTTGATACTATTTCTTAGAGGAATTAAGAAAAGCGAATTTGGCCTGCTTTGTTCTGTTATTAAAGAAAGACATTGAGTTCTCTATTACTCTTTTGTTTTCTTAACATATTAGTTTTCCATCTCTCTCTCTCTTTCTCTTTCTTTCTTTGTCCCCCCTCCCCTAGACACATATATGTGTGTATATGTGTGTGTGTGTATGTATATATGTTTTTATATATGTATATATATATATATACACACACACACATATACACACACATACACATACATACCCAGCATATCCTTTGGTGAGACACAGGATAATGCTGAATATAATTCATGAATACTCTGAGAGTAGGAAAAGTATCTGGTTGGGATTCTGTGTGCACATTTCTGATGCCTCCAGGCCTCCCTTTTGTGGCCTTGAGCAAGCAACTAAACTCTCTGAATCTTTTGTTCCCTAACATGTGATGGAATGGAACTTACTTTGTAGATTTGAAGAGGTCAGTGTAAGATTAGACATAGTACATAATTTTCATAATTACTGACAACTTCGTGTCTTTGTTTAAATTCCTAGTCTGTCTTGCCTACTTTCACCCCACCCCACTCCCATTCTTCTTCTGTGCTTTATTTTTCTCTGAAATACTTTCCACTCTTGAACATAAACTTTCATTTATTATCTCTTTCCTCCTAGACTGCCTAGTTTTTCAGGACAGGGATTTTTGGCTGCTTCCTTCATTACTTCCCCAACACACCACACTCTAATCCATGGTCTACCCATACTTCTGCAAACACCCATTGAGTGATTGTATACAATAATAAATTAATAAATGAGCGAAATGGCTGAATTCATTTAAAATGTCTTTTTTTCTATCATGTGGAGATACATGGAATTCTTAGCGAGGCATTAACTAGAAATATTTCTATCCAAACTTTTCAGGTCAAATAGAATGAACAGCATGTCTGGACCCAGCAGTGTGGGAGAGACCTAGGCAGGAAGTACCTGAGGGACTAAACCTAAAAGTCATGCTCTCTACTCATCTTGAACAAGCAGTGTCAACTTGTAGGACTCAGATAGACTACCTAGAGCGTCTACTTTCATGGTTATAAGCCAGGTTCACAAATATAGTGATCAGTTGACCCATACAGATTATCTTAGGAACTTCAGGCATTTTATATTCAACTCACTGACAAAATGTATCTTACCAGGTGCTGGTGGCTCTTGCTTATATTCCTAGCTACTTGGGAGGCTAAAACCTGAAGATCTTGGTTCAAAGATAGCCTAGGTAGAAAGTTAGTGAAACTCCATCTCTAATTAATGAGCAAAATTCTATACTCAAGTGGTAGACTCAAGTGGTAGAGTACCAGCTTTGAGCCAAAGCCAAGTGAGAGCATAAGGCCCTGAATTCAAGCTCCCATACTGGCATACACACACACACACACACACACACACACACACACACATCTGATTCCATTCCATGGTGACAAATATCTTACCACTTGGGGCCTATCTTTTATAACTACCCTGATTATTGGAAGATATTAGACAAAAAGACAAGTACTGGGAAATAAAAATACAAAGCTAGGGCTACTCACAGTTCTAGCAATATTCCTGCATTTTTATTTTTAAAGAAAAGTACCTAGCAATTTTTAAATCAGTATAAAGAAAAAAATATATAAATCCCTAATTTCAAATGCATCCCTCCATGCCAACTATTCCTGCTCAGATGAAAGGTAAAACAAGTCTGTACCGAAAGGCATATGATTACAATAAAGAAAGAGGGAAAAAAATCCTTTTTCAGGAGAGAAGGTTATAACTTACACATGTTTAGAATTACCAGGAGAGCTATTTGTCCTCCCCTGGCACGTGGAGCGGTCCTCACGTCACTACCGAACACATTGCCTTGAGCCAGCATACAGGTCTTTTGTGAAATATCTGTGTCACTTACTTTAAGTGGGAGTGTTAACACCTTTGCTATTTCTCTAAAAATGGCATTTGCTTCTCTTTTTTTGAGTTAAAAAAATGACTGCTATAAAAGGGAGCATGAAGCAAGTTAACAAAGTACTTTTTTTGAGGCATCGGGCTAAGGAAGGTAATACTTCCTTAAAAGCTTTCAGATCTTGTTTCCCACCTTAACGCTATGACAGAACACCCCATGGAAAAAGCTCAAAGGAGAAATATGTGGAAACTCAATTACCTGTGTTAGTGAACCACCTACAGATATTTAAAAATATTCTCTTCTTGCAAGTACCCAGTATGAACCAAGTGCTTTTTTTATTTGTGCCACATGCCCCATTAATATAATGAAAAACGGTATGACTTTTCTCACAGTAGGACAGGAGGGTCCAAAAGGGTGATAAAATATCCACACTAATGATAAGCTAGTGGACAGCACCTCTAATGTTCTCCTGGCTGCTTAGCATGTATGGAATACCAAAGCAGGGTCTGGACGACATCTCTATTTATAGTCTCAAATAGCCAGAAGCTGACTTGAGTTTTGATCTGAATCAGAGCCCTGACCCCCCTGATTTTCTCAGACTTGTGAAATCAACAGACTAGATGTATAACACTAGGAATTGTTAAAATATTCAATTCTTTACATGCTTTTATTTGCCTAGGAATACAATCTCTCTGGGTAAAACCTCTAGTTCCTGCTTACAGATTTGGCTATCTTCAACTGCATTTCAAATAATAAAACTGCCTGGTAAAGAGAAAGAATCTGTATACTGGATATTCTCTCCATACTAAACCATCTTTGAAGTTTCACATGTCCAATATTCATGCAGAGCTCACTCAGCCTTTCTTTTATTTATTCATTTTAAAAATAGTTTGGGTATGCTTGCCAAACACAGAAGACTGTACTGAATATTTTTGGTTCAACTGGTGGTTTTTCAGATTTATTATTGAGTATTAATTCGACATACATCTGCTTCACAAATATGAATACAATACATTTTTAGAGAAAGGGTGAAATGATGGGTAAGACTGTACTATGTGTACAAACACAATCCTGACATACATCCTTCAAATCTTTTGCCATCCTGAGTAGAATCCATTGATACCATGGGTCAATGTACAACTCCATACCTTGTCTCTCTCCTGAGAGTCCATCCTTTAGGGTTTCTTCTCACCAGACGCAACTGCTATACATTCTACAGCAGTTCTGCTCTATATAATCATAAGATTAAGATCAGATTCCTAAGCCTTGCATTTGAGCAGTGTCCTAATTTGACCCTCTGACTCCAAGTGTTTTTAAAAGCCTTGTATATCATTTCATGTCAGCTATATCCTACCCTTTCCTGCTCCAAAATGTGTTTGGTCATCTTCTCTTTCCTGCTCCAAAATGTGTTTGGTCATCTTCTGCCGCTGTACCACCCTGCTCCCCAGAATACCTTCTTCATCTTTCTTCACAGAAACAGCCCACTCAAGCCCTTTGTCTTTCACAAGCCTTTTGGAACAAAACTAGCTGTGAAGGACTTCATCTTTCCCTATTTCTCCCTAGAGCACTTTTCTATAAAACTCTTTCCATTCCAGATTTAAGCCTTTCTTTTTTATTGAATATCTTTCTTCGACATGAATTGTCATCTCCCAGAATGCAACGTTTGGTTTTATATTTATCCATGTGTTTCATTCATATCACCTCCCAACCCAATTTATAGAGTGAAAACACGGAGAAATCTTGTTTCAATATGAAAAACCCTGCCAATTGACATATAAATAAGTCATTAAAGTTTTTGAATGCTTTCTTTGTTTACAAATTAATTTCTCACAGCATTCATTCATTGGCTTTATTAATAAAATGCATTATTTATTATTTCATCTGAGTCTTAAAGCTCATTGAGTAGACAAATGTCCCAAGTAAGAGAAAATAAACAAATAAGTAAGTTAAATTAAATCCACAATGACAAAGTGAAATTTTTCTATGAAATAATTTAAATCTTAATGACTTTTAGCTGGTTACATTCATTTAAGTTAAAAAAGGGCTGTGTGTGTGTGTGTGTGTGTGTGTGTGTGTGTGTGTGTGTGTGTGTCTGTGTCTGTGTCTGTGTGTGCATGCATGTGTGTGTGTAGAAGGATAAATATGAATACATATGTTGGTGAAGAAGTTAGTCACCCAACAAAATTCAGCAATATTCAAATTTTATAATGTTTAACAGCTCAAAATCATGTCAGCATTTCAACTTGTCACCAATACTAAGTTTTACTGCTTATTTTACACTATTTTGACAATAATAGTATAAAGTTTTTTCAAAAGAAATATTTGAGCAGAAACGTGGAGAGATGAGTTAGACATCTGGGAAGAAAGTACAAATACACTTCTAGTTCAAATTAACATAAGTATTATGTAATATGATATAGGATGACCTGTTAAAACTACATTTTTAATGGATGATTTTACTGGAGTAAATATGACTTGACTATTTGTAATTATACCAAAATATGTTTGTTTAAGAAATTTTCAAATGTAAAACACCCAAGGAAAATAAAATTTCTAATAGGTTTATATACATTATCACAATGAATTATTATGAGATAGATGTTTTGTGGTGTCATTTTGAATTTACACAGGAGGACAATGATTCCTATTAGACACTGTGTAAAAGGTAAGAGAGTTAGTAAGTAGTAGAACCAAGATTTGAAACCAACTCTTTTTCCTACCATGAGGATGTTCTTTTCAGAGTTGGTGGAAAAGGTTGGGTTAGATATTTACAAAAGACAGAGCATTATCCTCTCTGAGAAGCCTTACCATTATAAGATTCAGAGTGCATTTCTAAGGATCCTGAGTTACATTCACCCAACCCTACTACCAAGAACAACTAGGAAATCTGGATAAAATATGGAGTGAGAGGATTATCCAACCAGTAAAGACTGGGAAGACTAGGAATTCACAAGGAAATGTGTCAAAGTGAATCAGCATCATTCTGTGTGCACATCTCTCGTGGTCATTTCTTCTTGGCAATGTTAATTGCATCATGGAGAATGCAAGACATATTCTTAGACGATAAGTGGAGAATAGCTTCAGGTTGAAAACATAATCTGTTTTGTAACCAAGATTAAGTTACTAAAATTTCTGAGAGACAAAACTCTACACTGCTTTTTATTTCAAAACATTTGACTAGGAAGTGGCACTGTGGCTCAAGCGGTAGAGTGCTTGCCTTGAGCTGAGGAGCACAGGGACAGCGCCTAAGCCACAACCCACGACAAAAAAAAAAATTGAGTATTGAAAAGTACTGGCCAAGTATCAAGGGGCGCAGTAAAGCTTTAGTCAGTCTGAGGTAAAAACACAGAGACACAAACTGAAGTCCAGGGGTCGCACAGGGACCATGTTCTGGTCACTGGAGGACAGCACTCTAGGTGGAAGCTGGGCTTTAAAATGAGCCAGAACTCCTAAACACTAAAACTTACTCAATAAAATCAACCCAACCCAAAAGTCGGTTAAAGTGAAACATTCCTACACTCAAAAGCCTCAAGAACTAAGAATAGATGCCTTCTGGGGAAGAAAATATTATGGCAAACCTTGACTATTTTTAATCTGAAGATTTCCTGCAATTTTTCCTTAGAATAACCAAGAGAAATGAAAAACCAAATGAAAAGAACAAAATAGAAAAAATGAAGAGATAATATGGGTATTAGTATTATCATATAATGATGACAAAAATATCACAATTAAGATAATAAAATGTAGAACTAGAAATAAAATGTAGAACTAGGTGGAAAAATGGCACACAATGCAAAAAAAATCAGATGATATCTAGAAAAGCAAATAAATAAAATTAATAACTTAAATACAATTGAATTAATAACTTAATAAATAAGCTTCCTAGCAGACAAAGCATTACTGATTAAAATCAATTATCTGATATATAGGTTAGGAGACATGTCAGTATTAAAATGAAATAAAAACCAATGAGAAATATTAAAATGGGAATAAGAAACTCATAGAGCATGAAAATATACAGGCAATCAGTGTCCCAGGAGGAAAGCAGACAAACACACCAGAGTTATGGAAAAGGAGTGATTTGGAAAATTTTCAAAACCAATTAAGTAATTTAAAAATAGATTATAAAAGCATGACAGCTCTTAAACAAGATTATAAGAAATACAAATCATAGTAAAACCATTGAATCCCAAATAAATATGAGAGGGAGCCAGAAAATGAAAAGGACAGATGACCTTCAAACGAATAGCAGAGGTAATAACTATCTTCTGAATGCAACACTTGCACCTAATATATGATAGAATAAAATTCTCCAAAATTATAAAAGGGTATATTTTAACCTAGAAGTCTATAACCAGCTAAAACATTTCTTGTAAATGAAGATGAGGTAAAATATTTTCAGAAGAAAATACATTAGTATATATACCTACTGAATAACAAAGGACATTTTTCAAATGAAAGGAAAGTCCCCCAGATCAAAATTTGCAAATAAAAGTGAAATAGAGAATGAAAAAGTATAATCGACTCGTGAATTTTTGCTGTGAAACATTAAGCAATTAAAGCAAATTACCAAAAGACATGATGACCAAGAATTAATTGCATTCATGTCTTTAAATTTTTTGTATTGTCTTGAAATTGAGAAAAGTTTCCAATTTAAGCTGTATGGTAAGTGAAATGAACCCCAAGATATGGACATAAGAAGTCTTTCTTTGTTATTGTAGTTTTTAATGTACTATGTGATTATGTTCTTCCTCCTGTGATATATTATAGCCTGTTTTGGTACCCTGCATCTTATATATTCATTTGTCTAATTTGAAGAGGAGAAGGAGAATAACAAAATGCTGAAACAGGGACACAGGTTGACCCATAGCAACAATGATACCCATAAGACAGTATATTGGAATTCAACTTTACAACTTTGGCCGGGGGGTGGGGAGGAGTGAGGAAAGTAGGGGAGGGAAGAGATAGTGGGTGAACAACAAGGGAGGGGGTAAAAATGCTTGACAAGAAATGTACTCATTGCCTTACTCATGTAACTGTAACCTCTCTGTACAGCACCTTTACGATAAAACAAAATTTAAAAAAGATGTGTGGCAATATTTCAGAGATGAATACTGATATCTTAAATATACTTAATAAAATGAATAGAATTATGTAGTTACTGTTAATTAAAATTATGTATGTATTTATCATTTATATAGAGACTACAGTACTATACTGAGAAACAAGAGCATGACTTATCAAAACCTTAAAGGCAAGTAGAACAAACATCCACAGAGGAAATCAACAGAAACAGGTCTAATAATAACCCAAAACAGAAATATGGAAGTAGTAAACTAAATATAAATAAATAATTTAAAATTAGAGTGAAATCTTGTGAGACTTAACAGTAGCAACTGTATTCTACAATGTTCTCTGCTTTAAGATACTCAAAATGTATTTTAAGACTGCTTGTCCATAAGAACTCTAATATGAGAATAATTAGATATACCAACAGAGAATTGATAGACTTAAAAGAAGAAATATTCCAGTAAGGTAATGCATGGCTTAACTTACCAGAAATATACATCGAGTTTGTTTTGCATATACTAAAAATATAGGCTTAAGAAAAATGTCAAAGAAAACTTCACACAACTTAAACAACAAACTCCTAAACCATAAACATTGTTCTTATTAAGTGGCAGAAGATTAGTCACAAATTGTTAGAAATAGAGTGACTCATGAAATGGCCTAATCAATCCACATAGACCTCTTCAACCAACAATAACTACAGGTATATCACCCTTTCCAACAAAAATAGACTCTTCCTAAAAGCTGATTCCAACTATTTGGTGATATTTGATGTCTTCTCCCAAGGCTGCATCCTAACCAGTTTCTTTTTTTTTTATTGTGAAAATACCATACAGAGGGGTTACAATTACATGGGCAAGATAGTGAGTACATTTCTTACCAAGCATTGTTGCCTCCTCCTTTGGTTCCCCTTCCCATCCTCTTTATTCCCCCTCCCCCCCCCAAAGTTGTAAAGTTCATTTTGCAACATAAAAACTTGTACATCTCATTGTTGCAATGGGTCCACCACCGGTATCCCTATTTAAGCCATTTAGTTTTTTCCTTCCCCTCCACAAATTATACTGACATCAAATACAGTGAAAGCAGGGGTTATACCGTGGGGGAGGGACATTTAAAGCAACAAAAAAATTATCTTATAAATATGTTAGAAACAATCTCAAGAAAGAAAAAACATTTGAATCCTTATCTTGGGGTTCATTTCACCTAACATCAACTTATCTGACCTTTTCTTCTTGTCTCAGACATGTACTAGTTATTGCAAATAAGAGAAACTATGGGACCTATGTTTCTTTGGGCCTGGCTTACTTCACTTAATATAGTATTTTCAAAGGCTTTCTGTTTCCTAACAAATGGGGCAATGTCATTCTTTCTGATGGAGGCATAGAATTCTGTTGTGTATATATACCACATTTTCTTGATCCATTCATCTACTGAGGGGCATCTGGGTTGGTTCCATATCTTAGCTATGGTAAATAATGCTGCAATAAACATAGTTGTGCTGGTAGCTTTAGTCTGGTTTTGTTTGTGATCAGATGTTGGAGGGGATGTGGACAGAAGGAAACTTTACTGCATTGTTGGTGGGAGTGTAAACTTGTTCAACCACTTTGGAAAGTAGTATGGAGGTTCCTCAAAAGACTCCACATAGAGGCCCCCTATGACCCAGCAATCCTAATTTTGGGCATTTATCCAAATGATCACAAATTAACCTGTTTCTTTTCCTTGCAATAAGTCGTGACTCTGAGTATAAAAACTGTTGGTGAATTCTGTGAATTCTTTTAGTAATTGTCAAAACTTGTCATGTTTTGGGAAGACCTTGAACTTAGGCTTGACGTTAGCTGTGAGACTGGCCTTGTGGGAACTATGCTTTCTCAACTGTGCAGTTTGTCAATGCTCTCATAGCATCAATGGGATGAGCTAAAGAGAGGAGACACAGAACATTCCATTTGCCAAGGAAAGATATGAAAGCTAGCTAGGCATAGTGGTGCACTTCTATAATCCCAGCATGAAGGCTGAAATGGATGACAGAACTGCAGGCCATCCTGGGCTACATAAGAACACCAAAGCCTAAATGAAACAAAAACAAGCAAACAAACAAAAAAAGTAAAAGCAAAAGACTGTTAGCATCAGCTGAAATGGGAAAAAGAACAGGCACAAGACTGAAAGCAGCAGGAGGGCCTATGCAAAGCCAGGTAGAAGAACAAGTCTGATAGCCTGACTTGGTAGCACAGATAGGTGCTCTCCTATATTCTAGATTTCTGCTACCTGTGCTCCAACAGGTCCCTGTAATCCATCCACTTCCAAAATTTGACTCCCAGCCAAGTTTTGCAATAGCTGATCTTTTTATATCTTTTCGATTAATTTTCTACTTTTAAAAAGACAGTCACAAACTCCAGTTGATTTTTGTTACCTACAAACAAGCACTTTAAAACAAGCATTTTTAAAGCTTTTATTACGTTTATCGTAATAAAAATTCAACTTACAGTATCTTCTGTCTCATTTCTGTCCATGATTGAAACCTTTTATCATACATCTTAACCAAATATCTGCACATGAAACTCCACAAGGCATTGCACGATGCCTACTGTGGTTGGAATTAAGCTTGTGCCATGACCCATTCTTGGACAGTGTTCAGTGCAACACAATACCTGAAGGTTTTTTTTCTATCCTCTCATCCTTTCTGACAGAACATCTGTCCTTTCCCTTACCTATAACTCAGTATTATACTCTTTGAAAGTACTGTTCATCCAGCGAGTAAAGAGTGTTTCAAATTTTAGGCTGCCAAAATGACAGTGTTCCTTACCTTACATTATGATTTCAGAGCCATGATTGAACTGCTGTTTTCGATTAGTCATATGCAGAAGGAATAATTTTTCAAACTTAGAGACTCAAGTAGGGAAAAAAGGAAGAGACTACACTGTTGGCTTCTAAAGGACGTTACTGGAATGCATTCTTCAACATATGAGTATGCAGAACCACTAGAGATAGACAGCTGTGTGTCTACACATTTGTGACAAACAAAACTCAGATGGAAATTTATTTTTTAAAAGGAGAAAAAGGCATCAACATACATTCATCACTTGGGGGTGAGAACAATGCTAGCTTATAATATAGGTCTGAGCAAAAGAGAATCAGCTTGCAAAATATGATGAGAATTTCTCCTCTATGAAATGGATTCTGCACTTGTCAGCATGCTTCCTTGCTGCCTTGTAATCGTGCAAGCAGTACAACTTTTTGATCACTGAGAGAACTCAGAAGACTTTTTAGCCTATGTAATATGAAGGGCCCATGATAGATTAGTTGTCATTGTGAACACTATAAAAGAAGGCAATAAGGAGGTTAAGGGAATCACTTGAAAATCAAGTATAACAATTAAAGGTGAATAAAATGAAAGAGCTAAACATAGCTTGACATAGTTTATTAAAGCACTGTGAAGTGTTTTTTAGAAAATATGAATGGAGTGAGCCAGGCACTGGCAGCTCATACCTATAATCCTCCATACTCAGGAGGTTGACATCAGAGGATTGCAGTTCAAAGTCAGCCTGGAGCAGGAAAGTGTGAGTAATGCTTACCTCAATTAACCAACAAAAAACAGAAGTGTAAGTGTAGTTCAAGTAGTAGAGCTCCAGGTTCGATAGAAAAAGACAAGCAAAAGGGCATGACCGTGAGTTCAAGCTTCAATATTGGCACAACAGTTTATAAAACTAGAAAAGTCCCCATTGATTAATATTTATGTTATGGATGTACATATGGATAGAAACTTTATTGGAAAGAATGAATACAAGCCAGGGGCTGGTAGCTCCTGCCTGCAATCTTAGCTCCACAGGAGGTTAAGATTTGAGAATCACAATTTGAAGCCAGATGAGGCAGCAAATTGAGATGATAGTAGCTCATGCCTATATTAAAATGATAGGGTAGGTACTCCTAGCTACTCAGGATGCTGAGATCTCATGATCAAAATTTAAAGTTACTGGAGGCAGCAAAGTGCATCAGAGTCTTAGCTCCAATGAAGTATCAACAAAGCTACTAATTAGGAGGTATGGCTGAAATAGTAGAGCACCATACTTGAGCAAAAAGTCAAACAAGAGCACAAGGCATGACTTTAAGCCCTAGTACTGGCACAAAAATGGAAAGAATGGAAGGAAGAAGAGACCAGAAGGAAGGAAAGAAGAAAGGAGGAAACGAAGAAAGGAGGGAAGGAAGGATTTGCTCAAAGTTTTAAAAGGATAAATTATGGGAGACTATTTCTTCCTTCATCCTAGAGTGGTTCCTACTGCACATTTCTTACAGAAACATTAGATGTAGCTAAGATTTTGCTTAAATGCTTTGTTTGATAGTCATATTTAAAATCTAGTTTTTAGTAGCACCAATCATTGTTCATATGAATTGCTAATAAATTGGTCACTTCTTAAAAGTAGAGTGTGTCTTATATTTTACCTTATGATCTGTGAGACTTAGGTCTGCCAACCGATATGAATGAAATACTGAATAAAAGGAAAATGATTCTCATAGTTGAGCCTATGATTTCAAGACTGAAACAAATAAGCAAATGTAGATGCATCTATGTTTGATATCAAAAAACTCAAAACAACAACATTAAAAAAAACAAGCAAACCAGAATTCATGCTGAACAATGGCCAGATACCATTGTATATGTCATCCTGTTATCCAGCTACAGAAGAAAAAATAGGCTAGCCTTGGCATAAAACTAAACTTTATATAAAAAACAATCAACACAAAAATAGCTAATATTGTTGATCCACTGGAGAGTAACTCTCCAGCATGCCTGATGCCCCGAGTTCTGTTGACTTCACAAGACTGCTTTGCCTGCCTTCTGACTTGGTCTTAAAGCTTGTTCTGTTTACTTATTCCTATTTGAATTCTAAAGTTGTTTTGACAGTCATCATATTGTTCTATAACCTTGAAGATAACCTTTGAGAGATATTCATAGCCATAGATAGAGGACTTTATGGCAAAATAGAAGTTACGATTTTCTGGTCATTAAAATTTTGCAGGTTAATATTTCATCATTTCTGCTTTGGTGTGTACCTTAGTAGCAGAGCACTAATCTATCATGTAGGTCCTGACTTCTATCCTCTGTAATACAAAGGAAAGAGAAAAATTCAAAGAGAATTAAGAAAGTATTAAAAAAAAACCTGAAAGTTTCCCTCTTTTTTTATTGTGAAAATACCGTATAGAGGGGTTACAATTACATAGGCAAAATAATGAGTACATTTCTTATCAAGCATTGTTGCCTCTGCTTTGTTTCCCATTCTTCCCTCATTTTTATACCTACAAGCAAGTACTGTTAGTCTTTTTCAATTCCTTGTGAATTTGTTATATGTTTGTGCAGCAAGTACCAGATCCTGGTTCAATCTCTAGTACCATAAAAAGTTTTTATTATTTGAAAGCAGCATCCAAAAGATATTTTTAAAGATCTGGTCCTGTAAATTTTTAGTTTTGAGTTAGCTAAATTAATCTGAATGTACCTCCATTCAATGGATCAAGAAAATGTGTCATATATATATATATATATATATATATATATATATATGTATAAATTCTATGCATCCATCAGAAAGAATGGCATTGCCCCCTTTGTTAGGAAATGGAAAGACTTGCAAAAAAAAGTGAAGTGATCCAGGCCCCAAGAAACATAGGTCCCATGGCTTCCCTTATTTGCAGTAACTAGTATGTGTCTAGGACAAGCAGAAAAGGTCAAAAGCTATGTACATATGACCATATAAGATGATTCTAAATGAAATAAACCCCAAGATAGGGACACAGTGGTTTTATATTTCTTCTTATTGTTTTTAATGTATTTGTAATGTACTTACATGATTTTTTGTTTCTTTTGTATGTTCTTCCCCCATGTTATAATCCCTGTTTTCACTGTGTTTGATTCTGGTGCCCTGCATCTTGTACACACATTTTTCTAATTTGGGGAGGGGAAGGGAAATAACAAAATGCTGAAATAAGGATATAGGTTGACCCATTGTAACAATGAGACGTAAAAGACACTATGTTGAAAACGTACTTTACAACTTGGGGGGAAAAGGGGAGGAGGAGTTGGGGAGGTGAGGAGGGAAGGTATGGTAGGGGAAAAACAAAGGAGGAGGTAACAATGCTCGATAGGAAATGTACTCATTACCTGAATCATGTAACTGTAACCCTTCTGTACAGTATTTTTACTATATATATATATATTATATATATATATATATATGAATGCTTACATGGAATAAAATCTTGATAGTCCTTAAAAAATTTCGTTCAGTAAATAGTGAGTCCCTACCCTGTATTAGAAGGCAAACTCTCTGTCTTCTAGAGAGAGCAGCCATCTGTCCCTGGACAGTAGAACTCCAGGTTCTCTGAGATAATGTTTAGTCTTTTGGACTTTGGTACTTGTATCCTGACTGTTCTTCCCCAACATATTCTCAGGAGCTCAACTCAGAATGGAAATATCACCCTGGCATCCCTGATTCTCAGGCCTTTAAACAACTACTGAGCTAGGTCATCAGCAAACCTATGGTCTCCAACTTGCAGACATGCTATCATGGGATTTCTCAGACTCCATAAACAAATAAATAATAAATAAGTTCCTCTATCTATCTATCTATCTATCTATCTATCTATCTATCTATCTATCTATCATCTACTTATCTAATCTACTACCATTCTACCTATCCTCATATATATCATCTATCTTTTATTTATCTATTTATCAACCTATCTTGTATATCTTACCTACAAACCTACCTCTGTAATCTATCTATCTATCTATCTATCTATCTATCTATCTATCTATCTATCTATTATCTATCTTTCTGTTATCTAACTTGTTATCTATGTTTACATCTTATCTCTTATCTATCTACCTACCTATGTTATTGTATGTATATATCTGTCATTTATGTATCTATGTGTCTGCCTTCTTTATTTATTATCAAATGAAGAGCAGGGCCATTACAGTTACCACAGTAAGGTAATGAGTACATTTATTTTTAAACATTGTTACCCTCTCCCTCATTTTCTCCTGCTTACCACCTCCCACTCCAAGTTGTAAAGTTCATTTCCAACATAGTGTCTAGTATCATTATTGCATTAGTTCATCCTTCCACAGATCAGACAAGCTTATATACAAGACAAAGGGTAAAAAAAATCAAACAGAAAGAAAAAACAATAATAACTGCACAAAAGAACATAAAAAACATAAAAGGACATAAAAGAACCTCTTGTTTCCAATTCTTGGAGTTTATTTTGATATGCTTCATTATACATGGTACTATGCACTTAGTGATTGGGCTATTGTTATCTCCTGTTAAGAATATCATAGACAAGCCAGGTGTCAGTGGCTCATGCCTGTAATCCAGCTACCAGGAGGCTGAGATCTGAAGATATCGGTTCAAAGCCAGCCAGAGCAGGAAAGACCATGAGACTCTTATCTCCAATAAACCACTCAGAAAAGTGGAAGTGGTGGTATGACTCAGGTGGTAGAGCCCTAGCCTTGAGCTGAAGGCCTGAGGGACAGTGCCCAGGACCATAGTTCAAGCCCCAAGACTGGAAAAAAAAGAATATCATAGACATATTCTAGGCCCAAAGAAATATAGGTTGCATGGTTTCCCTCATATGTGTCTATCTTCTATCATCATCTTCTTGTCTACCAACTAACCAACCAACCAACCTACCTACCTACCTACCTACCTCCCTCCTATTTTATGGGTCCCATTTCTATGGCTGCTAATGTGAAGTACTGCCTGATAGAAGTATCTCAGTAGGAGCAATCTGTGGGATAAGAAGTTTCATATGGTACCATATTCATTTGCAAGCTGTCTAGGAAGGCTTTTCTTTGTTTTCTACAAGCCCCAAATGAAATCAACATCAGGTAATTTTTTTTCTTCTCTCCAATTACTATGCATATGAGATAACTCCTGGAGAAAATACCTTAAGAAGCCTGCTCAGGTAGAGGAACCTCCACCAACTCAGGTAAACACTCAAATGTGCCATGGTGAGCCACTCATAAAGGGGATTTCTTTTACATTCAACTCAGGTTACACATCTTCAATGAGACCATGGTTTTCCAAATGGCAAACAGATCATATGTTTTTCTGTAAATATATGTTAACAAGTTCCTAAAAAATAATAGACACCATTTATAATTGTTCATTTGTTTCAAAATTATTATTACTTCAATTATATTCACACTCATTTTCTAGGGGTGTCTAAATGTTTTTGTAGTTAGAAATAAAGAGTGTTTATAATGAGTATTTCTCACATGAACCGAAACTGCTTCTCACATATTGCTGCAATAAATAGAATGTATTTTTAGACAAGTCTCCATGTTTACTGTTTGATGATTAGCATAGTTTTATCCTTGATGGACTCACATTGCTTAGACATCACAATGGTAGGCACAAGACAAACACAGCTTTTAAAGCCACAGCAAACAATCATTAGCACGATACAGGATTATTCTTTCATTAGCAGGAATTAGCTGTAAGTTCAGTATGAAGCCATGCCTCCTATATCCACGTAGCTGATTTCAGTGCAAAGGTGAAAATCAGGTTTTTTTTTTTCATTCTTTCAAGATCTTACTAATAGATTTTACAAGATCTATAAATTATTCTCTCTGAAACTTCTAACAATGCCTTTCCTTTTATAAGGATGATTCTTGAACTTTAAGAATGTATTTGAGGCTTCATGAAGATATTTTTGACTTTTAATACTTTGTTTTTGCAGTCAGATCTCTTTCTTACACACAAACGAACACATTCTCTCCCTCTCTCCCTCCCTTTCTCCTCTCTCTCTCTCTGTCTCTCTTTCTCTCTCTCTCTCTCTCCAGTTGGTTTATTCAACTTTCCATCTCTGAGTTATATCAGAATCTTATTAAAATTTGAGCATTTATATAATTTTCCACATACTCAAGATCCATAATACCTTCATAGAACTTAGAAATGATTTATTTAAATCATTAACATTTAATCCTTATTTTTTCCTGGCTTATAATTTATGATAGACATGTAGAACTTCTTTTTGTTTTAGAAACCTTTCAGTTTTTCATTCATCAGACTCTCACTTGTCAGCTTGTAGCAACTGGAAAGGCACCGATAACATTTGTTACTATTTTCACCTTTCTTAAATTCTCAGTTGATTTTACTTCCTCCTATTAACATCTCTGGTATGAAAAAGACTCCAGTTTGTCTTAAACTCACCAACAAAATTCAACTTTACTATTATAAACTTTGTACCTTAAATTTCATAGATTATACATGCTAGCAGATACATTTTGAAACTATTACCTGAATCTTCAAATATAAGACAAAGTGCTACAGTATGAAACCATTTTTGTCTTTTCAGAACACGATGTTCATTTGAACTTATGTAATTCATCCACCTGTGTGCTTTAATGAAGATAAATGATATGCTTTTTTTCAGATATTCAGATCCAGTGGAGATTTAGCATAGTCACCAGGACATATTATTCACCAATGCTTGTTCTTTGATTCACTTTTCATAACCTTTTACTTTCTAATATTGTTTTTAAACTCTTCAGATATTCGTTTATACACCTATAAATATGAATCCAGGATAGCTATTTCATTTAGTATGTGAGACCTTTATGCAAACCATCTGAATTCTATTTTCTATTTAGACAAGGTAAGAAGTATTGACTAGATAAGGGGAACTAACTACATGACATACTATGAAGTAATGGTAGGTATTTAAGGCGAATGAATTGTACGAAAGAGTCAAATTCTACATGTGCAGGAGAGAGACTCTAGGTCCTGGGTTTCAAGGCAGAAATTCACGTTGTTTTTCTTTGTTTGCAAAGCTCTGAGTTTCACATGTTGAGACCTCAGTATCACAACAATTACATTACATTTTTAAATATTGAGCTATACTATTGAAATATTCAACCTTGCTTCCTGAAACAAGAAAAATTTATTGATACTCATGAACTTGCTTGATAAAAAGAAAAGAACATTTACAGGACATAGAGCTTGAGGATTTATTTGTCATCTTTTTGGGGACATTTTTCATTTACTACATGGTAACTTTGATTCCTTGGGTAAAGACTGATGAGTAGGATGACGGGCTCTAATTTTAGGGCTCTGTCAAAGCTTCATTAATATGATGCCAGTGACATAAAATAGGTGACAATCCCTGGAAATTTTCTTTCTACAATGTTTTCAGAAACATAGCTGTGAGAATATCAGTGGTATACACGTAATTGCATGTACTCAAGAGGTTTTTAGAGAAGAGATAGTTTCTGAACAAGATAAAATACCTGAGTATATATGTTCTTTTCCTTTTAGTCACATGAATTGAGTATGTCTTCATGCTCAAAGGTCTCTATATTCTAGAAAATGGGCAATTTATACTCGATTTAACTGCTCTGTTCCTGGAGATGACCTTCCATTCCATGGTAAACTCTGTAATCCAGTTATTAGTACTTCAAATTTCAAATTTAATAAGGCCATATCAGATGCATTCTTCAATATTACTTGATCTCAGCTCTAAGATGATTAGAACATTCTCAGGGAAATAGTTATTTCCATGTGTTAAAAAAAAATACCTGCATAACGTCTTGTACATCTCATTGTTGTAATGGGCCCACCTGTAACCCTATTTAAAGAGTTTGTTTTTTTTCCCTTCCCCTCCACAAATTATATTAACATCAAACCAGGGTGGGAGTGGGGGTGAGGGTGGGGGTGTTAAGGGGTGGGGGTTGGGGGGTGGGGAGGGGAAGGGATGGTATGGGGAAACAAAGGAGGAGGAAATAATGTTTGATAAGAAATGTACTTACTATCTTGCCCATGTAATTGTAACCCTTCTGTATAGTATTTTCACAATAATAATAATAAAATACCTGCAATTAAGTTTTGTTGAAACTTGCTAATGTGGAACCAGATTGACTTGTTGAGTTTCATTTCATTTTCATTCATTGCTAATACTCCCAGAGAAAATACCCTCATGAAGGCAGAAAATATATCTAGAAAATCTTTGCAAAAGATATTTAGTCTACGTTAAGAAGAAAAAGTTCCCTTGGATAAAAGATCACATATCTCCTTGTGGGATTACATGTATACAGCAGTAAGCTCAGATTGGAGTGGCCTGTGTATTAGGTCCTGTGCATCCCTAGCTGGAGTAATCATCATAGCTGACATTTAAAATTGACACTCTTCCTCTCAACACATATGCTCAAGACATCCTCCCGTTGCAGAACTTGTATGGATGGAAACACCATGTAGAATACATATCTCTTCTGAACCCTATGAATCCCAACCTTATAAAAACATGTGCTTCCAAGCATTACCCTACACTATTTGATTATTAAAGCTCCAGACTTCTTAGCATTTAGTTACAAAAATGTTTCTTCATCAAATATATTTCCAAAAGTTATTTTTGTTTTGTTTTATTAATAAGAGTAGAAAGCCACAATTACTAAATTCAAGATGTTTATCTAACTTTTTCTAATATTTTGCCTGATATTAAGTATCCTGTTAGGATACTTAATAGGTTTGCAACTTTTTCCCATTTCTTTAAATGGATTCATTTCTCCTTATCTATTATTTTTTATTTGTGTTGTATTGGGGTTGGAGCTCAGGGTCTCACACTTGTTAGGTAGGTGTGTACTACACGAGCTGTTTGCCCAGATCTATTTTGATTTAGTTATTATTTAGGTAATATTTTGCATTGTTGTCTGGGGCTAATCTGGACTGTGATTCACCAACATACATCTCCCTCATAGATGGGATGAGAAATGTGTACCACATAACTTTCTTGTGAATTTATTATTTTTTCAATTTATTTTTATTTTTTGTTGTGAAAATACTGTACAATTACATGGGCAAGATAATGAATACATTTCTTATCAAGCATTGTAGCCTCCTCCTTTGTTTCCCCTTCCCATCCCTTCCCATCCTCCCTCCCCAATCCTCCCCGCCACCCCTCCCCACCCCCCCCCCCACCCCCGGCCCTGAACCAAAGTTGTAAAGTTCGTTTTCGACATAACGACTTGTACATCTCATTGTTGCAATGGGTCCACCGGTATCCCTATTTAAACGATTTGTTTTTCCCCTTCCTCTCCACAAATTATACCGACATCAAATACAGTGAAAACAGGGGTTGTACTGAGGGGAGGGACATACAAAGCAACAAAGAAATAATCTTATAAATGTGCTAGAAACAATCGCATGAAAGAAAAAAAAACATTTGAATACATATCTTAGGGTTCATTTCCCTAACATCACCTTATCTGACCTTTTCTGCTTGACTCAGACATATACCAGATATTGCAAATAAGGGAAACCATGGGACCTATGTTTCTTTGGGCTTGCCTTACTTCACTTAATATAATTTTTTCCAAGCCTTTCCATTTCCTAACAAATGGGGCAATGTCATTCTTTCTGATGGAGGCATAGAGTTCCATCGTGTATACATACCACATTTTCTTGATCCATTCATCTACTGAGGGGCATCTGGGTTGGTTCCATATCTTAGCTATAGTAAATAATGCTGCAATAAACATAAGTCGTGCTGGTAGCTTTAGTGTGGTCTTGTTTGTAAACATTTGGGTAAATGCCCAAAAGTGGGATTGCTGGGTCATAGGGGAGCTCTATGTAGAGTCTTTTGAGGAACCTCCATACTCCTTTCCAAAGTGGCTGAACAAGTTTACACTCCCACCAACAATGCAGTAAGGTTCCCTTCTGTCCACATCCCCTCCAGCATCTGTTGTTATTAGAGTTCTTGAATTTAGCCATTCTAACTGGGGTGAGGTGGTATCTCAATGTTGTTTTGATTTGCATTTATTTTATAGCTAGGGAGGTTGAGCATTTCTTCATGTGTCTATTGGCCATCCTTCTTTCCTCCTCAGAGAAGTTTCTCTTTAAGTCTTTAGCGCACTTGTTTATTGGGCAGTTGTTTCTTTGAAGATTTGTTGTTAGGGGATTTAATTTTTTGAGTTTAAGGTATATTTTAGATATGAGACCCTTGTCCATTATATGGGTAGTGAAGATCGTCTCCCAATCCGTGGGCTTTCTATTGATCTTGCTAGCTATGTCCTTTGTGAATTTAAATGAGGTCTTGCTAACAGTTTTTTCAGTTGGGTCTCCAACCATAGTCCTCCTGATTTCTGCCTCCCACATAGCTGGCCTTTACAATATGTGCCACTACAATTATAATCCTCCACATGGTTTTCTTTTACAATAAGATTTGTATCAGTATCTACTCTATTGCCAAGGCCTAGACCATCTAGAGAGGAAGCCATGTATTTTATTTTAAACAATATTTTCTTACAAGTATCTAGGAATGGATGTCCTTAAACTTGTGAACTACTAATGAAAAGCTCCTGAACATATTACAAGAAGACAAATCTATGTATTTTAACACACAACCATTGGCTTGTACTGTGCAATTATTCAATGTCTGCTTTGTTCAATTGCTATCAATTTCTACTAGACAAAATTCACAATTTTTCACTGTTTTTTTTTGGTCTGGATAAGATTTCTGGTCTTCTGTTAATAATGATGAATAACTTTAATTAAATAACATATTTCCATTTGTTTTGTTGTGCCAGATGCAATGCCAGGTTCTGGATAGAGAAAAAAAAGGAGTAAATCCATCCCATGAGTTCCAACTAAGGTAAGTTGTTACTGAAAGCTAAGTATTATCAGGATAGGACTAGTCAGAGTAGATAGGACAGTAGGTAGATAGGATAGAGTAGGTAGCTTCCCATAGAAAGAAGAACAACACATATATATCTACTGCATATTTAAACCCTCGGCTCACTTCAGTGATGGGTCTAGGATAGTAGATGAGTGTAATTGTTTGGTCAGAAAAATTAAGTGAGTAAATGCTTAAATAACATTATTGCTTAGCACTGGGACTGTCAATAAGTAGTCAAGGAAGTTTCAAAATGACTATAAATTGACTAAGGTACATATAGTTCTGCTTTGAATGGTTTTTCAGTCTTAAAAATCAAGTTATTTTTAATTATATGCAAAATTAATGGTATCACAATGTGTATTTGTATTCGCTGGCAAATAATTAATTGACTATAATGGATGAAGAATGACCTTTAAGAGGAACCTCATAATTTATCTCTTAGGAAGATGGTTAATTTTACAGAGGAAAGTAAAGTGAAATTTTTAACAGGTTTTGGTTGTAAAGCCCTAGTTCTAGGCAGAGATGCTATAGACTAGAAGAAACAAGGATGCAGTATAGGATGCAGCACTTGCTGAAATAGAAGGGAGTCAGGGCTCTCTATGGGCCTCTAAAGATCTGGAGAGAGTGCCAACAGACAAAGGGTAATTGAGCTAGAAGAAAACTATGAGGAGAATCCAGAAATAAAAAGGATTCAAGAACTTACCAAGATGCAACACCATAAAGAGAGAATTTCACAAGGAAACTCTTAGATTAGAGAGCCCCAAGACTGCTGGTTCTGCTGTACTCTGCTACCTTCAAATGAATTTTCCCCAGCAAATACTTTTCAGATTAGCCTGAATGCAGGCATATCTCAAGACAAAAATTTTACATTTTTTTTACGGACAAAAATCTGTAGGGGCACTAAGAAGAAGCTTTGCTTTAAGTTAGAATCGTCTGAGTGAGGTCATTGATGAGTCCATCATGAAGAGAGTGAGGAGGGGCCCCAGGTCAAGGGATGCATTGCTCTTGTCCATGTTTGAAGAACAGTGTGAGTATTTCAGTATGAACTTAGGGCACTACCCGGAGAACAGCATGCATAGTGGCACAACCAAACGGGATGAATTTTCACTGCTGTTGAGAAAGTTCACACACAACTATACTTTCTGGGCCTTGTTTAAAATGAAGCCACAGTGGGGCCCAGGACAATGAAGAACTCAATCTATTAAGGGAAGACAAAGTACACAGGGGCCTTCTCCTGGAACACCAGCAACTTGGATAAGGCCATTTCATTCAACTAAGAAAAAGAGTAGAAAATGTGCATTTGGGAATTATTAGTGCCTCTAGAAAGAAGAGTTAGATGCAGGAAGTTTTAAGCTTTTAGGCTCTTCCCATGTATCTAATTATTCTTTTCTTTTCCTCTTTTTATTTTAAAGGAGACTGCGTCATCATGCCATAACTTAATTTTGCCAATTATCTTTCTGCAGAGAGATTATGGTTTTATTTAAAAGACAGGAGCATCAGCTTGTTGTCCAAATTCAGATTACAAGTTCAACTAACCTAGACCATTGTTTTTAATATCATGCTAAAGGAAGTAGTAGATAAACTAACCTTATTAAATGAAAATGTAGCTAACCAAGAGGCTGAGATTGTGATTTAAAGCCAGCTCAGGCAGAAAAGTCTCTGTGATGGTTGACCAAAAAAAAAATCCAGAAGTGGAGTGTTGGCTCAAGTGTAGAACATTAGTCTTGAACAAAGAAAGCTAATATGACCCAGGCCCTGAATCAGGCCCCAATACCAACACAAAAACATGAAAATAAAACTTCCAGGTGCTAGTTGCAAGTACTTTTACTCCTAGCTACTTGAGAGACTAAGAATGAGAGAATGCAGTTGGAGTACAGTTCAGGTAGAAAAGTTGATGGGACTCTTTCTCAATTTATAACTAGGTACAGTAGTGCACAACTGGACTCCCGAGCTTTGTGAGAGGCTTACATTGGGAAGAAATGGTTTCAGGCTGGGAAGAAATGGTTTCCGATCATCTCTGAGAACTTCACACAACTTTATCTCCATGAAGGGAAGCTGGACACAGGGACATATATCTTTAATCCCAGCATGAGGAAGCTTAAAATATTGTGTGGCCCTGGTTACTTTCTACAAAAGTAAATTGTAATTTGTTGTTGTTGTTTTTTTAAAGAAAGATGTAGAAGGCAATTGGAAAGGAACTCAAAAAGGAGGAGGTAGGGGAAAGTTGAAAATAGATGAAGTACTCTATACCTCTATGTGAAATAGAACAATGAAACCTGTGGTCACTAGTTCAAGAAGGTGGGATATGGAGAAAAGATAGAGGGGGTGAACTTGGTCAGTATATGTCATACTTTTATATGGAATTCACTGGTACATTTAATATACACTATTTTTTAATGTAGGCAAAAGGAGCAAGCATGTTCCCACAGTCTCTCCGGTTCCCGTGTTGCTATGTGACTTCACCACTTGACCTACCATGGTTTTGTGTCCACAATGAGTACAAACCCATGGTTATTCCTGATGTGGGGTTTTCAAAGTAGACCCTAAAGAAATCTCATTTCTTTAAAAGTGCTCAGCTTCAAGTATTGTATTATAGCAACACAAATCAGACGATACTTTATTTTAGAAAATAACAAGTTTTTCAAAGAGTTATCCTTTAATTTTACTTTCTCCACATATCTCCTTTGGTGATAGGGTAATACAGTGGTAAATGGTCAACATCAGGAAAGTTTATGCTGTGTCTACATTTGTAAGAGTTTAGTTCTACTTCTGAAGGTTAGAGCTGTGGAGTGTACCTCTCAATATGAGCCCCAATTAATTCAATCCACTCACAAGATGGGTCACATCTTGGGGAGGGAAAGGAAAAGAGAGACTGCAAGCATGTTGACCTCATCAGGACTCAGCCCACCGCTGACACCTGTGCCCACATTCCCAGGCTGATTAATGAGCTGTCACTTTAGTTGTTGACTGGTGAATTATTTATACTTATAAACCACTAAATAATTTAGAGCTGATATCTTAAATTACAGCTGAGAGTGACAAGAAGAGGTAGCCTAAAACTCCAATGGGAGATCAACGCCCTTGTTCTCAGGGCACATTTGAACACTATTTCTGCTGACTGTTCTCAGAAGGAAATATGGGATCCAGATAGGGTGTCAATTTGTTACACATATTAAAAAAATGAAATGCTCTGGTGATCAAAGAGAAACTTTCTTTAAAGAAAACAAACCTCATACAGCTCTGAAGGACAATTATATTTCATGAGACACTAGTATTTTTTGATGCAAATTTTTATCACCAAATGTAGACCAGCTACATCTTGTAAATTTTGCTTCAGGAAAGTTTACTATTATGAGCAGAGATCTGGTTGTTTTCACTTGTGGCAGTTGTATCAGAGTTGGTTTCTCTGTTACACTACAACAAATGCAGCTTGGAAATAAAATATTCATTCATGTAACACAAGGTGAAGTCAGGTTTCAAAGATGCAAGTATTTGGAATTGAGAAGAATAGAGATATTAGAGATTCTTCATATCTTACTGATGCTACAAAGAGATGTCAGAATTAGTTAGATGTAGGAGCAGCATCTTAAAATGATTACTATGAGACCATTATGGAGCTTAAGTGTGTGTTCAAATAAGAGTTAATGTATACTTTAAGATAGCATTTCAATTTTGAAATATATCATAAATATATATATATGATATATATACATATATATATATCATGAAGCACCACAATGAAACCTGTTGGTAAATAAGGAGATGGAGAGAGGTACTAGACTATCATGGGAGGCAAATGGGTTACTAGAGAGAAAGGTTTAGCCTAACAAGAAGAATGGAGAAAGATGAATAGCTGGACATAGATTACTTGTATCTATGAAACTAAAACAATCAAGTCCATTGAAATTGCTTTGGGAACAGGGAGAAGAGAAAATGATAGAAGGGAAGCTAGTGATTGAAATAGATCAGGAAAAAACTGTGGAAATGTAACAATGGAATTCTCCTTGTATGCCTAATATAATCTACTACAAACAAAAGATAGCATTACAAATATTACAACTAGGTATTTTGCATTAACTTTAAGTGAGACATGTGTGTGTGTGTATGTGTGTGTGTGTGTGCTTAAAAGCAACATATCAAAGTGAAATGGAGCTCTTCTATAATCCCAATTCCCCAGCTCACTATCTTCCTCCAAAACCTTCATTAAAACATTGCCTCTTACATTGTCCTTTACATGTATTTTCCTTTTCTTAAATACTGGGTAATGTTAAATTCTTATTTACAGTGACATCTGTGGGTAAGCTGGCCTCTGATATTACTCTGGCTTGCCTTCCATCAGAAGCCTCTTCCTAAAAGCTTTTAACCATTAGTTGCCTACAACTGCATAGGTTCAATTCTCCCAAAGCTCACTTCTCCTTAACATAGTAAAAAGAGCTATTATAATGAATTATATGCTATGATGACCAACTGTTGGGATGATTTTATATGTACACAGAGTACCCTGTGCTACTGTGGTAGACCCTAGACAGCTCTTTTATATCTTTATAAGAAATTTGGCTCACCTCATCCTTTGTGTCACATCACTATTGATCAATGTCACTCTTTGATTTCCTGATGGCATTTTCTGCAATTTTGTTTCCCAAAATAAAATGACAATTTTGCAAGCGTGTTCCTGATTTCTTGTTTATCCTGTCCTGCATTTTTAATAGCCACTGTCATCTTGACTAAGAGTAGAGGTGAAATTCTGGAGTGAAAAAGTTCTAAACACATTCATCTTCTCTCCCTCAATTGCATCGATTTGCTTAGTGACACAATTACATGCAGTTTTCAGAACTAGATATAATTATTTCCATTCTTATAAAGCTTGATAGACACTTGAAAACAATAGCCAATGATTGACAGCCTTCTATATTTGGCTTTTAGGATCAAATACTATACCTAGTGCTATGAAACATAGCAAACTAGTTAAATATTTACAATTTTAATTTGATACTTGCCATGTATGTTCATAAGAAGAGGACCAGACAAACACAATGACAGAATCAAGCATGGAAACTCCTTGTGTTCACAGACCTGATACTCCTGTCCCTGTGTAGAAACAACCAGAGACTTGGAGTACACAAACATAAGATTAAGTTAAACTCATTGTATAGTCAGCTTAGGGATACATTACCCACAAGGATGTGAGACTACACTCCACCACCAGGAGCCATACACCCTGGCAGACACCTTGGACACAGTTTTCACTGCAGCAGGACCACTGTCCCAACTTAGAAACACTGAGCATCCTGGCAGGGGGGCTCCTGAGCCTCTTTATACCAGCAGGGCTAAGAAGCATCGAAAATCCCTAACAATACCAGACAAACCAAGCAGACCAAACTAATACCATGATGATTCTGAAATTAGATTGCTATGGAACTCACAAAATTGTGCTATACAAAATAGAAATGCTGTCTGCTCAATACAATAAAGTAGGGCCAATAAAATCGGTGTTTAATAGATGAAATGTGCAGGACACAGCTGAAAATGATTTGTAATCCAAGAACCAAAAATGTCACAACTTAATTTACAGAAAGACTGCAAACTAATTGCAACTCCAACTGATGTTGGACTACTTAGAACAGTCATTGTAACAATGCCATAACTAGCAATTTCAAATTCTCTTGAAACAAATGAAATAAATAGTAAATCTCAGCACCAAGCTAGATGTCTAGAAAGAAGTCAGTTTGGAAAATTATGAAAAAGAAATACAATAAGCTTTCTATATCAACTAGTTTCACAGATACTAATTGTGTCTGATGTGAATGTGCAGTTTTATTTATCTTATTGTTATTCTTTAAGCAACAGAGCATAACAACTATTTACATATTATTTATATTGTAAGTACATATAATCTGAAGATCATTTCAAATTATATCAGAGTACCATTGGCTGAGATCAGAGGATGCTGGTTTGAAGCTAACCCCAGACAAATATATCCATGATTCTCTTTCTTCAATCAACTAACGAAAAGATATTGGAGCATATATAGACTTTGATATCTGTGAAGGGACTTGAAACAAACGCCATCCAGATACTCAGGGATGACCGTAGATGTAACATAGGATGCACAGGTACAACATGATACCATGTACAGGAACACCCATATAATACTCATCTGAGAGACCAAGAACCTATATCAGATACTAGAGAGCAACACTTGTTACCTTGGGGATAAACCAATAAAATGCATCTAATCTGAATAACAGGATAAAACTGATCTAAAAATCATAGAATCCCAGAAGAGAAGAGCAACAGCATCTAAAGAATATTTGAAAAGATAATCATGATAAGTCCTCAATATTACACAAACAAATTTACACAGATTCAAGAAAGCCAATCTCCAAAAAGATTAATGTATAAGCATATGTATCATTATATGTGTGCATATATAAATATGTATATATATGATTTAAATAAGACCCAATCCAAATGAATCATAAAATGAAGTTGCAGACACTTCAAAATAATAAAAATGAAACAAATCATTTTAATAATACTATATCTATTAGCAAAATTAAATATATAATTAAAATTCATTTGAAATAGAAATCTCCAAGCCTACATGTTGTTTTTGGAATATTCTATCAATAGTATCTGCTTAAAGATAAATGTTATCCCTGGTCATAAAGGAAATGGAAATCAAAACAACTTTGAGATTTCATCTCACCCCAGTGAGATTGGCCACCATCAAGAATCTGAACAACAAATGCTGGCAGGGATGTGGGGGCAAAGAACCACAGTGCACCTTGGTAGGAATGTAAACTACTACAGCTGCTCTGGAAGGTGGTTTAGAGTTTCTTCAAAAATGGAAACATAGCTTCCCTAGATCTAGCCATACTTCTTGTGGGCATCTGTCCAGAATATTACAAGTCAGGGTACTGTGAACACACTTGCACATTCATGTTCATTGCTGCACTGTTCACAATAGTCAAATTATGGAAACAACGCAGATGCCCTACAGTAGACAAGTGTATTCAAAAAATGTAGAACATATCCACAGTGGAATTTTGTTCATCCATTAGAAAGAATAAGATTATGTTATTGGCAGGGAAATGCATGGACCTAGAATAAATCGTGTTAAGTGAGGTAAGCCAAGCTGAGAGGGAAAAATGACAAATTTTCTCTCATTTGGGAAAACAAGGTCAAAAACATAATGGGACAGACATAATAACATATATAGGACTCTCGGCATTCACACACAGTCAGACCAAAGGAAGATACTAGTAGGGAAAGAACTCAAAGGCATAACTCCCCCAAATACTTAAAGTACTTGGATTGGTTTTGTTGTGTTTGTTGTGGTGTTGTTGGTGTTGTGGTTGTTGGTGGTGTTGCTATTTGTGTATGTTTTTTTAAAAATCTTTTTTGGCTTTTATAGGGTGCAAGTGGTGGTACAGAAAAGGAGGGAAGAATGAACTATGCAACTTGTGGGTAGGGACAAGAGGGGAAAAAGTGAACAAAATGGTGAAATGGTCCAAAACAAATATATGAATTACTAGAGTTGTGAAATTGTGACACCTCTGTACATATCTTAATAAATAACAAAAAATTAAATATACATACATATGTAGGATAAATGTTAATTTCACATAATTGCCTCTGGAAAAAAGAAAAGGAGGGAAGACTCAATAAATTCATTTAGAAAATTATAAATTTAGAAAATTATAAAAATCTTCCATCTAAAACTAAATGCAAAATTGCTGGATAACATAATAGCAAGCTCTATCAAACAATATATAAATGTGTACCAAGTTGAATTTATTGAAAGTATATAAATTTAGAGTTTTAGAATTCAAGTTCATCTACAATATTCACAAGTTTAAAATATACAATCATATCAATTTTTGTAAAATTAACAATATCCAATAGTTGTTCATGATTTTTTGAAAAAAAAATAGTAAGTAAGAGGGGAAATTACCACATCAAATTTCTTTTTTTGGTTGGTCATGGGGCTTGAACTCTGGGCTTGGGCGCTATCTCTGCACTCTTCAGCTCAAGGCAAGCGCTCTACCACTTGAGCCACAGCTCTACTTCTGGGTTTCTAGAGGTTAATTGGATTAAGAGTCTCACAGACTTTTCTGCCCAGGCTGGCTTTGAACTGTTATCCTCAGATCTCAGCCTCCTGAGTAGCTAGGATTACAGGCATGAGCCACTGGCACCTGGTGAAGCAGCTATATATTTTTTCTAGAATCATACATAAAGGGAAAAAAATTACATTATTCTTTCTCTATGACAATTCAAACAACTATAGATATTTGTTCTAAGCATTTTTAATTAATATAATACTCAAAGTTTTAATTATTGTAGTAAGTGAAGGGAAAAAATGAAAAGCATCCACAAGGAAAAAATAATAATAATGTTGCATCTATTCTAGATGATGTGTCTTCCTATTTAGAAAAAATATAGATTTCCTATAGAAATTTATTGCCAAAATTCCTAGACCCAATAAGCCAATTTAGCAAAATTTCCTGAATGGCATATTGAAATAAATTGAACTTTTATGTACAAACAATAGACCCTCATAGAACAAAACTATAAACAAAATCTTGTTTACAACAGCTCCAAAAATAAAATAGTGAAATATGCACTTTAAAAATTAAAACAGAAAATCTGCCTGTGGACAGAAATGCACAAACACACACACACACACACACACACACACACACACACACACACACACACACACAAACATAAGCCCATGGAAAAATATACTTAATTTATAGATATAATGATCGACAATAATAGTCCCCAAATCTCTCTCTCTCTTTCTCTCTCTCTCACTCACACACACATACATACACAAACACACTTATAAACACATATAATGCACAAACTCACACGTTTAAGAGAAGAATTTTGATTTTAATTGTAAAACATCAACAAAGTTTTAAGTAAACTTAGACATGCTTATTCTAAAATTCACATGGAAAACCCCTGGCCTTGTAATTCAAGGATTCCCTCTAGTTTTTCCCTATGAATTACAACAATCAAAGTACCTGAGCTAATAAAGTTGCAAGGAAGACCAGCAAGGAAGTTTGCATATTGTTTTTGGATCCAGGGTATGGCAGATCGTAGTAGGAGTGCATTTTGGAGAATTTTGCTCACTTCATGGCACTCAAGAAGTGAAAAAAAAAATAAAAAAAGGAGAAGGAAATCTGGGTGTTAATGTTGCCTTTAAGAACACATTTCCAATTAATTACCTTCTTTTCCAGTAGATTTTGTCTTCCAAAGTTTTACTGTCTCCCTAGAGACCCAGACTAGTGACCAATATTTAAGGGGTCACTGAAGATCCAGACTATAGCATGCTATAGGAAAGGCCCAATGAAGGGATTAAAAGGCAAGGTAGCAAATTGGTTCACTAATAGTAATATGAGCAAAGTAGAAGAAAAGGGAGACCAAACATGAAATAATACAAGGTCACTGGTAATGTCTTAGCTATTAAAAAGATATAACTTTTCCTTCATTTTTTTATTAGTGTTACTGTTAAAAAATAAGTCATCACGATGACATTTCCATAGTAGCACTCAGCTTTGATGATTCACCTCCCTATTACCTTCTTAAACTTTTTGCCCTTTTTATGAACAATTTTGAGAGCATTCATTCTTTCATTCCTTCAGACGAAGGATTTCCAGCATGATTATTGAAACACCCTCTCCTTGCACTTATCCCAATTTTGGTTTTAGTTTCAAACATTTTACATCTAAATTATTAATTGTTGTTAAGTCTAGATACCACCTATAAATGAGAATATGTGCTACTTGTCTTTTTCAGTCTGGCTTGTCACACTTAACATGGTAATGTCCAGTCCTTTTGATTTTCTACTAAATGCTTTCAAATTAAACACAAGAGATGAAATAGTGGGGTAAGAAAAAGGTATAGGGAAGAAAAAAACATGTGAATAATTATCTTGGGGTTCATTTCACCTAACACCAACTTATCTGACCTTTTCTGCTTGTCTCAGACATATATTAGATATTGCAAATAAGGGAAACCATGGGACCTATGTTTCTTTGGGCCTGGCTTACCCCCATGGTATAACCCCTGCTTTCACTGTATTTGATGTTGGCATAATTTGGGGAGGGGAAATGAAAAAAAACTGTTTAAGTACAGATACAGGTGGACCCATTGCAACAATGAGATGTACAAGTCGTTATGTTGAAAAACGAACTTAACAACTTTGGCTGGGAGGGAAGTATTGAGGAGGGGGAAGATGAGAAGGGATGGGAAGGGATGGGAAGGGGAAATGAAGGAGGAGGCAACAATGCTTGATAAGAAATGTACTCGTCATCTTGCCCATGTAATTGTAACCCCTCTGTACAGTATTTTCACAATTAAAAAAGAAAGAAAAAGGAAAAGGTACAGGGCAACCATAGAGTGTCAAAAGAGAGAGGATATAAAGTCATTGTAAGAATATAATCAGTAGAATGGTAACATAACTTTCCAAATATACTAAGATCTATCTTCTAAGACCTCTAAAACAGAATTTAAGCTAAGGACCTGGCACATAGTTGGAACTCTACATCTAATCGTCTTTCTTCAGCAGTACCAGAAATCTGCAACTCAGTGTTTTGTTTTGTTTTCTAAAAAAACAACAACAAAAAACTTGGTCTAACTAGGCACTGGTGGCTCACAACTATAATCCTCGTTACTCATGAGACTGAGATCTGAGGATCATTGTCTGAAGCCAGCCTGGGCAAGATAGTCCATGAGACTCTTTTCTCCTTAACTAGCTAAAAAGCCATATGTGTAGCCATGGCCCAAGAGTTAGAGTGCTAGCCTTCAGCTAGCTCCCAGGCTCTGAGTTCAAGCCCAAGGACGAGCCTCCCCATCCGACCCCCAAAAAGAAAACTCTGTGATGAACACCCAGTTTTATTCCTTTATATACTATTATTTCCTAATGAATACAGTCTTATAACTACTTGCATAGTGTTTGAATTGTGTTGGCTATTATATAAGGCATCTAGAGACGACTTAAATACATTGGAAAATGTGCCTACTTTCTATAGAAATACTACATCATTTTGAGTATGGTGCTTGAGCTCCATGCAGGTTTGCTATCTTCAGGGATCTTGGCACAAACTGCCTGTGGATACTGATGGATACTGTAATATCAGATCTATAAGTAGGAGCATATGCAATTAGTGCAACTTGGTAATTGTGATTATAATGTATACTATTCAAGTCTCTTCTCACTGGAGAATGAAGTCACAAATAAGTAAAACAAAGAATATGAGAACCCAGATAAAGCCTGGGTTAACATCAGAGATATCTTCACACTTCATGTTTACTTTAGCAGAGAGGTAGACCCATGCAGACATAAGCAGAGATATATGTGTAACACAATGGGTTATATACATAAATAGGTTTTCTCTCTTTGCTGACAGAATGCTGAGGATCAATTATATTCCTGTTCATAGAAGAATGTGAATGACTTATTTACTGATTCTTTATTGCCATGGTCCAATGAAATGAAGAATGTCTCATGGAGAAATTTTTGATTCTGAGGTTAAAACACAGACAATACAATGTAACCTCATACAAAGAGTACGGAAGTGAATGTATGCATGCATGCTTGTTAAAACTGGAGAGGGACCATATGACACAACTACTCATGACTCTCACAACTACTCACAACTACCCAGACTCAACCAGCACTAGAAGAATAAGAAAATCCATGAGGCTAGCTTATGTTCATACAAAGACTTACTTAAAGAATTAAGTGAAAGTAAGAGATAAAGTGGACTTACAGAAAATTAAAAATCATAAACATATTTATATTATTTATTTTTATTATTAATAGGTGTATATGTACACCCAAGAGGTAGAATGTCATTACTCTGACACTGAGTGCGAACTGGATTATTGATACACTTCCAAAGAACATAGTAAGAAAAAGGGAAAATAATAACTTCAGAGGAGAGAAAACTGGAGATGCCTGCTTATAGAAAAGTATGGAAAAAGTCCTACATTCATGGAGCTGAGAGTCACCCACACACACCTTGAAGTGGCATATGACAGAAATTCTGTATTTATTTAGGAACCACTGAGTGCTATGGTTTCTTGGTAGTTGTTCCTTAGCTTTCTTTTTCTTTGCATTTTTAAAATTGTGATTAAGTGATTACATAAATTTCACAAAGCTTTCTTTTTTATAGTATTTGTTAGTGTCCTGCTTATAAGACATTTGAAAGCATAGTTAATTATCCTTAGATTTCTACAATTGAATTTCAAAACCCTGGTCTTCCTCATTGTGCTGACTAATAATGTAGTTCCAGTCCCCACACATTCATTGCTTAGCCATTTGACAATTGAAATTGTCATAAAAAGGGCTTTGGCACTAGCTTTTTCTCTGCTATATCAGCTGAAGTCTTCTTGTCTTTGAATCTCATTCACATAGCTTCAACCTATGCAAAGCAAAATGTTTTGCCTTTCCCATTTATTACTGAAATGTTTTGGATCATTTCACATTCCATTACCCCCTCCTGAGAGATAAGGATGTTGGCTTTTTTTAATTTTATACTTTCTTATGTTGAGAACAGGTGTTCTGTATCACTGGTTAAATGAATATTGGAAAATCCATCTTAGGAACTTCATATTAATTCCTTTCTAAACACATCTTGATCTGAAAAACAACAAATGTAGTCCATGTATTCCATTTCATCAAAAATCTGAAAAACAACAAATGTATTCCAAATGCATTCCATTTCATCAAGAACCAGACTTTTGAAAAATTAGTAAATATAAGTAGGAAGATTCAATGACATAGTCTTAAGATTAATTCAGTAATATTCAGAGGTGTATTAGCTCTCAACATGGTGAAGAATGTTGAAATAATAAGCATAATAAGCAAAGATGTTTTAAAAGATCTTAGTGAGGAAGAACATGTCAAAGATGTCAAAGATTTTTTAGAGAGGTAAGACTAACTCTCAAAGAAAATTTCAAGAACTCTTTTGTGATTCTTTCTGATAGAGGCATAGAATTCCATTGTGTATATATATATATACCACATTTTCTTGATCCATTCATCTACTGTGGGGCATCTGGGTTGGTTCCATATCTTAGCTATGGTAAATAATACTACAATAAACATAGTTGTGCTGGTAACTTTAGTCTGGTCTTGTTTGTGATCATTCGGGTAAATGCCCAAAGTGGGATTGCTGGGTTATAGGAGAGTTCTATGTGGAGTCTTTTGAGGAACCTCCGTACTGCTTTCCAAAGTGGTTGAACAAATTTACACTCCCACCAACAATGCAGTAAGGTTCCCTTCTGCCCACATCCCCTCCAGCATCTGTTGTTATTAGAGTTCTTGATTATAGCCATTCTAACTGGGGTGAGGTAGAATCTCAATTTTGTTTTGATTTGCATTTCTTTTATGGCTAGAGAGGTTGAGCATCTCTTCATGTGTCTATTGGCCGTTCTTATTTCTTCTTCAGAGAAATTTCTCTTTAAATCTTTAGCCCACTTATTTATCAGGCAGTTGTTTCTTTGAGGATTTGTTGTTGGGGGATTTGATTCATCGCCCCTTTTGTTAGGAAATGGAAAGACTTGGAAAAAATCATATTAAGTGAAGTAAGCCAGGCTCAAATAAATATAAGTCCCATGGTTTCCCTTATTTGCAATAATTAGTATATGTCTGGGATAAGCAGAAAAGGTCAGATAAGATGATGTTAAGCAAAGTAAACCCCAAGATTGGGACACAAGTGGCTTTTTCTTCCTTGCTATTGTTTCTAGCATATTTATAAGGTTCCTTTTTATGTCCCTCATCCATGGTATAACCCCTATTTTCACTGTATTTGATGTTGGTGTAATTTGGGGAGGGGAAGGAAAAAAACAAATTGTTTAAGTAGGGATACAAATTGACCCATTGCAACATGAGATGTACAGATGGTATGTTGAAAAAAGAACTTTACAATTTAGGTGGGGGGTAAGGGAGGCTGAAGAGTGAGGGGGTGTAGCTGAGGAGATGGGAGGCAGGGATGGTAGGGGGAAAACAAAGGAGGAGGCAACAATGCTGGATAAGAAAAGTACTTATTACCTTTGTACAGTATCTTCACAATAAAAAACAATTTAAAAAAAGGAACTCTTTGTGGTTGGAGAGACACATAGTATGCAGACCATGATTTGCACTTCAGACTTAATGATCTGAAAAGGAAAGAGGACAGTTTTTGAGACTCCTTTTTTATTTGCTTTCTTTTTCAGTGCTTGTCCTGGGACTTGAGCTCAGTCCTTGGGTGCTGTCCTTAAGCAATTTTTTGCACAAGGGTAGATCTCCACCATTTGAGTCAGAGATCCACTTCTAGGATTTTGGAGGTTAATTGGAAATAAGAATCTCATGGATTTTCCTATCTGTACTGGCTTCGAACCATGATCCTAACTTCTCAGTCTCCTGAATAGCTGAGGTTACAGACATGAGCCAACAACACCTGTATGGGTTTTTGTTAGATATATAACTATCAGTGGAAATTCTTCATACATATAACTATCAATGGAAATTCTTTAATAGACCCATCTAATATATTTTTTCTAAAGGAACACCCTTCGACACATAATGTCATTCCAATTGGATAAATATGATGATTCCCTACTGATTCTGTGTGTGAATTTCCCTTTCTTGGATTTTTATATGAGGACTAATGTGCAAACCAGGGCTTGGCAAACTTTTTTCTGTACAGGAGCTGATCATAAATATTTTAGGCTTTGTGGGCCATGCAGTCACTCAACTTTGCTGTTTTAGCACAAAAGCAGTCATAGGAAATATGCAAAGGAATGCATCTTGCTAGGTTCCAATAAATCTTTATTTACAAAAACACACAGTGGGCCAGATTTGGCCCCAGGGCTAGACTTTGGCAACTACTTCGAGGACAAGTATGAATCTGCTTTGTTAATTTTGTAACATTTGAATGTAACCACATCTCTGAATATTTTGAAAAGATTTTCAATGTAGTCTCTTCTTTCACAACTAAATAGTACCAGTCATTATGCACAAAATATACTCTAAAGAAATAAAATAGAGTACCTGCTTAGTTTGCATCATTTATTATTTCATTCAGCCAATGGAAAGATTAGCTAATGAGTGTAAATGTAGTGGGGAGACTTTGAAGTTACAACTTTTATCATCAGTTTACTTTCTACTTGCTATAGTATCTTGAGCAAATCCAATAATACTTACCTGCTGTAATCTTTTAAAGTGCACGCTACCCTCTACAGGAGGTACTCCATCACATATTTATATGCAATGTGCCTTTCCATTGCCTGTCACTTTCAGACCAATCCTTAAGATGTAGGAATTTGGCCAGTAGAACATTATGCATTTAAAATCTCTCAGAAGAATAGAGTCTGTGCAGATATATGTGAAGGATCTATTACGAGAATTCACTCAGATGACCACAGGAGACAAGAATTCCTGCAATCTACTATCTACATTGGGCACCAAAGGAACATGAATGGTGTCATTCATGGTCATTCCTTAGGCTAGAGAATCAGAGTAACCTGTGGTGTAAATCAGAGGACTGAGAGCCTGGGTTGATGCTGATGTGAATCTGAGTCATAGATGTGAGAACCTTTCATGTCCAAGGGAGAGAATGGATGGATGTTCCAGCTCCAGGAGAGGCAGAGAGAATCTGCCCTTCCTCCATCTCTGTTCTGCTTGTTTTCATGATATAGGGTGATGCTCCTCCCATCATTTCTGAAGACAGGCCTTCTTTCTCATTCTACTAATTCAAATCCTAACCTAGAAATTCCTTCACAGACATATTTAAAAAATAATGTTTACTACCTTCCTGAGAGTACCTTTTAGTCCAGGTAAATTGGAAGGTAATATTAGTCATTCTAGGTGACCTAAGCAAAAGAGTTTTCAGGGGCTGGGACTGAAGTGACGTCAGTCAATGTCAAGGTGGATAGACTTATTACTAAAACATAATTTTTAGCACCTGAAGATTTCTGGAAAAAAGATAACATAATTAGAAAACACTTAAATAGAACACTGGAGAAGGAATAGGGGGAGCCAGGCACTGGTGGCTCATGCCTGTAATCCTAGCTATTCAGAGTGCTGAGATCTGAAGATCATGGTTAGGACCTATGCCTGGGCAGGAAAGTCTGTGAGTCTCATCTCCAATTACACACACACACACACACACACACACACACACACACACACACACACACACACACACACACACAAACACACACACACACACAAAGCCAGAAGTGGAGCTGTGGTTTAACTGGTAAAGTCTAACCTTGGCAGTGGAGGAAGTTCAGGAACAGAACCCAGACCCTGGATTCAAACACCAGAACTGGCACACACACACACACACACACAGAGTAAATAGGGTATTATAACATGAACTAGGAAAGAATTAGCTTAGTTATCTAGAATAGAATGGATAATTTTTTTCTAGGAGGTACTGTGCAAAATTAGCTCACTGTTTTAGATGATTAACCAAATATCAAATCTTTGAAACACAAAAGAATAAAAACAATGCAATACCAACAAATAAAAACAAGTGCATAGCATTGTGCATTTCTCCCCAGCACATTTCAGAAAATGCATTTTCTTTTAAGGACTTCTTTCCATTTAGATTCTGGGGCTGTCCTTGTCTGGTTTTGTTCTTTCTCTGCATGGCCTTCCCTGAAGTTGGCAAGTTCCAGCCTTCTGCCATATGAATCATCCTGTTGTTCCATCCTAGCTTTTAATTCTTCTATTCTGCTGTGAAAACTGCAGACACTGTAGACCACTATTTATTTTGTATCCTTACCCATAGCATCTTGGCTCCAAATTGAGGTCCCTAAGCTCGCTAAATTGTTCTGCTAACCAAGTTAAATCCCAGAGCTTAGAGCAGCTACAGGGAAGGTTTCCTACATCCCATCCTGGTGCTGTAATTGAAATTAAAGTAAATTATTCACACAGTGCACATTAATGTTGGCGCAGCTCCTTCTGTCTTCTTCCCAAATGACATTATGAGTTATGCCAAACTAAGCTCATTTCCATTTTTGATATGGTTAACGAGTGGTAGATGAGGAGAATACCATTGACGGAGTATAACTTGATTTTAGTCAGGCATTTGGGAAAACAATGACTCCCAGACTTTACTTTTGGACACGACAAATAAATGTTAACTGCATAATACAAAGATAAAAATGACCAAGACTTGATTAATTCATTGCTACACATGAGAAAGAAGGGTTCAATTCCTAATTATTTTATTTACCATTTACCATTTGACTAGGCCTTGATCAATAGTACAAATTGAAATGTTTATCTATGAATTTAGACTAGTTTAAATTTTTCATGACAGAGGATTTCAGGATAAAAGCTAGTATGTGGCTAAAAAGTGAAGTACTTTTGAGAGAGTGTAACTATTCTCAACAATTACAAATGATTTATGTACATTAACCTTCTATAGGAAGGAAAGATATTCAATCATTGCAGCATATTATTGAGCATTGGTTTCTGAGATATTTTTAAATGAGGAAAGAAATACTCTCATTTAATGAATTATTTCTGAAGGGTGAAATTAGGTTATTTTTCCTTTTCTTTTAAAACTTTATTGTTTTTAAATTTTAATTTGTCATTGCTATGCAATAAGCAATATTACTTGCTCAGTAATTTTTTCACTTCTTTTAGAATAATGATGATAAAAATAGATAAAAGATGAATTCTGGAGAGTATTTGGAAATGAGAGAATAAAATACTTGCACAATGTTGATTGAGAATGTAAGTTATTATGGCCATTATTGAAAACAGAATGGAAGGTCCTCAACATTTGTTTTGCAATAAAAAAAGTTCCACATGATCCAGCAATCCTACTGGTAGATATATGTCCCCTCAAATTAAACTGGTATCCAGTGTTCATAAAACACTAGGACAGTCAAGGTATAGAATCAACCTAAGTGTCTATTAATGAATGAAGGGACATAGTAAAGATGACACAGACATACTGTGAAAGATTCTCCATCCATATGAAAAAGGAAATCCTATCATTTGTGAAAATGTGAATGAACTGGGAAATACAGTAAGTGAAACAGGCCAGATGCAGCATGATAAATATCACATTGTCTGACTTTTACCAGGCAGAATCTAAAAAGTTTGCTTTCCTAGTGTCAGAGATAAGAATGGAAGTTTCAAGAGCCTGGCATAGTACATACTGAGGTGTGACCAGAGAGAATTAAGGTATTGGTCATAGGACACATACTTATAGAAAGATAAGATGAATATAGTCCAATCTCTCATTTGGCATTAAGTTGTTACTCTTTTCAAAACCCAGTGTTTGTGTTGTGGTTTCATGATTATTGTACATCTTTTTCTTTCTTTATATCATTATCCACTGATAAAATTGTACAGTTTACTTCAAAACCAAGGAGAATTGCTGAAAGTATGTTAGCACCCTGAAAATACCATATAGGTCCACAATTTTTGAAAATGTCCTTTTTGGTATGAAGTGTGTAGTCATAATATTGAATTTTTCCTGTTTAATAAGATATTCAAATTATATATAAGCATAAGGAAACCAATTATTTCAAATAATTTAAAGGCCTACATGTGAAGAATGAAATAAAGTATTCTTAAAATATGCCATGGCTGGGCTGGGAAGTTGACTCAGTGGTAAAGTGCTTACCTCTCATGCATGAGGCCCTGGGTTCGATTCTTCAGCACCACATAAGCAGAAAAAAGCCAGAAGTGGTGCTGTGGCTCAAGTGGTAGGGCGCTAGCCTTGAGCTGGAGAGCTGAGGGACAGTGCCCAGGTCCAGAGTTCAGCCCCCACCACCAAAAAAAAAAAATGCAACGGGGCTGCCTGCCCACTCTTCAGACTTGATGTACCAATTTCTACATTTATCTCCTGCTCTTACCCAAAAGAGAAACTAAGAATTCAGTCACAAGGAAAGGATTTCCAACATAGTGTCTAGTGAGTATTACTGCTGGTTCATTTATTGTCCCACTTCAGGGGTCGGGGGCCTGGAGGAAGAAATCTGGGAGAAAATAAGGGAAGAGGTGATACTGTTCAAATATTAATGTACTCATTACCTGACTTATGTAACTCTAACCTCTTTGTACAACACCTTCACAATATAATTTAAATAAAAATAACAAGAGTGAATAGTAAACATAAAAATATAAACAGGAAGATTTGACTTACTCATTTCCTTTTTTAGGGTAAAATGCAGGTAATTCATTGAAGTTTAACTCTAATAATGATTTCATTTTTTAAAGGTACATCACCTAACTTCTTCCTAGGTGGATACAAACACTGGAGGTCTGCGATTTCAGAAAGTCAAAGAATCTGTCATTCTTGTATCTGGTAAAAATGGATTGGTTTAGACTGTCCAGTCGATTTTAGTTTTCATTTTCATTTCTTCTTTTATTTCTTTTTTAAAATAATTTTTTATTGAGAAAAATGCTGTACAGAGGAGGGGTTACAGTTACATGAGCAAGGTAATGAGTCCATTTCTTATCCAGCAGTATTGTCTCCTCCTTTGTTTTTCCCCTACAATCCCTTCCCTCCCAACTCCACAACTACACTCCCCCTATCTCCCCCACCCTCACCTAAATTGTAAAGTTTGTTTTTCAACATAGCGTCTTTATATCTTGGACACATGTAGATCTCCTGGGACAAAGAACTGAGAAGAATATTCAGCAGCTCGATGACATTGAAATTGTCCTTGATTGGGCCCTCCTTCCTGATTCTATTTACATAAGACTTTCTCTTTCTCTTACAATAAAGAAGAATGTTTCTAACTAGAGAAAATAATTCTTTCCATTTAGATATGGAGGTTTGAAATGGATCCCACCAATGTCAACAGCATCATTGAAAAACTGATTTTTGCCAAAAACTTGTTCAACTACGTGTTTACTTCATACGTCATAAGCACTGCTGACTCTATGTCATATAGTGTTCTTCAGGATTGAACATATACATCAAGCCAGACTTGCCCTGGCAGATGAGGGTCACCCGGAAATTTGCTGGAACTGGAGGCATGTATGTGAACCATAGAAAATTGACCCAAAGTCTGAAGTTACGATTGGTAGTTCTCTGCAGAGGTCAGACTGAGACATCTACTGTTGAGACAGGACACCGTGGCCAATTCACGTGTTTGTGTTCATGTGACTTTTTGGTCCAGCTACCCAAACCCTCTTAAATTTAAATCCAACCAACCTTATAGTCATGGGAGAAGGAGGGGTGGTGGAAAAATGTGTAGTCTTGTCAATTATTTGTACTTGTTTCTGAAGCTGCCTTCATCTTAAGAATGTTGTATTATTTATTACAATGTATAAATATTTATTAAGTACACAGCGTACCTTTTCTTCAAAAAGGACAAAAAGACCAGAAACAACAAACATACAAGGCTTTAAACTCTTTTTTGAAAATAGCCAAACTGAAAATTCCAGTTAGGTTATGGCAGAAAGCAGGTGACCACTAGTTTGAATGTATCCAGTTATAGACTTCTGTCAGTGGCTCTTGTGTTTATTTCTGTAGCTCCTTGCTTTCAGCACACCTTGTGTGTGACCCCTGGGAACATTTCAGGGAACCTTTAGAGATATACTCAAGTTATAGCTTAAAAACCACAAGCTTTGCCAGGTGCCAGTGGCTCACGCCTATAATCCTAGCTACTCAGGAGGCTGAGATCTGAGGATCACAGTTCAAAGCCTTTCCAGGCAGAAAAATCCGTGAAACTTTTACATGCAATAAACAACCAAACCAGAAGTGGTACTGTGGCTCAAGTGGTAGAGCACTAGCCTTGAGCTGAAGAGCTGAGGGTCAGTGCCCAGGCCCAGAGTTCAAGTCCCACAACTGACAAAATATAAAAAGAATAAAAAAAATAAAAAAATCACAAGCTTTCCAGAAATTCAGCTGTTCCTATACTCCATGACAACACAAACAACAAAATAATTAATATAGTTAAATCACTTTGGTTCTGTAGTAAGCTTAATGTACTGTACTTCAAGATGTTCTTGAAGCAATCTCACACTTTCCTACAACATTTCTGTGAAGTTATATCTGTATCATTAGTTGACAAATACATGAAATCAAGTACTAACATATTTTTTAATACTTAAGTCACTTCTGGCCATGTTATTCTTCAAGATTATATTTTTCTCTGAATTTTTCATGAAAGTGTATCTTAACATCTGATCAAGGTTATATTTTTGGATTTTGTCTCTATAAATTCTTTTTCTATGAGGGCCTCTGCTCATATTCTTAGGTTTATTAATATCCACTTGTGAAATAAGAAAATCCATTATTTGGTTTCATTAATAATGGTAATGAAAAAGAGGAAAATAAACGTAAACTAAAACAAGAAGGAGAGGACTCAAACAAATACAAACATACTCACTAGGGCACAGCCTCTTCTTGTAACATCATGATTCTCCAAGACATTGAAAGTAAGATAATATTGTTTCTTCTATTACAGTAGACACAAATATAGGAGTGGAATATACAAACTAATTACAAGATACTGTCTGTAAAGTTACATAAAATGAAAAAGAAAGGAAATACTCAGATTGAAAATTCAGAAAGTAAAATAATGGAAATATATATATATATATAAAAGAATGAAATATAAATTGTTCAGAGTGAACAAAAACTGCAGATAAACATTTTTTTTAAGATTTCTCTATTTAGTCCACACTGGCCTGGCCTGGAATTCAGTGCCTTCCTGTATCTCCCTCTTGAGTGCCTAGCCTGGATCAAACCACAATCCTACAGATCTCAGCCTCCTGAGTAGCTTGGATTACAGAGCTGAGCCACCAGTGCATGGTACACACCTTGTTATTATTGCACAGCCCTACTAAGAAATAAAGCAGGAAAGAAGTTACAATGATTAAAAAATCTAAGCAATAAGGACAGTCAAAATCTTTGCCCATCATCTTCTACCTTTATTTTTCTGCACATTCATGAAAACTTAGAAAGCTTTTATAATCATGTTTATACTGGATGTATAGGTAGTTCCACCCTGGATGTATATATAATATATATTGCATATAATATATATTATATAAAAATATAATATATTATATTCCAATCCCATGTTCATCTTCAACGTAATTTTTCTTGGTGGCATGTCATTGAAATCTGTATTTTATTTTTTAATAATCTTTAACATTTATTCATCTTTAGTTAAACATTCTAGTTGGTGAAATGCAAAGAGAATCACTGTATTCTACTTTTCATCTTAGGTTAGTTAATTCTAGACTTTCTAAACAAGCAACCAGGTAGAGCAATGCACTGTTCACCTATTCCACCTTGCTTAGAAAATCTTATATCCAGACAGTACACAAAGATATTTATTTCTAAAATCTCTGTTGAAGTGAGGATTTTGTCATTTGCTTATTAATATATAAAATGGCTCTAAAATGCAATGTACAAATATTCATTATTGATTAGTGTTTTAACTGTCTATCCTTCAGTTATTTACTCAAAGATTCCACCTTAAAATATATTCTTCAATAATAGGTTGCCTCTGAGGGAATACATATAACAGCATATTATAAACAAAATATGTTTTATATGCATTTATATATGATATTATTTATTTCAACAACTATAACAAAGTAACATTATAGATATCTTTTGTTTTATGTTCAAGCTATAATTAGAGCCAAAGTAAAGATACCTTTGTGTTAAGTTAAAATTCAGTAGTCTTATCTGATTTCTCATGGGTTAAGCCTCTTGCTCTTTTCACATTTAGGGGATGTTTTTCCACAAAAGAAAGTATGATTTTCATCATAACATAACCCTTGCAAATAAACATTTTGCTGGAAAACGTAATTAAGTGAATTTCCCACTCTACTTGATTACAAAGCAAATTTAACTCAAAAATAGTCTTGCAAATAGTCACTCACCCTTTGGTCCTGGAAAAGTAATGATTTATGCCAAGCACAAGGCAGAGGATATACTTAATTTATTCATTGCACAACCTATACACCACCTCAGGGTGGGGTGGGGGAAGCTGAGAAAACATTGTGAGCTAATAAATTATTTCTCCTTGTTCGGAAGGCTGTCACTATGGTGTACTGCTAGTAAAGCTTACAAATGATTCTTATTCTGGAGATGTTGACATAAAAAAAGGGTGTGGATTAGGCTGTCTGACTAAGCCTGCCTATTTTACCACATAAAATTTAAATAGCAAATGGATAATTCCTTAGGCTCCCACTAAAAATATAGTGAACAATTAATCTATATAAATATAATCTAAAATATCTTCAATTGTTTCTTTCTCTTTGTTACAAAGGGAAAATTTGTTTTCCTAATTTCTGGCCCCTTTTCATGTGAGTATTCAGCAAATGTCAGCATTTGAATAAACTCTCCAGCTCCTGCTCCTAGACAGACGTCTACACAGTTGATAGAATCCAGATAATTCATGCAAAAACACACAAATTAAAAAACCCACTTTTTATTGCATTTGTGAGACCCTATTTCCTCTTCCTTAACCTGAATTACCCCTCTATTAGCTCTCAGTAGAGCACCAATTCAAAAATAAATATTGACCCAACACTTTATTTTGTGTTGTGTTGACTTGGCAATGTACAGCCAATAAAAGCTACATTAAAGCATCTGAACACTCAATTTAACCCTGAAAATTTGCATTTATAATTGATGGTTATGTTTAGCTGATTAACAGTATAGAGAAACACTCTGAAGATTACTAGAGAATTCCACTTATTTTGTAAAATAAACCCTAAGGAACACACTGGTGGAATTTCAATCTCTCCTCAATGGGCTGGATTAAAAGGAATTCCACGTGTAGATTCCTAATTTTTTAAATCAGATAAATATCCAGAGACTAAATGTAAAAGAGATAAAGCTAGTAAATCTAAGGAAATATTGCAAATATTATTTGACCATATTTAAATGGCTTGAGTAATAAAAATGTTGAAGCTTTCAAAACCAAATAACTTAACATTAACATTTTAAGTTAAAAATAAAAACAATCCAAATATGTTGATAGCATCAAAATAACATTTCAATCACTTCCCGCTAAACAATTTAAGATTAAGAAAACCGAAGGCTCTCTAAAGTAACATTTCATTTCAGGTTTTCTGTTTTTTCTATCATTATAAATAAGCTCTTATAAAAGATAACTTGCAGTGACTATATTTCATTTTAAATTTTACAGAAATACAAGTTTAAAACCAGTTTTCTTCTTGGCTACTCAAAACTTCAAATTTCATCATGCAAAGGGTCAAGAAAAATCAAGTCAAATGTAACCTTTTGATGTACATTTCTTTTATGGCTAGAGAAGATGAGCATTTCTTCATGTGTCTAATAGCCATTCTTATTTCCTCTTCAGAGAAGTTTCTCTTTAAGTCTTTAGCCCACTTATTTATTGGGCAGTTGTTTCTTTGAGGATTTGTTGTTGGGGGATTTAATTTTTTGAGTTCTAAGTATATTTTACATATGAGACCCTTGTCCGTTGTATGGCTAGTGAAGATCTTCTCCCAATCTGTGGGCTTTCTATTGATCTTGCTAGCTATGTCCTTTGCCATGCAGAAGCTCTGCAATTTCATGCAATCCCATTTGCCCAACCTTTCTTTGATTTGTTATGTTTCTGGGTCTCTATTAAGAAAATTTTGGCCTTGCCAAGAGTCCTAGAGTTTCTAATATTCCTTCATATAATGTTTTCAGTGTGTCTGCTTATTGACATCCCACATCACCTCAGTTAGAATGGCTATAATCAAGAAATCTAGTGATAACAGATGCTGGAGGGGATGTGGACAGAAGGGAACCTTACTTCATTGTTGGTGGGAGTGTAAACTTGTTCAACCACTTTGGAAAGTAGTATGGAGATTCTTCAAAAGACTGCACATAGATTTCCCTTATGACCCAGCAATCCCACTTTGGGCATTTACCTGAATGATCACAAACAAGACCATACTAAAGCTACCAGCACAGCTATGTTTATTGCAGCATTATTTACCATCGCTGTGATATGGAACCAACCCAGATGCCCCTCAGAAGGATCAAGAAAATGTAATGTAATGGCAAAGGACATAGCTAGCAAGATCAATAGAAAACCCACAATTGGGAGAAGATCTTCACTAGCCATACAACGGACAAGGGTCTCATATCTAAAATATACTTGGAACTCAAAAAATTAAATTCCCCAACAACAAATCCTCAAAGAAACAACTGCCCAATAAATAAGTGGGCTAAAGACTTACAGAGAAACTTCTCTGAAGAAGAAAGAAGGATGGCCAAGATATGGAACCAACCCAGATGCCCCTCAGTGGATTAATGGATCAAGAAAATGTGGTATATATACACAATGGAATTCTATGCCTCCATCAGAAAGAATGACATTGCCCCATTTGTTAGGAAATGGAAAAACTTGGAAAAAATTATATTAAGTGAAGTAAGCCAAGCCCAAAGAAACATAGGTCCCATGGTTTCCCTCATTTGCAATAGTTAGTATATGTACGAGTCAAGCAGAAAAGGTCAGATAAGGTGATGTTAGGAAAATGAACCCTAAGATATGTATTCAAATGGTTTTTTTTTCTTTCATGCATTTGTTTCTAACACATTTATAAGATTATTTCTTTGTTGCTTTGTATGTCCCTCCCCCAAAATATAACCCCTGCTTTCATATATTTGATGTCGGTATAATTTGTGGAGGAGAAGGGGAAAAACAAGTCGTTTAAGGATACAGGTGGACCCGTTGCAACAATGAGAAGTACAAGTTGTCATGTCGAAAAAGAACTTTACAACTTTGGTGAGGGGGGTGAGAGGAGGATTGGTTTGGGGGGGGAGGCTTGGAAGGGAAGGGAAGGGGAAACAAAGGAGGAGGCTACAATGCTTGATGATAAGGAATGTACTCATTATCTTGCCCATGTAATTGTAACCCCTCTGTACAGTTTTTTCACAATAAAAAACAATATATATATATATATATATATATATATATATATATATATGAAAGAATGACATTGCCCCATTTGTTAGGAAATGGAAAGACATGGAGAAAATTATATTAAATGAAGTAAGCCAGGCCTAATGACACACAGGTTCCATAGTTTCCCTTATTTGCAATAACTAGTACATGTCTGGATGTCTGGGACAAGTGAAAAAGGTCAAAAGCTATGTACATATGACCATATAAGATGATGTTAAGCGAAATGAACCCCAAAGACAGGGACACAAGTGTTTTTTTCATTCTTGCTATTGTATTTAGTGTATTTATATAATGCACTATGTGATTTTTTGTTTCTTTTGTATGTTCTTCCCCCATGGTATAACCCCTGTTTTCACTGTATCTGATTCTGGTATCCTGCATCTTGTATAAACATTGTTAGAATTTGGGGAGGGGAAGGGATATAAGAAATGCTTAAATAAGAATACAGGTTGAACATTGTAACAAGAAGATGTACAAGACGGTATTTTGAAAATTAACTTCACAATTTCTAAGGGGTGGGGGAGGGAGGAATTGGGAAAGTGGGGAGGGAAGGGACTGTAGGGGAAAAACAAAGGAGAGGTAACAATGTTAGATAGGAAATGTACTTAATACCCTACTCATGTAACTGTAAACTCTCTGTACAATATTTTTGCAGTAAAAATATATATGGAAAGAAAAAAATGTAATCATTTACTGAAATATGTTATCTGACCCAAGGTGATTCATAAAATTATAGTGGTTGATCATTTTGTGGATGATCGTAGATTGTGAATGAAGAGGAAGTGTTCTGCAGAGGAAACAGCATGATGTTGGAAAATGGAAATCACTAATACTTTCAAAAGGCCATATCTAAATGAACAAACCACATCTACTGGTTTTGTATATAACAGACATTTATTGTGCTTATAGACTGATGGTATATGTGATGCACCCCTTGTGATGAGCTTCCTCTTTCATTTTGCTTTCTCTTACTTTCATTCAGTCTTCTTATCTTTATCTTTTTGTCTTTTCCTTTCCATTTTGCATGTTTATTTATTTATTTACTTAATTACTTACTGGTGATGCTCCTGGGGATTGCAATCATTCAGGTACTACCCTTGAGATTTGTTTTGTTTTGTTTTGTTTCTGCTCAAGACTAGTTCTCTACCACTTAAGCCACTCTCTACCACTTAATTCCTCTTATGGCTTTTTCATGGTTAGTTGGAGATAAGAGTGTCACAAACTTTCCTATTTGAGCTGACTTACAACAGCGATTTATAGATATCAACCTCCTGAGTAGCTAAGATTACAGGTGTGAGTGACTGGTGCTTCCTTTCTTTCACACAAAATTTAGAAGGAACAAAAAACATTAAGAACAGAGTGATTATGGACAACCATATTCAGATTCTTGAGAAAATTAAGAATAGAATTACCATAAGACCTGGCAATTTTCAAGCTGAAAACACAGGGGAATTAAATTACCACTTAGTAAAGAGGTTTACCTTCCATATTTATTGTTGTATGATTTTTTTATAGCCAGCTAGGGAATCAGCCTAAGTAGCTTTAATCAGGTCAATAGAGTGGACAACCTGGTATAGTTACATAATGGGATGCTACACAGCCTTTAAAAAGAAGGAGATTCTTCCTATTTCCATCAGATGGAGGATCCAAGGGGTCATTAGGTTAGGTAAAATAAGTCAGACACAAAATAGAAAATATTGCATGATGTCATGCTATGAGAAATCTAACAATAATCAATAAAACCAGATCCAATATAGACAGAGTGGAATGAGAACAATAATTACCAAGGAGATTAGTGGTAAGACTATATGGCTGAAAGGACACAGAGTAGTAGAAATATAGGATGGATAAATCTAAAGATCTGATCATCAGGTGAAGATTATAGCTCATATTAGTGTACAGTACTCAGCTTTTACTAAATGATAAACTTACAGCTGTACTTGCCATAGAGTGGGGGATGGGTATGTATATGAATGATGGACATGCCCCTTGGTTTCACTACAGAAACCATTTTAACATGCACATAGCTTGCATGCCATCATATAACTTACCTATATACAATAAAATTTATTAAGACAACCAAGAGAAAATTCTTCTTAAATTCTTCTCTCCATTAATTGTATTTGCAGATAGCAACATTTCTTAAAACCTGTGGGTCACAGAGTTGGGCCCCTCTTCACCAAAGAGGATGGGTATTTTGGAGGCTGGCCAGTGTTTTTCAATACTAGAATCCTCAATGGTTCTTCTGGGCCCAAGTTGGAAGTGTATTGATGGATGAATCCACCTGCTCTATCCAGTTCTTGCATCCTGACTTTCAACTAACATGGAACTGTCTCATTCCATATACTGAGCATCCTCCATCACTGAGGTAATGCTGAGCTTCTAGCACCCAGGCTTGGACAAATACTCCATCTCCTGAGTGAGTTTCAGAGAATTTGCTTCTTGGTGCTTTCTGCAATAACTTAGCACTAACCATCAAGAAGTCCTTCTGACTCAAAATGACTTCATTTCAATGGAATAAGTAAGGCAAAAGTCACTTAGATTGAGCTCTTATTGTAAAAGTACTTTTGATGCATTTGTTTAAAACAAAGACATCCCATGGTTTCCCTTATTTGCAATAACTAATATATGTCTGAATCAAGCAGAAAAGGTCAGATAAGTTGATGTTAGGGAAATGAACCCTAAGATATGTATTCAAATGTTTTTTTTTTCTTTCATGCAATTGTTTCCAACATATTTACAAGATGATTTCTTTGTTGCTTTGTATGTCCCTCCCCCACGATATAACCCCTCCCTTCACTGTATATGATGTTGGTATAATTTGTGGAGGGGAAGGGAAAAAACAAATCGTTAAAACAGGGATACAGGTGGACCCATTACAACAATGAGATGTACAAGTCGTTATGTCGAAAAACAAACGTTACAATTTTGGTGGGGGGAGGGGAAGGAGGATTCGATGGGGGGGAAGGATGGGAAGGGATGGGAAGGGGAAACAAAGGAAGAGGCTACAATGCTTGATAAGAAATGTACTCTTTCCATCTATTGGATTGGGGTTTATCTTGCTGCTCTTTTTCAAGGAGGCTCAGATGTCTCATTAAATTGTTGGTTTCAGATCTCTCCAATTTGTTGAGGTAGGAGCTCAGAGCTATAAACTTGCCCCTGAGTACTGCCTTTGCTGTGTCCCAGAGGAGCTGGTAGTTTGTGTGTTCATTTTTGTTGAATATCATGAACATTTGAATTTCCTTTCTAATCTCTTCCATGACCCACTTGTGATTCAGCAATGTGTTGTTCAGCCTCCATGTGTTTGTTACAGGACTTTCTTTGGTGGCTTTTGGTGTTGAGTTCTAATTTTATTCCCTTGTGGTCTGAGAGAATGCAAGGTATAACTTCAATGTTTCTGAATTTGGACAAGTTTGCTTTGTGGCCTAAAATGTGGTCTATCAGATAAGTTGATGTTAGAGAAATTAACCCTAAATGTTTTTTTTTCTTTCATGCAATTGTTTCCAACATATTTACAAGATTATTTCTTTGTTGCTTTGTATGTCCCTCGCCCGTCGTATAACCCCTGCTTTCACTGTATTTGATGTCAGTATAATTTGTGGAGGGTAAGGGAAAAAACAAATTGTTTAAATAGGGATACAGGTGGACCCATTGCGACAATGAGATGTACAAGTTGTTATGTCGAAAATGAACTTTACAACTTTGGTGGTGGGGGGGAGGAGGATGGGTGGGGATGGAAAGGGGAAACGAAGGAGGAGGCTACAATACTTGATAAGAAATGTACTCATTATCTTGCCCATGTAATTGTAACCCCTCTGTACAGTATTTTCACAATAAAATAAAATAAAAAGTAAAACAAAGACAAGGTTATTGGTATGAAAAGACAGAAAGACAAATTATTCATTTAAATGTGAATCTATGTTATAACCTGTCCAGAAAGTGCAAACTATTTTCCTGAAGAGCATACCTATAATTCATGTTAAATATACCTTTTATGGCTTAGTATGACTGAATAACAGGAAAGCAAAGGAAGAAAATATCACATATAACAATGAAGAGCATTTTCAATTAATTAAAAAATTTGACAAAAGAAGGCATAATGATAACCAGGAAGCATGGTACAAATAACCTGACTGATGGGATTTTAACACTTTTATACAACTGCATTATCATTATCATCATCATCATCATCATCATCATCATTATAACATAAAGACTTGAGGATCATGTAAAGTGGCTTTAGGATGCCTTGAATATATTTATTTTAGCAGTCTATGCTGAGTCTTAGCTGAGACAAACAGGTGAAATTAGCTGACCCTTCAGGAAAGTTCTAAAATCTGAGAAACATTCTAAATAGATCTTCATATATATACATAAGTACACACACACACACACACACACACACACACATACACACACACACACACACACCCCACATGTTGCTTCTAAAATCTGCTTTTGACATGAGAAGAAAAATCAGCACGGTTCTTCATGGCGTATCAGATTTTTTCCACAGGTCTTTCTTGCATATATTGGCATCCATTAACTTCCTTCTTGTTTTTCTTTGTGCCTTTCATTCACTAATCTCATTCCTATGTCCATAAATGTTTTCCACAAGTACCTCATTGTTGAAAACACTTTACTGAAAGATAGTTCCAGGTCCTCTCCTCCTTTTTTATACTTCTATCTTTACACATTTCTACTCATGACACCTTTCTTTTGTCTAAATCTCTGCTAAATTATTTTTTTAAAAAGGGCTGAAGGTGACTGAAACAGATCATGGGTCATTGGATAATAATTGGATAATTTCTGTCCAAAACTAGTTCCCATTTTCCTTTCCCTTTCCCCAGCCTTAGCATATTTATCAGCTTCTTGACTCTAGAATGTGTGCCAACAAAGAAGATATGCTGCACTGTTCTGTCCCTCTGCATGGCTCAAAGCATGAGGTTGGTGCTCAGAGAAATGTGAAACATATTTTCAATAACCATCACAGTGCAGTCCAGAAATGTTCATTAAATAACAATTAGGTAGATGCAGGCTTTTTGTCTTTCTAGGAACACGCACACCTAGGAGGTTGTATATGTGTGTGAGTGTATACAGGTACATGGGCGTGCACATGCATGAGCATGCAACCAAATGCACCCACCCACATGCATTGACCGACAAGGTAAAGCAAACCTTTTTTTCCTTCTTTGTTTCCATATGCTCTTTTACTATCAAACTGAACACAAAATCTCTAATCTGTCTTCACATATTAACAACATGCCATGTGTTTGGGCATTATGTCTAGTATTGTGTAGTTATAGACAAATAGTTTGGAGGTTCATTTCTGAATATACCTCTTATCAATGTTTGTAAATATAATTTTCTCTCACTTTTTCTTGGTTAAGCAGATTTAATTGAAGACAAAAATGAACATGTTTTCAGATATACCACTCACTAAAAGTGAATGAGAATATACTGTAAAATATTTCATGACATCTAATCTTTTTCTTATTTTTGTTAAAGAATTTTTAATGTATATTCTGTGAAATATGAGTACAGATCTTCACATGGCTCCTTCAAACTGCTTCATATATAACAAAATAAAATCATGATCAAGCAATTCTTTGCTACTAAATGACTGGTAAGAACCAAAAGAAAGTAGTTTATAAAACCTGGAGTGCATTGATGATGCCTTGAATTATTTTGGAAGATGCCCATGCTGGTGCCCTTGTCTAATTTCATAGAAGTAGAGTTTTTCAGATAGTCTGAGACATATGTTGTTTTTATCTCTATAACAATTGAAAACAAATTGGTACCTTTATTGTTATTGTTGTTTTCCTCCCTAAAAGGAAGTCCTAACCGACTTCCCTCTGAAAATACCCTTTCTACTGACTTATCACATTTGGAACAATGGCTGCTGTATTTGAGGTTTCAGTTTTTTCAAAATGAAATCCTCTGGAAGATGTGTAACTAAACAGATTCTAATTTTCCTGGAAAGAAAATTAATTCCAACAAAGAATTAAGAACAAAAAAATAAAGAAATGAGCAAGGTGAGAATTTGTTTCTTTGTTTGCTTTCCTAAAGTTCTTAAGAGGAAAAAATTGGGGACATATGGAATAGAAAAAAATGGTAAAATGTAAAATTGGTATTCATCTTTGAAAAATGCTATGTAGAAGACTTTGTTCTTAACATTCTGATGCATTTTTCCTTAATGATGACAACAATCCTGTAGGGCAGCTGTCATAAGTTCTAAGGCCACACTGGAAGAAATTATATTGGGCTCAGGGAATATTGCTACTAATGATAGAATAATTTCCTGAATTTAGGCAAGTAGATTACTTCTTCATCTACACTTAACCCCTTCAGAATATTAGCTTAATGTCCATTTATCAAAAAGTAAAAATGTCAATTATGAATATTGTAGGAAAATTAATATTTGAAGTTCTGAATTAAACATTAGATATTTTAAAGTTAGACATGACCTTAAAGCAGTAAAATACTGATTGATAGCTGGGCACAGGTACCTCATGTCTGTAATCCTAGCTATTCAGATAGCTGAGATCTGAAGGATCACAGTTTGAAGCCAGCCTGGGTAAGAAAGTTCAGGAGAACTCTTATTTCCAGTAAACCACCAAATGCTGGAAGTAGATATGTTGTTCAAATGGTAGAGTATCAGTCTTGAGCAGACAACACCCAGAGTCTGAATTCAAGCCCCAGAACTGGCACAAAAATTACTGATCGGGAAATCTAGTGTAAGTAAAATAAGAAACTTTAATTCCCTTTCTGTACCATTTTTTCAATAGTTTTGGAAGAATATTTTGAAATGACTTACTAAATTATATGTTTGGAAGATTAGAGGATCAAAAGATTGTTAGATGTGCTTTATACGAATATGGTGACATAAACTTTGGCAAAAAATGATAAAATTTATAATTCTGTTGCTAATCACCATTTCATGTATTTGTTTGTTTCCTTGGTCATGGACAAAAATCATTTTGCTCTGACTTGCTGTTGGTTGTTCTGCTGGGTGACAGCAACAATTGCCACAAGGAGTGTTCTCCAAGTATACCAGAGGGTGAAGATTCCAGGACACATATCAGCTAGGCTGCATATGGCAGCTTTCCTTCAGAAATTAATTCCTCTTTTTCCTTCCATATAAAATACTGTACTTCCCTAAAGGAAGAACCTGAATCGTGGGGATTATGTTAGTTCCACTATAGTTGGAGCATAGAAGAAAAAATTCTGAAATATATTTAAAATAGTTTAAAAATAATTAACTCTGCCAAAATATGACTTGCTTCACAGAATTTATAAAAAGCTCCATCCACATTCACCATCCAAAATCATCTTTACATTTTTTTCCTGTATCCTTGTTTTGCTCAATGTATTTTAAGCCTGAAAGAGATGGTTCTGGAATGTATTGAATTCAAGAGTCCATTCAAAGGCACAACATGAACAAACAACTATAAATACACAAAGACAAGAAATAACAAAACATGAATGCAAGTTACATGAATGTGAGGGCTATAATTTGTGGTATATTTGTTTTGTTTGAAATGTATTGGATCAGTTTGTGTCAAGCCTTTCACTCATTTCTTTGGCCTGTCTTGTACGAATAGCCACTTGATGTCCCAGAAATTGGTCAGGACTCTGGAGATCAATGAGATATGTCTCCTTAGAATGGAGGGCAGTTTCAATCTAAGACAAAGCATCACACTCCACTGTGGTTGGAGATCAATGTCAAATGCTCTTATGTGCTAAGAAAGTCTCATCAAAGGAATCTACCACAATTCTTAGATTTTGCTCCCCAATAAAGCTACAGAATTAGGGCTGGAGAGTCTCTCTAAAAAGAAACCTAGGCAAACCTTTGAAGAAAGAAATTTGTCTTGAGTACTCTACCATCCCTTAGTTCTATATATTGTTCCTGAGGGGTTGTGTTTATATGTAACTGTCTTGATAATCGAAGTCCATATCAGAGTTAACTGCCCATCAAGATGTACCAAGTTCTGAATGAATTAAATATATACAATGACAATGTCTGAAATCAGAATGGTAACAATAAGAAATATTGAGAGAGCCATTTTTATCCATATGGTATTCTTCCAAAGGTCCAACATTTGCCTGTCCTCATAAACTAAGTAGTGGTATGGATAAGGGAACTAAATTAATCAATCAATTGATTAATTGAACTACAGATGTATTTGGAGCAAAGAATTACACTTATACTTGAAAAGACTGATGGATAATTTTAATTGGAAAAGAAAGAAATTAGGAAAAAATCAGTAATAAGAGAAGTTTTTGAAAAAATATTAATGATAAAAAATTTGGAGCAATAATGAATACTAGACTGTCTCCTCACCTTAGTAAAGATTTACCAAAAACAACAGCTACTACCACAACTAATGGTGAGGGTCACTAGACCCTGAGTTTATAAACCCTGAGTTTTCTACTTCTCCTCAGCAGAGTACTGAAACTCTAGTTGATTTAATGAGACAGAAAAAGAAAGAAAGCCTAAACCAATTGGAAAGGGAGAAACGATGTTGTGTCAATTAGGAATGTACAAGTCGTTATGTCGAAAACGAACTTTACAACTTTGGTGGGGGGGGGGAGAGGGGATAAGGGTTGGGGGTGAGGGAGATGGGAAGGGACAGGAAGGGGAAACAAAGGAGGAAGCTACAATGCTTGATAAGAAAGGTACTCATTATCTTGCCCATGTAATTGTAACCCGTCTGTACAGGGTTTATTTTCACAATAAAAAAAATAAAAAAAGAAAATCCATAAAATGAGATTGAAAAGGAATAAAGGAAGTTTTTGAAAAATAAAACAAGTAGTAAGGTTGCAGTATATATAAATGTCAATTGTTTTTTTCTATGCCAACAACAGATCAAATCTAAAATTAAGAAAAACATTACAGTATTCAAATCAAAAGAAGTATGTATGTAAATCTAATCAAATATGTGTTAAACATGAAGTATAAAATCACACAATCCAAATCCTGATTGAAATAATCAAATCACAACATACAAGACAAAAAATATTACATAACTGAAAAATTGACTGAGGCTGAAATCTGAGGTTCATAGTTCAAAGACAACCCAGGCAGGAAGCCCAAGAGATTCTTTTTTTGGGGGGGGGGGTCCGGTCGTGGGGCCTGAACTCTGGGCCTGGGCGCTGTCCCTCAGCTCTTCAGCTCAAGGCTAGCACTCTACCACTTGAACCACAGTGCCACTTCAGGCTTTTTTTCTTTTCGCTTATGTGGTGCTGAGGAATCGAACCCAGGGCCTCAGGCATGCAAGGCAAGCACTCTACCACTGAGCCATCTTCCCAGCCCAGCCCAAGAGATTCTTATCTCCAATTAACCACAAAAAAGTCAGTTGTGTAGCTGTGGCTCAAGTACTAGAGCTAGCCTTCAGCAAAAGAGCTCAGGGACAACACTCAAGACCTGAGATCAAGCCTTCCTACAAATACACACACACACACACACACACACACACACACACACACACACACACACACACACACACACACAATCAGTAATGTGGAAAATTGCGTATTCTTTCCTATACAGCATTGTCTCCATGAACATCCAATCAAGCTATGTTGTAGAGGGCAAAAAATTAGAATATATGGTTTATATTAAAAAAATAAACATTCGAAATAGTTAATATTTAAAACAAAAACAAAAATGAAGCCAGAGTCCTCATAGCACATGAATGTAGGACTTATCAAGAACTGTGGTAATTAGGTCAGTAGTATATTACAAGAGAATATATGCATAGATTCAGGTGAAAGATTACAGGGCCCCCCAAAAAGATGGATACAAAGTCAACTGACCAAAGAGAAAAAAATTTTTCAAAAATAAACATTGCTCAAACCAATGAATATATTTTAAATGAGAATATACTCACATTTTTTCCTATAAGGATCAGTTGTAAAGTTTGTATATAGTTTCATTTTTAAAATATTAATATTCAATTGTTTGAATAAGATTTATTTACACTTAAATAGAAAATAAAGGAATATAAAATTTCTAGAAGAAAACAAATTAGAAAATCTTCATGACCTTGGGTTTGATTATATTTTTAGATACAACATAAAAAACATAATCCGGAAAGAAAATTTGACACATTGGATTTTATAAAATTAAGCACCTATACTCAGTGTAAAACAGTTAGGACATTCATAAGACAACCATAAAACTGTATATTCCCTAAACACATATCTGATAACAGAAATATACATATACAAAATATTCCAGATTAGAATTTAACATAGGAAAATAATAAACAAATATTAAAATGATCATAAATGTTCATATAGAAAGATCATAAATGTTCATATAGAAATATGCTCGATCGGCCATTTGCTGGTGGCTCACTCTTGTAACCCTAGCTACTCAGGAGGCTGAGATTTGAGAATCATGGTTTGAAGCCAGTCCATGAGAAAGTCCCTTTAATCTCCAATTAAACACTAAAAAAGACAGAAATTGAGCTGTGGCTCAAGTGGTAGAATGCTAGCCTTGCACACAAAAGCTCAGAAACAGTACCCAGGCCCTGAGTTCAAGCCCTGGGATTGACACATAAAGAAATAAAATATATGCTCAAATCAATTTTCATAGACATTTCCAAATGAAACAATAGCATATTTATACACACATATTAGAAAGACTATAAGTCCAAACCTGACAATATCAAATGACATCAACAATAAAATCTCTTTCGTTTTTTTTCTTTTTGTTTTTGTTTTCTTTTTTTTTCTTATAGAAATCAATACTATAGAAGGTAGCTTGTAAATTTCTTGGAAATTTAAACATGATCTTTTCATATGATCTAGCCAGCTAGTTCTTAGGTATTTATCCAACTGATTTGCAAATACATCCACATCCATAGAGAAGTCTGCATGAATGTTAGAGCATTTTCATTCACACTCACCAAAAAAAAATAGCAGTCACCAAGATATACTTCCATAGATGAATAAATAACAAGTTATGGAAAATCCACATAATATGATATTTATTTTTCATTAAAAAGAAATGAACATTTGACCTATAAAAAGGTATAGAGATTTGTGTGTGTGTGCATGTGTGTGTGTGTGTGTGTGTGTGTGTGTGTGTAGTGTATTGAACTCAAGGCCTCACATTTGCAAGACAAGCACTCAATCATTTGAGCTATAATTACACCAGGTAAATTTCAAATAATAAGCTGCTAAAAAATGAAAGCTACTTTGGAAATAGCTGTACACTGCAGTTATATAATACAATGGTGTGGTAAAACAATGGAGACACTAAATAAACAAGGGTCTTTGAGGATACTGTAGAGAAGTTGAGAACAGAAATCCAACACAACAGCAAATATAGGAAACAATCACTATAATGAGGGGAGGGGTGAAAAATGGTGCTAACCTCACTCTGAACAAAAGTGGCAATTGTAAGACCGAAGGCAGGGAAAGCTGTATAAAACCGTTGCATTTCAGTTGATAATGTAGTTAGCTATGGGCCTCAACTTAACATTTCTGATACTACACTTCATGCACACTGCAAGCAAACAAGTAGGTAAGCAAATAGAACTTTGTAAACTTATTTATTTATTTAGTGCTCATACTGGGACTTGAAATTGGTGCCTGGACACTGTTTCTGAGCTCTTATGTTTAGTACTCTACCACTTGATCCACAGCTCCATGGTTTTTGTAATTAATTGGAGATAAGAATCTCTCAGATGTTTCCTGCCTGGGCTATCTTCAAATCTTGATGCTCCTATCTCAACATCCTGAGAAGCCAAGATTACAGATGTGAGTCATGGGTGACCCAATCTTGAACATTTTACTAACAGATTAAAGAAGATTCAGATAGAAGCAAAATAGCCAACTTGCCACTTCCTATAGCCTCCCAGTGAGCAAGCTGCTCTAAAATATTTTACGTTTTATTTTCAGTGTTCAAATTCTCCATTTATAAATTATGTAAAAATTATGTTTTCCTGCCAGGCACCATTAACTCATGCCTGTAATCTTAGCTAGTGGATTTCAGGGTGATGATTTCACAATTCAAGGTTAGTCCAAGTAGGAAATGTGAGATGATACCAAAATAACCAGCACAAAGCAAGGCTGGAGGTATCTTTCAAGTGAGGGAACACCAGGCAAAAGAGCAAGCATGAAGTCCTGATATCAGACCTCAGTACCATCAAAAATTAAAAAAACATAGTTCCTCCATAATATTCATGTGAACGTGAACAGTAACGTAGGCTAAGTTTAAACCTATCATCTTTGTCTAAACACAGATATTACCTTACTTTTTCTTTATAAAACCTAAGGAAAGCAAGCACTCTCATTTTTAAAATAGAATAGGAAACTAAACTCCAAATCCCTTACATGAAACGTCATAGCATTTGCATCTAACCTATCACTTTTTGTAAGTCATTTCTAGATTACTTACAGGACATAACACAATAGAAATGCTAGGTATAGTTGTTATACTGAATTGTAATGAATTGTCATTATAAGAAAGAACACCTGTACAAGCTTATTATAAATCTTTAAAATATATTCTGGTCAGCATTTGTTTGAATCTGCATACGTATAATCCAAAGGTGAAGAGTGAAGACTATTTGGAGTTTTAGCTAAGAAGGAATTTGACCATGCAGTCAAAGTCCACACAGCTGATTTAATTGTTTCTGAAGTTGGCAACTATTTTTGTGCAGGTTCTCTGTAGCTCTCAACTGTGGGAGAAGAGCAAATTTGCAGGATCCAGAGATCATCACAATCTACAGCCTAGCGTGAAAGACAGCTACTGTCCAAAGAAACGTAGCATGGTTAATCAAAGTGCCAGTTATAAAGGCAACGGATAAAGTTAGAGTATTTATTAGTAAATAAGGTGAAGAGGGAAGCTCTTCCAAGGATCTCAGAGCTCACAAAAATAGACAAACTGCGAAAATGCCTTTTGGAAAATCTGAACTGACTATGAGAAGATAAGAAGGCACAAGAGCTAGATAATCTAGACATTGACATGGAAGAAACTAGAACACTACATGGAAGGGTAGGAAAACTGTCACAAGGTTCCCGCTATCATTGCTCTTCTCCAAGCCCTGACACTAATGAATCCCTTCCAACTATCTTCTCCTAAATTAAGAAAATGTTTACAGAACCAATAAAAGTCAGAAAAGAACTAGAACAGAGCAAAAATAAAGAGAAATCCCACTTCATCCCCAAAGTAAATATTTCACTTTCCTGTCTTTCCAGTAGTTTATACTCTATGTGTGCCTTTCACTCATCAATAATTGAGATCAAATGATGTAACTTTTATAATCAAATATGTAGAATTGCCAATTTATCCTAAAAATTGTTTATGCTATTACATATTATAGTGACATTATCCAAATAACTTTTTCAAAGAAAATTTAAACATATCATATATATTCACACACATTATATATTGTATATTATATATAAGTACATTATATCATATGATAAAATGCACATGATAGAATATATAAAATATGATATATTGTATATAAAATATGATATATTGTATATAATATATGATATCGTTATTGTATAATAAATTGTATATGTACACACATGCATAATCACAAACTATAGCCTGGGGATTCCAGAATGCCAACATCTTTTTTAAAAAATTATTTTTCCTTTTCTCTTTCTCTTTGTCCTTCCCCTTCTTTATCTTATCTTATTTATTTTATTTGTTTGTTTGTATTTTTTGTGCTGGTCCTAGGGCTTGAACTCAAGGTCTATGCAGTGTTCCTAAGGGTTTATACTGAAGTCTAGTGCTCTGAAACTTGAGTCACAGTCCACTTTTGGATTTTTGTTGATGAATTCTAGATAAAAGTGTTCCAGATTACCTGCTCCAGCTGACTTTGATCCTCAATCCTCAGATCTCAGCTTCCATTGTAGCTTGGATTACAGGTATGAGCCACTAGCACCTGGATTTTTTTCATTTTTAAGAGACAAAGTTTCAAATGTTTTGTAGATTTCCAGGTTGGTCCCAAACTTCAGGCCTCAAGTCTCGCCTTCACCTCAGCCTACAAGGAAGCTGCAGTTACAAGATCATGGAATTGAGCTTGCTTCTTTCTTCTGTTTTCATTTCATTTTTCACAATGTAAATGTACAGCTTTATTTTACATGCCAATTAACATATGAATTCTTCATTTAAATGGTTACATATTCTTTTTCCATATCCCTATGGGCTATAAATTAACCAATTATTCCATTGGTGTCTATTGAGTAGCCTTTTTTTCATTTATATTCATTTAAATTATGAGCAAATTGAATGCAAGGATTTTCTTGTTAGTGGGTTTTCCTTTGCATGGGATTTTTGTTCTGCTTCCTAGATTACAACCCTCCTTGATGTATCACAACTGTATGTCCTGCCTTTTTAAGCAGTTGAGGATGCACTTTGCTCATTATGAGTCTCCAACTTTAAATTTTTGTTTCCTATTCTCTTGTACTCAGTATTTCAAAAAAATTTAAAATTTTCAATTAATCATACAAGAGTCCTGTATTCATTTTTGTGGCTACTGGGGTTTTAGGTCCACCAAAATTATTGTAGTTATAAGTATTTTTATATGATCAAACCTGTACAATAGTAAATATGCATAGGTATCTGTCTTTAATTTGTCTTGATATCCCGACATTGCTTTACTACTGCATATAGAGCTTACATGTTTTGTATACATAGATATAGTGTATTTCAATATTAGTCAACTCATCATTATCTTTCCCTATCTCTAAACTCCATGCCCCTCTCATTTACAGTATCCTGCTGCCCCCCTCTCTCAATATTGATTGATCAATATCTTTTAGGTCCAGACCCTGCATATAAGAGAAAACATATGACCTCTGTCTTTCAGATCCTGGCTTACTTAATTTTACATGATGCACTGGTTTCATAAATTTTCCTACAAATAAGCTGATTTCATTCTTTATGACTGACTAATACTCCATTGTATATTTACACTACATGTTCTTTATGGACTTCCCAGTTGCAAGGCATTTAGGATGCTTCCATAGCTTAAGGATTTTGAAGAGTAGTGACTATAGGCTGGACTTACATGTTTCTTATATTCCAGTGTTCTTATTAAATGGGCATTAAATGTACCTCAATAAAATTGATTTTAGAGTTTCCAATGATTTTTATCTAGGCACTGTAGGTAATTCTATGTATTTAAATACAGATAATCAATATTTTTCTATTTTCTATTTTTGGAGGTGTGGCCCAGTTGATAGAGTAGTAGGTAATGTGCAAAAGCATCACACACAGAGTTTGAGTCCCAGTCTCAGATGAAAAAAGAAAGCTCGGTATACACTGATTACATTATTACACTGGTTACAGTTTACGTTAGAAGTTTGGATAAAAAGAGGATTGAATAACAGATACACAAGTTAATGTTTACTCAATCTTAACTAAAGTAGCTTTAGATAGTTTGGACGGTAAGCATTATTTTATTTCTATTTTTAAAAAGGTAACACTAAACTGCAGTGAAGCTCGATAAATATTTTCTAAAACATGCAGAAAGGGTGTATCAATCAGGTGACTTAATCCTAGGTTCCAGGTCCTACCAATAGGCTCTTCTGGTAATGGTCAAAACAATGACTCAGTAAAACAAGAAATAAGGGTAGTAGTGAAATAAAAGAATATGAAAAGAAATGCTTTAAGTAACTATATATATATGTATATGTATGTATATACATATATATGTATTTTTATACATATATATATATATATATATATAGGATTATCCTACATGCTTCATTGGTTATAAGGTAAAAGGTAACATTATAAGACTAGTTTGGTTAAATGCGATATTTTCCATTTGGCTAGGAAAAAAATTCATACTTGTCATGTCCCTAAGAAAGTTGAGAGAGTCTGCATTCTGAGGATTTACACACACTGACTTACTCCACTTTGCCCCCAGGTGTACTTCATGTGTGCTGGCTTGAATTGAAATGCTATGTGTTTGGGCTGTAGAGCTCCTGTGTCATCCAAGGTAGCCTCAGCCCTTCAGAGCAAGTGCAGGAACTCAGAATCAGTCAAATCCTCAGAGAGGTTGACGTATAACAGAATAAAAATAAATTGACTATAGAACACTAATGTATTAGTTCACTTTTAACTTTTTAACCTTTTCAAACCCCTGCTTTCACTATAGTTGATGCTGGTATAATTTGGGGAGGGGAAGGGAAAAAACAAATTGTTTAAATAGGGATACAGGTAGACCCATTGTAACAATGAGATGTACAAGTCGTTATGTCAAAAACAAACTTTACAACTTTGGTGCTGGGGGTGGGGGGGAGAGCGGAGGATTGGGTGGGGGGCAGGGGGAGGATGGGAAGGGATGGGAAGGGGAAACAAAGGAGGAGGCAACAATGCTTGATAAGAAATGTACTCATTACCTTCCTCATGTAATTGAAACTCCTTTGTATGATATTTTTACAATAAAAAATTATTAATTAAAAAACTTGAAAACTATATATATATATTTTTTACGTAAAAGTATATTTTACGTAAAAATATATTTATGTAGTAGAAGGAGAGAAGAGGAGAGAAAGAAGGCAAAGAAAACATGGAGAGATGTGGAGAGAAAGAGATGCTGCTCTGTTCCTTTTAATTACTGAGAGAGAGAGAAGAGAGAAAGAAAGAAAGAAAGAACAAAAAAGAGAGAAAGAGAAAGAGAGAGAGAAGTAAAGAAAAAGAGAGAGGTAAAGAAAGAGAAAGGGGAGAAAGGGAAAGGAAGGAAGGAAGGAAGGAAGGAAGGAAGGAGGGAGGGAGGGAGGGAGGGAGGGAGGGAAAGAAAGAAAGAAGGAGAGGGAGGGAGGAAAGGAGGGAGGGAAGGAAGGAAGAAAGGAAGGGAGGGAGGGAGGGAGGGAGGGAGGGAAAGAAAGAAGGGGAGGGAGGGAGGAAAGGAGGGAGGGAAGGAAGGAAGGAAGGAAGGAAGGGAGAGGAGAAGGAGAAGGAGAAGGAGAAGGAAATAAGGAAATGAATAAGCTTTAGCCATCATCCCTCACCCCATCAATGGAGGTATACATTCATCTTTCATTCCAGTTGTGGTACACTAGGTGCTCCCAGTCAGCCTTCTAAGTCTCTCTCCCGAAGTCCTTACTGAAGGATCTTTATGACTCTCCCTCCTCCTGTTTCTTCTTTCCTACACTTACTCCACCAAGCATGCTGAAAAGCACCGTTGCTAACTACTGATTTGTTCATTCAGTCATTCTAAGAGCTGTCCTGGCCTTTGAGACAGCTTGTTCCCTCCCAGCTTGAGAATGGGGGTCTCTGGAAGAGGCAGGGAGGGAGACTAGCTTATTAGACTGAAATTGACAGTCGTAGAATGAAGGGCTGGAAGGACCCCTCAGAAACTCCGGTGGACTATTGTGGGAGGATTAGCGATGGAGAACACACTTCAGGAGGCCTGTGGGTCTACCTCCCAGAAGAATAAAAACGGGGGGGGGGGAGTGGAAGGAGGGGAGGGGAGCCCACCCTTTCACTTAGAGGTTTTACGAGTTCTTGGCATTCTGCATCTTTTCTCAATTTTTTGTGTCCATGTCTTTGCAATTCTTTAATATTTATGCCATTGGAGGCCTTCTATGAAGTGTTGGCATGGGGAGCGTTCAATCTGCAGTGGTCTGTATGCATTTATATTTTGCGAGCTGATTCCTAATTGGTTTTCATCCAAGTAATCCCATGGAGAATAAGGTTACAGGCTGAAAAGGCTGAGGTGAGGGTGGGTAAAAGGGAACTGTGAACTCTTTTCCTGGCCTTATTAGAATGCTATGGGCATCTACATTTGGAGAGAAAGATGTCCAATTTTCCAAGGATCCCTTAAATCATGTGTAAGCGTATAGTACACCCCAGAGCACACCCAACAAGCAAGAGAGACGAAACGATTTGGGGATCCACTCCACCTATTTCAACATAATACCCTGGCTGGTATAACAGTTTTACATTAAAATGAAATTCATACAGATAATTAATTGGGGGAAAAATGGAAATTGAGAAAAACTAAGCATTTGTCTTGGTTCCAGAAACCTGGGATTTTGGAGGAAATAGATTCCAAGCAAGCATTTTTATATGTATTTAAAAATAAGTGCAATGGAAATTAACTCTATTTTTGATTGCTTCTTTTTATCATTGTATTCATCTCCCCTGGACACCCTGAGAGGTCCCTCAGATGTGATTATTTATCTCTCATACACATGGAATATGGTGGTGGCTCCTGTTGCAGAGGTATTTCTGAGTACATACTGTCCCGTGCATTGAAAATAGAACACAACTTTTAGAGGTTCAAGAATAAGTCTGACTCACATGAAGTATAAAGGTGAAAATATAAAGACATTAAAGGTTTTTTTAAACATGTGGTGGAGGTTTTCATGCCTGAAAGAAATATTACATTTCATTTTGCATAAATACAGTAATTGTTTTTTACTCACTGAAAATAATGTCCATTTTATACTTGCTATCGTTAGCTGGGCTGGTGCTATGATTAGGATAATTTGTTTCAAGTGCTTGATGGTATAGATAACAGATTGCATACGGAAAGTGGATGTTCTATATTTTTCATTATAAAATGAGAGGACCATGCATGGTCCACGTGCTTGGTATTTTTAAGTAATTAATGTTTTCTAAATCCAATTCATTCTCCGAAAAAGAATCCAGAATTCATCTTTCTAAAAGAAGAAAAAAAGACAGTGGTGTAATTGTTCTTCCTCCTGGGAAATATGCTTTCCTTTAACTACACAAAGCAGTGCAAAAACTTCTATAAATAATTACAGTAAAAACATGTTATGCCAACTAAATTTGAAAAAAAACAATAACATTGTGTTTTTAGAATTAAGAGAACGTTAAGTCAACGCTTTCAAAAACTCTGTGTCAGGATGCAAAAATGAAACCACACGGAGAACTCAGAGTAATATAAATAGGTGTAACTAGAAAATCTCACTTTGAATCATTTTATTCTCTTGCATAGACATCAAGTGACTTATTTTATGATAGCTTAAATAGAACACTCATATTTTTTAAAGAAAGATTTTTTTAAAACCAAGAGTCTTATAGTCTCAAAGGCCATTTAACTTAGCTCAGCCATCTAGTTTATTTTGCATTAAAGGAACTTCACATTTAATTTACCAGTCTATAATAGGTAACTTTTTCAATATGGAGCTAAAGGTCACTATTATATGTAAGGAAAATTAAGCCGATGTTCTTGGTTGCCTTACAGTTCTCCTAGTTCAACTACGCCAATAAATGAACATGTACAACAAGCCGAAGGGCTTTTTATTACAAATTTAATTCATTTCTCTAGACAACTGTGAAATTTGCCATTGACATTAGTCATTACCCCAAGGCGAACTAAAAGATGATTTCAGTTAATAAATGATCCTTAACAAGGAACGTTCCTATCTCCTGTGATATTGGCACAGGCACATTTTATTAATGCAGCCCTTGCTTCCTGCCAGAACACCAGCATTCACGACTATTTGGTGTGCTTGTTTCCTCTTCCTGCTCCTGATATTAATAATTATGCAACAGGATAATTAGCAACACAAAGAGACAGTACTATGAGCTTGAAGCTAGATTTTCAGCACGTTAACCTTCTGGGAAATAAAGAACAGAAGCAAAGAGTCTAGCCAAATAACCAATGCAGGTTGATTTCACAGTGTGTAAAAGGCTAATTATCTGTGAAAAGTCTGACCTCAAGTAACAAAATTACAGAAATGTGCAGGCATTTTATTTTAAATAAAACTCAGAGACACTGCTTCGTTTCCTAAAGAAACCTGATGAGCAAATGTGTGAAAGAAAAGATTTGGAACTTAAACAAAAAGAAGCTCTCAAGAAAATGATAGTATCAGGAAATAAACATTCATGATCAACCCAGACACCTGAGATCTATGGTAAAGAAATAAACTCAGATTTTCTTTCCCTCCCCCCAACACAGCCCTCACAATGGGAAAAAAAAAGAAAGAAAATTCAGCATGTGACAGAAGTAGGTTAAGTGTATTTTGTTTACTGAAGACAGTCTACAATAAAAAGCAGAAAATATTACTACTTCTTTACAGATACCATATGTAATTCATTCTGATATAGGAATATTTATCCACTAGCAGTAATAACAAACCACAATTTTTGTCATGAAAAAAATAAATTGTATTTGCAAAAAGCAAACACATTACAGAGTGTGTAAAAACGCAATATTCCCATTTTCTAGTCAGAGTTCCAATTTATTGAAGTAACAGAGCAGAAAATGCACTGACAGCTGTTACATTTTATTGCGAATTAGTATATACGTTTTATATCCAGTGAGCAAATGCATGATACATTGTATTCCAGTAATTGCCACTGGCTTTCCAAATGGAAACCGAATGATCTTAGTGCAATTACACTCAGGAGAGTACACAGAACAATCAGAGTTCTACCTTGGAGCACTTCAACAACGCTAATATTAACTATATTTTCTCCTTAAAAAATTAAAGATTAAAGAGGTCTCTAAATTTTGGGGTAGAAAAATCCAAAAAGTAGTATTAGATGGTATAGGCAGTCCCTCATTAGTGAAGGGATTTTATTTTAAATTGCATATATTATGATATATTACGATATTATAGATTATAATGTCCAAGAGAGTAGAACTAAGTCTCTCTCCTCCTGCCCCCCCCCCGCTCTCTCTCTCCTTGCTCTATCTTATTTTACTTTTTTTCCCCCTCTTAGCAACAGAATGTGGAGAATTAAAGTGATGGAAACAGAGGCAGGTGTTGGAATACTTTCAAAAAGGAGCTAACTGAATGCTGAGTTTTTACTTTATTCAGAACAATCAACTCGTCTTTGATTCCTTTCCTCTCCCCCCTAGCAGTGCCTGACACTTATGTGCATTAGCTATAGTCGTAAGGAAAGCCATTTGTTTTCATAAGGGTTAGCTTTGATTTCATAGATAATTTTGCTAAGGCTTAAGACTACATGTTAAAAGGTAAGCACACTCCAAAGTTCTAACCACTGTCCTGGTCAGCTTTCATTTATTAGAAACAAATTCCTTGTATAACCTAAGCAGCCCATTTTTCTCTATTTCTGCAAAGCTTTATGATAGACTCAAACCTTTTCACTTGGCACTTCATCCTGTGACAGCTTCTCCACCATCAGTCTCTCTGGTGGAGCCTTCAATAAATCCGGCTGTCTCCTCCCCTCTAGTGGTTACCAGCTCGCCTTGCAACAGAGGGAAAGCCCAGGCCTGCAGAGAACCCACAGAGAAACTCTCGTGCATTTCTTTTGGCATAGATAGAAAAGCAGAGGAGGGCGGAAATAAACTAAGCATGCATTCTATTGCTACAGAAAATAAAATTTATCAAGCATTTAAAACACCATGCTAGTGAAGGCTTCAACTTAATCAACACCAACCTGCTGACACAGATTTGCAATTTGAGCTAGTTATTAGTGCTAGAATTAACCGCGTGTCACAACTTGTATCTGGTTTAATAAAAGAAACTGACTAATGTGACAAAACAGTAAACAATGTGTTATTGGACATCTCTCTAGCCCTCCTGCCCCAAGCTGGAATCAAATCTTGCTAGAACAAGAAAGAGCAATGTTATTCCTCTTGCACTGGGCAATGTTGTCCCAAAACAGTTCTGGCTTCAAATCCACAGGACTTAAAAGCATGGTCAGTGCAGAGACCATTCTATAGAGGTATCATGGAAAGCAACAACAGCAGTACCAGTATTAGTAGTAGCAATAACAGCAGGAAAAGTAATGATACCTGTCACCCACGTGGCAAAACTATGGCAAAACAATAAAATTTCAGAGATCTGCTTTGCTAGATTATTGGCTATCTTTAAAAATATAAGAAAAGCTTCCCCTCCTCTACCCCGTTCTGCTCGAAACAGTGCCTTCCCACTTTAGAAAAATATTTGAATGAAAAGTTTACTGTGCTTAACAGTAAAATCCAAAACAGAGACCCATTTTCTCTTGTCCTATAAAAATATTAGCACAATGATTTTATGACTTTTAATAGCCTTTGATGTAAGTTAATGAATTCTTCTGTTACAAGTGGAGCACACAAATAAACTTAGCTATTCCAGAAAGGTTTTGCCTTCCATTACCTTGTTTACAAAAAGTAAAAAAAGAAGCATTAATATTTAGTTCCAGACTTTAATTGTGCCTCCGTGTACTGAAGTTTCTGGAAGTGTTAAGATGAGTGCACTCTTTTAGGCATACTTTATCCATAATTATCTGGATTTAGCAGCCCACACTATGCATTGAGCTCTTTGGCAAGAGGCTTATTTTCAACAGCTTTGCACCTTTCCATTTGTAGGAGTTGACCATATAGACAATTCATGAAGTTGTATTCATATTGTGGAGACTCTATTGATTTCAATAAATGGAATGGTTTCCTTTGCATTTTCAAAACTTTCAAAAATATTTTAAAAAATTATATTGGTATCAATTGTCTTTAAATTAACAATACCAAATTTTTTATAGTTGCTGAGCGAACATTACACAAATATATTATACAAATAAGGCAAAGATATTCCTCTTCAAGTTAATCAGAATCCTGGTATGAAATTTCTCCAAATGCCTACAGGCAGCTGACTAGGGAAAATCAAGTACACTTATCTCCTGCTTCACTGCAAAGGTGTCCTGCAGGGGCTCAGCCGATCTCAGCAGAGACTGAAATGAGGCAGCTCCTTAGGGATTACATTAGATCTAAGTGAATGTGTGAGGCTGGAGCTTGGGGGAAATGAAATAAATCAGATATGGAAAGATGTACGTGATCTGTCACAATAGACTTTTTAGACTAAAATCAATGAGAAATTGGAGTGATAATAATTTCCTTCCTAACACATGCACTATAATAGTCATTTTGTCTTATCATATTTGGGTTTTGATGGGTTTTTATTTTGCCAACCCAAGGTTTCCTGACACTGAAGTTCAGATGGGAAGGCAGTAGCTCAGGAAGATATAGGTGACCTGCCCATGCATCTGAGAAACCTCGATAGATTACAGATCATATCCCAGGATTCTGCCATACTTTTCTGATGCAACGAAAATTGCAAGTCTTCATAAGGCTTTACATGGCAGTTACCTAAGTGAGTTATCAATCTCAGTATTTTCCCAACTCCCAATATACAGTATGTATATGTGCAAACAGGACATCTAAACTGATTTCAATATTCCCCAACAAAAGAGGAAATGGTTTGTCATTTCTAAAACAACTATAGTAAATTTCAAAGAAGCCAGGCAAACAGTTAATTCACATTATCTATAGATTTGATTAAATTACATTAATATTTTTAATGACTGCTTATCAAGGGAAGTTAACTATGAATGCCACTACACTGGATTAGTTTTGAAATCTAAAATGGTTTAGTTATCCTTCATTTTATCTATCTGTGCAACAGCAATATCTTGTGAATAATTTCTATCACTCTTTCTTGTAATATTAAAGAATGAATGTTTCTAGTACCAGAATAGCATACATTCAGGAAAACTCATGAGCTAATACTATCATCTGTTAAACATTATTTCCAAATCCTCTAACACACAGCAATATGGAAAGTGGACATTTCCCCTATCCTTTTCAGTAGATTGAACCTTTCTCAGAAGTAAACAATAGAGCTGCAATTTTAGATTGGGAGTTTATAAGAAAAACATAATTAGATGTGTTGTGCCCTTTGGGGACCCACTTTGGTATCAAATTTATTTGTTGAACTAACATTTACTCAGTGCTGGGTGACAATACTGGTACTGGCAATGTATCCATGAGCCAGAGCAGATGATTGTTTTTGTGGATGTTACAATCTAGAGGGAAAAATAGAGATGAATCAAATAACCATAAACTTGATTATCCTTCTAAAAGAGTTATACTGGAACACTAGCATAGTGCTATGAACTTTTATACAGGAAAAGTTGTGTTAAGCCTAGCAGGTCAGGGAGAGATCAAGAAATACTGGTAGACCATGGTTTCCCTTATTTGCAATATCTAGTATATGTCTGAGTCAAGCAGAAAAAGGTCAGATAAGGTGATGTTAGGGAAATGAATCCTAAGATATGTGTTCAAAAGTTTTTTTTCTTTCCTGTGATTGTTTCTAACACATTTATAAGATTATTTCTTTGTTGCTTTGTATGTCCCTCCCCCACAATATAACCCCTGCTTTCACTGTATTTGATGTCTGTATAATTTGTGGAGGGGAAGGGGAAAAACAAATCGTTTAAATAGGGATACAGGTGGACCCATTGCAACAATGAGATGTACAAGTCGTTATGTCGAAAACGAACTTTACAACTTTGGTGCGGGGGTGGGGGGGTGGGGGGGGGCGCGGGGAGGACCGGTGGGGAGGATTGGGTGGGGGGAGGGGGAGGGAGGATGGGAAGGGATGGGAAGGAGAAACAAAGGAGGAGGCTACAATGCTTGATAAGAAATGTACTCATTATCTTGCCCATGTAATTGTGACCTCTCTGTACAGTATTTTCACAATAAAAAAAATGAAAAAAAGAAAAAAGACATATTGTAGTGAGGTCCTGAGGGCCAGTGAGTGGGAGAAGGTGGCATGATTATTCATGGAGAGGTGTGTGCTTGTGGATGGTGGGGTGTATATGAGTAGGTGAGGAGTGTTTGTTTATGAGTGGGAGAAGGGTGTATGCTTATGAGAGGAGGGGGAGTGTGACAAGAGAAACAGGAAGAATAATTCATGCCTGGGGCGCTGTGGATGGTACAGGTACTGGGGCTGCTCTGACAGGCCTCTGGCTAGAAGAAGCAGATGGGACTTACACACTGATGTTAAGGGGAAACACAGAAATGGAGCCCAGGGTAGCCAGGGCCAGATGATATATTTCCATGGATGCCATTTTTTGCCAATATTTTGCTATTCAGAAAGATGGAAAATCCAAAAGTCTTTGAAGGTAACATGCTCATACCATGGCCATGGTAGGGAGAACAAAGGTCCAGGATGATGCTGAGACAGCTCTGATGGCAAATACAACTGCAAATCCTCCCCCTCACTACTGGATACTGGTGAGAAGTTTCCATAGATGATTTGTGCCATTTTTTTTTGAAATAGTGGACGTTTTAAAGCTCTTGGAAAACTTTTGCATGTGTTTGGGGGTCATAAAAGCCCTACGCAGGAGGCAGGCTGGATTTTGTGGTTACTCAACACAGGACACACAAATAAATTGAGAGAGTGAAACGAGTCTCACTATCTCAAATACTTTCTCTACACAATCAGTAACACTCATACACTTGACATGAATTAGTAGGAAGATACTTTTTAATTGATGCGTCTAGAGATAGCATTCTTAGAAAATAGATTTTTTTCTGTTTATGTTGATGGATTTATTACTTTACAATCCCCACATCCTGCACCTTGGACTGGCCAAGGGATTAATGAGAGAATGTTTATTAAAGATTTTTCAAAGCATCATTGAACAAAAAGTACACAAATACAAAGCTTATGCTTGTTTTCATGATTACAGGGTGAATGGGGGAACTGAAGTTAGGCTTAAATTATTTTACTTCCAAAGGTTGTGTGCATATCTTTTCTCTGATGCAAAAAATAAAGATTTTGCATAAGATCTATAATTTAGTTTATATTAAGTAGAGAGTAAAAGAAACCAGAAATGCTAATGCTCATATAAACAGTTTGAAATTAAATGTTATCTAACTTCATATTAGTAATCCAATCTGCACATCAATATATTTAGCCAATTTTACTAAAGAATAACTGCAGGATAAAAATTGAAAGACTGAAATTTTTTGAAACTTTCAATGGTTGTTAAAATTACATACATTTTTTTCAGCTAAAGCTTTCTTGTCTCAACCTTAAAAATAAGTTTGCATATTCAATTCATAATAGGAATTTTGAGATTAGGAAGGGCAATGTTTTGTTAAAGGGAAGGTACACAGCCAAGTACCAAGAATTCATACCTATGATTCTAGCTACTTAGGAATTTGAGATCTGAGGACCACAGTCCGGTAGGAAAGTCCATGACACTCACATCTCTACTTAACCAGCAAAAAGTTCGAAGTGGAACATTGCCTCTAAGTTGTAGAGCACTAGCTAGCCTTCGGCACAAAAAGCTCAGGGACAGTGCCCAGGCCCTGATTTTGGGCACAAACAGGGGATGGGAAGGAAAAACTGGGAGAGAGCAAGAGAAAGGGAAACTGGTTCAAAACGAATTGTTCCATTATCTAATTCATGTAACTGTAAATTCTCTGTATATCACCTCTACATTAACAATAAAAATAAAAATACATTTTTAAAAAGCTACACAAAGATGAATAAGACCCAAACATTCTGCTTAATTTGGTATTAAAGTTAAAAACAAGAAATTCATGTTAGAAATATAATTTAAACAGCATAAAACTCATAGATTGTAAGAAGATTCAAGTTGATTAAAATATGTAGCACCTTACTAACCCATCTATTTCATTATAACGATAACATTAAAAATGCTTTATCTTAGCAATTTAGAAGTTATGATACATTATAACTTACATTAGAAATTACCTATGGTCATTGTATAGTTCAATGGATAACTGAAACTTATTAATACTTTTTTCCCATGCCTCTTCATTACCACCTCTACTCCAAGCTCTGGTAATGCATTTGTTTTCATGAGCTCGACCATTTTAAATTCCAAACTCAAATTAGATTGTAGTCTATATATGTCTTTTTGTGCCTTATTTATTTCATTTAGCATTAATCAGTTTCTAACAATCAAGAAGATATATCATTCTATCATCATACAGTTCTTAGGGCTGTTATAAAATCATTTCCTAAATACAAAGCATATTTCTTCTAATAGTTTTGTACAAAATTCCAAAAAAATCACTTTGAAAATCCTTTGCCATTCTTTAAGATAAAGTATTGAGAAAAATTCATAAATCTATAGTGAAGTGTTTTTAAGTCATCAAAAGGCCAACACTATGTGTATTTTGCCTCATACTGCTATATGCTAGAAAGGTCACCAAATGTTAAGTGTTACTTGAAATAGATATAGGTAGAGTGGAAGTGATATGGCTTTGATAAATCCCCATTGATCAGATTTGGGTTTTATTTATTTAACCTTTGTGTTTTATCCTCTGTTTTCTCAATTTTTCACACAATTACCATCTCTAACTCCACATCATATAATGTTCTTTTATTTGCATACTTATTTTGGTGTTGGTTCTGGGCCTGGGTGCTGTCCCTGAGCTTTTCTGCTCAAGGCTAACACTCTGCCACTTCTAACGTTTTGGTGTTTTTTTTCTGTTTTTGTTTTTGTTTGGTCATAAGGCCTGAACTATGGGCCTGAGCGCTGTCCCTCAGCTCTTCAGCTCAAGGCTAGCACTCTACCACTTGAGCCACAGAGCCACTTCTGGCTTTTTCTGCTTATGTGATGCTGAGGAATCAAACCTAGGCCCTCATGCATGCAAGGCAAACACTCTATCACTGAGCCACCTTCCAGCCCCATTTTGGTGTTTTTGATTGTTGATGAGTCTCACAAACTTTCGTGCCAGGGCTGGCTCAAAACTGCAATCTTCAAGAAAATGTGGTATATATACACAATGGAATTCTATGCCTCCATCAGAAAGAATGACATTGCCCCATTTGTTAGGAAATGGAAAGGCTTGGAAAAAATTATATTAAGTGAAGTAAGCCAGGCCCAAAGAAACATAGGTCCCATGGTTACCCTTATTTGCAATATCTAGTATATGTCTGAATCAAGCAGAAAAGGTCAGATAAGTTGATGTTCGGGAAATGAACCCTAAGATATGTATTCAAATGTTTTTTTCTTTCATGCGATTGTTTCTAACACATTTATAAGATTATTTCTTTGTTGCTTTGTATGTCCCTCCCCCACAGTATAACCCCTGCTTTCACTGTAACTGATATCAGTATAATTTGTGAAGGGGAAGGGAAAAAACAAATCGTTTAAATAGGGATACAGGTGGACCCATTGCAACAATGAGATGTACAAGTCGTTATGTCGAAAACGAACTTTACAACTTTGGGGGGGAGCTGGGAGGATTGGGTGGGGGGGCGGGGGAAGGATGGGAAGGGATGGGAAGGGGAAACAAAGGAGGAGGCTAAAATGCTTGATAAGAAATGTACTCATTATCATTGTAACCTCTCTGTACAGTATTTTCACAATAAAAAAAAAAAAACAAAAAAAAACTGCAATCTTCAGATCTCAGCCTCCTGAATACAGGTGTGAGTCCCCAGCCCCCAGCTATGTGATATTCTTATTGGAATATGAATTAATTTTTAAGCATGTGAAATTTTATAAGGCTTGACAAATAATTGTTACCATTGCAAAATTTCACAATAATCCAATTTTGATAAACTATACACATGTCAAAAAATGCCAACTTTACCAAAACTAACAGTGCAAATTCTTTTTTCACCATATTCTATGTTATACTCTGTCATTAAATTCTCACTAATTTATTAACTTATTGATGACTTTCTTTATTCATTTAGTCAATGAAAATAAATATATGCAATGTGGCAATATAGTACCTCACTAGGGTCACAAAGTTAAATCAGAGTTGATTTTAATCCCACGAATATTGTCATTGCAGACTAAATGATAAAGCAGGAGGCATGGTGGTTAGACAACATGGGGTTGTGGCACAAGTACATATGAAATATAATGGTAACCTTAGTCTTCTGTGTCCTGAAAAGACTGACAATTCTGAAAACGGGGACCTATCCTCTATTAAGTAAGTGCAAAGGGTGGATTTAGGCAAGAGCCATTCAATTATATGAAAGTGTATGAATGAAAACATGACATCACAGAGAATATTGTATATTAACAGGGCATGAAAAGGTTTTCTATTAAGCTGGTATACAGAGTATGAAGGACAGTTTGGTGGTTTTGAGAAATGTTAAAGAGTTGAAAAATTTCCCATCCCAAGGTTTTCCAGTTCTCTCTTTTTTTTTTGTCATCTATACTTCCTTCTAAACAAGCTATATAAACTTGCACAAAGTCGCTTGGCTTTCAAGATCCTGTAACACTTGAGACCGGACACAAAGGTATTCATCCTAGACACTCACCAACAGCTATGCAAGCATAAAAAGAAATTATTTTATAGGATATAAAGTAGGCAAGGAAGGATAATGGCATATTAATGTAGGAAAATGATAACCATGGGCATTATGAGACATGTTAGAAATGATCTGAAATATAGAGTAGAATTGCAAGTATCATACATAGCCTTTCTTTTTTCTGGATTGTATGAGGGTAAATGACTGACATGGTGCTGCATTGCCACTGAATATTTTAGTGTGTATTCACTTCTGCTTAGCTATAATATGAACATCAAGTGAGGAAACGAACAGAGATATGTTATTAGCATTTAGTTGATAGGCCCTAGTCAAGTTTCCTTTAACATAGGATTGAGTCCAGAAACACACATTGCTTTCAACTATCATACATTAGTGTGCTTCAGTCTGGAAATTTTCATTCTTCTCTTATTTCTTATAAAGTTGACACAGTCACACCTTACAGGAAGTTTACAAATTCTACAATGTCCTTCATTCAGTATCGTCTGATGCTTTACGTGAAATGCACGCTATTTAACTCTGGCAGCAGCAATCCAGGGTGCTTTCCATTGTGTCCAATCAGGTGGTCCTCAGTTTCAATTTGTCTCAGTAGTGTTGTTATCATCTTTGATTGCTTGATAAGATGATAGGTCTCATAATTCTTCAACATAAGATTGTTCTTTCTCCCAGTGTAATTTTTATAAATATTTTATTAGGATGCATTTTGATATGTACATATCTTTACCTTATCCAAATCCGTAGTTACTTGCTTGTATCCAGAAGGATCCACTAATGCCTAATTTTGTCAGAGAATGGTAACATCTTATTTTCATTATTCATTTTGCAGTATCAGTGGATAGTAAGAGACCTATTCAAGATGGCATACTAATGGTAGTATTAAGCTGGCATACAGCTGGTGGTTTGAATGATTCCCAGTCATTGTTTTGTAGCACTTACTTGCACAAAGACACAATAAAACATATCTGGTTCATACTTTGTTCTTTTGCCTCAAGCACTGGATTCACTAATTTCCCAAAGACCCCGTAAGTGCAGCAACAGTATTTAGAAATCAAGACAAATAAAATTGAAATGTACATTGATTTTTGAATAGTCCCACTTCCAGCTCCTGTCACTGGAGAGGAAATGGCATGAATGTGTAAACAAACACATTTACTCAAAAGATCCATCCCATACACCAGCATATATTTCTTTGTTGAAATGCTTATCTCCTCTTTGGTTTGCTATTCCAAATACCCTTTTACCTTTACCATTAATGTGTAATTCCCTCTTCAAAGGTTGAAAAAATGTTTGTATTGTTATTGCATAGATTCCGTTTTTTCCCCATTGTACCCAATTTCTTTTCTCCTTGCCCATTTCAGTATTTTCTTGCTGTGATATACTTACATGGTTTACTGGCAATAGCTCTTTTTTTATAAAAATTATTTGTTTCTCTGATGTCTTTTATGATCAGTAACTTCTGTTGACATATATATATAGTTCCATTTTGATTGGTACTCTACCATTTGAGCCATGTCTCCAGACTAGTTTTTTGCTGTTTTATCAGAGATGAAGTCTATCAGACTTTTCTACAGGTTGAAACACAGTACTGTGGATTTAGCCTCCTGATTAGCTAGGATTAGATCCATGAGCCACTACAAACAGTGCATCAGCCATATATTTAAACCAGGTCAAAGTTTTAGTAAGTTTGTGTTTTAGTAAGCAAAGAGAAGAAGAGGTACCCATCAAAAAGTGTTTAGGAAAATATTAAGTCAGGAAGTGGGGGAGGAGCTATCTCTGGTAAAGTAGTTTTAAGAGTTATATAAGGTTGCAGCAGTGGGTGAAAACGGTAAAGTACCTCATTGGGAGGGAGACAATGTTCAATCCAAAATTGTGACTACTGGACACAGATGAGACTGTCACCTGCTTTTCAGACTCTTTCTTTCTTTTGTCTCTCTTTTTGGCTTTATGTCCAAGTCACAGAGGTCATTTCATGTTTACACATAATGAGTGTCAGATGATATAGCAAGAGCATTTTTTTTTCTTCTATTGGTGTGGCCTGGGTAGAAACTCTGTTGGGCTGACAAATGAATGACTTAGATGAATGACTTTTCTAGAGACAACACAAAATAAACCTTGTATTCTTTCCTTGTATTCTTAACCTTGTATTATTTCTACCCTCCAAATGCACCCTTTACAGTGTCCAATACTCTCTTCCCTACATAACCTCACATGTCCTAAACTTAGCCATTCCACTCTCAACAGTGGTCCCTTGCCATTCTGAAGAGGAGACTCTTCATCTGGTCTTTGCTGGTTACTCAGCCTAATTGGACATCTTTTCATCTAGACTGGCTCAACATTGAGTTCACATCCCATAATTTAACACTTAATTATGTTTTAAAAGTAAAGTGAGAGAAAGCATCCAGACAAAAATTCCATTTATTTTAGTGATAGAGCCAGCTAGGAGAAGGAGGGAAAAAGTGATTTCTATTAAGTGTGGCCTACCTCACCAGAAACAGGCCAATCAACCATGCAATTTTTATTTATGTTTCCTTTTCATTTCCTGAGGGCAAATATATATTCTAGCCCCTTGATGGTGCCAAGTATTGAGCAGCCATAAATCACTAGTGACATGCTGAAACCGAGCTTTTTAGGGGACCAGAAGAATGGAGGATTATTTTCAGCAGTATCTACAAAATAAGGTCACTATAGAGAAAAGTCTCAAAAAAAGAGCGACATCCATGTCAGATACTATTTCAAGGAATGCTGCTAAAGAAAGAATAGGGGAAAAGACAAAAACATTTTGAGTGCCTGAGATCATTTCATTGGATTAAAATAATAATGAGCACAGTTTTAGTTTCCTAAATATTTCTTCTATGTATATTTCCAAGCCAGAAAATGTCTGTTAATTTCTAAAAGCAAACATGGCACAATTTAAACAACCTGGTAATTTTTTAAACCATCATTTGACAGAAATGTGCCATCATGAAAGTTTGGATTTTGGAAGAATGGATTTTACACTTATTAGCTATTTGATGTACATAATTCAATTTACTGAATCTCAATTTCCTAATTGTAAAATTGGAACAATTCTATATTGAACTCATTGCTATGGAGGGCTAATGTGGGGAATGAATAGAAATGAAGCCTAATTACCTGGTTCTTATGTTACTTTTAAATTTGTATCAGTAACTTCCTCCTTGCCTTTGCCACTAGTCTGTATATGTATTTTAATCTCATAAACAAATATCCAAAACTAAAATCCTATGATTCGCCATTATATTTCATTTTTTTGGTTTGCCTTCTGAGTTTGAAAAATGGTATTTTGATTTTTATCACAAATAATGTAGACTTTAAAAACCAATATTTTTATTAGTAAGTTTTTTTTTATTGTGAAAATACCATACAGTGAGGTTACAATTAGATGAGCAAGGTAATGAGTACATTTCTTATCAAGCATTGTTGTTTCCTCCTTTGTTTTCCCTTACCATCCAAGCCCTCCCCTCTCCATCTCCCCTCTTGCTCCAAAGTAAAAAGCCAATATTTTAAATTATTTCTTGTTCATAAAGTAACAGAGATATTCCCAAATAACAATAGTAATAAAAAGTACAACAATAAAAAATATAAACTCTAAAGTATCACTTCTGTGTAAGTCAGAGATAAGAAATGACCACATTTTATTCTGATATTTATAATCTTTAAAATTACATAGATGCACACTAAAACATAATCTCGGCTAGTTATGGGACACACAGGCATAAAATGCATGATAATATAAATTTTAAATTGATTACAAGAGGGATTCGGAGGAAGATAGTGGGGGCAAACTTGTTCAACCACTTTGGAAAATAGTATGGAGGTTCCTCAAAAGTCTCCACATAGAACTCCCCTATGAAGCAGCAATCCCACTTTTGGGCATTTACTCAAATGATCACAAAAAAAGATCACACTAAAGCTACCAGCACAACTATGTTTATTGCAGCATTATTTACCATAGCTAAGATATGGAACCAACCCAGATGCCCCTCTGTAGATGAATGGATCAAGAAAATGTGGTATATATACACAATGGAATTCTATGCCTCCATCAGAAAGAATGACATTGCCCCATTTGTTAGGAAATGGAAAGACTTAGAAAAAGTAATATTAAGTGAAGTAAGCCAGGCCCAAAGAAACATAGGTCCCATGGTTTCCCCTCATTTGCCATAACAAGCATATGTCTGAGGCAAGCAGAAACTGTCAGATAAATTGATGTTAGGGAAATGAACCCCAAGGTAAGGACTCAAATATTTTTTTCTCACTATTGTTTCTAACATATTTATAAGATTATTTCTTTGTTGCTTTGTATGTCCCTCCCCCACAGTATAACCCCTATTTTCACTGTATTTGATGTTGGTATAATTTGTGGAGGGGAAGGAAAAAAACAAATTGTTTAAATCGGGATACAGGTGGACCCATTGCAACAATGAGATGTACAAGATATTATCTCAAAAACCGAACTTTACAACTTGGGCGGGGGAGGGGGGTAAAAGAGTGGGGGAGCCGAGGGAGGCTGGGGGGAGGGGGGAGATCCTCCCCTCCCCTCTGTACGGTATTTTCACAATAAAAATAATAAAAAAAGATTACCAATGATGGTTTATTAATATTAGGAACCACTGTGTAATTGAATGTTTAATTGTTTAATTATGTTTTCATCACCCCATAGTTGGTGATGTCACTATTGGATTATGAAAATAAATGTGCAAACAATTATACTATTTATATCAATAAAATTGATTTACATAATGAAAAGTAAATAAAACCAAAATTTGTTAATAAAATGTATATGCAAATAAATATGCAAAAATATATAACTAAATACTAAAGTATTTTCAAATTTCCTTCATCATGAGAAAATTATAAATTAATACTTACATTTAGAAATATCATAGTTATACTCCTTGTATCCTTTACCCAGTTTCTTTCAAGGATGACATCTTGAAAAAACTACTAGAAAATTTAAATCTATGAGATATTTAAGATAGAGAAAGAGTATGCCAAAAATCCAACACTGTACCTATTTACTTCTAATAGCCTCTAATCTTTTCTTCAATCATTTCTCTCCTACACCCATTTTGCTTTAGTTCTTATTAGATAGAGTCTTTCTAGGCTGGCCTTGATCATGACATTCTTATATACATCTCTCATGCAGCAGATATGACAGACATGTGCCTCAAAATCTGGCTGATTGGTTGAGACAGGGTCTTGCTAACACTTGCCCAAGTTGGCTACAAATCCTGATATCCCCAGTCTCTTTTAGTCTTCTGAGTAACTGGGATGATGGGTGAGCTATACACGGAACTAGGCTTGTTTAATTATTAAGAAACAAACCACATTGTTTTCCAGGATGGATGTACCAGTTTAGATACCTGCTAGCTAAGATTGTGAACATACCAGACATCATTAGGTGCAGTCAGATACTTTATTTCTATTCTTCTGAAAAAATATGCTTTGGTATCTCATCATGGATTCAATGTATAATTTCTGGTTGTTAACTGTATGAAAATTTTTCATGTATTTTAACACATTTAAAAGTTTTAACAAAATAATTGATACTGGGAATTAAATTCAAGGCCTTGAATTTACTAAGAAAGTTGTCTACCAATTTAACTACACTCCAAGTTCTTTTATTTTAATGTTTTTTGTTTTGTTTTTTAATTCAGGTTGACTTGCGTTTTTGTGTAGGCTGGCCTCCAACCATCATCCTTTATCTCTCTGACAGTGGAATATCCTGATTACAGGCATATGTCACCATTCTAAGCCTTTACTTTCAAAAGCTGCTTTCATGTTTGTTTTTTCCTCCATTTCTTGTTTGTTGCTTTACTCTTGGATAAATTTTTTTTAACATTTCTAGAGTTCTAATACAGTCTAAATACTTGTTCTCTGTCAAATACCAGCCTGAAAATATTCTTTCCAGCTCTATATTTCCTTTCTTTCCTTTTTCTTTTTATTGTGTGTGAGTGTGTATACTGGTGCCAGAGCTTGAAATCATGGCCTGGTTATTGTCTCTCAGAATTTTTGCTCAAGGCTTGTTCTATCACCTCAACTACAGCTCTATTTCTGGCTTTTAATGATTACTTGGAGATAAGAGTCCCAAGGAATTTCCCACCCAGGCTGGCTTTGAACTGTGATCCTCAGATTTTAGCTTCCTGAGTAGCTGAGTTTATAGCTAATTGCATATATTAATATTTAATAGAGTACTTCACAAATTTTTAGTTTCAATGAGTTGTTTATGTTTTATTTTCTGTAATAGATTATCCTTTGTTATACGATTTTAAAAGCCTTCCCTTAGCTCTCTACCATAGTTTTTTTTTCTCATATAACTTAAATCCAAAATAATTACACATTTTTACATATAATACAGGTTGAATAAATTTTTGTATGCGGTGTGAGATTTGGTTGAGTTTCATATTTCCCAGAATGGGTATTCCTTGCTCCAGAACAATTTGTTTAAGAAACTACCATTTCTTCATTCAGTGGCTTTTGTACCTCTGTGTCTTTTATCAAAAATATTTCTTGTTAAGATTGTTTTTAATATATATATTTCATTGTGAAGATACTGTACAGAGAGGTTACAGTTAACATGAGCAAGGTAATGAGTCCATTTCCTACCGAGCATTGTTACCCCCGCCATTGTTTGTCCCCCCTCATCCCTTTCCTCCCCACCTCCCCAATTCCTACCTAGCCTCCCACCACAGCAAAGTTTTAAAGTTCGTTTTGGAAGGAAGAAGAAGCAGGGAACACAATGGAAGGAGAAAATCTGATCAAGGTGCTCTGTGCATATATAGAGAGAAATATTATAATGAAAATACTGGTAGTTAATGCTAATAAAATGTGAAAATATTCCCTTGTACTAAATTCATATGAGCTCTTTTCTAGGTTCTCTTTCTTTCATTGTTCTATCTAGGTGTGGCAGTACCAATGAATCTCAGTTAGAGGCTCAACCATACCACTGAGTCTCACTTCATATGTATATGAGCTGTCAAATTTGAAAATTATATCCATTGTTTTAGTATTTTTCATGTATAATCTCCTTCTATTCTTTTTTTAAATTTTTTACGTTTTTTATTGTGAAAATACTGTACAGAAGGGTTACAATTATATGAGTAAGGTAACGAATACATTTCTTATCAAGCATTGTTGCCTCTTCTTAAATTGTAAAGTTTTTTGTTCAGCAGTGTCTTGTACATCTCATTGTTACAATGGGTCAACTTGTATCCTTATTTAAGCATTTTCCCTTCCCTTCCTCAAATTATACCAACATCAAATACAGTGAAAACAGGGGTTATGCCATGGGGGAGGAGCATACAAAGCATCAAAAATCACATGGTACCCTATAAATATGTTAGAAACAATAGCAAGCAAGAAAAAAAAAACACTGTGTCCCTATCTTGGAGTTCATTCTGCTTAAAATCATCTTATCTGGTCATCTGTACATAGCTTTTGATCTTTTCTACTTGTCCCAGACATATATTAGTTATTGCAAATAAGGGAAACCATAGGACCTATGTTTCTTTGGGCCTGGCTTACTTCACTTAATATAATTTTTTCCAAGTCTTTCCATTTCCTAACAAATGGGGTGATGTCATTCTTTCTGATGGAGACATAGAATTTCACTACATATATATATATATATATATATATATATATATATATATATATATATATATATATATAGTGGAATGTGGTATACACACACATATATCATATTTTCTTGATCCATTCATCTACTGAGGTGATTGGTTCCATATCTTAGCTATGGTAAATAATGTACTAAATATAGCTGTGCTGGTAACTTTAGTATGGTCTTGTTTGTGATCATTTGGGTAAATGCCCAAAAGTGGGATTGCTGGGTCTCCTCCTATTCTTATTTTGGAACTCTAATAGTAAACTAGGTAACTATACTTGTTTTTATTGTCTCACAAGTCCATGATGCCCTTCTAACAAAAAAGGAATTTCCCTAGCGTTGGGTTTGAGTCATTTCTTTTGTTTTGTCCTTCATGTCAATGAACATTTCCTGTTTTCTTCCTTCTTCTTTTGAACCTATTAACTCTTATTTAGGTTACTGGCTGTTTACTATATTAGTAATTTTGTTCAATTCTATTTTATTTCCTCTTCTTTAGCTTCTTCTCCTACTTTTTTAATATAAATTTTCTATTTTGTTCCTTTGACTTCCTACTTTTTCCCATCCTAAAAAAATATACCCATTATAGCTCCTTCTACATCATTGTAATAACTTTTTACAAGGTATTTTAGGTAATTATGACATCTCTGTCATGTCAGTGTTCATATGTGATGATTATCTTATTTTTGTTTCTCTTTCCAGTTCTCATTATATTAAATTATCTCTTCAATGGAAATTTGTGTATATTATTAGACTCTTATTTTTGCTCATGGCTTCAGTTTGGCTGAATCTCAGTGGTACAGGTTCAGCCAGCGAGAGAACACTGCCACATTGCTTCTCATGGAAGTGGAAGTCCGAGTTACACATTTAACATTTGTTGATGTTCAAGATGGGAAAACATCCTATTACTATGTGAAAATAGTAGGAATTCTAATCCCTACTGCTCCTATTGACAATATGATGGAGTTACCTCATTATTGCTCATGATAGAGAAGATAGCAATTCTCTAATAGTTGTTTTATAACATCTTCCTATTGAAATATAGAGTATGTTCCCCTTTAATGGTTGATGTAGATGGAAATCCAGACATTATACTCATCAGGTCTCTAATGACACCATGGAGAGAGGAGACCTCATAAAGGCCTAGCAGAAATTAGTGTCCAAGACCTTCTGTGAATTACATACTTAGAAACTGCCTTTGCTAAAGAGCACAAAATTCTCATCTGAGGCTACAAGATCAGGCAGAAGAAAACCCTGGCATTACTTCAGGGCCAGTTTCATGTAACACTGTACTCAGCCATGTTCATCATTCAAGGGGTGTCTTTAGAAACTTGTGATATCTAAACTTTATCATCTCAGACATCTTACTGTCAGCATTGACACAGTTCTATAATATACTTCTGAAAAAGTTCTTGATGGTCTCCCGATACCATCCTCCAATGTCTGTCTTTGCTGTCTGTCTCCAGAAAGCAAAACATCACAGATAGTATGCATCATAATGAGTGGTGGTTGCACAAACAGGAGCCACCAAGTCTTGGGAACCAGTTATCCCCTCAAGTAGCCAAACTGAGGTGATGATCAACCAGACCACAGTTTGATCATATTCCTCACCCTCTCCCTATTTTTCCTTTGTTTACACCTATCCTGAAGATGGGGTGAAATGCTTAATTTCAATTTTCCAAACTGGCCATTTTGATTAAAATCCTTTCCTGCCTTTTTGTGGTTGCTTTGTAGTTTTCTTCTTCTGGTTTTCATTTTTTGAGTGGCATTGGGGTGTAAACTTAGTTTCTAGTGCTTACTGGTCTTGTATTCTAATACTTGAGCCATTCCTCTCTCCTCGCTTAATTTTGGTTAATTTAAGATAGAATCTCATGACATTTTCTACTTGGAATAGCTTTGACTTGTGATTCTCCAAATTCTGAGTAGTCAAGATTATAGTCATGATCTACTAGAACCTGCTTTTCCTACATTTTCATCATTCCATTATTTTTTGTTGTTTTCTTTGAGGGAAATGATCAGACCTGATATCTTGGAACTTCTAGAGTTGGTTACATCTGTACTTCTTTGATGCCATCTTATTTACCACATTTTCATAATGAAATCCTAATGAAGATATCAGGGTTTTAAATTACTACCTATTTGATTCCTCAGCAGAATTCAAACTGTACCTTGTCCCAAGTGACTCATTATGTGTCAGATATTGTCAATTCTTTTTCTGCATATTGCAGAAAGATTATTCATTTTCATTGCTGAAGAGAATTTGAGTTTTATTGCTTTTTATATTCTTGATTGTCACATAGTATTTGCACATATTTATGAGATACAATATAATGTTCCAGTTCATGTATACAGAAGTTAGTGATCCAAGTTAGGGTAGCTACCATATTTTAACACCTTAAACATTTATTATATCCTTACATTGAACAAATCAGAGTCTCTTCTATTTTGAAATAAATAGAATATTATTCCTAATTCATTCTGCTGTGTATTTAAATACCAAAGTTCCTTTGCATTATTAAGCAATGACATTGTAACTGCTAACTAACCTACCACCTCCTCTCTCCAGTCTCTGGTAAACAACATTCAACTCAACTTCAAAGAGGTCAGCTTCTTCTGATTCTAATTAGGAGTGAGATCATGTGGTGTTTGTCTTTCTGTACCTGACTTAATTTAATATAAGTAAATTCACTGTGATATGAGACATAACCTCATGTTTCCAGTATTTCATACTGTGTATGTAACTCATTTATCCATTCATCTATGGATGCACCTCACAATGTGTATTCATGCCACTGGAAATAGATATTTGAGTTTTTTTCTGGCTGTGGACTCTCATAAAATAATGCTATTATTGAATATTTTATATTTCTCCACTGTGTTAATCATGTTCAATCTAAGAAGAATGAATATGCTTGGCTATGGGGCACTAATATGTTCATCTTTAATGGATAATGCCTAATATTTTTTCTGAATTCTTCGTACCCATTTGTAGTCTTACAGCAATAGTTGCTTTGTCTTTGTGACACATGATATTACAAATCCTTATACTGTTGTCTTGTGTCTTTGTAATTCATTTGCCATTCTTCAACTATTAAATTCAATGTTTATGTTTTAGTATGTCACAAGAAAAACAAACAATAATCCAAAGAAGATATCAGATGAGTCTGTTCATTGAGTGCAAACATGCAATTAATTAACTTAGCAAAAATTTTAGGCCTGCTGTAGAATAAGATGAGTGTGCTTTCAAGTCCTTTTAGTAAGTGTTCTTAAGTAAAAGTCTAAGGACAGACAATGAGCTTACCCCTGAAAAATTTCTAGGTCAATCATTCATGACACATGCTGCAAGTGACACTGGAAAGGCATCTTACAAGCAATAAAGTTGAAATGCCAACTTACAGGTATGTCATGAGGCTCCTACGCCTACTCTTTCCTTTAGATCTGGGCATAGTAGGCGCTGGCTATGCTTGAAAACCATATGAAGAATGTACCTCTAACACACATGTCTTGGGTAGGTTGTAAAGAGCCAAAGGAATAAGGATGTTGTTTCTTCCTTCCTTCAACCAGTATTTTTATTTTTATTCTTATTGGTACTCCATGAGGAGCATGTAGTGATTTAGACCCCAGGGTTATACGAGAATGGCAATGATAGGTTTCTATAGTTAAGTAAAGTGATATTCTGGTTCTGTTGTAAGCCAGTCTTTTTGTTTTCTGTATGCATGCTCTCTTCTGTGGATACTCTGCTGTATGAATAGCAGTTGTGTTTAAATCTTCCAGCCTTACCAAAAGAAAGTAAAAAGTAAGGAGCATGTACAGGGCACAGCCCTTTTAAGGCAAAAAAAAAATCTTTGTTAATATTTCCTGTGTGGCCTTCATTCCCTCTAGCCAGCGAATGTCATCTCCATGTACCATTGAGTTTTACAGATTGATTTTTCTTTTTCTGTGTATACCTGTGGATTTGTTTGTTTTCAAGGAAATGGTAGTTTTCACCAGGACAGATATTAGATAGAAATCTAATAGGAAAATGGATTTGGGGATATTTTAAATATGTATACTATGGATATGTGAGCATGCATTTGTGCATGTTTTCATATGTATTTTTCAAGGAAAAAGGTTTTCATTAGATTCTAAAGAGATCTGTAGTTCTGCAATGAAGCAGAGCTCTAGAGAGTGATGTTTGGGATAAAAGTGGACTATAAGAGATTCACGTTTTGGAAGAATGACAGTTTAGAGATAACCCATAAATGAAGAATGGAAGATGTATTTTCCTGAACCATTCTTATTTTAATTATTTCCAGTGATATGTTATCTGTAATACTTTCGGTTTGGAGCATCAATTTGAAAAGCTATCTTCAAGTACTTTGGGAATTATTAATATTTTTGCTACTTACAATTTTTAAGGAATTGCAATCAGACAGAATGTTTAGTGTAGTGTAAGTCTTGGTCCATTGTAAGATTTAGAAGTGGAAAAGGGAACTGTGTACTTCTACTGAGCAAGAGACAAATATATTTGTCCTACTTTATTTATCATGTTATTCAGATCTTCATGTTATTCATGTCTTTATTTTCTGCTGTCAATCTGTCAAAGCTGAGAGAGATACATTAAAGTTTTATACTTCTATCGTATTTATGTCAATACCAGGTCTGTGTATATAGGTCTTCTGTCTTTTCTCCATTGCCTGATTTGATTTGAGGAGACTTGCTCAGTCTTCTCTTCTTGTGACTGTTAATCACATCTCCCGACTTCATCTACTGCTCATACTAACCAGCCAGTAAAAATTCACCAACTGCAGAAGATGTTATTAAAAGTACTTAATACTCTCTGTAAGATGTGCATTGATAGTTCTCAATAGGTTAGCAACCACTGATGGCAGGCATCAGCCAGACAGCCACCTACCTGTGAGTTCTGCCTAACGCATGTCATTTGAGTGTCAGAAAAGTCCCCAGGCTTTGTCCAATGCAGAACCCCTTGGTACCATCCTGAAAAACTGGCCCGTATTAGTTGGTGAGATCATGATGTATTGAACATGTAGTTGAAAAGATACTTGGGACATTGTGTGAAAAAGGAGAATTAAAGCAAAACAAGAGGAAAGAGGCAGAAAGAAAGCACAAAAGACAAAGGTAGGAGAATAAGAGAAAGTAAAGCACAACTTGTGATGTTACTTGAATATCTAGAAGTATCTATACCTGCTGCCTATGGCTTATAAACTTTTACATTAAGTTTAATATATTTTCTACCATCTTTGGCAAGTTTGAGTTTTGTATCATTGGAAATCTAGGTCCTGCCTAATTTAATTTAAGTATGTTTTATTCTATGAAATACTTTATGCACACAGATGAAATATAAAAATACTTAGATGTTTATATAGTCATCACTTAGGCAAAAATGTGTACAGTCTAATACATTTGAAAAATAATCACTGTGGTACAGTTGCCCTTGGAGATCCTACCCATTCATTCTTTTCTTTGAAGGTGACTGTTCTAGAGATGATTCATGTGTAGCTTATGTATTATTTCACACTTGGATATGTATTCATTATTCCATATATTATACATTGAGTGATACTTGCTTTTAATGTTTACATCCTTAGTATCAAAGAGAAAATTTCATTTTTCTCCTTTTTTGTCAATACTGCTTCTCAGATTCAATATGTGGCCACATCTTGGCACTGCCTGTTCATTTTGTGGACTTTGGGACATTTCTTTTTTTAAAAAAAATATCATTTTATTGTCATTATTGTTTTTTTAAATGTTTTTTATTGTGAAAATACTGTACAGAGGGGTTACAGTTACATGAGTAAGGTAATGAGTACATTTCTTTTTTTAATTTAATTTAATTTAATTTTTTATTGTGAAAATACTGTACAGAGGGGTTACAATTACATGGGCAAGATAATGAGTACATTTCTTATCAAGCATTGTAGCCTCCTCCTTTGTTTCCCCTTCCCATCCCTTCCCATCCTCCCCTCCCAATCCTCCCCGCTCCCCCTCCCCCCCCACCAAAGTTGTAAAGTTCATTTTCGACATAACGATTTGTTGTTATTAAGTTGATGTACAGAGGATTTATATTTCATAAGTCAGGTGATGAGTACCTTTCTTTTTAGACAATGTCACCATTTCCTTCACTCACTTTCCGTGTTTCCCTTGTCTGTCCCTGTCTATAAGTTTCATAGCTCATTTTCTGCATAGTGTCTACTTAGTCTACTAAGTACCATGATTCAATTTGTTCTCGCTTCCTACTTTCATTTCTGCAACTTTTGACCCTCCTCAGAAAACAAAAAGCAACGACAAAACAATCCCAAATGCAAAAAATGCAAAAATAAATGACACTTCTACCCCCCCCCAACCAACAAAAACGTATTTCCATTTCCTAGAAATTGTTTTGATAAATACTGTTTTGTATGTTCAGCAGTGTCACCCTTTTGCGTTCCTCCCATAAGAGTATTGTCTTTTAGTCTCATTGTGTGTAAATGCCTAGAGAGCTTTATATGGTAATGGGTGTAGCTTGTGTTAGATTTACCTTCCACATTTATGAGAGCAAACATGCTCCGCTTATCTCTCTGAGCTTGGCTTACCTAACGTAACATGATTTGTTCTAGGTCTTTTCATTTCCCTTGCCAATGAAATATTATTCTTTCTAATAGATGAGTAAAATTCCATTGTGTCTAAATACCATATTTTTTATATACACTCATCTATTGTAGCTCCTCTGTGCTTTTTCCAAAACTTGGCTATTTTGAATAGTGCCACTTTGAACATGGATGCACAAGTGTCTTTATGATATCCTGACTTGTTAGTGTTCTGTTCTCAGTTATAGAAAAGTTCTATGTTTAGTTTTTTAGTTTTTTTTTTTTTTGAGGAAACTTCTGTCTACCAGAGTTGTTGTTCTCCTGGTTTCTATTATTCCCACCAGCAATGCAATAGGGTTCCTTTTTCTTGTGGCATTTCTTTTTAATGAATAGGAAATACTATATCCTCACTTTTTTGTGTTTCAGACATTTTCTGCATGTGATGTTACAGTAGAGCTTCTTGTGCATTTTTTAAAAGGTAGTGTAAGGACTCAAAGAGAATTTGTCAAGTTGTATACAAGGTTTATTTTCAGTTTAATTATATGTTATGGATAGTTTCAAATCCTACCAAGAGTTTTATTTTCTCACATTGTTCTCAAGATGTTTTCTTCCTAAGTTTTATAACTTTGTGAATAATTATGATTTAGAAAAATCCCTGCTGCTTTTATTTGCATATATAATTTCTGGTTAATAGAAAAATTGGACTTTTATCCATGTATTTATTGATCAGATTACTGCCTAAGTTTATTTGTTCATCTCCTTTCTCCGTTCTTTATATTTAGATCATTTAACATTTTTGTTTCTGTGAATTTTAAAAAGTATCAATTAGAAAGTCAATTTTAAGGATGTGTTACAAATATGTCCAGTGAGGAAGCATGTTTAAACCTAATTTACATTGTTTCTCATTAAAGATGAAATTAGTTTATTATTTATAACTAGAATTAATTATTAATAATTTACTGTTACTTATAACTATTAATAATTATAATATTTAAGTACAATTGAAAATTACCAATAATATTAATAACTTTATCTTATGCTTTTCATGTGCTATTATCTCAAAATATTAAAGAAAAATGTTTTGATATTCTCAGACATCTTATTGTGAAATAATCATCTCTAGCTCCGTAATTAATCATAATGAGATGAATTTTGCAAATGATGGGAAAAGGATCTGACAATTATTAAATTAGACCAAAATTATTAAACAAGATTCTGACTGGATGCCTAAAGATAGTGTAAGATCCCCAGATTTTACTTCTGTAGTAAACAATAAGAAAGTCCATCCAGTGAAACAATAAAGTGCTTTCTTTCTAAGGGAATTAAAAATAATACATATTTTTCAATGTTTAACAGTATAATTTCTTGGTTTCCTTTCCCCCCCTCTTCTTCCCTTTCCTTTATCATATAGTAGGGTGATTATAGGATGTCCATTTCTAATGATATAACTTTAAAGTCAGAAAATATGACTCTCTGTTCATAATACTTTTTTCTGTTCTGGGTCAAGATTATTTTGGTATATGTTTCATGTACTTGAAATAAATACACATTATTCTAATTCAAAATTCAAAGATTAACCAGCCTTTCAATATTTGCATTTAAATTCTTAAAATAATTATAATTTTTATCATATGTCTATATGTTCTACCAGTTTTGGGAATAAATGTTTAATATTTTTCTTTTGGTTTTTTGAGAAACTATATTAAAATTACTTCTACTAATGCTTTATATATTTAGAAGCTACCTTGTTAAATGTGCTCAGATTTATCATTATACCATTTTAGTGAAAGAAACTTTTGTCTACTGAAATAATGCTAATAATGCTAAAAAACCCTCTTACATATAGATGTATATATACACAAAATCTTTTTTTTATATGTATGATCTATTTCTATAGATCTGTACACACTTCTTACTATATTCCTTAATAACTTTTTGTGAGTCATTGCTCTGTTGTGGAACTTCTTAGGCTATTTTGGACTTTTAATTTTATATGAATATTGTACTTGCAAATTAATCAGTTAAATGCAACTTACATTGTACAGAGGAATCAGGATGACTTTTACAATAGATATTTGTTGATTGTCCTCTCTATAATCTATTCTATATTGACTGAAGATTCTTTAGCTTTCTCACTTTACTTTTCATCCAATTCTGAAATTAGAAGATTTATCTTTGTTCTTTCCATGGGCACATATATTTATTTAACACTCTGCTTAATGCATTCTAAGTTTATCTGTGAATGTTCTTTATCTGAATGTTTTACTTAAAAAGTTATTCAAATTTACTAACATAACAAAATTCTTCTTTTGACACATATCAGTTGATTTTTATTTGTATGCATATGTAGACATCACAGGAAAACAGGACATATTTATACTCCCTGAATGATTGTCTCTCTTTTCACATCATGTTACTCTTACTTCTTAATTCTATTTAGGTTCAGAGACCTTACTGGATAATAGGTTTCTATGAATTCTATAAATAATAAGCCCCAGTCCTGAGACGTGAACTCAGGGCCTGAGTGCTGTCTTTGAGCTTCTGTTGCTCAAGGGTAATGCTCTACCACTTGAGCCACAGCTCCACTTCCTGCTTATTTGGAGGTTTAGTAGCCATAACAGTCTAACAAACTTTCCTGCTCTGGCTTTCTTGGAACCGTGATCTTCAGATCTCAGTCTCCTGAATAGCTAAGATTAAAGTTGTGAGCCACCGGTGCATGGCTGTAAATATTATTTTACTCTTTTCTACACATACTTTTTCTTGGTGGAGATAATTATTTAGGTGTGAAATGCTATGTAGATAAATATTTTTCCATTTAAAACCTGAAAAACTAATATCTAATTATCTTTGTGCATCTTGTTCTTGCTGATGCTAGGCCTCTTTTTCAGTTTACATTTTATTACTCTGAGTAGTGTCTTTTTTCTCTTTACTCAAAATATTTTTATTCTGTAATATTAGCTTGTCTAAAATCATTTATTTTTTTTCTGTCTTGCCTTAAGAACTAGCAGCATATTTCAAAATAAGGATATTGATTTCTGAATTCACAAGCCATGATATATTAAAATGTTTTCCCTTTAAAAAGTTTTTATTCTATTAAACTTGGGATTTCTCTTTTCCCTGCTTGGGGTCTCACACTTGAGCCACATTTCAGCTAGCTCTTGGTTGGTTATTTTGTAGATGGAATCTTGAAGACATTTCTGCCCAGGTCGGTCTTAAACTACAGTCCTCTGTATCCCAGCTGCCTGAGTAACTAGGATTCCATGTGTCACTCACTGACATTCAACTCATCATTTTTACAGATGTTTGTTCTTTTTTGTATCATATATATTATGTGTTTTGCTGCACTTTTATATGTGTGCCTATTTTCTTTAACTTTCCCAATTGTCATCAATTATTCTCTCTTGAGCTGTTTATAGTTTCTTTTATAACCAACAAGCTGAATTTTGAAATTAAGTTTCTTTGATTGAATCTTTGTTTTGTATTCTGTATCTTCTTTCTGGATAGTTGATACTGATTTTATAGTATTTTCCTGCTTACACACTATTTTCTTTCTTCCTTTCTCCCTCTCTTCCTTTCTTTCTCTCTTCTTTTCTTCCTTTCTTTCTTCCTCCCTTTCTTCCTTCTTCCCTTCCTCCCTCCCTCCTTTCTTCACACCCTCCCTCCCTCCCTCTCTTTCTTTCTTTCCCTTTCTTTTCTTTCATTCTCTTATTCTTTTGTTTCTTTGTTCCTTCCTTCCTTCCTTCCTTCCTTCCTTCCTTCCTTATCTATCTTTCCTTCCTTCCTTCCTCTCTCTCTCTCTCTCTCTCTCTCTTCCTTTTCTTTCATCATGGGGTTTTAACTCAGAGTCTGTGTGCTCTCCCTTAGCTTTGTTTGCTCAAGAATAGTGCTCTACCATTTTGAGCCACAGTTCCACTGGGGTTTTCTGATGGCTAATTGGAGATGAGTCGCATGGAATTTCCTGTCTAGGCTGGCTTCAAACAGCAATATTCAGATCTCAGACTCCTAAGTAACTAGGATTACAGGTGTGAGCTACCAGCACCTGGCACATTATTTTCGTAATGCTTTCGTTCATATCTGATGGCAGATATTTATTTCTAGCATAGTATTTATTTTTCATGGTAATCATTTTATTTTTAACATTTATATTTTATTGGCTTCCCCCCTCCTTGATTCTATACTGTTCTTCTATCACTGAGTATTGTTTTCTTTTATACTGTGTTCTTCCATTATACATATTATTACATTATTACAGAATCCACATTAATACAATTTTGCTGATTTTATGCTTTAGATCTTGTATTATATAGTATTTATAGTTATGAACATTAAATGTTATTAGTAATAGCATATTCTTCAAAATTATAAGATAAGCCACTGTCCATCCTAGTTATTGGACTTTAGTGTTTATTTGCTTTTATTATTTAATTACTGTACATCACTTAACATCATTTAAACATAAAAGCTGAAACAGCATTATGAAAAAAAAGTATGTAATAAGTCCTAGTAGTGCACATTTGCAATCTAATTTGCAAAACAAAGACTGTGATGTCCTCAGTTTTAAGGCCAGCCTGGGCTACAATAGAAAGTTTGAAGCCACTAGTATATGTCTGAGACAAGCAGAAAAGGTCAAAAGCTATGTTCATATGACCAGATGAGATGACATTAAGTGAAATGAACCCCAAGACAGGGACACAAGTGGCTTTTTCTTTCTAACGTATTTATTATGTACTATGTGATTATTTTTTTGTTTCTTTGTATGTTCCTCCCCCATGGTATAACCCCTGTTGTCACTGTATTTGATGTAGGTGCCCTGCATCTTGTATATACACTTCTCTAATTTGGGGAGGGGAAGGGAAAAAACAAAATGCTTAAATAGGGATACAGGTTGACCCATTGAAACAATGAGATGTACAAGACACTATGTTGAAAATGAACTTTACAATTTAGGTGGGGGGATGGGGGGAGTATAGTTGTGAAGGTGGGAGGGAAGAGATGGTTGGGGAAAAACAAAGAAGGAGGCAACAATGCTTGATAAGAAATGGACTCATTACCTTGCTCATGTAACTGTAACCCCTCCATACAATATTTTTACAATAAAAAACATATTAAAATGTATTAACAAAAGAAAGTTTGAAGTCAAATTGAGCAACTTTACAAGACTCTGTCTCAAAATAAACAGAGAGGCTAAAAAGGAAGAAAGAAAAAATGTATGATGAGACTATAAAGTACAAAAATACGAAAATATTATTGCTGTTGAAAATCATGTTTTTTTTTTCTTGTTTTTCCCCCTGTTTGACTATATTTATCATGATTTCCAATCTTAGGGAACATTTTTTTTTCTAGGTCTGCTTTTCATATACTGCATTCATATATTGGGGATGAAGGTCACATTATTGTTTTTTATTTCACTACATAAACAAGTTTTTCTGCCTAAAAAGGAATGAGAATTGTTGAATTCAATTTTATTCCAACTCACACCATATTATCATGGTACCATGCAAAAGGAATGATAACCGTTGTTAAGAATTGGGGTATCACTCACCACTCCCTTACCTACAAAGTACTTTGTAGGTAACTACTTTCCTAAATGTTGAACCCTGGCATAGCAATGCTTTTCAAATGACTCAGGTTTTATTCAACTAAGTACCTAGAGCAAATAATGTTTTGCATATGGTACAACTTCACAGTATATATATTGTAGTAGGAGGAGAGGATAATATACCCAGTAACGTGAATGGTAAGTATAGGAACTATTTATTTATTTAGCTATTCATTGATTTATTTAACTATTAATCTATTTGGCTATCTCTTCAAAGGCTGAAAATAGTTAAACATCTAAGCATGATTATTATTATGTATAATACATTTTGTGTTTGTATACTATTATGTCCATTTTACTATTGTGTATGTATGTTTTCCATAATTACACAGAAATATTTAATATTGTCTAAATGTGATTTTAGTCTATAAAACAAAACTACCAAATCCTTCTGTCTCTTAATTAATGTCTTAGAACAATTTTGAGTGATGATTCTGGCAGAAATGATTGATGGAATAAAGAAACGTTAGATGCTTGTTGAACTGATATAGGGCTCACCCTGTGTTTGAGGTATAAACTTTGCAATGTTTAATGCAATAACCATTGGAATTTTTTCCTTGAAAATTTGCCATTGGGTGCTGAGTCTCTATATGTATTCAAATGTTTTTTTTTTCTTTTGTGTGATCGTTTCTAACACATTTATAAGATTATTTCTTTGTTGCTTTGTATGTCCCTCTCCCACAGTATAACCCCTGCTTTCACTGTATTTGATGTCGGTATAATTTGTGGAGGGGAAGGGGAAAAACAAATCGTTTAAATAGGGATACAGGTGGACCCATTGCAACAATAAGATGTACAAGTCGTTATGTCTAAAGCGAACTTTACAACTTTGGTGGGGGGGGGGGGCGGGAAGGATTGGATGGGGAGGCTGGGGGAGGATGGGAAGGGATGGGAAGGGAAAACAAAGGAGGAGGCTACAATGCTTGATAAGAAATGTACTCATTATCTTGCCCATGTAATTGTAACCCCTCTGTATGGTATTTTCACAATAATAAATAAATAAATAAAGTTCATTGTATTAAAGTTTCATTATACTAATATTCTTAACTGCATTTGGTACAATTTGCTGGCATTGGTGGGAAGGTCCACACCTTTCAAACTCCATTTTAAGTATTGGCTAGTGTAGATGATTTTATAAGTACAGATCCTTATTTGACATAAGCTACCTTAAAACTCTGAGGAAAGCTAGTGGGCAAACATTTTTCAATTTTCAAGAAAAGTTTTTGATATGGAAATATAAATATTCAAATTGTATAGTTTGTAGTTCAGAAATTTTGTCTTTTCATAATTCCCTGCACTATATATAAATACTGAATATTTTAGAGACTTTTAACTACATACAAATGTGATAACATAATTTTTTCAAAGGTAGTTTCTGCAGTTCAGAACCTAAAAATTTTGCAACTAAGGAAATAATTAACACATAAGATATGCCACAAACATACATTCAACTGTTTTAAGAATATTTATTCTTATATCATCAAATCCAAAAGGACCTATTTTTGTAGAACTTTATATTGATTAAATCCTGTTTCCTGTGGAAATCCTGTGGAAGGGAGCAGCAGCATCCTGGTGAAGGGGATGGCAGTAGTAGATGTCACTAGATGTCACTTTACAAGGTGGGGGATGGGAGGGCAGGGATGGGAAGGGGAAACAAAGGAGGAGGCAACAATGCTTGATAAGAAATGTACTCATTACCTTGCCCATGTAATTGTAATTGTAACCCCTCTGTACAGTATTTTCACAATAAAAAAAAAAATCTTATAAAAAAAGTCGATAAGGGCTGGGAAGGTGGCTCAGTGGTAGAGCGCTTGCCTTGCATGCATTAGGCCCTGGGTTCGATTCCTCAGCACCACATAAGCAGAAAAAAAGCAGGAAGTGGCGCTGTGGCTCCAGTGTAGAGCGCTAGCCTTGAGCTAAGAGCTGAGGGACAGTGCCCAGGCCCAGAGTTCAGGCCCCATGACCGGACACGAAAAAAAAAAAATTAAAAGTCGATAAAATTTTTTCATTATGTCGAAAAACGAACTTAACAACTTTGGTGGAGGGTGGGGGGAGGATCAGGTGGGAGGAAGAGTATGGGAAGGGGAAACAACGAGGAGGCAACAATGCTCAATAAGAAATGTACTCGTTATCTTGCCCATGTAATTGTAACTCCTCTGTACGATATTCTCACAATAAAAAATAAATAAATAAAAAATAAAAAAAAGATTTTTTGTGGTGTGTGTGTGTGTGTGTGTTTGTGTCCTGGGGCTTGAATTCAGAGCTGGGGAACTATCCCTCAGCTTCTTTTGCTCAAGGCTAATGCTCTACCACTTAAACCATAGCTCCAGATCCATCATTTTTGGTTAGTTTATTGAAGATAAGAGTCTCCTAGATTTTTCTGCTTGGTCTACCCCACAGTCCTCACATATCAACATCCTGATAGCTAGGATTACAGGTGTGAGACAACTGCACCTGGCTACTACAGTACTCTTTAAGGTCAGGAATTTTTCACTTTTGTCATGCCTTCCATTCGATTTTATTTTTTACTTCATACTTCATATTGTATCCAGTTAAGCATTTTAAATTTTGTTATTTTCTTTAAAATGTACATTTTGATGGAGTATAACATTCTATTAAAGACCTATATACATACAATCTCAACTAATTAAATCATGTTCATTAATATTTTTATCTTCTGGTCATTACTTCATATTTAGGACCTTCTAAGTCCACTCCTCTAGTGATTTAAAATGCATATTGTAAGTATTAATGCATTATTATACACTATGTATATTCACACTATTGCGCTACTACATCCTTCTGTTTTTGTTTTGGCACTCATTATCCATCTTCTCTCCATGCCCTCCCTTCCCCCTTCCAAAATCCTAATTACCACTATTAACAATTAACAATTCAAATTAATTTTTCCTAGTTTCCACACATAAGAGAGAATATATCAGATAATTTATCAATATTCATCAGTTACACAGCTAAAGAAACCAAAGAAGACACAGATGAACAAATTAATGAAGTAAGGAAGTCAATGGAAAGCATTTAAAATGGATCTGAAGGGATATAGAGATCTTGAAAAATCAAACTGAAGAATCAGAGATAAAAACAATAAAGTAGAAAGCCCCTCCAGTAGAACAGCTAATGTGGAAGGCAGAATATCTGGGCTTACAAAATGAGTAAAATGATCTGTATAATTTGGGCGGGGAGTTGGGGGAGGTGGGAAAGCAGGAGAAAAACAAAGGAAGGGATAACAAGTTTGACAAGATGTGTATTCATTACCTTACTTATGCAACTTATGTACTTATGGAACTGTAACCCTTGCAATAAAAATAATAATTTTTAAGAAGATGAATAGATACAGTAGAAATGAAAGAAATAAAAAAATCAAAGAATTATGAGAAGAGTTTTTAAGAACTTTAAGATACCATTTACATCTTGTGTATATTGAGGAAAAAGTGCAGACAGCTAAGGGAATGAAATATGTATCCAATAGAATAGTCGAGGAAAAGTTCCAAAATACTACAAAAACAGAAGGCCATCCAGGTACAAGAGCTTTTAGAACACATAAAAGATGAGAGTACAGAAGAACCTCTCCAAAACACATCATAACTAAACACATGAAGCACAAAAGACAAGGAATCACACCAAAGACGACACTTTTGTTATCTGTTCTTTTGAAGTCTTGTCCCCAAATGATTGCTTATACCCAAGTCATGACATATTTTCCTTATATTATTTATTAGTGGTTTCATGTCTTGTATTGAACTCTGATGCATTTTGAGTTCATTTTTGAATCAGGTGTGCAACATGGATTCATTCACTGTGTATGAATATTTTGTTTTCCCAGTACAATCTATTGAAAAGGACATCCTTCCTCCAATGTGTATTTTGGCACCATTACCAACAATCAGTTGACTGTAGCCTTATGAATGTATTGCTGACCTTTTATTCTGTACAGCTGGCCTATTTGCCAGGATACTACCATACAGACCCTATAATAGCCTAATTCAGGAAACTCTAGGAAACCTCTTATATCCATGCAAAAACTTCTTATATTCATGCATTCATGTACTTTGAAATGATAAATAATCAGTGTAAATAATTTTGTACAGTGTGGCGCTGTAGCTCAAGTGGTAGAGCGCTTGACTTGAGTTGAAGAGCTGAGGGACAACGCCCAGGCCCAGAGTTCAAGCCCCACAACCGACAAAAAAAAAAATTTTGTACAAAGTAAATCATATTTTAACACATTAGTATTAATGATGATTATCTTTGAAAACATTACTACAGTAAATAAAGCAAGTAATTTTAGATTTTTTCCTTTGTTTACTTAGCTATTTTTAATACTATCTCTTTATGGGCCCATTTTAATATTTGTAGTTTTATAACAGTGTGAAAGGACTATGACCAAATGAAACTAAATGTACATATAGATAGATACATATAGATACATATAGATAAGTTTTTAGCAAAAATATCACAACGCAGTGTCTATTGTTTTAATTCCAAGCTTTTAGAAGGTGAAATAAGACTCAAAAGTTGGTGTCTCCACCTGATTCTAGCTACTCAGGAGGTTGAAATCTGAGAATTCAAAGCCAGCCAATCAAGAAAGTCTGTAATACTCTTATTTCCAATCTAACCACCAAAAAATAAATGCTGGAGTTGAGCAATGGCTCAAGTGGTAGCCTTGCATAAAAATATCTCAGGGTCAGTGCCCTGGCCCTGAGTTCAATGGGCATAGAAACAAAAATGAAAAAGAGAGACCCAGAGACAGAGAGACTGAAAGAAAGAGACATAGGGAAAGAAATAACAATAGAAAATGTTTAAAATCCATTTTATGTTTTTGAATTATGGTCCAGTTCCAATGTCTTCCTATGCTATGATCCCAGATGAGTCTAAATGTTACTTAATCTAAACCTTTCAGTTTCATATGGCTTATGTGGTTTGGCTGATCTAATTTGTCTATATTCCCAATTTTGTTTAAGATAATAAGCAAAGTGGATAAAGACCTCACTTGTACTGTCTGCATTTGCACAGTCTATAAACTTTTGGATTTTGTGAGATTACAATAAACTTGCTCAAGTCTAGAATGGATGCAAAACCTTCATACATTTCCTGTACTGTTGTTGATTGGTTTGTTTCTTTTAAGATACTTAATGATTTGCTTTCCTGTGATTTAAAGTTGATTGGTTTGAAATGTTTGAATTGTACAAATGCTTTGTTCTTAGACTGTTCTAACTTAAACTAATCTTTGGGTTATGATGACAAAAATTCAAAAAATATGCCTTTATCTAGGGCAAAATATTTTGTTGAGATCAGGTAGGTATTTAAATAGGAGGAATGGTTTGTATTACTTTTCCCAGGTTTTCTTTTTTTTTCATTTTAAAGATGGATTTTTGCAGTCCAATTTAATTTCAATATCAAAATCAGGTATTACACGAAGAGGAGGAGACTAAAACTAGATGTCTGCATGTTTTGTGTCTATTTATCCAGCACAGAATGTACCAAGCCACACTTTCTCTGCTTATCCTCCCTGCCTATGCTGAGAAAATAGTATATATCCTATTTATTTGAATGCAATTGCTTTCAGGTAAAGGTAGATTGCATCAAGCACAGAGCAAGGTAGAGGAATACAAACCAGCTATACATTTCCTACTTGAAAGAGATCTAATTTAGCTTGAATTCTGAGAAAAGGCTCATTCTAGTCATTACCCATAAAGTATTTTTCTGCCCCCACCTGTGCTGTTGAAAGATATTCTGAAATGGGCTTTCTGAATAATTTCAGTTATTTGTAAAGAGTTCTATCTGGTTTGAAGTAAAGGATCTGGAAAAATAAAAAATTAAAATTAGAACGTTCACATATAATGAGACAAAATCTTTTCAAGCACTATCTCCAGTTATTTAAGTTGTTTTCAGCTATGAAAAGTATTTGGATTTATCATGAATGCAGCTGCTTTTCATCATTATAATAGTCAAAGAGGGAAATATTGGAGACTACTTAAAAGGTCTCTGAAATCAATATGAGTAGAAAAATGAAGGGCTTTTATTTTGCTAGTACAAACAAAATATGAGTCAAACTAATTGTTTCAAGGTTTAACTGCAGTTATATTTGTGTTTCAAATTTGTCCCTAGTTACTTTTTACATCTTACCATTCAGATTTCTAGGATATGCATAAAATTTCAGCCTCAAGAGCATGAGAATAGAGAGTCATAAACCTAAGGGTTCTAGGCATTGTCATTTAGAATCAGATAAACATAATGTCTAACTCTAATGCTGCCATTTGAGCATTATTCAATCTTGGAAAAATTCTATTAATCCAAGTAAGTCAGACAAAAGAAGCAAAAGTTACACTGTTTCCCTCATTTGTGAGCATTAAAATGTGCCTATAAATCTGAAAGTAAACCCAATGGAGAGTGAATGACAAAAAATATACACTTGGGCATAATAAGCTAAACAGGACCCTAAACACTCACACAATGAGGCCAAAGGGAGGATATCCTTAAGAGAGGATAATGGAAAGACTTAGAAAAAAATTATATTAAGTGAAGTAAGCCAGGCCCAAGAAACATAGGTCCCATGGTTTCCCTTATTTGCAATAACTAGTACATGTCTAGAACAAGCAGAAAAGATCAAAAGCTATGTGCATATGACCATATAAGATGATGTTAAGTGAAATGAACCCCAAGACAGGGACACACGTAGTTTTCTTTCATGCTATTGTTTTTAATGTACTTATAATGCACTCTGTGGTTCTTTTGTTTCTTTTCTATGTTCTTCCCCCACGGTATAACCCCTGTTTTCACTGTATTTGATTCTGGTGCTCTGCATCTTTATTATACATTTTTATAATTTGGGGAGGAGAAAGGATATAACGAAATTCTTAAATAAGGATACAGGTTGACCCATTGTAACAATGAGATGTACAAGACACTATATTGAAAATGAACTTTACAATTTTGGGGGAAGGAATGGAGGAGTTGGGGAGCTGGGGAGGGAAGGGATGGTAGGGGAAATACAAAGGAGGAGGTAACAATGTTTGATAGGAAATGTACTCATTACCCTACTCATGTTACTGTAACTCCTCTGTACAGTATTTTTACAATAAAAATATATATTAAAAAAGAGAGGGCTCAATAGCAATTTATATATGATCATATAAAATGATGGCTATCAAAATGAACTCCAAGAAATGGAAACAAGCGGTTTTTAATTATACCTTTTGTTTGTTTGTTTTTAGTTTTTGCCCTTTTTTGCTATTTTTTATTTCTGTAGCTTTTGTCTTGCTTGTAAGTTTATCTGATTTGAGAAGGAGAAGAGAAAGGATAGAAATGGTGGCATTAAGGGTAAACTAAGTTAGTAATGATACTCTGTAGACACTATGTTGAAAATGAACTATACAACTTGTGGAAAGAGGGGGTTGGAAGGACAAAAACTGGAAAATGAGGGAAGGTGACACTGTTCAAATAGAAATGTACTCATTACCTGATTTCAACTAGAAATGTACTCATTACCTGATTTAGGTAACTGTAATCCCTCTGTACATCGCCCTTACAATAGCAATGAAAATAAAAAAGGTGAAAAAAACCCTCCAGAATTGCCACCCTTCTATATGTACCTGAACTTTACTAACTGGGCTGGAACAGAAACATGAAAAAAAAGGGAGCATGAAATCTGGACAAGTCCAGCACAATGACCATGCACACGCATATTGGTTGATTAGTCTTTCTATACCAACAAAAGAGTACTAATCAATGTGTCACAAATACACGTGCTAACACCCCAAATTAGGAACATCCAGGTAAATGGGAAGATTACCTTTTCATCTGTACTCCTTACAGCTGCTCCTCTATTTACAGTAAAGTTAAACCCAGAATTAGCTCATTATAAATTGAGAATATTGCAAATTGAAAAGTGTTTGGCTGGGAACTACTCAGGAGGCTGACGTCTGAGGATCTAGGTTTGAAGTCAGCCTTAACAAGAATGTTCCTGAGCCTCTATCTCCAATTAACCACCAAAAACAGCTGGAAGTGGAGGTGTGGCTCAAGTGGTAGAGCTAATGCTCTACCACTTTTTTTTTTTGAAAACTACCTCAGGGACAGAAAGGACCTAGGCCTAAAATTCAAGGACTAGCAGAACAACAAAACAACATAAAATCAAAACAACAAAAAAAGCAGCATTTAACACACCTCATCTAAATTTCCTATCACTGCTCAGCTATGTACCACACTACTTTCCTCTCATCGTTGCAGGGATAGCTGGTAGCTGTTACACCTTCCCACTGCCTGGTGTTGCAAAAAATATAGACGTAAACAAGGTTCATATTGCCTAACAATGACCTGGGAAAATATCCAAATTTGACATCTGAAGGACAGTTTTAACTAAATTCAGACTGCTTTTCTATCACAAAAACGTTGAAAAGCAAAGAGTCATAGGGCAGTGGTCATCTATACAATACCCTTTTGAGTCAGTTTTTAAGTCTTATTTGGATTGGAATTCAGATCCTTGGACAAGTTATATACCATGTGAGCTATGACTGCTAGGGAGAACTTTTATAGAATTGCAAACTTCTTTTTCGTCATTTCTTTCCTAAGTCTCTGTAGTAAATGCTCCAATATGCGATTGCAATCCCATGCACTTTGTCTTACAATATTTTACTAATCCATTGTGTGTGTGTGTGTGTGTGTGTGTGTGTGTGTGTGTGTGTGTGTGTGTGTGTGTGTGTGTGTGTGTGTGTGTGTGTACGCGCACCCCTCCAGGGACTTGAAATCAGGACCTGCGCAATATCCCTAAGCTTTTGTACTCAAGGCTAGCACTCTGCCACATGAGCCACAAGTTTCACATACAGCTTTTCAGTGGTGAATTGGAGATAAAGAGTCTCATGGATTTTCTTGCTTGAGCTTTTGGAACCATGATACTTAGATCTCAACCTCCTGAGTAAGTAGGATTACAGGTGTAATCTACTGGCACTGGGCTACTGAGTCAACTTTGATTATCTTAGCAAAGCAAAGAAAGGCTTACTTATCCTAGAATACACTTACCAGCTAACTGTAGGTACCAATTTCCATGTTTCAGATTGGTGCTGCACAGCTTATTAATGACTAGTGTTAGTTCTGGATTGAGAAAAGGTTGCCCTGGAATTCTAATGACTGAAAAAAAATACGAAGATATTTTCTGGGGATTGTTTAAGGAACTTCCAAGAATACTTTTTCATCAAATGTACTTTTTCCAAAAGTAATGGAATTTAGGTATAATTCCCATCCCATGCAATTTTTAAAACTCAAAATGTAATTTAAAAAACAGCCTTATTTTGATATTCAATTAGAAGTTTCTGTTCTAGACTATTATATGAATGAAACAAAATCCCTAGATGAAAACTCTGAAAAAAATCCATTAATACAAGCAAAAAACTTTGCCCACAGCTGGTTCTTTCCTGGAGTGGAAGTGTGGTGAGTGGGAAAAAGAAAAGAAAAGAAAAAGAAAAAGCAGTAGATATTTCATTGGTAATTAACATTTTTACATTTTTTTCTGAGATAAGCAAGTGCCCAGAAACACCAGAAAGCTCTTTTAAAACCAAATATATGTTAAATCATGACGTTTCCAGGTAATGTATAAGTGATACCCATCTCTAAGGTGTGTTAGCTGTACCCTTACCAAAGTTCTAGTTCCTTCCTCTTAACTTCTTTCTTTGGTTTCTAATCTGGAATAGTGACTCTGTTTTCATGTATCACGAAGTTATCTCATGATTTCTCTGTATTTTTGGCATTTATAATCATTATTTGAGAGGTGGTAAAAGGTGTTGTACTGTAGCTCTACTTTGCAACTGTGGGTGATCCCAAGGATGTCTGAGGTCAAGTTACCAACTGGTTCAATAGAATGGTTGAAAGACTGGTTCTAAAATTATAAAACAGCACAAAATAATTTTTTACTTGAGATATATCTATATGTAGTCCTTTCTTTTTAAAAGTTTTTTATTATCTTTAAGTAGTTCTACAAAGGCATTGCCATTCAACAAAGCAGTTTATGAATACAGTGTGTCTTGATCAATGTTACACATAGTCATTTCTTGAAAAAGTTCACTTTCAATTTTTTTTTAAAAAGCAATCACTTATATAAAACATGTCGACTCCCAAGGAGTTGATTAAAACTTTTATCTACTTGACATGTAGGTTAGCCAATAAGAAATGAACCTGTTACTTAAGAAACAGGCACAAATTTATAACAAATCTGAATCATTGACTATAGGGACCTCGGGAATGGTGAAATGTCAATGGGCATAATGACTTTGTTTTAACAAAATGGATTTCCAGAGCATTGCTCATATTTTACAATTGGGGAACCATAAAAGCATATCTCTGCAGAGTAGATCATTAACTATGAAGTCAATGATGTCATGACAAACCATGGCATTGTCAGCCAGTCCTGCTGGGACCTTCCCAAGAGTTAAAGGCTTGTACTGACTTTGCTAATTAGAAACAAACAGGCCTAACTTGATTTTAAGAACTGTTCCAAATAACTATATGGCTACTTTCTAATAGCATAATTAAAAGGCAACTTTTAATATATTTTAGAGTATCAGAGATCAGTATTTGATTTTATGAAGTAAAATCAAAAATAGAATTTAAATATTTGTATATGCATATTTATGTTTTACATATGTATTATTCTGTCTGTCTACCTGTTTGAGCTACTTGTTTGTCTATCTATATCACAAACTCCCAAGCAAAATATCATCACTCAATTGGTAAATATCAAGTTTTAATGATCACAAAATGAAATATTGTACAGATTCATCCCATTTGTCTTATTTTGTATTATCTGGGTTAGTATACCAGATTTACAATTAAGTAGCTGTGTCTTTGGCTGAGGTAGCAAACTAGACTACCCCTACATGTTCTTAAGAGTTTTTTTGTTGCTTTGTATGTCTCTCCCCCATGGTATAATCCCTGTTTTCATTGTATTTGATGTTGATATAATTTGTGGAGGGGAAGGGAAAAAACAAATTGTTTAAATAGGGATACAGGTAGACCCATTGCAATAATGTGATGTACAAGATGCTATGTTGAAAAATGAACTTTACAACTTTGTCATGGGGAGGCGAGATGGGAGGGAAGGGGTGGTAGGGGAAAAACAAAGGAGGAGGCAACAATGCTTGATAAGAAATGTACTCATTACCTTGCTCATGTAATTGTAGCCCTCTGTATAGTATTTTCACAATAAAAAACGTATAAAAAAAAAAAGAGTTTAGCACACTGATTTGCCAGGTGGCAGTGTCTCAAAGCTATCTTCCTAGCTATTTAGGAGGCTGAGATCTGCCGATTGAGCTTTGAAGCCACCCTGAGCAGAGATTTCTGTGAGACTCTTACCTCCAATTAATAAGCAAAATGTGGCACTGTAGCTCAAGTGATAGAGCACCAGCCTTGAGCAAAGTAGCTCAAGGACAATTCTCAGGAACTGAATTAAAATCCCAGTACCAGTACACAATTACACTCATCATCATCATCATCATCATCATCATCATCATCAATGAAATATAGCAGACTGTTGAAAGTGAAGTAAGATGATCTTTGCAAAGAGTTCAGTGTACTACTTGGTACATACTTAATTAAGAAACATGAACCATAATTGCTACTTTTGTTGTGATGATTACAGTGATGGGGATGTTGTGAAAGAATAAAGAGAATTTTGAGATGGGAGCCAGACAAGCAGGAACTATGTGTTCTTCTTGGATTACAGTTTCATGTTTCAGTAACTTCTCACAGAACAAATTTTACACAGATGAAAGATAATGTTTCAGGCGTTTGATATTATGTAATTTATTGCCTCTTACATCAACTTTCCTTTCATACTTTGGGATTCTAGTCTTAGAAAATATTTAGCCACATAGGCTGTTATTTTAAAAAGGTAGCTATTTTTGAGTCTGAAAAACTTTTCATAAGCTGTTAAAAGTGCCATTTCTGTATGTTCTAGTGTGAATCTCCAGGTTTTTTTTTTACTTAATACCTAAACAATTTTGTAGTTTTAAAATACTTTGGAAATCATAATATGACTATGAATAAAGTATTAATAAACTCCAGTGCTGCAAGCTGCTCACATGCATGCAGCTGCTAGAGTGCAGGATTATGTGTAACCTCTTATGTGCCTGAATAGATTAGAAGTAGAACTTTCTCTCAACGGAGTGAAAGTTGGGTTGGAGATTGAGATGAGGACTACTGTGAGGTAGGGGTAACTCCTGTCTTATGAAAGACAAGCTAGCTAGATAAATTCAGTATATTTATAGTTTCACCCTACCTCTTACATCTATACAATTTCCACTATGAAAAAAGAGAGAAAGAAAGAAAGAAAGAAAAAAAGAAAGCAAGAAAGAAAGGAAGGAAGGAAGGAAGAAAGGAAGGAAGGAAGGAAGGGAAAAGAAAGAAACAAAGAAGGAAGGAAAGAAAGAATAGAAGAAAAAAAGGAAGAAAGAAAGATAAATTAGTCTGCTAATGTCAATATCGAAAGAAATGATAAAAAATAAAAATATCATAAAGTTAGATGTAATTTTCTTTTTCTTTTTCCTTTTTTTTTTTTTTTTGTTGGTCATGAGGCTTGAACTCTGGGCCTGGCCACTGTCCCTCAGCTCTTCAGCTCAAGGCTAGCACTCTACTACTTGAGCACAGCACCACTTCCAGTTTTCTGGTGGTTTATTGGAGATAAGAATCTCATGGTCTTTCCTGCCCAGGCTGGCTTTGAACCATGATCCTCAGATTTCAGCCTTCTGAGTAGCTAGGATTACAGGCATGAGCCACTGGCACCCCGCCTAGATGTAATTTTCTATTAGTGAAATCTAGAACATTCATGTAGTATTTTATATATATATATATATATATATATATATATCACTAAAAGTATGAAAAAAATAATTAACTCCAAGGAAAGCAGACAACTTGAACGTACTAAAAACTAGAGCATTTAAAGTTTTATTATATGAAGGTTTATATGAACACAAATCAAAGTTCCTACTTCATTCTAGAATACTACAAAGAAGCAGAATGTTGATTCTAATACCACATAAAGTTGATCACTCTTACTATGGGTCATACACATAAAATCTGAAATCTGCTGTGGTTTAGATATGGTCACCTATGTGCTGGAAGCTAAATCCAATATGACATGAGTCCTAGAGGCAGATAATCAGGTCAGATTATTTGGAATTATCCTCAGAGAGTTTCTGTGAAAATAGACGTGTGTGTGTGTGTGTGTGTGTGTGTGTGTGTGTGTGCCACAGCTCCACTTCCTGCTTTTTCTGCCTAATTGGAGATAAGAATTTCACAGACTTTCTTACCCACAAGAGTTTCAAGCTACGGTCCTCAGATCTCAGCCTCCTGAGTAGCTGGGATTACACAGGTAATCTGGTTCCTTGCCACAGGTTCCTGGCCAGAATGGATGTTTATATTTTTTTTAAAAAGGTGGACTTATTCCCTGGGTCTTTCTAATTCTCCAAACTCACCATGTCACCTCACCTTGCCTGCAGTTTGGCCAAGATGCCATTAAATAGACTATGACAAGTTGTCTTGGCCAGATGATATTAACATGTTGAAATGTTATCCTCCCAAACTACGAACTCACTAATGATACAGCTTCTGAAATCTTGTTATAACCAAACCAAAATAAACAAAAACAAAAACAAATAATAAAACAAAACAATGGAGGAATATAAAATCTAAAGATAATATTATAAAATCATATTCATCAAATCACTAAAAAAGTGATCATAAAACAAGTGTCTTACTCTAATGTATGATTGATTCATCATTGCAAAATTCTCTGATGTGTTTCAATAGAAGAGATTTTATTTCAGATTTTAATGCAGAAATATATAATCTCACTAAAATAGTAAGAAATACTTGATAAAATAACACACCTTAATTTTTAATATCTAACAATCTTTCTGATCCTTGTATACTTGGAAATATATCCTAGATATCTTTGTAAATGGATTTGGGGATTTATAAAATTATATTTGAAAAGTTTAGTAAGATAGTCTATAAGAAATGTATGTTTTGTCCTCAAATGCATGTATAGATTTAGATATCTATATATATACTAGTATGATAATATAAATATTTGTACATATAAATACACATATAAACTAAGAAATCTGTTAGTGAATTGTGATACTCAATCTACTGATATGAAAATGAAACAGGGTAAATTGAGTAGATTGGTGAAAATGCTAAAGATTGATGGATGGGATGATGTTAATCAAGATGCAGTGGACTCAAAACCTGACGTCTGGAATTGAAGCTCTTCTGTACAATTCCTTAAGAAAAATAAATAATAAGGATAATAGAAGTTTAATTAAAAATAAATGAAAAATATTTGACAATGAATGTACTCATTAGCTTACTCATGTAATTGTGATCTGCTGTACAGCATCTTTACAATAAAATTTTTAAAATCTTAAAATAAATAAATAATAAGTGAACATGTATCTATAGTGGTACTCCTATGTAGGAGCACATGCCTGGTTATAGGTTCTATTGAGTTACACAGAAATGCTTAGCACTATTCCCTGTGGATTAAGGTTTATAATTAACCTTAATTCTGTTTTATATTTTACTCATTTTGCTTCTCAAAAATTTTTAATGTGAATGGGTACTGGCTGTAATTTTTAAGTTCTGAAATGTAATTGAAAACATAAAACCATAATCACTATATTCCTAAAATTTTTATAAAATACACAAAACAATATTTCTGGAAATTCTGAAGCCTCTTTGACACATAAATCACCAGTTCTACACTTTTCTGAGACAAGGTCTCACTATGTAATCAGGCTGATCTGAAATATTCTATGTAGGCCAGACTGGCAACAAATATACACTGCTTCCCTTCAGCCAAATTCGGAGATTACAGAAATTTACCACAATACCCAACATTTAGTATAAATCCTTTAGATAAGCACTGAAATATTTGTATATATAACAGCTGTGTGATCTATTCAGACTGGTTTTCCTGCGACTCCCAAGCTGAACCAAGGCCCATGTATCCACATTTCATACTAGTTTACTCTGTGTGTGTGTGTGTGTGTGTGTGTGTGTGTGTGTGTGTGTGTGTGAGTGAGTGCATGCGTGCACGTGCGTGCGTGCGCTGGTCTTGGAGCTTGAACTCAGGTCCTAGGTGCTGTCCTTGAGTTTGTTTGTTTTCTCAAGGCTAACGATCTACTAATTCAATCACAGCTCCAGTTTTGGCTTTTTGCTGGATAAGAGTTTCACAGATGTTTCTGCGCAGGTTGGCTTCAAACCATGATTCTCAGAACAGAGCCTTATGAGTATCTAGAACTGTAAGTGTAAGCCACTGGCACCCAACTGGCTTGTCCTTTAAAAGGCACTTTTGCTAATGGCATTGTCTCTCTTCCCTTTAATCTCAACTTGAAAGATTCTGCCATAAAGACCTCTTTTTTTTCCTGAGAAACTAAAATATGTCAGTATTCTTTTATTTTTAATACTTGTTAACTTGTAAAAACTACCGTACAGAGGGGTTACTGTTACATGAGCAAGGTAATGAGTACATTTTGTATCAAGCATTGTTACCTCCTCCTTTGTTTTTTCCCTACCCTCCATTCCCTCCCACCTCCACAACTACACTCCCCCCATCCTCCTATTCCCCCTCACTGCCTAAATTGTAAAGTTCATTTTTTAACATAGTGTCTTGGACATCTCATTGTTACAATGGGTCAACTGGTATCCCTATTTAAGCATTTTTTTCCCCTTCTCCTCCCCAAGCTAGAGAAGTGTATATACAAGATGAAGGGCACCAACATCAAATACAGTGAAAACAGGGGTTATACTGTGGGGGAGGAACATACAAAGAAACAAAAAAATCACATGTTACATTGTTGATGGGAGTGTAAACTTGTTCAACCACTTTGGAAAGCAGTATGGAGGTTCCTCAAAAGACTCCACATAGAGCTCCCCTATGACCCAGCAATCCCACTTTTGGGGGGCATTTACCCATATGATCACAAACAAGACCATATTAAAGCTACCAGCACAGTTATGTTTATTGCAGCATTATTTATCATAGCTAAGATATGGAACCAACGCAGATGCCGCTCAGTAGATGAATGGATCAAGAAAACGTGGTATATATATACAATGGAATTCTAAGCCTCCATTAGAAAGAATGACATTGCCCCCATTTGTTAGGAAATGGAAAGACTTGGAAAAAATTATATTGGGAAGTAAGCCATGCCCAAAGAAACATAGGTCCCATGGTTTCCCTTATTTACAATAACTAGTATATGTCTGGGTTAAGCAGAAAAGGTCAAAAACTATGTACATTTGACTAGATAAGATGATGTTAAACTAAATGAATCCCAAGGTAGGGACACTAGTGTTTTTTTCTTTCTTGCTATTGTTCCTAACATATGTCAGGATCCTTAACTGTTAGCTTTCCTTGCTGATTTCCTCCAAAATATCCCCAAAGCCTGAATTTTTTCCTGTTCATTTTTTCATTTCATCAGTCTGCTCCATGATAATTTAAATTCCTAGAAAAATGGAGTGTATTTTTTAAAAAATATATCACTATGTCTCAGTTAATGAATAATAAACAAATAGGATTGTAGTTTCTTTCTTTCAGACCTAACCTCACATTTATTGAATATTATGTCTGTGGTCAGTCTAAAACTTTGTATATGGCTGGAAATATGTATAAATTATATGCCTGATGTATATCCTGGAAGAATATATGTATGTATACATATATGTATATCTATGTATATGCATGTATGTATGCCCACTAATATAGCTACTTGTGCTTTAAAATTTGATTATGTTAATATGGAAGGAACTTGCAGAGGAAGGCCATTCCATCAGTTAAATTCCTGGAGCAAACTTAGAAAAACACTTGAAGTTGCTTAAATGAGACATTAGGGGATAAAAGAAAAAGTAGGAATGTAGTAATTTCTTTATTTACGTGGGAGGGTAAAGTTGAGCTGATTCCTACTACCCCCATTTTTTGTGTGTGCCTGTATTGTTTGGTCATAGTTACTTCTCTCTTTCCTAATTTTTATACCTATCTTCTTCCTTACTACAAGGACCGACACATCTAAATTTTTAATGTAATATATTTAAATTTTTCTTGTTTTTCTTTTTTCTTCTATTTTTTTCTCTTCTCTTTTCCTCTCTTTAGTTTCCCCTTTGTTTGTTCTACTACAGACCCTTGCACTTTTGTTGAACTTTTTTATTCACAACTGGTATTCTACCATTTTGTACATCTCTTCATACTCTGGCTGGTTAATTAGAGATAAGACTCTCTTAGATTTGTCAGCCTAGAATGGCTTTAAACTGGATTTTCACATCCCAACTTCCACGGCTAGTAGAATTATAGGTATGAACCACCTGTGGCTTGCTCCAGTGTAGCTCTTTATATAAACTAAATAATAGAGATTATAAACTATAGAACATTACATTTGAAAACTAAACATAGACGTACTCTATGATCCAGCCATCTCATTCTTGGGCATTTTTTGAATCATGCTCAATTTGAAGTTAAATACAAAGTAGGAGACAGTAAAGCTACCAGCACAAGCACAGTCATTGCAAAAGGAATTCTTAATGAATAATTTTGTAAACCTTTTCTCATGTTTGAAATAAAAAAATTTAGCTATGGGAAATTTTACATAAATACTTCATTTATTTGAACATTTCTCTTGATGTTTTCTGTGGCAAGATGTTTAGCTACATAGACAAGATATTACAGTCTAGACAGGTACTGGTGGCTCACTCCTGTAATCCTAGCAACTGAGGAGGCTGAGATCTGAGGATTATGGTTCAAAGCCAGCCTGGGCAGAAAAGTCCATGAGACTCTTATCTCCAATTAACCACTAGAAAACTGGAAGTGGTGCTGTGGCTCAAGCGGTAGAGTGCTCATCTTGAACTTAAGAGTGCAGGGATAGTGCCCAAACCTAAGTTCAAGCCCCATGACTGACCAAAAAATAAAAAAAGATATTACAGTCTAATATTACCCTACTAGCATGTCAGATGGTTTACGCAAGCTCTTTCCATACAGTCCTAGGTGTACTTTTGCTTTATTGTCATGTAGACTCAATAGACGTGGACTCAATAAACATTTACTGATTAATTATGAGTGTACATGTGCTTCAAAAAGTAACAAGTAGGATGCAAATTTAAGGTGGTATTAGTGCACATTTTTATCATGATAATGATTGAGGGCAATTAGATGGAAGGACAATGATATTGACATCTTGTGATCATTAGTACAAATGAGATATCAGATTATAAGGGTGTTCCCTAGCTTATTTTATCTTCAAAGTGGGCATGATGAAAATAATGAGCAGTTAAAAAAGAAATTCCAACTGAAAAAAAAAAAAACATAACACAAAAACAGCCTTTAATTCTTCTGTAACAGTGGTGGATATCAGCTAAAAGAGTGTTCTTACATATTTGGACAGAAAACAGCACTTCATTTATAAATAATGTTTTTATTTAAGTAATCTTGAATTAAAAGGAAACCTTTGGCTCCACTAGTAATTAAACAGCATTGCCTTACACTAGTCTTATTCTATACATGCAGACAGAAAGAAACACTTTACAAATATAAGTATACACAAGCTGCAGTGTTTGGGGCCCCTTAGGGAAGAGAAAGCTTTCACTTCCCCACTTATGTATTTGTTTTTCCTTTCTTTTTTTGTAAGTGGGCTGAAGTGTGATAATACTCTTGTCCCCATATGAGAACCAGAGATGAGTTCCAATGAACACATCCAACACTCTCAACTACCTGAAAGCAATCGAGGAACCTAAGTTTAAAGGATATGTAGAGCTGGAAAGAGAGGCACTTGAAACAACTGACCACATGAGACACACAGAAAGGGGCACTCACATCCAAATAAGCCATGTGCTTATTTGTTTCCTACAGAGGTGGAAAAAAAGTCACTACTCAGGGTGACCCTAGTCAATTTAACACAGCTGGTGGCACTGGCTGAGTCCATTGAAAACTCTATTGGATACTGGGCCCTGTGTTCCTCATGAACTCCTCATGAGCCTGAGAGCAGAAATCAGACAAGGATGGTCATAAACCACATTCAGCCACACTAAGAAGGGTGGGTAGAGGGAATCTGAGACTTTTTGCCTTAAGGCATAGTGACATATGGAAGTGTACACTTCTGTTTCTCTTCTTGCAAGAGAAGTTTTAGGTTTTATTTTCTCCCTGGGAAAATAGAACAGTTAGACAGGACCAGAAGCTAACAGAATAGCTACTTTGAATCCCTTTCCCCCAACGTCATGGTAAGCTGTCCCCTCTTTGGACAGACAGTACAAAGCAGAAGGTGGCTTCAAATCTCATCTCAATGCGATATCATTTGAGCTGGAAGGACACATTCAAGTGCCCTAGTGCAAGGGCACTAGTACTGTCACTTCTCACATATGGCTAGTACAGTGTAGGTGACATGTCTCAAGATGCAGGCTGCTGAAGCTGTGAAAATATGGGAGACATGATGTTTTAGCTAAAAAATAATAATTTATTGTGCTTGAAAGTCATTGCATATTAGGAATTCCAATATTTTGTTCAGACAACACATTAGAATTCATGTCCCAAGCATGATAAATAAAGGTCAGAAGCAATTTGTTGCAAATACCTCAGACACATCTCATTGGCTGTTTGCCTTGACCCATGGACACAGGCACTTCACCAAACACATTCACAGAGGACCACAGATAACTTTTGGTCTGGCCTACTTATGACCACACGTCCTCTCCGTTTAGCCTAAATTGTGCGTACAGTTAGCAGAGTCATCGGTCCCAAAGTTTAACCTACTTCTTGCTAAAAATTTTTCAGTAGTTTCCCATGTATATCAATATGAAATGGCTGAGACCCAGAGTCCTGACTAATTCTATAGTTCCATTCCTTGGTACCTACCTTTTCCCCACAGAGGAATCAAGCTGTAAGTGTACCACAGCATGTTCAATTTATTCATCTTTGTTTACTATTTTTATGCTCCAACATGCACTAAGTACATGAACAAAACCGTAATTTCCAATCTTTGATTCAGAATGGTATAAAAACCTTCATTTATAAGTTTATTTGTTCAGGGACGAGGTATCTGAAGCTTTATAATGCTTACAGATTCTTGACCAACCCTGATAACTCAGCCTGCACTACTAGCTACTCAAGTGGCTGAAATCTGGTTAAAAGTCAGCCCCAGCAGAAAAGTCTATGAAACTCTTAACTCTAAATAGCATACAAAATGATAGGAGTGGAGCTGTGGATCAACTGATAGAATGCTGATAGATCAACTGATAGAAAGTTAAAAGTAGGTAAGAGAGCCTGGGTTCAAGCCAAAGTACTGTTGTGCATGCATGCATACACACACACACACACACACATTAATCACCATCATCAATAAGCAAAATATTTCTGGATTTTACATGCACTTACTATCAAAATGCCTTCATTTAAACATTTCTTTCTACCTCTAACTTTACTTATACTATATAATCATTTTATCCTAACCTACCCTCTGTCTATGAGAAAATATTTCCAATGATGCTTGCACATCCCTCTCTATTCACATCTTATATGGCTTTGTGTGTGTCTGTATGTCTGTGTGTGTCTGTGTCTGTGTGTGTGCATGTGTGCACGTGAGAGAGAGAGAGAGAGAGAGAGAGAGAGAGAGAGAGAGAGAGTATTCTCCTGGGCCTTCAACTCAGGGCTTGGCACTGTCCCTGAGCTTTTGTGCTCAAGGGTAGCATTACCACTTGAACCTCAGTTCCACTTCTGGAATTTGAGGTGGTTATTTGGAGGTAATAGTCTCTTGGACTTTCCTGTTCCGGCTGGCTTCAAATTGTGATCCTCCAATCTCAGCCTTGTGAGTAGCTAGGTTCACAGGTATGAGCCACTGGACTCTGACCACTTCTATGGCTTTTCCACACATTTAACTTCAATTATGTTTTGCATTACATCTCCCAGTTTTAATCTATAATATTCTTATGGCTAGAACTCAACGTTATTTAACTAAACAAATTCAGATTTTTGAAGTAAAACCAGTATCTGTTGATAGCTGCCTGAGTATCAGCCACTCCCCTCTTGTCTTGGCCTAGGCATAGTCTCTTTTCTTCGGGCTCATAATGTTATCAAAGCCATAGCAATTTAAGACGACCATACATAGTCAGATGTAAAGGCCATATGAAGTGCAAGATGAAAAAATAATTTGAGGAGTTCAGTTAAGATTTTCGTTAAAAAGCTAATTTCATGTTTATAGTTACACATAAGAAGGGTTTTCTTAGATTCAGTATCAGCAATAATGTTTCTGGAAGAAGGAACAAGGTACTTTAATCCTATAGTGTAATACAGTTAATGAAGGGGAAAGCTGTAAGAGACAAGATGTCTTACTCACATAAGAAAGTAGCCTTGAAGGTGTTATGGCAAAGGCAACTGCATATGGCCCTGAGTACAACAGACTCATGTATCAATATCAGTATCTTGTATCAGTATCAAAGAGGGCTCAAACGGAGAAACATAAACTATATCAGATATTTCAAATGTAAGGAATCTCAGATTGAGATTCATTATCTGGATGATGGAAGAGTTTGAGAAATTTAAAAGAAGATAGTGAAGCAACCTATAAATTTGGTGCATCTGGGACATGCTATCACACCTTAACCTGAAGGATACAGGGAGGAGATGATAAGGTAGAATTTCCTGTTCTGATGCAAATCAGGCACATGTTTCAAATTTCCAGTGGTGAAGGTGGCCTGGAGGAAGTGATTATTGGATGGAAACAGAAGCAATCACAGGATGCAAAGTGCTCACACATTCCACACCTGTTGTCAACCCAAATAGGAACAAGGATCCCAAGAAAACAGCTTCTTTGAGTGAAAAGTGGCTCAGGAAATGGGGGTGATGAATCTGAGAGTATATAGGTTTGATACCAAAGCTACAATTCCAAAAATCACAAAAACTAGAAAAATGTGAAAATATTTCCTTGATAAGCTATAACAAATAAAATTCTTAGCAGACTATTTTCAAATCAAAATTATACATTGAAAATCAATACTTTGGCCAACTTAGTTTTATTCTAGGGATGCAAATAGGACTCAACTCAATAAGTAGAGTATAATATATAAGAGAATTAAGTATAAAATCCTATGATTTTAACAAAATTCAACTTCCCCTTATGATAAAATCTGAAGAAAATAGAAATAGAGGAAAAGTATCTCAATGTATATCAAACTATATATGACAAACTTTAAGACAACCTAACACTAAATGAGGGGAAATAACTTGAAGCATTTCCTTTAAAATTAGGAATGTTAAAAAGGATATCCATTTTCTCTACTCTTATACAATGGACTACATGATTTCATATCCAGAGCATTAAAAATTAAATGGATATAAAACAAACAGAAAGAAAACAAAATTTCTCATTGCTGTGATGTGATAATATTCATACAAGTCTCTAAAAGGCCCAGCAGAAAACTGATAAATCTGATTAAAAAAACAACTTTCAGCAAAGTGACAGACAAAATTAACATGCAAAATTCAGTAGTTAGTGTCTAAGTCAATAATAAACAGAGATCTCAGAATTTCAGTCCTATTCACAATGACCTAAAAAAATTACCTAGTTATTCACAAATAAAGAGAAAGACCTCAGTAATGCAAACATAAATCAATATAGAAAATATTTTTTAAATAGCAGAAGATGAAAAAGCCTCCCAGAATAATGGATCAAAATAATTAATATAGTAAAAATGACTACACTGCTAAAATCATTCAACATATTCATTGTTTTTCCATGGATATAACAATGTCATTCTTCACAGAAGTAGAATAGTCAGTTACAAAATTCACATGGAAGTACAAAGAACTCCAAAGCTCCAAAGCATTCTGTAGCAGAAAGACCAATGTTGGAGGTAATACAATGTCTCACTTCAAATTATACACAGAGCCATAGAAAGATAACAGTATGTATTGACTCAAATAGACAACTGGACTAAGGAATAGAATAGAGTTGAGTAGAATAGAATACCCCAAAATGAGTCTAAACAACTCTGATCATCTCAGCTTTGAAAAAGAGGCCAGAGACATAGATTGGAGAAAGATAACTTCTTCAACAAATTGTATTGATAAAACTGGATATTCACATAATGAAGACTGAAACTAGACCCAATGGGTCACCCTATACAAAAATCAATTTAAAATTGTAAAAGACCTTAATAAAAGACATAAAAATAGAAAATATTCAGGAAAACAGAGGGAAACAAGTCAAGACACAAAAATAAGCAACAACTCCTTGAGAAAGATTCTAATATCTTAGGAAATAAAAGCAAGATTTAATAAATTGGATTTTCTCAAATTAAAAAGGCTCTGCATATCAAAGAAAATAATTACTCGAACAAAGGAACAATCTCATGCATGGGAGAAAAATATTTCTCATCAATTTTTCTGACAGACGATTACTATCCAGAATATGTAAAGGATGATAAAACTAAATAGAAAGGAGCAAATAATTCCATCAGAAAATGGAGGACTGAAATGAGAAGATAGTTCTCAAGGTTAGTATACACTGCAAATAAATGTATAAAGAAACTAGAACATCAATAGTTGTAAAACATGCAAAGTATCATTGAAACTCCATTGCAAACAAGTCCAAATGGCTATTTTAAAGAGATCACACAACAAATATTGGTTAGGCTTTTTACAACAAGAACTTTTATACACTTCAGGTTAGAGTACACATTAGAGTACAAATTAGCTACTAAAGAATTCACTATGGTGTCTCCTTGAAAAACAATACTAATCAAACTACCATATTATCTTTCTATTCAAATTCTAGGCAAAAATCCAAGGGAATGTAAATCAACATGTAATAAATTTACCTGTACACTTATTTTTATTCAGTACTATTCCCAACAACCAAACTATGGAATTAATTGAGGCACATATCAACTGATGAACAGATAAAGAAATGTGGAGGATTCAGCCACAAAGAAGAATAAAATTATGCCGATTCCAGGGAAGTAGATGGAATAGGAGATAATCTAATTAAACAAAATAAGCCAGAGTCATAAAGACAAATATGTGTCTTTTCTCTCATATATGGAATCTCAATCTAGGAAAAAATAAAACATGAATATAACATGAATTCAATGAGAGCCTGGAGAAGAAACAGTAAAGAGGGAGAAGGGAAAGATAAAAAGGAGGTGGGGTTACAATTATGTATATATATATATATATATATATATATATATACATACATATATATATATACAAACACACACACATATATATATATATATATATATATATATATATATCAGCCTATAGGAAAGCATTGACAAATGAAAAATAAAATGAGTCATGTGAAGGGACAAGAAAGTGATAGATGGGATAAATATGATGAAAGTATAGTATGTCTTGAACTATCACATGGAAAAAATTATACTAATGAAAAAATTAAAAATGTAGTTCTGTAAGCAAAGAAACGCAAGTGTGTGTATGTAATACCAAGGCATGCCTATTACCCAGTACACTAATAGTTCATGAAATTGATCTGATGTGGTTCAGAGGAACCCTTTTTCGTTGCTAACAGATATGGAGAAGGGTACCACCACTTTCGAAGTTAACTTTAAGTCACTAGAGCAATCATGGTCCTTGATCTTTACCAAAGCAGCCAAGAGCGGGGAACTAATGCTTCAGTGGTTTGCTGCTCTGTTACAAGCACTTAGCTTAACTTTTGAGATATCAAGTAGTTACCTAACCACCAAGACTAGAGGTACTTATATTAAGAAGGGACCAATGATGGGAGGTGACTTCTCTTCAGTAACACTTTCTTTGATGCATTACCAATCCTAAAATTATACATGGCTGAAGAACAACTGAGAGAATGCAACAATGTTTGAAAAACTCTCTGGATAAAGGGATCGATTTGAATCTCAAGTGATAGTAAGAACTAAGTGGCTAAGATATTTCACAGGTTAAAAAGTGTTATCCTGAAGAAGTGAAGATAAATCCTAACAGAATATTCTGCCTAAAGAAAACTGAAGAATTCATAGGGAAATGTACAACAGGGATTGTCAAGTAAAAATTATGTCAGATAGATGCTTTGAAATGTAACAGATGAAAGGCAAAGAGATACATATTGGATAAATCTAAATAAATAGGAATTGTAAGCTGGGCCCTGGTGGCTCATGCCTGTAATCCTACTACCCAGAAGGTTCAACATCCTGTCTGAAAGTCAGACCCTTTGAAAATGTCTCCAAGACTCCCTCTCTAAAAATCAGCAGAAAAAGAAAACAGCAGTGGAGACATGGTTTAAATGGCAGGACATCAGCCAAGCAAGCTGAGCAAATTTGAGACCCTGAGTTCAAAACCTGGCAGTGGAAACAAATGAACAAACAAACAAATTCTAGGTAAAAAATATAGATGATGATCATGAGTTAAGGGAGATAGCAAAATAGAACACTAAGATAAAACATTTTGAAGTTTATTGTAGAGATATAATAAACTTACTGGGGGAGAATTAAGACAAGATGTTATACATATTCTGAAGGACATTTATTAAAAATAATACTGCAAGCCGGGCGCCAGTGGCTCACGCCTCTAATTCTAGCTACTCAGGAGGCTAAGAGCTGAGGATCGCGGTTCAAAGCCAGCCCAGGCAGGAAAGTTCGTGAGACTCTTATCTCCAATAATCTGCTAGAAAACCGGAAGTGGTGCTGTGGCTCAAGCAGTAGAGCACTCGCCTTGAGCTGAAGAGCACAAAGACAGTGGATGAGCACAGAGTTCAAGCCCCACAACCGACAATAATAATAATAATAAACTGCATGGTTGGTGGGAGTGTAAACTTGTTCAACCACTTTGGAAAGTAGTATAGAGGTTCCTCAAAAGACTCCACACAGAGCTCCCCTATGACCCAGCAATCCCACTTTTGGGCATTTACCCAAATGATCACAAACAAGACCAAACTAAAGCTACCAGCACAACTGTGTTTCTTGCAGCATTATTTACCATAGCTAAGAGATGGAACCAACACAGATGCCCTCAGTAGATGAATGGATCAAGAAAACGTGGTATATATACACAATGGAATTCTATGCCTCCATCAGAAAGAATGGCATTGCCCCATTTGTTAGGAAATGGAAAGACTTGGAAACAATTATATTAAGTGAAGTAAATCAGGCCCAAAGAAACATAGGTCCCATGGTTTCCCTTATTTGCAATAACCAGTATATGTCTGAGACAAGCAGAAAAGATCAGATAGGTTGATGTTAGGCAAAATGAACATCAAGATAAGGATTCAAATGTTTTTTTTTTTCCTTACGATTGTTTCTAAAGTATTTATAAGATAATTTCTTTGTTGCTTTGTATGGCCCTCCCCCACAGTATAACCCCTGCTTTCACTGTATTTGACGTTGGTATAATTTGTGGAGGGGAAGGGAAAAAACAAATTGTTTAAATAGGGATACAGGTGGACCCGTTGCAATAATGAGAAGTACAAGTTGTTATGTCGAAAACGAACTTTACAACTTTGGTGGGGGGGGGGGGGAGGATGGGAAGTGATGGGAAGGGGAAACAAAGGAGGAGGCAACAATGCTTGATAAGAAATGTACTCATTATCTTGCCCACGTAATTGTAACCCCTCTGAACGGTATTTTCACAATAAAAATAATAATTATTATAATAAAGTAATATAAACAAACCACAGAGATTATAGCAAAAAACAGTATAAAAGATCATAGCAATCAAGAAATAATATTATCAAATACTTATTTTACTCCTCAAAAAAAAAAAAAAAAGATTGAAGATGCAGGTGCCAGTGACTCATGCCTGTAATCCTAGCTACTCAAAAGGAAGAGATTTGAGGATCAAGGATAGAAGCAGAAAGTCTACTGACCCTTATCTCCAATATAAAACCTGGAAGTGGAACTGTGGCTCCAGAGCTAGCCTTGAGCAGAGACAGTGGCCAGACCCTGCATTCAAGCCCTATAAGTAGCACCTGAAACACAATGAAACAAATAAAACATGCTAGCTAGAGGTGTGGCTCAAAGTGGAAGAGTGCCATTCATGAGTGGATAAAGCCAAGTAAGAGCATGAAGACAAGTTCAAACCAAAATAATGGCATTAAAAAAAAGAGAATCAACACATTTATATGTAGAGTGGCTGTACATTAAAACCTTCATGCAAAGCTAATTAAACATTAACACAAATTATGAAATTAAAAGTAAAATTAGGGTAGATGAAAATTCACACACTCTGCTTCAGGAGACATAGGTAAATATAAATATTTAAAATGTTTAGAATTAAAGTACCAGAAATTTAGATTAAAAATATAGGATAGAGACAGAGCAAGATTAAGTTAGAGTGCTTGTTTGCATGTTATGATTTCAAACAAAGTAGAAAATTAAGACATACAATTAATTATAAGGTGTGATAGTTTAATAATGATTAAAGAGTCAATATGCAAGGTGATTAACTTTTTTTTTTTTTTGGTCAGTTGTGGGGCTTGAACTCTGGGCCTGGGCACTCTTCCTCAGCTCTTCAGCTCAAGGCTAGGGCCCTATCATTTGAACCACAATGCCACTTCCTGCTTTATTTTTTGCTGCTTATATAGTGCCGAGGAATGGACCCAGGGCCTTATGTATGCAAGGCAAGCACTCTACCACTGAGCAACCTTCCCAGCCCCAGGTGATTAAACTTTAACTTTTTCTAAGTTGTATATTTAAATAATATCATCCAGACATATAAATAAATGTACCAAAAGAAAAAAGTGGGCAAAAATTAAAGTAGATATTAATAGAATCTATCTTTCAGTAGACTGAATAAAAAAAGAATTTGAAAAGAAAATAAAATTTAAGTGACAAAATTAATCTAGATAAAGAAAAGGCACCAAGTTCAAACACTAGCAATGAAATCTATCAGCTTGGGAGATTCTCCAAATACCTGATATAATGTTTAGAAGTCAAACTAGAAAATTTAATGTTTAGAATTAGTCCTTGTCTTGGAACAGCACATGTTACTAAACTAGAGATTTTTTGAAACTGAAAATTTACTCTTACCTAACTATAGAAGTGAAATAACTATAAAATGAAACTAATTATAAGATGATTTCTTTGTTGCTTTGTATGTCCCTCCCCCACAGTATAACCCCTGCTTTCACTGTATTTGATGTTGTTATAATTTGTGGAGGGGAAGGGAAAAAACAAATCGTTTAAATAGAGATACAGGTGGACTCATTGCAACAATGAGACATACAAGTCGTTATGTCAAAAACTACCTTTACAACTTTGGTGGGGGGGGAGGAGGGTTGGGGGAGTAGGGGGGGAAGAGGATGGGATGGGAAGGGGAAACAAAGGAGGAGGCTAAAATGCTTGATAAGAAATGTACTCATTATCTTGCCCATGTAATTGTAACCCCTCTGTACAGTATTTTCACAATTAAAAAAAAATAAAAAAAATGAAACTAATTGCTCTTGTAGCAGATTTAGAAAACAATTTGAATTCACAACCTCACTGTGTTTACTCTGAAAAGCAAGGATATGAATTTGGGAACAGCAGAAATACTTGGATGAGGTGAACTAGACGGACTCAAATAATTCTGATCATTTTCACCCAAAATTACCATGAGTGTCTCTTTCAGGAATAACATTTATACGCCAGTCAGATGCTATTCTTTTCCTCTCCTCTCCTTTCCTTTTCTTTTCTTTTCCTTCCTTTTCCTTTTAGTTGTATTTGCTTTGGAACTATATTTTTTAATAGCTGTTACCTATACAATTGCTTCCAGATAAAAGCTTTTCTGTTCAAGGTTTATATTCACTGTGACTTCAGATGTCAAACTCAAATCACAGGCCACCCTCTTCAGGGAGATGAGAAAAATAATTACAAGAGTTCAAGGGCTTATGTGGGATATTAAGGAAACTATATGTGGAATTAGTGACCAGACTAATAAAACGAGTGATAAAGTTGAATCTTGCCAAATTTATTACTGTGTACATATTTTTTTGAGAATCTAGGCTTTGCATGTCCTAGCAGAAGGTTTGGAGCATGATAATAGGATAATCAATCATAAATATTCATTATAGGCTAATTTGTAGTCCTACAAGGAAAATCTGAATTCCTATTGAGCTATATATTTATTGCTGTTAACTCATCCTCTTTTTTCCTCTTCCTTTATTTCATATGAAGAACAATAGTGGTAGTTAATTTTGTAGTCAGCCTGTGGATTTTGGCATCTCTGTCTGGGATTTGACTTAAGAAGTTGATGCAGTATGTGTTGAAATGAGTTTCTCCCCTCAACTTTTTTGCAAGCTTTTAGAGACACTGTACTATTTACAATCAAAACATTTAAAAGATATTTTAAGTGGTTGTGCAAAGGAGTTTTCATTCTGCAGAGCATTTAATGAACAGTGTCTCTATAGATGTTGCCCCTTTTAACTTGCTTACACAACTCTTCCCACTCCATCCATTTCCCTCACTTTTCTTGATTTGTAGGCTATGAACTGAATTTTTATTTAACAAGGCAATCCATAGATACACTGTATCTTGATCTGTGTCCTCCCTTCCATATTGTCACCCATCTTGGACCCCTTCCCTTATTTTTTCAATTCTGTTACATACAATGGCTATTTGCCTGCATTCTACTCTTTTTTCCCATTCATTCTTTTACTCTTCTCCCCTTGTCTCTTCATTCCCTCCCCTTTCCCACAACACACACACACACACACACACACACACACACACACACACACACCTCTCACATTTCCTCGTACTTACTTAGTTTGTTGGGTTTTGGCATAGTCTTTATAACTAATTATATACAATTTGCATTTTTAATAGAATTTGCTATACTTCAGATAATTCATTAGAACTGCTTGGATACCACCCATGAGTTTACTTATAGGCACATTCTAGCTACTACAACTGAGGAAACCCGTGCAACCAGTGTTTTTAGTTAGAGAAGTAGGGTGTGTGAGAGAAAAGTATAAGAGAAAAAGACAGCAGATAATACAAGGTTTGCATTTACATCCATTGTCCTTTCCCCTGGGAGATTCTGGTAAGACTTGATTGGAATGGGGAGGTAGGCCATTTCTTACCTTTCAATCAGTATTCAACAACAGACTTCTTTTGGAACAAATTGATAATTTGAGGATATTGGTTCTTATGCATTCTTATGGATGGTGGCATAATGGATTCAGCTAACATTTTTATTTATCTCAGTTAATGTTAGTAGTTTTTTCTTATAAATAATTTCTAATTCTTGCTCTTACTCCAGTGGCCATTTTACTTAGTAGTAGGTGTGAGTACAATTTTCCTCTGCTGAAAATTTGATTACCTTGCTGATGTGATTGTAACCTCTCTGGACAGTATTTTGACAATAAAAAACTTATTTATAAAAAAATTCTATTCATGAAATCTACCAACTTCACACTTATTTTGTACCAGTCTTCTTAGTGGACTCTTTTGAAGTTATAAAATTATGTGATAGACAAAGAGAGTAAAATTATTTTTAAGATTTCTCCCTTGAAGTTGTTTTATTTCTCACTAGTTTATGTTCTACAGCTATGTCATATTGTAATTTTAAGAACTAATATGTCACAGTGCCGTTGTCAGATGTCATTCTGAAATGGTAAGAATTGAAACTGGGCCTTCATCTCTGTTCCTAAATTTAAAACTTCACTTTCCCCCTACACCTTTCTTTCTTTGTCTGTACTTTGTATAAAATATGTTATTTTAAAATAACTTTCCCTTTTCATGTCAAGAAAATGTCTTTCCAATCCCAGTGTAGGTGTAGGTAATATTTCATTTTTAATTTTTAAAATTTGGAATGGAATTTTTATGCCTGTGAAGTATTTATAGATATAATCATTTCTGATTTACTTATAAATGAATTATGCTAATTATTTCACTAGTTTACTAGCCTCATGTATTCATATTTAGTATGTTGAAGCAATTTACATATGGGGATTTAGATATTTTTTTTACCTTTAAGTCATAAAAGGAGTTGCCATTTAACAAAACAGTTTATGAATGCAATGGCTCTTGATCAATGACACCCCTTTCAACATTTTCTTTCATCCCTCCCAACCTACCTCTTCCTTCACTTTTCTTAGTTTTGTAGGATATATATTGAATTCTTGACTGTGTTTTCCCACTCCCTTCTCCTCTTTATTTGTTTGACCCTATCCCCATGACTTCATTCCGCATCTTTCAAGTGCCTGTTTCATGGTGCAAATTTTGTAGAACTTTGACTTTACCTTTCTAAGGAATCAGAGTATTTGAATTCTCCCTTGAATCTACAATTTTTCAGTTAATACACTTCATTCAATTACATACCTCCTAAAGTAATTACTAACTAGATTAAAGGTGATTCTGTCTTCCAGAGATGAGGTAAAACACACAACCTTTGTCTCCCTTAGCCTGACTTATTTCACATAATATAATTTATCTATATTTTTTCTCATTTCTCTATAAATGGTACAATATTATTCTTTCTAATGGATGATTTAAGTTCCATTGTGTATATATGCCACGTATAGGTATTTTTTTGAGGGTGTTAAATAATTTCTTGGGGAAAAATACATTTTAGGATTAGAAGTAGAGCAGCCTTTTTGAGGAAATGGAATTTAGTTTAAATTAGTACAAACAGCCAAAAAGATGGGCTGGAACAATTGCAGTTTTGTGTATGAATCACAAGATGAGGTAACTTTTACCTAATAAGACTTTAGGAATGATAGCAGATATTAGCATGGGCATATTCAAGAGGATTCTTGGAAGAGAATTTTAAATAAGATTGTAGGTAATATTTTAAAAAAAACAGCTTCTTGTTTTGTTGATTATTTCTATGGTTTTTCTATTCTCTAATTTATTTCTGATTTAATTTTTATTATTTGTTTATGCCTATTATTTGGAGTTTGGCTTGTTCTTGCTTTTCCAGGAGTTTGAGGTGCATCATTAAAGTGCTGATTTGAGTTTTCTCTAATCTTCATGTAAGAGCTCAGAGCTATAAATTTTCCTCTGAGTACTACCTTTGCTGTGTCCTAGAGGAACTGACAGTTTGTGTGTACACTTTTACTAAATTCCATATATGTTTGAATTTCCTTTCTAATCTCCTAGATTATCCACTAATCATCCCACAATGTGTTTTTCAGTCTCCATGAATTACAGAATTTTCTGTGATGGTATTTGCTGTAGAGCTCTAATTTTATTCCATTATAGTCTACTAGGATGCAGGGGATAATTTCAATAATTTTTAAAATTTGCACCGGCTTGCTTTGTGATCTTATGTATGGTCTATTTTGGAGAATGTGCCATGGCTGTTCAAAAGAATGTATACTCTGATGCTGTTGAGTGAAAGAGTCTGTAGATGTCTGTTATTTTTAGTTGTTTGTTGTACTTATTGAGGTCTAAATTTTCTTTGGTGAGTTTTTGCCTAGATGATCTACTCAGAGGTGACAAGGATGTGTTGAAGTCGCCAACAATCTATGTGTTTTGATCTATGTGAATTTTTAACTCAAGTAGTATGTGTTTGATGAAGTTGAGTGCTCCAGCATTTGGTGCATAGATATTTAGAATTGCCATGTCTTCCTATAATATATTTCCCTTTATTAATATATAATGGCCTCACTTGTCTTTCTTTAATGATTTTAATTTGAAGTCTATTTTATCTGATATTAGGATTGCTACTCCAGCATGTTTATTGGGGCCATTTGCTTGAAAGATTTTATTCCAACCTTTCACATTGAGAATGTGTCTGCTTTTGTAATTAGATGTATCTCTTAGAGACAACAGATGGTCAGGCCTTGCTTTTTGATCCAAGTACTTAGTCTATGTCTTTTAATTGGAACTTTAAGTCTGTTGATATTGTGGGTTAGGCTGAGAGGTATCTGGTTATGTCTGACATCTTATCTCCCTGTTTAGGGGTTCTGACTTTTCTATTATTACTCTTTTCATCTGGTTTTCTGGTGAGGGGCATTTTAAGGCAAATATATATTTTTGTTGATTTTTTTGTATGAAGGACATCTATAAGTATTTTTAAGAGTGCTAGTTTGGTGGGATATAAATTGTTCCAATTTTTTTTGTTATGGAATGTATTACCAAAAAACAAACCTATTATACTGTTGGTGGGAATATAAACTTGTTCAACAATTCTGGAAAATAGTATGGATTTCCTTAAAAGATTAAACATAAAACTTCCCTTTGACCCAGCAATTCCATTCCTGGCACTTTATCCAATGTACCATAAACCAGGCCACTCTAAAGCAACCAGAATTATCATGTTTATTGCAACATTGTTTAATATAGCCAAGACATGGAATCAGACTAGATGCCCCTCAATGGACAAATGATTCAAGAAATGTGATATGTATGTGTGTATATATAGAGAGATATATGTACATATATCTCTCTATATATACACATATATGTGTATGTGTGCACATGCATGTGTGTACATACACAATGGAATAAATGCTACTCATTCAACAGAAAGAAAAATATTGTAACATTTGTAAAGCTTGAAGACATATTGTCATACACAAATTACATATATATTCATTTAATACCATATTTAATGCAGTATGTAACAAATAATAAAAGTAACCTTTACAAATATTCTTAAATCTCAGGTACTATAAGAAAAATGAGTTATGGCCCTTAAGCATGGGATCATGCCAGTTGTATAGAGAAGAAAAGAATGAATGTAAGAAGTAGTTAAGGATTTTTGTAATTATTTTAATAAGTTTTTTTATTGTAAAAATACTGTACCAAGGGGTTCCAGTTACATGAGCAAGGTATGAGTACATTTCTTGTCAAGCATTGTTACCTGCTCCTTTGTTTTTCCCTTACCACCTCCACAACTGCACTCCCCCCACCAAACTGTGAAGTTCATTTTTCAACATAGTATCTTGTACATCGTATTGTTACAATAGGTCAACCTGAATCTCTATTTAAACATTTTGTTTTTTCCCTTCACCTCCCCAAATTATACCAACATCAAATATAGTGAAAACAGGGGTTATACCGTGGGGGAGGAAGGGGATGTGGACAGAAGGGAACCTCACTGCATTGTTGGTGGGAGTGTAAACTTGTTCAACCACTTTGGAAAGTAGTATGGAGATTCCTCAAAAGCCTCCACATAGAGCTCCCCTATGACCCAGCAATCCCACTTTTGGGCATTTACCCAAATGATCGCAAACAAGTCCATACTAAAGCTACCAGCACAACTATGTTTCTTGCAACATAATTTACCCTAGCTAAGAGATGGAACCAACCCAGATGCTCCTCAATAGATGAATGGATCAAGAAAATGTGGTATATATACACAATGGAATTCTGTACTTCTATCAGAAAGAATGACATTGCCCCATTTGTTAGGAAATGGAAAGACTTGGAAAAATTACATTAAGTGAAGTAAGTCAGGCCCAAAGAAACATAGATCCTATGGTTTCCCTTATTTGCAATAACCAGTATATGTCTGAGACAAGCAGAAAAGGTCAGATAAGCTGATGTAAGGGAAATAACCCCAAGTTAAGTATGTTTTTTCTTTCATGCGATTGTTTCTAACATATTTATAAGATGATTTTTTTGTTGCTTTGTATGTTCCTCCCCCGTATATACCTCCCTGGTATAACCCCCTGCTTTCCCTGTATTTGATCTTGGTATAATTTGTGAAGGCGAAGGAAAACAAATTGTTTAAATAGGGATACAGGCGGACCCATTGCAACAATGTGATGTATAAGACGTTATATCGAAAAATGAACTTTACAACTTTGGAGGGGAGAGGGGTGGTGGGAATCAGGGGAGGGTGGGGATGGGAAAAGATGGGAAGGGATGGGAAGGAGAAACAAAGGAGGAGGCAACAAATGCTTGATAAGAAATGTACTCATTTATCTTGCCCATGTAATTGTAACCCCTCTGTATGGTATTTTCACAAGAAAAAAAAAGCAACAAAAAAAATCACATGGTACCTTATAAATACGTTAAAAACAATAGCAAGAAAGAAAAAAAAACACTTCTGATTCTTATTTGATTGTATGATCTTGGGCAAGTCATAGAGGTCTATTTTCATTTCAAAATGGTAATAATTATACTATAAGTCAGAGTTTCATGAATATGGAATTCTTTCATGTATATGGTATGCTTTAACACATGGGGGAGGGAAAGTAGGAGAAAAATGAGGGAAGGGACAGCAAATTTGGCAAGAAATGTACTTATTAACTTACTTATGTAACTGTAACCCCTCTGTACATCACCTTGACAATAAAAAGATTAAAAAATCAGTGCATGCAAAAAAAGAAGAAATGTAAAGATTTGGAAAGAGTTTTATTAAGTGAAGTAAACTAGACCAAAGAAATATAGGCTGCATGGTTTCCCTCATTTGTGGTAACTAGATTGAGCCTATGAATCTACAAGTAAACCTATTGAGGACTAAAATAAATAAATAAAATGGAAAATGATAAATTATATAGGAACCTACTCATTAACATACAGAGGCCAAAGGAGACTATGCATAAGAGTTGTGGACAAAGTCTCAATAGCTAGACAGAGATGATCATTTAAAATAATATTCTTGGAAATTAACTCCAAAAAGGAAACGAGAGATGTTCTTTAGTTGCCATTGTTACTGTTTTTGTTTTCTTTTCCTTTTTATCTTGTTTGTTACTTTGTTTGCATTTGGGAGTATAAAAAAGGGCACATAAAAGGTAGAACAAGGACGAACAAATACAACAATCATACTAGATACTATGTAGAAAATGAACTGGATATCTTGTGGGTTGGGATGAGAGGGAAAGACTGTGAAAGAATGACACAAGTGGAAACATATTTAAAAAATAATTGGACTAATTGTACCTGATTCATGTAACTGGAACCTATCTGTATGTCAACTACACAATAACAATGAAATAAAGATAGTAGATAAAAATAAAGAAGTATTTTGATGTTCTATAAATCAAGTCAGTCATCGCTCTAGAAATACAGAAGTAAATGTCTAATTCAAGGTGTATTCTAGAAACTATATCAGTGAAAACCAGCAAACATTTTACATGAAGTTGGAGGCATATTTGTTGACCACTTACCACATGCTGACATTATGTTATTCAATGAATGTGAATTATCTTACTCAGCTTATAAGAACACTGCAATGGGATATGTTACATTATGATTCATACTGTGGAAATTCAGCTATATCAATTTTTAACAAATTGCCACAGGTTTCAAGTCTTGCTAAAACTTTCTGCTTATTATGTTCAAATTATATTTACCCTATTAAAAGAGCTTGCTAGAAACGCTAAATGTCAATGATTATTATATTAACACAAGTCCTTTTAAAAGTTTCTATATTTTAATCTATAACAAAGCTGACTTGCAAGGACTGGTTTTGGGCACTCTGTCATTCTCTAATATTACTTGTTTAATCTTTATGCTCTTTTCATCATAAAAGAGTACCATCTGATTTAGGAAATAGAGAATCAGTGGAGCAAATTTACCTTCATCTGGGAAACATGCGATACCACATCTGCCTGGAACTCTTATGTGTAATTCTAAACTAGAATTCATATTAGTTTTTCTGTTTAAGGAAAAAAATGTTAAAGTGACATCCACACATATAAAAGAGTACATATGTATGTTTATGTATTTTTTTCTATATGCTATATACATTGTTAAACAAATGTAAAATTACTAACTAATTAAAAGATTGTATCCCAGGATGAGGTTTTACCTTTTTTATTTTTATGTTTTTTAACAAATAATGAGTATTTGGTCAATTTCTTATTTTCATGTTCTGTAAAAAGCCTGGCCTTATGAGAAGAAAATATCAAGAACAGGGGTTTTACATGGCACTGTCATGAGGTCCTAAGATAATATGTAATACATTTAAATTATAACTAAATTATTCTATTAGAATCACATGTGTTTCTTAAGGATAATTTTAGTCTTTGCTTTATGTTCATATTTCCTTTTTCCTTCACTGAGCTTGAAGAATGGGGGATGGGGAAACAATTAATTGAAAAAGACATTTTTGGTAACTTTTTCTTCAATGCTTTTTTAAAAAACAGTACAAGTCCTGTTTATATTGCAAATCTGAACCAGAACACTCCATCAGACTAACTTCCTGACACGGTAAGCAGCAGGTAGTTTTTTGCCATATTTTCAGCACATCAGTACTCCATATGCTCCAAGAATGTCACTGAAGTCTGGCAGCAATTTTGAAAGGCTCTTGACATGCCTGGTGTCATTCTTCAGTAGGAATCGCCTGGGGTTGTGGCTGAAAGAAGGGGAAATTGTGGCAACTAAGAAACACAAAAGCCTAACAGAAATGATGAGATATGGGAACCACTTGTAGAAAGCAAGGATTGCAGATGCTTTTTCAACGTGGAATAGAGGATGCATGGACAAGAGAGAAAGAAAGAGGGAGAAAGTAGAAAGAGAGAAGAAGGAGAGGAAAAAGAAGAAAATGTCAGAGACAGAGAGGATAAGAGAGTCCATGGAATGCTCAAATCCCCAAAGAACTATTGATTAGATCCTCTTTATATCCAACTAAAAATCAAATTGTCACATTTATAATTAACTTATTAAAGCATGTATAATTGAACCTCTTGGAGAAAGTTTGAAAATTAAGTTAAAAAAAACAGCAAACACGGACAAGAAAAATGTTCTGGTCAAGAATAATCATGATAGGAAATGATTTTAGAACTCCAATCTTCTTGGTCACTATTCCAATTGGTCCTAACCTCAAGACAGATTTGATTTTCAAGAATCTCACTTCTTTTTCCCACTCAGCCATACTTAGTTGACCTCATGCCTCTTCCTTTGTGTATTTTCAGAGTTAAGGTTTAAAAATCATCTCATCTTTATTGAGTCCATTGGATTGAAAAGCTGAATCAATTACCATCTTGTCATCATTAAACTTATAATAGAACTTTTTCTTTTGTGTCAAAATTGGGTATTTTAACTCAAAAACTGGATATTTTTATGGTTGTTAATAAGGTGAAGAGTTTTACCTACAGATGATGGTTACGGGCACTGGGAGTGAGAAAGGAAACAAAGGTGATTTGGTTGTCATTAACCTACAATGTAGACATTCAGATCTCCTGAGAGGTTCTATAATGTTCATTGACATTTGTGTAGTGTTAACATTGTCTAACTGCATTATTGATACTTTTGTTGACAGTAAAAGAACTATTTTATCCACAGACAAATTTCGTTTTATAATCTTAACTCACATAGACTTTTCAATCTGAACTGTGGCTAATAGCTAGAGATCAGACTGAATTACATAATAGTAAAGATGCCTAGCTTTGCTTTAAAAAAAAAACCCAGTTCTCTGTATTACACAAAACATAAACTAGAATTGATTGAAATTTCAGAACACAAATATTTTCTCCTTAGTACCAGCCAATGTTTTTCTGTAACAGTTTGTCATATATGTATGTGTGTATAAATATGTATACACACACTCCATATATATATATAGTGTTTTTGTTCCATCTCCTCTTGAACCTAATTGGGAGTCCTCTAGTATCTGCTAAAGCATGTCTATAGTCTAATGTCTTAACTTTCGTGGCTTATCCACTAAAATGCAAGACTGCATATAACTTTCTTTTAATTACAGAATATGTTATATATGTCAAATTTTCCTGATTAAATAATAATAAAGATTTATATAACATATCAGGCCCTTGTTTACATGCTTATTGGTGCTTACAGTCATGTGCTACCTAACAATGTTTTGATCAATGATGGGCCACATGTACTATGTGGGTCTCATAAGACAATATTACATAGTAATACTATAGCTTTATTGGTTTTTGTGATTATACTTTGTGTGATGTTGCACAATGATGATATTACTCAAAAACTTCTTTCTCAGAAAATAACCCCATATATTATTTACACATGACTATATTTGTGCTGTTTTATTGTGATCACAAAAGTCACGATATTAGACTCTTTTGTTAAGTACTTTAGCACGTCAACCTGGCCATTTGTATTCAGTATTATTACTGTTCCTTATGTCAGTTTGACGATGCTTCAGGAGATCTAATTTTGGTGGTGTTTCCCTTCATTTAAGCTTTTATGAAAGAATTCAAATTAATTCTAAAATCAGTTGTGTTTTGACACCATGAATCTTTATAAACTCAAGAGGTATAAAGAATTTGCAATTCTTGCTAAGAGGCAGATCTGCAGGATCATGGTTCAAACCCAGTCTGGGGTTTAAAAAAATGTCAGAGAGACCATATTTTTAGCTAGAGAACTGATAGGGTACCAGCTGAGCAGTCAAGTTGAGTAAGTGCAAGAAGTCATGAATTCAAATTACAATTCCAGATGAAAAGTAATTCATAAAGATATTTTGGAAAACAGTAACAATTGTTCACTTATCAATAGACAGCCAAGAATGCAACTTGTGCTTTTCATGGGTTTGTTCAAATATAAAGATGAATATGGACAGGATTCTATTCAAACTTTTTCATCTAGGTTTTATGTTTCTTATAGTAAATCTCCTAACTTGTCTGCTAAGAAATCTCAGAAAGAAGCATTAAAAATAGTAACTAAATGTTTAGCTCTATGTGGTGACCACTTCTTCTATTCCCAGTGCTCAGCAGGTTGAGAAAAAGAGGATCATGATTTTGAAGCCAAATGTGCAATGTAATTCTGTCTTAAAATAAACAAAAACTGAAACAAAAAAGAAAAAAAGAAATAAGTTTCTAATGAATGACAACAAGTATATTTAGAAACCGAACTTGACAACTTAGGATAAAGAAAGAATTAAACTCAGGAACAAGACAAGGATGCCCACTCTCTCCACTTCTCTTCAATCTAGTATTAGAATGCCTAGCTACAGCAATAAGACAAGATGCAGACAAAAAGGGGATCCAAATAGGGAAAGAAGAAATAAAACTCTCCCTCTTTGCAGATGACATGATCTTGTATTTAAAGAATCCCATAGACTCCACTCCCAAATTACTCAAGCTGATTCAAAACTTTGGATAAGTAGCAGGTTATAAAATTAACCCCCAAAAATCAATGGCTTTTCTGATTGCCAACAATGAAGAAAGTGTGGCTGAAATTAGGAAAGCAACTCCATTTGTAATAGCCCCACAAAAAATAAAATACCTAGGAATTAACTTAACTAAAGAAGTGAAGGACCTCTATGATGAAAACTTTAAAATCTTGAAAAAGGAAATCAACACAGTACTTAAAAAATGGCAAAACCTCCCATGCTCCTGGATTGGAAAGATTAACATCGTGAAAATGGCAATACTTCCCAAGGCTATCTACAAATTCAACGCAATACCTATCAAAATTCCAAGCTCATTCTTCAAGGAAATAGAAGAGGCAATCCAAAAATTCATATGGAACAATAAAAGACCCCGAATAGCAAAAACGCTCCTCAACGGAAAGAACACTGCTGGAGGAATATCAATACCAAATTTCAAACTCTACTATAAAGCCATAGTAATCAAAACAGCTTGGTATTGGAATAAGAACAGACCTCAGGACCAATGGAATAGAATTGAAAACCCAGAAATGAACCTACAGACCTATAGCCATCTAATCTTCGATAAGGGAGCTAAAACAATAGAATGGAAGAAAGACAGCCTCTTCAGTAAATGGTGCTGGCAAAATTGGTTAACTACATGTAGAAAGCTAAAGCTAGATCCTTATATATCACCCTGCACCAGAATCAACTCCAAATGGATCAAAGACCTTGAACTCAAAACAGACACTCTGAAAACATTACAGGATGGAATAGGAGAAACCCTAGGTCTCCTTGGCTCAGGCCGAAATTTTCTGAATAGAGACCCGGAAACACAACAAATCAAAGAAAGGTTGGACAAATGGGATTGCATAAAGTTGCAGAGCTTCTGCAGGGCAAATGACATAGCTAGCAAGATCAATAGAAAGCCCACGGATTGGGAGAAGATCTTTACTAGCCATACAACGGACAAGGGTCTCATATCTAAAATATACTTGGAACTCAAAAAATTAAACCCCCCAACAACAAATCCTCAAAGAAACAACTGCCCAATAAATAAGTGGGCGAAAGACTTAAAGAGAAACTTCTCTGAAGAAGAAAGAAGGATGGCCAATAGACACATGAAAAAATGTTCAACATCCCTAGCCATAAAAGAAATGCAAATCAAAACAACATTGAGATATCACCTCACTCCAGTTAGAACGGCAAAAATCAAGAACTCTAACAACAACATATGCTGGAGGGGATGTGGACAGAAAGGAACCTTACTTCATTGTTGGTGGGAATGTAAACTTGTTCAACCACTTTGGAAAGCAGTATGGAGGTTCCTCAAAAGACTTCACATAGAGCTCCCCTATGACCCAGCAATCCCACTTTTGGGCATTTACCCTAATGTTTACAAAAAAGACCACACTAAAGCTACCAGCACAACTATGTTTATTGCAGCATTATTTACCATAGCTAAGATATGGAACCAACCCAGATGCCCCTCAGTAGATGAATGGATCAAGAAGATGTGGTATATATACACAATGGAATTCTATGCCTCCATCAGAAAGAATGACATTTCCCCATTTGTTAGGAAATGGAAAGGCTTGGAAAAAATTATATTAAGTGAAGTAAGCCAGGCCGAAAGAAACATAGGTCCCATGGTTTCCCTTATATGCAATATCTAGTATATGTATGAGTCAAGCGGAAAAGGTCAGATAATGTGATGTTAGGAAAACGATCCCTTAAATATGTATTTTAATGTTTTTTTTTCTTCTTTCATGCATGTGTTTCTAACGCATTTGTAAGATTATTTCTTTGTTGCTTTGTATGTCCCTTCCCCACAGTATAACCCCTGCTTTCACTATATTTGATGTCAGTATTACTTGTGGAGGAGATGGGGACAAACAAGTCGTTTAAGGATTCAAGTGGACCTGTTGCAACAATGAGAAGTACAAAATGTCATGTCAAAAACGAGCTTTACAATGTCGGTGTGGGAGGGAGAGGGGGGGAAGGATTGGGTGGGGGGAGGGGGGAGGCTGGGAAGGGAGGTGAAGGGTAAACAAAGGAGGAGGCTGCAATGCTTGGTAAGATATGTACGCATTATCCTGCCCATGTAATTGTAACCCCTCTGTACAGTATGTTCTCAAATAAAATAAAATTAAATTAAAAAAAAAGAAAAAAAAATAAAGAAAGAATTAGATGAGAAAAATATTAAGATAATATATTGCTTTTCTTCAAACTAGAAAACAATTTTACTTACATCTAATGGCAAAATAAGTATCTAGTTTTAAAGTGGCATACAATAAAATATAGTAGCCATGTCAAAAATGGTACTTACTGCCAATGTTATCTGTAAAATTAGTAACTATAAATTTTCTAAAATACTGACTCATTAACATATTTTTGTAAAGAATAACTATTTTTCTACTAAAAATATTGATGCAGTGACACAAATGAGCCTGAAACTCGGTGTGCAAACAGTATGATAATCTGATAATTAGATATTTTTCCAAAGAATGCTAAAGTAATTGAAATGTTACAAAAATTATTACAGTTATCATATTTGGAAACAATGATTGTATGTAAGTGTTATATATAAGAATTTGAAATTTGAGCAAATTTAGTCTCAGAAAGAACAGTGCTGCAGTAATATAAATACCTAATTTCAAACTCTACTACAAAGCTTGGTACTGGCACAGAAGAGACCTCAGGACCAATGGAATAGAATTGAAAACCCAGAAATGAACCCACAGACCTATAGCCATCTAATCTTCAATAAGGGAGCTAAAAAGAATTGAATGGAGGAAAGACAGTCTATTCAGTAAATGATGCTGGAAAAATTGGTTAATCACCTGTAGAAAACTAAAGCTAGATCCTTATATATCGCCCTGCACCAGAATCAACTCCAAATGGATCAAAGACCTTGGAGTCAAAGCAGACACCCTGAAAACATTACAGGAAGGAATAGGAGAAACCCTGGGTCTCCCTGGCACAGGCCAAAATTTTCTTAATAGAGACCCAGAAACACAACAAATCAAAGAAAGTTTGGACCCATGTCATTGCATGAAGTTGCAGAGCTTCTGCATGGCAGAGGACATAGCTAGCAAGATTAATAGGAAGCGCATGGATTGGGAGAAGATCTTCACTAACCATACAACAGACAAGGGTCTTATATCTAAAATATACTTAGAACTCAAAAATAAAATCCCACAAAACAAATCCTCAAAGGAACAATTGACCAATAAATAAGTGTGCTAAAGACTTACAGAGAAACTTTGCTGAAGAGGAAAGTAGAATGGCCAATAGACACATGAAGAAATGATCAACCTCTCTAGCCATAAAAGAAATGCAAATCAAAACAACACTGAGATACCATCTCACCCCAGTTAGAATGGCTAAAATCAAGAATTCTAATAACAGCAGATGCTGGAGAGGGATGTGGCCAGTAGGGAACCTTACTGCATTGTTGATGGGAGTGTAAACTTGTTCAACCACTTTGGAAAGTAGTATGAAGGTTCCTCAAAAGACTCCACATAGAGCTCCCCTATGACCCAGCAATCCCACTTTTAGTCATTTACCCAAATGATCACAAACAAGAACATACTAAAGCTACATGCACAACTATGTTTATTGAAGTATTGTTTATCATAGCTAAGATATAGACCCAACCCTGATGTCCCTCAGTAGATGAATGAAGAAAATGTGGTATATATACACAATGGAATTCTATGCCTCCATCAGAAAGAATGACATTGCCCCATTTGTTAGGAAATGGAAAGACTTGGAAAAAGATATAATAAGTGACGTAAGCCAGGCCCAAAGAAACATAAGTCCTATGGTTTTCCTTATTTGCAATAACTCATATATGTCTGAGACAAGCAGAAAAGGTCAAATAATTTGATATTAGGTGAAATGAACCCAAGATAAGGACACAGGTGGTTTTTTCTTTCTTGCTATTATTTCTAATGCATTTATAAGGTGATTTTTTGTTGCTTTGTATGTCCCTCCCCCCTGGTATAACCCCTGTTTTCACTGTATTTGATGTTGGTATAATTTGTAGAGGGGAAGGGAAAAAACATATTGTTTAAATAGGGATATAGTTGGGGGTGTAGTCGTGGAGATGGGAGGGCAGGGATGGTAGGGGAAAAAACAAAGGAGGAGGCAGCAATGCTTGATAAGAAATGTACTCATGACCTTGCTTATATAATTGTAATCCCTCTGTACAGTATTTTCACAATAAAAAACTTCTTTAAAAAAAGAATTTGAAATTTGAATGATATTATTACTTGCTACCAGTATAAAATAGAAATCAAAATTCAGCAGAACAATTCAAGTCCCAAAGATCTTTCTAAATGAATAAAATTTTAATTAAATTCAGAATAAACAGACCTGGAAATGCAATAAACTAAAACTATCAGGAAAATTCTATTTTAAGAATCATGTTGAATATTCTAGAGCAATTACTTTCAGTGCACTACGTTTGTGTGACCTGATAATTTCATTAGTTGGTTAGATAAAAGGGTTTATAAGAACATTTATTTACTGCTTGAGGATACAATAGACTTCAATGATTTGATATATAACTCAACAATATGTCCAAAACCACCAATAGAAAAAAAATTAGCTCAACTAAGAGCAATGACAACTCCTATACTAGAGGAAAAGTTGCTTTAAGGTGGAGAAATCAGTTGAATTGATTAAAGCAATTACTCAAAAATGCAAATAAAGCAAAGGAGACCCATTTGACATGGTGTTAGTGTTATTGAAATAGAATTCTTCAAGAAATTATTCATAGAAATTACCTAAATTATCTGGAAAAACTCTGATCTTTTTTGTTGTTGTTGGTGGTGGTGGTCATGGGGCCTGGCTGCTGTCCCTCAGCTCTTCAGCTTAAGGCAAGTGCTTTGCCATTGACCCACAGTACCACTTTCCATTTTCTGGTGGTTAATTGGAGATAAGAGTCTCATGGACTTTCTTTTTTTAAAAAAAAATTGTGAAAATACCATACAGTGGGGTTACAATTACATGGGCAAGATAAGGAGTACATTTCTTATCAAGCATTGTTGCCTCCTCCTTTGTTTCCCCTTCCCATCCCTTCCTATACCCCACTCCTCTTCCCACTCCTCCCCCCCACCAAGTTGTAAAGTTTGTTTTTCGACATAATGACTTGTACATCTCATTGTTGCAATGAGTTCACCTGTATGCCTATTTGTTTGTTCCCTTCCCTTCCACAAATTATACCAACATCAAAAACAGTGAAAGCAGGGGTTATACTGTGGGGGAGGGACATACAAAGCAACAAAGAAATAATCTTATAAATATGTTAGAAACAATCACATGAAAGAAAAAAACATTTGAATACTTATCTTGGGGTTCATTTCCCTAACATCAACTTATCTGACCTTTTCTACTTGACTCAGACATATACTAGTTATTGCAAATAAAGGAAACCATGGGACCTATGTTTCTTTGGGCCTGGCTTACTTCACTTAATATAATTTTTTTCCAAGTCTTTCCATTTCCTCACAAATGGGGCAATGCCATTCTTTCTGATGGAGGCATAGAATTCCATTGTGTATATATATTACATTTTCTTGATCCATTTATCTACTAATTCATCCAAAAAATCATACACCACAATCAAACAGGATTCATTTCAAGGATGCAAAGCTGGTTCAATATACGCAAATCAATTAATATAATTCATCACATCAACAAGAGCAAGGATAAGAACCACATGGTTATCTCAAAAGCTGCAGAAAAAGCATTTGAGAAGATCCAACACCCCTTCATGATGAAGGTTCTGGAAAAATTAGGAATCCATGGAACATTCCCCAATGCAATAAAGGCTGTATATGACAAATCTCATGGACTTTCCTACCTGGGCTGGCTTTGTACCACAATCCTCAGATCTCAGCCTCCTGAGTAGCTAGGATAACAAGCGTGAGCCTCTGGCACCTGAGCTCTGAATTATTTTTGAATGAAGATAGGAAAATTACCTGACTAGTAGGGGACCTAACTGAATAATAACAGATTAACCACAAATTCTATAAATGGATGAAATGTGAGACTTATATATAATGAACTGGGTATCTAAATTTCATTGCTATTAATTAGTACTACACACTATAGCTCTTGCTTTTCAAAATAACATATTTGCTGATTCTTGAGTTATAATATGAAATTTAGGAGTACTATTTAAGGATCATTATGTGATGTCCTTTTTGTTATGTGTATTTATATCTCAAGCATCTTCCACAGTCATTAACACATAATAGATATTTGTCAAGTTTGTAAAATGAATGAATAGATGGATGGATGAGTAGATGGATGAATGAGTAGATGGATGGATAGATGGATGGATGGATAGATGGAGGGATTTGTGAATCCAGAGAAATGCCTATTTTATAGCTCCATTCTGACAAAGAAGTACTTAAAACCTACTATATATAAAGCACTATGTTGTATAGAATAAAAAGACATATTTTCTTCCATGAAAAAGCATAAAATCTAGTTCAGTAGAATATAGGGATAGAAGTTTATGTTACATGATCGAAGGTATGAGTAACACAAGAAATGAACAGGCAGCAGGTGCAAGTGACTTGCAATTATGAGATATAAGATAGGATTTCAGAATGGCCTGAAAGGTATGATACAAGGCTCCTTTTAGTTATCTAAATCTCTGGAGAATAATCCTATAAAATAAAGTGGAACTCAAAGCACAATGAAGGCAAAAGCATGCATGTGATTTCAGGTGAAAAATGCTTATGTGAAGCACATGAAACACTGACAAATGGATTTGGAAAAGTGTACAGATTCCCAATTCTCAGAGGTAGAAGCTAAAGAGAATGCTCTTCTGGGCAGTTAATGGGTAGTTATGTCAGCCAGGGGTGGGAAGACAATTTAGGGAATCTTGGTGGGAAAGTAATATTATAGTTAGCTTATTTGCCATTTTCTGTTCTTCCATGTTTCTGGAACAGCAATGCTGCCACCCCAAACCCAGACAATTTCATCCATTTCAATGGATCTCATGATCCTTTTAGGAATTAAGCTGAACTTTCCAAAGCAAGAGCCTAAAAATACAAATCCTTCTCTGTCACCAATAAGCATCTCAAGTGTTTTTTAAAGGAAGAGATTACTGGAATGGTGTTTACTCATTTGTCATGGGTGTATATATCTCTCCGTTTTTGTTTGTTTTGGTGCAGGTCCTGGGACTTGAACTCAGGGCCTAGGCACTGTCCTTTAGCTTTTGTGCTCAACTGCTAGCACTATAACACTTGAGCCATGTATGTCTCCACTTCCATATATATCTCTTCAATAGAGACTTTTTTATTGAAAATTGATATATTTTTAACACATAAACTATGGCTCCCCCAAAATAAGTATAATAAATATAAATAATTATAATTAATTTTATGTCACTTGTGAATATGGTTTAGGTATTTGTTAACGTGTTACATTTGCTTAGTTTTTATTTATTTATTTATTTATTTAGTATATTCTTTTTTTTTTAATTTTATTTTATTTTTTTGTGAACATACTGTACAGAGGGGTTACAATTACATGGGCAGGATAATGTGTACATTTCTTATCAAGCATTGCAGTCTCCTCCTTTGTTTACCCTTCACATCCCTTCCCTACCTCCCCTCTACCTCCCCACCCAATCCCAATCCTCCCTCCTCCCCCCCCACCACTCCCACACACCAATGTTGTAAAGCTCCTTTTCGACATGACCTTGTACTTCTCATTGTTGCAACAGGTCCACCTGTATCCTTAAATGACTTGTTTTTCCCCATCTCCTCCACAAGTTATACTGACATCAAATATAGTGAAAGCGGGGGTTATACTGTGGGGGAGGGACATACAAAGCAACAAAGAGATAATTTTATAAATGCGTTAGAAACACATGCATGAAAGAAAAAAGCATTAAAATACATATCTAAGGGTTCATTTTCCTAACATCACATTAGGTGACCTTTTCCGCTTGACTCATACATATACTAAATATTGCAAATAAGGGAAACCATGGGACCTATGTTTCTTTGGGCCTGGCTTACTTCACTTAATATAATTTTTTCCAAGTTTTTCCATTTCCTAACAAATGGGGCAATGTCATTCTTTCTGATGGAGGCATAGAATTCCATTGTGTATATATACCACATTTTCTTGATCCATTCATCTACTGAGGGGCATCTGGGCTGGTTCCATATCTTAGCTATGGTAAATAATGCTGCAATAAACATAGTTGTGCTGGTAGCTTTAGTGTGGTCTTGTTTGTAAACATTTGGGTAAATGCCCAAAAGTGGGATTGCTGGGTCATAGGGGAGCTCTATGTGAAGTCTTTTCAGGAACCTCCATACTGCTTTCCAAAGTGGTTGAACAAGTTTACACTTCCACCAACAATGAAGTAAGGTTCCCTTCTGTCCACATCCCCTCCAGCATATGTTGTTGTTAGAGTTCTCTATTGTAGCCATTCTAACTGGGGTGAGGTGGTATCTCAATGTTGTTTTGATTTCCATTTCTTTTATGGCTAGAGAGGTTGAGCATTTCTTCATGTGTCTATTGGCCATCCTTCTTTCTTCTTCATAGAAGTTTCTCTTCAAGTCTTTAGCCCACTTATTTATTGGGCAGTTGTTTCTTTGAGGATTTGTTGTTGGGGGATTTAATTTTTTGAGTTCCAAGTATATTTTAGATATGAGACCCTTGTCTGTTGTATGGCTAGTGAAGATCTTCTCCCAATCTGTGGGCTTTCTATTGATCTTGCTAGCTATGTCCTTTGCCAGGCAGAAGCTCTACAACTTCATGCAATCCCATTTGTCCAACCTTTCTTTGATTTGTTGTGTTTCAGGGTCTCTATTCAGAAAATTTCGTCCGGAGCCAAGGAGACCTAGGGTTTCTCCAATTCCATCCTTAGTTTTTAATACTGGGGTTTGAACTTGCTCCCTGCACTTACAAGGTAGAGTCTCTACTACTAATACTACTACTACTTTTATGATGCTTTACTTTTCAGATAGGGTCTTAACTTTTTTAGGAAGCAGCTTTGGGTTTTGATCTTCCTACTTGTGCCCCACATGCAACTGGGATCATAATTGTAAACCACCACACCTGGCTTATTTGTTGAGATTGAGATTCTCTAACTTTATTTGGTCTGTCATCTAACTATAGACCTCCTGAGCTCCCTTTCTCAAGCAACTTAGATTACAGTCATGTGCCACCACATCAGACCTTTAAGTATATGTTATTTTGTTATAAATTCCCTTTAAATGTCTGAAGATATGCATATTTGTGAGTCTTTTGTTGTAATACAGTAAAATATACTTTCCATTTTATTTTTGGCTTCAGGGGTTTAGCAAGAAATTTGATAGCTTCAATGTCAAGATCGAATTGTGCTAAGTTTTTAAATTTATTTTTATTATCTTTGAGAAGTTATACAAAGTAATTGCAACATATATCAATTTATACATACAATTCATCTTCAACAGTATTACCCCCATCATTCTCCATTCCAATTTTATACAGTTGAAATTAATACTGATTTTTAAAATGAGTTAAAAATAATTCCAAAAGCATCCAGTATGCACATGAGACTTCATAATGTGCTGCATTTGTGCTGACTAAGATGTGTTAAATAGATATTTACATTAATGTGTAACCATACACAGAAGTTATTTCCTTTTTTCTGTAGCCACAGACAAAAGTTGTTCCATGAATGAGGGAGAGAAAGAGAGGAAAGCAGGTAGGAAGGAAGGAAGGAGGGAAGGAAGGAAGGAAGGAAAGAAAGAAGGAAGGAAGGACCTATGTGAAACAGAAAACAATTGTGTACATGTCAACAAGTTACCCAACAAACAAGATCAATAAACAAAATCATAAGGGTGAAGAAGAACCCTCCCTCCATCCTCAGCTCCTAGCTGAACAGAATCAATGCTTGCGAAAATTTCCCTGGAGGGTACAGGGTGGAATTTGGAAACTGTAGAAGGAGCAATGAAAATAAGAAGAGCAGATGGGAGCTATTAAATCAGAATAACATTGCCTCTCACAAAGACGCAAATCAAATGTCATGAACTTCTATTATTGACAACACAGGCAGGCAGCTCAGTTATCTTTGGACTTTAAAAATACATTGTTTGCAATATTACATTATAAATAGTCATAAATTTTGCCTCAGCAAAGTGTCACACACCTGGTCGGTACACAATAAATGTTTATTTTTCTCACGGAGTTTATCCTAATTGTAAAAGAATCAGGTGTCTAGTAATTTTGAGGAAAGAAGACAGACTGCCAAGGACATGGTATGTGTTTCATATTGTAAAAATGCAGAAATCCTGAAGCGGGAGGAATTATTTTAAGTATGAAGATAATTTACCTGAATTCATCAATATGACCCACATGTTGGAACAGCGTATATGATGCTTAAAGATAGCTTTCATGTATTCTCATCTCATCATCTGCTGTTCTTGTTTCTTTATCAGACATGATCAAAAGCTGCTGACACATGCCTTCCACCTGGTTTCCTCTTTGACCTCTATCTCCTGGATAGAGTACTTTAACGCCTTAAAAGGGTAGGCAGCTCTTGCAAATGAGTTTCTTCAATTAGGCCCTGGGGTATGCAGGTCATGTCTATGTACCTGCTTGGTCCTCTCTCTGTGATCATGTGGTCTCTTGATCTTCCACTAGCCCAGCTGCTGGTGAACACATGAGCACAGATGAAGGTGGATCCACGCCTTGCCTGTTTCCCACTGCTTGACTTCTTCCAGTGAACACAGCTATGTTCTGCTCTCTTTTTCCTACAACTCATCTGAAACTATCTCTCATCTTTGATATTTTCTGCAAAATACTCTGTATGAACAAGTATGTTCTATTCTCCTCTTTCACAGTTTACCCTTTGTTGCTTCTATACCATAATAGCATTATGTGACTTAACTATGCAATTACATTTTTTTTTTGACAAAGAAGGAAGAAGGAGGAGAGAGGAAGAGAAAGCAGGAAACATTCAATGAAATCACTGTATTACCTCATTGGTGTAGTCATAAAGAATCAAAAGACGGACTCGTTTCTTTTTTTTCTGTTTCTTAATGTTTCAATGAGCTTACAAATAACATGTGAAAATTCATACATCTGCCTGAAGATAATATTTATAAGGTATTTCTTATTCCTAGAACCTTAAAAAAATAACTAAATTGTCTGATTTCCATTATCTCCAAGATAAAATGTTGCACCCCTACACAAGAAAGATAGATTGATACCAAAGTCATACCCAGCAGAGGGTATGCTTCCAAGCTTGGAATCTTGTCTGGGATCCTAAAAGTACTGATCATTCTTTGGTATGGCACATATTAAATCCATATAGTTCTTCAATGAAATGATAGTCTTTTTTTTCAGTTATGGGGCTTGAACTCAGGTCCTGAGCCGTGTCTCTGAGCTCTTTTGTCAAGGCTAGCACTCCACCACTTTGAGCCACAGCTCCACTTCCAGTTTTTGAATAGTTAATTGGAGATGAGTCTCACAGGGACCTTTCTGACCAGGATGGCTTTGAACCATGATCTTCAGTTTTTATTCTCCTGAGTACCTAGAATTACAGGGGTGAGCCACTGGCATCCAGCTTGAAAATGATACTTTTGAAAATTGAAGAAAAATAATTGCACATAAATAGGGTCTGAATTTATGGAACTGACAAATCACATTTTTACTTCATTTATTCTTGATCATTGCTACCCTTAACTTTGGTGAGAGGTGCTTGATCCTAAGTCCTATCAGCCCAGTGCCTGGAGCATTTCACAGGATCCACTGTGAGCTATACCTCTTGATCTTAGAGCACAAACCATGCTCTTTTCAGTTGCTAAGAGTTTTTATTCCTTGTGGTTGTAAACTTTAAAAACCCTTTATTCTGTAGATAGAGGTGATCAGCTAATTTTCTAAAGGAATTCAATTTGCCTTAGTACATTAAGTTTTCAGAACTATTTGTATGTGCTCATTTTTAGCATTTTTTATTTGTTTTCAATTTTTTACTGTAGAATTACTGTAGAGTTGATACACAGAGGGGATACAGTTACAAGTCAGGTAATGAGTACAATTCATTTTGAGCCATGTCTCCCCCTCCATTGCTCTCTCCCAGCTTTTTTCTCCATCCCCACCTGTAAAATATTCAGTTCATTTAGCCACTCTGTCTAGTGAGTATCACGGTTGTATTTGTTCATCCTTATATCATTTTAAATGGGTTTTATTTATTGTAGCCCAAGTATTTTATCATAAATATGGATTGCAATGTGCCACTGTAATTTATTTGTCTGGTTCTTCATTCTTCATTACTTCACTGTTTAGACTTGCTTAGAAAAGGAGAAAACCAGAAATAATATATCTGAAGAGAACATGGACATTAAAAATTGGATTTGGACCATGGTTGAGTTAACTGCCTTCAGTCAGTCATGAATTGAAACAGTATGGGTTGAGAACTATTGGGTTCCAACAGTGAAATAGAAGTGGCAAATTACTGACAGTACTATATTGGAGACCCCTGTGATGTTCCATGAAGCTTTCAATTCCATTCCTACCACAGGGATGGGGAACAAGGGAGAGTTGGCCATTGGGCTTGGCTCTCCTTCTCAGAGAAGGTGGCAACTGACATGAGTTTTGATCAACCAGGATGAACCTGGTTGGCAGGTCTGGGTTAGGGATGAAGTGTGTCAACCATTGTAAACCCTACCATTAAATTAACTGAGACAACTACCATAAATTACTAGTCTTGGCTTGTTTCCTCAAGCAAAATTCATGTAGTAGTAATCTTAGCTCCTAGCATTGCGATGAGGGTTAAAGGAGTGTTTTGTGCATGTCCAAGATGTTACCACTGTAGCTGTTTCCTGGATGTAAGGGAAGAAAGAAAAGAGACTGATGGAGAAGGCAAGCAGAAAATGCAGCATGGAGAAAATGTGGAATATAGCACATTATAGACCCAGGAATTGTTGCCATGGTCTATGTTTTGGAGCCATGAGAATGGCTGTCATGTGATCAAGGTGTTGTTTAAACTGCAGACAAGGAAGAGGTGAGGAAGAAACTATTCAACCTAAGCCTCTGAAAGATGATGCCACCCAAAACCAAGCTACGGTTGGGAGAATGGAGTTGGTAGGAAAAATAATATAGAATTCTCTTTTACTAATCTAACATATCTGATTTTGTATCCCAAATCACTTGGCAATGTTGCTAACATACTATTTAATTTCTTTATTTGCTATTAAACATTGCTCATTCATTCACATTTTTGCATACTATAAATTATTTATTCTTATATCCTTTAGTCAGAAGTATTTGATACACAAAAAAGAATATCAGTGCTATATGTATTGTATATAACATAACAAATACCTCTGACACTTGAAATTATATAAATTGGATCTGACAAATGTTCTCTTTTTGACCTAATTTTACTGGAACTCCCTTGAATTCTTCCTCATTAGCCTCAATGTTTGAAATTCAGTATTTCTGTATTTCCTAATTTTAGGAAGCATCTAGCTAAATCTTTCATCCTCCACATCTAATTGTGCAGCACTTGGGCTTGAACATAGGGCCTGGGCATTATTCTTTAGCTTTTTCCACTTAAGGCTGTTACTCTAACACTCACGTCACAGCTCCATTTCTGGCTTTTCAGTGGTTAATTGGAAATAAGAGTCTTTGTTGTTGTTGTTGTTGGTCATGGGGCTTGAACTCTGGGCCTGAACGCTGTCCCTCAGCTCTTCAGCTCAAGGCTAGCACTCTACCACTTGAGCAACAGCACCACTTCCAGTTTTCTGGTGGTTTTATTAGAGATAAGAGTTTCACAGACTTTTCTGCCCAAGTTGGCTTTGAACTGTGATCCTCAGATCTCAGCCTCCTGAGTAGCTAGGATTACAGGTGTGACCCACCAGCGCCCGGCTGGAAATAAGAGTCTTATGGACTTTCCTGACAGCTGACTTTAAACCATAATCCTCTATCTCAGCCTCTGGAGTAGCTAGGATTACAGGCCTGTACCACTGGAGAACAATTAATATTGCTTTAATTTATGCTTTATTACATTTATGTCTATCTATAAGAAATCATTGTTTTTAAATAATATTATTTACCCAACATTATTTAGCATAATGCTGTGCAATAAAATATGATGTATAATCTGATAACTTTGCAGGGTTATTTACCTAAAACTGGTAGTTATATGTATTTCTATTTATTTTTGCAGATAGACTTATATAATTTTCATTATATAAAAGTACATAATTCTGTAATTTATATAAATTTCATTACATATTTTATTATATAATGAAAACATATCTACTTCTTGAGTAACCTTAAAAATTTATTTTACTTTGTTGTAAAGCTGCTGTACAGAGGGGTTATAGTTATATAAGGTAATGAGTACATTTCTTGTTCAATATTGTTACCCACTCCTTTGTTTTTCTCCCATTATCCTTCCCCTTCCCTTCCTTCCTCCTCTCCAAATTGTAAAGTCCATTTCCAAACTAGTGTCTTGTGAGTATCACTGTTACATTGGTTCACCCCTCATCCCTTGTTTCACCATTTCATTATTCCCCTTCCCTTCCCCAAATCAGATAAATGTATATACAAGATATGGAATACTAGAATAAAAAACAATGACTACTGGGTATTTCTTTTGTTTTCACTTTTTTGCATATCAGTTATTGTATGAGTGGCAGTTTCTTCAGGATGGAAATTGCTAGGACATAGGACTCTTGAAGATCAGGTTAACTAGATATTGCCTGAGTGCCCAGAGGTTATGACAACTTTCAGTCTCAGTCTCCTTGGCAACAGCATTTATGTAGATACTCATGTTTCAATACCTTCACAACCTTTGGCATTGTTAGGCTTACCATTCCAGTTTGACAGTCTCTGATTGTAAATAGCATCTTGCTGTGGCTTGGCTTACCTACTATAAAGATCCAGTGTCTACATATATTTACTGATTTCTGTGTTTTCTCCTCTCAAATGACTATTATTATTTGTTCATTTAAGGGGGGTCTCTATGGATTAATGAGCATTCATGTCACATGAATCTTCCTTGATTATACATCTTCTAACATACATTCTCAAAGTGTACTTTATCTTTTCATTTTCTTTTTAGCAACCATTTGATTGAACTGGAGCTCTTGATTTCAATGTATTCATCTTTTCTTTCAAATTAGTGATTTGTACCTTTCTTGGGAACTTTGTCATCTATTCTTAAAACATTCATTTATTCTTAAACTTTCTTCCAGGAAGTTATTCTCTCCTCTCCATTCAAATTTTAAGTTGTGTTTTACTGATTTTTGTAAGGTAAGACTTTCATTCTTCATGATGCCCACCTAATGCATGCTATATCTTGTCATTACAGCACAATAAATATAAAATATAGCAAATTCATAGAAAGAAACACATGTCATGTTGTCTCTTAATCAAGACCTTTTCTTCTGCTAGGGAGCATTAGTTCAGTTAGGATACTGCTGCAAGTCTAGGTAGGAAATCAGAGCTACCTAACAATGTGCACAGAAGTACAATGAAAAGGTAATGTGAGGTTCTGAGCAACTCATGCCTGTAAAGATGTGTATGAGAACCTTTCTAAGTTGATTTCCTCATTGTCTTAAAGCAAATGTCTTCTCATGAGATCAAGTATTTGTTGGATAAATGAACAAATGAATCACTCAGTAATAAACATACTGCTTTTATTTGGAGCAATTCAGTTTTTTGGATATTTACTTTAAATCAACTTGTTATCCTTAGTTTTTCCTGCATATTTCTGTAGGCAAATCTATATTTCAGCTATTAAAAAAACAATGTATGTAATTATGAGACAATATTTCTGTTGGAACTGAATTTTCAACAGATGCATGAACCATGATTCTGTACTTTAGTGACCAAAGCTAATCATTTCCTTAAATAACTTTTGCATTGAAAGTATTTTGGTGAATCTCAATATGCAATTAAAATATATTTAAAACTGCTTTTTACTCAGTCACAGGCAGCTAATAGCTTTAATTAAAGAAGAATATCGAGGTGGAAATACAATTTTAGTTCATGGCTTCACTAATGATTCCAATCATTGGAGAAATTAGCTAGTACCAATGCCCTCACTCATTCTTCAGTTGGATCAACTACATGACAACTGTTTACTAATAAAATGTATTGCTAAGATAAATTTCACTAAAAATATAAATTCAGTTCCTAATAAAACAAAATATATTAATAAAGTGTATTAACAAAAACCTTTTACTCATTGTTCACCATAGCTAAGATATGGAACTTATCCTGACACCCCTCAGTGGATGAATGGATCAAGAAAATGTGGCATATATACCCAAAGGAATTCTATGCTTCCACCAGAAAGAATGACATCGTTCCATTCGTAAGGAAATGAAAGACAGAAAAAGTCAGATTAAGTGAAGTAAGCCAGACCCAAAGAAACAAAGGCTGCCTGTTTTCCCTCTTTTGTAATAATTTGTGTATGTCTCCGATAGTCCTAGCAGAAGACAATAATAGCTCAGTAGCTATGTACATTTGACCATATAAAGTGATGGTAATCGAAATGAACTCCAAGATATGGAAACAAGAGTTTACGTTTTTTTAATGCACTTTGTGAAGTTATTTCTTTTTTCTTGCACTTTTTCCTGTGTTTTATTCCCTATTGTCACTGCTTTTAATTTTGGTACCCTGTCTGTTGTATGTACATTTATCTAATTTGGAGAAGGGAAGGGGAATAACAAAATGTTGTGACAAAGGACAAAGGGTGAACCAATGCAACAGTGATACTCAGAAGACACTATGCTATAAATAGACTTTACAACTTATGGGGGGGGAGGGAGAGAAAATGGTGAAGGATAGTGGGAGAAAATGAGGGAACAGATAACAGTATTCAGCCTTACTTATGGGATAACAGTATCACCTTACTTATGTAACTGTAACCCCTGGGTACATCACTTTTACAATAAAATAAAATATTATTTTAAAATTTTAACTGAAGGCTGGGAATGTGGCTTAGTGGTAGAGTGCTTGCCTAGCATGCATGAAGCCCTGGGATTGATTCTTTCATGCTACATAAACAGAAAATCTGGAAGTAGAGCTGTGGTTCAAGTGGTAGAGTACTAGCCTTGAACAAAAGAAGCTCAGGAACAGTGCCCAGGCCCCAAGTTTAAGCCCCAGGTTTAGCAAATAAAATAAAAGAAAATAACTGAAAAAAAATAAGTAAAATTAAAAATAATGATTAAAAATCATTCTACTCTATATTCCTTTCAAATAACATACAGAGAGAAAGAAAGAGAGTGAGAGAGAGAGAGAGAATCAGCTCAGTTTCCTGCTTAAAGTTTCCGTGTGTGTAAAGATACCATCCCTTTTTAAATTGCCCTTTTTTTCTCCTGATATAAATGAGCTCAAATCCCACTAAGTTCATGTTGTGTGTGGCACTCAACACGTTTGCTGTAATCAATGCCTTCCCACCCCCTTTCAGCCTCATTGGTGCACTTAGGAGCCGGCTGAGCTCAACCAACAGCTCATTCTAGAGGCTTCAGACCTTTTTCTGATCAATACCAGCCCCAGGACCTATGAGGTCGACTCTGTGCACTTTTTCTGGACCTGGTCATTTTCCTTTGTACTCCTAGGTCTGTTGCTGGCTTCTTTTCTTTGGAGATGAGCAGTTCTCTGCTCTCAACTTACTGCCTCTGCCCTGGAGGCATGGCCATGACCACAGCCAACTCCAGCCATGGCTCCTTGCATTGATCATCTGTGCACCTGGTACAACTCAGAGATGTCCTTAACCCCAGAGGATAGGAGTGGCAGGGAGAAACACAAAAACAAACTACTGTTGCTTTCCTGACCCTCACCTTTTAGTACACTATCGCTCAAATTTTCTAACAAGTCCACATGGAAACGTAGACAGAATAACTGAGGATGTTGGGGAAGGATGAAGGCTCTTTGCACTTTGGTGATCTACTCAGCCTCAAATTTTGCTCTATATTATGTAATAATGTAACACTTTACCAAAAATAGACATATTATGATGGAAAATAAATGATGAACGAATTCTTTCACCCGGAGCCAGGAACTCGGCTCTTCCAATAATTTCATACACATGCTGGCCAGTTCTACGTTAATTAACTAGTTTGTCCCCTGCCTCCCTCTCTGTCTCTCGCTTTTAACTTCTTGTTTTCTGTGGAATGTGCTTAGTATTAAGTTCTTGATTTGGGCATCTAAAAGAAGTAAAACTTATGTTTCATTAGTTAATTTCCAAATTCTGACTATACCTGACCCAATGTGGGCAGGTTTCTTTTCTTTAAAAAATAATTTTTATTAAGTGGTTGTACAAAAAGGTGACAATTCCATACATCAGCTTCTTTTATTTATTTTTATTTTTTTTGTAGGTTGTGGGGCTTGAACTCTGGGCTTGGGAGCTGTCCCTGCACTCTTCAGCTCAAGCCGAGCACTCTACCACTTGAGCCACAGTGCCACTTCCGGTTTTCTGGTGGTTTATTGGAGATGAGTCTCATGGACTTTCATGCCTGGGCTGGCTTTGAATTGCGATCCTCAGATCTCAGCGTCCTTAGTAGCTAGGATTACAGGCATGAGCCACCGGCACCCGGCATCAGCTTCTGAAGACTGAACATGAGTTAGGCATTGCTTAGGCATTGCTTGAGCTGGAGTTCCTGTGTACTTTCAGTTTCTCAGAAAAAGGCAATGCTGTGTGTTGGCTTTTCCGTGTGTGTGTGTGTGTGTGTGTGTGTGTGTGTGTGAGTGTGTGTGTGTATAGAGAGAGAAAAATAAGAAGTCTTTCAGCCATCTTCCTTGCAAGAGTGTTGGGAAGATTTTTTTGTAAGCTTCCCAGTTCTAAATTATTGTTATTCTGCATCAAAGAAAGCAGGTATTTAAAGAGGAATATCTTTTTAAAAATAAGTCTTTTATTGTGAAAATACTATACAGAGGGGTTACAATCACATGAGCAAGGTAATGAGTACATTTCTTATCAAGCATTGTAGCCTCCTCCTTTGGTTTTCCCCTACCATCCCTTCCCTCCCATCTCTACAACTACACTCCCCCCCTGCTCCTCCCATACCCCTTCCCCCACCTAAATTGTAAAGTTTGTTTTTCCACAGAGTTCTTGTGCATCTCATTGTTGCAATTGGTCAACCTGTATCCCTATTTAAACAATTTGTTTTTTCCCTTCTGCTCCCCAAATTATACCAACATCAAATACACTGAAAACAGGGGTGGTGCTGTAGCTCGAGTGGTAGAGCACTCGCCTGAGCTGAATTGCTGAGGGACAGTACTCAGGTCCAGAGTTCAAGCCCCATAACCAACAAAAATAAAATAAAAATAAATAAACAGAAATATCTTTAGACATTCCATGAGACTTCTCTCCCAGTGTCTGCTCTAATCATAATAATATACTGTGGTGTAGGTGTCTGGCTAAACCCTCTAGTTAGCCATCCATCTACATATTCTTTCAAAAATTATCCATTAAATAGCTATTGTTTGCAAGAGTTCTGACTGGTTCATAATAAACTATCAAAAATGTCAATAAAAAATTAAAGCCAAAGGTGAAATGAAGATCAAATAGTCTAAGTGTTTTTCCCTTCAGAAGAATAAGTAGCTCCATCCAGAGTTAGAGGCTCTTTCTAGAATAAGGCCAGTTCCTTATTCTATCTTTATGCTTCCAAGGCATTCATAATTGACTATTTTTTATTTTTATAAAAGTATTCACATTTTAATATAGGTAAAAATCTATGTAAAAGACAGAGTGATAAGAATATGATCGGAAATTTTAAATAAATTAGTAAAGTTGTTTTCCTTATCAATAGTGACCAGTAGGGACTGGGGATGGCTTTAGGGTAGAACACTTACCTAGCCTGCATACCCAGCACTGAAAAAGATACAGATTGACCCATTGCAATGCAACAATGAGATGTACAAGACACTATGTCAAAAAAAAAGTTACAATTTAGGCAGTGGATGGGGTGGGGGGTAGGGAATAGGAGGGTGTAGCTGAGAAGGTGGGAGGGAAGGGATAGTAGGGCAAAAACAAAGGAAGAGGCAACAACGCTGGATAAGAAATATACTCATTACTTTGCTCATGTAACTGTAACCCCTTTGTACAGTATTTTCACAATAAAAAAATAGTGACCTATAGCCTGGTAATATGTGAATAAGAATTTTCAGATAGGACTGTATTCATTCCTGAACTATAGTCCTGGCATTTACATCATTGAACCAGGTGTAAATCAATAATTCCCACTCCAAGCAGAAGACTGAAATATGATGCTACAGCACATAATATTGTCTATGAGAAAAATCACAAACTCCTGCAGATTGCCTGTGCTTCTCTACTCCAGGTCCAATTTCCACCTGGCTTCTTAGAACATGAATGCCCTGCTGAACCCCTTGGAGAAAACCTAATATCATTTTTTTCTGTGTATGCTTACTCTCTCCTTTTATTCTAACTCTTAACTTCAGTCTTCTAGAATCAGGTGTATTCAAAAATATAAAGAATTAATGAATAAGTTGAAATTATTGTTCTTTTTTTCCTTCCTTAATTCAGATGAATGAAAATGGGATCCTGCTAGAAAATGAGGCTTAGAGGGTGAAATTTCACAAATTCCTATTGATTCAGATTTGAAATAATAACTAAGCATCTATAAGAGCACGATACTGTGCTGAGAGCCTTAGCATTGGGTTTTATCAATGGCAGAAACAGTGGGAAGAACCTGAGGTTTACACTTGTATTGTAAAGAGACAATAGCACCTCATAGAAGTTTTGTGTCTTTTGTGAGTTTGCATCAGTTGTGACTGGTTAGCTGGAATTGCAACATGAATAGCACAATTCCAAAGTTGAGGCACTGTCTACATGATACAGTAACTCCCAGGAGCAGACGAGAGTCTTGTCGTTCCAGTTAGTCACTTGCTAAAGGACAGACATGTGCTAACGTGTATGGAGGGGTCAGAGAGAGGTGCTCAGACTGTATATTGGAGAAGTGCAAGCTTGCCTAGCTGGGAAAACACAATCTAAAGACAACTTGAAGTGAATGAGGAGAAAGAAGGAATTGTACCTCATTTCTAAGCTACTCTCTTCACCTGAACATACTGGACTTCTGACTTGTTCTTCACTGATTAATAATGCCAAGCTTGAAAGATATAATTTGATTGGGAGGAAATTCTTTTTTTGTACATTTTTTATTGTAAAAATGTGTACAGAGGGGTCACAGTTACATGAGCAAGGTAATTCTTTTAGAAATAAAATTAGAATGATTTTTTTTTCTCCCCAAATATTTTCTGTTTATCTCTTGGTTTCTTTCTGTTCCTAAGCCTGGGACTCTACAACTTTCTTCACCATTAAGGAAGGGTCTAATGGCATGACTGCTGCAACTTTATTTCTCACTGAAAGCTGAAGGCAAAGGAGAGTGTGTGCGGCAAGTTATAAAATCGAGAAAATGAGGACTCAGCACCCAATTACCATCTTGCCCTTGTACATCATGCTGCTTCTGCTATTCTAAAGCAGGTGAACGTGTGATACAGATGCAAGCTCCAGGCCATTATTCTAACCCACTACTGTTAGTGCCTAGATTGCATTTACAGAAGTCGCTATGTCTCATCATGCTTGGAAACCTAGAACACACTCCTCATTCACTCGGTGGCAGTTCTGTTTACATTTTAGCAGCATGCCATGTACCAAGGAGATGGGTCTTGGGCACATGCTTACACATATGAATAAATAATGTTAAAGCTAATAAGATCTCTGAGAGAAAATGATGATTGTCTTTAATCACTAACCTTAAGCAGCAGCGAACCATATTATCAAACACCTTCATTTCTTATAAAACTATCTATCACACACAATATAGACCTGATGAAAAGGAAGGTGGAAGTAATCAGCACAGAATGCCAATTACCTCATTACTTGTCATTGCACATTGTAACTGGAAATTGCTTCTTTCAGGTTCTGTTTGCTCAGGCAATTACAATAAACTCTCTGCTTGACATGTTGTTTGCACAGATGTAGTGCATTAATAAACATGAGGGCTAATCTGAATTATTGAACCAGCCACAATAATTCCAACAAAGGATTTATAATAAGTCCAAGAAAGCTGAGGTATCACTGGAATTCCCTGTAAGCAACACTGACATACTTTACCACATGTAAAAAATCCTCAAATTTAATGTACAGTACTGGAATATGTCCCATAGGTATTTAATATTTTCTATGGCGTTAAGTTCTAAACAACTGCCATTATGAAAGAAGAAGGAAGACCACTGAGGGAAGTGTCCCTAGACCACGCTTAGAGGAAATTACTTTATTCGCTCTATCACTTGCATGTGTGGAGTCTTCTCTGCCCCAGTTTTACACATCTAATTTTCTTTCCAAGAAAACCCTGCTATGATAACAGTAAAATAAATAAATGCATAAATAAATCAATGATTCAAAGTCTCATGGAAATATACTATTGCCACGAAATGGTATGAAGGGCATGTTGAATATCACTAGAAAGGATACTTCGAAAGTAAACATAGAAAGTCTTATGGAGCTATCTCCTATCACGATTGAAATGCTGAATCATCTTACAGAGTTTACTGTCAGTTTTCTTCACCTATAGTGAAATCACCTGAGTTCTTTTTCCTGTAAGTGTTTCTTATATAAAGCAATCATTTTAATGTCAAAAATATATTCACTTGGAAAAAAATGTGTGCCTCATCAATTTCTACTATACGGAGGCTGAAATTTAAAATAACTTTGCTTTTTTGCCATGTGAGTAATGAATAGAATTAGAAATAGAAATGTCTTCACAAAAGAATTGGGTGCATTTATGCATAATGATTTCCCGAGGTGGGGGAGTTATTAATGACATCTACTGACTGTGATTTGGAGGATGTTCCTAGCCTTTGAAGTTGCACTTAGGATAGGTTTGGGAAGCTTTCTCAATATGATGTAAAAGGGACAAGAGTTGGTCAGCAATATCCACAGTAATCATTACACATTTAGGCAAAGCCATTCCTACAATATAGAGCCCTGTGATATTTCTCCATTTCTCTCTACATTAGTCATGACTCTGAGTTTACTCGTGTATTGATTTCCTTTAAAGATCACTTTCCTTTTGTTATCATACAATTAATTACACCCTAATATTGATGTGGTAGTTTGATTATAAATCTAAATTACATAGCCTTAGTAAGTTGTCATTCAATTGTTATACAGCTAATTTTTTAAAGGAAGTAAGTTTGCATAGTGGACTCCTTTTCAAAAAAACAAAATCATATATTGTCTAACCCTAAGCTCTACACAAATGTGTGTTGTACATTATCCATGACCAATGGAACCTCAATTCAGAAATTTATTGAGGACTTCTTTATGAACCATTTCCTTAAAACAATTCAGAAATTTATTGAGGACTTCTTTATGAACCATTTCCTTAAAAATATTAGATCCCAGGCAGAGAAATGATGATGCAAGCCATGTTATTTTTTCTTAAAGTAGGATATGAGCTTTGGAGCAATAGTTAGATATAAAATTAAACATTTACATATAAGATTTCTCCAACTTCAAACCTACAGATTCATAGAAGTCTGGATACTATACCTGTCTCTCTATTCTCAGTTCAGCTTCTGTTCTCTTCCCAATCATGCTCCATCCCCACCTCCAGTCATTTCCATTCAGGAAATGCAACTTTGCTTGGAAAAAATTACCCTTTATGCAGCTTAAAAAGAAAATGTGGATCAAGATATCTCAAAAACTAATGGTATGCATTAAATCAATTCAATTACTTTAATCTGTTTTATATATCATGAAATTATGTAGAACAATTTCATTTAAGTGTTCGTATCAGTGTTGAAACTTCAATTGTGAATCATTACACCCGCAAATATTGAAGTACATGAGTTTTAGGGAAGTTCTATGGCACTGTGCATAAGCGAAGACCAGAACTACACCAGGAGAAAGAATTTCCATCACAATCAACTCATTCATTCTGTAATAACCTCCTTAGGAATCATGCTTCAAGCTTATAATGCCCTATGATTAGTTTCAGTCCAAAGTTAATGTTTTCCTTTGAGTCAGTGTTTGCTTTACTCAAGTTATAACACTCTCACACAGAGTGAGAATACTTTTAATTATAAAATAATTATAAAAATAAATTGAATAAAATAAATGAACAATAGTTTAAACGAAGATGAATTAGACCATTTACATACTACACAGACCAAGCTATCTTTAAAAGACAAAATATATATGAAAGTTAAAAGTAAGAAAAGTCAGGTTCCATGAAGCAAAAATGACTTCTCAGTTAATTTTAACCACATAATTCCTGGTTCCATGATAAAGCTTCTGACTTGAATTTGATTTATTGAAATGTATGAATGTCAATTATTTATACCTAAATGTATGGTAGCAGTGAGTGAGCGGGAGGGGTCCTACAATTATTTTTCAGCAATAGTATCTTTACTCTGGTGAATATTTAAATGACAAATAAAATCTGCATGGCTTTGACAATGCTATCCTATTAATAACACAAATTAAACGTGAGACAAATAAAAACAGAGAAAAATCTTTACTGCTAATGATTAGAGCAACTAAAGTTGCTATAAAGTTGCATTTATATTCAGATAATATTAAAAATTATAAACGAAAACATATTCATATAGTATTCACAATTTTGAAGATAAGAACAACCAAGCCTCTCTTCTATAATATCCAGACACATAAATCTATGTGGATTCAAATTGCATTAAGATCACTATTTTATATAATTTTCCTTAAAAATTGTATAAGCATTAACTGAAAACCATAATAACATAGTTTCATAATTTATAAAAATAGACTAATTAGAGAAATTTATGGGAGATAACAGACAAGATTCAAAATAAAAGAGATATACCCTTATTGATTCCTATTTAATTAGATCTCAAAGCCAGGTAGCTATAGCACATGCCTGTAATCCTAGCTACTCAGGCAGCTGAGATCTGAGGATTGTCGTTCAAAGCTAGACCTGACAGGAAAGTCCATGAGACTTTATCTCCTATTAACCACCAAATACCAAAAGTAGAGTTGTGGCTCAAGATGTGGAGTGATAACTTTGAGTCAAAGATCAGGGACAGCTTCAAGGTCCTGAGTTCAAGCCCCAGCATTAGCAAAAATAAATTAAAAAAATAAAGAATCTCCATGATAATTATTGATAACAAATCTATCCATTCATTTCCTACCATTACGCTGAATAATGGTCTAGGCTAAATCATGTACTTTGAATTTAGTCAATATTAAAACCATAAGAAAATTGCATGGGAAGCTTCAAGGAAAAAGCATCGTCAACATATCCATAGATGTGGCATACATGTAGATTTGCATTGTAAAAATTTTATGTTAGGATTTGAAGAAATATAATATGTATCCACAGACAAATATATAGGTATATATAAAATGTTGATTAAGAGATGTCTCTCTTTTCCATTTTAACTTATGGCATAATTGAGATAACAAAAAAGAACCAAACTAAACAGGAATTTGACTTTCAAGTAAGAGTTGTTTATATTTAGGAAACTAGATTAAATATCATGTTCAATTTCTTATCTATTATGTAAAATCTGATAATTTAGTGAAAAGAGTAAAGTCACCCTCCCTATTGTAACCTGTTATCATAGACTATTCTACAAGCTGGGACCAGGAACAAGTCACAGGGTAATTTCTCAGAGCCAGAGGTGAGACATGCATCCTCAATAGAAGACCACGGTCTTTATTTTACTTTTACTCTCACAAATTTTAAAGTAACTTTTTTCTTAGTAGAAATTCATGTGGTATCCAGGGATATGTAAAATTAGCAGTTCTGTAATTTACTTTCTCAACTCCTATTCAAGCTTCAATTAATCTCCACATATAAACTTATACAACTTAACAAAAGCTGGTCACTGATAGCTCATGCCTATAATCCTAGCTACTCAGGAGGCTGAGACCTGAGGATCAGAGTTCAAAGCCAGCCCAGGCAGGAAAATCTGTGAGACTCTTATCTCCAATTAATCACAGAAAAAAGCCAGAAATAGCACTGTGGCTCATGTTGTAAACTGCTAGCCTTGAGCAAAAGGAGCCAGGAACAAGTGCTGAGGCCCAGAGTCCAAGCTCTAGGATGGGTTAAAAAAAAAAAAAGAAGAAGAGTGAAGTGCAGATCCACAGATCCAGATAGTAGAAAAGAAATATAAGTTAGTTTATCTCTCTAAAATGTAATGGTAGTTTTGCATTTGAGAGAATTGACAATGTTTGAACATTCTTTTCACAGTACATTTTGAAGATTTAACTTTAGGTCACTATCAGATATTATTGGGATCAGTGAAAGAAAGGAGTCTACCAAGAGTACATTGTCCAGCAATTTTAGCTAAAATATAATTTCAAAATGAAATTTTCTTATCAAAATATTGTGAGTCTTAGACTTCAGCACAAATAATAATCAGAACAGCTTCTAATAAGTGACCAGAGTAGTCCTGGAATTTCTAAGTCACATAAACACATCATAAATTGTTTTTGTGAACTTCTGCCTTCTAATCCGATAGATAGATAGATAGATAGATAGATAGATAGATAGATAGATAGATAGATAGATAGATAGATCTCCAAAATAAATTCATGAAGACATATATCAATGGCACAGCTGTGAATATGTTTAGTCTTATCATTCCCCATCAATTAAGTCATACACTTTACTATTATGATCTCCATTTGAAAATGTCTTGAAGTTATACCAACATTGGTTGGAAAAATCCTATGACTTCAAAACATACTATTAGCAAGTTACCAAGTCCTTTATACTTTCCCATTAATCGACTGCTTTCCTAGGAGAGATTAGCCACTGGAACTGGAAGATAATGTGGTACCCTTTTCTGATCAATATAGAAATGGTTTTATTGGGATTATTTACTCTCAGATATGGATGAGGCTGGTCACATGGGGGCTAGACTTCTGGGAGGTGTTGTACTTATAGACAGTTCAACTTTGTATCAAGTTACACAATATTTACATTTCTAGGATACACAGAAAAGTAACTTGTTACCATTAGAATTTGTCATTTCTCATCTTTAAGATACATTTTGTTATTGTTTTTTTTAAAGATATATTGCCTAATGCTCTAAACAACTCTTGTCCTAAGTTTTATTCAGGGAAAGGAATGGGAGGGTGAAACTCACACAAAGGTGAAAGGTTTTAAACTTGAGACATTCTCCATCTAAGAATTCCATTTGCTAGTAGGTGAGAGAGAGGAAACAGAACAAGCAGGAGAAATCAATGCAAGTTTGCATTTCTTGGTTAAAAGAAGACTAACGAAAGAAATCAAGACCTGGGCTGAGAGATGCCTGCTGAGAAAATGGATGCTGACAAGCCATCAGGGTTGGGATGAGGAGCTGTCAAGACCATACCCGGAGGAGTCTGCAGTATTGACTGGGTGCTTTTACACAGTGCTTTAGGGAATCTTGACTCCAGTGAGAAAAACTCAATACTAAAGAACTTGGAACACCGAAACCAGAGAATTTGCTGTGGGGAGGGAAAAGTAAAAATATGCATGACTCCATTAGATCCTCTCTTAAAGACAAACCACGAAAAAGGCCATTTACTGGGTATTTTAAATGTCAGCCATCTATCCTGAGTTGACTTAACAACTTTTACTGACCAAAAAAATTAAAAAATAAATAAAAAATTCAAGATCCCTGAAACTTAGCTGTTTTTACAGGCCAGACTAAAGTGAAACTTTTTAACATGTCCATTTTGAAAAGTTATTTTCATCACAACAAGAAAATCCAACAGAGACAAATGTAAAAATATGCACGTCATTATCACCTTTTTTTTGTGATTTCAGATCAAGTTTATATTTTTCCATTATCAAATTATATAACAGTTTCATCCTCAAAAAAAACAAGTTCACTTAAAAGAATTCCAAGAATATAACTTCTGAAGCTAGGAAAAATGATAAACTTTTTTTTTCTTAGTCAGTTTTCCTTTTCGAGAATACAACACTCCCCTCTGACAATTCTGTCAGTGTGGGTCTATATTTAGTGCAGAATCTATGGCTTTCCACTTTGTTTTGTAATTGGAGAGCTATCAAATGCTCTCCTTTTCTCTCCTCCTATGTCTCAGCCATGAAAAGCAACATGAGGAGTTGATTGGACACAGGACGGGTATTAAACGAAACTTCTCTCAAGGAAGAAACTTCAACATTTGCCAGCAAAGAAACACTCAAAATACTGCAAGGAAGCAAACTTACCTTTCTTTTGCCTGTTCTGCTCTGTTCTTAATATTTCAACTGCTATACTGGCAAGGTCCTGTAAAGCTTCCCCCCTGGGCAGAACTGCAAGAGCGGATAAAGATTCAGAGAAAGAAAATAGGAGCTTTCCCAATGAAAATGTGGAAAATCCAAGAATTAAAGTGCCGTTATTTCGATTAGAGGAGAGTACAGTCTATTTCTTAGAATATGTGACTCAGTGCATATTTCTTTGTCATTGTTTTCAGGTTCACTTAACCATAAAGAGGGAAGAGAGCTCACTGAAGCATGGCTGGCTTGACAATGGGCTTTCTGCAGGTTAGCCAAATTTAACTGGCAAAAGCTTTTGTGGGCTACATTTGCACCATAATGTCGGACCTTCTTTTGCATATTTCACAGATCCAGTCTGAACATTTATCCTTAAAGATGGAAAAAGTCATTTTTGGTCCTGTCCTTAACAGTTACTTTATATGAAGTATGGTGCAATTCAACCACAAAAAGATGCAAAAGGCTAAGTACACTTCACATGGCCACAATTAGAGCTTCTGTTTCCGCTCTCTTGCCCTTGTCAAAGCTTTGATTTAGTTTTCCTCGGTTTTGTCCAAGGGTCATTACAGATGTCTGCAGACGATTAGCATCTCCCCCCACAGCCCCTCTCCAACTGGGTGATTAGCAAATTAAAACTTTACATTCTTCCCTGTCTTCTGAGGCCTTTGGGGAAAGATTAGCAAATGTGACAAGTTGTAGAAACCTGATGGAGGCATCAAGGTATTTGTCTCGATATTTTGTAGCTAAATATGAAGTTAGCAAATTTGGAACCCCATTAAGTCACATGGTCCAGCACTTAATGAAGCATTCAATTCTGAAAGGTAGAAACAATTGCATCCTTGATGGGGTAACCATGGAGGGGGGGCGGTGTGACAAGAACATTTTGCATCTTAGCCATACATAAATGATGCCAAGCACACCCATTATAAACTGGACTTGGCATATACGATGAACTGTGTTGAACGCATTTGCAGCCCCTGATTCAGAAAATGAACCCTCTACCCTACATAAGAGCTTCAAACAATTTTTAAAGCATTCACGACCTATGAATTCTAGTCAGTAGCAACCATAAATTGAGGTATTCAAACTAATTCAGAAGAGATGGAATCTTCAGTTTCAAGTGGCAATTGAAATATAAGCAAAACTTTCCTGGACCCATCTTTGTTTTAGGAGAGCAAATGTTTGATGAGGTTAGCAGACGGCAGAAGGAAAGGCTTTGGCAGAATTACCCCAGCCATATATAGGACATACAGTCTAGGGAGGGGTGATGCAAATGAGGCCCAAATGTTAAGCTTCCATTCACAATATATATTCTGTAATATATATGTATATACATATATATATATATACACACACACACACACACACACACACACACATATATATATATCCCAAAGGAGACTATACTTCACCTCTTAATCACTTTTTCCTCTTCAATTCTATAGTGAGGGATCAAACAAGTGGGTCCAAAATGTAGAAATCTGTGGAAAATGGAAAACTGAAATGTTACTTAAGCCATAGGTTAAGCCAGCTATTAAATTAAAATTTACATATAGGTCCTCTGAATATCTGTCTTTCTCTTCAATATATCTACTGAGACTCAAAACTTGGCAGTCAACACCTTACTACCAACACCTCTGATTCATTACATGGCCCCCCTGAAATAGCCAGGCTTAATTGCCATTGGGATATGACGCGCTTTATCTTTCACAAGGAAAGTATTCTCCCCATTTTATAACAAGGAAGCCCATTGACAATTTCCAAGTTTGGTGATTGAGGCCATCTGTGTTTTGCAGTATTTGAGAACAAAAAATGTTTATAATGGCAAATCTCAGGCCCAAGCACAACGATGTAAAGATAGGAACAAGAATCAGTAGTTTGTGAAAACCAATCTCTATATGCTATAACTGAGCAATTCTGAAATTAATACATGGACATTAAAGATAAGCATTTCAGCCTTACTGAGGTGAGGTAAGCCAAATTCTTCACCTTTAGATTTTTTTGGAACCACAAAATACTGCACTAATTCAGACTACAAGGTATAGTTTATGGAGCATGGGAGCTAGCATCATGAATAGGATTTTATTTTTTATTTATATGAAAGTTTACATTCTAAAGCATTTCATGGAGGAATTTTGTTTAGTAATAAGTACACTAGTGGTCTAAGTACATTATTGGACTAATGTGCAAAAGTAAATAATAATTACTAATGGAATAAAGGTAAACACCACCACACTTGGCCAATGCTAACATTTGAAATAAATGTAGTTTTCAGCAATTCAACCACACTTCTTTGGCAAAAGTATAACAGCTTCTCTTACAACGGACTCTTGTATTATTTTACCAAACATGTTAGCATGTTTTTCCATGTTCCCTTGTATGTACCTTGTTTCTGGTCAGAAAAGTGAATGTTCTCATTCAGCAAGAGGAGAATCCTCTTCTTGACAAGAAAATGAATGAATAATGTTTAGCTATTCTAGTAACATTTTCTCTGAAGGGGCATATGGGGGGGGGGGGGGTTGGCCATGGCTCTGATGTCCTTCAACTTTTCTATCTTGCCAGCACTACCTATAAAAAAGGCCTTTCCTTCCTTCACCAAGTTGTCTCTTCAGAATCTCCAGCATATTTGCCTGAGTCCCACCACTTTCCTCTCTGTCCTATTGCTTTATAGCATATGAATTGTGTATGTTGGATAAAGTTTTAGAACATGTTTACAGATTCCTTGTGATTTCTAGTCTATTACTAGATACATAGAGCAATTCAAAATGCACTTGCTCAATTGTTTTTTACTGTTATGATGCTATATGTAATTTTCTACAAATGATGAGGAAGAGGGGAAAGAGGAAGATGTCACTCATAGTAGTAGGCAAGATGCTATGTAATTTAGTTCCAGAAAAGAACTATTCCATGTGAGTCCAAATAACTCAGGGCTTAGTCTCAACATAACTGATATATTGAGTCCACCTGTGTGCTATACCATTAACACTATTAGTCTATTGAAAAAAACAGCACACTCTTGAACTATATTGTTTGGAGGGTCCCAGGAAGGATAAAACTCTAGGAGATGGAAGAGAATCCAAATGAAACGTTGTTCACCAAGGTAGTTCTTCTAAAATCTCCTTGTAGTAAGCCCAATGACAAGAGGCTTAAGGAAAAGACATTCAGTTTTGTGTTGCATTATTACTTCATGGATCAGAAAAACACGTTGCCAATTGCTTTCCCCTAACCACTTCTTCATTTGAGGATTCATTAAGTTTCCATTTGGCCTTCTCCCAACTGGTCTTGTACTGCCTGTGGCCATTAACCATTCATCAAGAATTCGTTTGCTATGAGCCTGTGCAATAGGATCTTCCTTTTGCCCCTTGCCCAAGTGAAATCATGAGCATTTCACCCAAGAATCTGGAAGGGCGTCATGTCTGTTTTGAAATATGCTTTCCCAGGGCAGTTGTCAGAAGATGTCTGCTAATCTATAATTATGTTTCCTTGTTCTTTCTCACTGTGGAAACCAGTGCTCCTGGGGTAGCTTTGTCAATTCAAATATTGGGTATTCAGTTAAAATGGGATTTCAGATCAACGACGAGTACTTTTTTCTAAGTACTTCCCAGGTATTAAAGGGATTATATTCACATTAAAATTATCATGAGTAAAAGAACTTCAAATTTAAGTGATCATCCTGTATTAATTTGCTAAGTCTGGCCATCTTCTCCTCAAGTATTTGCAGACTGATCTCCAACATAGATCTCTTCTGGTGCATGGCCCAAATTGGCATTTGTTGCCCATCTTTCTGAGAAAGCCTGGAAGAAAGCCAAATAAGAGCAAAAGAATGCAGAACACAGTAGCTCTAACTGTTATCCTATACACTTTGGAAGTAGAGATCTGAGGTTTCACAGTTCAAGGTCAGACTAGAAGAAATAAAATTTTAAACTATTGAAAAGCTCATAAGATTCCATTTGGATCAATGGATGGGTACAGTGGTTCATGCTTATCATCCCAACTATAAAAGGTGTACATGGCTACGTACAGTGCCCACACGTGCGCTCGCGCGCGCACGCGCGCGCGCGCGCGCGCACACACACACACACACACACAGAAGAATATTTCAATCCACACAGGTCCAGGCAGAAAAAGAAGAGCCTATATCAAATAATCAACAGAAAACACACTTGAGTTGCTCAAGTGTAAAAATGCCTGCCTAGAAAGCTCAAGGATCTGAGTTCAAACTGTAGCACCTGTAAAAAACAAAAAGAAGAAATTTGCCTTTTACAAGAATGAACATCAACTTTTTCTCAAACAGAACACTGAAGACTCTGGAGAGTCTCATATCACAATGTATAATAGCTGGCTGTAAATTCTTTATTCTCAATCAATGATAAATTTTGTTAATCAAATTTAATGCTTTCATGATTAAAGGAGGCATTAATTGATACATAAAACATAAATGTATATATTCCGTATGTAGACATATACATTTACTTAAATATTAAGTATATACATATGTACATATATACTTATATATACTATTTATATATACTATTTATTATATATACAATGATGTTAACATATGCGAAAGCAAAGTATTATTAAACATTTGAGAAGAACAGGATTTGAACTCAAGCTTATTCATCTGGTTTGCTGTATTGGTGTTCTTCCTCTTGAGCCAAATCCCCAGTCCTGCTTTTTGCTGATTATTTCGAAAATGGAATCTCATGGACTTTTCTGCCTGGATTATCTTCAAATCTCAGTCATCCACATAGCTTCCAAACTAGCGAGGATTATAGGCATAAATCACTATTGGCCAGCTAATCACACTAAGAAACAGGTAAAACTATTGTACATATTTTAGAACCAGAAAACAGATTCTACAAGGGTCAATGACTAGGAGGGAAACTAATGTATATTATGAACTATTTTTTGTGAAACCTTTGGACAATTATTCACTAACTATAACCTTAAATTAGACATCTTATATGGAATGATTTTTGAGAATTAGATATTGGATAAGAATTTAACAGCTACTATTTAGTAGAGAATGATTCAATGACAAATATAACCATTTTTAGACACATCATTTACTGGAATTATTTCTTACCAGGGAACATGCCAAGATCAAATGTCAAATAAAACATTGAAATAGTTCAAGACACTATGTTGAAAATGAACTTTACAACTTCAGGTGGGGGAGAGGTGGGGAGGTGGGAAGGGAAGGGATGGTACGGGAAAAACAAAGAAGGGGATAACAATGCTCAATAGGTAATGTACTCATCACCTTACTCATGTAACTGTAACCCCTCTGTAGTATCTATCTACCTATCTATCTATCTATCTATCTATCTATATCTACCTAATCTGTCTGTCTGTCTGTTTGTCTGTCTGTCTAAAGAGTAGCATCCCAAATATTTTTTTCTCTTTTTCTTTTTTTATTGTGAAAATACCAGACAGAGGGGTTACAATTACATGAGCAAGGTAATGAGTATATTTCTTATCAAGTATTGTTGCCTCCTCCTTTGTTTCCCCTTCCCATCCTTTCCCATCCCCCCCCCACCAAAGTTTTAAAGTTCATTTTTTAACATAACGCCTTGTACATCTCATTGTTGCCATGGGTCAACCTGTATCCCTATTTAAACAATTTGTTTTTTCCCTTTCCTCAACCATAAACTAAGTTGGTGTTAGAATCAACCAAGTACAAGATAGTAAAAAGATAGGCAATTTGCTATTTGAGAATAATATGCAATGGAAATTCATAACTCAAGAATGTGAATCACTGTAGGTAAAACTAGTACTATTACTGTCTTTCTGCTTGTAGATATTTCTAGCCAGTCATGTGGATAACCATAAATCACAAATGCATAAAGCAAGTTAGAACAAGTTTGAATCTGGTTATCATGTTTACCATAAAAACATTTTTCACAGTTTGGAATCTTATTATGCATCATTTAATAACAAATTGTCATTAAGAATTGTTCATTTCTGCAGTTCTTTTAATATACTTTTTCTTTTTTGACATGAGAATGTATGGCTAACTACTTGTTGAGCTTTCTATTTGGTTCACAAATAAAATAAACTGAAGAATTAGTAAATTTATATACTGTTGGATGTTACTGGAAAATAAATTTGTTACTGCAGAGTAAAATCCTCAGAATAACATCAGAAGAAAGGTTTCTGTCTCTGATTTTTGTCTTTGCTTCTGTCTTGCTCACTTTGGGAAGCCATAGTAGGTAAAAGTTTTCTTCCCCGGGATATGTAGTGGAAAACATAACACCATGCAAGCTGTAAAGTTAAATGTAAGCCATAAAGCCTAAACGTAGTATCTAACCTTCCTTTTCTTTCACAGTATGGCCATAAAACATTCTCCACCCTGACTCTCTGATAAATCCTAAGATTTCTACCTACATCAGAGAAGTGTATTGTCTTCTTTTCTCATCCTTTAAATGCCAATTCTTAATAAACACATTCAGACATCTTGGAACAAATCACATAAGTATAATATTTAATGTCATTATTTTTTTTAGATTTTTCAGTCCAGGTATATGCATAAATATTCCTTTTCTTAGCTCTAGTGAGTACTTTGCACATAGTAGCTAAGACTTTCTCGGCTAAGTCTGGCTCGTCTTTTTTACCCTCTACTCTGGCCTTCCCATTGAATGTCTCAATGTTCCACACTGGACTTCAAATGTCAGTATGATTTTTCCACTTTAGTATCCTTGTTAGTTTTATTTTACTTAATTTCTTAAGTAGACACAGCTGAGATTGCTTATTATGCTATTTTTCTAACATTTAGTTTACTTGTAATTATTTTTGTCACTTTATCTCTTTACAAGAGCAATGCTCAGATTTCTGCTATATAGACATGGAATTTTCAGCAGGATAGCATAACAATAATTTGAGATTATTGGAGAGGGTTCACTCACATATATACAATATTAATATATTAGTTATCAGTTATGTAGTACTATATGAAGATAATATATCTCTCTGCTATACTATTTCATAAGTAATTTAAATTCTCTTTGTCTCTCTATCTCTGTCTATCTGTCTCTGCCTCAGTCTCTCTCCCTCTCTCTCTCTCTCTTTCTCTCTCTTTATCTTTTCAGAACTCAGGGCCTAGCTTTTTGCTCTAGACTAGCACAAATGACACTTGATCATGATGAATATATATAAACTTGCTCATATGCTATTGGATTCAACTTCCTAATATTGTGTGTTTAATTTTGTTACCTAGGTTCATGAGAGATATTAGTATATAAGTTGCTATTTTTATGCGTCATGTTTTTGGTATGAGTGTAATACTCACCTAGCAAAATGAATTTGGAAGAATTTCCTCCCTTTCAAGTGTTTGTCACAGTCTGGGGAAAATGTATGAGTTTTTTAAATTTATTTTTATTTTATTTATTTATTTATTGTCAGTTCTGGGCTTGAACTCTGGGTCTGGGCGCTATCCCTCAGCTTTTCAGCTCAAGACTAGCACCCTACCACTTGAACCACAGCACCACTTCTGGATTTTTGCTGCTTATGTAGTGTTGAAGAACTGAGCCCAGGGCCTCATGCGTGCAAGCAAGCACTCTACCACTGAGCCAACTTCCCTGCCGTAAGTAATTTTTTAAACAATTAAAAAGATATGGGGATGAAGATATATAGTTCTGGACTTTTCATTTTGGGAAAATGTTTTGTAACTAATTCAATATCACAATTTACTGTTGATTGGTTTGTTTTTAAGTTGTCTAGAGGGTTCAGTTTTAGTCATTTAATCAGTTCTATGTGTCTCGAAATTTATCTACTTCTTCAGATTTTCCAATTTTTTGAAATACTGTTGTTCACAATAATTTCTAATGATCTGTTATATTTCTGTTGTATTAGTTTTAACATTTACTTTTACATTCTAATTTTATTTACTCTGATATCTTCTCTTTTGTAATAATACAAGCTAAAATTTTGTCAATTGTATTTATCTTTTCTAAAACAACACTTTGTTGCAATTATCTTTTCTATTATTTTCAGCTCCTATTTGGCTTATTTCTGTCTAGATATTAGAAAGTATAGAGTACCAAACTTGTGTCTATTTTGGTAGTGGGAGTTATGGTACCCAGAAGCCTATGAGCTTTTGCTTAGGCACTACCAACATGAGCTCTGCTGCTGGTGACCCTAAAAGCTCCTATGATAGTAAACTGAAAAGCTCTCCTCATCTTCAATAGTAATACAAGCAATAAACTGATACCCACAGTTGGAGGTGATAAAGGGAACATTTTCTATGTGCCTGTAGGTACACATGCTCAAACACCATAGAGAGAAGAGGTAGCACATAACCATTGTGTTGTACTCCTTGTTCTGCTTAATAGAAGGGTCTGCATGAGGCTGTTTGTAAGGTAAGTCTGTGGCCATTCTATTACCTTTGATTCTTTTTTTTCTTTTTACAACAAATAAAGTTCAGACATTCTTTGCACACAGATTCATAGATGTGTTAGCCACATTTTGCTGCTAATGGCCTAAGACAGTAAATTAAAAACAAAAGATACTTATTTTGGCTCACAGTTTAATCAAAAGTTGAGAAGTCAAATTTAGTGGCAACCTCTTTTACTAGCTGAGTTTCAAGGTGACCCAGGAGTAAAGCAATAGTAGGGCTCCATTGGGGGACCACTTGAGATAATCATTAATCCATTAGTCATATGAATGAGTTCATTTGTTCTCAGGGGCAGAACCATCATCACCTCTGAAAGATCCCATCTAGTCTCATAATGGAGATTCAATTTGAAAATGAGTTATTTAGGAGACAAACTATATTGGAACCATAGCAGTATATAAGAAAGATGGAATGTACAAATAGATCATCCAAGTGTTTCTTCTCCAACCAAATGTAAATGTTTCTCCTATTTCCTGTTCCTACCAAATACCATCTCTGTCATCCCTGTTGAGTGGTAATAAGCAGTAGATGATTTTGGTTTCTCATCTCTTTATCCTTGTTTTCACCAATATTAATTATATATATATATATATATATATATATATATATATATCCTAAAATATATTATTGATTTTGACTTCTATTTAACTATTATTGATTTCGGTTCTCATTTTTTCTCTCCACGTGCTATTTCTAAGATTTGTCCGTTCTCATGCATGTAGATGTGGTTTATTTTATTTTTTGTTGTTGTCTACATTTGCTCTGGGAGAATACAACACATGTTATGTGTTATTTACCCTTCTATGAACCTTCCTGATCTTGACTGGGCCATGAATATATGATATTTATAGAGGATATATCCAGGGATGGAATTGTTACCTTTTCCAACATATTTGTATACATGTAATGATTATTTACAAATCAAACATCAGGCATTTTGTAAGCCCTCAAAAATATGTTGTAGAGACAAGAGTCCAAAATCTGAGCCAGGTTTTCTGGACCAGGTAATGGACTATCTGTGCTTTAGCTTTTGGATTTTCAAATTAGATGAGAGGCAATTGTGAAGATTAGATATGAGACACAAGGGAAAGAAAGACAGAGAAAGAGAGACAGAGAGAGAAAGCTGCTTAGAAAATTACCTGGCATATAGTGATTGCTTTAGAATTATACATTATTGTTATTTGCAAGTCAAATTCTACTCTAGTGATATTTTATTATGTTTTATGATAATGGCAATTTATTTTGTTTCTAAAGTTTTCCCCCACGTATCCGTGTTTAATGCATTTTCCTATCTTTTCTTTTACACTTTATCTATCTATGCTGTCTCTCCCAGGCTTTCAAGTTTTTCCCAGTTCACTTTTCTTTGACTTGGCATAATGTCAAATGAAGAAATTAAATACACGAATAGAGTACATTTCATGTCTGAAATTTTTATTTGTTTGTGAATTCGGGGGTATTTTGGTGTTGCTTGTTTGGGGTCATTTGTTTTTTGCCTGGTGCTCTTGCTCTGTCTTCCTGCTCATGGTCTGGCCTTTAGTCCAGCATTTTTCTGGTGAATTGGAGATGGACTCTCACAGACTTTTCTCCCCTAGCTAGATTTGCACTTTGATCCTCCAGGTCTTCACCTTCTGAATAACTAGGATTATAGGAGTTGGTCACCAGCACTCAACTATTGTTGTCCTTTTAATAAAGTGTTTGGATTTACTGATTTGGTCCCTAGTTTGGAATAAAGATAAAGTTCATCTTGACTTCAGTACCTCAATGTGTGAATGAGGGGAGAAGAAGGCCCCATTTCCCTTAATAATAAAGTCCATTGACCACATACTGTGGCTGGTGTTCACCAGGCGCATGTTGGACTAGGATATCTTAGAGACACAGTGTTTTTCAAGATTAGGAATCATATACAAATCCAGATTTTTTTTTGGGGGGGGGGGGAAGTCCGTTTGTGGGACCTGAACTCTGGGCCTGGGCGCTATCCCTCAGCTCTTCAGTTCAAGGCTAGCGCTCTACCACTTGAGCCACAGCGCCACTTCCAGTTTTTTTCTTTTTGCTTATATGGTGCTGAGGAATTGAACCCAGGGCCTCAGGCATGCAAGGCAAGCGCTCTACCACTGAGCCACCTTCCCAGCCCAAATCCAGATGTTTTGAATACCATTTCAAATGATCCAAGAAAAATGGGATTGGTGGGCCACCCTGGTCTTCAGGTCTCTTGCAAATTATACTGAAATATCTGCAATTATCCATTTTATTTTCATTTATATAGCTTAGCAAGAAACAAGACAGAAAAACATAAATAACAGCATAACAGAAGGGAATTTTTTTGTATCTTCATTTATTCATTAACAGATCAGTTGACCTTCTGATTATTAATTATGGATTATGTAAATCTCTTCTCTCTACTTCTATAATGGGTTGAATAGTGCCCAACAAGACCAGCCAAAGCCCATCCGAAATTCAGAATGTGATGTGATGTCACTGGGAAGTGTTTTCTTTACAAATGTAAAAAAGATAAAGTCAAATTGGATTAATGTGATTCTAAAACCTTAAAACCCAGTGGTCAATGTCTTCATGCAAGTAAAAGAAGACACATAGAAACAAAAAGCTCATGTCAAGACATAAGACTTCGTAGTGATGCTGCCACCACAGAAGGAAAACCTAGAGTCAGGAGACAATGGAAGAGCTGAAGTTGGGATCTATCCTGGAGCTAGCTATCAGAGGGAGCACAGCATTCCTACATCAGAATTTCCATACTTACAGAATGCATTCCTGGCTTTTGTCACTTTTGTTTGTTTTGTTTGTATTGGGAGTTGATCCCAGGTCCTCATGCTCACTTGGCTTGGATATTTAGCTGAAGCTTGGTTAAAAAAGAAATGCAGCGGTTCAAAGCCATCCTGGGCAGGAAAGTGAGACTCTTACCTCCAAGTAACCACCAAAAAACTAGAAGTGGTGCGATAGCTCAAGTGGTAGAGTGCTTGCCTTGAGCTGAAGAGCTTAGGGACAGCACCCAGGCCCAGAGGTTAAGCCCCACAACAAACAAACAAACAAAAAATAAACAAAAAAATGAATGAATGACATGGAGTTGCATGGACTTTTTAAAAAAAATAATATTATTATCTTTAAGTAGTTATACAAAGCAGTTGCCATTCAACAAAGCAGTTTTTGAGTACAATGCATCTTGATCAATGTCACCCCTATCAACTCTTACCCATCCCTTCCCTACGTACCCTTCTCCTCACTCTTCTTAATTTTGTAAATTATACATTGAATTCTTGACTGCTTTCTCTCCGACTTCTGGTAGCATTTGGCATTTTCATCTTGTTTTTAAGTGAACCTTTAAGTTTTGGGGGTTTATTTTGTTTGTTTTTTTTTTTGGAGGGTCCAGTTGTGGGCTTGAACTCTGGGCCGGGGCGCTGTCCCTCAGCTCTTCAGCTCAAGGCTAATGCTCTACCACTTGAGCCACAGCGCTACTTCCAGCTTTTTTTCTGCTTATGTCGTGCTGAGGAATCGAACCCAGGGCCTCATGCATGCACAGCAAGTGCTCTACCACTGAGCCACCTTCCCAGCCCCTCGCATGGACTTTTATGCCTGAGGTGGCTTTGAAACTAAAGTCCTCCAGAGGTCAGCTCCCCAATTAACTATGTTTACAATAATGAGCCACCAATACCTACCTCATTTTTGTAAGCCATAAAAGTTGTGGCAATTTGTTATGGAAGCCCTAGGGAACTAGTAAACCTAGGAAAGAGTTGGAGAAAACCATGAGATGAATAAGCATATGAAAAGATATACATATTTATTAAATGTAAATATTACATAGTTAACATATGAACACATTTAATAGGATTATCTATAGTATATAAGAGTATAGCCTGAGTGTAATCCCATCTAATCAGGAGACAAAGGTAGACAGATCACAGTTCAAGATCTGTTATAAAGAATGGAAGACAATTCACCCAACAAGCCAGCAATGGTCCCAGTTACATGGAAAGCATACTCAGAAAGATTATAATACAATGCCAGTATCAGGCAAGAACTTGGGAGACTATCTGAAAAATAACTAAATCACAAAAGGCTTGGAATTCTGGCTCAATTCTCAGGTCAAGGTTCTGAGTCCAAACCCTTGTACCTCTAGGAAACAGATAATCACAAAAGGTTACTGGCTTGAGAAATCCATGCTTTGGTCAATAGTAATGAAGGTTTTGCTTTAAACTGTTTTGGTTAAAATAATGTCTTCAATATGAATGTGATTTGAACATCTGGTTCAACATTAAGTTCACAAAAATCACTACAGTGTTGGGTAAACCCAAATCTATACGAATTGAAGATTAAATTAAAGAAATAAGCACTTGCTATTTTTTCCCACATTGTTCCTCCCACAAGCAAGAGCAGAAGTCTGAGACAACTACCATAAACACACAGTGGTAGATAATAAGCTGTATTTCCTATGTATCATCTTTACATTGTGAATATTAAAATGTCAAATACCTGTAATCCAAGCCTGCAGGCCTAGCCTCTTCTTGCTAAAACTGTAAGGTTGGGGCTGAACAGAGGTGAGGGTGACCAAATTCCATCAAGTGAAAAACAATAATGCTGCAGAACTCCCATCTCCATCAGAGTTAGGAAACTGAGGCTTGATTTCCTCATTTCCTGCTTACTAAATCATTCCTTGGTGGTTGATGACTATCAATCTCATTTTCCTTAAGAATTCCTTTCATTCTTCCTTTGGCATCCTTCCTTTGCATCCTCTAAGTGATTATTTCATCTAAACTTAAGAACTATAATATCAACTAACTAGCTCTAGAAGACTAAAAGGCAAAAGACTCTTTACTCTCCCCTGCTTGCAGGCACATTTGAAAAAAAAATTATAATGTATTGAGCTTACATGGTGCTCCAAATTGTCCTAGCAGCCATACTTGAGGATCTCTTTTCACTAGTCCTTTGGTCAGAATATTTCACCTGGTCTCTGTATTTAGCTCTTTGTAAGTTCCATACCCCCTCTCACTGTATCCACATTTAGGCCTTTGGCTATTTTCTTAAACAGAAATTTGACAAAGCATCCACTTGTCATAAAACTGTACCAAATGTGCTGGCCACCAGTGGCTCATGCTTATACTACTAGCTACTCAGGATGCTGAGATCTTAGGATCGCCGTTCAAAGCCAACCTGGGCAGGAAAGTCCGTGAGACTCCGATCTCCAATTAACCACCAGAAAACTGGAAGTGGTGCTGTGGCTCAAGTGGTAAGCGCTACCCTTGAGCTGAAGAGCTGAGAGACAGCGCCCAGGCCCAGAGTTCAAGCCCCACAACTAAAAAAACACAAAACACAAACAAACAAACATAAAACAACTTTACAAAATGATTCTTGCTTCTTCCCTTTTTTCTCTTCAGCCTTTGCTTCCTTTTAACCTTCTGACCTCTAGTTTTCCATTATGATTATTGGCTTTCTAATCTCTTCCTAACAGCTTCTACTCAGCAGGGGGAAAAATGGACCATGTTGTAACAAACAACATCGTAAGAAACTCCCTGGATGGCAGAGTCAGTCTGCATGCCTTGATTCCCACTGAGCCTCCTCCTAACTCATCAGGAGACTCTACAGCAGCAACATGGACACCAACATAGGAGAGGCATTTGTAAGTATCCAATTATAGTTTCAACACTCTACAAATAAATTAATACTCATTTCACACCTGTGCTGAGCCAAAGCCTTGTTTCAACACTTCAGCAATTAGCACAGGGCAGTTTCCTCCGTGGCATGTCGCCAGTTGGGGTGATGAGCAATTCTTCCCCAAAGAACCTCATGTGACAGCTGGTGACTGTGTACCAATAACATTGCCTCAGTGTGTGTGCCCATAAAAATGCGAGATGATGCTACCCATCCCAAGGCAGTGTTCACCAGGATTGTCGGCTCTTGCCTCTATTGACAGTCTCATGAGACTTCTTGATTCCTACCCCTTTTATCAAACAGTTCTTCCAACAGAGATAAGAGTACACTTCTTCCAGCTGCTTCCCTCTGCTGCTGTCCCCTGTTCTCGCCAAATTTAGAATTACTATAATTGGCCATTGGGATTGTTCTGAATTGCTATCCCTTCTAGCATAAGCTAGAGAATCAAGAGAAGATGAGGTGGGAAGATTGGGAGTTTTTATCCACTTATCAAGAGACACTGTGATGTCCAAGAGCAAATCATAGGCCTTGTGACTTTAGACTGCTGTAGAAGAATGCATTGAGTGAGACATCAGTAGGATATATGTGTCCATGTGAAGTAGATTATGTCCTTAAGCCTGAAGGCTGACAGATGTAATAACATTTTGCTCCCCAAGGAAAAAAGGCTCCTTACCCCAGAACTGCTGTTTGCTCAAGTAAATTTTGAAAAAAAAAAACTCCCCCAAAATGTTCCAACCACCCAGTATTTTAGGAAATAACTTTAAATTTACTGATAAGGCTAAGTTTTGCTCCTGTATATGCTTTGCAAAACAAAAAATCCCTATACATTGCTTGCCCAAAAGGATGTCGTTTTTGTCTTTAAAAGACTAACTCTGAGCTGTCCCAGAGTTGCACGATTTGGGAAGGTCATACCTCTGTGCAGCCACCAGCCTGTGGAGGTGACAATAAAGACTCCTATAATTTGGCTTATTAACTGTGGCATCCTTTGTCTTATTGTTGATTGAGATACAACACAGACAAACACATTCAAGAATTTGGGGAAGGAGGTATCTAGTAATAGTAGAGTGGACAGAGAAAATGGCCCTCTGAGACAGTCAGTCAGTCACAAGGCCTCTTTAGCGTATGTTCATGGCGGCCATGAGTGAACTACTACTCTTTGAAAAGTTTTATTAAGTAGATATCAGAAAAGGTTCCAGGGCAATGCACTGCCTGCATTAATATTTCAACAAAAACAATCTCTGTGCAACCGGGTATTTAATGGCAGCATTATTATAAAATTTGGTAAATATAACTATAAGAGTTACTGAAAGTTCATTTTCATTTTCAAGGGGATAAGCAGTGTAAATGCTCTCCCATACTTCAGTTCTTCCCCATGACAGTCCCTCACCACTTACTGAATTTTGGACACTGGTCTTTCCATAGCATGTTCATTTCATTCACATTTATGCTCTTTTTTAAACTTTCTGATCCACAATAGCAAAAAGGCAAAAGAGCAACCAATTCCTTACAACATCTCATAGGACATCTTATTATAGATATCTCTTCATCTCTTCCATTGTCTTAATTGAATCAAACTCTAGTTAGCCAATATTATTTTTCAAATCTTAACCACACAAATAATCAGGGTATCCAAAATTCTCAGTAATCTCATTTACTTTGGATTTTAAAAGTTTTGATGTATGCCTCCTGATACTGTTTTAACATACGTAGTTTAAAATCTATAAATTTGTTATGGTTGGAGAACTAGAAAACATATACATACTTCAAGAAGAAAAGTGAATTTGTTGTAATGTGAGATCAATTTTTTTTTCTCAGAAAAGCCACCTGAATCCAGGATGAAAATTTATTGTTTTTCTCACATCAAATTCTGGGAAGTGCTTCATATGTACTATGGTAGTTCCCAGCCACCACAGGACTTTTACCATGACCACAGACATCTCCACAGAGGTTCCATCTTATTTCCAAAGATTTCCATTTTGTTTTTTGGCTTAATGATTTCATGTCAGGAAGGAGGTGGGGAGGAAATAAACAAGGGAATGTTCAAGGGTATGTTCAAATTACCCATTCATGCATAAACCATTGACCAGGCTTGGCCATATTACACTATCTTGCTGAAGAGCACTAGCGTAATCTCTTGGGCTTGGGTGGTGAAACTTACAGTCTTGGGGGGCAGGGTGAGATGAATAATAATTCCTATTAAATATTGCATTTAATATTCCTTCAGGAAGATCTTCTTTTTTATCCGCATTGTATTAGAGTTCCACTTTTTTCTATCAAAATCATATAGTAAGCCAGTCTTCTCGATAATCTGGATTATCTTTTGTGTAATCCTAGCTACTAAGGAGGCTGAGACCTGAGATGTGAAAGCCAGCCCAAGCAAAAATCAAAAACAAAAACAAACAAAAAACCATGAGAGACTTATTTCCTATTAACTACCAAAAATTTAGAAGTGGAGCTATGGCTCAAGTAAGTTCAAGTGGCAATAAATAAATAAATAAATAAATACCTAAGGGACAGTGTCTAGGCCCTGAGTTCAAGTCACAGTAGCAGAATAAAAAACACATCATAGATGATCATAGATTATTCTCTTTCATTGATGCCATAGCTCCACCTGTACTGTGTCTACAGAAATGACTGGTAGTTTAATTTCCTTTATAAATAGTAATTATTTAACTGACTACTGGTCACTTTGTATTTTTAGGTCTATCTTTAAAAAATAATAAATATCCCCAACTCTTACTCTGTACATTATCAATAGAAAAAATACTAAGCATATGACATTCTAGAAAATGTCTTTGAGCTATAGAAAAAATAGAATGTTCTTTCACCTAAGGAGAATTTCCTATGTTCAAAGTTAGGCCTATTTATATTTTCACCTCAAATGTGAATATTTTTCATTGGTTACTACTTAAACACAGTATCTTACTAATAAAATATACCACTGCCTAGTCAAAATAATGTCTATTATTATCATCATTATTACTATTATTATTAGGTTGAACTCAGGGCCACTTGCTTGCTCAGCTTGGTTTCTCAGCTGTTATCCAAACACTTGAACCATGAATCCAGAAGAGTTTTTTGCTAATCATTTTGGAGATAGAGACTCAGAGTTTTCTGTGAGAGCTGAAGTTGAATCATGATCCTCCACAGATCACTCTCTTTGTGCTAGGACTACAAGGTGTAAACTACTCACACCAGACTTAGAACTAGATCATGATTGAGGCTGACAAAGTGAAGCTAGAATAATATATTTCTGGGTTAGGAATTAAGGGATGTTAATTCCAATAAAATGATTCAAGAATAAGAACTAATACAATGAGAAGCAAATACGTAAGCTGAGTTGAATTTGGTTTTGGAAAACTACAAAAACAAGACTGAGACATTTCAGGGACTCCTTAGAAAGCAAAAACCATGAATAGTGAAGTCAAGGAAGCCACGAAACCTATTCCCCAAATCCTCACAAAGCAGCTTGTTCAAACTCAACATATTTTTAAGAGGCCAGGGGATTTCTCAGTATAAATCCTGTTGTCATCCATTTTTTCAGCACATTCAGCAAACAATGGTTAGAAGTCTGCAATCAGATTTCCAATTCTATTCGTGAAAGCACCCTTTTTGCTTTCTGCTGCTTCCTGATGTCTCATGGGTGTTAATGCTGCCACTTGGGTTTCTAGTAGGCCAGCAGCTTTCCCCCAATGTGTTCTCTTGCCTGCATTTCTACAAATATCTCCAGTTGCAAGTCTGTTTCTTGATAAGTGCTCCTCCATTCTGCATTATGCTTTCAGACTAAGCAAAGGTGTACGTTCTCCTCATCACTACCATTAGAAAGACAGGCAGAGTAGTTCCCTCCAAGGTTCTAATTATTCATCTCTGCTTTGCTTTATGGACACTTTGGGGAATAGGTTTACTAATAATGTTTCAGAACTTTGGAGAGGCTTTATTGACCTAAACTGTCTTCCATTTCTATAATTCTCTTTCCCTCTGCAGATGCAATACACAGGAAGTGCTCATTCTCCAGCATTCTGAGACATTTGTCAAGAAAGAAATGAGTCTTCATAATAGATTAAAATTTTATTTGAGGGGAAAAAAGCCATAAAATTAGGCTGTTGTGTGTTTTACTCTTAAGGGGTTATTAAAATGAAGTTCACAACTATTTAATTTAATTTGTGAAAGCCTTAGCCATGCTGGCTCAGACACATAAGGAGTTATCTTATTCTTCCCTTTCTATAAATGCCGAGCTGCTCACTCTGATCACAGATAAAACCTGCTGCAGACTCTGCATGTTTATCAATGAAACCAAATGATGTAAAGATCTATTTTCATTGACATGTTTATAAGAAATAGTCATGAAAGCTTGTTTACAGATATTTGGATTTGAATGACAGTCATCAATAGATAGATCCGCCAATTAACTTAATATGTTTTTCTCATTATCTTTGGTTTTTAGGTAGTATACCTATTTTTTGTATTTCTAAAAAAAATGGTTGACCAAAGTTATCTTTTCCTAAAATGAATGTATATCAATGTGATATATATATATATATATATATATATCAGAGAATCTACTTGGTTAATAAGCTATATCCTCCTTAATTTTACTAATTTACTTGTATACTATTTGAGTTTATCTGTGGAGATAGCATATGATCTCTAAATAACGACTTTTCCCTTGCCCCTTCCAATCCTTAAACATATAATTTCTTTCCATTTCATACTTTGCTCTCCTGTACCAATGTTACAATGTTAAATAGAAGTCGTTAGACAGTTCTTGTTCTTTTATTATTTTTTAACTTTGTTATTTTTGGCAGGTTCAGCTTATGAATAGAGTTAAGCATAAGGTTCTGAGATTGCCCACATACTCCCTGCCCTAACATCATACACAACTTCCTCATCGTCAGTATCCTTATCACAGTGTGCATTTATTCAAACTGATCTATTTATATTGATAGATCATTATCACCAGAAGTCCATACTTTAATGTTAGAATTAGCTCTTGATGTTATACAACCTGTAAAACAGGTTCTTCTTTTTCCTTTCTTTCTTCATTCCTGACTTCTTCCTGTTCTTTGTGAGGATTACTATGTGTCCTAGACTGACCCTGATGTTGAGATTCTCCTGCCTCAGCTTCTGTGCTAGGCATATGCTACACAGCATTTTTTTTCCTTTTTGTGGTCCCACATTTTTGTTTTTGTTGTGCCTTTTGACAGTGTTGGGAATTAATGTCAGTGTTTTGGGGACTGTTAGGCAAATATTCTTCCACTGAACTCTACCTCCAGATTCAGAGTTAAAGTATTTTCATTGCCTTGAAAACTAGCTGTGCTCCTACTATTTATCCCTTCCTGCCTCTGCTAACCGCCGATGTTTTCACTTTCAACATAATTTTGCCTTTTCAAAATGCCATATAGTCAGCTTCCTTTGTCCCCTTCTACACATTTAATTTTCCTCCACGGGATTTAATGACATTTCTTTTTACCTATGAATGATAGTTCACTGCCTGTTTGTACCACAGTTTATCCATTCATCTGATGGAGGTCATCTTGGTTAGTTCCAAGTGTGGGCAATGATGAATAAAATAATTCTAAACATTTTTGTCAATATTTTTATGTAAGCATAGTTTTTACCTCCTTTGTAATAATACTAAGGAGTGAAACTGATGATTATTATTAAGAAATCTAGTTTTGCCAGGCATAAGTGTCTTGTGCCTGTAATCTTAGCTGTTTAAGAGGCTGAGATCTGAAGATTGCTGGTCAAAGCCAGATCAGGCAGGAAAGTTTGTGAGACTCTTAATTCCAGTTAAGCTCCAAATAAGCCATAAATTGAGTTATGGCCCAAGTAGAAGTGTGCCAGCCTTGAATAAAAAATATCAAGGACACTGCCCAAGTTCTGTGTTTAAGCCACAGGGCTAGAACCAAAAAGAAAAAAACCATGTTTATTTTATAACTTATTGACAAATTGCCATCACCAAAGAGTCTGGAACATTTTGCATCTCCATCAGGCATGATTCCTGTTGCTCCATATCCCCACCAGCATTTGTGGGTCTTTAATAGGATCTTATTGCTTTATGTGATTTCCTGATGATGATTATGTATGCTGCTTTATTATTCATGCATCTTATCCCATGAGCTATCTCTTTGGCCCAAAATTTATTGTTTTCTCACAGATGTTTAAGAAATTTTTGTATATTTGTATATTTTGTATATTTTGGATGACAGTTCTTTATAGGCTATGTCTTTTGCAAATATTTTCTCCCAGTCCATGACTTATCTTTTATTCTCTTTAGATGGTCTTTATCCTTGTAGAGATGCATTACAGAAGATGTTTCTAATATTTTATTTTAATAATTGTGTTTACATATGATTTTTACGATATTTCATTAAGCTTATTTTTTCATTAATTTCCTTCTATTCCCTTATGAAAAGTGTCAATGAGTGTTAAAAAGTATCAAGTGCTGTGGTTACATCTATTACAAAGTTAATACTTTCTTCTGATTTAGTACATTAATGTTAAAATCTACATAGTTCATGTAAAATATGCAAATTGCATTTCTAAATTAATGAAAAATGCATGATAGCGTTTGTCTTCTTTTTCTCTGTGCTCACTTTAACTGATTATCATTTATTTATGAGGAAGTTTTGATTGTCTTTCATAGCTCAGATTTATTGAGTAAAATTTATGCTTTTAGGTGTGCAAATTTATGATGTTTGATAAATGTGCAAAGTTGTGTAAACACCACAACAAAACAAATGGAGAAAGTTTCTGTTATTTTCCAAAAGCTTTTCCCATGACACTTCATAAGGTATTTTTCTCAAACTTCAGCTCTGAGCAATGTCAACCCATTTTGTGTCCATAATAATGTTGCCTTTCATATATTTTCATAGGGAATTATTTTATGGATATATATGTAGCTTTTTGAGGAAATCTTTGTTATTTCCCCCAAATCAGGAAATAGAACACATTTCCTGAGTTAAATAGCTCACATTTCCATATGCAACATGGGTATATTTCACAAACATATTTTCCTGTGTTACAGATCTATTTTGTTTTCTTTGTTTTAGGGATCTATACACATGATGAACATTGCTTTTATGCATATTATGATGTGTATTAAACTTATTTGCAATCCTATGAAAGCATAGTCAAATTTAAATAACAATTACAAAAGACAAAGAACTTTAGAACATCTTTCAAAATAAACCTCAGTAGCACAAGCTTAAATGTAAAATGAATTAAATTCTTCCAATGAAGGATGAGAAAGACAAGCACTGTCCGTTTACTTCAGTCTCTCTTCCTACTAAAGTTGTTCTTACTTCTGTCTTGCTTTAAATGAAGTAAACATTAAAGTAATATTACTTGTATTGAAACTTGGTATCTATAGCTCATACCTTGTGATGTTAATTAAAAACATAATTTTTATGTACTTATCACAAAGGAAATATCATTTCATTAAAATCCAATTAGATTCAGACAATATCTGAGAAGACTACAGAATCACTACTGTTTGAACATAGGCAGCTTTGTTCCACTTTCATTATTTGAATAAAGGCAACCACAACAAACAATTAAAGAAAAAAATTATTAATCTCTGAGGTTATAGGCACACTTGCATTTAGAGTAGCGTTTTGTTGGAAGAAAAGAAAACAAACAAGGATAATTTCATGTTTCACAGACCAAAACTTAGTTGACCTTATTTTTCTAATTATTTGTCTCTCTTCAAAGAAAATAACCAATAGTCCCTCTATACATACTTACAAAATAGCCTTATAGATATGTTATATAAGAGTTATATAAATTATATTGGAGCACTTTTAAGATATATGTTAAATTATCAGATTACAAGTTTGCCCAGAAACAATCAAATAAGCCAGCTGCTAGTGGCTCAGTCCGTATTCTAGCTCTTTAGGAGGTCTAGAATGAAAAATAGAGGTTCAAAGCCAGCCTGTGCAGGAAAGTCTGCTAGATTATTATCTCCAATTAATCATCACCAGAAAAGAAGAAAAAGAAAGAAAGGAAGGAAGGAAGGAAGGAAGGAAGGAAGGAAGGAAGGAAGGAAGGAAGGAAGGAAGGAAGGAAGGAAGAAAAGCTGCATGGAAGGGCTAACCAGAGATTGTAGGATATGCATAAGATCAAGCTGGACACCTATATGAATTTTGTTAAATAACTCTTACTGTAAGATATTTTTCAAACACAGTAAGTACACTGTACATATTTTCAAGAGCTACAACATCAGAGTCTACAAAGCTGTCTCTGCTAGAGAATGGTTGAGATCTTAGCATAGTTAAGCCACTCATTGGCTGCAATTCACAAGACAAGCTACTTGAATATTATAAACTCTGCTTTCTTCATCGATAAAATACTGGCTGATTTAAGACCTGCTTCAGATATTATTTGAGTACTATGTCTAAAAATGAAAAATATTGTAACTACTTACCATTCCATATTTTTTACATATTTTATTGTGAAAATATCGTAGAGGGGTTATGAGTACATGAGCAAGGTAATGAGTACATTTCTTATCAAGCATTGTTGCCTCCTCCTTTGTTTCCCCTTACCATCTTTTCCCATCTCCCCCAGTTCCCATGCCCCCCCAACCTCACCTCCCCACCCCCCACAAAAGTAAAGTTCATTTTTCGACATAAGGTCTTGTATATCTCATTGTTGCAATGAGTCCACCTGCATCACTATTAAAACAAGTTGGTTTTTCCTTCTCCTCAACAAATTATACCAACCTCAAATACAGTGAAAGCAGGGGTTATACCATGGGAGGAACATACAAAGCAACAAAGAAATCATCTTATAAATATGTTAGAAACAATAGCAAGAAAGAAAAACCATTTGAGTCCTTATCTTGAGGTTCATTTGACCTAACATCAACTTATCTGACCATTTCTACTTGTCTCAGATATATATTAGTTATAACAAATAAGGGAAACCATGGGACCTGTATTTCTTTGGGCCTGGCTTACTTCCCTTAATATAATTTTTTTGCAAGTCTTTCCATTTCCTAACAAATGGGGCAATGTCATTCTTTCTGATGGAGACATAGAATTCCATTGTGTATATATACCACATTTTCTTGATCCATTCATCTACTGAGGGGCACCTGGGTTGGTTCCATATCTTAACTATGCTTAATAATGCTACAATAAACATAGTTGTGCAGGTAGCTTTAGTATTGCCTTGTTTGTGATCATTCACGTAAATGCCCCAAAATGGGATTACTTGGTCATAGAGGAGTTCTATGTAGAGTCTTTTGAGGAACCTCCATACTGCTTTCCAAAGTGGTTGAACAAGTTTACACTCCCACCAGCAAAGCAGTAGGGTTCCCTTCTAGCCATATCTCCACCCGCATCTGTTGTTAATAGAGTTCTTGATTTTAGCCATTCAAAACTGGGGTGAGGTGGGATCTCAATGTCATTTTGATTTGCATTTCTTTTATGGCTAGAGAGGTTGAGCATTTCTTCATGTGTCTATTGGCCATTTTTATTTCTTCTTCAGAGAAGTTTCTCTTCAAATCTTTAGCCCACTTATTTATTGGGAAGTTGTTTCTTTGAGGATTTGTTATTGGGGGATTTAATTTTTTGAGTTCTAAGTATATTTTAGATATGAGACCCTTGTCTGTTGTATGGCTAGTGAAGATCTTCTCCCAATCCATGGGTTTTCTATTGATATTACTAGCTATGTCCTTTGCCATGCAGAATCTCTGCAGCTTCATGCAATCCCATTTGTCCAACCTTTCTTTGATTTGTTGTGTTTCTCAGTCTCTATTAAGAAAATTTCTCCCTGTGCCAAGGAGACCTAGTGTTTTGCCTATTCCTTCCTGTAATATTTTCAGGGTACCTGCTTTGACTTTGAGTCTTTGATCCATTTGGAGTTGATTCTGGTGCAGGGTGATATATAAGGATCCAGCTTTAGTTTTCTACAGGTGATTAACCAGTTTTGCCAGCACCATTTGCTGAAGAGGCTGTCTTTCTTCCATTCAAATTTTTAGCTCCCTATCAAAGATTAGGTAACTATAGGTCTGTGGGATCATTTCTGTGTTTTCAGTTCTATTTCATTGGTCCTCAGGTCTGTTCTTGTGCCATTACCAAGCTGTTTTGATTACTGTGGCTTTGTAATAGAGTTTGAAATTTGGTATTGATATTCCTCCAGCACTGTTCTTTCTGTTTAGTATCGTTTTTGCTATTTGGGGTCTTTTGCTTTTCTTTTATGGCCAGAGATGTTGATCATTTCTTTATTTGTCTATTGTCCATTCTTATTTCCTCTTCAGAGAAGATTCTTTTTAAGATTTTAGCCCACTTATTAATGGGGTGGTTGTTTCTTTGAGGATTTGGTTGGGGATATTTTTTTAATTGTATTTTATTGTAAAGGTACCATACAGAGGGGTTCGAATTGTATGAGTAAGGTAATGAGTACATTTCCTGTCAAGCATTTATACCCACTCCTTTGTTGTTCTCCCACTATCCCTTCCCTCCTCCTCCCATTCCTCCCCCCCTGAAGTTGTAAAGTTCATTTTCAATATAGTGTCTTGTGGGTATCATTGTTGCAATGGGTCATCCTGTGTCCTTGTTACAGCATTTTGTTATTCTCTTTCCCTCCCTATATTAGACAAATGTATATACAAGATGCAGGGTACCAAAATCAAGTACAATAACAGTGGGGGATATAATTAGTATATGTCCAGGATAATTTTATCAGATGAACAGAAAAGCTCAAAAGCTCTGTATATATGACCATATATAATTGATGTTAAGTGAAATGAACCCCAAGATATGGACACAAGATATCTTTCTTTGTTATTGTTATTGTTAATGTACTATGTGATTTTTTGTTTCCTTTATATGTTCTTTTCCTAACTGGGATTTAATTTTTTGAGCTCTAAGTATATTTTACATATGCGGCCCTTGTCTATTGTATGGCTAGTGGTTATCTTCTCCCAATCCGTGGGCTTTCTATTGATCTTGCTAGCTATGTCTTTTGCCATGCAGAAGCTCTGCAATTTCATGCAATCCCATTCTTCCAACCTTTCTTTAATTTGTTGTGTTTCTGTATCTTTATTAAGAAAAATTTGGCCTGTGCTAAGAAGACCTAGAGCTTCTTCTATTCCTTCCTGTAATGTTTTCAGGGTGTCTGCTTTGATTTTGAGGTCCTGGATCCACTTGGAATTGATTCTGGTGCAGAGTGATACATAAGGATCTAACTTTAGTTTTTTTACAGGCATTTAGCCAATTTTTCCATTACCATTTGCTGAAGAGGCTGTCTTCCTTCTATTCTGTTTTTTTTTTTTTTTTTGGCTATAGGTCTGAGTTTTTATTTCTGGGTCTTCAGTTCTATCTCATTGGTCCTCAGGTCTGTTTTGGTGCCACAACCAAGCTGTTTTGATTACTATGCCTTTGTAGTGGAGTTTGAACTCTGGTATTGATATTCCTTCAACACTCTTCTTTCTGCTAAAGATTGTTTTTGGTACTTGAGGCCTTTTATTGTTCCATATGAATTTTGGGATTGCTTTTTCTATTACATTGAAGAATGAAGTCGGGATATTGATGGGGCCTAAAGCAATTTTTACTCCCTTTGACAATACTACCTCTAGTATGATTGTTTTTTGGCTTCTCCTTTCACTATTTTATATTCTTGTTGTAGTTCAGAGAACACTATGAATACTTTTTCCCCCCTTCATTTGTTGGGGATGAACTCTGGGGCTGGGCGCTGTCCCTCAGCTTTCAGCTCAAGGCTAATGCTCTACCACTTGAGCCATAGAACAACTTCCAGCTTTTTCTGCTTATGTGTTGCTGAGGAATCGAACCCAGGGCCTCATGCATGCAAGGCAAGTACTCTACCACTGAGCTACCTTCCCTGCCTTTACAAATACTTCCTTAGCAAACTCATGATAGTTTCATTGGGGAGCATTAGGATTATCTCTGAATTAAATACTCATCATGACTGTGGTTTGGTTTGGTTTTTGTTGTAAATAGCAACTTTGCTTAAACTTGAATTTAATTGTCTGTAGCTTTCTATTCTTTTGCACCTATAAAATACTTGAACAGATATTGCTGATGTTATATACAATAAAGACAAATGAATGCAGGAATATATTGCTGGATTAAGTACACAGAAACTTTACAAACCTGCTGTAATTCACTTGTCTTCCCAAATGAATACTTTCTTTCAGGTTTGTAATTTCTTTCCATCTATGTACAATTAGGGAATTGTTAAAAATTATCTGATATATTCATATGAGATCTCATACTTGATCTTGTTCAATGACCCAAGTTTTCATAAAGAAATGCAAAGGCAGATTTTTAGGTGGTTAACGCAATTTCCCAGAGATGTTTCAAGTTAAAGAAATGAAAACATAGAAGAATAAACAAAAAAACACACAACCTTGGACTCATTTTTTTTTCTGCTGGGAAGTGAAACAAATAATTACATCTGCAAGGAGTATCATATAGGAAAGGACAGTTGACCAAGTAGTAACATATCACAAGTCTGACATTAACTTTGTGCCAAAAGAGGGCTTCTCAAAGAAAATCACAGCCTTGTGACATCCAAAGGATGTATGAGAGCCAAAGGAGAAAGGCCAAGCATGAAAGTGACTTTCCATTTTTTATAGTTAAGTAGGAAAAGCAATTGAATAAAAGCCTAACTATGAGAAGTTACCCTTTTTCATCAAGACAGAACATAGTCCAACACATTTTGACAGATTTCTTTCCACTGCCATGGCAATATTCATAGCAGATTAGCAATATAGAGTGGTTTTCAATAAAATGTCAACACTTCTCATTACGGTGTGTTTAACAATGATATCTCACTCAAGGAAAATATTGTGACTTAGATCTCTAAGGTAAATATTATGAAATGAGAACTAGTATTGGTTATGGAATGAATGTACACCCACATCGGATTTTTACTCCACTAGCTAGCTTCCTTAGCTGCATGCCACTATCTGCAGTCAATCTCAAGCCTTAATGTGTAACTGATAGTTTTCAACCACATTCTACATGAGATTTTTATTACAATGACATCATTTTTTGACATTTCTGTGAAAATCGTGAAATCCTTGTTATGAAGAAAATATAATGAGTTTCTGAGAATTTATTTTTCTTTTATTCCTCTGTAAAGAAAGAAGACCAGGAAGTTTGTTTTGGAACAATAGCTGTATGTGAATAACTTCAGTAATTTTTGCAAGTGTATAAAACAGCACTTGGATAAACCAAATCTAATGTGATTAAAATGCAATGTTTGTTTTTGTGCTTCAATTAATTAAAGCAACTCTGGGAAAAAGTCATTCAAATAATAAAGTGGCATAAAATAAAACTGAATATTTAAATTGCATTCTCCCAGAACAACGAAAACACTCTGGCTTTTAAAACACTAGTCAGAGTAAATGATATTTTCAAGACAGAAAAATTTTCTTTCTTTCTTATAGCAGACCATGGATTTTCCTAGGCATTGAAAGCTTTATCTCCTGGAAGAGCAGTTCAACAGGAGAGTAATTCAGATGTTGTCCAGCCCAGCACTTTTAGTAGTTTCCCATCATCAAAATAATTCAGTCTAAATTTCTTACTTTGTTATAATGGACCCTTAGTAATCCAAGACATTCCCTCTATTTTTCCCTTAAGTTCTTCTCCATTTTCCAGATTTTTATCCTTTTGATTTCTTACATGCCAACTTTCTGTCACCTCTATCGAAATGGAACACATTTTTCCTCTTCTACCAGACGTAGAGGACCCTTTTTGTGTTTCAAGTAAAGGTCATCTGGTCCAGGAGGTCAACTTGACTTCATTAGAAGATTAACATCTTTATTCATCTATTCACATTATATTGTATTTTCAATATTCACCTGCCTGTCTCATGCATGATAAAATATTGAAAACAAATCCATTTACACATATTTTTATTACCAAGCTCAACAAAATATCTGTCATAGTTAATGCTCTTAATAAAAGTTTGTTAACTTAATTGTAGGCAAGATATTATCTAGATCTACTTTCATGTGTATTTTCAAATCTAGATAATGTTGAAGAATAACTTTTCAAATTTCTACTCATTCCCTGAGGTTTTAGGATTTCAAAATGTTTGCTATCCCTGAGCTACTGAAATGAAATTAGCTTTTATCACCTTGCTTACTAGTGTACATTATTTTCATTTTATCCCATCAAGTCAAATGTAGAATTACCTTCTTTTTGTCTTTTTGTTTTTAACTCAAATCTCTCTGTCTCTGTCTCTGTCTTTGTCTCTATTTCTGTCTCTGTCTCTGTCTTTGATTCTGTCCTCCCCTCCCCACACACACATATACACACCTGGAAAGTTGTTGAGTCAATCTCAGGCTTTATTAAGTGCTTAGAGATGTGTTCGATTCCCATTCCTATGATTAAATGCCAGAGATAGTCTGCTTATAGAGAGGACATGTTTACAGTTTTGCAGTTTTCACTAATTAACTACTTGGTTTAGGCCTGTGTCTTCACAGTACATAAACTACCAAAACATTGGAAGTGGAATTGTGGCTCAAGTGGTAAAGAAAATACAAAGGGTAAAGTCACTGAATCCCTGTGAAGGACACTGAGGAAGCTCCTTCACTAAGCACTACCGTGTGTGTCTGTGTGTGTGTGTGTGTGTGTGTGTGTGTGTGTGTGTGTGTGTGTGTGTGTGCTGGTACTAGAGCTTGAATTCAAGGCTTGGGTACTATCCAGCAGCATTTTAACTCAAAGCTGAGATACTACCACTTGAGCCCTAGCTTCACTTCTTGCTTGATTTTTTTTTCGTAGTGAATTGGAGGTGATATTCTCATGAACTTTACTTCCTGGGCTGACTTCGGTCTGCAATTCTCAGATTTCAGCCTCTTGATTTAGCTGGAATTGTAGACATGATCCACTGCTGCCTGACATAAGTTGTACCTCATAAATATTCTACCATCTCTTGATAGGGCCATGGGCTAGACACCAGGATTTTACCATGTAAGGCCTTGAGAGATATTTCAGTCCAAGCTGTAGCAGGAGAGCCTAAGGGATTAACATTAAATAATTTAGTACCAGAAAGCCTTTTCCTAAAAATCAGTGGTCCCTAAAAATTTCCTACAGGTTAAAATAATCACATAAGTAGACACGCAGTCATGTAGAACTTGACCCTCTTTGTAGCTTGTCATGTCGTTTTTATTCTTATGTTTTCCTTTTGGGATGTATGGGGCTTTGAACACAAGGCCTCATCGTTGCTAAGTAGACATTCTGCTGCAAAGGCATGCCTCCAGCCTGTGTTTTACCTCCTATTCTTGACCTTCATATTGTCCAACTTCCCTGATCTTTCTTAATTTTGTTTCTTTGGTAATTCACTGGACTTATTCTTTCCCTAGAACTCATCTCATTCCAAATTTGCCCCAACATATTGCATAATAATGGTAAATCCAGGCATTTTACTTCAACACTGTCCTAAGCATCCTCTTTTCATGATATTCTATTGAAGTATTCTCTTGTATTCCTTCACATTCCCATTCCGCAGAGGCAATCAACCAGCTCAACATCACATAGCCACTGAATTGAGTCCTGGCTTGAGTCCTTGATTCTACTCTCCTTATTACTACAACACTGGGATGACATTGGTGGGATTCCAATCACATAATTTCCCATCTCCATTAGATATGTGAGGGTTCTGAGAGCCCATGTTTACTCCAACTTTATTAAGCTCTGGTTTCTTGTCTTTCTTATTATTATTCCAAAATCCTGCTGAATTATGACTCTGAACTACTATAATATTAATATCTAGTCATATGTTTGGAAAGTGGGAAATGAATTCTTCTGTGAATGGTGCTTGGAGGTCAGGCCATTACGATGTAACTAAGATTAGATGATGTCTTTAAATGTTCCAGATTACAATACAGGCTTTATGAGTCTTCTTATTTATTATTCAAGGTGTATGATGCCCTCTTTCAGGCTAACGCATGGCAGGAACGCCCTACTCAGATGATTGTGCTATGTGTTTGGTCATCCCAACCTCCAGAACCATGGTCCACATCTGCCTTTAAAATCGTCATAGACTTGGGTATGATGTTAGAACAACACACAATGGATAAATACACCCTGGTTCTCTATTATCTTCTAAATTATGATCATATAAGTAAAATACATGCTCACTGTTTTTCTCTACAGATCCACGGCTGCTGGCCAGACCCACCCTTTGCTGCCATCATTTCTTTTCATCCATACTATTGCATATTGTTTTAATCTCTGACTACTTTGCTCACAGGGACTAGGCCATTTATAAAAGGTAGTTTTAGAGTTCTAAGACTGCTCATTGCAATAATTCACTACCATTTTCCCACTTTGGATATTTCTACTTAAGACTTTTAATACAGTGTAATCAATAGCTTGTAAGCCAACATTATCTAGGTCTGAGTTGAGCATCTGAGTATAAGTCTATATTCATCACGACAATCAGCCTTTGTGGCTCAGCATTCTACTACTTACACTTCTTTCACAGAACCTGAATTAACAGAGTAAGTCACTTTATGTTTATTCTGAAACAGATTCATCTGCATCTCTTTCTCTTCCTATATACTCTATAACTACATATTATATTTATTCTGATTTCATGTGATTCAATATGGCTCCCATTGCAAGAGGTTTTTTTTTTCCTCCAGTTCTAAAGCTCTAGCCCATATTGAGGATCTACTATTTGCACAAGTAAATTTCACAGTTCTCTGCTGTAAGTTGCAAAACCAAAGCCTCATTCAACTTCAGTCTCCATATAATCCTTTAATTTTTAGAATAATTACAAAATATCATTTCCTATATGACATGAAATATTGAATAGAACTTAATCAGAGGGCATTTTAGGGAAAGGAATAGGGACAACAAAAATAGAATTCAAAGAATGAGAGGTGATATGAGCTGGTTATCATCAAGAATAGGGGGCTTTAGAAAGATGTAGAATAACGTAGCCCCACACAGAGGGTTCTGATAAAGAAAATTTTCTAAGTCTCAAACTCACATCTGCTTAACAAATAAAAAAGTATTACATAAAATGACAAAATTATGTAAGACACAAGTAGGCAGAAAAGGAAGAACAATTTAATCTTCTATAGACCTTATGTCTATGCAGAAGATAAAAATTAATATTGATAATATACATTAGTGGAGAGCATCAAGTCATGATCTCTCACATAATGATGATTTGGTCACGGATGAAGCCCACCTATGATGGTGGCCTCATAGACTTGCAACAAACCTAGAAATTCCTATTTCCTGGTGACTTCACAGCTGTTTTGTCATTGTGGAGTAATACATGTTTTTACCACTCTCATTCCCCCCAAAAGAACCATGTGCTGGTGGGTCCCACCTGTAATCCAGGCTACTCAAATGGCTGAAATCAAAAGGATCATAATTCAAAGCCACACACACAGACAAATCTGAAAGATTCTTATTATCAGTTCATTAACAAAAAGCCAAAAGTGGGGATGTGGCTCAAAGTGTACAATGCCAGCTATTTGCAACAACAACAACAAAAAATGCTAAACAAGAGCTCAAGGACTGGAATTCAAGTCCCAGGATTGGCAAAAATGTAGCACATATAATCGTGTACAGTGTACAGTATGCAATAATTAATGTGACTTGCTTATGTACTTATTATTCTCTATTCTTTATTATTTGATAATATACTTCTTGCATTTATAAATTTCTCTTTGATGAATGATATTTTTAGGGTGACCTTATTTTGTTTCATGGCTGCGTAGACACTCTCCTCATCTTCACATGATAATGTATTCACCTAAGGGTATATTTCTTAGAACATCTCTCCAATCAAGCATCATAACTATAATTATATAGTACTCTTTGACACATTACTTATTCTCCAGTGTCTCAGTTTTTCTGTTTAACTGGGATGATCATAGGTTCTACTATCTAGCTTGTTATCATAACTAAACAATCATCCATCAAGGAACAACTAGTCTGATTCCATTATTTGGCTCTTTAACAGTCTTTTTTTGTTTGTCATGTGTGGAGCTTAAACTCATAACTGGGTCACTGTCCCTGAGTATATTCCCTCAAGGCTAGAGCTCTATCACTTAGTGCCACAGCTCCATTTCTGGTTTTTCTGTTGGCTAATTGACAGTAAGTATCTTACAGACTTTCCTGCCTAGGCTACCTTTGAATCACGATCCTCAGATATCGGCCTCTTGACTAGCTAGGATTTAACAGTGTTTGTGTTTGAATAATAATTGCAAATTATGGGGGCTTTTTGTTTTTATGCTTGTATTTTTTTTTACCGGTACTGGAGCTTGAACTCAGCCCCTTAGCTTTTTTGCTCAAAGCTGGTACTCTACTACTTGAGTCCAAACTCTACTTTTAACTATTATTTTGTGTGTATGTGATTATTTGGCTATAAAGATCTCATACACTTTCCTGCCCAGGCTGGCTTTGAATCTTGACCCTCAGATTTCAGCTTCCTGAATATCCAGGATAAAAAGTGTGAGCCACCATCACCTTGGCACAAATCATGGTGCATTTGTTGAAATGCAACTAAAAAATATCTGTAGATTCAGTCATTGGAAGGCTTCCTAAAAAGTAATGGCTCTTAAGGAGAAACAGGACTATGCAAGGTTAATAATATAGGGTGTCATGAAAATTAGGTAGATATGATAAAGGTGATGCTGTAGTCTGAATTTTTATGTTGGACTTTATGGCTTTATGAAACTTAATCTCCAGGTGATTAGTGAACTAATGGGATTGGTTGTCTTATAGAAGACATCTCATCTGCCCAGAAGAGTTACCTAGTCACATGCTAGGTGAGTTCAAGAAAATGCCATTAGGAAACAGGACCATATCCAACATGGAATCTGTTAGCAACTCCAGCTTGGTCTTTGGGTTACAAATCTGTGAGAAATAAATCTTGTTTTCAGGCTATGGCTATTTGTTATTGTAGCCAGAACTAAGATAGTTGCTTTGAAAAGAACAACAAAAAAATCAAGCCATATTATGTTTTCTCATTTTGTCTTCTTGATATCAAACCTGGAAAGAAAACTCTATTGTGTAATAATTTTAATTGCACCTTTTAAAATAAAAAGCTTCAGAAGTCATTTTTGGACTAAAAGAAGATGACTAAACCTTTCTAAAGAATTATACTATTTGACATTTCCATAGTCTGTTATACTTCAGTCAGTTCATTTGTAACTGCTTTCATACCACCGACTGTGTTTACTTACAGATTTATAGGCACATTCTAGCTGCCACAAATGAAGGAAAACATGCAACAGTGGTGGCAGGACCAAAGAAAGAGGAGTAGACAAATGAAGGGGGCAAAGGATGAAGAATGAAATCAAGAGGTCATTATATATACCATCAAATTAGGAAAAATAAGGGAAAGAGTGAAAATGTTGAGGTGTTGACACAGATCAAGATACACTACACCCATAACCTGCTTTGCTAAATGACAAAAAAAATATTCAATGCATATCATAAAAAAAATTAAGAAAAGTAAAGGAAGAAGTGGGTTTGGAGGGTTGGTGAGAATGTTGGAAGGGTCACCTTGATCTAGACACATTATTTTCATAAACTGCTTTATTGAGTGGCAACTCCCTTGTACAAATACTTAAAGATAAAAATATCCAAAAAAGAAGACCATTATTTTATATAATCCTTTAAAGCTTAGAGATACCTTTGTCCCATCTATTAAAACAAGCAATTTTGAAGCACACTATGTGAAGGTAGTGTTTTACATAACAAATCTTGAACTGCACCATTAAGGTCCTGTATGCTAAATAACTCTATGCATCCTGTTACACCATTCAGAGGCAGATCCCCAAGTCTATTTCCCTAACAGTGGGAGAGAAGCAATTGAAGCATTGTGATGTTCTCTTTTCCCCTACAAGATGAACTCTCATTGTTTCCAGGTCTCACACCACTTTTAATTTTATGTGAATCAAGAGCATAAAACAAGGTTAACTCCAGACCAAGTGAACTTGATGATAAGCTGATTTTTTCTAAAAGGAAAGCCATGACACCTCCTGAGCTTCGGTGTCACACGTTGGTTAAGAGATGCTGACTCTCATTATATTGGTGGGTTTTGCTTTTCACATTCTCCACTGAAGGCATAAAAGATGCACAAATTAATAAACAAATTGATACATGCATAATTATCTAATTCCAGGGAGATAAAATAGGAAATGATGTGTTGTTGCTACTAGCCTCAAAAATTAAAATTAAAATGCATGCAATTAAATATGCTTTCTCTGCTTAGGAGAATATCAAGCTTTCAGAATACTCTAAATGTGGGCTGGCCTCAAAGCACGAGAGCACATCCTAAAAACCAGATAGCAGAGCAGGTTGTGGTAATGGGTAATTACAGGAATGAATATCATTTTTGTTCATAAAAAATCTTGATAAATATAAAAATGGGGGAAAATTGTCTCTTCCGTGTGCATCGTCTAGAATTCCCATGGTGGCTGTTCATGCATGGAAACATCCATACTTGCTGTATTTAGGAGTTGAATGAGTCCCAGTATAGCTTTTGAAATTGAATGTTATTCCCAGGAAGTGATTGTAACATCAGACCTTAAAAATTAAATGTTTATTCAATCTGAAAGCAGTTATTAAAAATATAGTTAACTATAGTGTATCACTGGAATGTATTCTGGCAAAAGAGATGTTCATACACACAGCTTGAAATGACCACATTATAAAATCAGTTTTTACTTTTTGGATAAACAAATCTCTGAGTCTAATTACTAGCAAGAATATGGTTTGGGACAGGTGTCTGGAATATGTGTAAAGAACAGGGCTTCCATACAAGTTGTTATGTTGAAAAAATAACTTTACAACTTTGGCCGGGGTGGGGGAGGGGATAGGAAGGGATGGGAAGGGGAAAAAAAGGAGGAGCCAACAATGCTTGATAAGAAATGTACTCATTACCTTGACCATGTAATTGTAACCCCTCTGTATGATATTTTCACAATTAAAATAAAAATGTAAACTTGGAAAAAAACAGAAATGTACTCATTACCCTGACTTATGTAACTGTAACTCCTATGTGCATCACCTTTATAATAACAATAAAAAGTTTAAAAAAATAATAAAAAAAGAACAGGGCTTCCAAATTGTAGCTGAGAGAGAGTCAAAAATTAATTCACAAAAATCTTTTTTGCAAGAAAGACACCAAGACAAACAAAAGAATGCTGGACCAGGATTGGCCCTTAAACTAACATCATTTCTTGCCCAAGCAAGCTGACATCAAGAAAGATTGAATGACATTGTCAGCTCAAGTTAGTGTGAACTCCACATATTCTGGTGCTGTCCATTTGTTTAATAAGTTGTTTTGTCTAACACAGTGCCCAATAAAACAGATACTAAAGCCCAATGCTGGTGACTCACACCTGTAACCCTAGCTCTCAGAAGGCTAAGATGTAAGGATCAAGTTGAAGCCAGTCCAGGTAGGCAAGTCAATGAAATTCTTATATCCATTTGTAGCCATCAAAGAGCTGAAATTAGAGATATAGCTGAAGAAACAGAAAGCCAGCTGTGAATGAAAAAGCCAGGAGCAAGTCCAAGGTCCTGTATTCAAGCTTCAGTATAGCTACAAGCAGAAAAACAAAAGCAAAAAACATTTACTGGAAATATAACTTTGGCAATAAATAAGAAAAAGAAAATCATGTGCATTAGACTTGTGAATTTCAAATTTAACAGGAATCTATTTTAATATTTAAAAATTTAATATCATATAGAAATAAAGTATCTTAAATATTTTCCAAAAACATCTTTTCAACCAAGAATCTATGCTTTGTGATCAATTACAAAACATGCAAGATCTTACTATTAAGTAAATAACCAAAGAAGCTACCTGCTCTCATTCTTATCACAGTTATTTATGTTAATAGTAAAAAAGTATAAAATAGTTCATGAAAGAACATGGGTAAGAATGAGAACCCTGTAATTGGATTCAGAATAGTTTCCTGGCTCCAACATATACTATTAATTTATCCATAAGTTTGTCCTATGTATGTGTGTGTGTGTATGTGTATACACATATGTACATGTGGGCCAGTGCCAGTACTGTGCTTGATCTCAGGGCCTATGTGCTATCCCTTAGCTTTTCTGTTCAAGGCTTACATTCTATATTCATGAATACCCTGTGCCACTGTCTTCACTAAAGTTGAGTCTGACTTTCCAAGGATTTCCATTCTGCAACTCTGGGTGATATCATGGTTAACTGAAAAAGTCTCATACAAACAAGCTATGTTTCACAATTTAATGGGAAAGATAAGACAATTTACAGCAATTGACATAATACCATTTCCTTTAGTTTACAAGCATGCTTTTGTTTTTCTAAGAACAGAAGCCTAAAAAATAAAATGTTACTGAGAGCACTGCAGGGAGTCATAAGCCTTAAAAACTTAAAACAAAGGAATTACATACCTTAGCCTGACATTGAATGAGTAAATTTTGTGAATGTATGTGTGTGTATTCCTCTTAACACTCAAAGGTATTTTTTATAGGTACCTGCTATAAAAATATATGGCACCTCAACTGGAATTTGTATGTGTGTATGTGTGTATATGTGTGTATGTATAGGCTTGTGTGCTTGAATACACTAAAATTACCTTCTGAAAAGACAAAGTTTTCAATAAGATTATTGCAACAAAACTCAAAATGAATAAGTGAAAGATGAGTGTCTAATTGCCCCATTTGTTAGGAAATGGAAAGGCTTGGAAAAAATTTTATTAAGTGAAGTAAGCCAAGCCCAAAGAAACATAGGTCCCATGTTTTCCCTTATTTGCAATATCTAATATATGTCTGAGTCAAGCATAAAAGGTCAGATAAGGTGATGTTAGGGAAATGAACCCTAAGATATGCATTCAAAGTTTTTTTTTTTCTTTCATGCATTTGTTTCTAACACATTTATAAGATTATTTCTTTGTTGCTTTGTATGTCCCTCCCCCACAGTATAACCCCTACTTTCACTGTATTTGATGTCGGTATACTTCGTGGAGGGAAGGGGAAAAACCAATCGTTTAAATAGGGATACAGGTGGACCCATTGCAACAATGAGATGTACAAATCATTATGTCGAAAAATGAACTTTACAACTTTGGTGCGGAGGAGAGGGGTAAAGGGGAGGATTGGGAGGTGGGGGGGAAGGATAGGAAGGGATGGGAAGGGGAAACAAAGGAGGAGGCTACAATGCTTGATAAGAAATGTACTCATTATCTTGCCCATGTAATTGTAACCCCTCTGTACAGTATTTTCACAATTTAAAAAAAAATGATGAGTGTCTATCACATACCTTTACAAGAAAAGGTCGTAGGCCAGCTAGGGTTGTACACATCTCTAATCCCAATCTCCAGGAAGACCTAAAGTGTGAGGCCAGGCTGGACTGCTCAAGTGATATTGTCTCAAGATAATAACAATTTTAGGTCAATCCAGACCAAATCTCCAAATCCTTTCTATAAAGCAAAATGACTAGTGAGAAGATTCAAGTGATAGAGGAAAGTTTTGGGTCTATCCCCAAATAAAATAAGGATGGAGGCTTATTCACCTTCACTATTAACAGAAATACCATTTAAAACTAGATTAAATGCTGTTATTTTTTCAATGGTTTTTGCCAACAAGAAAAATTTAAAAGGAGTAAACAGAGAAGAACATAATTCTGCTGTTTTAAAGAGCTGAAAAGGTTCTCAAAAGAAAGGTACTCATACCACCAAGGTAGAAGAAAATGGAAATAGTGTTTTAGAATAGCTACTTGAAATTTATCTTAAGTCCAGGTTGTATTCTTGCCCTTGATTTCCATGAAGTATTTTAAATTTCTAACATGTTGCTTTGAGTTGAGTTGCTGTCATTTGTAAATAAACTACAGTATAAAGAATAAATGAAAGCTCCTCACAAAAGTGGTGTAATCTCCAACTCTATTTAAGTTTGATCAGTAATTTTCCACTCATAAGGACCTAGTTTGAAGTTAGCGAACAGCAAAAAGCTAGAAAGTGTTTATAAGATAGTGATTATTTTTCCTTGTGATTTTCCCAATCCTGAGTCTGGCTTCGCTTTGAAGCGTAATGGATGGTCTTGTGAGTGTGTTTGCAGTGACTTAAATGCCAGGCAGGGAAATGGCAGCTGCGGAAATGTTTCCACAGCCCGTGTCAGTGGGCAGAAAACTGGCACATGAACTTCCAAAAGGATAAATATAAAGAAATGCCTTGAATAGAAAGCTGTTCCATCTACACATAAAAAACCGTAAGAGACTTATGAATCATTTTTTGAGACATCAGCCCAGCCGGCTTCGCTATGAATAGTTGAAAAACCACCTCATGGAAATATTTTGGCATAAATCCAAGGTACACAAAGGTGACTTTAAGTATCAAAAACACTGGAGGAAGATAGTTTTAGCTGTGGGTTGAGAGGTACACATGTAATCACATCACAAGTTCTCTATCCAATTGGTACAGAATCCAAGAATTGACTGTATATATGAATCTCATGCAGAATGCTTGTGGATATCCTTAGAAAAATTGTATGCATGTGTTTTAAAATGTATTTTCCAAAGAATTGATTGTTGTTAATAATATTTACTTCCATATTTTCTACAAAATAAAAGGTATAAGTTGAAATATTTTCTCTAAGAGAGAAAGTTGGAAGTACATTTATAGAAATGAATTGGAGACATAATACATAATCCATGTATTTATTTCTCATAGTATGGAGCAATGATAAATCTTCCTGTTAGGTAAAATGATAATGAAGACTTTGTATAACCTTCCTCTGCCTCTTGTGGTTTTCCAAAGTGAGGAAAATAACATTATTTTATTGATCTTATTGCAAATGTATATTCTCACTGTTGAACAAAGTACTTAGGATATTTCTCTTTTCTTTCCTTTGTTTCGCAAATATTTGTTTTCCATTTTCTGTAATTAAAAATGCCTAGAGTTTTCATTTACATATGATTTTTTCGTTTCCATGGATCAGGAATTTGTAAATTCTCTGCAACTTTGTAAAATTCTTCTCATTTATACTTAAAAAATCATGTGAACATTTCTCTCTTCTGCCTCATTCATTAAAAATCAATAATTTGTAGAGACCTATCTTTTGGAAATTTCCTTCCTCTTTCTCTGAGCTGTTTTGGTTATTTTCTTGGCCTGCAACCAGCTATCATAACCTTTCTGGTATTTTGCAAACAAAATCTCTTGTGTCAAGTGGACTTCATATTTTACTTTCTTATAAAATTTACTCTGATAAAAGATACCTTCTAAGTATTTGTCAAGAAGGAATCCACAGCAGTGTATCTGTTTTGGAATTTTGTAGTGTCAAAGGGGCTCTGTCTTGCTTTAGCAATTAAATAGTAGTTTGTCTGGTAATGAAATTATGAGGTAAAATTAAATTTCCCCTTAAAAACTTGAAGGCACTTTTGTTGCTTCCCTAAGCTGGAAATAGAGCCTGAGACATTGCATAAGTTAGGCAAGTATTTACCACTGAGCTACATGTCTGACCTTTCTTTAGTTGATTTTATAGATTTCTTCAGTTGATACTGAATTTAATGTCATTGGGCATTTTTGAACTTGTTATTCATTTAATTTGCTTGGAAAACTTTAAGTATTTTTGCTTCTCTCATGGGTTCTTAGATTTAATCATAAATTGTACCTTCATTAAAACCATACTGAAACTCCATGAGGACTTTCAAACAAGAAGCCCAGGTCCTGTGAAATGCTCATGTCTAATATTCTATCTCTTATGATCCATAATTTTGTTGTCTCCCTGCTTTTTGTAATATTTAAGTGATGCAAGTTTCAAAATATTCCACTGGTCTTTAAACTATATCATACATCTCCTTTAGATCATAGAGGTGGTATTTTCTCCTAAAACTTTTAAATATCATACCCTTTGTCACTGTACTTTCTTAACTTTTTCTCCTATCCTGAGCATTGTCTATTTCTTACCTACTTTATATTTATCTCGTTTTTCATATTTTGCTCTTCTTTTGGGCATTTTTCATTTGGAGTTTTCCTCAATGATCCTTGACAACGTGTTTCTCTTTAGAAAAGAAAGGTATTAGTATAATAATTGAGAGACTGTTTCCATGATGTGCTGGGCTGCTGTTCTTTCAATAAAGATCATTAGGTAGCTCCCTTTCTGGAAGACCAAAACATCTATGCATTTGTGACTTTTCTTTGAAGACTTCAAGATTCCTCTAACCCTTTACTTAGAAGAGAAGGTGTTTGTGGAGGTGTAAAGACCAGTTGTCTTACTTCAACACATGGAGATTCACTGCATCACCTTGTGCTTTTCCTGTCTTAACTCCATCTTTTCCTCTCCTCAATAGTATTCATATCCAGATGTTCTGCTGAATTTCTCCAGAGAGGAACTTGACTCAGCAGGTTATGTGCCACCTTGGATAAAGAAAGCAATTTGATGGTTAGCTGCTTTCCACTGCATTCTCAACCAACTCTTAGAATCATGTCTCAGATGACTAATACTCATCAAGAACTGCCTTCTTCTCAGTAGTGAGAAGCCTTCTACAGGTATTTGCTTTTCAACTATCATCTTGTTTTTACATTTCTTTCCTATTGTTGAAACTGGATCTAGGGCAGGAACTTTCCTGCAGAATATAGAGTTGGAAGTGTCAGGGTAGACTGACACTGTTAGCTAGAGCAATAAAAGCATCTTGTATTCTACCAAGAATTGTGGGAAAAAAATTAAAAGTGTAGGTAAATGGTACCTAGATTCTATTTCTCTTGGACCACTTTATATGTATCCCAATGCTGCTTAAAAATAACACTTTATTCATTTCTTTACAGATCATGGGGTATAACAAGATGATCTGAAAGACAAACTCTTTCAAAATGATGGCTTTTAGGGATTTCAAGTACTTTGAGCTATTAACTTATATTCTCTATTTTTGTATTAAGATGGGAGAAGCCACCCTAAGTGTGTTCAAAATGTTGTTATGTACTCTGGAACACTCATGTAGTTAAATAAGAAGTCCACTTGTGTCTATATTTTCTAAACTACATGAACTAAAATAGTTTTAAATCAGTATTGTGGCTAAAAGCTCATTATCAGATGTAACAACGATTCTGCATATTTTAGTAAACCCTCCTTACCCAAAGAGTTTCAGACATTTAAAAATATTACGTATACCAACTGTTTCTATAAAATCTATTGCAAAGTTTGAAATATTCAAGTAAGCAAATAAAGCATAATAGAAAACACTTAAGATTGCATCAAATCCTTTGGAGTGTGCTGATTATTATCATTAGAATAAAAATATTAATGTGCACTTGCATATTCTTTGGCAGTCCATTAAGTAGTAGGTTTAATTTACTACTTAATTTTAAACATTCTTCAGGCAACTCATATATATGTATTCATTCACAAGGGTTCAACCTCATTATGGATTAATGGTCTGCACAAAGTTTCTGTTTGAAAATAGTATGATTTCACACTTTACAACACAAAAAGCTCATACAAATTTTGGAAGTTCAATAGATATTTTTGACAACTCTGAAGAGCAGTAAACAACGGGAAAGGAATGCTGAAAAAAACTTCTTCCACACAGGCTCACTATAGTCTGTCAGCAATCTTTGCCCCAAGTCTGACACCTTCTTATTGTGATGGCAGAGGGGACAACACTTGGCTGCTCCTTGGTCCTGTGGCCAGTGTCAACTTTCCTCAACTCTACAAATGCCACGTCTGGTATTCACTACAAATAACATTGGAACAAAGTGAGTCAGGATACTTAGGATTCACTGTAGCAAAGAGGATCGGAACAACAAAAGCACTCTCACTGATGAAATTGGAATTTTTTTTAATTAACACTTCTAATTAGAATTTAACATCTCACTAGCTTCGTATGGGATTTTTCGCTTCCTTAACCTCAGGGAAACCTATCCGTTGGCTCTAAATAGGCAGTCACTTACCATGCGCCACTTGAGGATTTCAATTAATCCCCAGTCCTCCGACTTTGGTGTGTGAACTTGTCATTTGCTCTTGTGCCACTTCCCCCAATGGAGCATGCTTGGCAAAGTCCTCTCAACAGGTTTTTCTAGTCACCCCACCTACTTGGTCCTCCTTCTGGTCTATCTTCAGGAAAGGATCGCACAAACTTGACCGTGAGTATTAAGGGTGCTACCTAGGTGGTTGTGGTAATTAGTATTAGGCGCATTCCATATGTCAGGAGGATGTGTTAGCATTTCTAAGGCGAGGTCTGAATGGTGTTTGAATCAAGCTATTCTGCAAGGTTTCATCTGGGCTGTCTCTCACTTTGTGATTTCCATTAAGGTCAAAAACATGGTCTGCAGATGCATCATTCAGAAGTGAGCCTCTTCATGTGGATTTCTCAAAACTTATACATTAGTAAAGATGAAGGCTATTAGTAAATTTCATTTCTAAGAAATAGCTGACACTTTAATGTACCCTGGATAAACTCCAACCATCCTCATTTAGAGACATCTTGGAACTTGCTAGGTGAGGGCAAAGAGAAAGAAGATAATGGATATCCAAGTATTTGTTTCTCATCATTTCTGAAAATTTTGCTAAATTCCACCTTTTCTTTAATTCCACAAACTCTAAGGACAGTAAAATGCCATCTGTGTGCAAAACATGCATGCTATCAAAGCTATTCTTTCTGTTGTTCTTAATTGAAGAAATAGCATTGAGATCCTGAACAGCATGGAGGAAAAAAAGATTCATAGAATATGGTATTTAGATGTCAGAGCTTGAATATCTGAACTGTGATGCTTAGGTTCAGAATCCAAAGGTTTTCAAGAAGACCTTTGTCTAATGCTGAATAATGCCATTTGTTCAAATTTTATTATGTCCTTATGAAATGTTCTTGAACCAAAAGAGGCAGGGAACATTTTGAATCTCATTTAAAGTGGTGAGAGTAAGTTTGCTGTGATCTTTTATAGCCAGTAGATTAGAGAAAAGAGAAAAAAATAATCTTGTAGCAAAATTACGAAATGTGATCTCGTGGTGACCAGGAGCCTCCCAGAACAAGGTGAGGGGAAAGGAGAGAGCAGAATTCTCTCTCCTGTTTCTGCTCCTGTTTCTCAGGTTTGCTCTTTGTTGGTTAAGCCAGGCCACATTCTTCACCTGGCTTGCCTGGGAAAGGAGCAAGTGCCTTAGCAATAGATAAGGCTTAATGGGGATGTCACAGCCCTGCCACTGCTAAGCAGCTCTGAGAGCATGGGAGATTTTTAACATAATAATTACCGCATAATCATTTAAACATAATAATTATAACATCTTTTGTGTAAGGTCTTTCTTCCATGGAGACTTGCCAACATTCATCACCATCAAAAGTATTTATTTAGCACCCAAATGTGTATAGTTCTGCTGAGTACTAGTGTTTTTTTTCTTTGCCAATTTTTTTTTATAACATTTTACATAGGAAAAGAACAGAGGAAAGAGGAGGAGATTTTGAGAGGCAAAAGTTGAAGCAAAGCCTTATTCTAAAACTCCTTTCCTCAACTACAGAGAAGATGGAGACCTCAGGATCTGAACATTTTTTTTTTTCCCAATAGAGAATGACATAGCATATCACTGATCTTTTTTTTTTCTAGAAAGGTCATTTAATAATTTGCTTTTGGAAAATTGAAAAGTATACAGTATTTCCTGCTGGCAAATCTATGAAAGGGTAAGCGCTTGAACTAAACAGTTCTATACTTTATGGAAACTTTCAAGCATTTTAAAGATTCTGACAAAGTTAAGAACTCTCTTGGTTGATGTTATTAAATGTTATCTTTGCTAATTTCCTTAGGGTTGGCAAAGCCTTACCAATCATAGGGATGCTTTTAGATGTAAACGAGTTTTGTGTGAAACACTTTAACGTTAATTTTCTATGCATACTTACATGCAAAAACACATGCGTGCCAATTCAAGGCAAGTAGGTTGTGGAATTATATAGATCTAGAATTATTTCCACAATTATTTTCACACTACAGCTTACACATATGTTGAAAAGTCTATTGTAGGATATACAGTATTTTGAAAATTCCAGAAGGACTGGAAAATAAAGTGTAGATATTTTGTAAAATACTTAACCAAATGGTTCACACAAATATAGAAGCAAACTGCGCACTTGGAGATTCCCTTTTAGGCCCTCTTCATTTGAGTTTAACATATGTGTCCTACTTTTTTAAAATACTGAAAATATTTGCAAGTATGTTTATTGAAATGTTTCTAAATTCTTTGCAATAGTCATCCCATTTACATCTATACATAATTCCTACTGTGGGCATGGAGAGTGTGGGGTGGGAAAAAACTTGGATAATTATATCTTACGCGCTGGTAACATTTTAAATTTCCCAAGGAAAATTAGACCCATAAATTTTTTTTTTCAGATGTGCAACTGAGAAATACTTTTTTAAATCGCTAATTTCACTGCAGATGAACACATTCAGTTCTGCCAAAAATCTGCCTCTTCTCATCCTTTCTTAGCCAAGCCAGCCACTAGCCCTCCTTGCTACTCTGCTCCCTGATGTCTTTCTCGATGAACAAAACAAAAACAAACACAGAGCAAAACCCTTTATTACCTGAGAGATGATAGGAAACGTTAACCAAAGATACTTTCTCAATATGTATCATTCTTAGATGGCAGAGAAATAAATAGAACATTAGCTGAAGAATCACTCAATCAAAATTACAAGAAGAGAATTTCAAGTATTGAACATACACTGCATCTCAACAGATTCACTATGTAAAGCCCAACCCCTTAAGACAGACATAGTCAGAGTGGATTCATCCATCGTGAGAAGACATTGTCCTTGTAAAATTAAAATTAACCCACATCAAATAATATAATATGATTGATAAGAAAGATGTTAATTTTTAGATACATGTCTTTTATAAAGTAAGAAAACATCAAGGAAAATGTAGCAAAGTTTTTCTGTACATAAAATAAGCTACATTAATACAGATCACTTTTTCACGGACATCGTCTGAAAGCAAAAGAAGAGAGGTATCGGAGTTTACTGTAATTTTATGCTATTGGAAAATAAAAATGTGGCAGAATATTGTTCTGACATTAGCATAGGACCTATGGCTTGATATATAACTTAGGTCAATGTCAAATAAATTATTTTTATGGGTTGTATTGTTATACAGGATATATAATATACACCTGCATATGTATTGTGTGAGTGTGTGTGTGTGTGTGTGTGTGTGTGTGTGTGTGTGTGTGTGTGCGCCCACGTGTGTATGTGTTATGCTGCCTGGGAACCAAGTAGAGAACTTGAGTGTCAGAAGAGAATAGTGCACAGAATTTGTAATCCAGCAAGCCATACTGCCGATCCAGTGGTAATTGCCTATCATGCATGTTTTCTGCCAATGTTCTTGAGTGACTCAAACCAATATTCCAACTTCCCCTGGATTGCAGAATTCTCTGAAACACTATGTGTATCAACTTTAATGATAATGTAAGCATATAATAACATAATACCATGATAATAATGTATTAGGCTGAGGTGTAATACATTAAAAATAATAAGATTGCCAAGTTTATCACAGAATTCTATCCTTCACTGTAGTTTCAACAAAATTAATCTTTAACATCTCCAGAGAAGATATGGCTGCAAGCATTGATTATTTGAATCTAACAGCTTGAAAAGAGTGGGTGTGAGAGTCAAGTTGCCTGTGAACAGGTACCTCACAGCCCTCCTGTAACAGGAGCTAAGCTACAGCTTCATGGGTGCAATAAAATAATGATATACTCTATGTTGTTTCCTTTAATGAGCAGGATGCCTATAGGAGTTAAAAGTAAGTAGCAGCTAAGAATTCAGGTTTTGTTCTTTTTATTTCTACTTCTGTTCCTTTATATTACCAGATGAACCTAGTTAGGAGTCATCCCAAAATGTGAGTGTGTGTGTGTGTGTGTGTGTGTGTGTGTGTGTGTGTGTTTGTATGTGTGCACGCATGCACGTGTGTGTGTGTGTGTGTGTGTGTGTGTGTGGTATGTAATTCAATTTGTTTTTTTATTGATTTAAGTAAGAGGAGTTGCATGTAAAATGTCTTCCCGTTCTCTTTAAGAAATATCAAATATAATTGCCAAAAATAAAAATTAGACTTATCTCTTTTTCTTGGCAATGGCAGGATCTTATACATCTAGCTCTTCCCACACACACTTCAGGCATGGCAGAGTATGGGATGGCTTACAAGAAGGCTTGGTCTCTAGTTCTATGTCACACTTACCAGAAAGATTGGAGTTTTCACATCCCTCACCTCACACCATTTGCTGCTGTTAAAATTGGCCTACTGCTAACTTACGAGGAAGATTGAATGACTTCAAAGGTTTATCTTGATATTGTTTTAGCAGTCATAAATTTTGATTAACAAGACTGATGTAGAATGTGCTTAAGGTTCCGCTTGCAGAACTAGATATCACAAACATTGAACTAAAGAGGACCTTATTATTAAATTAACTTTAAAAAACGATTTAAATTGGATCTGGTGGCTCAAGCCTATAACCCTAGCTATTTGGGAGGCAAAGATTGTGGAACTGCAGTTTGAGACTGGCCTGGGTAAATAGGAAGTTAAAACATCTGTCTCAGTCAATGGATAGGATGATAGTATACACCTTTATACATATACAATGGCTATGTATAGTGGTGCAGGCCAGTTATTTCCAACAATGAAGAGAAGGATGAGCAGGAGCATCAGAGGCTAGGCCAGTCCAGGCATACAGATCCTACCTCCATAAGAGCAGAAAAGGTAACAGGAGGTGTGGCTCAAACAGTAGAGTACCTGCCTAGCAATCATGAGGCTTAGAGTTCAATACCCAATTTCACAGAAAAAAAAATACAGCTGGCTTAAAGAAAGTCAAAGGATATTGTGTAGCAGTGTCCAATTCCCCAGGTGTGTGTTATGTCTCACCTCCCTTAAGGTTAATTTTTATATATTCAGGATCCTCAAATTTTATGTTACCTGTAGATCATGTCTTCTAATAGTTCTTACTTATTGAAATATAGTACTGGGAACAAAATTTAAGTCATTTATAAATACATGTAAGTATAGCTATGATCTTACCTTGAGCTGTAACTGAATGCTGAGTGGGTATAAGATACACACTCAGACACTTTGTAATACTTTCCTGGGTCTTGCATTTTCCCTAGTGAAGGAGACTTTAAAGGAAGAAGTGATTGGAGGAACGTATAACTGAGCCAGTATTAGTATTGTGGTTTCCTCACCACTCACTTGGACTTGAGTTTGAATCCTCAGAATGAGGACAAAATTCAGAACCTAGAAGTTTTTAAACAATAGTGAAAAGCTTAAGACTTGCAACCAGGATCTCTGGTTCAGTGGCTGAGGGGAAGACCATACAAGCCAAGGAGAGGCTGCTTCTTGCCCTGCTGCCCAGACTGGTGCCTGTTTACAGCACAGTGAAGGAGACAGGAAGATCCTGTTAGGCTTTTACATGAGTTGGCTTACTGCCAATGGAGAAACCTGGGCAAAATGCCAGCTGGAAGCACCTTCTGCTTAGAGGTCTCCAGGCAGCAGATGGTCCAAGAGAATGATGGGTTTAAACCCAGGAAAGAACAGACCAGGCCCACAGGTGAAACCTCCACACCTCACATCCCAAACCCTATCCAATCTCAGGAAGAAAGCACAAGAGACGGAACCATCCCTTTACCTGCTCATTGGAGAGGGGCTTTTATGTACATTGTGTTTTCTCTTGGTGAAGGAGGAGATATGGGTAAATGCTAAATACACCTCTGTCACTGAGTTACATCCTCAGCCCCAAATATTATTTTCATACAAGTCTGCCTAGATTTTGACTCTTTAACATATCTGATAGCATAAAGATCCCCCCCCCAAAAATAGGAAACTGCCTCTTTTATTTCATACTATTTAGGTACCAAAACAATTCCCATACCAAAGGAAAATTCATTCCATTTTTTAAGACTAATTCTTCTTTCTTGCCATGCTTTTCTTGGAATCTCACAGATTATAACTTCCTATTTCATAGCAGAGGAGAGGATGGCAAGGAGTATTCCAGCTCTTCACTGATGTACTTGCCACTGGATCTGCTTGACTTTAAATTATAATATCTCGTGCTCACTGTCAATGCACACCTGTGCATCCCAAGAAACAGTAAGCATTCGAGCACTTGAGTGTCTGAATCATGGACCTATATTTAGCCTTATGCATTAAAGAAACAGTTGACAGAAAGGTCATAAATTCAGCCTGGAGAGGGATAGAAGCTGTGCAAAGTATAAAATGAGAGAAGGGCGAGCTGATGGAATCCTACATTTTCTTCTACCTCCTGTGCTTAGCAGCATCGACTGGGAGTGATGGATTGGCCTTTTAGGTGGCCCTCCTAGCAAGATACTTTGCTGTGAACCAACCAACTTCCATCTATGCAGTTAGACCCCATCACGTTAGATCTGCAGCCTCCCACAGCCTGCCTCACTTAAAGTTTAACCATAGCCTTACTGGACTGCTCATAGAATACTGTGTCACCAACAATGCAATAGGGTTCCCTTCAAGACACTATGTTGAAAAATGAACTTTACAATCTTGGCAAGGGTGGGGGGATGGAGTATAGTTGTGGAGGTGGGAGGGAAGGGATGGTAGGGGAAAAACAAAGGAGGAGGCAACAATGCTTGATAGGAAATGTACTCATTAACTTGCTCATGTCACTGTAACCCCTCTGTACTGTATTTTTTACAATAGCAAAACTTTTTTAAAAAAAAGAATACTGTGTCACCAACCTGCCAAACATAGTACCATGTCCCATTCCATCTTAATATTGAGTGTTCACCATCACTCTATTCAAAATTATGTGGAAATGGTTGAAACATCTAAAGTCAGTGAGTGAGTTAATAAGGACGTTGGTATTTCTTCAGAATTTATTGTTACATTCTGTCACTCACAGAGCATTTACTTCTTTGCCTGTTATATGCCTGCTTCTCTGCACTCTCCTGATATGAAATCTACGAGAGCAAACCTGCACTGGAGGAGTAGCGAGGGGATAAGAGGTAAGGGGCGCACTTTGTGAAAATCAAACTCCCTTAAGGAGGCTTTTGTCTAGCTGTAGTCAAGATAAAAACATGCATAGAATTAAATATTTAGAGAAAACCTTGATGGCCATATGCACAAATTGTTCTACCTTTGGAAGAGCCTGAGAGAGTAATTGTCTATTATGATCTTTTCCAATCAGTATAAATATTGCTTAGATTTTTCTATAATTAAAAATATATAACTACCTTTTCAGATTTCTCAACATTCCTTGAAATAACCTGAAATATAATTTTGGCTTCTTATTTTGTTTACTTCCTTCTTTTTTGCTGGGATCTTTTCCTTCCTCCTTTGATTCGTTCCACTTTCTTTCCTTTTGCATTCATTAGAAGACCAACAATGTGTGAATAGTGAATACAAGCACCCAAACACACCAAATAGTTGATAGAAAGAATGATGAAAGAAGGGGTTTCTTTTAGTCTTATCTTAAAAGTTTTTTTTTTTCAGTTTGTCATCATAAACTTTCCCAGAGTCTGTCTTTTTGTTCAATCCTGTCCGATGTTTCCTCTTCTCTATTTGATCAAGAGATGGAGTTATGTACCACAGGAGTAATGGTTTGCCACACCAATATTAGGTGTTAAGTTGATTCTGAGCCATGATCTGTAAGGCACTCCCAAGCTAGAACTTCAGGAACTTGGCTTTGTAAAACCCTGCCTCATTGCCATGTGACTAAATGTGAGCCAGTCTGCTGGACAATGGCAGGTCACATGGAACAGCAAGGGCCTGTCTGCACTGAGGTTATTCTGGATCAAATGAGTTTCCCAGAAGAAGCACCTGTGAGCTGAGCTGAAGTCAGATGTGCTCAAATCAGTCCAGCTCCAATTGTGTAACTTTTGGTGATCATTAAGTCACTATATTTTAGGGTGGATTGTGTCACTGCAAATAGTTAACAGTGATGATGCACTTGAGGCGTTGACCCAGATATTTTAACCAAATATTTGTAGATGTTCCAGGGAAAGTACTTTTTGAGCATGATTAACTTCAACATTAGTAGTTTAGAGTAAAATTTATGACCTTCTCTAATGCGATTGGCCCTCACCTAAGCAGTTGATGGCCAGAGAGAAATTCTGACTTCTCTAAGCAGCAAAAATTCTGTCTGATGCTGGGATTTGAATTTCAGTTTTGCATTAGGTCTCCTGCTTGCTGGCCTCCTCTGGAGATTTTGTACTTGCCAGACCCCACAATTGTCTGAGCCAATTTCCTAAAATAAGTCTATCTCTTTATATATATGTAGATACATATGTATAAATATATGCATATATACATATATGTGAGTACAGCTCTCAGTATAGATGGTGAAAATATAGATATAGATATCCTTCCAGATATAGATAGCCTGAATCTTTGGAAGAACTCTGACTAATATGCAAATTTACTTACAAAGCTTATTTTTGCTGTGTTTTTTCTTCATAGAAAAAAAAAAACGATCACTTTGTTTTGCTTACAATTACTCCAGGCCAATGGACTTGTTTGATTACAATTAGTCCATATAGTTAGTCCATAGTTTTGGTCTAGTTTGTCTAAATTTCCAAGTACCTCCCATCCTTTAGCCACCTATACTGTGACTGACTAAGGGTAATGGTCAGGAAATTGTGTTAATCTTGATAAAGACCCATCTCTTTTCCCATTTTGGCAAAGCTTTCCAAGGCATTAGACCACACCAGATTGCAATAATCAGGCTTCTCATCAAGAGAACTGAGATATTGGTGCTTCACAGAAGACAGCTGCACACTGGAGTACTTTTCCTTTACCTCTTCCTGTTCATACCCCCTACCACCACTCCCACACACAGGTCCTGATGGGCAAATGCATATTCTAAGTAAAAGCAACATTTCTTTCTTGTAGCAATTCAATCTTGTTTTCATTGTGCATCAGTGCGAATGCATCCATATGTCACTATGTACCCATTTTTTTCTTTAAAGGCAATGGCCACTAAAGAATAGTGCAGTCAGGGAAGCACTAGTAACACATGTCTGACTCTAATTCTAGCTCCTCAGGAGGCTGAGATCTGAGGGTGAGGATTTGAACCCAGCTCAGGAAGACAAATCTTAGAGACTCTTAGCTTTAATTAACTAGCAAAAGGCTAGAAATGGTGATGTGCCTCAAGCGGTACAGAGCCAGAGCTATGAGCAAAGCCTTCAGTAAAAATGTGACACCCTTAGTTCAAGTCCTAGTATCAGCACAAAAATAAATTTAATTTTAAAAGTACAGTGCAATAGTGAAGTCAACTAAGAGTTTCAAGTAAAAAAGACCAGACTTCTTCCCTTGGGGCAGGGGCGGGGGTGGGGGGCAGAAGTTTAAGTATGTTGTAATGCTGTAATACTATTGAGAAGACTCTGCATCACCTATCAAAGTTACATTTGATCATGTCTGTTGTGATGATATATTTATTTAATTGAGGAAATGACTGAATTTTTCATAGACTTAGCATACTGTGCTAGTACATAGATGACTTAGTTTATTCATACTTGTTTAAAATTTTTAATTCCTTATGTCTGTTTTTTGCATTGACTTCTTCTGCTCTTTTGAATGGATAGAAACTGTCTTCTAATCATTCATCTCATTAATATAGTATCCATTCTTCATCTCTATCATCTAGCGCTGAATTGTGGAAATGCTAGCATGTGAACCCAAATACTATTTAAAGACTGTGGCAGAGTGTGTTGAATATCCTTTGCCTGCATTTTACCACCAACAGCTGCATTTCAGTACAAAAGAGTTTAGATATCTTAAAAGGAATTAATTTCACAATTTTCTTTTATTCTCTCTCTTGTCTCTGGAAATCTGTTCTTGAGAAAACCCACACTGATATAAATATATGATCACCTGAGAGCCAAGTAGAGGGAGAGATAAGAGAGAGATATCAGGGTAAATGTTCGATTTTTATTGATGGGCTCAAAAGGTGTTTTCCGTGAATGATTAAGAGATCTCGGAGAGAAGACTGACTATGTGGACAGTATATATAAACACACAATTACAGTAAATAGATTGTTACTCTTCATTATAAAGATATGAAATGCTCATAAAACATATAAAATTGAACTAGTATCTTAAGCATCATCTTTAATATTTAAAAAACAAAAGTCCATAGGGAACAGTTGCAGGAATAAAAGAGATTTGACCATAACTTTGTGAGATTTGTTTCACTGTTTTGCCCAGGTTGGAAATTCTTATACATAATGCCACTGGAGCACTTCGTGGGAAAGTAATCCATCCCAGGTCTTTTGTTGTTGTTGTTGTTAATCGTGGTTTAATTTTCATAATCTGGTTCCCATTTATAACTATGTTACTAATGTTTCACCTGGTCATTCTGAAATATCTTGTGGGTTTTCTGTGGGGAAAACAAAAGTGTTTACAGGGACTCTGACAATTTGAATCTCTCTCAGTCTAGATTTTTTCACATTTACCTCCTATTCCCTTGAATTTTCATGTCATGGACTGTTCCAAGTTCTGCAAGTTTTAGGTATTGTTCAGAATGCTTTAGGTAAGATTCTTTTTTCCCTCTCTGTACACAATAAATGTGTTCTCAATTGAACTTATTGTTAGCTGGTCATTGGATGGATTCTTAATCAAATTTTATAAGAAATAAAAATTGTTACTCTGCATTGGAATTTTTAATAATATAAAGTTTTATACATATGTGTGTGTGAAATGTGAATAGAGGTAAATTGAAAATTCTCGCTCAATATAGAGTACTTTTTAATTTAAGCAAGTGTTTTTGCTGTAAGTAAATACTCTAGTAAATTTAATTTCTATTGTGAATGGTCAAAAGCAAGAGGCTTGATACAGAGATTTTATGACTTAAGCTCTTCAGATAACCCCCTAAAGATTATTTGGGCAGAGAGCTGGCAGAAGAATGAGGAAAGTTTCTCTGGTCCCAAACCAAGGTTGAGGCCAAGTCACTGAGAGTCTGTGTTAAACCATCTTTAAGGAAAGAGCAGAAAAATCACTGGAATGGATAAGAGGGAAGGAAGTGTTATGGATGAAATTGTTCGTTCTCACTGGCAGAATTAGAGTGTGTTCCTCAGCAGGGCGCCGGTGGCTCACATCTGTAATCCTAGCTACTCAGGAGGCTGAGTTCTGAGTATCACAGTTCAAAGCCAGGCCAGGCAGGAAAGTCCATGAGACTATCTCCAATAAACCACTAGAAAACCGGAAGTGTCATTGTAGCTCAAGAGGTAGGGAGCTCGCCTTGAGCTGAAGAGCTGAAGGACAGCGCCCAGTCCCAGAGTTCAAGCCCCATGACTGACAAAAGAAAAAGAAAAAGAAAATGTGTTCCTTAAAGTTTATGTGTTGGAAATATAACTTCAATGTTGAGTGGTGGAGGCCCCTTAACAAGTGACTGAGTGATGGTCATGAATGTCCTGCCCTCACTCATGGATTTATCCCAGAACGGGGGATCATTGTGGTAATGGGTTTGTTATCAAAGTGAGTTCATCCTTCTCTCATTCTCTTGCTGCCTCACTCTCCATTCTCTCAATTCTTCTGCCTGTTATGATGCAGTGAGAAGCATTCATCAGCTGCCAGCCCCATGATTATGCATTTCCTTGCTTCTAGAACTTTTGCCTAATCAATCTCTCTTCTTCATACAAAATAATCTTAATACATTCTACTACATTCTAGCTAAATGGGCTAAAACTTTTCCCTTAAAATCTATGGGACTGGGCTGGGAAGGTGGCTCAGTGGTAGAGTGCTTGCCTCTCATGCATGAGGCCCTGGGTTCAATTCCTCAGCATCATATAAGCAGACAAGGCCAGAAGTGGCGCTGTGGCTCAAGGTAGAGTACTAGTCTTGAGCTGAAGAGCTGAGGGACAGTGCCCAGGCCCAGAGTTCAAGCCCCACAACCAACAACAACAACAACAACAACAAAAATCTATGTGACTAAATTGGAAATAGAGCCCTTCTGAAGATAATTAAGGTTAAAGAATTATAAGGGTGAGATCCTATTCCAATAGGACTGACTGCTGTCTACAACAAGAGGAAAAGACCCACAGAACAAATATGCCCAGAAGAGTGGCCATGTGAAGAGCAATAAGAGAGCAGCTATCTGCCAAAGGAGGAGATAGGTCCCAGGAGACATCCAACTGGTCAACTCCTTGACCTTTGACGTCCAACTTGAGAAACCATGAAAAAAAGTGAATTTCTGTTGTCTTAAAGCTACCCTGTTGTTATGTTTTAGTCTCCTCAGCTTGCCCTGACTAATACAGGATGTGAGTGTGGAACTGTCTTATAAGAATAGTGACACAATGAAGAACATAAATAAAAAAACGGTACTAATATAGCCTCAGTTTAACACAGGTTTTTGTCTTAGTTTCTACATTTTGGGGGGGGATGTTTATGTTCATTTGATTAGTTGCTTATTATTTCCATCATAGATTTCCTCAAACTCAGTACTCTATGTGTCTGTGGGTCAGAATTGAAGCATAGTTCAGCCTGAATGGTTTGCTGCTCAGGCCTTACAAGGCCAATGTCAAAGACTTGGCAGGAAGGTGTGGTATGTTGGAGGCTCTAGGGGAAGAATATTCTTGAAACTCATTCTAGTTGTTGACAGAGTTTACTTTCTGGTGTCTTTTGAGCCCTCAGTTCTGTTTTTTACTGGCTGATGTCCGAGAGTCTGTCTTAGTTTCTTGAAGTTATCTGCATTTTTCATCTTGCTTTCCTTCCCATTAGCAGATCAGAAAAGGTGTATGAAGTCTTTTTCATTCTTCCAATCTCTGAATTTCCTTTTCTACTTCTTATCTTCTGTTTTTATAATCTCATGGGAGGTTGACAATAATGTCCCATGAAACTGTTAAGTAGAGGTAATAAGTCTTCATCCTACAGACCAGAAGGTTGATAATAATTCACAAAAATCTATTGTAAATGTTATAAATATCTACAAGAGAGAAGAGAGAAGGTCCCAAACATTAAAAAAAATGATAAAGAGCCAGGCACAGGGAGCTCATGCCTATAATCTTAGCTATTCTAGAGGATCTTGATTTTAATACAGTTTGGGAAGAAATGTCACCAGCACAAATTTGAGGTATAGGTGTGATTCTAGTGATAAAGTTTCAGCCATATGCAAGAAAATCATGAGGAGTACAAATCCCTAAGGCCTGAATTCAAAATACAGTACCAGTAAAAATTAAACATAATAAAAACAAGGAGAAGGAAATGCTAATGACTCTGATTATTTGATCTGTGCATACTATATGCATATGCCAAAATTCAACATTGAACCCCATCAATAACTATAAAAAATACCATGATGATAAGAAAAAAATATAAGGAATTTATACATTTAGATTTTATCTATCTAATAATCCAATATAATTTCCCTGTTTTAAACAATAATTTAAATTATGTTTTCAAAATCATCTTGTACTTTTTGCCATATACATTCTGAGAGTTAGCATGAGGAATTCTTTTAGAGAGCATTCTTCCATAGCATTTCAATATTAAGAGCTTTAATAAATAAGCATAACTGAGAATACAGTAGAGAATAGTCCATTAAGCAAACTTTCCAGTTTCTTGAGAGAATAGCTGGAGAATGCAAGCAAGATGGTTGGTTTAGAAGAATGGATCCATAAATAATTGAATTTTAATAAAGGCAGGCTTTCAGGTGGTTCATTTCTTTTGGCCTTAATTTTTATTTTAACATAATATGAATCTGAAATCAACCAGATTGATTGGGGAACTGGATAAGATTTATAAAGGTATAGAAAAATATTTGAAGCCATTCTTACAAAATTCTGCTTTTTTGTATCACTTTCCTAAGCATAGGATATCTCTGTATAGTATTTGTATTAAGACAGTAAATGAATTGTTATTCCACAAAGAGAAATTGATTTCAGGATTTTATATGACAAGTGATATAACTCCAAATCCATGTTCTTTTACTCTTTAGAATATTTTCAGGGGTGAACCATTCTGGTTCTTTCCAGAACACACAAATTGTATCAGAGATTAATTATTGCAAACACTGAGACAAAAATTTTGGCAAGTCAGACATTAGCTACAATATTCTTTTTTAATAAAATTGGGAACTGTATTTAATAGGCTTACTTAGCTCAGTCCAAGGGACATTGTCTCTTTCTGTACATTGGTAGGGTGCCACAAAGATTGGAGTGAAGCTTTAAAATGATAATTATGTATAGGATCTAACAGAAAACCTTTTCTGTATTGAATAAGAATTCAATAAGGCTTATTATTCTTTTGATTTACATAGATACCATGGATTTTCCTTGTTCAATATTTTCTCTTGAAATTATCACTGAAATTTAGTCACTTCACAGTTCATGAATATTTAGAGAAAATTGTCAGAGTCCAGTTTTAGTCTCCTTTAATTCAACCATGTGGATCTACTGAGACATCATCCCTCTGAAAGTCTGGGATCCCCTTCTTCAAGGTCCCTCCCCACCAACTAGCAAATCCAGGAAGCTGCTTCCATTGTGCCACTTTAGTGGTTATAAAGCAGAGTTAATTTTCTCATAAAGAATTTTTTATTACATATATTTAATCCTTGTTTAAAGAAGATATACTTTTCTATGGCATATGACCAAAAATTTGTTTTATGATTATAGGCAAGGTAGCAAATAAACATTTCTATTTCTTTTTGGTTCACTTTTATTTGGTTCCTTTACAAAAAAAATGAAAATAAGTACCAATAATTAGTATTTCACAGCTTACAGCAGAGTCCTTTGTGAACTGAGGAATAAAGAATAGTTGCCAAAATGTACAGAATTTGTACTGGTTTTGTTGACAAATGTTTGCCAAATTTGCATTTTGGGAATAGCAAGCATCCACACTCCACATTTTATAATAGGAAAACTACTGGACAGTGAGTGAGGAAATGTAAGGAGAAATTTTGTCTTGGGGAATGCTTTGCTACAAGTTAGTAGAATGGAGTTTTCAGGAAGAGAGACCATTTTAGGTGGTTTCTATGTGTACTCTGATGTAATTTCCATGTAACCTACAAATTCTATCCAATAAAGTCCTTTATAGATATCAACTGATGACATCTTTACCTTACATTATTTTTATTTAAATGAAAATGAAGGGTTTGTGTTTTACGTCCTGGCTTTGCTCAAGACAAAATGAGTCCAACAGCATATGGACAGGAGACAGAGAAGAAGTCAAATGGTCTCTAAACATCCTAGATTTTGGGGTAGAACCACAAAGATATGCTTTCTGAGAATAACACTAGAAAGAGATCAAAGAATACCCCAATGGAAACTGACTGACAGACATCTCATTCATTATGTGGATTAAAAGGCTCTAAGACTATGAGTGACTCTAGCCTTTCTTGATATCTCTCATATACAAAAAAAAAAAAAAATGTAGTTGTGGAGGTGGGAGGGAAGGGATGGTAGGGGAAAAACAAAGGAGGAGGTAACAATGCTTGTTAGGAAATGTACTAATTACCTTGCTCATGTAACTGTAATCCCTCTGTACAGTGTTTTTACAATAAAAAACATATTTAAAAAATCACTTCTGCTGAAAGTTAGTGTTATATTCAAAGGTTTTAATTATCTCCACAAAACATCTTAATTCAATATCCAGGTAAATAAATTCACCATTCTTTTTTTTTTAATTTTATTTTATTTTATTTGAGAACATACTGTACAGAGGGTTTACAATTACATGGGCAGGATAATGCATACATTTCTTACCAAGCATTGTTCAGAAAGTAAAACACTATATCATGGAAATGGACACACAGATAAGAAATAAATCATTGAAACAATAAAGAGTAATATGTAAAATAAATTAAGAAAAAACTACTTTTCTGAGTATCAATTATAGAAATATTTTTTAATTCTAGAGCTAAAAATGTTACAAGTAAAATTATAAACTTAGTAAAATGGTAGAAATATAATGTGGATTGGTAGATTTGACTTAAAAGAAAAGAACCAGTACCCCAGACCTTTGCAAATCTCATAGCTTACTCTCAATAACTGAGAAATACCAGAATAAACTGATATTAGAACTTCATAATACAGTGATTGAGGAAAAACTGAAATGGTTATATTTAGCCATGCTAATTTTGCTATAATGAAAAACATATATTAAGAGATGAAGAATGGTATTTAGCAAAATATGATTTCAATTTATAATAAAACTATAAAAAGGCAAACTTTGCATGTGTGTAAATAAGCTAGCCTCAAAAGACAAAGCAAAAGTATCAAGAAGTTGAACAAATTAACTACCACCATAACGAGAAACTTTCTCTGTAGAGAATCAGAGTGATTAAAAATATTCACTTCCACAGCACAATTTTAAAATTTAACCTGATTAGCATCAATAGAATGATCTCTAAATTGTATGAATCATAATTAATTTATGAAATAAATACTTTTCCTGGACACAATATAAAGCTTAAAAAATCCCAAATATCAAAACTACATGTTATATTCTCTGAATATTTTTTTGCCATTTTGACTAACATTTACTGAAAGCTCAGGAGTTTCTGAAGGATCCAAAACATGAAAGGAATTACTTGTTTGCTAAAGAATATAGATATAAACATAAATGAATATAAGCTATGTATATCATATATTAACATTAAAAATTGTAAGTAGAGGGCTGGGAAAGTGGCTCAGTGGTAGAGTGCTTGCCTTGCATGCATGAGGCCCTGGGCTCAATTCCTCGGCACCACATAAGCAAAAAAAAAAAAAAAAAAAAAGCCAGAAGTGGCACTGTGGCTCATGTGGTAGAGCTCTATCCTTGAGCTGAAGAACTAAAGGACAGCACCCAGGCCCAGAGTTCAAGCCCCACAACCAACTCAAAAAAAAAAAATTGTAAGTAGAGAAATCAATAAAAAAATAACTAGGCAATTCCAAAATGGTATAAATCCACATTTATATATGATTGTATTGTAATAAGCATTTTAAGTACATAAATTCTTACTCTGCTAATATTATTTTACATATAAGCTATATCCAGTTATTAACACATAAACAAGTACATAATTAAATACATAAGTATTTGAATATTGTAACTGAGAAAGGCCGAAGATACCCATTCTGAGAACCTAAGAGGATAGCAGCTAGGCACTCTTGGCTCAGGCCTGTAATCCTAGAAACTCTGGAGGCTGGAATCTGACAATGGCACTTTGAAGCCTGCAGCGGCAGGGAAGACCATAGGAGACTCTCCAATTAACCACCAAAGTGACAGAAGCACAGTTGTGGCTCAAGTTATAGAAAGCTAGTTTAAGCAAACATTGTAAAGGACAGTCCCTGTCCCCCTTTCTTTCTTTCTTTCTTTCTTTCTTTCTTTCTTTCTTTCTTTCTTTCTTTCTTTCTTTCTTTCTTTCTTTCTTTCTTTCTTTCTTTCTTTCTCTCTCTCTCTCTCTCTCTCTCTCTCTCTCTCCCTCTGTCTCTCTCTCTCTCTCTCTCTCTCTCTCTCTCTCTCTCTCACACACACACACACACACACACACACACACCATTGCAACAATGAGATGTACAAGAAGCTATGTTGGTGGGGGGGCACATAGTTGAGGAGGAGGGAAGGGAGGGTAGGGAAAAACAAAGGAGGAGGCAACAATACTTGATAAGAAATGTACTCATTACCTTGCTGTAACTGTAACTCCTCTGTGCAGTATTTTTACAATAAAAAACTTATTTAAAAAAGAAAATCAACTTAAGGAATCTCCATAACTGCTTTCCAAAGAGGTTGATCAAGTTTACACTCCCACCAACAATGCAGTAAGTTTCCCTTCTGTCCACATCCCCTCCAGCATCTGTTGTTATTAAAGTTCTTGATTACAGCTATTCTAAGTGGGGTGAGAAGGAAACTCAATGTTGTTTTGATTTGCATTTCCTTTATGGCTAGAGAAGTTGAGCATTTCTTCATGTGTCTTTTGGTCATCCTTCTTTCCTCTTCAGCGAAGTTTCTCTTTAATTCTTTAGCCAACTTATTTATTGGGAAGTTGTTTCTTTGATGATTTGTTGTTAGGGGATTTACTTTTTTGAGTTCTAAGTATATTTTAGATATGAGGCCCTTGACTGTTGTATGGCTAGTGAAGATCTTCCTCCCAACCCATGGGTTTTCTATTGATCTTGCTAGCTATGTCCTTTGCCATGCAGAAGCTCTGCAATTTCATGCAATCTGATTTGTTGCTTCTCTATGACCCAGCAATCTCACTTTTGGGCATTTACCCAAATGATCACAAACAAGACCATACTAAAGCTACCAGCACAACTATGCTTATTACAGCATTATTTACCATAGCTAAGATATGGAACCAACCCAGGTGCCCCCAGTAGATGAATGGATCAAGAAAATGTGATATATATATATATATATATACATATATATATATATATATATATGGAATTCTATATTCTATGCCTCCCTCAGAAAGAATGACACTGCCTCATTTTTTAGGAAATGGAAAGACTTGGAAAACATTATATTAAGTGAAGTAAGCCAGGCCCAAAGAAATATAGGTCCCATAGAATTTCCCTTATTTGCAGTAACTAGTATAAGTCTAAGACAAGCAGAAAAGGTCAAAAGCTATGTATATATGACCATATAAAATGATGCTAAAGCTGGGCACCGGTGGCTCTCGCCTGTAATCCTAGCTACTGAGGAGGCTGAGATCTGAGGATCTCGGTTCAAAGCCAGCCCAGGCAAAAATGTCCCTGAGACTCTTATCTCCAATAAACCACTAGAAAACGGGAAGTGGCACTGTGGCTCAAGCAGTAGAGCGCTCACCTTGAGCTGAAGTGTGCAGGGACAGCACCCAAGCCCAGAGTTCAAGTCCCATGACTGACAAAAAAAAAGGTGATGCTAAGCAAAATGAACCCCAAGATAGGGAAATGTTTTTTTCTTGCTTGCTATTGTTTTTGATATATTTATAATGTACTATGTGATTTTTTTTGTTTCTTTCATATGTTCCTCCCCCATGGTATAACCCCTGTTTTCACTGTATTTGATTCCAGTCCCCTGCATCTCGAATATACATTTTTATAATTTGGGGAGGGGAAGGAAAAAAACAAAATGTTTAAATAGGAATACAGGTTAACCCATTGTAACAATGATATGTACAAGACACTATGTTGAAAATCAACTTCACAACTTCAGGTGGTGGGGGGCAAGAGGAATTGGGGAGGTGGGGAAGGAAAGGATGGTAGGAGAAAAACAAAGGAGGAGGGTAACAATGCTAGGTAGGAAATGTACTCATTACCTCACTCATGTAACTCTGTACACTTTCTTTACAATTAAAAATATACATTAAAAAATAGCAAGTTGGGGCTGGGAAGGTGGCTCAGTGGTAGAGCGCTTGCCTTGCATGGCTGAGGCCCTGGGTTCGATTCCTCAGCACCACATAAGCAAAAAAGAAAAAAAACTGGAAGTAGCACTGTGGCTCAAGTGGTAGAGCGCTAGCCTTGAGCTGAAGAGCTGAGGGACAGCGCCCAGGCCCAGAGTTCAGCCCCCATGACCGGACCCCCAAAAAAAATAGCAAGGTAAGCTCATCAAGTAAAATATTTTTTATATAAAGAAGAGTTTGGTTCAATGGAATAAGATCATGCTTTACAGAAATTTAACTGTATCAGAAGTAGTATTTCTTATCAAGAAATAAGAGACACAAACAGGAAATGTCAGGGTGAAGAAAAAGTCAGCCCAGTACCCCTCTTACTAAAGAAAAATGGATTTATTTATTTATTATCTGATCTGATCACTATTCCTGGGCAAATTAATCCTGTAAACTTCTTTATTAATGTATTTTATTTTTTAGTGTTATTATAAAGGTGATGTACAAAGGACTTACAGTTATATAAGTCAAGTAAAGATTACATTTCTGTTTGGACAATGTCACCAACTTTTCCCTCTCTCTCTCTTAGTTTTCTCTCCCAACTCATGTACAAGTTATATAATTCATTTTGAAAATACTGTTTTTGTTCACATTTTGTCTCTCCATTTTTGTGCCTCCCCTTACACTCCCAAAATCATATAAATAACCAAGAAAATGAAAAGAAAAAAAACTAAAAAAAAACAAGGAAAAACCTCTTGTTTCCATTTCCTGGAGTTCATTTAAAAAAATATCATTTTGTATGATCAGATGTACATAAGCATTGTGCCTTTTTGCTCTTCTCTTAAGAGCATCCTACATGATAATTTTCATAACCTTATGACCCTAAATTTGAATTTTTATCTACAATAATCATAAAGTCAACTTGAATCATTATGACAGGAAACTAACCTTTAGAATAATCTTATGCTCATGGAAAAATTTGAATTTACAGTTAAATATCTGCTAACAAAGAAGTAATTGTGAGAGGGTGGAATAGATCTAGGAGAGAAAGCACCTGAGAGGCATGTGAATGTGATCGTGGCCTATTCTTCTCTGAGCAAGTAGATACAGTTTGTTCATTATCAGAGTTTGTTTGAGGTGGTTAGAAGTTTCCTATAAAGCCAGAAGTATTAGATAGGTTCACTATTTTTAGTAAACATTTAATATTCTCTAATAGATGCCGAGATTCAGGAGAGAACAAGGCTTTTGCATATTTGAAATAAAATTGTGTTGATAAAGTCTCTTTGGAAAAGATGTGTAAAACTCTAGAACTGTAATGTGACACTAAACATGTAAGAAATAATTATACCCCATTTCCAATAAGAGTAATTAAGGAGGAGGCTGACATGTTTTTTGATTACAGAGATGAATTGAATCGTATGTTATATTAAACTTAAGTGAAAACATTCAGAATGTAAACCATATACTTCTAAAAAGTTTTGTTTTGGTCAACAACACCAATTAAGTCAGAGAAATGAAGTATGCTAGATGTATCACTAGGCTAGAAAATGATTTTATTAGTTACAATAACTAGGTTTACTTGTATAAGCAACCATGATCCCAAAGACCAGTGGATTAACAGAGGGCCTCATTTATATGTACAAAGACCCTATGAGGGGCTTTCTTCAGCATTTTCCTCTCCAATCACAATGGAGGAATTTTCACCAGCTTTCAACTTTGTACAACCTCTTTCCAGGAGAGGTAAAGAGCTTAAAGTTCCATTCTTTTTTTAAAATTTTTATTTATTTTTTATTGTGAAAATACTGTACAGAGGGGTTACAATTACATGGGCAAGATAATGAGTACATTTCTTATCAAGCATTGTAGCCTCCTCCTTTGTTTCCCCTTCCCATCCCTTCCCAGCCTCCCTCCACCCCCACCCCCCCCCCCCCCCCGTATCCAATCCTCCCCGTCCCACCACCACCAAAGTTGTAAAGTTCATTTTCGACATGACAACTTGTACTTCTCAAGTACCATTCTAAGTCAAATACTGACTTCATTAGGAAGTGACAGCTGATGGTCCTGGATGGGGTAAGGATATTCCTTCACACTTTCCCTGTATTAGCTAGCAGTTTTTGATTAAATACAAGGACTTGGAAACTTCCAGAATGGACTGAATAAAGAAAATGAGAAGGCTGGAAGAGATTTGAGGGTGCAAGGAGAAACCTTAAACTTTGCTATGGAATGGACTGGGAAAGGAAAGGAGCCTTTTACCATAAGCCCGTGTCTGAGATCTCTCTGGTCAATATTTTCCTACAGGGAACAAACAGTCCTGTTTCTCTGTCTCTTCAACCATACAATGTCCTCCGTACAAACCTGTAGTTAGAAAAAGATTGTCTTGATGAACTTGACTTGTAGAGTCAAGTAAGTTTTAGGAAAAGGAAAGTCTTTGGGACAAATGAATTTCACCATTCCTTAACTACTTGACTTATTCTTGAGACTTTGGTTATAAAATTATATCCTTAAAATATCACTATTGATATTTTGAATGACATAATTTATTACTTATTTGTTTTACATTGACAAGTTGGGTGGCTCTGTCTGCCAGGTATTCAATGAGCTATAGCCAGGAAAAAAATTATATATTTCAGGTCATAGAAGATCCTGTTTCATGTTATTATAGAGTTTTAGACATAGAGGAAAATGAATTGATTTTTTTTTTCCTGGAGATGGTATTGCCAGAGAAATCTGAGGACTAGAGTTCCAGCTTGAACTCTTTCAGTGACAAAACAAAGAGTTTTAACCAGCAGAAACCTTGCTGTGACCTGGGAAGAAATGCTGAAATCAGATATGGATTTGTGAGATTGGGGAAGAAGATGTTGCATTCAGAAAACTAATTAAGAAACTGACAGTGGTAACTGGATATGAAACATTGAAGAATAAAATGTTCTACACATCTGGTTCTGAAAGTCTCTATTTAATACTTCTCTTTCTAAAATAAAGGAAAAAGTAGCAAATGCATCCCTTACATTTCAATACTTTAACTCTTTATAAACTTATACTTCTCCATATACATGTATTTGGTTATGAAATTGTTAATAAGTATTTTATTGTAAAAGTATTGTACAGAGGGGTTACAACCACATGGGCAAAGTAACGAGTACATTTCTTATCAAGCATTGTTGCCTCCTTTGTTTTTCCCCTACCATCCCTTCCCTCCCATCTCCACAACTACATCCCCTCCGCCACTGCCGCCTAAATTTTAAAGTTCGTTTTTTGACATAGCATATTGTACATTTCATTGTTGCAACAGGTCAACCTGTATCCCTATTTAAACAATTTGTTTTTTTCCCTTCCACTCCCCAAATTATACCAACATCAAATATAGTGAAAACAGGGGTTAAACCATGGGGAAGGGACATACAAAGCAACAAAAAAAAAATCACATGGTACCTTATAAATAGTTTAGAAACCATAGTGAGAAAAAAACACTTATGTCCTTATCTTGGGGTTCATTTTGCTTAACATAATCTTTTCTTACCTTTTCTACTTGTCTCAGATATATACTAGTTATTACAAATAGGGCAAACCATGGGACCTATGTTTCTTTGCATCTTGCTTACTGAAATTTTAAAAAAATGTTCGATCTCAAACTTACTCAATTGCCCCGTTTAATGACCATTAAAGAAGCTACTCTGTGTTAGCCTTGAACTTGACTACCTTTCCTGCTTCTGCACTCTTGGGAAGAGATGTAAATGAATGCAGAGTTATCTTAATTCGGGCTCAAATTCTGAAATCTTCACTGATATAATGCCTCAAAGAATGAAACAATTTCTATTTAAATGCTTGATATGGGTCTATTAAGTTTGTTTGAATCATTTGTCACAGCATTATTTACCATAGCTAAGATATGAAACCAACCCAGATGCCCTCAGTAGATGAATGAATCAAGAAAATGTGACACACTCACACACACACACACACACACACACACACACACACACACACACACACACATACTCAATGGAATTCTATGCCTCCATCAGAAAGAATGACATTGCCCCATTTGTTAGGAAATGGAAAGACTTGGAAAAAGTTATATTAAGTGAAGTAAGCCAGGTCCAAAGAAACATAGGTCCCATGGTTTCCCTTTTTTTTTGCAATAACTAATATATACCTAGGACAAGCAGCAAAGCTATACATATGACCATATAAGATGATACTAAGCAAAATGAACACCAAGATAGGGGCACAAGAGGTTTTATCTTTCTTGCTTTTGTTTTTAATATATTTATAATGTACTATGTGATTTTTTCTTTCATATGTTCTTCCCCCATGGTGTAACCCCTGTTTTCACTGTATTTGATTCCAGTGCACTGCTTCTTGTATATATGTTTTTTTAATTTTGGGAAGGGAAGGGAAACAACAAAATGCTGAAATAAGGATACAGATTGACCCATAGTAACAATGAGATGTACAAGACACTATGTGGGGGAGGGTGGGAGGAGTTGGGGAGGTGAGGAAGGAAGGGATGGTAGGTAATAATGCTTGATAGGCAAGGTACTTATTATCTTACTCATATAACTGTAACACCTCTGTACAGTATTTTTACAATAAAACTGTATCTACAAATAAAAAGAATGAAACAAGTCTGAGTTTGTTATATTATCATGGAATCACAAGTCACATGGCTGCTTAATTACATGGAAAGTAGGAACAAATCCTTAAAATGTCTCTATCTTTTGCATGAAGATATGATGGTGAAATCGATGAAAAATGGGTGTACATTAAAGTAAATCAGTACTTTTCTTCATTGTCTAAGTTAGCCAAAAGAAAACATAAAGCAGATAACATTAATAATGTTTTTCACATTTCTGTGTGCCTGATCTTGAGACACTCAGCACTTTTCAGAACTGAAGGCCTTTGCTTAACCATGGGCTGGGGCTAGTGATATTAAAGGGCTCACCTGAGTCTTTCAAATGCAAAACCCCCAAGGCAGATCCATTCCCTCTTTCCTCCTCTATTAGCCTAGAGCACTTTGGGTCACTATTCCCCCTGTCCTAACTACCCCAGAACAAGGATGACAGTTCAGAAAAGTCTGGTTTATTTGAGCCTGTTGAACTTACCTCATCCAACCAGTTCTGACACTGCTCACTTGACTAACCCATTTCTCCTTAGAAACTTCAGTAAAAGCTCTTGCTTATATTTTTCCTTCACTCCCTTAGCTCCTGACTAACCCTATGTCTTTGCTTGTGGCCCACATGGAAAGGCTGGACTCCTCTTGGGAACTGAGAGTAACTCATATTTCCAAAGGCAATCTCCTTTTGGCTATAAATAAAATCATTTTTAAAAATTTTATTTTATTGTAAAGATGCTGTATCGAGGGGTTACAGTTACATGAGTAAGGTGATGAGTACATTTCCTATGGAGCATTGTTATCCCCTCCTTTGTTTTTCCCCTACCATCCCTTCCCTCCCATTCCTCTACACCCCAAGTTGTAAAGATCATTTCCAGCATAGTGTCTTGTGAGTATCATTGTTGCAATGGGTCATCTTGTGTCCTTGTTTCAGCGTTTTGTTATTCCCCTTCTCCTCCCCAATTAGATAAATTAATATACAAGTTGCAGGACACAGGAATCAAATACTGTGATAACAGGGGATATACCATAGGAGGAAGAACACACCAAAGAAACTAAACACATAATCAAATAGTACATTAAAAGTAATAACAACAAAGAAAGACCTCTTGTGTTCATATCTTGAGGTTCATTTCACTTAGCATCATCTTATATGGTCATATGTACACAGCTTTTGAGCTTTTTTGCTCATCTGATAAAATTATCCTGGGAGAACAACAAGGAAAGGGTAACAATGTTCGACAAAAAATGTGCTCATTGCCTTATTCATGTAACTATATACCCTCTGTACAGCATCTTTACAATAAAATAAAATTTAAAAAAAGATTATCCTAGATGTATGTTAATTATTGCAAATAAAGGAAACCATGGGACCAATATTTCTTGGGCCTGGCTTACTTCCCTTAATATGATTTATTTCAAGTCCATTTCCTAACAAATGGGGTGGTGTCATTCTTTCTGATGGAAGCATAGAATTCCATTGTGTATAGATACCACATTTTCTTGATCTATTCATCCACTGAGGGGCATCTGGGTTAGTTCCATATCTTAGCTATGGTAAATAAATTCTGCGATAAACATAGTTGTGCTGTTAGCTTTAGTATGGTCTTGTTTGTGGTCATTTGGGTAAATGCCCAAAAGTGAGATTGCTGGGTCGTAGGGGAGCTCTATGTGGAGTCTTTTGAGGAACCTCCGTAATGGTTTCTAGTGGTTGATCAAGTTTACACTCCCACCAACAGTGCAATAGGGTTCCCTTTTGGCCACATCCCTGCATCCTGGACTAGAATCAACTCCAAATGGATCAAGGACCTCAAAGTCAAAGCAGATGCATTGAAAGGGATAGGAAGGAATAGGAGAGACTCTAGGTCTCCTTGGAACAGGCCAAAATTTTCTAAACAAAGACCGGGAAACACAACAAATCATAGAAAGGTTGGACAAATGGGATTGCATGAAACTGCCGAGCTTCTCACGGCAAAAGACATAGCTAGCAAGATTGATTGATAGAAAAATACACGGAGTTTCTTTTTTTTCTTGATACTGTTTCTAACGTATTTATAAGGTACCATGTGATTTTTTTGTTGTTGTTGCTTTGTATGTCCCTCCCCCACGGTATAACCCCTGTTTTCACTGTATTTGATGTTGGTATACTTTGGGGAGGGGAAGGGAACAAACAATATACTTAAATAGGGATACGGGTTGACCCATTGTAACAATGAGATGTACAAGACACTATGTTGAAAAAACGAACTTTACAATTTAAGGCGGGGGAGGGGCTGCGAGAGGAGCAGGGGGGAGTGTGGTTGTGGAGGTGGGAAGGCAGGGATGGTAGGGGAAAAACAAAGGAGGAGGCAACAATGCTTGATAAGAAATGTACTCATTACCTTGCTCATGTCACTGTAACCCCTTTGTACAGTATTTTTACAATAAAAAACTTATTAAAAAAAAAGAAAACCCATGGATTGGGAGAAGATCTTCACTAACCATACAACAGTTAAGGGCCTCATATCTAAAATATACTTTAAACTCAAAAAATTCCAATAACACCCATGGTTTCCCTTATTTGCAATATCTAGTATATGTATGAGTCAAGCAGGAAAGGTCAGATAATGTGATGTTAGGAAAATGAACCCTTAAATATGTATTTAAATGTTTTTTTCTTTCATGCATTTGTTTCTAACTCATTTATAAGATTATTTCTTAGTTGCTTTGTATGTTCCTCCCCCACAGTATAACCCCTGCTTTCACTATATTTGATGTCGGTATAATTTGTGGAGGAGATGGGGAAAAACAAGTCGTTTAAGGATACAGGTGGACCTGTTGCAACAATGAGAAGTACAAGTTGTCATGCCCAAAACGAGTTTTACAACTTTGTTTGGGGGGGGGGGATTGGGTGGAGGGGGGGGGGGAGGCTAGGAAGGGATGTGAAGGGTAAACAAAGGAGGAGGCTGCAATGCTTGATAAGAAATATACTCATTATCCTGCCCATGTAATTGTAACCCCTCTGTACAGTATGTTCACAAAAAATTAAAATTAAAATTAAAAAAAATATAAAATAAAAAGAAAAAAATTTAAAATGCAAGTGAAGTGAGTAAATTAAATTGTTTTCCAAGTTAAAAAAAAATTCCAGGGGCTGGGGGTTTAGCCCAGTGGAAGGGTGCCCGCCTGGTGCGCGCAAGGCCCTGGGTTCGGTTCTCAGCCCTGGTTAAAAAAAAAAAAAAAAAAAAAAATGAACCTTTAGATATGTATTTTAATGTTGTTTTTTTCTTTCATGCATGTGTTTCTAACGCATTTATAAGATTATTTCTTTGTTGCTTTGTATGTCCCTCCACCACAGTATAACCCCCGCTTTCACTATATTTGATGTCAGTATAACTTGTGAAGGAGATGGGGAAAAACAAATCGTTTAAGGATTCAGGTGGACCTGTTGCAACAATGAGAAATTGTCCTGTCAAAAACGAGTTTTGCAATGTCGGTGGGGGGGTGGAGGAGGGGAAGGATTTTGTGGGGGGGAAGGGGGGAGGCTGGGAAGGAAGGTGAAGGGTAAACAAAGGAGGAGGCTGCAATGCATGGTAAGAAATGTATGCATTATCCTGCCCATGTAATTGTAACCCCTCTGTACAGTATGTTCACAAATAAAATAAACATAAAAAATAAAATTAAAAAAAATTCCAATAACAAATCCGTAAACAACTGCCTGATTAATGACTGGGCTAAAGACTTAAAGAGAAACTTTTCTGAGGAGGAAATTAGAATGGCCAAAAGACACATGAAGAAATGCTCAACTTCTCTAGCTATAAAAGAAATGCAAATCAAGACAACATTGAGATTCCACCTCACCCCAGGTAGAATGGCTTATCATCAAGAAATCTAAAATCAACTTTTTTAAACATGCATTCTGGGTATCTCAGTTGTTTTTTTGTTTTTAAAAAATTACCTTTCCCTCCCCTCATCCAATAAGATTAAATAAAAAAGCAGCTTTGAAGTTTGGTCCTCAAATTATAAGATTATTTAGATGTTAATCTTACTGTTAGATAATGACGTAGTCTAATTTATTTTTTTAATATTTCATTATTTTGTGCTATTGAGCTCCATGCATACATAAATTGTAGACTCAGATATAAATAGGCTTTGTAAAATTAGATATTAGATATTTTCAAAGAAATAGAAGCTTTACTAGGCATCTTAGGTTACTTATTTACTTAAAGGTTTAATCAAAAGCTAAAAGTTAACAAATACCTAAAAGATGATATAAAATTGTGTTCTGTTTTGCATTGCTAAAATGTTTACATAGTCCAATAAAAACTGGGTTTGATACGTTTTGAATACCAATTTTAATCCAGTATGTGAGTAGCATCTAAAACCTGAGTAAGCCATACATTAATCAGAATCTGTTCATTTCTATTGATTTATCAAAGCTAGCCAGATCATCTACTTTTGGCTTTGACATATTACCTAATTGTTTTGTAAATATTTGAGTTTCATAAGATGCTATTCCATTAGAGATCGGGACAAACAGGAATTCTTGGCAAACTAAACAATATTTAAGGATATTCAAAGTTTGGATGTCCTCAAATTTCACCAAAGTGTTTATGTCATGTGGAATTTACCAAGTGATTTATGGCTAAAGAACTGAAAAAGAGTAAGATTGCAAAACTGTACTTGTTTGGTATCTCTCTCTCCTTTTGCCCCTCCTCCACCCATTTATCTCTCCTCTCTCCACATATATTGCATTTAAAAATCCAGAAGCTCTGTTTAATGATTCTGTATTGGCTGTCATCCAAAGAAAAAAATTACTTCACTTCTAAATTTCTGTGACATAACTTATATGTCTGATGGGAAGACCTACAAAGTACCATTTGTCGTTGCATCCGGCAGGTCTGTGTTTTGTGCCTCCCAGACTGAAATTTGTAATTCATATTTCCTTTGGCCAGATCTTTGGAACAAATGCCCAAAAGGTATATTACTTGTACAAGAGGTTCTTGCAAATATGCCGTCAGTTCTCCTTTGAGTACAACTCTTCTGTGTTAGACCAGACTGTTTGTCAGCAACGACCCTGTCACTTTTTTCTGGTAGTTGAAATGTAGAAACAATCTCTCCTTGGACTGATTCTTTGCATTTTGAAAAATTGCCATAACAAATTCCCCAGCCTGCCAAGTTGGCAGATTCTATGCCAAAAACTGGATCAGAGCCAGGCATCAATGGCGCATTCCAAATCTCTGAGTCAGCATCCAACTCCATGCCATTCTCTGTCTGTGTAGGACAGGAAAGCATCTCATGTCTTGAAGTCGTTGCTAGCCATGTACTCAACTTCATTTTAAAGCTTAAACAACTTTTATGTTGATGTTTCTTTATGTGAAAGAGAGGATAGGAAGAATCCGTACATTGTGAAAAAAAAAATCTGAGATTGAAGATTTCTCTTGAAGTTTGGTGGATTTGAGCCTGCTTGCATTTCAGAAAGTAAGAGAGAGAAGTCTGAATAATTTTTTGGCTTGAGTTATAAAACACAGGTCCTGACCCCTTGTCGTCATTAAAGATCCCATGGGCTCTTTTGAAAAGACTAAGGGGGATTAACCTTTCTGTTCTGGCTAAGTTCCTAATTGGATAATTACATTCTGCCTCCCCAAATTATCCCTGTAGCTCCAATTGGATATGGAATTTTCACTTCCTGTCATAAAGGGTTGTAGGGTGTTACGACATTTCACCCCAGGGGTGATGCCAATTAAGTCGTTAGTGAGGTGAAATCTGTATGTGGATTGTCTTCCTTTTTTTTTTTTTTCCCAACCTCCTTTTCCCACATCCTCATTTGGAGTTTAAAATGTGTGGAAAGCCATTCAATCCTTCCTAATGAAAAGAGATGTCATAAGTTAGTAACACTGCTTTTGGTCACATTATTTCGAAGAATATAATAAAGGCAGTCAATAATTGATAAGCATTTGCAGAGAGCATTATCATTCTAAAGAGAACAAAAGCCCTGCTTAAACACTGCTGTCCCAATACAGAACTGAAAAGCTTCTAAAGCAAGTTCACACATTGCATTTTTGCTGGGGAAGTGAAAGACAGCTCCTTCAGAGCAAGGGAGCTGGGAGCCTTTGTGGAAGGCTGGCTCAACACTCATATAAATGGTTAGGCCCAAGGCCAGGACCAAGGGGAGTGAGTGTCTCTCCTGCACATGGAAGCAGGCTTCTTCAGTGAGCAGATTACACATGCACTTGATTGCAAAGGGAAGGTCACGCACCATTCTCTTCAGCTGTATTTACCCATGTTGAAAATCCTTGTCCACAGGTCACCTCTGATCCTCAGAAGCAACATCTCCAGCAACAGCAGCCTTATACTTCCCTAGCTCAGGAAGGCAGGAAAAAAAAGACAGTTTGTGTTATTTTTATATTTATTGTTTGTTCTTAAACCAATTAAAATGTTTTCTTGTGTTAACTATATTTATTTGTATCCTACAAAGCTGTCTATTCCATCCGTAGACACCACTGTCATAGTCTTAGTTTTATCATAGACATTATAAATTAGTTCTTTAGAAATAGATTTGGAAAGAGACTTATGATAGATGAGTAGTAATATATTTCATCCTGCCCCAATGTGGAATAGCTGTACTTCTGAGTAGGTAACCTTTTAGAACCTGCCCAGGAGAACAGGAAAGAAACAGGGACTGGGTGCTGGCAGCTCACATCTATAATCTTAGCTACTCAGGAGGTTGATATCTAAAAGTTAAGATGCAAAGCCAGCGTAGGCAGGTAACTCCAGGAGACTCTTTCCAATTAGCTAACAAATAAAAATAAATAAATAAATAAATAAGCCATAACTGGAGCTGTGATGCAAGTGTTAGAACACTAGTCTTGAACTAAAAGGCTCAGAGACAGTGCCCAGACCCTGAGTTCAAGGTGTAGGACATGCACATACAGAAAAACAAACAAAACGAAACAAAACTCACTGGCATTAAACCATAAGCCTCATTTTAGTATGTGAAAGTAAATTTCAAAAATTATGCTTCTGTATGCTTTCATTCTACTTTGTAGTGTTTTCTCAGTACAATATAAGTTGAAAGGTTCAGTTAAAAATACAAAGACTCGATAACCATTAGATCCATTACATTCTTATAACTAAAGCTACAGGTGGCATCTGTTGAGCATCTTTAACACTTGTCTATCTTGTGTATCCCAAAGTCTCTGAGTCTCTTGACTTTTTTTCTCTTGCTCTTTATTTTATCGGAAGGGATTTCTTTTATGGAGACCAAATCCATCTCATTGACCCATTAAGCTTAACATTTATCTAAGAATATTCCACAGGTGGCTGAAGGCCTTGCAATAGTGACCATTGTAGATTATTTTTTTCATAATTTATTCTACAACCTGTTTTGTTCTCATTTCATGCATGCAATCTTTCCCCCTCAGTTAGAACTTTAAAAACTAATTAGGCTATATTTTTAAATCTATTTTCCTTTGTCTTGGTTGCTCCCTTTTATCATTCAAAAATATCAATACTTAAGCATGTCGTGGTTTCTTAAATCTGTAGACAAACAGTTTCAAGTTAAAAGTTCCCTAGTTCCTCACTATTTGAAACAATAATTATGAACACTGTTTAGTGGAAATAATTAAATTATTCAAGTTTACCTATATTCAGTAGAAATTGCTCTAAATAACCTACCTAGAAGACCTTTAGGAGATTATGCCATATATCTTGCTGAGATTTGGACAGGATAGCTAGGGGAGAACATATACATATATCTAGGTAGCTGGCTAGACTTATGTGAACAATGACACAGAACTTTTTTTTTTTAGGTTGAAACCTTTTATTTAGCTAATTATTTACTAATAGTGTTTCTTAAAAATTCTTTTTTTCTTTTTTCTTTTTTATTGTGAAAATACTATACAGAGGGGTTACAATTACATGGGCAAGATAATGAGTACATTTCTTAACAAGCATTGTAGCCTCCTCCTTTGTTTACCCTTCCCATCCCTTCCCAGCCTCCCCTCCCCTTTTGCCCCCCCCCCACCCAATCATCCCCCTTCTTAGACAACATTACGGTTTCTCATTCATCTTGGACTACTTATAATTCCTTGAGTACTTAGTGAGAAACTCGTACAGGATCTCAGTCATACTCAGACAATTCATCAGAGATGATTGGAAATTTTTGAATTTTATATTTGTAGCAGTTTACTTTCTTTGTTCTAACCTTGTTTTAAAAATCATAGATTTTTTTGACAGTTCAGGAGTTTGAACTGGCTTTGTACTCTACCACTTGAGCTATGTGTTCAGCCCTTTCTGTGTTAGTTATTTTTCAGATAAGCATTGAATTTTTTCTTGGAGCCAGCTTGGATTTATTCATGCCTTTCATATAGCTGGGATCACATTTATGTACCACCATGTCTAGCTTATTTTTCATATGCAGTTTAGTCTATCTTTCTACCCAGGCTTGCTTCAAACTTCAAACTCAGCTTTTTGAATAGCTGATATTGTACCTATGAGCCACAGTCTTAGTCCTTACATTGATTTTATTTAATAAGAATCTAGTTTACAAAGATACAACCATTCTAAACATAATTTTATATTTGCTAGTGACAAATTAAGTCATGAATCAACTTTCTAAACAAACAAATAAAAAAGCATTTACTGTATTAGACAAGTACTGGTAGCCAATGCCTATAATCTACTTAGGAAGTTGATATAAAAAAGGAAGAGTCTACAGAAGATTGCATTTCTAAAGTAAACAGCCAAAAGGCAGGGACAGAGATGTGGTAAAAATAGTAGCATTCAAATCAAGCAAGAGTGAGGCTCTGAGTACAAACCCCAGTATCACTACCAAATAAAAACAATAAAATATCAGCACTTTTTCTTATCTTCCTTTTATTTGTTCTACTCTTACCATCCTTTTCTTGATTTCTCCTCTTTCTCTCACTCTCTCCCTTTCCCTCCTTCTCCCTCTCTCTCCCTCCCTTTCCTTCTCCTCTGTCTCCCTTCTCCCTCTCTCTCTCTTTCCCTCCTTCTCTCTCTCTCTTTCTCTTCTTCTGTCTCTGTCTTCTGTCTCCTCTCTCTCTCTCTCTCTCTCTCTCTCTCTCTCTCTCTCTGTATGTAGGTCTTGGAGCTTGAACTCAGAACTCAGCCAGCACTCTACCACTTCTGGCTTTTTGGTGCTTATTTGGAGAGAAGAGTGTCACAGACTTTCCTGCTGAGGTGATTTTAAACCACAATCCTCAAATCTCAGCTTCCTGAGTAGCTAGGATTACCTACAGGGCATGAGCCACCAGTGCCCCTGTTAGCATTTCTTTTATTATTATTATCTCAGAAACTATGGGATGTTTAAGAGCAGTAAACAATGAGATGTACAAGACACTAAGACACTATGTTGAAAATGAACTTTATACTTTGTGGCAAGGGGGGGATGGGGAGTTGGGGAGGAGGGGAGGAAAGAGATGGTAGGGGAAAAACAAAGGAGGGGGTAACAATGCTGATAAGAAATGGACTCATTACCTTGCTCATGTAACTGTAACCCCTCTGTACAGTATCTTTACTATCGATCTATCATTTCTCTCTCTCTCTCTCTCTCTCTTCTATGAGCAGTAAAAAAACTAAATGAAACCATTTTGTTTTCCTTCTCAATACAGTTGATTGTATTTTCAAGATTTGCTGATTGGAAACAAACTGGCAGAACTGACTGACAAATATCTTTGTGAAAAGTAGCATATCACCTAGGGAATGATCTGTCAGTTAGTAACCCGATCTGTTAAGTACTAAGTACTTCATCTTAAGTGCATCTTTCAAATTGCTCCCCTGAGTGCAACAAATTTACTACCAGATCATCCAATTCTTTGTGAATTGGTCCAAGTATCCATTGTTGTATCTGTCCCAGAGGTATATACAACCAGGATCTACACACACACACACACACACACACACACACACACACACACACACACACACAAAACATGTAAATATATAACAATTCCATTTTTGTTACCCATTGTTAGATTAGTATCCTCAAGTTGTAGCTAAAGTACATTATAGCATCAAATTGAAATAATCTTATAGATAAATCATTATAGTAATAAAAGGCACATTCACAAAATAATGCAATACTAGTGGGAACTAATTGGGATAGGACCACAGACTGAGAACTATTGTACAGAGGATTGTCCACAGCCTTTTCACTCTACCATTCGGACAAACAAATAAAAGCCAGCATTAGGATGTAAAGATGTTTGACCTTGACTGACTGAACAAGGTGGCTGAACAAAGGGATTTGACAAGGCAGACCACCTGCTGCACTGACAGGGATGAAGTGAACACCTTGAAGGCACTTGGAAGACACAATAGATTAACAGGATCACTTGCTTCATGTCTCCCAATTTTGTTGATCACAGTAATAAACTATGAACTGGATTCTTGATCTTGGAAGAAGAGGGATAAGTATAATGAAATCGGAAAAAGGTAGTCCAATTGACAACATGTCTTTGTTCTTCCTAATGCCATCTCACATCCTTGTTTTGAGTCTAGTGGAAAAACAATTCATTCTGTATTTAACAAAAACATGTGGGACATGATTTGTCAAGTTGTTCAGATATCACTGGGCATTTTAGAATGCTGTGGACTCCAACAAATTTTACTCACACACTATGTTCATGAAGATTTAGAGCAATCTGGATCTAGGGTTTTCACATTTGGGATGTTCAACTTGTAAAATAATTTTTAAATACACACAATTTATTTGGAACATTATATTATCTTGCTCTTAACCTACTGGATTTTCATAAAACATTTTTGTAGATGGTAATTGTAAGATAGCCAGACAAGACAGGTAATAGGGTATCAGATACCTATCTTCCAGAAAAGCAATGAAAATTGAAGATGGTAAGTCTCTATAACTATGGAGACCCCAACAAATCAAACTCAATAAGGAACTAGGATTTTTTTTAAGTATATTGTATTTCAGTTCACATTAAGTAATTAACAAAGATTGCAAATGTGCATATGTATTTTCCTGGTAGGGGGTTGTTAGAGTCAAATGTGTGGAAACAAATATTGTCTTTCACTCTTCTTGCATTTTGTTTGCTTTCCTGACTATTATCTACTTCAGGTGAGTGGATGTAAGCATGTTTAGAGATGAAAATAAAAAAATATGTTTTGCTTAAGAGCTAGTTGTAAAAACTGACTTCTTCAATGTCTTTATTTAAAAAAACATGCTTTCTCTTCTGTTCTTTTGCTGGGTTTTATAAATCTTACTTGGCAAAAATCACTAACATAAAAGAAAATTCACTATTTGTGAACATTCTAAAGGGGTTATGGGGGGTGGTGTTCTTCACAAAAACGAATCTGAAAGGATGCAGTCTTTGCTTCCAAGAAGGCAAGAAGAACAAAGATGGAATATAAAGCAGAGTAGGATTTTGTTAAAGCAGAGGAGACGATTGGGTAGAGATATATACTCTGCTTTCTGTTTTGAAGGGATGAAACAGTTTGGGAAGGGCAAGAGATGCAAAAAGAAGAGGTGGAAGAAAAGGAAACAGAGCAGAAAAGTGTTGACACATGTGCTTTTGAAAGATGGGACGAAAAAAACGTATTGAAGATGGGTGAAGTAGCTAATATACACCTTTGCAAGTCTCTGCTTACCTTACCTGCTACCTCCCCATCAGGCCCATGAGTGCCTGACTTGGCAGTCAGCGTGCTAACAATTAGCCCCTGGCTTTGGGTACTGTTTTCTTCATTCCCTTCTTACAAAACGCTTCATGGACTCCTTAGCACCTCTGCTTCCTTACTAAATCCCCTCTATTTATGAGGTGCAGAAGTAACAATGTGCCAGAATCACCATTCTTTTCTAGTTAACACAAATAGCAATTCCATCTGAAAGGATAGTTACTTATAAGATGCTTATTGACTGCATGAATAAATTGTAGATGTCCATAGAAAACAGGGAAATAGCATGTGTCTGGCCACAGAAAGATACACATCTTCTAGAAAAGCAAGCTGTAAGCAAAGTGCATTTGCTAAACAAAAATATAAATGGCTCTCAAAGCTTTAAGTTAATTCCAATATTGTAAATAGCTCTGCTCACCTGTGCGAGTGCTCAGTCACATCTGCAACCTGAGAGAGGCGAGGAATGGAAGCAAAACTTTCAGTGACAGAACAAAAGATTAAATGCTGATTGTCTTTGAGCAATAGGGCCCAGCCTGACATTTCCTATTTTTTCTAATGTTCTCATTTTCCAAAGGTTCCGTTTTGAGTCTTACCCATAATTTGTATTTTGCTAATAATATAGTGTTCGGTAGAGTTAGCATATCGGTAGTATGAATAGAAATGGCTCTTATACATTCTCCTTTTATATATTCATGTATTTTATCCAGGGCCCCAAACAGTGATTCTTATCTTGGATGTTTCTGTAAGGCCTTGTGAACATTCAAACTCCTTTTTTTCCTTGGCCAGACACTCCAATTCAGTAACTGTAAGAGGGGACCTAGCTAGCTATAAGTGATTTCAAAAATATGTACAAGACCTGAAATGGTAGCTTATTCCAATAATCCAAGCTACTTTAGAGAAAAAGATCAGAAGGATGCCCATTTAAGGCCATCCCTAGACAAAATGTCAGCAAGACCCCACCTCAATAAATTACTGAGCTTGGTGATACATGAATGTGATACCAGCCATGCAGGAAGCTTAAGTAGGAAGATCATAGTTCAGGACAACCCAGGTGAAAGCGAGACTTTATTCAAAAAATAATCAGAGCACCAGGTGCCAGTGGCTCACTCCTGTAATCCTAGGTACTCAGGAAGCTGAGATCTGAGGATCTGGGTTAAAAGCCAGCCTGGACAAGAAAGTCCATGCAACTCTTTTGGAGGGGGGTGGGGAGATACATTTGCTATGGAGCATTGTTGCCTTCCCCTTTGTTTTTCCCCTACCATCCCTTCCCTTCCCACAACCCCGACTCCTCCTTTTCCCCTCTCCCCAGAAGTTGTAAAGTTCATTTTCAACACAATGTCTTGTATATCTCATTGTTACAATGGGTCAACCTGTATCCTTATTTAAGCATTTTGTTATTTCCCTTCCCCTCCCTAAATTAGAAAAATGTGTACACCAGTTGCAGGGCACACTGTATATGAAACATTGTATCTGATTCCATGAGACTCTTATCTCCAATTAACCACCAGAATACTAGAAGTGGTGCTGTGGCTCAAAGGGTAGAGTGCTGCATTGAGCTGAAGAGCTGGGGGGAAGAGGGAGGGAAAGGGGGTGGTGTAGTTGTGGAGGTGGGAGGGAAGGGATGGTAGGGGAAAAACAAAGGAGGAGGTAACAATGCTTGATAGGAAATGTACTCATTACCTTGCTCCTCTAACTGTAACACCTCTGTATAGTATTTATAAAATAAAAACATATCTAAAAATAAAATAAATAAGCATTTAATATATATGCAAGGACAATATTAAATGGCTTAAAAGTGGGGAAATTTAGACAAAGCCTTGATACATAAAAACAAAAAAAATAAACAAAAATAAGAGCTAAGGGACAGAGCCCAGGCCAGAGTTCAAGCCTCACAACTGACAAAAAACATATATATCAAAGCAAAAAAAGGGCCATGGATGTTTTTCAAGCAGTAGAAAAATGCCAACCACCTCTCAACCATTAATTCAAACCTTTTATCTCCAAAACAAATGAATAATTAAAAATATGTCCATATTCTTGAATCCTTTTATTTCCTTCTTCCACTTTTCTATTTCATCCCACAAATGCTGTGCATCCTTTGCTTATTCTGGGACTCAATCCTGCCTTTCCCAGTAATTCCCAGAGCCATACCCCTCTCATCAACCTTTTCCATTCCCAGTAAATTCTAGCCCTTGTCAATTACCATGTGAGCATTCTTCACTGGTTGAGGAACTTATAGCAAAGAGAAAAGCTGTGACTGAAAAGACAGTACAGTGAATCTGCAAGTGCAGAGTAACAGTTAAGTCAAGAAGCAAAGCCAGAGAAAAGACAGAAGCAAACAGAAACTCCATTCATCAAAACAGGAGAACATGAGAGCTGCTAAAACCGTCCTTTCATTTTGGAGATACCTCTTCCTAAAACCAGGCCTGAGGTTCTGCCTGACATTCTAGAGTTACCTATTTACTTTTTCCTTCCCTTACTGATAGGAGGGTTACCCAAAGGCATTGTATAATTCATCATTTGTTGATATGTATAATGCCTGTCATTCAGTAGACAATGTTACACACATACCTTAATACTTATATGCACATCAATTAATAAATCAAGTAGCAATTTTATTATGGAAACTTGTATGTCTATAAATTATATTAAAATATCAATTTTTAAATGTTAGACTTGTGGAAGACTATTATCTTTTGCTGCATAATCTCATAAAATAAGTAAAACCAGGCAGAGACATACTTTAATATCAGACATGACTTCTACCTAATTGACATCAGACCTCTGATATTGAGGTGTCCTATCTTGAAGACTGCCTATAACTACAATTTTGTGTACAATGTCAATAACTCAGAACAGAACCCACACTTTCCATTCGATTTTATTGATAATGTTCTCCATGTTCAGTGGACCAGGAATTCATCTAGATTTCTGGGCTTCTATTCAACAGGTATGGCCCAACACTGGGGTTTGTTCCTTTACCTCCCAAGGAAAATAAGGGAGCATTTGAGACCATACCATGTTCCTTATTCCGTAGCTTTCCAAATGGAGAAGCTGATTTATATGTGAACATTATTAAAGTGAGCAGTGGACTTGAGTGCTTGTAACGCGTTGCAGCCTGGTTTGATGAGCAGATAGAAGTGAGGCTGTTGGTGAGAGCGTGTGATGAGGTCATAGTGCCCCTCATTATCTCATCCAATTTGATAAATGAAGACCCAAGTGTTTGCCAGTTTCTTAGTAATACCATCATCATCATTATTACCTTTTGAGTAGTACTGGAAAAAAAATCCCAACTTGTGCCCAACTCTAATTATGATGATCTTTCTGGCTTGGTTTATAAATATACTGCCACACAACTAACAGATGGTCACAGATAGTGAGGTGTAGTGGGTAAGATGAAATGGATTGAAGTACTAATGTAAGTCATAACCCTAAACTCAAATCTTATTTCAGAATGTCACTTACTGGCAGGAGGAGGCAGGCAAGTTCACTGCTCCTAAGCAGGAAGCACTGTGACTCCATACCGAGCTGTGAGTTAGTTCCTTCTTCTCCTTTAAATTGGAGGACAACCTTTTCTGTTTCTCCTGACTCCTGATCATTACTGTTCACATATCCCTTTCTCAACATTTTATGAAAACACAATTCTTCTTTCATTTAATTGCCACTTTTGTACATCTGTTTTTCCACTAGATTCTAAGTTCACTGCAAACTTTAAGGCAATGTTCAATGTTAATCAAATGAATGAATAAATAATTCATTCTCTATTTTAAGGAAAGGCAAAAAATTGTGGAGGATTTAGAGAGAGAACAGTTTGGAGAGGTCAGTTGTAAATGTATTTGGATGTTTTTGTTAAAATAAGTTTTTTATTGTGAAAATACCTTACAGAGGGGTTACAGTTACATGAGCAAAGGAATGAGTACATTTCTTATCAAGCATTGTTGCCTCCTCCTTTGTTTTTCCCCTACCATCCCTTCCTTCCCACCTCCTCAACTACCCCTCCCCCTAAATTGTAAAGTTTGTTTTTCAAGATAGCATCTTGTACATCTCATTGGTGCAATGGGTCCACCTGTAACCCTATTTAAACAATTTGTTTTCTTTCCCTTCCCTCCCCAAATTATACCAACATCAAATACAGTGAAAATGGGTTATACCATGGGGGAGGGACATACAAAGCAACAAAAAAATCACATGGTACCTTATAAATATGTTAGAAACAATAGCTAGAAAGAAAAAACCACTTTGAACGGTTTTTAAAAATAATTTTATTAATAAAAATCATTTGCGCTGTGTGCAAGTGGTTCATGCCTATAATCCCAGATACTCGGGTGGCTGAGATTTGAGGATCACAGAAAAGTCCCCGAGCATTATTTACCATAGCTAAGATATGGAAGCAACCCAGATGCCCCTCGGTAGATGAATGGATCAAGAAAATGTGTTGTATATACACAATGGAATTCTATGCCTCCATCAGAAAAAATGACATTGCCCCATTTTTAGGAAATGGAAAGACTTGGAAAAAATTATATTAAGTGAAGTAAGCCAGGCCCAAAGAAACATAGGTCTCATGGTTTCCCTTATTTGCAATAACTAGTATAAGTCTAGGACAATCAGAAAAAGTCAAAAGCTATGCACATGACCATATAAGATGATGTTAAGTGAATGAACCCCAAGATAGGCAGACAAGTGGTTTTTTTTCTTGCTTGATATTGTTTTTAACGTATGTAAAATGTACTATATGATTTATTTTGTTTCTCTTCTATGTTCTTTTTATCTTAAATTTATTTATTTTTTTAATTGTGAAAATACTGTACAGAAGGGTTACAATTATAACCCCTGTTTTCACTGTATTTGCTGTCAGTGCCCTGCATCTTGTATATACATTATTCTAATTTGGGGAAATAACAAAATGCTTAAATAAAGATACAGGTTGACCCATTGTAACAATGAGATGTACAAGACACTATGTTGAAAAGGAACTTTACCACTCAGGGAGAGGGGAGGGAGGATTTGGGGAGGAGAGGAGGAAATGGATGGTTGGGGAAAAATCAAAGGAGGAGGTAACAATGCTCGATAGGAAATGTACTCAATAGATCAAGGTTGCTAAGGCTGTCCAACTCAGAGTAAGAATTCTGCTTTCCAACAACTCTTCTGGGTAAAAAGTGAAACTGTCCCTTCTTAATTCTTTGTAATATTGTCATTTGTACTTTTTAAAATAGAAATTTTGCCACCAGTACATGCACTGAAAAGAGAATCTTTCAACACTAAGGTTAAATATACTCTTTGCTTTTTTTTCCTGTTTTTCCTTGAAAATTTGTCAAAGTACTTGTTTCTTAGATAAATTAGTATTCCTTTTTGGTTTTGGTTTTATTGGCATACATTTAATTAACCCTTTCAATAAAACATCTATAGTGGCTATTTGTGAGTGTGTGTGTGTATGTGTATGTGTGTATGTGTATGTGTGTGTGTGTTTTGCTTTTTTTGTTTGTTCTGTTTTGATTTTATGAGGGTATAGGGGATTGATACCAGGGCTTGGGGCTGTCCCTTAGCTTTCTTGCTGAAGACTAGGAGTCTAACCACTTGAGTCACACTTTTACTTCCAGGGATTTTTTTTGGTGGTTAATTGGAGATAGGACTCACAGACTATTCTGTTCAGGCTGTCTTTCAACTGTAATCCTCAGATTTCAGCTTCCTTAGTAGCCAGAATTATAGGCATGTACCACTGACACTCAGAAAATTTGTGGTTTTTAAACATAATGCAATTTAAATATATACAGAGGCATCTATTTTGTTCTCACAAGTAACTGAATCTTTGAATGGATCTAGACTTTGTGATATACCCCAGCTCAGAATTCCTGATAACCCCATCCATAGTAGCATTTTAGTCTATATCCCACCGTGGCTTACTCTGTATTGTTTTTATTTTTCAGGCAATTTGCTAAATTTAATTGGGCCATCAATTTTTTCAATAAATATTTTTGTTTCAGAATAATTTTTCCATTTAAAGGACTGCTAAACACTAGTAAAGAATCACCATGTATCTCTTACCATCTTCCTTTATTGTTTATGATTTATATCACCACTGTGATATACCTCTGTCAAAGCTTTGAAATTGGTTGCATTAACATTGTATCACTGTAACAAAATACCTGTAGTAATAAAAAGAGGAAAGGTATAATTTGGGCTCATGGTTTCAGAGGTTTATCTCCAAGACAATTTGACCATCTAGGTTTGAGACTATATTAGTGTAGTTCCTTAGAGTAAATATGTGTGGTAGAGAAGGCCTCTTGTCCCAGGAATCAAGAAGAGGAAGGATCAGTGTCTCAATATATTCCACAAGGATACACCCTCAAGATGTACTTCTTCCCATCACATCTCAACCCTTAATGTTTTCAATGAGATCTCATGATGAGGAATATATTTTCAGCACATAGTCCTACTCAGGACAATCAATGACCAAATGATTGCATTGTTCTATTACAACTAACTAATCAAACTTCAGAAATGGATTTGTATTCCATAAATTTTAGCAATAGGATGTCCTTCTTGCTTTAGATTCCATTTAGGATACTATACATTCCCAGTCCTTTCTGGCTTTTGAAAGTTTTTTTTTTAAGTTTTACTTATCTTTCAACAAAGAAAATATTGAAACATCCTAACTAGGCATTTTGAAAAAGATCCTACAAAACCTTTTGGATGTTTTTCTCAGAATTTGACCATGCTTTGAACTTTGAGAATGAATACTACCTAAATGAAGCATGCTACTTGTCATGTGATACCATTTTCATGTCATATCATTGGTTAAGGTAACACATACTAATCAGAAAATCAGAAGTTAATTTTGATTTAGGAAACAAGCATTCACCAGATACCCAGTATTGACTTCCATGGACTATTCAGTCCCTGGAATTATACTGGTTGTTCAGGATGCCCAGTTTATGGTAGTTTTGTTAGAGAGAGTCAATCTGACAAAGATGAAAAGTGGCATCAAGGAGAGATGATGCTTTCATAATAAACATTTTAAGATATGGAGTCTTTGGGGGACTAGATATTGAGTGAAGGGTGCCATGTTTCTGAAGTACATTTTAAAATTGATTCTTATAAAACTTGTTTTTTTGAATTGGCATAGGTTGATAATATGAGGAGGCTTCATTGTGACAATTCCATAGGTCTATACAATGCACTCTTAAATGTTCATCCCTTCCACTGCATTTCTAGTTCTTCTTTCCCTCCTCCCCCCTTTCAAACAGTGCTTTGTGGATTTCCTTTTTCAAAAATTTATTTCATCTTGCTTTAACGTCTATATCTATTCCTTTCCTCCACCTCAGCACCACCCATGTGTGTTTGTGTGTGTGTGTGTGTGTGTGTGTGTGTGTGTGTGTGTGTGTCTAAAGAGAGGGAGCTATAAGTACACATTATACATTCCTATGTGTGCACACCTTATTACAGCTTTTCAATGTGAATTTTGCAATGAAGCAGTATTGATGTGAGTGCCTTTTGCCATCTTGAACTAGAAGTCTGATCAAGTTTTCAAACCAAGATGAATTATAGAAGAGACTACAAGTGCTTTTCCCCCTAAAAAGTTTACCTGTAAGCAGGAGTCAGTAGTTTAAACTGTAGACCAGTAAGCACCTGCAGAGAGAGAGAAAGCATTTCACCCACTAAGTTCCTTTCAGAAGGGAGAGTGTTCCATTTGCATGAATTTGTTCTCAGACTCTTCAGAATGACCTTTTCTAAGAATCATGTGGACTTATCTTAATACACACTCTTTCCAAATCCATTAATTCATCCTTCTATGTCCCTTTCAAAGCCATAAGTCAATGGAATCTTAGATAGACGTCTGAAGAATCCAGGAATTGCAAAGCAGGAGATACTTCATAAACTCAAGGTAGTTTCTGATGTGAAGTTTCAAATAACAGCTGAAAAAAAGGGAAAATTGTGCAAAATGAAAACAAAGCCATGCTTATTAATATACACAGAAGGAGTCATTTTGTGAAGAAGTTGTTAAGTCAGGGTTACTGTGTTTATTACTTTTAGGTGGACTAATTTTATTTTAGGAATTAAACTTAATAATTGTGCTTTGCTTTATTTGAGTTTACCTTATTTGCAATGATTTCCCAAGCACTGGAGAGTGTAGATTTCATTAAGTCCAATGAAAGCATTTGTTTTAGCTTAATAATACACACAAGTCCCCAAACAGTAAGTTGCTTATATTTAAATATGGTCATGTGAAAGCACCCATAATAGTTATTGCCCATAAAGACACACAAAATGATAAAAACAGAAGTACTTATCGATCCCTTGTAAGCAAAAACATAATACATTACTTTTAGAGGTTCAAATAGAACAATATCTACCACAAAACTATTATATACCAGATTTCTACATCCAAGTATAAGTTAAATGTGTACTTTCTAAGAAATATCCACAACAGGCACTTTAATTTTATGCATTTTGAGAGCTGTTTGTATTACCGTATCTCAAAGATAATGCTTAAAACAATGAGATTTCCTGACTTTCCTTCTAAACATGTATTGGAGACTATTGTTATTTTCATTCTTCTTTTTGATGGAAATGAGTTTTAAAGCAACTGTCTTTTAGATAGAGAAAAACAAAGAGGTAAGGGCCACTTGCCTGAGCACTAGGAAACTTACACAATTCTTTCATTTGTAGTAGAATTCTTCTTTTCTTTGTGGTGATATGTTTGGCACCAACCATCATATCTTGAGCTCCTTCTAATCCTTCCATAGAAAACAAGAGATTGATTTGCAGTACATAAAATGAAACATGACAAAAATAATTTCTGTTTTCCTAGATACAATTTTTATTTTGTATTTTAAAGTGCTCGCTGCCCTGCCTTTCTAACAGCTAAAGTTCTTAACCTGTCCCATGATTGGCCAGTGATTGCAGACAATGGAGAATTGATAGCTACTGCCAGAAAAATGGATATTTATCTTCCAGGTGCAAAGTAGAGTACTGGAATTGTTACACACTCACTGACCTCACGGACCTTAGCCCATCACACTGGGAACAGAAGATGAAGCAAAGACAAGATTATCTTTTCAAGATCTGTGATGATGCATGGATGGTATCCAACTCAAGAGTTCTACTGCCCAAACATAGGTTTCATTTCTGTCAGTTCCTTTTGTATTCATACTAAGCTTAACGTTGAGTCACAAGCCATAATGCTTTGAGAAAAATAAATTTCCAAGGTTATATCACTTTCAATACAAATTTCCTTTGTGACTGTGTGTATGTGTGTGTGTGTGAGAGAGAGAGAGAGAGAGAGAGAGAAAGAGAGAGAGATATACAGAGAGAGAGAGAGAGAAACACAGAGAGAGAGAAACAGAGAAAGAGAGAGAGAAACAGAGAGAGAGAGTCTTTTTGCATACCAGTACTGGGACCTGAACACAGCCTCTAATTACTCTCACTAGAGTTTTCACTGAAGGGTAGCACACTACCTCCTGAGCCACACCTCCATTTCCAGAATTTAACTGGTTGATCATAGATAAAAGTCTGATGCACTTTTTGACCAGGGTTGGCTTTGAACTTCAATCCTCAAAATTCAGTTGCCTGAACACCCAAGATTAACAGACATGAACCACTAGGATCTGGTAGCTAGTTTACTTTTATTAACCAGGGATTTCGAGCAACATAATTCAAGTACAAGGTAATGAGCAGCCATGAGGTAATGATATTTTTATTTTTAATAATTTATTTTTTTAAATCCTCCTTAGTTGTTCAAAGGGTTTCAATTCAACATATCAGTTTATCAATACAGTGCATCTTGATCATTGTCACCTCTTTCTTTGTTTTCACTTAATTTCTTCAAGCCTTACCTTAAAGGGACTAGGTATTGAAAATAATAGAGTCATAGAATGTGGCAAATGGCTCTTCTTTTCCTCTATGCAGGATTTCTGTGGGCTTATGACTCTAGCCTTGCTATCGTGACCAGCTTTCTGTATTTCTAGGCACTTGAACTGAACATTTATCATTCTCTAATTCTTGGCTGTACTGACATTGGAGACTCTCCTAGCCATGAGGTCCATGTGAGTGAATATTCTACTGCAAACTTTGAATAGACAGGTACTCTCCAGTCCTTCTGGCAAACAATTCTGGTGCTAATTTTTCCAGTTCTCAGAGGGTTTGGATGGGACTTAGGTGCCATTTCTATCAGTGGTAAATAGCTCAAAGCTATATGCTTACACAAGTAGCCTGAATCAGCCAAAGTAGACCGAAGATACACAAGGAAGTTATAGCATTTCTAAACATAAGCCGACTTAAAAAATCGTGCCTCCACTCCCTAAATAACACAATATAACAGCTACTTAGTTACTAAATTGTATCAAATATTATGGGTCATCTAGAGGATTTGAAGTATATGGGGAGGTATGAATAGTTTCTGTGTAAACATTGTATTATATCATAGAAGGAAATTGAGCATCTATGGATTTTGGTATTTGTGGGTGTCTGTGAAATAGTCTTCCACAGATTCTGTGAGATCACTATATTTCCCTTTTTTGTAATGCTACCTTCTGCCAGTGTATTGCTCTTCCCACCCCCCCACTCCTGTTCCTGGGATCAATTCCTAACACTTAGATGGAAGCGTTTATCTCAAGTGCCACCTGGAGGACTCAGGAAGGAAGACAAAATTGTCTTCGTTGCCCAAATTTGAGAGTATAAACATTCTAGTTTGCTATACTATAAAAATATGTTTCTTTATCTATGTTATCATTTCAACCATGAAGATCCAATAGTTGTAACTGTTAGTAATTTTATCTCACCAGAATCCCTTAGTTCAAACTACTAAGTCTCCTCACCATATTCCACAGAGTGAAATTGTACTTGATATGAAAATCCTTACGATTTCCGTATACCCTCTATTAGAGAACCACATGAAGAGGTCCTTATCTCCTCTAAGCTAAAGGTACGATTTTCTCAGCGTGACTAAGCAGATAGCTGGTTCAGGCCACCTTCTGATCTCACCGTGAAGTTCTCTTGTGCTATCATTTGTTCGTCCAATGCACACTTCAAAAGTCCACAGGACACATCAGATGCAATTACTACCTAGGCACATAAATGGGAAATCTCCATGTGGAGAAAAGAAAATCCATTTCTTTTCAGAGCTCAAAAGTCAACTGATATTTTGACCAGAGAGAACAGAATTGAGATCTGAGGATTGTCACAGACTCTGAAACGCATTCCATCCATGGAGATGAAGAACAAGCAGACGTCAAGTTTCCAGAAGAGCTATGCACAGGCAATTTTTGTCTACTCTAGACACAAGGTCTGCTCTCTGGAGAAATGCTAACCTGAGAATTCAATTCTATCATATTTTCTAGGAGTATCATTTGTCTTGACTTTTGGTGATCCCAAAATCTAAGTCTACCCCAATCAGCTTAAAAAGGAAATTTGAACCCAAGTTTTCTGTGACTTTTTCCAATGAAATTCTGAGCTAGTATGGTAAAGAAAGAAGAAATGATAATTTACTGAAAGTATAAAGAATGAGCTAATTCCCATTGAGTATGAATAACCAGATTGAAGGTACATCTGCTACAGGCGGCTTATCTCATTCAACTAAGAGCATGTTGGAGAACACTAATTAAAAATTTCGCTTTCAGTTGAATTTCTGCTGTGACAGTATTGTAAATTGTCAATATTATCAGGTTCTTAGAGATAATGAGTCTGGTATGATATTGTAATGCATGTTTGTGACAAAGGCAAAGTATATATGCCTATAATATTAGAATGAACTTACAAATAATAGTATAATATTATAAATATTGAGACAGACCAGCATAGTAGGGAACACACTAAGGTGGCCATACGAAAGAACATCGGTCCGCTGAGGCCAGAGGTTAGCCTATTTCAGAAATAAGATGGCGAGGAAAATCAATATCTGTAATATGGTTCAATGTTTGCTTGTAGTGAAGCTGAGTTCTTTGTAAGAAGGAATCCTTTCCTTGAAGCATAAAAGCCCCCATCTTACAGTGTATCACAGGCCACCCAAGCTAGGTATTTTAATTAAATGATTCCATTTATTTCATTAACAATAATTATTATTAGGTAGGTCTGGTCCTGTGATTTTAATTCTAAAAGAGTAAATAATCTTAAATGTTCTCATGCTGTATATATAAAATGATATCTATGGAAAGTGAGGAAATGTTAATTAACTCAATAGAGCTAATGATTCCACTAAGTATACATAAACAGCAAGGTGTATATTTTAAACATTTATGGTGTTTACTTATCAATTGTTCCTCAGTGAACTGGAAACAAAAAAGAACAGTTTTTTCTTAAGCAAAATCCTTGTTTCAGCTGGTAAAAATATTTTTTGTACTTTATTTAGATTAGTATAAAATGTGTAGTGATAATTAAGGCCCCCACATGACTATGTATAACTTAAACTATCTAGAGAGTGCCATTGAGAATTATTTTTCATAACATTCAAAAATCTGCTTGAGTATTATTGTAGACATACCTTCACTTCTTTGGAATTGTCCCATTAGATTTGTGACGACTCTGAAATATGTTCTGGCACAAGGAAAGTATGCGCACACACATACATACACAACACACACACACACACACACACACACACACACACATACACACACATAGAGGAAAGAGGAGAAGAGGAGGAGAGAATGAATGAGTTCTAGTAGACAGACTTTTTTAAAAAAAGAGTAAATAGGGCTGGGAAGGTGGCTCAGTGGTACTGCTCAGGGATAGTGCCCAGGTCCAGAGTTCAAGTCCCACAACACAAATAACAAAACTAAAATTCAGTATTCAGAATATTAAAGTACTTCTTAAAACAAAAACCAAACAAATCCAAAGACACACAAAACAGAGGATTAAATCTACACCAAGTAGCCATCGAACTTAAAGCAAAGAAATGACACATCTTTCCCCCCTACATCACACCAACAATGTAAGTAAAGCAATAAGTAAATAAATTTTTAAAAATACATATGTTTGAATTCCAAAAATTATGTGTGTAAGGTCTGCTCCTGGATGGTGAGCAGATTCCTCCCTCCTTAAGGCCAAGTCTCCATCAAATACCTATGTTACCTAGGCAACTGGCACACTTGGAGGAGGTTCACCTCTGTATCTGCTGAGGTCACAACTAGATCCAATCTGGCCACACCTTTGTCCCTCTTGGTCCCATTGCCCCTTACCTGGTCCCACCTCCCTTTACCCGGCCACACCTTCTCTAACTCCTACCCTAGAAAAGGCATGGCCCAGCAGCTTGCAGGGCCAACCTGGCCTGGTGTCAGCTGGTCCACTGAATAAACCTATCCCTTACCTGAATACCTCATGCATGGTGTTGTTCTTACCCGGCAGCCTCTTTAAATACCTAACAGTATGGATGTATCTATACTGTATAGCATATCAATAGCATGGAATAAAATGTCACTCAGACTCTAAAAAGAAATAAAGGCCAAATATGGTGGTACATGCTTGTACTCTCAGCTACTCAGAAAGCAGATGTAAAAGGATCACCATATAAAGCAAACCTGGGCAAAAAAAGCTTGTCTGAAAACAAACTAAAAAGAAAAGGACTAAGGGGAGGGCTCAAGAAGTAGAGGAAGCCCTGATTTCTATCCTCACCTACCAAAAAGCAGAAAAAATAAACAATTATTCATTAAATCATTATTGAATATAAGCCGCAAAACAGAGGGCAGTGTAGATAAAATGCTTTAATTTTTGTAACGTGTATACGTGTTTAACCATGGAAAATATGAACAAGTGACTCCTTATGAGAATGAAAGAGACCTATTTGAGAGAGACAGAAAAAAAGCTAGGCCTTAAGAATGAAAAGAAAAGTGATAGGGCAGGAGAAAGACTGGAGTATCATAAAGTGCCATGACAAGTTCACATTAGTAAAATGATAAACAACAAAAAATGCCCAGTAAAGAACTAGTCAATGAGAAATCGATTTTATCCTTGTTTAAATCTCTGAATAATCTTAAATTTTACCTGTTTTTTGTTTGTTTGTTTTCCTCTGTGTTTAATGTAAGTACTGGATTTTATTTTGTGTCATTTTGCTTTTCCTAAAATGTCTCAATTTTTTAGCAGGTCTTTCAAAATTCCCTGAATCACAAGAAAGGATTCTCCCCTGTCATTTCCCTGCTCTTTACTTTCAGGCAGATTGTTGTGACTATGGTTTTTATTTGTCTTCCTAGTGTTTTTTTTATGGGTTAAGTATTTATGTGGATTGATTGATTTACATCCTTAAATATCCACCCTATCAGCTTTGCCAGAGAATTTGGAACTCTGCATATACAAAATATACAACAAACTATCATTCTAGAGTTAGCATACTCAACAAATATTTATTCTAAATCTATTTTATATGAAACTGTAGCTAAATAAAGTAGATATTACACAAACAAAACACGAAATTCCTGAACAAAGAATACCATGAAGATACTTACATACTTGATAGATTTATGTGATTCAAACCATTCATGATAATGAATTTACATGATGTTTCAAATTTGTGTGATAGTTTATAACCTCAAAAATAGTTGTTGGTTACATAGCTAAGCATACATATATATACATAGAAATGTCTCCATGAAAAGATGATTTGCATAATAGCCAAATTATTCATCTATCTTTTAAAGATTAATGAGATTTGTATGTGAAATTTTGGGGCCTCAATTGTAGAGACATGCAAGACCAATTTTGTAAAACCTCATTAAAATTTAAATGCAAGGAACCAAAAATGCTTTAATTAGCCAGTTTGGATTTCTTGATATTTTGTTTGATAATATTAGAAATTTTATTTGGCTGGGGAATAGCAGTTGTTTTGAACTATGCACTATTCTGAATCAAGACACTGTTTAATGAGGTGTTAGCTCGAGAGGGATTGTTACAAGTTGATAGAGTGTAGAGGATTACCATTAGGTAATGTTCAGTGAAAACTATAATTTAACAGACACAAAAACAAAGAGTAATTTCTCAAATCCATTCAGAAATGACTAATTGGGAATATATCTAAGGAGTTTGCTGTAAACTTCAATTTCTTCCATCTAACTATGGAAAAGGAGCTGGAAAAGTGCAAATGACACTCTACCCTCAAAAAAACAAGTTCATGACAATTTTTCAATTCTCTTCAGTGCAAATTGTACTCCATTTAAATACAGTATCAGAAGTAAAATTTAAAAATCTGATAGGAATAGTTGTTCTTGGCTCAATATATATATTGTCTGGCACCAGTGGCTCATATCTGTAATCTTGTCTACTCAGGAGGCTGAGTCCTGAGAATTATGGTTTGAAGCCAGCTGGGGCCAAACATTTCATGAGAGTCTTATCTCCAACTAACCCAGCAAAAAGCCAGAAATGGAGCTGTGTCAAGCGGTAGAGCAACAGCCTTTAAGAAAAACAAAACCAAACCAAAAACAGCTAAGGAATAGTACTTATGCCCTGAGTTTAAGTCTCGGAATCAATGTGCCCCTCACCCATACATCCTGCAAGGAATTAATTACATTCCTTGAAGAAATAGAACTTTTAAGCTCTTCTTGTTACACATCTTTGATGCTATTCTCCACCTTGCCCACATGTAAAAGCCACTTGCAGAAGTTTTGTTCCTGATTATGTAGGGGAGCACAACATTATAGACATGAAAGTTGTATTCATGCTAAATAAGGGTTGACATGAGGGAGTAAATACTATTAGGACCTTAAATCATCTTCAGTCCATTTTAAGCAGCTTGGCAAATAAGAGCAAGTTCAAAAGCAGCTCATAAATCTTAATTCTCAACAGATGCACCAGACTTGACCCACTGCTAGGGATGACCCAGAGAAAGCAGAAAAGAGGATACTGTGATGATCACCCCAGGACCACCCTCAGCATTACCAACAACTTCTACTTTGCTGCAGTTGGGGCATTTCACCTTTCTCTGAATTACTTTTATTTTCTAAAGACAATTTAAATTACTATCAGTTCAGGAAATATAGAAGCAGTTTGCAGTAGGATAGGCTGAATTGAATCAGAGTTCAAAGTGGTTCCTAAATGTCAAACATTCTTCTAAACTGTTTACACCAATACAAAGGATTTCTTTTAAATACACACTATTGTTTAACTGTTTTATAGATGAGAAAAGTGAATCAGAGAGAGATTTAAGTTTCCCTCCCAAAGCTGTATAGCTAAGATGATACGGAATCTGTGAGGCTTTCAAGACAGAAGAGCTAATTAGAGTGTTTGTAGCCTACATAACTGTGCTTGTGGGAAACGAGTGGAGATGATGGTGAAGTTGTTGGTAATATTTACAAATTCTGTCTAGATGTCCCATACTGACTTTATTTTGTCTATTGTGAGGCTTGAACTCTGGGCCTAGGCACTGTCACTGAGCCCTTCAACGCAAGGCAAATGCTCTACCACTTGAGCCACAGTGCCACTTTTGGATTTCTGGTGGTTAATTGGAGATCAGAGTCTCACTGACTTTTCCTGCAGGGGCTGGCTTTGAACCCCGATCCTCAAATCTCAGCCTCCTGAGTAGCTAAGCTTATATGCATAAGCCATCAGTGCCCAGCTCCACACTGTTTTTACAGTAGGGTATATAGCCTATATTTTTTTCCTGGCAAGACACCATTCTGAGTTGGCGTTCAATTGCTTTACAGAAAAAGAAATTGAAGTTAAGGAAAGTACCATCCACTCCCCCATTACACATTGGCATTTATTTTGATAAGTTTGTTTATACTTCCAAATTTGCATAAAGACATATCCATAGTTTATGGTCAAAAGCAGAGGAAAATAGTTATACTACGGAATCATATTTGAGACAGTTTGATTCTCATAGTGAACATCAGGAAGCTGAAATATATTATGTCTGAGAATACAGCTTAAGAAGAGAAGGGACCCAGTGGAATGGAGAGAGAAATGGTGGGCATAATATGTTGTATACATACGTGAAAGTGGAATCAGGTAACTTAAAGGGATGCAGGGGGTAGAGATCGATGCAGGAGGAGAATCATGGAAGCAGTGACACCGATCAAAGTACATTGTACTCATAAATTGTATTGTTCAATTGAAGTCCCTTTGTACACCAACTTAGAAGGATAATAGTGATAATAATTAATAATTACTAATAATAGCAGGGAAAAAATCATGTTTAAAGGACCAGCTTCCAGAGTAAAAAATTAGAGATCTAGAATCCTAACCCTAACATTTACAAGCTGTATGGCTTTGTACCTCTTCCTGAAACTGTACGAAAAGGATATTCTTAGTGACACATGGATTAATGACTCTTACTTCCAATGTGTGGAACATTGCCATGACACAATGAGTATAAATCACATTTCAGAGAGCCAGGCCAAGAGACATCACCACTGGTTACTGTTGTTTATAGTACAGGGAAGCGTAGGTCATTGCTTAGGGCTAAGACGGACTATTTGTTCTTGAGTGTTCCTAAATTTTGTATGTTGGAATTCATTTGTAAACAGTAGTGACAGATACATTTAGTATTGTATGATGTTGGAGTCCCTTCCAGTTGATATGGCATAATGTAGAAATATTTTGTAGTAATCCATGACAACCTAGTTTATGGGAAGTGATAACTAAATCTATGGAAAGTCTTGGGAATCCTCAGTTCCATATCACAATTTGTTCCAATTAATTTTCAGTGCTATTAACAGTTAAAGTATCAAGAACCGTTTACTATACAACATACTCCAACTGTTAGTGATCTTACTGATTTCATTTACACTGAAAGCTTCAAAACACCCACCTACCCCATAAAGAAGAAAAAAAATGTTGTTTGAAAATGTATTTCAAAATATATGATTAATCTTTCATTTCAATTTGGTGTATTTACCAAACATTTTTATGAAAAAAGTTTAAGAAAGTATTCATATGAAACTTTCTTAGTATTCCTGTTAGAAAGACAAAGCTGGTACTTTTAATTTAGCATCATTTTGTGAGTTACCTATTTTGTAGAACAGAAAATATTACCAATAAAATTAACCAGGCTCCAATGACTCCTGCCTGTAGCTATACAGGAAATTGAGAGCTGAGGATCTCAGTTCAAAGCCAGTGAGGTTCTTATCTCTGATTAACAACCAAAACACCAAAAGTGGTGATATGGTTCAAGTAGTACAGCATCAATCTTAAACCAAATACCTAAGGAACAGTGCCCAGATCCTGAGTTCAAAACCCAATTTAGTGTACACATATACACACCCCAAAGCACATAATTAATCTAACCATGGCAATCACTAAGATGTATTTGTCCTTTAAGGCTGATTACTCTTCATATTGTACAACAATAAAGTTTAATAACCTACACTACATGTTTAATAACTACTATTTCAGTATTGCTGTTATTGTTGAATTAGAAATGAATGGAAGAAAAATATAATACTTTCGTAAATTTTATTTTGTACTTATTAAAAACAAAAAAGGAATGCTTTACTAGTTTTTAAATACTAGATAGTTAGACATGTAGAATCTAAGGCTTTATCATTTTGCTATTTAATTGGGAAGCAATAAAATGTTGATATTCAATAACCTTTTGACATTAATGTATTTTCATTCTTTCATTTAAAGAAAAATAGTTTAAAGTATATTTTTAAGTTTTTCAAGTTTAAGACAAGTTTAGAACAATTTTAGAGGTTTGGTCTGTTTACTATATTGTATTTTCTTAATTTTAACAGAATGAGCATTTTCTAAATTATTAGGGTTAATTTTTGTCCTCTAACTCCAGGTTCATATTAGCTATGTGAATTAGTGAAATTATTATTACTTTAAGATTGATGAAGAGGGGTTACTATTACATAAATCAGGTAACGAATGCATTTGGTTTTGGACAATGCCACTCCTTGCTCTGCTGTCTCCAGTTTTAGTCAAGAGTTTTACTGATGAAAAATATATCAAAGAAAAATGCACAAGCCAAAAAGGAAACTCCTTCTTTCCAAAACATGAATATAACCAGCTGAAGCATTGTGGTCAGTATCACCCCCATCACAAGTGTCTCCATAAGAAAGGTAGATAATGATCTAGGCCACAGACAAGAGAGTATGTGCAGAGAAAGCCATGCAAGTCCAGTGACCACTAACTGTGGGGTCCCATAGAGCTCCTGAATCAGGAAGAGTTAAAAGGGGAAGTTCTCCTGTAAGCCTTGGTCAAAATAAACATGTCTGACACCCTGACTCTGATCTAGCAGAACAGATTTCAGACATCTGAAATCACTGCTACTCCAGGACTGTGAAATGACAATTCTTGTTCAAGGGATCTATATTGCGGTAATTTGTTTTACCACCTCAGGAAAATAACATACACAATTAACATAACTTTTTCCACCTTTGGCTCAAACTCATTTCTAGAAGTTTTTCTCCTGTAAACAGTTTCTAACTGAATTGTGCTATTTTAGCCATTTTGAAAAACTATCTCTTGATTAGATTTTAATCCACAATTATTGAATGTTACTATTTAAACATTTGAACTTATTTGTGCCATTTTGGTTTTTGTTTTCTGTGTGATTCTTGTGTTCATTGTTAAAGTATTCTACTTTATAGAATTTAGTATTTGTGTCTTTTAGTATGACATTTTGCTCCCTTAATTCTTTTTGTAATAGATGGATGGATAGATAGGTAGATACAGACATATGTACATGCCTATATACATGTATACTTACCTGAATACATACTTATTTATTGTATACAATACAATGGTATTGACTTAAGGCACATATGTATTATCAGAATCGAACTTAGACCTAATTTATTCAATGAGTTATTACAATCTTATTCCTATGTAACTTTGTTTTTATGTTATTTTTTGCTAATACACTGTGTTCATATAACTTATAAACTTGAAAACATACATTGAAATCGTTATTATTGTACTTAATTTTACGCCTATTAAAGAATTTGAGCTTAGAAAGATAGCAAGTCTATATTGTTAAGAGTTTAGTGTTACATACTATTTCAGATTCTCTTCATTTATGCAGTTGTGCTTCTATATGGTGCTGTTGCCCTAAAGTTAGTTTCATTCTCAAATACTTCCTTTGTGTTTTTTTTTATTATTCTCTTTAGTTGTACAAAGGGGTTTCAATTTTACATATCACAAGTACAATACATCTGGATCAATAATACCCATTTCATCTCTCCCAATCCCACCCATCTCCTCTATTCTCCTAGTTTCATTTTCACTCACACACGTGCACACATACACACAAATATAATTTAATATTTAACATTTCATATTATCTATACTGAATATTAAATGTTTTCCCTATATAAATGTTAGTAATCTACTGATGCTTTATTTTATATAGTTGTTTGGGAATATTAAGAAAGAAAAGAAAAAATATGTATTTGTTTTGGGTCTTAGAATTGCATAATACCAGGCTGGGAAGGTGGCTCAGTGGTAGAGCACTTGCCTTGCATGCTTGAGGCCCTGGGTTTGATTCCTCAGCACCACATAAGCAAAAAAAGAAAAAAGCTGGAAGTGGTGCTCTGGCTCAAGTGGTAGAGCGCTAGCCTTGAGCTGAAGAGCTGAGGGACAGCGCCCAGGCCCAGAGTTCAGGCCCCACGACCGGACCTCCCCCCCCAAAAAAAGAGAATTGCATAATACTTTTACCAATACTCTTGGTTTCGTAGGGGAGGGGTCTTGTTTGTTTTATTTTTCATGTAGAATTGAATTACATTTTCTGATCACTTGCTTTCAACATGAAGAGCTTTTCTGCGGTGCCCATTTGCTTAGCAATGAATGTTGGTAAACCATGAGACCTATAGCTTAACATATTATCCTTATAGAATTTCTAGTCTCCCCTAACTGCTTATCATGAAAATCTCCATCTTTTGCAAAGTTTTAACTTCTTCACTGGGTTTTAAATAAGGTTTCTCCAGGTGTGGACCTTCAATCCTGTAAGCAAACTAAAGTCAAGGCAGTGAGGCCAGCAATATTCTAACAACTTGTCTCAAAATGATGCTTCATAAAGAGTCAACTCTCATAGTGTCATCAATTTAAATATACATATACACCAAGAGACATATACTACAAATATTTTTCTCATAAATTAAGATATAATGTTTCTGGTCTTTAGACTGCTCATTCATAATGATCAGTAAACATCGATAAGAATTCTCCTAATGGATTACTTTTGAAGATCACTTCTGCAATAACTCTTGAAAGTTCTTCCAAGATGATCTATTACATTCCTAAACTGTCATTATATATGTTTGGTCTATTTAATTTACTAATTTATCCCATTCGGAAATGAAGCACTCAATTCCTATTACACGCTGGAAAGGAAATAGGGAGAGAAATAGTAGTTTATAATTTAATTTGACTTTTTTCACTTTTGAGTACCCTTTTCCTGAGAATCCAGACAGAACACAATGAAGCAACATTGTTTGAAAAATCCTGTGCTATTTCTGACCATTGCCAGTTTTCTTTCTGCCTTTCCACTCTGTATACCATTTCCAATCATCATCTCTTGCCCAGGCTACTGCTACAGTCATATCTCTCTTTTAAATATTACACAATATATAAATATGTGTCTCTATTAACTGTTATAGATTAATAGACAAATGGATATACATATATAACGTGAACAGCATATGTAAAATATTGATTACCTTGTATATAAATATGTGTCTCTATTAACTGTAATAGATTAATAGACAAATGGATATATATATATATATAAAATGTGAACAGCATATGTAAAATATTGATTACTTTGAGATAACTATGACTCATGATTCCATGTATCCTGGACTCAGTTTTTCCTAGTGAAACTACAGTACAATTTTACAACTGTGATATTTCCGTTTTATTAAAATGTACCAATATTATTCAAACTTCTCTGGTTTTACTCATGATCATTTTTTTTATTGTGAGAATACCATACCGAGGAGTTATAATTACATGGGCAAGGTAACGAGTACATTTCTTATCATGCATTGTTGCCTCCTCGTTGTTATGTGTCTTGAGAGTGTTTAGTTTTTTGCAACCTTATCATACATAAGCCATTATAAGCACCACCACAGTTAAGGTTCAGAATAGTCATACCATCATGTTGTGCTCCTGTGCCACATCTATTATTGTTATTTGTTTGCTGAGATTTTTCCAATATTTCCTTATTTCCAAGGAGCTTAACCACAGAGAGTTGGGGCATTATGGTTGCTGCATTAAAACCCTTACTTAGAAGGAAAGATAAGAAAAGTACTGAGTATCCCATCATGCCCACAGAACTCAACACAGGTTTTAAGTTCTAATAGTAATAGTTTTTTTTTAAAAAAGGAAACAATTAAAATTTATTAGAATACTTGTATTTACCTTGTTTCAACACACAATAATTTATTTTTTATGTTTTTTATTGTGAAAATACTGTACAGAGGGGTTACAATTACATGAGCAAAGTAATGAGTACATTTCTGGTCAAGCATTATTGCCTCCTCAATAATTTAAAATGTAGAGTTTAAATTATTTTTCACATTTTTAAAGAAGTAGCTCATTTTAATGCAGCATTTTTATTAAATTTTATTTATTGTAAAGAGGCTGTAAAGAGGAGTTATAGTTACATGAGTAAGGTAGGTTTCCTATTGAACATTGTTACCCACTCCATTGTTGTTCTCCCACTATCCCTTCCCTCCCCCGACTCCTCCACCCAACTTCCCAGAAGTTGTAAAGTTCATTTCCAACATTGCCTTATGAGCATCATTGTTGCAATGGCTCATCCTTTGTACTTCTTTCATCATTTTACTTTCCCTCTCTTCCCCAAATAAGATAAATGTATATACAAGATGGAGGGTAACAGGATCAAAGATAAGAGATTACCAGGGATAAACCTATGGAAAAAGAAAAATGAAATAAAATAAGAAGAAAGAACTAGGTACAATACATTGGTGACATCAAAGTTGACATCTGAAAAAGATCTTTTGTTTCCATGTCTTAGAGTTCATTTCAATTAGCATCATTTTGTGTGGTCATATATACAGCTCTTGAGCCATTGTGATTCTCTGCCAGGACTATCCTAGGCATATACTGATTATTACATTTGAGGGAAATCATAGAAACTATGTTTCTTTGGGTCTGGCTTACTTCACTTAATATGATTTTTTTCCAAGTCTTTCCATTTCCTTATGAAAGGGGCGATGTCATTCTTTCTGATAGAAGCATAAAATTCCATTGTGTATATATACAACATTTTCTTTATCCATTCATCTACTGAGGGACATCTGGGTTGGTTCCATATCTTAGCTTGGCAAATAATTCTGCAATGAGCATAGTTGTCCTGGTAGCCTTAGCGTGGCCTAGATTATTTGGATAAATGTCCTGGAGTGGGATTGCTGGATCATAGGGAAGATCTATGTTTAGTCTTTTGAGAATCCTCTATACTGCCTTCCAAAGTGGTTGAACCAGCTTACAATCCCACCAACAGTCTGTAGTAGTGTTCCTTTTTGGGCACCTCCCTGCCAGTATCTGTTTGTTTTCTTGATAATGTGGTGAGGTGGAATCTCAATGTGGTTTTGATTTGCATTTCTTTAATGGCCAGTGATGTTGAGCATTTCTTCATGTGTCTATTGGCCATTCTTATTTCCTCTTCAGAGAAGTCTCTTTTTAATTCTTTAGCCCACTTATTAATGGGGTGGTTACTTTTTTGGGGATTTGTTATTGGGGAGGGATTAATTTTTTGAGCTCTAGGTGTATTTTTTATATGATATTCTTGTCTGTTGTATAGCTAGTAAAATCTCCCAGTCTGTGGACCATTTATCTTGCTTGCTATGTCCTTTGCCATGCAGAAGCTCTACAGTTCAATATGATCCCATTTATCCAGCCTTACTTTGATTTGTTGTGTTTCTGGATCTTTATTTAGGAAGATCTGACCTATGCCGAGGAACCCTAGCATATTCCTTCCTGTAATATTTTCAGGGTCTCTGCTTTTACCTCAAGGACTTTGATCCATTTGGAGTTGATTTGGGTGCAGGGTGATATATAAGGATCTAACTTCAGTTTTCGACATATACGACACCATTTCTTGAAGAAGCTATCTTTCTTCCATCTGATAATTTTGGCTCCCTTATCAAAGATTATGTGGCCATAGGTCTGTGGGGTCATGTCTAGATCTTCGATTCTATTCCATTGATCTTCATGCCTTGGTACCGTGTCAGTACCAAGCTGTTTTTTTATAACTATAGTTTTATAATAGAGTTTGAAATTTGGCCTTGATATTCCTCCAGCAGTGTTCTTCCTGCTAAGGATTGTTTTTGCTATTCAGAGTTTTCTATTGTTGCTTATGAATTTTGGATTGCTTCTTTTATTTCACTAAACACTGTTGTTGGGCTATTGATAGGTATTGCATTGAATTTGTAGATAACTTTGGGCAGTATTGTCATTTTCACACTGTTAATTTTCCCAACCCAGGAGCATGGGAAGTTTTTCTATTACCTTAAATCTACTTAAATTTCCTTTATTAAGTTCTTAAAATTTTCATCATAGAGGTGCTTGACCTCTTTGGTTAAGTCTATTCCTTGGTTTTTTTTTTAAAGCTATTGCAAAAGGAGCTTTTTAAAGTTTTGGCCTCTCTCTTTTTATTGTTGGCATACAGAAAAGCTACTGATTTTTGTGGTCTAATTTTATACCCAAAGTTGTCAAAGTTTTGGATCACTGCAAATAGTTTGGAGGAGGAGTCTACAGGGTTCTTTAAGTACAGGATCATGTCATCTGCAAAGAGGGATAGTTTTACTTCTTCTTTCCCTATTTGAATCCCATTTATATTTGTCTCTTGCCGTATTGCTCTGGCTAGGATTTCCAATACTGAAGAGGAATGGGAGAGAGTGGACATCCTTGTCTTGTTCCTGATTTTAGAGAAAATGTTTTTAACTTTTCACTATTACGTATCATGCTGGCTGTAGGTTTGTCATATATGACTTTTATTATATTGAGGGATGGCCCATGGAGTCCTAGTTTCTCCAGAGCTTTCATTCTAAAGGGGTGTTGGAACTTGTCAAATGCTTTTTCTGCACTATTAAAATGATCATGTGGTTCTTGTCCCTGCTCCTTTTGATGTGTTGAAATACATTAATTGACTTGCATATATTGAACCAGCTTTGAATTCCTGGAACAAATCCTGTTTAGTCATAGTGTATGAATTTTTTGATTAGATGTTGTAGTCAGTTGGCCAGAATTTTATTGAGGAGTTTTGCACCAATGTTCATTAAAGAGATGAGTCTATAAATCTCTTTCTTTGATGGATCCCTATCAAGTTTTGGGATGAGGGCTATACTGGCCTAATAGAACAAGTTTGGTAGTGATCTTTCATTTTCAGTTTCATTGAAGATTTGAGGAGTATTGGAGTGAGTTCTCCTTTGAAAGCTTTATAGAATTCAGTTGTGAATCCATCTGCTCCTGGGCTTTTCTTGGGTGGAAGGTCTTTTATTGCCATTTCTATTTCAATACTTGATATGGGTCTATTTAGTCGGTTTAGATCTTCTTGGTTCAGTTTGAGTATATCAATATTTGCTAGAAAATTGTCTATTTCCTCTGTATTGTCAAATTTGCTAGCATAAAGGTTAGAAAAATATTCCATTATAACGTTCTGAATCTTGCTTGTTTCTATTGTCATGTTCCCAATCTCGTCTCTGATTTTATTTGAGTATGTTCTTTTTTTTGCTTTTTGTTTGTTTGTTTGTGTTGCTTCTGTCAGCCTTGCTAGGGGCCTGTCAATTTTGATAATTTTTTCAGAGACTCAAGTCTTTGTTTTGTTGATCCTTGCTATAGATTTTTTTGGTCTCTAATTCATTTAATTCTGATTTAATTTTGATTATTTGTTTCCATCTACTGGATTGGGGTTTGGCTTGTTGCTCTCTTTCAAGGAGCTTCAGATGCATCTCTAGATTGTTGGTATGAGATTTCTCCAATTTGTTGATGTAGGAGCTGAGTGCTATAAATTTTCCTTTGAGAACTGCCTTTGTTGTATCCTAGAGGAGCTGATAATTTGTATGTTCATTTTTATTTGATATCATGAACATTTGAATTTTCTTTCTAATCTCTTCCATGACCCACTGGTGATTCAACAGTGTGTTTTTCAGTCTCCATGTATTACAAAATTTTCTTTGACAGCTTTTGGCATTGAGCTCTAAGCTTATTCCATTGTGGTCAGGGAGACTACAGGGAATAATATCAATATTTCTTGATTTGTATAGAATTTGCTTTGTGGTCTAAAATGTGGTCTATTTTGGAGAATGTTCCATGTACTGAGAAGAAAGTGTATCCTGATGTTGCTGGATGAAATATTCTGTAGATATGTGTTGTCTAGTAGATCTATACATTGTTGAGATTTGAGGTTACTCTGTTGACTTTTTGCTGAGTTGATATACCCAGCAAGGAAAATGGTGTGTTAAAGTCATCAACAATCAATGTCATTGGCTCTATGTGTGATTTTAGGGAAAGTAGATTTTTTGGATAAATTGTGGTGCTATGGTGTTTGGTGAATAGATATGTAGAATTATTATCTTCTCCTGTAGGAGAGATCCTTTTATTAGTATGTAATGTCTTTTTTTATCCTTTCTCACTAATTTTAATTTGGAGTCTTTTTTTAAAATCAGATATTAGGATTGCTACTCCAGCCTGTTTGTGGGGGTCGTTTGCTTGGTAGAATTTATTCCAGCCATTGGCTTTCAGACTATGTTTGTTTTTCTTGGAAAAGTGTGTCTCTTGAAGTTAGCAGAGAGAATCTTACTTTTTGATCCAACTAGACAGTCTATGTCATTTAATTGAAAAGTTAAGTCCATTAATATTGAGAGTTAGGATTGAGAAATGTTGGATAATTCCTGTCATCTACCTTCTTAGGGACTGTTTCATGGGTCCTTCCTAGGCTTATTTTATTCTTTGTTTGGGAGTCTTTTCTCTGCCCTCATCACCTTCTTGTTGGTTTCCTGTAGGACATCTTTGAGTGTGTTTTATAATACTGGTTTGGTGGAAATATATTGTTTCAATTTTTCTTTGTTGTGGAAGGTTTTAATATTTCCCTGAGTTATGAAGGAGATTTTAACTAGTTACAATATTATTCTTGGTTGATAATTGTTTGTTTTTAGGGTGTAGCATACTTTATTCCAGGCTCTTCTTGTTTTCATAGTCTCTGCTGAGAAATCTGTCATTATTTGGATAGGTTTTCCTTTATATGTGATTAATCTTTTCTCCCTGACAGTTTTAAGGATCCTATTTTAGGTATCTACCAATCCTGTGTAGATTACAATGTGGTAGTAGGATGTTGAGTTCTGGTCTGGTCTATTTGGGGTTCTATAGGCTTCTTGTATCTGAATGGTCCTAGCTTTTTGCAAGTTTGAGAAGTTCTCTGCTAGGATTCTGTTAAATAAATTTCCTTGACTTTTAGTTTCTGTTTCTATGCCCTCTTCTACACCCATTAGCCTTAAATTAGTTCTTCTATATGCTGAATGGATCTATCATGTTTCTTGGTTCAGTTTTGAATATTTGTCTGTTCTTTCTCTATAATGTCTAGGCTATCTTCTATCCCAGAGATACAGTCTTCTGCATGGTATAGCCTACTGTCCAGACTTTCTACTTTTTTTTATATTTTCTTTCCTTCTAATTGGTCAGTTTTAATGGCTTTAATTTCTTTGTTGAATCTTTGTTTTAGATCTTGTATGGGCTTCTTTGCCTCCTTGATTTGGTTTTCAGTATTCACTCTCAAATCTCTTAGTGGAGTGGCTATACTTTCATTGGACTCTTTTTCCTTTTGTTGGAATTCTTTCTGCTTTCTGGTTGTGGATTCTATGAATTCCTCTATTAATCTTTTGTTTGCTTCATCGTGCTCATACTTAGCCTTATGTAGACTTTCATCTTTTCATTCAGCATGTTTAACTATTGTTTGTAAAGCATTTTGAGAAGTATCCTCTGGATTTATTAACTGCTCTATTGCCTGTTTGTACTAGCTGGGAGTTGGGATTCCTTGACTTGCCATTTTTCTTGTATTTCTGTCTTCTGCTCATTTGGGAATGAAAGAAAATTCAATTCCTCACAGAACACAAGCACCAACCCAGAGTCCTGTGGTTGCACAGATTTTGAAGGTTTACAATTCACAATGGTTGTTTTCACTGTATCTCACCTATTTTGGGAGTGAGCATGTATCCTATTACACACCAGAACACAATTTCAAGGCAAGCATTTACCTAGAGTCCTATAGTTGCACTGACTTTGGAAGTTTTCAATCAACGATGGGTGTTTTTACTCTATCTCACCTATTTTTGGGAGAGTATACCCTATTTCACACCAAAACTCAATTCTATGAAAAACACCTAGTCAGAGCTCTGTAGTAGGACAGACTTTGGGGATTCATAAGTCAAATAGTTATTTCACTCTATCTCTCTTCAATTGGATATGTAAGTAGGCCTAATAAAACCACTGAACACAGTTTTCAGACAAAATCCACTCTCGGGCTGTGTATTCACATGGTTTTACAGGTTCCCAATCATAGACATTCCCTTATTTATCTCTGGTCAGGGGGAGGTTATTGTGTTTCAGAAGTGGGGATTATAAACAGTTGTAATCAGTGAGTAGGTATGTTATGAGGTTTATAGTGGTTTAGATAGAAATGGTAACACCATGAGCCACTTTGGCAGTCTCACTGACTACAGATATAGTCTAGCTCAATGTTTCTCACCTATTAGTCAACAGAGTAAAGAAAGCAAAGAGGGACTAAAGGAGCAGAAATAATGGAAAATGGGTTGAGGTAAAATTAGAGGAAAAATTAAGATATTTAATGAAATATAGGAGGAGAAAATCAGAGAAGAAGGATGTAGTGAAGGAAAGGAACAGAGGGAAGCAAACCAAGACAAATTCTAAGTAAGAAAGAGAGAAGAAAAAATTTTAAAAAGGAAAAGAGAAAAAAACATAAATAAAAATTAAAACAATTGTGTATATATGAAGTAATAATACTAAAATTAAAAATACTGACTGTGCAGTAGAGAATTGGGTAATCAATTTATACTAATTTATACTATAACTAGAGTACATTCACAGTTTAAGAGAAATCCTAATGATCACAATAGGCTATAGATCCAGTTGTCAACAGAACAGCAATGAGGAAGAAAAAAAATATAACAGGGTTGTAGAAAAAAGGAAAAACAAACACACACATCCGAAACAAAAAAAAAAACAAACTGATAGAAAAAAAGAGGTAACCGAGAATAAAAATAGTTGCAAAAAAAAAAAAAGAAGGAAGAGAAACAAAAGCAATTTTTTTAAATTTTAAAAGTATAAAAATTATAATTGGGAAGCTGGGTGCCTGTGGCTCATGCCTGTAATCCTAGCTACTCAAGAGGCTGAGATCTGAGGGTAGCAGTTCAAAGCCAGCCGGTGCAGGAATGTCCATGAGACTCTTATCTCCAATAAACCACTAAAAACCTGGAAGTGGCGCTGTGGCTCAAGCGGTAGAGCGCTGGCCTTAGCTGAAGAGCTGAGGGACGGCTCCCAGGCCCAGAGTTCAGGCCCCACAACTGCAGGAAAAAAAAAATAATAATTAAATATATATGTATATATACATATATGATTGCGGAAAACGTAAAGAAAAAAGGATCTTATGTCTCCCCTCTGTCCATTTTCCAGTGCTTTGATGATGTCTTTGATTTGTTTGCAGTTGTTGGTTTACTCTCTAGCTTGGTTAGTTATTCAAATCAGCTTGTTTGGTTACGCAGAAAAAAAAGTTCTGCTTTACAAGCTTGCGAACTTTGCGACCTTCTTCCCAGACTAAAAAGCACGATCTGCTTTTTTAGTTGCTGTTTTGTTTTGCTTGTGATGCCTGGAGGAGGTGGCTGGAAACTAGTTCGTTGTCGCTAGGACTCCCTTTGGGAGTGGATGGGGTTTTGGTCTGTCTGGGGTCAGTGGCTTTTCCCAAAATGGCCCCCTGTGGGCCATCAACCTGTCTAGGCCTCTCTAGGCTTTTATAGCTTGTCCAGTTTTTATTTATTATTTTAATGAGTTTTAGTGTGACTCCTGTACTTGGCTGAACTGCCAGCTTGGGCTGCGGTATGGATGGAATAACTTTGCAGCCTGCCGTGGGGCATTGCTACCTCTCTGAGCTCACCAGGTAGTGGAGGTTCTTTGGTCCTGGCCCTATGATGAGTTACCTCCTCCTGAGAGGGACAACCTTCCCCTGGGTGGAGCCCTGAAGAAAAATGGTGCCACCGTTGCTGCTTGGTGTCCCAAGTTATCTGCTAGATGTTATGTCGGAGTGTATGCCAGTATTAAATATGGCGTCGTTCTCTGGTGGTGGAGGGGGCTGGGTTGCCTTCCCTGAGTTGTTCTTTGGGAAGGAGTGAGGATGCTCATGGTTTCCCTTGGCTTTTTGGCCATCTCGATCTGCACCTGACAATGGTCAGCAGGATGTGGGATTCCACTCATGATCATCCAGTCCATGCTGGAAGTGGGTGAGGAGAGGTAGTCCTCTCTCCAGTGCATTTTCTCTGTCTTTGTCTGGCCGATCCTAAGATAGCTGATGTGGCAGCAACCGTTTGTGCTCAAATCTGTCTTCTCATGCAAACTGCTTGTACTCAGTATCCTCATGTTAGGAGTGCCAACCATATTTGATAGTGCGGTTGAGACCTTTCAACTTAATATTTGCATGGTATTTACAATGCTTTTTAAAAATACTTGATAATACTTGTTCCTCTGTAAAACTCTTCAATGACTTCCCAATCCAAAGAAGAAAAACAAATCCACAATTTGCAGTAATGGTTTCCTAAGCACGCAATGAGGGAATTTTTCTTATTCTTTCTATTGTTCATTCTTAGTACCCACTCTGATTTCAGCTTAATTGTGATATCCTCAGGGAAGCCTTACTCAGCCCCAAACTAAGTCTTGTCTCCCCATTAATACCTCTTAATATGCATTATAATTTCTTTGTCCAAAGCTTGTCACAAGTCTATGTAGTGGCTTTAATTATATAACTAGCTGTTTGCTGATTCTATTCCCTATTCAGCTGTATGTTCTGTAAAAGCTGAGTCTTATCTGCCTCACTCAGTAGTATATCCCCAGTGCCAGCACGCTACTCGGTAGTTCAAGAGAATAAATGAATTGACCGATTCAAATAGGAAAACCCAAAGACAAAAATGCTTATTCTTTGCACAAATGAAAATGATAGAATTTGAAAGTGTTTAGTTTTGAAATTCTAAGGAAATCATTTCTGCAAGTTATACTTTCATGAAACAAGAAGCTGGTGGGCAAGACTTATAGGAAATGGTTCAGGGAACATAACTGAAATGAAGTTGAGGTGCATTAATCAGTGTTTACTCATCTTTTTTGGAATTCTTGACATGGTTTCAATTATTATATTCCAAATCACTCAGGAAAGAAAACACAACAACAAAGCTACAAAGGAAATTTTGATCTTTTATTATTTCTAAGAATAGTAAGCACTTTTGTGGATGGGACACTATTTGCTGGGCAATTCTGGCATTTTTTCACTCACTTTTATTGCAAATAGTATTGACATATAACATTTGAAATTATGATAAGTTAAAATATTAGAGAAGTCACATATATTTCACTTTATAATAAAGCAAGCAACATATTATTGTTTGATCAAAGTATAATTTGTAGAAATTATTGAAGAATGTCAAAACTAACCATTTTCCAATTTTGTCATTTTCATTTGAATAATGAACAATACAGTGAAGACATGTTTGTTTCTGCCTGGATTAGTATGTGTTTAGTGAAGAATATTCCAGAAATAATTTGGAAAGAGAAAATGACCTGTAAAGCTTGTTCTATCTTTGACAGGCTAACAGGTCAGAAAATAAATTTAAGACATTTTATTTTATGTTGCTAGTCTTAGGGTTTGGAATCAGGACTTAGGCACTGTCCTGAGCTTCTCTTTGCTCAAGGCTAGCACTCTACCACTTGAGCCATGGCACCACTTCTGGCTTTTTCTGCTTATGTGGTACTGAAGAATCAAACCCAGGGCTTCATGCATGCTAGGCCAGCACTCTACCACTCAGCCACATTCCCAGCCCCTGGGAAAAATGTTATTTTGACCCTCTTGAGGAAACTGACTACATGTATATGTGTGTGTTATTCTGCACTCAGTGTAAGATCTTAACCCAGAGTATGTTTTTCTCTTCTACTCAATACACTTGACCTCAGCCTCTTGTATACCTGTTTTCTATTTTCTTGAATTACAATGGGTGCTGCTGTCACCCAAATTGTAATTTGAACGATCCAAAAATTCAACCACTGTAAAATATTCTACATCCAAATGTCAGTGTGCTTTTTGTTAGTACCCAGTTATTTGTAGATCGTTATAACTGGCCTGTATAAAAATATAGAAAAATTACTACAGTTGAAATACTAGGTTTAAACTGGCATTTTGGATATAGCGATGGAAATTCATCATATACATCAATTTTCAACCCGATTCTCATTGCTTAGGTTTTTTCCACTAGTTTCTACATTGAAAACATAATTTAGTATATATCAGATTTAACCTGAAATGTAGCCCCAAACTATCATGTTTCTGTTATTTTATTTTTATCTTTTCAGCAAGCAGAAACAATTTCACCATTTGGCATATCAATTTGGAACAGAAAAGAAATTCAGGCTGTGTCACCCGTGAATTCCTTTGGTTAAGTTTGTGTACTAAAGTTGATGTTGTCTATTTTAACCTGGTGATTGTAAAGCTTGGTGATAATATTGTTACAAATTTCACCACTTTAAAAAGAAGATACGCTTTTTTTGCTATTTGTAAACATTTTATTCAGACACATAAAACTCTTGGTGCAATGCTTCCTGCCACACCCAGTTTGGAAAGACTACCCTAAATGATCCGGCCTAATAAAAAGTACAGCCTGTCTGTCAGGAGCACACCATAGCATTGGGTGTGCTTCTGAGAAATTTCCACAGGTTGCTGGAGTAGGATTTCCCATATAAAAATCATAGGCTTTTCAGATGAATGAGTCTGTGTTGAATCCTATTTCAACTGGATATTGTTTGGGTTTTCAGTCCAAATCACTTCATAAGAATGTGCACAGTGCTTTTTCCCCCCTTTCTAGTCATTAATTACTTTTAAACAATTTTAGAATGAACTACAATGGGTATTGAATATGCATTGGTTGGGGAATTAAGAATCTCATTATCTGAACCAAATCCTTTACCAAATTCCCCCAGAATCATTGTTAGGAGGAATTATATATCTTTCTCTTCCTGCTGGGCAGATTCAACGCATTTCTGTATCAATGGAGTCTGTTTCAAGGGCACATTGCCAAAGTGATAATTTACAACAAACAAAATAAACAAGACAGAAAAAAGGGATATCAAATATTGGCAGAAGTGGGGAGAGTTTGCTGAGGGTGAGCAAATTCTCTCCCGGCACCATAAATGCTGCCTTTGCCAAAGCAAACCACAACAAAGACTTCACAGACTTAAAGACATACAAAATACTCTATTTTGTTGCAAAATCTTATAAGCATCTACAGACAGATGTGTTTATATTTAAACTGATAGTTGAAAATGAATCTATAACCAGCATGATAATAAAAGGTTTCACAGACATAACTTGAGATAGTCCTTTCTCCTTCAAGACATGAACTTTTCAGAAAATAAAGCACTAAAACTTTATCACACAGATTCAACATCAGCTATTACAGCTGTCTCCCTGTCACCAAGGAAGCAACAAAATAAATTATGCATCTTGCTTTTAAAAAAATTCCTAGGGACAAAAATGATCGCATCAATGTTAGATCTACTGAAAATGGCCCTTTAATCTACTACTTCGCTCTGTGTTGATGAAATACCTAGAGTGGAGGGAAATGCTTGGAGAAATCAAACAGATAAAAGACATCAACAGGGCAAAAGTGACCTGCAAATAGTCAGAGATGTTCAAGAGAAAATGATCCCTAATAGACAGAATATGATAGGATCCCTTAAGAATAAAAGAGTACTCCTGAGCCATCCTGGGCCAATCACAATCCAAAGACTGATTTAATCAATGACAACAAGGTAGGGTCAAATAGAGATGGAGTGAAAAGACATGGTAAAGAAGGAAGAAAAGGCTGAAGATATGATTGAGCTAGATTTAAAAGGCTGTCTTTCAGAAATCTTTGTTAGTACATGGCAAGACAAAATCCCATATGAATGATGAACCCCAGGACAAGGGATTTGAGGAAATAATAGCAGCAGGCAGTGAGTAGAGAGATCATGAAAAATCCAAGCCAGAGAGAAACTAACTGGAGTGTAAATCCTCAGTTAGAGTTGCCAAGAAATTTAATCAGAGAAAGAGAGAAGCAGAGAGACACTTAGAGAATGAAAACAGGGAAGTCCTGTGGCTCACAGTGGATCTCACTGGGAAGAGATCTAGGAAGGTAATGAGGTGTGGGTAGTGTAATTGAGAAGAACAGGAGGGAACTAAAATACGTGAATAACCAGCGTAGGGTTAAGAGACCATTTGACAATTATTTTGTAGTAACTGGCTGGTGATAATTGGAGATGGGAGGAAGATGGGATGTTGCAAGTGTGTCTAGACCTCAAGAAAAATGAACAGGAAAAAAGGGACGAAACTATCAAAATTGGATTTAAATGCATCATTGAATATTTTAATCAGTTTTGCTATAATTTTAATGATAACTCTTCTTCTCTCATCTCAGATAGAAGCCTAGGGGGTGCAGAGAGAGGTTCAGGTCTTATACATGAAACACTATTTTAATTTGTGATTTGGGGCACAAGTGCACGTATGTACAAACACACAGACAAAATCAAGCTCCTATCAATACTGAACCAATGTAACTCTCAGAGGCTCCGTTCTTGCTCTGGGAATGAAATGATTCTCTTTTCAAGAAAGACACCATCTAGGGATGGAGAAGATTGGTATTTTTAAATAGCCTATTGGAGCTGGAAGTTACTTTCCCAGTAAACAGAGTAATGAGGAGACACATAGATGAGAGGTAATTAGAAGGCTTGGGCAGAAAATCCCATGCTGTCTCAGTTAATTGAATAATTCCTTTGGAAGATGAGTGGCTCTCTTTGTCATACCTCCACTACCACTCAATAAACTTTAGTATCTATGGTAGTAGATCTGGCCTTTGAGCTGTCTTTATCCACCATTGTTCTGTATGTTCTCCTTTTCTTCATGCCACCTAATTCTCCAACTTTCCAGATAGCAATTCTGTTCAGCCCTGAAATTCCCCTGAAACGATTGTGAACTTCACAGAGAGGGATCTGTCCCATGATACTTCCTGCTTTAGATACCAACTGCAAGTCTCTTCTACTTCTGAGGAACTGTATTTAAAGTTAGGGGGTCCCACAGTTTCAATAATTTGCTAGATCTGATTACAGTATTCAAGAAGACAAGTTGCTCTTTATTCTCTGTTTACTGTAAATGTACAAGCCAGAAGTGGCAAAGTGGAAGAGATGCCCGGACAAAGTCTGGAGAAGGCCTGGGAGGAGGGACATGGATGAAAAGATGTTATCTCACATCTATCAAAAAACTGCAAGATGCTGGGCACCGACAACACAGGCCTGTACTCCTAGCTACTCAGGAGGCTGAGATCTGAGGATCATGGTTTGAAGGCAGTTCTGGCAGCTCTACAAGATTCTTATTCCAATTAACCACTCAAAACACAGAAGTGGAGCTGTGGCTCAAAGTGGTAGAGCTCTAGACTTGAGAAAATTAACTCAGAGACAGCACCCAAGCCCTCAATTCAAGCTGCATGGCCGATCCCATTTCCCCCTCAAAATAAAATTACAAAAGTTTTAGAGGTTCTGCGTCAGCCATATCATACTGTGTCATGAGCCTGACAGAAACATACAGGAACATGGTATGTCTTTCCACAATGTCAGAATTTATTGACTGACAATACATTCACAAGTCTCATCAGTCTTAAAGTTATTGAAATGATTTGCTTTGTTAGCTATAAGCCAGCTGGCAAAGGAGTTCTTTTGTTCCAGTGTTAATCAACAATATTAACTCTCAGATTTCACATTACACTTCACAACAATATAAAAGCTACAGAAATCTTGAAATGGTAAAAGCAGTCACAGGGTTCAAAAAAGACCTCCATATAGGCAAGAGCATACAGGTGCAGTCAGTCAGCTCTGGCAGTCAGAAAAGATGCTAGTGAAGAATCCAGTTATAGAATGGTGAGCCTAGCTCGGGCATAAAATTAGTTTATGGTGTATTTCCAGTTCAAATGCCTTGCTGGTTCAAAGTACAGCTGATTCCCAACTTACAGGTCCAGGCTTACTGCAATTCAACTTTCCTCTCCTCTCCTCTCCTCTCCTCTCCTCTCCTCTCCTCTCCTCTCCTCTCCCCTCCCCTCCCCTCCTCTCCTCTCCTCTCCTCTCCCCTCCCCTCCCCTCCCCTCCCCTCCCCTCCCCTCTCCTCCCCTCCCCTCCCCTCTCTCCTCCCCTCCCTTCTCCCCTCCCCTCCCCTCCCTTCTCCCCTCCCCTCCCCTCCCCTCCCCTCCCCTTTCTCCTCCCCTCCCTTTTCCCCTTTCTCCTCCCCTCCCTTCTCCCCTCCCCTCCCCTCCCTTCTCCCCTCCCCTCCCCTCCCTTTTCCCCTCCCCTCCCCTCCCCTCCTCTCCTTTCTTTCCTTTCCTTGTTTGTTGGGCTTGAACTCTGGGCTTGAGAGCTGTCCCTGAGCTTTTCAGCTCCAGGCTAGTGCTCTACCACTTGAGCCACAATGCTACTTCCGGTTTTCTGGGGGTGAATTGGAGGTAAGAGTCTCCCAGAGTTTCCTGCCCCAGCTAGCTTTGAACTGTGATCCTCATATCTCAACCACCTGAGTAGCTAGGATTTACAGGCGTGAGCCACCAGTGCCTTCCTGCTACCTCCTTTGATAGGCAGAGACTGAATCATTCCTGTGTCTGGTGTGTTCCATGAGTTCATGGACCGCTTTTATTTTTCCTAATATGGGTTTGATACACCCATGTGCCCATGAGTCCCTGATTCAGTTTAACAAATTTGTAGGTGTTTATATTTCATTCTCATAAACAAGTTTATAGTCTGTCCCTTGGTTTGTGATGGACAGGTGATGGTTGTTTACTCGCACAAACAAGATGCAGAATCATTCTGCCTCAGCATTTGCACTTGAAATGGAGCATACATACTGGTGTCTTTTACAAAAGAGTCACTCAGGGACAGGCAGAGCCTGAAAGCTACGGTTCTGTGTAGCATGGAGTCACTTAGAGCAGGGCACACACTGCCATGACCAGTGTTGGAGTACTTTCTGTCTCTTGTTTCTTTTTATCTCTACTTACCTTCCCTGAGAAGAATTCCTTCATTAAACTCCCGTTGGCTCTTGCATCTGAATGTACCTGATGTTCTTTGGGTAGTGTGAAAGCTGTTTATGAGGTATATATCTCTTTGCTTTATGTTAAAAAATAAATCTTGTGTAAGCATGATTGGTAAAAGCTATTTTTCTTCTATTGCTAAAATGGCTTTTATTTATTAATAGATCACAGAATTCTTCCATTCATGTACCTCATTAGAGAGCAACATAATTCCAAGATTTTATCAGTACACTATTTATTTTACTGTCTTGTGCTATGTCATCAGGTGTTATATTTTGCATTAGGTACAATTCACATTGGAGAGGCTGATTAAAATTATTAGAAATAAAAATGAAGAATTGCCTTCAGACTTGCTACCATATAAGAAACTTTTAATTTTGTCATTTTTAGAAAATGATTCAAGCTTCAGTTGCCTTTTTTTACATTATTTTGATTGTTTAGATGCCTTCCTGTTAAATGTTACAGCTTCTGGGCTGATCATTGAATACCTCATGACAGAATTTTATTTAATAGGTGACATTGAACTTAAAAGTGGCAGTTTTGATAAATTGCTGCTTATAATTACATTTCCTTCAGATGTGAGTATCTGTGGAACGATGAATGCTATCTCAGGTGTTTGAAGAAAACTATTGCACCAGTTGGCAATAGGTTTAATACAAGCAGCACAGTTGGCAATTGGGCTACGTGAATCTGCCACAAAGACAACCCATTTAACATTATTATATCAAAGAAATACACTATGCATCTTCTGGCAAACATTTTTCATTATGAACTGACAGCCATTGCCAAGGCCACTCAGTGAACTCTCCAATGGCCCAGCATCATTTGTGGCCCACTTTGCATATACCAGGAGCACAAATCTGCAATAAGTCTAGAATATGGAGACCCATTCCCAATTTGGAAATATTAGTAGGATGCATTTAAGCAGCGAGAAATAGCTGTGTATGTGACTGGAAAAGAGATTTCTTATTCTTTCCCTATGTATCATTATTTTGACAAATTATACAGTTTCATTTTTTTACTAGAGAAATAGTCTTTATAGATATGACAAACCAACTTACTCAAAAAATAGCTCTCTATAGTCCATGACTATTTGAAAGGGAAATGGAAGGAATTGGGTATGAGAATAGCAGAGGAGTAATCCCACAGGCTACCAAACACTACCAGGCCCCCAAACACTAGAGGGGTTATGCCTGTCCAGGGCATGGCAGAGGTAGCTTGAAACTTTGAGACTGTGTCATGTTGGGATCTCTGTAGGTCTCTTTATTCTTCTGGGGGAATCATAGTAACTCCCCATTCTACCTCATGGGCTTGTTGTAAGCATCAAATGAGAACACTTTTAGCCAAGTGCTCTGGGACCCATGAAACTCAACTCCAGGATTGGCCTGGGGAACTGGGGACTTATTCTTTACTTCTTGGTCCCTAGTTCCTTTAAGAGGAAAACATCGATAGCAAAACAATCTCTCTTACAAGGGCTGTTTTAAGGAGCGTATGTGATAATATGTGTAAAACATGTAGCACAGTACCTAGTCTATTGCCATCCTCCAATGGGTGACTTCTGTTATTCCTTCTGTACAGGCTTTTTAAGTTAGGGGGAAGGCAGCTGAACCGAATCATCACTACTTGTGTTTCTTTGAAATGCATGCTGTGTATACCGAGATGATGTTTATGGTTCTTATGGAACACTTAACCTCCACATATTTCAGCAAAGAGAACAATTCATGTATTAGGGTGTTCTTTGAATGGTACTTTTTTCAATAACAGGTAGATAGCTTGATTTATTGATACATTGCAGTTAACCTAATTTTGACGATGCCAGGCTAAGAAACAAACATTAAAAACAACAACACAAAGTAATCTAGGCAGACCTTTCTTGTGGCTTCCCTTTGTTATAAATTCTGATTCACTGTTCTTGGCATAAGGCACACAGCCTCTTCTCAATGCCAAGGCTAAACCCATGGTGGGAAAGTGAAACAAATCTATGTGAAAAGTTTTAGCCAGATTTCCTCCATTTAAAAAATGATGATTTATAGTTACCAAGTTCTCCGTTTAATATGCATTAAGAATTCAAATGCTGTTTGGGATAATTTTTTAGTAAAAGCTGCTTTTGAGGACTACCTTTGCACATTTTCTGCACAAGCAATAATTCTTCATCTATGGAGTAATTTATTTCTTCTGGTTTTAATATGTTACAGATGAATGGTTGTATGTCTTTCCTGTTAGAGCATTACAAGACAGGCCACTTTTACATTAGGCTGGTGCTACAACAGATACCTGTGGTGTTCTTCATGGTTCATGTGGTACTAATTTAAATGGGAAGTTGCACATATTTCATTGAAACACTTGGTAAAGCCAGCTTTCACAGAAGGGTGCAAATGATGGACTGTTCTCTGTGTGCAGCTGAACTGCTCTAAATGTGTCAGAGAGGGTTATGGATCATTTCATTCACCCATCAACTCTGGTCCGCTGTGTGTACAAATCACAGCATAGTGTCATCCAACAGAACATTCCTGACAATACTAGAACATTTATAGTGCTGCCATTTTTAATAGGAGTTCTGCAACCCGTTTTAAACAGTATTACTTCCTTAACACTTTCACTCCTGTTTTTGTGACCCTCTTCTCCGGCTGGCTTGGCTGGCGCAATGTTGACTGGGGTTTATTATGACTCTTTATCTATGAGTCTATGGTGTTCAGGCAGACTGCCCTTCACGTGGTGCCTGAGCACCCCCCCCACCCCGTCCCCCGAGTTACAGCCACTCCGACTATCAGAAAAGAGACTTCATCATCCTTATCTATGGTTATTTCACGTTACACGCTGCTCCGTTTTTATGTTTCCTACAGCAATAGATTATATAAAAGAAAAAGATGGAAAATGATCACAATGCATTGGCATCAAAACTAACAAACTGAATTGAAGCCCCTTTGTGCAACTACTTTAAAACAATTTTTAAAAATAGTTTAAATATATTTCACAGTTTTGTTGTTTACAAATAAGGGTACTCATTCCCTCCTGGTATGTTCTCAGAAAAAATCATCTATAATATTTTCTTCTACTTTTTGGACTGGCGGTGGAAGGGATGAAACCAAGGAGCTTGAACATGCCAAGTAAGCACTCTACCAATAAACTGCAGTCCTAACCAATCCGTAAATTTCAGTCAATTTTAATCCCCAACAAATATTTAAGGTGGCCATAAATATTGATTGAATACTAAATTTCATGTCTTAACTTTGATGAAGAAAGATAACACCGTCAGCTTGATTTAATTTGGACATTGTAATTTGGACATTCTGTTTTTGCCATTTTTCTCGTGTTTTTTTTTTTTTAATGTCAGAATGTAACAACTGGGGAAGTACTTAAAAAAATAACTATTGCACTGAGATGCAGGTTTCCAGATACTTCACACAAGAAACAATGTAAGATGAGATCACAAAGACTCTATATAATATCATCTTTCAGTAATTAGAAAATCATCATGTGCATTTTGGGACATTACGACTTAATATTTATTGCCTGATTATAACAGTTATATTGTAAGTAACTAAGCAAATAAACATAATTTAGAAGTTAAAGTTTCTTGTGAATTGTAAGAATATAAAATATATTAATATTATGAATGCAAAGATAATTAAAATGACAACCTGAATCACACTGAAGATAGCCCTGGAATTCTATATAAACTTTTATTGTAATCATATATTTTTATTATATATTTACACAAATATAGCATATACCTATTTTATACATTATATGTGTGTATGTATGTATATATATATATATATATACATATATATATATATGTAAAACTGAGAAAGGCCTGAAATGCAATGTTAGAGGTATAAAATGTTGTATAACCTCCAACAAAAAATTCTAAACTCAGGGAAAATAAAGGTAAGCAATAGGCTTTTTCTATCACATTTGTTTATACTTTTTTTCTTGTTACTATAAAGGTAATGTACAGAGGAGTTACCGTTTTATCCTATCATTCTTAAGGGACTATTTTTCTACTAGTCACTACATTTATTTGATGGATTAAATAGGAAAGGATTGACTTCAGTAAGGGCTCCATTTGTATAACATCTGGTCTCATATTTGATATATATTGAATATTATAATAGGTCAACCAAATTTAATTTTATCCTGATCTTTTGTTGTTGGTGTCGATTATTGAGATAAATCATTATATGTAACACTTGTGCTTTTTGTTGTCATAATACAATTAATATGATAAGAGTAGAAGGATGTCATCCTGCAGCCTAACTTGCTCTAGCAATGATAATTAAAAGATAGACACATTCTTTAAGTGATACAAGTGTCAAAGTGATTTTTATGAGAATGAGAGAAGCTAAAAAGTCCAGACTGAAACACAACATCATTACCAGTCAATGAAAATGAATGTTTAACTTGTTCACAATATAGCTCAGTAGTTACTTAGCCACAGAAGGCCCTAGGTTTGATCTTCTGTACCTTCCACAAAATATCTGTCGATTGTAATAGGACATAGAAATATTTTCTGTATAACTAGAATGAACCTAAAGATAGATAATTCCGTTTAGCTTATCAGAAAATATATATTCCTTAAAGTTAACAAAATCACATTTTCTACTAAATAAATAGAAGTTTAACTGCTAAATGATGCAAATATCAGGAAAAAACAACATTTAGTGTCCAGAAATCATCTGAGAGCAGAGTCATAAGTTTTATATACAGGGAGCTGCTAGGAGGAGATTTTAAGGATGTGTGTGTGTGTGTGTGTGTGTGTGTGTGTGTGTGTGTGTGTGTGTGTGTGTGTGTGTGTGTGTGTGTGTTGAGGGAACCAATGACAGACAGATGGATTTAGAATACACCCAGGATATGTCAACTGCTCTTAGTTTGAATAAGCTAGAAAAAAAATGGAGTCCCCACTGCTGGAGGCAGAGGAGTCTGGACAGAATGAGCCTCAATCAGATGCAGACTCTTACTCTACACAGTAAAATCTCTCTACTCTCTATTATCTTATCCGTCAGTTCCTTCAGGAGCCTGTGTTGGCAGAGACATCTGGAGAAAGTAGATATATCTTGGGAAAGAAAAGAATAAGCAAAATTGCAACATAGTAGGTGTGTGTGTGTGTGTGTGTGTGTGCGTGCATGCGTGCGTGCGTGTGTGTGTGTGTGTGTGTGTGTGTGTGTGCTGGGAATCAAAGCCAGGGCCTTAACATGCTAGGCAACCCCACAATCACTGAGTTACATCACCAGTTCTTTCTGGCTTAATCCCTAAAAACAATTTACAAAGCTCCAATTGAACAGTTGGTGCATAGAAGCTCCTGTCTATTCCCAACTGGGGTTCTTCAACTTAATCCCAAAACACAGAAAATAATTTAAGAACCCATGTTATCAATTCCTGCAAAGTGCATCATTACCATTTTCTGAAGGAACAAGAGAGAAATTAATATTTCTCATACGACCAATGCTGCACTTGATATGGGAGGAATTCTTGGGAGGGTAACAGATATCAGAGGCCCAATGTTCTGGGCTTCTTTATGATGTGCCTTGACCATTAGATAATCCCCTTTCTTAAAGACCTCCCTCTCTCAGCACTTCTGGGACCACTCATTGATGGAAACATTCTTTGTTTTTGCCATATGTTAGGAAAAGTGACATTTTTTCATAGGAAGACCTTACTCCTCTTGTGCAAACTGTTGAGTGAATGAATGAATGAATGAATATGAGTTAACATCTGTGGTGAGAACCAGTTAAAGGCCATTTATTGTGTACATCAAACTTATAACAACCTTAGTTTTTGCTGATTTAACAAATATAATAGTTGAGGAAATAATTAAATACCTTTATTTTTGTGGTATTAAGCATGAAACCCAGGATTTTGCACATGTCAGTTATATACCCTGTCACTAAGCTATTTCCAAAGCCCTTCCTACCTTCTTTCATTCCTTCATTTTTCCTTCTCTCCCTTGCTTCTTCCCTTTTTCCTTCCCCTTTCTCCCCCTTCTTCATTTTGACAAAGGATTTCACTAGCCAGATTAAGCTGGCTTTAAACGTGTAGCCCAGCTGACCTGGAACTCACAATCCTGATTATAAGTTTGAACCACTGAACTGGACTAAATATGTCTTTTAAAAATGAAACATATTTTTCAATGCTGCTGATTTGTTCATGTACTTGTCTTTTTTTTTTTTAATTCCAGTTTTTCTTCCTGTGCCTTGTCAGTTAACTTCCTTAAATTGCCAGATTTATAACTGAGTGTCATTTCCATCCACATATTGGCCCCTTTCCCACTCCCTCTAAACAAGTGCTCAAATTGAAGAAAATGCATGGCTTCCCATCTGTGTTTTAATATCAAACTTCTAGGGAAATCAACATGTGAAGTATGTTAAAGGCTGTAAGAAAACATGGCAATGTTGGGGGGAAAATGAAAAGAAATTTGGAGGGAGAACCAATGCAGGGAAGGTTTGTGTACACTTTTCTGGGCTCTCCTTTCCTGACAGCTGTGTGGAGGGAGTGAAAGGCAGCTAACACTGTCCCATTGAAGTGGGAAGGGCGTAAATTCAAACCATGAATGTGTGAACTGCATTATACTCTCTTTGTGAACATCTCTGAATGCTACCCTGTTGTAAGCATTTAATTTCATTCTATAATAATTCAGTTGCCAAAGTCTTTGTCCTTGCTTTCTAACATACACCCCAAAGGCTTGTTTCATGCAAGGAGGTGCCATTAAATATGTTTATTAAGCATAAAGAGAGACAATACTTCCTAAATCCTGCTTCTATGTAGTGGTGCGGTTTCAAAACTTGATGGAATATCCCCTTAAGAAAGTATTGCATTGATTTCTGTGTGGCATCAAATCATAGGCCAATATGATTTCAAGAACTAATTAAGCAGATAGAAACTAGTGCCTGTGGCTTAATCCAGTGCTAAATCTGCATGAGCTCCAGACACTGGGGCATGCATCTCTCCTTTGAATTTGCCTGGGATCCACAAAATAAACTAGGATCTGGAAGAGATACTTATTGTATAATTATAGTTTACATATATACAGTAGAGTAACCATTTCAGTAAACAGGAATTGTAGGCTATTCACTGAACTGTAAGGAAAGGAAGATCTGGGAGCTACAAAAACTGTAAATGTTGTTCCTAAGAAAGAACATTCAATGAGCAGGTTGGAGTTGGCAAAATTCCTAAGCCATGAGAGAATCTCTCACGTGTTTCCCATTGACGTTCCACAAAAGAACCAAACTTGGAAACCAATGTGGTTTTTTGGGGGGATTGCTGAATAGCACCCTCAGTGGCATGTTGTGTTCAGGAATTGGCACGTTTTTCAGTTTCGTCCAATTATCAATAAGTGAGAGGGATTAGCTGTTAGTAATGGTGCAGTAGATAAAAGGCTCAGGTCATAAGCAGTGAATTTAGAAAAGTGAGAATGTACTTAGGGAGGAGAAAGCACCTCCAAATTAGCAATAAAATGAGATGATTAGGTTAACTGTTTCGCTTCTAAAGTAGATAAATCCTGGTGAGATGAATTCCACCCTGAGTGGTATGTCAAGGTTCATCTAACTTTTATTTTCTTACTGCAAAATAATCATGGAAGTCTTCATCTCACAGACAATAGAAAACTCGGGGCAAAATTTTCAAAAGCCTTTGAAAATGATCGAGTATGACCTTGAGAGGAGAAAAGGAAGTTTAAAAAAAAAAAGAAAAGGAAAGCACCAGAAGGAAAATAAAACTCTGAATGTTTAATAGAAAGTTTAGATTCAGATTAATGATTTTCTTTGTTTAAATGCCAGTGCTTGTATTCACATGAAAATCTGTCCTTAAAGGTACAGTTATGAAACATCAATCCTTAAATGCTGCAAAGGAGAGATAAATGAAAACTCATTGTACCCCCAAAATGTTGATTTATGGCTGACAGTAGCTGATGACTTGCTTTTCTATCATCATTTTGAGGTATCAGTTTAACAAGAAGAATATGCAAAGCAATTCTGAGAAGCCAAAACTTATGAATTGAGAATATATTTTGAGTCTTTTCTAATTATCCACAACATTCAATTCACATCACACTAGCTAAAATTTAGCATAAGGAAGTGAAAGAAACTTTGACTCAATCATTTAAAATTAACCATCCAGATTACTCAAATGTTGTATTTTCTCCCGGGAAGTAATTCAAACTTCATTTGGGGCACCATGACCCAAATTACCTCAAGTCATTGAGGTCTCACGCCATATCTAAAATATTATCTAGTGGGAAAATCATCTGAATATCTATGACTATTCACAAAATTTCACTTGTTTTCAAGTTTTGGAAACACACAGAAAGAACATAGGTGACGTTTGACAAAGCTCAGTAATAGGAATTCCAGCCAATAGGGCATTATGTGAGATCTGACATCATTCACTATACAATTAACAAAGAAAATCCACCCAGCAGTCTCTCTTTTATACTGTGTAAGACATAACAGTACATGCAAATCCAATTCTCAAGCTGCCTAAGTGAATAATTTGTGCGAGGAATGAGTAGAAAGATGTTAGTAATGCAATTTATTTTCATTTAAAAATACTAACTTTCCTGGACATTGCTAGTTTCATTTCAGTACATGGAAATTGATATTTCAAGTTAAGTTAAATCTCTAAAGAACACCATAGTCCAGTAACAGAGAATAGCTATTTTGTTGTTAAAAATATCTAGTTTAATCACCTGCCCATTACTTCCTCATTATATCAAGTTTGTATTGATTGTGCCTAGGAGAGAGGCAGTAGGGACTACATTCCAGATAGGAGATTTGATCTACAAGGAAAAGCAGTATGGAGCAAAGCAGATGGGAGGAATTCAATACAATGGAAAATATCCTAGTGCCACATAGTTTTTATTTAGCTTTCATTATGAAATTAATCATATTGGTGCGAGAAGGAAAAAGAAAACACATGAATATCCTATATCAAAACTCATCTGTCAAGCAGATGTTTGTGGCTAATACCTATAATCTTAGCTATTTAGCGGTCTGAGATCTGAGGATCATGGTTAGAAGCCTAGAAGCCAGCCAGGGCAGACTCTTATCTTCAATTAACCAGCAAAAGGCCAAACATGAAAGTGTGGTTCAATTGGTAGAGCACATATTATGAGTGAAAAACCCAACAAAGAGTGTTAGGCTTGAGTTCTAACCCCAGCACACACACACACACACACACACACACACCACACATACATACATAAACACACACTAGATAGATAGATAGATGGATAGCTAGATAGATAGATAGATAGATAGATAGATAGATAGATAGATAGATAGATAGATAGATAGATAGATAGATAGATAGATAGATAGATTTCTTAAAAAAAAAAAACCAGAAAAGGCATCCATCCCAGGTCAACTGACCCTGTGTTCTCTACTACAGTGTCTTTTCTCTTGCAATACTTTTCATCTATTTTATTGGCCTGACGTCTTCATTTGACCACCTGAAACAACCAAGGCATTATTTGAAATGAAGATTTGCTTACTATTCTATCAAATTTGAAGTCATATATTTTAGTTAGATAGTCTAATATTTGGATGGCATTTGCAGAGTTATACTTGTTGACATGTATTTTATTTCTAGAAAGGGGTTAGTTATAGAAGACTTAGAATATTTGCTCTTTGTTGCTGGGACAAAATAAACTTTTTGTAAGAGACTCTATGGATCCTCTCCAACCAAATATCAAAGGCTGTTTTGTTAAAGCAATGTTAAACTTCACTTGATCCAAGAGCTCATGTACTCAACATTTTTTAGGTACCGGGCATATGGTAAGTGGTGACATAAACTACTATACCTCGTCTGTGCCCCAGGTATGTCTCTGATATCAGCCTAATGCCTTCCAACATATTGTGGATGTCATATACATCACCTTTCCAAGTCACACTATTACCCTAACAGGTTAACAACACTCATATATTAAGAATCAGGTTGGAGAATTTAAGGAACTTGCTGATTTTAGCAAAATGCTGTAGGACTCTGGTCAAAACCAGTGTTCTTTTCCATTGCTGATATTAAAGACTAACACAACTCCCTCTCAGAGGTCTGACTAAGGAAGGATGGTGGGTGGACAGGTTGGAGAGGACTCAGAACCTTGGATAATCACAAGAAGGATAAGGTCTTCATGGACAGTACAGGGGGACAGGGAAGATTGTGTTTAGACTTAGTTATATAAAATGTGTAAGAATTCCCAGAAACATGAATCAAAGGATTTTTCCACATAAATAGCCTTGACTACGAGAGACTTCTTCCTGTGAGATTTGTGTATACATCAGGGGATGACTTAGGTAAGCTACGCATTCTGAGAAGTGAGAAGTCAGGCAATAGCAAGAGTTTGACGGTATTTCTTCACATACACACATGCAAACTATATATATAGAGAGAGTATATAATTTACAAATATATACTATATATTCATATACAATATATACATTATATAATATAATATATGATATAGTATATAGTATCTATGTATATATAGGTATATAGATATAATACACATCTATATTCATATAGGTATATATTATAAACATATAGATATACATTACATACAAATGTATAGATACACACATATATATTTATATAATAAAATCAGTATAGCACACCTCATATAGAATAAGTAAATATTTATGACACACTCCCTCTCTATATCTTTTGTCGTTATTTCTATTTGTGATAAACATAAATTCTGATATCCATATGACCTGTATCTTGTTGTCCTTCTGTAAATTTGGATCACTTAGATAGTTTATTATTGGAATAATAATAAAAGCAGAGTGCAGTGATTCACCCCTGTAATCTTACCTATTTGTGAGGCAGAGGATGAGAGAATTTTGATTCAAGGTTATCATGAGCAAAAAGTAAGATCTCATTTCAACCAAGAAAATGCTGGCATGGCAATTCAGTCCTGTCATTACAGCTACTCGGGAAATTTAAATAACTGGATCATGGGCAAGGAAGGCCCACACATAAATGTGAGACCCTTCTTTTTTTTATTTTTTTTATTGTGAAAATACTGTACAGAGGGGTTACAATTACATGGGCAAGAAAGTGAGTACATTTCTTATCAAGCATTGTAGCCTCCTCCTTTGTTTCCCTTTCCCATCCCTTCCCATCCTCTCTCCCCACCCCCCTGCCCAATCCTACTCCCCCCCCAAGTTGTAAAGTTCGTTTTCAACATGACAACTTGTACTTCTCATTGCTGCAACAGGTCCACCTGTATCCTTATTTAAACAACTTGTTTTTCCCCTTCCCCTCTACAAATTATACTGACATCAAATACAGTGAAAGCAGGGGTTATACTGTGGGGGAGGGACATACAAAGCAACAAAGAAATAATCTTATAATTGCGTTAGAAACAAGTGCATGAAAGAAAAAAAACATTTAAAATACGTATTTTAGGGTTCATTTTCCTAACATCACCTTATCTGACCTTTTCTGCTTGACTCATACATATACTAGATATTGCAAATAAGGGAAACCATGGGACCTATGTTTCTTTGGGCTTGGCTTACTTCACTTAATATAATTTTTTTGGGCAAAGCTAAAGTGCTTAGAAAGCCCAAAGCCCTGAGTTCCAACACAAGTACCAGCAAAACAAAATTTAAAAAGAAATCTAGTTTTCATTATTCAGATGTATTGATTATACAAAAGGCTTCATGGTGGTATTTCCGTAGACACATACAACTTATTTTAATCAGATTCAATACCTCTATTTTATTCCATTAAACTCCCTCTCTCTCTTCCCATTTCAAAAGCATTTAATAAATTTAATTGTTGTATTTATATATCTATAACATACACTAACCTTCTTTGTACCCCCAAATTCTCTTTCCTTCATCCATGTCCTTGCTGACTCCCCTTAGACAGTCCTGTTTTACATTTTATCATTATTTATTATCAAAACCTATCTGACTTAAGCTTGACTTATATAACCCACTATGATGATCTCTATTTATTTTACTGAATGCATTTCAATCTTTGTAACTGAATAATACTCTATTATGCATAAAGAACACATTTCTTAATCCATTCATTAGTTTGGGGACACAGGTTCAATGCACAGGTTAGACATTGTGAATAGCTGCAGTATAAACTTGGGTATGCAGCTACCACTCTTGTGAATTTATTTATGCTTTTTTATATGCATTCCCAAGTGGAATAGTAAGGTTGTGAGATAGGTCTTTTTTGTGAATCCACCTTACCGATTTCTAGAGTGATTGCACTATATTACATTTTCACCAACAGTGTGTGAAGTTTCTTATTCCCCCTCATCTTCAAGAGTATGTGTAGTTGTCTTCTTGATGATGACTATTTTTGATTGTGGTAAGATGGAATTTTAGTGTAGTTTGAACTTGCATTTCTTTCCTGACTATGGAAATTTTCTTTATATACTTATTTGCCATTTGTATGTGATCTGCTTAGTTCATTTGTCTATGCATTAATCAGATCATTTTTTCCTTTTGGTGTTTTTCTTAGCTCTTTGTATATTTCTTAAAAAACAAACAAACAGGGAAACAAGGCCCAGATTTCTTGTTGGTATTTTAATGTCATAACCTTCACTTGAGGGGCAGAGCAGGAAGGAACCCAACTGACCTAAGAGAAACAATGTGTGTTTGTGTGTGTGTGTATGTGTGTGTGTGTGTGTGTGTGAGAGAGAGAGACAGAGAGACAGAGAGACAGAGACAGAGACAGAGAAACTGCATGTGAGTTCACATATGTATGGGGACTTGAACTCAGAACCTCATGTTTTCACTTGGCTTTTCTGCTCAAGGCACATCTTGAGGCATATCTCTACTTCCAGATTTTTGGTGGCTAATTGGAGATAAGAATCTCATGGATTTTTTCCTTCTTGGGTTGAATTTGTTCAACATGGTCCTCAGATCTGAGCCTCCTGAGTACAGATATGAGCCACCATTTTTTGTTTGTTATAAAAATAATTTAGTTTTTTTTTCTTTCATGTGATTGTTTCTAACATATTTATAAGATGATTTCTTTGTTGATTTGTATGTCCCTCCCCCATGGTGTAACCCCTGCTTTCACTGTATATGATGTTGGTATAATTTGTTGAGGGGAAAGGCAAAAACAAATCATTTAAATAGGGATACAGGTGGACCCATTGCAACAATGAGATGTATAAGTCGTTATGTCGAAAACAAACTTTACAACTTTGGTGTGGGGGGAGGATTGGGTGAGGGGACGGGGGGGGGGGGGGGCGAGGGGAGGATGGGAAGGAATGAGAAGGGGAAACAAAGGAGGAGGCTACAATGCTTGATAAGAAATGTACTCATTGTCTTGCCCATGTAATTGTAACCTCTCTGTACAGTATTTTCACAATAAAAAAAATAAAAATAAATTAGCCCACAAGAGATTTTCTTTGCTATTGTTGTTTTTAATACACTATGTTATTTGTTGTTTCTTTGGTGGGTTCTTCCCCCTATGGTTTATCCTTTGTTACTGCTTTTGATTTTGGTACCCTGGGTATTGCATATGCCTTTATCTGAATTAGGGAAGAACAGGGGAACAACAAAATGGTGAGATAAAAGATAAGGAGGGAACTCATGTAACAGCAACACTCACAAGACAATATGGTGGAAATGATATGTACAACTTGGGGGGATTGGGAGAGGGAAAATAGGAGAAAAATGAGAGGGGGGTAACAGGTTTGACAAGAAATTGACTTATTACCTTACTTATTTAACTGTAACCACTCTGTACATCACTTTGACAATAAAAAAGTATTAAAAAATAAATTAGTGAAGCACCTCTGGCTCAGAGACAGTAATAGGAAAAAAAGTATCAGTCTATTATTGGCAATAGATACTTATTATTTTATAGCCTATTTTTCATTGTTTATCAATTAATATTTAATTAATAATAATAATAATTTAATAATTAATGTAAAATTTAAATGTCTAATAAATAAAACTGTATAAATGAACCTTTACCTAACTATCATCAATAACTAATTCCAACAATTAAAATTTACTGCATGTCTGCTTTTATTTTTCCTTCTTCCCCTCATCACTTCCCTACCATCTAATTTTAATACAATTACAGGCAGTATTTTGCTTCGTGTAAAAATATTTCAAAATAAGCCTAGTGCTGGTGGCTCTCGCCTGTAATCCTAGCTATGTAGGAGGCTGAGATCTGAGCATCGCCATTCAAAGCCAGCCCAGGCGGGAAAGCCCATGAGGACTCTTATCTTCAGTAAATCACCAGAAAACCGGAAGTGATACCATGGCTCAAGTGTTAGAGCATTCACCTTGAGCTAAAGAGCCGAGGGACAGTGCCCAGGCCCAGAGTTCAAACCCCATGACCGACCAAAAACAAAAACAAAATAACTAGAATCAGGGGTTAGGGGAGGAACACTGGCCTTGCCAGGAGCTGGCCTGGCCCTGACTTCAATATTGCAAAAAATAGTACTTTAAAAAATCACTGTCTGTTCATCAATATCATATTTATTCAGGTATAAATGTCTAATAAGTTACTAAATATCTTTATTTCCCCCAATAGGCTGCTGTTTATTCTAGGCCCACAAGCATTCAATATTGTGATATTTGGTAAATCTCTTAAGTGTGTTAAAGTTTTATTTTCACTTTTTCTGTTCTGCTTTGCATTGCATTTAATTTTCACAAAAAAACCATCATCCAAACAGAAGCAAAACCACAACTAAACATGGATCTGTGTTGATTCCCAAGTGTTTGTTTTCTTATTGCTTCTCTGTGATGACTTAGTGTTGTTACATTTTCTTTATTTCTTCCGAAAGAGGATTGCAACTAGAAGCTCTATCAAGATTATTCCCCACATTTTCCCCTGCTAATTTTGACAGAAATATCATCAAATGAGTTATATTTTCTTTCTATATTTGATAGAAAATATAAGACAGGGAAAGACTCACAATAGCAATCACAAAATTCACCATTTCACTGAGATTGAATTGTTTTTTCCTATTCCCAGGTCTTGAACTCAGGACATCTCTCTAAGTTGGATTGCTTGCTCATGGATGACACTCTACTACTTGAGCTATGCCTCCAGCCCAACTTTATTATAGTTATGGACCACTAGTGCATGACAAGATTTTGCAGTTTTGCCGGGAGCTGGTGGCTCACATCTGTAATCTTAGCTACTCAGCGGGCTGAGATTTGAGGATCATGGTTCCAAGCCAGACTCGGCAGCAAAGTCCATGGGACTCTTACCTCCAGTTAACCACCAGAAAACCAGAAGTGTTGCTGTGGTTCATGTGGTAGAGCTCAGTGACAACACCCAGGACCAGAGTTCAAATCCCACAACTGACCAAAAAAAAAAAAAATATATATATGCATATATATATATATATATATATATATATATATATAATTCTAATGCTGCCATTTTTTATTCTTTTATTAGCTGTTTGGAATAATTCAGCAAATCCCCGCATATCTCCTATTTATCAGCACATGGCTGTGTGCAAGGGAAATATAACTGTTTGAGTTTTTTCTTGATTTGCCAGATTTCAAAATAAGGAATTTGTTCACTGGTGAACAATTTTTAGTAATTGCCACTGTTAATAATATTATGAATTCAATGTGTTTTACTCATTGTAGTCATCATTACTAATGTTAAAATTATCCCATCATGAGTGTGTGTGGGTCTCTTCTAGTTGACAACTTCCCTGTAACAGCACCTTTTGGAGTCTCTGAAAATTCCTTCATTATCTGGTTTGATGAGATGTTGGTTTTGTGGAGTCCTTGGCTATCTTCATGGAGCTCTGGAGAGCTCCACCACCGTAATTTGAGGGGTGATATACTCTTTATAACTGAATTGGTTATTGCTTCTAATCCTTTGTAGTGAACCAAGTGAAATTATATATATCACACACTTATGATCATAGTTTTTAATCAGATTGTGTGTTTGTCTAACTTCCTGTATCTTACAACTTGATTCCCCTCACTCAGGAATTCACATTCTCATTCACATGGAAACAGTAAAATCAGCATACTTGCAAATTTGTTCAATTGTTCTGAGTCCTTTTAAACACACAATCATCCTAGAATGGCCATGATAACAGAATTGTGAATGTTAACGTGGTTTGACCCCAAAGGTTCATGTGTTATGAGCTTGGATGTCAAGATGGTAGGGTTGGGAGTTAGTGTGGACTTCGAGGAAGTAAAGTGGGTGATCCATCAGTCAGTGGGAGTGTACCCTCAAGATAGCCTGAGGTATTGTTCACTCAATCACAATAAATTCTCATAGGAGGGGATTATCATAAAAGTGTGAGCCTGGCTCACTCAGTCTCTATGGCTTCTTGTTTCAAGCTGCCATTTCTTCTCCTTCACGCACCCACCATCTGCTAAAAGTCACCTTCAGAGATGACCTTAAAGATCAGCCGTTAAAACCGTAAGGAAAATAAAACTCTTTTCTTTATAAAGTTAGCTTGCCTAAGATATTTTGTTAGATCAATAAAAAAATGAATTAATATGATCACTAGTACTATGATTGGAGAAAATAAGATTTCCTTTATAGTTTTTCTTATTTTTGTAGATTTATACTAGAGTTGTACAATTAATTAGCATGTTTCAAAGTTCCTTGGCATAGTTCCTTTCTGATGTTTATGACACAAACTGAATGCTCATTTGCATTTGTTTGCTATTCCTTTATTTTTAGAGATTTCTTTTTGTTTGAAGTTTCTTTTATAGTTGTGTATTTACATTATTCTGAACTCAAATATCTGTAAAATATGTCAAAAAAGTCTTCAACAAACAACTTTTTTTTAAAAAAGATAGATACCTACTTTAAAGTAGTTTAATTATTTTTATCACTTTTACATTTACTTTCCTAAAGTAAGACGTACATCATGTATAGAAATATCGATGTACTTTGTCATCTATTCTTTCTTCCTTTCTTTCCTTCCTTCTTTCTTTTCCTCCCTCCCTCTCTCCCTTCCTTCCTTCCTTTCTTTCCTTCTTTCTTTTCCTCCCTCCTTCCTTCCTTTCTTCCTTCCTTCCTTCCTTCCTTCCTTCTTTTCCTCTCTCCTTCCATCCTCCCTCCCTCCCTCCCTCCTTCCCTTCTTTCCTTTCTTTCCTCCTTCCTTCCTTCCTTCCTTCCTTCCTTCCTTCCTTCCTTCCTTCCTTCCTTCCTTCCTTCCTTCCTTCCTTCCTTCCTTCCTTCCTTCCTTCCTTCCTTCCTTATCTCTCTGTCTCTGTCTCTCTGTCTGATCTATTTTCTTTCCTGAGTAAATATATCATTTTCCACATTGTTTTCTTTACCATTATTGGTAAATAACAATATCATTTCAAGATTGCTAATAACAGAGCTTCATAACAATAATTATTTAATTTTCATAACTTTTTATAATGTATTGTTTAGATGTATAATAGTTGATTCATAGATGGATAATTGAGTTGTTTTCAGTCTATTACTGTGTTTTCTGCAAACAGCCTTGTATTTTCTTCAAAATGTCTTTCAATTCTTCCAAATTCCATTTGGAATTTATCCAGTTTATGGTAAATAGAATTGTTCAGAAGTCATTTGTGTCTGTTTTTCATATAGATACCATTATTTCAATCCTGTCCTTGAAGAGTCAACCTTTCATAATTGATTTAAGTTACACCTTAAAACATAGTAGCTGTATGCTGGTATTCCTGGAACTATTACTGCGTTTTTTTCTTCTGTCCTAATGGTTTGTATTTCTAACTATGTGCCACAAACTATAAATTTCAATTAAGAGAACCTTGGGGTACATTTTTTATCTAGTATTTTTATCATTCAGGTTTATAAAATTTTTCTTGTAAAGTCATGAGACATTTATGTTTTAAGAAAATATTCATCTCTCCTTTCTAGCAGCAAATATAAAGAATTTTTGTAAGAATTAATTATAGTATGTATGTTATCTAAGTATACATGATATACTAATGAACTTGAGAGTCTTATTTGTTGTTGTTGTTGGTCGTGGGGCTTGAACTCTGGGCCTGGCACTGTCCCTCAGCTCTTCAGCTCAAGGTGAGGGCTCTACCTCTTGAGCCACAGTGCCACTTTCAGTTTTTCTGGTTATGTGGTGCTGAGGAATCCAACCCAGGGCCTCATACATGTAAGACAAGCGCTCGACCACTGAGCCCCCTTCCCAGCCCTTCCTATTGTTTTTTTTTTTTTTTTTTTACTATTTTGATTTTATATTTTCATTATCTTCAACTAGTGTGAAACTAGAGATGCTTCAATTTGACATGTTCATTTCTGGGTACAAGTCACCTTGGCCAGAGTCACCTTTCCCATTATTCTCCACCACCATATACACTTTCCCCCACTGGCTTGCCAAGTTTCCCAGCTTAATTAACTTTACATTTTTAAAGTTTTTAATTTGTAAAAATAGTATACAGAGCAGTTACAGTTACATGAGTAAGGTAATGAGTACATTTCCTATGGAGCATTGATAACTCCTCCTTTGTTTTTCTCCCCATCTGCCCAACTCCCTCCTCCCCCCCCCAAGTTGTAAAGTTCATTTTCAACATAGTGCCTTGTACATATCATTGTTATAATAGGTCCACCTGTATCCTTGTTTCAGCATTTTGTTATTTCCCTTCCCCTCCCTAAATTATAAAAATGTATTTACAAGATGCAGGGCACTGACATCAAATACAGTGCAAACAGGGGTTCGTGGGAGAAGAACATACCAGAGAAACAAAAAATCACATAATACATTATAAGTACGTTAAAAACAATAGCAAGAGAAAAAAAAACAAGTAGTGTTCTATCTTGGGGTTTATTTCACTTAACATCATCTTGTATGGTCATGCATACATAGTTTTTTATCTTTTCTGCTTGTCTTAAACTTACACTAGTTATTTCAAATAAGGGAAACCATGGGACATATGTTTCTTTGGACCTAGCTTACTTCACGTAATATATTTTTTTCCTAGTCTTTCCATTTCCTAACAAATGGGGCAATGTCATTCTTTCTGATGAAGGCATAGAATTCCATTGTGTGTGTGTATACATATCATATATATATACATATATATCACATTTTTTATCCATTCATCTACTGAGGGACATCTGGATTGATTACATATCTTAGCTACGGTAAATAATGCTGCGATAAACAGTTGTGCTGGTAGCTTTAGTACAGTCTTGTTTGTGATCTTTTGCATAAATGCCTAAAAGTGAGATTGTTGGGTCATAGGGGAGGTCTATGTGGAGTCTTTTGAGGAACTCCCATACTACTTTTCAAAGTGGTTGAAAAAGTTTACACTCCAACCAACAATGTAATAAGGTTCCCTTCTGGCCACATCCCCTCCAGCACCTGTTGTTATTAGAGTTCTTGATTATAGCCATTCTAACTGGAGTGAGGTAGAATCTCAATGTTGTTTTGATTTGCATTTCTTTTATGGCTAGAGAAGTTGAGCATTTCTTCATGTGTCTATTGGCCATTCTTATTTCCTCTTCAGAGAAGTTTTTCTTTAAGTCTTTAGCCCACTTATTTATCAGGCAGTTGTTTCTTTGAGTATTTGTTGTTGGTGGATTTAATTTTTGAGTTCCAAGTATATTTTAGATATGAGACGCTTGTCCATTGTATGGCTAGCGAAGATCGTCTCCCAATCTGTGGGCTTTCTATTGATCTTGATAGCTATGTCCTTTGCCAGGCAGAAGCTTTTCAAGGTGTCTGCTTTCACATCAAGGTCTTTGATACATTTGGAGTTGATTCTGGTGCCAGGTGATATATGAGGATCTGGGGATCTAGCTTTACTTTTCTACAGGTGTTTAACCAATTTTGCCAGCACCATTTACTGAAGAGGCTGTCTTTCTTCCATTCTACATTTTTAGTTCCATTATTGAAGATTAAGTGGCTATAGGTCTTTAGGTTCATTTCTGGGTCTTCAGTATTCTATTAGTCCTCAGGTCTGTTCTTGTGCCAGTACCAAGCTGTTTTCATTAATGAGACTTTGTAGTAGAGTTTGAAATTTGGTATTGATATTCCTCCAGCCCTGTTCTTTCTGCTAAGGATTGTTTTTGCGACTTGGGGTCTTTTATTATTCCATATGAATTTTTGGATTGCTTCTTCTATTTCATTGAAGAATGAGGTTGGAATATTGATAGGTATCGCAATGAATTTGTAGATAGTCTGGCAGTATTGCCATTTCCATGATGTTAATACTTCCAATCCAGGAGGCTTTTCCACTTTCTAAGTTCTGCCTTAATTTCCTCTTTTAGGTTTTCAGCATTTTCATCGTAGAGGTCCTTCACTTCTTTAATTAACTCCACTCCTATGTATTTTATTTTTTGTGGGGCTATTACAAAAGGAGTTGCTTTCTTGATTCTGTTGTGCTCTTCTCATTGTTGGCATACAGAAAAGCCATTGATGTTTTTGAGGGTTAATTTTATACTTTGCTGCTTTGTCAAAATTACAAATCAGCTCGTGTAATTTGGGAGTGGAGTCAGTGGGATTCTTTAAATACAAGATCATGTCATCTGAAAAGAGGGAGAGTTTTTCTTCATCTTTCCCTATTTGGATCCCCTTTATGTTTGCATCTTGTCTTATTGTTGTAGCTAGGCATTCTAATACTAGATTGAAGAGAAGTGGAGAGAGTGGACATCCTTGTCTTGTTCCTGAGTTAAGAGGAAATGGCTTTAGTTTTTCCACAATTAAGTATAATGCTGGCTGTAGGTTTGTCATATACAGCCTTTATTGTATTGAGGAATGTTCCATGGATTCCTAATTTTTCCAGAGCCTTCATCATAAAGGGGTATTTGATCTTGTCAAATGCTTTTTCTGCATCTATTGAGATAACCATGTGGTTCTTATCCTTGCTCCTGTTGATGTGATGAATTATATTATTTGATTTGCGTATATTGAACCAGCTTTGCATCCCTGAAATGAATCCTGTTTGATCGCAGTGTATGATTTTTTGATGAGTTGTTGAAGTCAATTGGCCAAAATTTTGTTGAGAAGTTTTGCATTAATGTTCATCAAAGAAATGGGTCTATAATTCTCTTTATTTTATGAGTCCCTGCCTGGTGTTGGGATGAGGGCTATGATGGCTTCATAAAAAGAGTTCATTATTGAACTTTCACTTTCACTTTCATTGAAAAGTTGGAGGAGTATTGGTGTGAATTCTGCTTTGAAGACCTGGTAGAATTCAGCTGTAAATTTATCCGGTCCTGGGCTTTTCTTGGGTGGGAGGGCTCTTATTGCTGTTTCTATTTTAATGTTTGATATGGGTCTGTTAAATTGGTTTAAATCATCTTGGTTTAGTTTTAGCATGTCAATATTTGCTAGAAAATAAAGTATCTGTCTGCTCTCCCTGTGGTAAGGATACTAGTTTGTTTTTCTTTTTTCTTTTCATACTCCAACTTGTTGAAGTAGATCACTAATTTCAGGCCTCATTGATTAACTTCCGCCTCTTAATTGGGACAGCTTCAAAGAACTGTATTCCCATATTAAAGTGATCACCATAGTTAGTAAATGCAGGAGAGATACTCTGAGGTATCACATTGCTTTTAAAGTTTCCTCACCTGATTTTAATTTGGACTGCACTGATAACTGAGATAGTTTAATAGTTGTTTTACTTTAAAAAAGTATCCTACGTTTGTTAATGGACATACATCAGTAAGAAAATTATGTGAAATTATCATTTTACATACTTTTTCAGACATTTATGTCAGCATTGTTCCCTTACTTCCTTCTTAATAGTATCTTTACAAAATATATTTTCTTGTTCCAGGCTTGAATAATGAGTAATATTTCAGTTTGATTTCTGAGTCCTTTTTAATTATATTTCTCTCCTTTTTACATTTTTATCTATCAATTTCTTATTTTGTGACATGACTAGGGCTGGAAAATCTTTTTCCTGCTGAGATCTATTTAGATATTTGTAAAATCATTCATGAGCCATATAATAGTCTCTAGGCAAGCATACCAGGGGCAGCCATCAGGAAATACAGAAGCATATATGTCTGTCCTGGCATGTACTAAATGATTTGAGGGGCTTATACAATCAGCAAGCAGGATGTTGTGCACCCCTCTATGATCCACTTTTTCAAAATATATCTTTATTGTAAAGGTGATGAACTGGGGGGGGAGGGTTACAGTTACATAAGTAAGGTAATGAGAACATTTCTCTTTAAACAATTACCCCCTCCCTCATTTTAACCTGTTTACCCCTTCCTACTCCCCTCCCCACCAAGTTGTATAGTTCATTTCCAACATAGTGTCAAGTGAGTATCATTGTTGCATTAGTTTATCCTTTGTCCCACCGTTTCTGTGATTTTTCCCTTCCACAGACCAGATAAACTTATATACAAGACAAAGGGTGCAGAAAACTGAAACAGAAAGAAAAAATAGAGAAATAAGTGCATACAGGACATAAATAAACTTCTTGTTTCCAAATCTTGGAATTCACGTTTATATGCTTCATTAAGTCATTAAGTCCTATGCACTTAGCAATTAGGCTATTTTGATCCTGTTAAGAATATCATAGACATATTCTAGTTATTACAAATGAGGGAAACCATGCAACCTACTCTTCTTTGGATCTGGCTTACTTAGCTTAATATAATTTTTTTCAAGTCTTTCCATTTCCTTATGAACGGGCAATGTCATTCTTTCTGATGAAAGAATAGAATTCCATTGTGCACATATACTACATTTTCTTGATCCAGTTATCTACTGAAGGGAATCTGGGTTAGTTTTATGTCTTAGCTATGGTAAATAATGCTACCATGAGCAGGATTGTGCTGGAAGCTTTAGTATAGCTTTGTTTGTGGTCATTTGGGTAAATGCCCAGGAGATTGCTGGTTCATAGGGGAGCTCTATGTTTATGTTTAGTTTTTTGAGGAACCTCCATACTGCTTTCCAGAGTGACTGAAAAAGTTTACACTCTCACCAACAGTGTTGTAACAGTCCCTTTTGGCCACATCCCCACCAGCATCTGTTGTTATTAGATTTCATATAATGACCATTCCAACTGGGGTGTGGTAGAATTTCAATGTTGTTTTATTTATGCTTCTTTTATGGTTAGAGATGTTGGGTGTGCAATACTCATCAACATCCTAAATTTATTCTTCAATGATAGAAGAAGCAATCAAAAAACTCATAGGGAATAACAAAAGACATCAGATAGTAAAACAAAAACAAAAGACCTTAGAAGGAAGAACAGTGCTGGATGAATATCAATACAGAACTTCAAACTTTATTATAAATCCATAGATATAAAAAAGAGATTGGTAGGGGCACAAGATCAGACCTGAGGACCAATGGAATAGAATTGAAGACCCAGAAATGAAACCACAGACCTATAGCCACCTAATTTTTAATAAGGAAGCCAAAAACAGCCTCTTCAACCAGTGGGGTTGACAGAATTGGCTACACATGTTTAGAAAACTGAAGTTACATCCTTATATATCACCTTGCACCAGAATCAATTGCAAATGGATCAGAGACCTAAAGGTAAGATCTGAAGGTATTACAGAAAGGGGTAGGGGAAACACTAGGGCTTCTAGACACAGATTGAAAGTTCCTAAGTAAAGATCCAGGATCATAACAAATCAAAGAAAGACTGGATAGCTGGGATGGCATCAAACTGCAGAGCTTCTCTATGGCAAAGGGCATAGCTAGCAAGATAAATAGCAAGCCCACAGACTGGGAGAAGATCTTCACTAGCCATACAACTGACAAGGGCCTCGTACCTAGAATATACTTAGAGCTCAAAAAATTAAACCCTCCAAAAACAAATCCCCAAAGAATCAACTGCTCCATTAACAAGTGGTCTAGGGACTTAAAGAAAGGCTTCTCTGAAGAAGAAACAAGAATGGCCAGGATTTCTACTTTTTTTTTTTTTTTATTGGAGTATGGTATTTGCAACATGGCACACTCATTGTTAATGTTTCTATTGCTGTTCCCAGGTCCTCTCAGAACACAAAATTTGGAAATAATGTAACTGTACTAGCTCATGTAAGTAATATATTTGTAACTATTTCTACAGTACCTACCTATAATGTATATTAAAAATAATATATATTGAGATACGTCCAGTTCATACTTGACCTAACGTTAGATATCCACACACAACCAGTTATTTCAGTTTTGGCCTCCTTCCCAATCAAAAACCCACCCAATTTTTCCAATCCCATTCACCTACAGATCTGTTTTCTGTGCTTGTAGTTTTGCTTAATTGTTCAATGGTCTCTTACTGTCATCGTGAAATATGTGCTACTGTGATTTATATTCTTTCACTTAGCAAAATATATCTAATAAACTTCAGGGTTCTTGTGATTCACTTATTTCTTAGTATTGATGAGTCACTGAACCTATCTATTCAATCTCCTTTGTAAATATTTTTAGGTATGGTTGTGGCCAGTTGGTATTCAGAGAGCTTTATGAAAGGTTGACAAACTCTGTCAGAACCCCTGATAAATTTTGTATCTTCATCTGTAAATAGTGACCATTCCTTGTAATCAGGGTCCCCAAGTTCATGTGCTAAAATTCTAAGTGTAAAAATAGAAGATGTGATCTTATTTGGATCTAGAAACTTTATGGAAGTAATCAAATTGAAATGTGCCCCTTAGGGTGTGTCCTAATTCAGTAGGGCTAGTAAATTTAGGGAAAAGAGAAAATAGGGCACTAAGATAGGCACAGAGCAAAAATAATATCCAAAGGTCCAGGGGAAAAATAATAACATTTTTTATATAAAGGGAGGAGAAAAATGCTCTACCAAAGCTCTCTTTTGTGCATTTGGAGAGTATCTCCCAGGACTGTGCTTTGCATTTTTGAATGACAAATGATACTGATCATCATTTCCTATGCTTATTTGACATTCATATATCTTTTTTCATGAGGCATTTGTCCAGATTTTTGGTCTTTAACTCAGGGCCTCTGATGCTCTCACTCAGCACTCTTGCTCAGAGTTGGCACTCTATCACTTGAGCAATGCTCTCAGCCCAGTTCTTTGCTAGTTAATTGGAAGTAGAATCTTGCAGACTCTTCTTCCAGGGTTGGCTTTGAACCACAAATATTCCACATTTCAGCTTCCTGAGTAGCTAAGATGGCATGTGTTAGCCACTGGTGACTGGTCTTTTAAGACTTAAAATTGATTAGTGTGAACATGAAAGTTGACATTTCTTCTTTCATAGATATATCATCTAATAAATTTAGCTTTTCACATACATTTTAGAAACTGTTCATCTCTACAAGTCTACTGGGAATTTTTTGATGAATTGCATCAATTATGTAGATTAAACTGGGAGGACTTGATATCTTCACACTAATATTAAACTTCACATCAATGGGAAGTACTCTGAAGGGCCACACAATCTTGGGGAAGAATAAAGTTGGAAAATAACCTTTTGTTTCATAGATTTTACTTTTGGTGTTATGTCTAAATATTCATCACCAAACATGAGGTTACCTAGATTTTTCCTAAGTTATATATGGAAGTTTTTGTCATTTCATGTTTTATATATCTGGACAATTTTGAGCTAATTTTGTGAAAGATAGAAGGTTTATACAACGATTAATTTATTCATGCTTTTTTTGGGGGGAGGAGGGTTGGTTGTGGGGCTTGAACTCTGGGCCTGGGTATTGTCCCTCAACTCTTCAGCTCAAGGCAAGTGCTCTACCACTTGAGCCACAGCGCCACTTCCTGCTTATTCTGTTTATGTGGTGCTGGGGAATTGAACCCAGGGTCTCATGCATGCAAGGCAAGCACTCTACCACTGAGCCACCTTCCCAGCCATATTCATGCTTTTGTAAGATCAAATTTCTCTTTTAAAAATATAGTTTTGTTTTGTTGGAATACAGGTGGACCCGTTGAAACAATGAGATGTACAAGTTGTTATGTCGAGAAACAAACTTTACAACTTTGGTGGTGGGGGAGGATCGGGTATGGGGAGGTAGGGGGAGTATGGGAAGGGAAGGGAAGAGGAAACAAGGAGGAGACAGCAATGCTTGATAAGAAATATACTCATTATCTTGCCCATGTAATTGTAACTCCTCTGTACAGTATTTTCACAATAAAAAAAAAAACTGAAAAAAATATAGTTTCCTAAATGGAATTTCACTATTTTAAATCTTCCTTTTTAACTGATATAAAAACTATAAATTTCTGATCATTTCTGCTTGTATTGATGTTGATATAATTTGTGGAAGGGAAGGGAAAAAACAAATAGGGATACAGACAAGTGGACCCATTGCAACAATGAGATGTACAAGATGTTATGTCAAAAAACGAACTTTACAACTTTGACGAGGTGGGGATGGGGGGGAGAATGGGAAGGGATGGGAAGGGGAAACGAAGGAGGAAGCAACAATGCTTGATAAGAAATGTACTCATTATCTTGCCCATGTAATTGTAACCACTCTGTACAGTATTTTCACAATTAAAAAAAATAGTATCAAAAACAAACAAACTATAAATTTCACTCAACACTGCTTTGACTGTGTTCCATATACTTTGATAAGTTATATTTTTTTCCTGAGATTAAAATACATCTTAAACTTTATCTTTAGCCTTCTTTCACTTGCAGGTTATTTAAAGTTTTATATTCAGATATTTGAGACTTTTACCTCTATCTTCCTGGTACTAATTTCTACTTAATTCCATTGTACTCTAAAAACAGATTTTGTAGGTTTTTTTTTTTCCAAAATTAAGGCCTATTTTTATGGCTTAAAATGTAGCACATGTCAGCACCGTTTCCTTTTGAGATGAGATAAAATGCTTTAGTATTACATGGAGTACTCTATAAAAAGTTAAATCAAATTAATTTATAGTGCTGTTTGGTGTTCTATGTTTTATGAAATTTCTGCTGGCTTGATCTACCAATTATTGATAGTGAACTATTGAAGTCTCCAATTTTTATATAGTATCTGCTTCTCTCTTTAGTTATTTATTTTCTTCTGACAGTTTGTACCTCATTGTTAGTACATGATAATCTCATGAACATAGTTTGGTTCCTTTCATATACTCTAACAATTTTATATTCTTAACTGATATATGTAAGCTGTTCAAATTTAAATTGACTTGATGCAATGAGATTAAATATATCTACTATTTTCCCATTTTGTAAAATTTATCTCAATACTCTTCTATTTCCTGTTATCTTCCTTCCTTCCTTCCTTCTTTCCTTTCTTCCTTCCTTCTTCCTTTCTTCCATCCCTCCCTCCTCCTCCTCCTCTTCCTCCTCCTCCTCCTTCTTTCTCTCCTTCTTCTCCTTCTTCTTCCTTCCTTCCTTCCTTCCTTCATTCCTTCCTTCCTTCCTTTCTTCCTTTCTTTTTCTTTCTTTCTTCCTTTCTTTCCTTATTTCTCTCTTTCTTTCTCTCTCTCTCTCTCTCTCTCTCTCTCTCTCTTTCTTTCTTTCTTTCCTTCTTTCTTTTCTTTCTTATTTCTTCTTGTTATTTCTCTGAACTCTGGGCCTCATGCTCTCACTTGGCATTATTAATCAAGTTTCTTACTTACCACTTGAGCCACAACTTTACTTCTGAATTTTGGTTGTTAATTATAGATGAGTCTCATGGACTTTTCTGCCAGGGCTGGCCTCAAACCACAATCCTCAGTTTTCAGCCTTCTGAGTAGCTAGTTTTACAGGTAGGAGTCACCAACATCCAGTCTTCCTCTATTTCTTCATTTGCCTCTTTCTTCTGTGTTTCCTGGTTTTATCTGAGTAATTTATGTAACTTCATTTTTCCCCTCCCTTAGAATATTAGTCAACAAAGTAATATTACCACTACTACTCCAAGTTACAGGTTTCTACAGGTATTCATTTTAATACACACTTCATTAATTGCTGAACAGATATGTTTTAATAAATTCAGAATAAGAAAAACATTCATCTTTTTTTATGCTTTTGCTCTTTCTGTGTAGATGTGAGTTCCTTATGTAAGTGCTTTCCTTCTGTTTGAAGAACTGTCAACATATTCCACAGTGCAATTCTGGATATGAATGAGTCTCTCTTGTGAGAAAGTCTTCACTCCTTCATAGTCAAAGAATAATTTGTCTGTAAACGTAGAATTCTTGGCCAATATGTTTTCTTTCAAAATTTCACCAGTTTCCTACCTGTCTCTTCTTGTTTCCTTGGTTTCTGGTGAGAAATCCAAAAGTAATTATTTATTAACCTATATGTAAGTTGTTTTCATCGAGATTTTTCTCTTTCTTGGTTTTCAGTCTTGTGAGGCATGAATATGATAAGCATAAATTAAGCCTAAATATGGTATAATATCCTTACAGTCCTTTCTGAATTTCTGGAATTTGAAGTTGATTTTCTGTTTTTACTTTTGGAAAATCCTTACCTTTATTTATTTATTTATTTTTTGGGTCCGGTCGTGGGGCCTGAACTCTGGGCCTGGGTGCTGTCCCTTAGCTCTTCAGCTCAAGGCTAGCGCTCTACCACTTGAGCCACAGCGCCACTTCCAGCTTTTTTCTTTTTGCTTATGTGGTGCTGAGGAATTGAACCCAGGGCCTTGAGCATGCAAGGCAAGCGATCTACCACTGAGCCACCTTCCCAGCCCAATCCTTAACCTTTATATCTTAAATAATTTTGTTCATATTAAGTATACATGACATGTTGAAAATTTTCCAGAATGTATAGTTGTTCTATTCCATTCTTTTTCATCTCTTTAGCTCATTCAGTTGATTCCTTACACAGCTATGCCAAGTTAAGTAACTATTCAAAACTTAGGAAGACATTACATATATATGTGTGTATATCACAAATTTGTAAATAATAATTTCTCTTTCACAGTCTAGTACAGCATGGTACAGAGCAGAGTTAGGAACTTTTTTTCTTTTTCTTGTTCTCATAAGAAACCTTTTTAGTATTGCATAATCATTATGATGTTTGTGGTAGAATTTTGTTCTTGTTGTTGGTCGTGGGGCTTGAACTCTGGGCCTGGGCACTGTCCCTCAGCTCTTCAGCTCAAGGCGAGTGCTCTACTGCTTGAGCCACAGCGTCACTTCTGGTTTTCTAGTGGTAGAATTTTTATGATTTTTTTTTCATATTAAGGAAGTATCCCTATATTGTTTGTAGGACCAATTTCTCTTTTGTAAATCATAAATGGTAACTATCAATTCTTTATACTGGAAAAGTGATTTATGTTTTTATATCTCCAGCTTTTATGTTAATATAATGAATTGCATTATTTTTGAGAATGAAGTCACTCATAGAATAAAAGAGATTATATATGATAAGATTTAATTCAGAATTTTAAAAAAAGAGAGAAGTTATGTTGATTAGGGATTTGGTCACTTATTTTGCTTTCTTGGCATGCCCTAGGGTTTTAATATCAGATGAACCTGCCTGACTGTAAAAGTTGTGAATTGGTCTCTCTTGACCTGTCTGCAAGAATATTATTGTCTGACATGTGATCAACTTTTATGAAATATATCAAAACAAGAGTGCAAGAATATTCCACTAACATGCGAGTCTATAGATAGTATGGTTGTCATTCTGTTCAATTTTTAAATATGTTTTTAATCTATTGTATTAGAAATAAGCACAGAAATCTTAAATATCTTCCTCATGCATTATTCCTTAGATATCCTAAGCTATTTCTAGTTTTTCCTTCCAAATATTTCTGGCATAGTAAATGGGCTAGCTAATCTTATATTAATTAGGATGTAATATTTAGTGATTTACTTTTATGTTTGATATATATGTATTATAAACAACACATGGCTTGTTTAATCCTTTGTATCTTCTCATTTAAACATAGAAATTATCATATTAATATGTAATTGTTATTACTAATAGACATGTATTTAAGTGTATGGTTTATTCATTGCTTCACACTTTTTACACTTGTTCTGAATTCATTGTGCTTACCTCCTTTAAATAATATTACTCTATAGTTGTTTTTGGTTAGTTTTTAACTATTAATTTAGAAGTTTTGCTAGATAATAGATATATCTACATTCTCAACAAGTAAGCATCAATATAACTTTTCTTCTGCAATTGTATTCCTTCAACTAAAAAAAATAAGAATTTTTTCTTTCAACATTTTTTCTGATATTTACAGTGATTTCATTTCAGATTTTTAGAAATGAGTTTATTTCAAATTTTAGGTCTTATCTGCCCATGCTTTTTTGTGAAAAAATTTGCAAGTTTTCCCAAGATTTCTTACCTTGCACTAAATAAATTTTGTATCTTTGCAGAATTTTCCCATATCTAGAGTCCCTACCGAACTCCTTAATATCTTGGCTTACCATTACTTTTGGCTGAAAGGAGGATACTTAGAAGGATATAGTAGGTTAATGTCTCACAGTTATTTGTCTAGAGCTCCTTTCTCTGAGAAGCCTTTCAAGTCCAAGCAGACTTCATAGATATAAATATCAAATTACTTCTTCCTAGCCTAGATAAATCCCCCAAATTTCAGCAATAGCAATTTATCTCTTAGGACTTTTCTTTTTTTCCTTTTTGGAAGAAATGGACTTGAACTCAGACTCTCACACGTGCTAGTCAAGCACTCTCCAACATGATCCACACCTCTTGTGCTAATCTCTTAGTTTTATCTCCTTGGCATCTTCTTAGCTTTTTCTTCTTTGGCTTCTCGGTTCTCCTGCACTACTGTAAAGTATTAAGTGCTTTGGGAACACAGGAGTATAGAATGGCAACCACACTGAAATGTACTTCCCTTATTTCTTGATTTCTACAATCCTGGTAGCCATGGTAAATGAATTGCTTGATTTACTCAAAAATATAGACCTTTTTTTTCTTTCAACAAGTATCTGGGTTTTGCCTCATTTGGACTTTTCCTCCATTTGGATCAGAGCAAATCAATTCTTACTTCAACTTCAACTAGACCTTTCTCATAGTTGGTTAGATGTTAAGGGCAACAGGTGCTAACCAGCAATATAATATACCCTATAAAATACACACAACCCCTCTCAGTTCTGAGCATTGATGTCATACTTGTAACCTAAAAATGATGTAGACAATTGCATCTGAACACTTTTAGAGCTGGTTTATTTTTGCTAGAAGCATGGCTAACAGAGAGAAAGCAATGGTTCATGCATTTTAATGCAAAAATCTACTATAAGCATTAAAAAATCAATCTTCCAGATTTATCACTAGATATTCTAATCTTTTTTGTTATTAACATTGTGAATCACATTAATGTTACCAAACTATGAGGAGCATTAGCTTAATACTCTCCTCTCTTCTCTTTCTTCTCCTCGTTTTTCTCCTCCTCCTTCTCCTCCTTCTTTTTCTTTCTTCTTCTCCTTTTTTTCTTCTTTTCCTTCTTCTTCTCCCCATCTCCTCCTCCTTCTTCTCCCCCTTCTCCTCCTCCTCCTCCTTCCCATTCCTCCTCCTCCTTCCCATTCCTCCTCCTCCTCCTCCTCCTCCTCCTCCTTCTCCTCCTCCTCCTCCTCCTCCTTCCCATTCCTCCTCCTCCTCCTCCTCCCATCCTCCTCCTCCTCCTCCTCCTCCTCCTCCTCCCATCCTCCTCCTCCTCTCCATTCCTCCTCCTCCTCCTCCACTTCCTCCTCCTCCTCCTCCGCCTCTTCCTCCTTCCCATTCCTCCTCCTCCTCCCCATTCTTCCTCCACCTCCTCCTCCTCCTCCTCCTCCTCCTCCTCCTCCTCTTCCTCCTCCTCCTCCTCCTCCTCCTCCTCCTCCTTCTCCTCCTCCTTCTTCTTCTTCTTCTGCTCAAGGATGGCATTCTACCACTAGAGCCACAGCTCCACTTCTAACACTTCTCACTTTTTGGCAGTTAATTGCATATTAAACTCTCATAAATTCATCTGGCCAGGTAGATTTTTGAATACAATCTTCCTGTTTCAGCCTCCTGAGTAGCTAAAATTGCAGATATGAGCTACTGGCATGCATTTTAGCCTAAGCCTTTTAGGAAAAATATTTTTATTAATTTTTTCTCCTATCTTATTAAGCTTTTCTTTGCTTGGTGTTTATTTTAAGGAAATTGGTTCCCATATCCCTAGTTCTATTATGTTCTTTTCTAAAAATTGATCTGTCTAAGAACTTCCTTGCTCCAAGTTGATTCTCATTCCCTCTTATAACTCTTTCATATTTTTATCATATACATTCCCAGTAGGTAAAATTATCTGAGGTAACAAATAATAAAACTCAAAAAAGGCCTATTTCAAAAAGCTACTGAGAACTCTCTAAAAACAATGTCTGATAGAAGTTTGCTATGTGATTCTCAGCAAAAAACACAGAGGAATGACAGTGTCATGACAAAATTTATTTCATTTGCTTGTTTATGAGCATGACTATGATAGAAAAAGAATAAGTGAGAATAGAAGAGAATAAACTCTTACTCTTTCTAAGAAAAATATTTATGTGTATATTTTTGACTAAATTAAAACACCTCTTGATGATTAAAATTGCATTTACATGAAATTTGCTTACATAAAAATTAGCAGATGACATGATCCTGTATTTAAAGAACTCCATAGCCTTCTCTCCCAAGTTACTTGAGCTGATCCAAAACATTGGCAAAGTAACAGGGTATAAAATTATCCCCCTAAAATAAGTTGCTTTTATGTATACCAGCAATGAGAAAAGCAAGACTGAAATTAGGAAAGCAACTCCTTTGGTAACAGCCTCAAAAAGTACCTAGAAATTACCTTAACCAAAGATGTGAAAGACTTCTATGATAAAAACTTTAAAAACTTGAAAAAGGAAATCAAAGCAGATTTGCAGAAATGGAAAAACCTCCCAAGCTTCTGGATTGGAAGGATTAGGGTTGTGAAAATAACAATACTGCCCAAATCTATCTACAAATTTAATACCATACCCATCAAAATCCCAACAACATTCCTCAATGATATAAAAGAAGCAATCCAAAAACTAATATGGAATAGCAAAAGACCCCCCAAATAGCAAAAACAATCTTAGCAGGAAGAACAGTGCTGGAGGAATATCAATACAAAACTTCAAACTCTATTATAAAGCTATAACTCTAAAAACAGCTTGGTACTGACACAAGAACAAGCTTGAAGACCAATGGATTAGAAATGAAGACCCAGAAATGATCCCAAAGGCCTGTGGCCACTTAATCTTTGATAAGGAAGCCAAAAACACAGGATGGAAGAAAGACGGTCTCTTCAACAAATGGTACTGGCAGAATTGGCTATGCATGTGTAGAAAACTGACATTAGATCTTTGTATATCACCCTGCACCAGAATCAATTGCAAATGGATCAAATACCTCAATGTAAAACCAGATACCTTAAAAATATTACAGGAAGTGATAGGAGAAATACTAAGGCTTCTTCAGTACATCAAACTGCAGAGCATCTGCATTGCAAAGGACATAACTAGCAAGATAAATAGCAAGCCCACATAATAGAAGAAGATCTTAACTAGCTATATATCAGACAAGAACCTCATATCTAAAATATACATAAAGCTAAAAATATTAAAACTCCTCAAAAATCAATCCTCAAACAAACAACAAGCCTATTAATAAATGGGCTAAAGACATAAAGAGAGACTTCTCAGAAGAAGAAGCAAGAATAGCCAATAGGCATATAAAGATACGTTTAATGTCTCTGGCCATAAAGGAAATGCAATCAAAACAACATTGAAATTCTACCTCAACCCAGTTAGAATGGCTATGATCAACCTCTCTAGCCATAAAAGAAATGCAAATCAAGACAACATTGAGATACTACCTCCCCTCAGTTAGAATGGCTAAAATCAAGAACTCTAATAACAACAGATGCTGGAGGGGATGTGGCCAAAAAGGAACCCTATTGGGAGTGTAAACTTGTTCAACCACTTTGGAAAGCAATATGGAGGTTCCTCAAAAGACTCCATATAGAGCTCCCTATGACCCAGCAATCCCACTTTGGGGCATTTACCCAAACTCTCACAAACAAGGCAATACTAAAGCTACCTGCATAACTTATGCTTATTGCAGCCTTATTTACCATAGCTAAAATATGAAACCAACCCAGATGTCCCTCAGTAGATGAATGGATCAAGAAAATGTGGTACATATACACAATGGAATTCTATGCCTCCATCGGAAAGAAGGATATTGTCCCATTTGTTAGGAAATAAAATTATATTAAGTGAAGTAAGTCAGGCCCAAAGAAACATAGGTCCCATGGTTTCCTTTATTTGCAATAACTAGTGTTTAGGACAGTATGAAAAGATCCAAAGCTATGTACATATGACCATATAAGATGATGTTAAGTGAAATGAACCCAACGATAGGGACACAAATATCTTTTTTTCTTTCTTGCTATTGTTTCTAACTTATTTATAATGTATCATGTGATTTTTTTTTTGTTTCTATGTTCCTCCCCCACGGTATAACCCCTGTTTTCACTGTATTTGATGTTTGTTCCCTGCATCTTGTATATATACTTCTTTAATTCAGGGAGGGGAAGGGAAAAAACAGAATGCTTAAATAAGGATACAGGTTGACCCATTGTAACAATGAGATGTACAAGACACTATGTTGAAAACGAACTTTAGAACTTCAGCCGGGAATAGTTGTGAAGGTGGGAGGGAAGAGATGGTAGGGGGAAAACAAAGAAGGAGGCAACAATGCTCAATAGGAAATGTACTCATTACCTTGCTCTTGTAACTATAACCCCTCTGTACAACATTTTACAATAAAAAAAGTACAAAAAAAGAAAGATAACAGCGAAAAAGGAGACAGATCTGTAAAGTAGAGCCTAGTCATGTAACTAGGGTCTCAACATGGCAAATAAACCAACATATGTAAAATTTTAAAACAACAACAACCTAATAACAACAAATGTTGAAGGGGATGTGGCCAAAAGGGAACACTACTACACTATTGGTGGGAATGTCAACTTGTTCAAACACTCTGGAAAGCAGTATAAAGGTTCCTCAAAAGATTAAGCATAGAGCTTCCCACTGCTGAGCACTGGCCCAAATGACCACAAACCCGCCCTCACTAATGTCACCAGCAGAAGCATATTCATTGCAGTATTACTTTTCATAGCTAAGATATGGAATCAATCCAGATGGCCTTCAGTGGATGAATAGATAAAAAAAATGTGGTATATATACATAATGTAATTGTATACTTCCATCAGAAAGAATGATATTACCCATTCATAAAGAAATGGAAAGACTTGGAAAAAATTATATTAAGCAAAGTAAGCCAGACCCAAAGACATTTAGGTTACATGGTTTCACTCAATTTTAGTAACTAAAATGTACCTATAAATCTACAAGTAAACACAGTAGAGAGTAAAAGACAAAAAATTATACATGGATATGATGAATTAATTAGTACTCTGAACATTCACAGTTAAACCAAAGGAGAATATTCTAAGGAGAGAATCATAAGGGCTCAATATCTCTATGCATATGATTACATAAAACGATGCTTATCAAAATGAGCTCCAAGAAATGAAGAGGTTTTTATTGTACTGTTTTACTTTCTTTTTTTTTTTTTTTTCTTTTTTCTGGTCTTTCCTTTTTGCCTCTGTTTTAGATTTCTGTACCCTTTGTCTTCTAAGTAAGTTTATCTGATTCGAGGAGGAAAGGGAAAGCAAAGAAATTCTGGGATAAAGCATGAACTAAGGGCTGGGAAGGTGGTTCAGTGGTAGAGCGCTTGTCTTGCGTGCATGAGGCCCTGGGTTCGATTCCTCAGCACCACATAAGCAGAAAAGGCCAGAAGTGGCACTGTGGCTCAAGTGGTAGAGCGCTAACCTTGAGCTGAAGAGCTGAGGGACAGCACCCAGGCACAAAGTTCAGGCCCCATGACTGGATCCCCCCCGCAAAAAAAAGCATGAACTAATTCAGCAGTTATCCTCATTAGACACTATGTTGGAAATGCACTATACAACTCGAGGGAAAAGGGGATTCAAGAGGGAAAAATCTGGTAGAAAACAAGGGAGGGTGACATTGTTAAAAAAAATAAATGTACTCATTACCTGAGTTGTATAACTGTAATCCTTCTGTTCACCACCTCAGAAAACCCAGCAAATAATAATAGTAATTATAATAATAGTAAACTTTTATATTTACTGACAAAAATATAATCATAGCTTAACAATATTTTAAAACTATATCTAAACAATATGTAGCAATAATACCTATTTAACAATAAAATGTATCAATATTTTAAAAATATAGAGCATATCATCACTTAGGGAAATAAGAAAATTTAACATTAAGTTTAAGTTGGTTTGAAGTTATTTGTTTTCTGAAACTGAAAATTGTTTGCCTATGATATATGATGGAATTTGGGTCTTTGGGTTTTCTTGTATTAGCTTACCACCAAATATAGAGAGATACCTCTATATCATTTCCAAGTTCCCCTGAACATGCTTGCTAATCCATCCACCCTTTCTAAACCATGCTTCTCTGTCTGCCCTACTGCCACAAGCCCTACTCCACAGCTGACAATGTATGATGTGTACATGTAGACTACAGTCTGGACCTATTGTTGTCCAATGTGTCAAGCAAACACATCTAAAAAAACAAAAATAAAAATCTTCCCTAATTATTATGCTCTTTGGATAGTGAAAGCTAAAAGATGATTCCACAGTATGTCCCTCTACATATCATGGTTCAAAAAGCCACCAGTATGGATTTTGGACAGATAGTAATGAGAAATTCTGAGATGGAGTAGATAGAATCCCTTTCTGTGCCTATCATGTATTTATCCTGTCGGTGTGTGAAGAGATTCCATCATTAATCACCCAATCCGGAACACTTTGGGGAGCCACAGCGGGTTGAAAGAACTACTAATAATTATCCCAGATTCACAAGTATCCTTGGCTACATGACCATCCTACCCACACATCTTGAGATGAGGAAAAGTACAAGGAATTTTCTAGCATTCCTCCTTATGATACTTTCTAGCTCTCTATTTTAGGTATTGAGATTCCTTGGATTTCCATCATATCTCATTTCTAATAATTGCTTCTCCACATAAGATAGTGATTTAGTCTTTATTATTAGCCTTAGATAAGAGAATTTAAATTGTAAATGATAAAACACAAATAACAATTTCAAATGTCTAAATTGGGTTGGGTGAGGAAACTACAAAGCAAGAAATGTTTTGCTGTTTCATTATATACTTTGACCATTTCTGCCAAAGACACAGAAGCTAGGTGCTGAGTAGGTGAATAAGTGATTTGCCACAGGTCTAGAAGGGAAAAAAAAGGAGACAGGACTTTGTTTTAAAACAGGACAAGAATTTTTGGAAGTACTGACATATAAATCTCCTTGCCTTTCCCCATAATATCCTTTTCAACTTGTCATAATAGTTTTGATTTATGTTCAGGAAATCATGTATCTGAGGGAAAATTCACTTCAGGTACCAATTAAGAATCATAAACATTAGTTAACAATTTTTTTCAGAAAAACATTACCTGTTGTTTTAGCATTAATTAATCAAAGCACATAGAAGACACAAATCATTGTTGATGGCACAAAGGATGCAATCTTAGAAATAGTTTTAACTGTTTGCTAGTCCTTTCCCACTTAGTAACGTAATTCTGACAAGGCTACTTATAAAATAGCTCAGTATTCATCATTTTGATTTATTCTTCAGAAATTAATAGGCAAAATAGAATTTGCATTATAATTCTTTTTGTCAGAATTACAAAAGGGCAGAGTTCACTAGTGGGCTAGACTTTGCATACAGATCAAGGTTATAAATAACCCCATAGGAGAACATCATTATGTTTAGTTCTGTGCATCTGATAGCATAAAGAAAACATCAGTAAATAGTACTAGGGGGAATATATAGTCTGAAAAATAGAAAATCTCAATTTCTCTCTGTATTTCTGATCTTGGCTAGAGATAAATGTAACTATACATCATTATTTATCTTAGAAATATTTATCTTAGAAATATATGAAAATTACAATATAGTAGACATTAAAATGTAGTCATAAAAGCACCAGTATGGTAATACATATTTGTGTGTTTCTGATCTTTATTTCTTGCTGTCTCTTGCCTTCAGCATGGCTATTGGACATGGATTGTTGCCTTACCAAATTTTACCAATAGATTCAATTACTACAGATTAAACTGAGGAAATTCTGAAAAAGTTACTTCCAGTTTAATAAAGGAAGCAGAAAACCAAACACTGCATCAGATAAAATTCTAGAGACTATTTTAAAGATGGCATGGAAAAAGCTTCACTTCTGTAGCAATCAACGAACCAAGCAAAAATCAAACTCATTTTGAACAACTTTCACAGGACCAGTACTTCTCACATTTTAATGAAGACCTGAGCTGAAGAATGTTGTTGAAAAGAAGCTTCAATTGCAGTCACAAGTGTGCCCTGAAAAATCTTTTCTTCTAAAGAATTCTTGCTCATTCTGAGGTCATACTTGGTGTTTCAAGGCCTTGAAAGACACTGAAATATGAAGAGAAATTACACCCTTGTCTAGTAGATATTCTTAAGGTGGCATCTAGTTCCTCTGTCCAACACAGGATAGTCCTTCTCCAGCCACCATGACATCTCTGGAAAATGGTGTTTTCTCCCATGGAGAACTCTTCTGGCATGAGCATTATCCTCCCTTCCCCCACAGAGAAGCCTACACACTGAATGTCTGACTTGGCCTCAAGGAAGAGGCAAAGCCATTTACAGCAGTGAGGGAAGATCATCTGTCTTCCAGTCCAGACATTAGTTGCTTTCTCTTCTTGCTTTTTTTCCTTGGGAACGTGGTCTCAGTAACCATGTGCCTTGAAATCCTCATCTCAGGCTATGTTCCAAGGGAGCTTAGCCAAAATAATTAGTAAGAAGATAATAGTAAAATGTAGACATCTTGCTGATTCCCAGGATAACAGTATTGAACCCTTAACACTCCGTGTGCATGTCTTTCAGGAGAGTGGGCATTTGAAAGAGTGATATTCTAAATATGGTGTGTATTTTTGCTTAGATTATTTTTCAATGCTTTTGTGTAGAAAAAAAAAAAACGTGTTTCCTAACTTTAAACACACAATTTTTGCTAAAAGATCAGTTACAGCAATTCTATGACAACATTGTTTATACTTATGTAACTGCTGAGTATAGACATTTTTCCTGATATGAGTTTTACTCGGGAGTTGTTATTTTTAGTATGCTTTATTATATAATTTCTATTGCATGACTTCAAGTATTATTTCTTTGACTTTTTTACTTGCTTAGTTTTTTTTTTAATTTGCTCCGGTGATCCAACAAATAATCATATAATCCTGCCACAAAGCTTCTTGCTAAAATAGGGTTGCAGGATGCTCTATGGTCTTCCTGAGAATCTGCCAGGTACAGAATCTCTTGGCTTTCATTCAGTTTACCATATTGTCCTTACACATGTCTTCATTACACTAAGTGTCTCAAGAAAGTGTATATGTGAGCTGATCCTTCCTTGTGTATTTAGAAACCCTTTTTGCTATCTTCATATTTTATTGATGGTTTTGCTGGAGATAGGACTCTCCGTGAAAGTTTCTTCTTTTTGTGATTTGAAAGCATGCTGCATTTTATCTGGCTGTCATGCTTATTCTGAATAGTCTAATGTCATCACCATTAGTGACTTGGTATGTGGCTTTCCCCCCTGTCTCAGAAAGCTTTTAAGCTCTTTTCTTTACCTCTGGTGTTCTAACATCTCAGAATAGTGGCCTCTGATGAGGCCATTTATGTTTTATTCACTTTGTTTGATGAGCCTCTTCAATAATATACATTGTCTAAGTTAAGATTCAAAATGAAGATAACCATTATTATCTACAATTAAGCATTGAGAAAAAGAATTTTAAGTTAAGTTTTGCTATATATATACACACACACACACACACACACAATTTTATATATATATATATATATATATATATACATATGACCATATAAACAGAAATGCATTCTGAGAGTTTAGTTTCTACTATATATCCAAGTTGTTTTGTTTTGTTTTTTTCTTTATACCCTATATATCCAAATTGTTTTTTTCTTTATACTAACCACAATTCCCAGCTAAAATTTATCACTTCACAGTTTGCTTATTTCATTGGGATTTTCCTAAAATAAGAATGATTAAAAATTATTTAATAGATGTATTAGTCCTTCAAAACTAAGTATTTTCTTCTTCAACCAATCTGAATAAATGATTCTGGATACTGTGTCATTATTACAATAATGATAGCTTTGGAATCTCCAAAGCTGATTAAAAATCAATTTTCTTTGGTATTAATTTCCTTTGGTATCAATTGTTATAATTGATTATAACAACTATAATTGATTGAGAGTACCATAATGCTTAACACTTTTGGATAGTCTCTGTGAGGCAGCACTGAATTAATCAATTGCTTAAAACCAAAAGTTTAATATGAAATGATATCCTAACCTAGAGCCTTCTGATATAGAATAGCTACTGATACCTACTTTACAAACTGACATAAATTTAACTGTTGCGAGGAATGAAACGTGTCTGTCTCATACCTGTAAACTCAGCTACTCAGGAGGCTGACTTGAGAATCAATTCAAAGCCAGCCCAGGTAGGCAAGTCCATGAGACTCTTAACCTCTAATTAACCATCAAAAAGCAAGCAGTGGAGCTGTGATTAAAAAGGTAGAGCACTCGTCTTGAGCAAAAAAGCTCAAAGATAGTGCCTGGATTTTGAGTTCATGCCGAGGACCACTTCACACACACACATGAAAAAAAGAAAAAAGAAAACTAACATGACTTTTCAATTTTCAAAGCTATTTCAGAGGGAACTGATGATAAGGATTCACAAGGCATATGATATAGAATGAATATATGTTAGCTTAATATATGGAAAATAGACCTGTTCTGAACATATTATATGTAACATAAAACATATATGATTGTGACTGTTGTGCTAATTATAGAAATCTTCTAGCCCAGCGCTGGTGGCTCACACCTGTAATCCTAGCCACTCAGGAGGCTGAGATCTGAGGATCATGGTTCAAAGCCAGCTGGGCAGGAAAGTTCGTGAAACTCTTATCTCCAATAAACCACCAGTAAACTAGACATAGTGCTGTGGCTCAAGTGGGCACTAGCCTTGAGCTGTAGAGTGCAGGAACAGCACCCAGGCCATAGTTCAAGACCTATGACAGACAGAAAAAATAAAACCAAATATATATATCTTCTAAGACTTGTGGGTATAGCTCAAGTCATAGAGAAAGCCCTGGGTTTAATTCCCAGTATTGACAAAAAGAAAGAAAGAAAGAAAGAAAGAAAGAAAGAAAGAAAGAAAGAAAGAAAGAAAGAAAGAAAGAAAGAAAGAAAGAAAGAAAGAAAGAAAGAAAGAAAGAAAGAAAGAAAGAAAGAAAGAAAAGAAAGAAAGAAAGGAAGAAAGAAAGAAAGGAAGAAAGAAAGAAAGGAAGAAAGAAAGAAAGAAGTATCTCCTCCTAAAATAGACTAAATTTTATTTTCTTTCAGGTTAAAGAATGAAACCTTCAGTTTATCTAGTAGATGTTAATGATATTTTTCTTATCTTAAAAGAATTTATTGAACATTCCTTAGGAAGAGGTTTTCCAAAGGACGAAGAGGGGATATAAAATCATAATTACATGAAGTGAATGTGATCCAAGTTCATTATATGCATGTTGTAAATATCATGATGACCCCTTTGTACAAATAATTTATACTAACAATACATTTTAAAAAGAATTTTCAAACTATTTTATATTATATTAATGCAATCAATAAATTCAGCAATAAAGGTTCAGTATTCCAGTCAAGTAAGCTTGTTTGTGTTTATATATGTATACGTATATATATATATATATATAGTATATATATATATAAGATATATATGTGGGATATATACATATCTATGTATAGGATATATATGTGGGATATATTTATCTATATATACGTATATATGTATATTTCTTTTTTGTGTGCTAGTACTGGGGTTTGAACTCAAGGCTTGAACACTGTCCCTTAGCTTTTCACTCAAGACTGGTGCTCTAGCACTTAAATCACACCTTTGGTGCTCTAACACTTGAATCACACCTCCACTTCTGGCTTTTTTGCTAAATAATTGGAGATAAGAATCTCACCAACTTTCCTGCCAGTGTTGGTTTCAAACCTCAATCCTCAGGTCTCAGCCTCTCAAATAGCTATGATTACCAACATGAGCCACTGGCACCTCGCACAGTTGTTACCTTATTTTAAATTACATCTCATGTTGGTAATAACTATATCCATAAATGATCATTATATATTATCTCAGATATATTCTCATAATCTAAAATACCAATCTGAAGTGGTGCCCTAGTCACTGTGTGTACTGTGTGTGTGGGGGGGGGGGGGGGTTTAGGCAGAAACAACTAAAATGATTTTGCTTTCCTGAGATATCTAAGTTACAGCCTTCCTGAGAAAGAAGGTTCTATATGAAACTTCACATAATTTTTCCACTTTTATACCAAATTAATATGTTTAGATAATCCTTAGGGAAAAGTTGAATTACACTATATTGACATTACATTTTATCACCAAGGTATATACATTAATGATGTTTTTAACATTATAGATTCCTTGCTTAGAACTGTAGATAATTCTAGACAATTTTGCCATTGTGACTCTTATTGCTGATCTTTATTGGAAAAAAAAAAGATTTAGAGCCCAAACATCTCCATTTCTATGTGTTTAAACTGATATATATATATATATATATATATATGTATATATATATATATATATATCCACTGAATAAAGCTTTCCCTCAACGAAGGTAAGAGTAATATTTTTGGTATAGACTGGTTATTTCTTCCTGAATAGATCCTTGGCAGCAGTGTAGACTAACAACTAAACACCACTGGCAGCAAGATGAAAGTGAGAAGACAAACACAACAATTAGATCAGTGAATCTATTATAACTTTTTTAACTTTTTTAACTAGTAGCTTAGTTAAACTAAGCTACTGGATTTGAAAATTACAGTCTTAATCTAGGTAGTTAATAATAGAGTTGGTTTCCAAACATGTTAAGGGAATCCATTCTGATAGGATAATAGCTACCAGGACTCATTTCATTTTGAATAACTATTTTCTTGGTTGCCCCTTGATGCCTTCAGAGTCATTTAGCTGCTATACAGCACTGACTGAGGGAGTCCCACTTAAGTGTTGTTTATTATTGAAGTGGAAATTCGGGTGCCCTGCATCTTGTTTATACATTTTTCGAATTTGAGGAGGGAAAGGGAAATAACAAAATTCTGAAATAAGGATACAGGTTGACCCATTGTAACAATGAGATGTATAAGACACAGTGTTGAAAACAAACTGTACAACTTTGGGGTTTGGGGAGGGAGGAGTTGGGGAGGTGGGGAGGGAAGGATGGTAGGGGAAAAACAAAGGAGGAGGTAACAATGCTTGATAGGAAAATTACTCATTTACCTTACTCATGTAACTATAACCCCTCTGTACAATAAAAAATATACACTAAATAAAAGAAGTAGAATACCACCCCAATAAGATTACATCATATGCCAGGACACAACAGTGGTGCTTAGTCTGCCCTAATAGCTATCTGCTTGCAGACACCTTGGATTGTTTCTCACAGTGTTGTCTGGAAGATTTTCACTTTTTCATGTAAAGTATTCCATAGTAAGACTGAGCGGCAAGAGTTCTTTGTTTGTGGCAGTCCTGGGCTTGAACTCAAGGCCTGGGTGCTATCCCTGAGGTTTTTTTGCTCAAGGAGAGCATTCTACCACTTGAGGCACAGCTCCTGGACTATTTTTGCCCAGGCTGGCTTTGAACCAAAATCTTCAGATCTCAGCCTCTTGAGTAGTTAGAATTACAGGTGTGAGCCACCTGTGTCTGGCAAGAGAGCTGTTTCAGTCTACACAAAACAAAGAAAAATAAAGCAAACATCAAGGAAACTGGCAATTTTAAAATTAAACTCATGGTATCTACTAAGAAATTCTAGAAAGTGCCAGAGGTTCAGACCAGTCTAGTCACAATTTTAGAGTTCTGAGACCAGTTTAGTCACAATATTAGAGTTTCTGATGTGAACTAATTAAAAAAAAAGTAGCCCATGGAAGGGAAAGTAAATATAACTTTATGATTTCAATTACTTTTTATGATATGTATGAGAAATACATATATACAAATATTGTGTGCATACATATTTATATATGTATGGTTATATACACATATTTTCTATAAATAATTTTCACACATAATATGTGCGTATATATTTATGTATGCATATGTATACTCACATAGACACATAGCAGTATGTGTGTCCGTATGTGTAAAATCATCATCACTGTCAAGTAAAAAAACAACAACAGCAAAACCAAACCTCTCCTTGTAGTGGGAAATAAAATTCCTCCTATATATCTTTAAAACTTTTGGTTTGCTTGGAGAAGTAATCTACAAGCATTTAGACTGGGTGGTCTTTTGTGCTTAGGAAGGCAAGGTCTGTGATGATATTGATCTGTTTCAAGGGCATATTAGAGCAGAAGCCAAGTCTCCAGAGAGAGGTTGCCATCACCTTGACCTTGAGTCAGCGTTAGACCACTGACCCTTGAACCCCAAGACCTATCTACCACATTCTGCTATCTTTCATACCAACTGAGCAAGTCAGCAGGGGACAGATGTCGATGTGGCTCTTGCCAAATCAGAATTGACTGGCCAGTAGGAAGCCTAAGAGCAGTGGGAAATGTGGGTTAAAGTATGTCAATAATGTTTCAGAAGAACGATTTCTCCCAAGAATTGTAGCTGTTGGAATGTTTTGACATTTATTCGGTAGAGAAATGTAGTATGTTTTGTGAAGCACTTCAAGAGAGCTGCTGCTAACTGCTGTGGTGTATTGATCTTTCTGTTAAATTGCATGGGCACACTTGGGAGATCATTGAGATTCAGGCAACAGGACAGAAAGGATTGGCTGCACCCGATGGTCACTAATGGTAATTGGTTTCGATCCTTGCACTTGAAGAAGCCATGATTTACTTGGTTCACTGATGAAATGTAGACACTAAATATTTTGAAAATAAAAAAAATAACTATCACTATTTTAAAAACGCAGTTGCAAGGCATCCTGGAGTATCTTACATATACAACACATTCAACAATGTAGAAATTATATAATGTTATGTTGTTCCAATTCTGATGGTCTTGCCAGTGTTGTTACCCTTTAAATATAGTATTAGTTTGTTCGTCTGTTTTTCTCCACTTGTTCATGATTGAACTCAGGGCAATCTACTTTGTGTGTTTTGCACTTAAACTTTGTCTTATAATTGTAAAAAGAAATACGTTACTATCTTGAGTCAAAGAAACAAAAATTCATCAGCGTATGTATAAAAATAAATAACCTTTTTCCTTTTCAACTAGGTATAATTTTCAAAATGTCATTGTGCTCTATAACTTCTAACTTGAAACTTAAAAATTCTTACATTTTATACAAATAGCAATAATTCACTATTTTAGTGATTTCATGGCAAACAATAATATATTCATTTAGGCTATCATGGATTTTATTTAATTTGTGAGTTCTAATGACTCTACCATATATGTGTCTATGCATGCACATATGAGTCTATATATACAGACCTATGGTATATGTGTACAGCTTCTCTCTCTAGAAAGATACTATACGTGTATGCATTATATGTGTGTGTATGTGATGGATGGTACTATGTGAATTGTGATACATGTAATTATACATTATATAACATATATACATATATTTATACCTAATTACACACATGCACTGTTCTGCCAAATGTGCTTGTGTGTGTGATGTGTATTGCTGGCAGAAATGTTAAAAGTAAAGCCATAAATGTAAAAATGTATTCTAAAACTTGCACCCGCTTATTAACCACAAACTCCCACAGGCACAATCATTTTATTTTTATCAAATATTATATTTTTCCTTCTCAAATGATTGTACCAATTTGTTTGCTTTTGACCTATTGCTTTACTTTTGCTATTTATATTTATGATCTAGGATATTAGCTAAAATTTGAATTATTTTACAAACTCTGAGGAATTAGGGATTCAAATATAAGTAGATATGAAAATTAAAGAATAAAATCAATACAATCATAACATATACCTTAAATTTTATGCATGCTACATTTTCAAGTTGATTTGTATTGAGCAGGCACATATTCTGATGTTTGTAATGATTTAACTAATCATAGAATTTTCCATATGAAAAAAAGTAAATTTAAATCTTGATTCACAGAATATTCTTTTTTTTTTTTTTTTTTTTTTAATCGGTCGTGGGCTTGAACTTCTGGGCCTGAGCGCTGTCCCTCAGCTCTTCAGCTCAAGGCGAGCGCTCTACCACTTGAGCTACAGCGCCACTTCCGGTTTTCTGGTGGTTTATTGTAGATAGGAGTCTCATGGTCTTTCCTGCCCGGGCTGGCTTTGAACCGCTATCCTCAGATCTCAGCCTCCTGAGTAGCTAGGATTACAGGCGTGAGCCACCAGCACCCGGCTTACACAGAATATTCTTTAGCCCACATCAGAGTGAAAAAAATATCTTCCTGTTTGGAGGAAGAAGAGGAAGAGTTGTATTGACTAGGAAACTTGAGGACATTTAGTAAACTTGCATTAGCTAAAGAATCCTTTGCTTATTTCATTCACCTATATGCATGAGGAACGCAAGAGTTCTTGCTTAGTCTCTCATATTAAAATATAAGACATGTACAAGAACCCTTTGGGGTGTTTCCAACCTGACTACATAACATTACCATTATTCAGAATCTGATCTTCAACTTCTGGAATAAAAATTATAGTCATAAAAGCCGCAAGCAGGTGTCACTAGAGGCAGAATTGTGGTCTTACTTCCAGTTCAGAGACCTGTACTGAAATCTTGCTTTGTGTAGAAGTCAGCACCAGTGGAGAGAAGAGTAGTATCCTTTCTGCCCAATCCATTCCCACCTCTCATTCAACTTCAACAAGAAACATTTTTAGCTAGAGGCAATTGTACTGAGAGACACTAGCTTTGTAGGCTGTACTAAGAGAGACCAAATCTCTTCCATCCGGAAATATTTTATCACTAGTTATGAATGTGGTAATTTTTTCATTTCTACTCAAATAAAAATATAGTCCTGAAGGGCTAACACTGATCAAAATGTATTGCACACATAAACTGATACATTGAATTGAAACCTCTTTGTACTGTTTAAAAATAAAATAAATGCAAATTAATGAGAAAAGCAATAACATGAAGACCCCTGCCCACAAAAAGAAATATAGTTCTGAATTTTCTCAAAAACCCTTTTTACTTTTCTTTGTGCTTTGAAAGAATGTTTAAAAGAAAAGGGCTTGTGGATTATTGCATAATTTTGCCAAAAGAATGAAGTTCTTTTCTGTTACAGCATACATTCCTAAGAAAGCAAAGGGAACCAACTTTGATATTACATTAGATACCAAATTTCCTCTTTTTCTCACAGTGTGCATTTAATCTTTCCTGGTAGTTTTCACATTTTTGGTATTTTTTACCTAAGTACATATTTCTCTCTACACTGAAGGTTTCCTAGTTCTCAAGACTCCATATAACTGTAGAATCTTGGAAATTCTAGAAATACAAATATGTTCATATAAATGTACACATGTATGTGTCCATATAAAATGCATATACATATAAATATATAATCATATACCATAAAGTAAAATCATAAGCCAGTTTTGTTGTCCAACAACGCTATACCAGTTAGGGTCCAATTATGCTTTACAGAATTTACAGAATTTTCTTTTTTTTCTTTTTTTGGTCCAGTTGTGGGGCCTGAATTCTGGGCCTGGGCACTGTCCCTCAGCTCTTCAGCTCAAGGCTAGCGCTCTACCACTTAAGCCACAGTGCCACTTCCGGCTTTTTCCTTTTTGCTTATGTGGTGCTGAGGAATTGAACCCAGGGCCTCATGCATGCAAGGCAAGTGCTCTACCATGGAGCCACCTTCCCAGCCAGAGAATTTACAGAATTTTCACAGCCTGGAGACATATCTTCCTTATATCTGCTATAATCATTTTTTAGTTTAGGTCCTTTGCCTTTCCCTGTGGTTTCCTAGACTCAATTTGTCACTTTTCAAAGGAATATATGCTAAGATTTTATGAGATCCAGTTAAAAAAAAAGAGAGAGAAATGGTATCAAAGCAATATTGAATTTTCTCATCAACAAACAAGAACTTCTCTCTGTATTTATATGCTTCCTTTCACCATGTCTATATTCTTCATCATTGCTTTAGTTTATATTGAGAAAAGCATTGAAAAATGAAAGACTTTTAGAATGGAATAGAAATTATTTGTAGTTATTAATGTTTATCTTTGTACTTTAAATGCTGTATATTCACAAGAAAGTACTGTTCGAGGTCTACTGTTCAAAATCACACAATTGCCAGTGCCAGTGGCTCACGTCTGTAATCCTAGCTAAACAGGAGGCTGAGATCTGAGGATCACAGTTCAAAGCAAGTCCGGACAGGAAAGTCTGTGAGACTCATCTCCAATAAACCGCCATTAAACTGGAAGTGGCTCTGTGGCTTAAGTGGGAGAGTGCTTGCCTTGAACTGAAGAGCTGAGGGACAGTGCCCAGGCCCAAGAGTTCAAGCCCCATGGCCAACAAAAACAAAGTCACACAATTGTCTTCTTGACAATATATCATGTAACTATATGTCATATAAATATTAATAATAACTGCCTGTCATCCTAGTTACTCAGGAGGCTGAGATCTGAGAGTCATAGATCAAAACCGGCCTGGGCAGGAAAGTCTGTGAGACTCCTCTCTTCAATAAACAACTCAGAAAAAGCTGGAAGTGCCATGTGGTTCAAATGGTAGAGCACTAACCTTGAGCACAAAGAGTCTCAGGGACAGTGTCCTAGGACTGGCAGAAAAGAAAAAAGAATAAAGAAGGAAAGAAAAGGAAAAAAAAGAATAGTCCCATATACTAGTTGCCTAACTGTATATGTAGATGTTCAACTTCTTAATGCATAAATTTTCTCATACCTTTCCAAGTTGCAAACTATATTTGATACTTTTCTAATTAGTCCAATGAGTCCATTTGATGTAAGAAAGTGGGAGGGGCCAATCAGAGCAATGTGTTCTGGCACAGCCCTTAAGGTAATATAACCTCTAGTAGCATAAGAGAACCGGAGAGGCGCAAAAGAAAGGGAAATCTTTCAGTTCTCCCTCAAATTTTAAAAAGTGTCTGGTAAGGTTTTTCCACTTTATAAAGTTTACTTTAAAAAAAAATCAATCGCAGCATCCAAAAAAAAAAAAAAATGTGAGGAGACAAGAAAAGGGATTGATTGTAATGTTAATGATGGCACTTGGTCTTCAGAGCCCTCGACCTGATCCACAGCATTTACAATTGATTACAAGCAGTTCAAACTTGTGAAATATTTACAAACATCAGATAATGACAATCTCTAGAGGAAAATGGGAAGCAGGAAGCACACAAAACAGCCCCAGGTGACCACAGATCTGATGAAGTCCGATCTGTATTATAGTCCTTAGCTTGACTTGAAAAGTCTTTACTAAATTGTCTTTGCATTTGGTGTTGGGGTGAGGTCACTATTCTCCAAATGAAACAATAAATTATTTATTGCTATCAGGAGCAGGGAATCAGCATTAAATGACACAAAATCTTTATTTATCTCACATGAAATGTACCAGGGTTGATTGACATCCATCATAGTAAGACATTCCTTCTTCAGCTACTGCAAACCATGTTTTTCACACACATCTTTGTGGTTTCTTGAAAGGACTGCTCTGTTAATCAAGCAGTTTTGCTCCAGGCTTTATGTTTGGTTTTCACTTCAGGCTACATAGCATAATAGAAAGAAGCTGAATCCCCAACTCTGCAGTCAAGGCTTGCCAACCAACCTGGAGAATCTGGGAGTTTCTGAGGGAGGTTTGCATATCATTGGGAATGCTTTTATTTAGGTACCAAATAAATCTACAATTGTTGATTTGTTGTTTTGCATGATATATATGTCATATATATGTTTATATCTATATCTATGTATGTACATAGTTATCTATATCTATATACAAAGCTGTATGTATATAAATGTATGAATATATGTATATAGATATATACTTTTTATTGACAAGGTGATGCACAGAGGGGTTACAGTTACACACGTAATATAATGAGTACATTTCTTGTCAAACTGCTTTCCATTGCTCCCGTTGTTTCTTTCTCTAATAAAAACCGGTTCAGGAACACATGGGAAGTGGGTTTTTTTTGTTTGTTTGTTTGTTTGTTTTGGGGGGGTCCGGTCATGGGGCCTGAACTCTGGGCCTGGGCACTGTCCCTCAGCTCTTCAGCTCAAGGCTAGCGCTCTACCACTTGAGCCACAGCGCCACTTCCGGCTTTTTTTGCTTATGTGGTGCTGAGGAATCGAACCCAGGGCCTCAGGCATGCAAGGCAAACACTCTACCACTGAGCCACCTTCCCAGCCCCAAGGGAAGTGTTTTTTTTTTTTTTTTTTTTTAATTTGTATTATTTACAAAAGTCTTTGTAAATAGTAAATTTTTGTGTGTATGTGTGGCGGTAGGGGTGGTAATGCCATCCTTTTCTTCTAAAAAAATCAAGATATGTACATCATGGTAAATAAAGTTAACAACTGAAGTATATATTTAAAAATGATTAAAAATAGATTTGTAACATAGTCAATGAAAGGATCCATCACATCCATCCCAGGGGACCACACGGCGGCAGGCAGGCACAGAAGAGAGATTCTTAAGGAGGTTTATCAGAAGAGCCATATTTCTCCCAGAGAGAGAGCCCATGGCAGCCTCCATTATCTAAGTAGCAGCAGGGTCTGAGGGATAGTAAGTGAGGTATGTAGGAGCTCAGGTGGGTCTGAGGGGAGAGAGGGAGGGGCCAGCTATATCGTGGGAACTCCAGGGCAGGGAGGAGCTCAGATCTGGGTGGAGCTGAGGACCAAAGGTGGACATAATGCTTATAGTCAGCATAAAATATGTCAGATAATACATATATTAAATAACTAGATTCAACCATTACACAATGCATACTTCTACCTAAAATTATGTTGTATTTTATAAATATAGAGAATTTTTTGTTAATTAAAATAAACATTTTGAAAAAGATGTAAAATTGCCTTTTGCAATTCTATTTTTTATTTCTTTGGTTTGGCCATGTGTAATAGTTTTTTTCTGCGTTTATTTTTGTTGTCAAAATATACTTTCTAGTAAGGAGTTGGTAGTTTAAGCCTGTAATCCCAGCTATTCAGAAAGCAGACACAAACAGTTCAAGGGAATGTGGCTTCGTGGTAGAGTGCTTGATTAGCATGCATGAAGCCATGGGCTCGATTCCTCAGGAACCATATAAACAGAAAAAGCCAGAAGTGGCTTTGTGGCTCAAGTGGTAGAGTTCTAGTCTTGTGCAAAAGAAGCTCATATATAGTTCCCAGGCCATGAGTTCAAGCCTCAGGACTGTCAAAGGAAAGAAAGAAAGAAAGAAAGAAAGAAAGAAAGAAAGAAAGAAAGAAAGAAAGAAAGAAAGAAAGAAAGAAAGAAGGAAGGAAGGAAGGAAGGAAGGAAGGAAGGAAGGAAGGAAGGAAGGAAGGAAGGAAGGAAGGGAAAAATCCAAGAATTCCAGGCCAATTCAAGTAAAGTCAAATAGAGTCCCCCACCCTTGTCTCAAAAACAAAATAAAAACAAATGGACAATATATACTTCAAGTGGTAGACTGCTTGCCTAGAAAAGGCCAGATCTTGAATTCAATCTCAAGTGCTATAATAAATCAGTTAATCAACCATCAATAAATCAATGAAAGAAAAATACATAAAATATGAGTCCATATATAGAGATGCTTATTATGGATATTATTGGTTGCATATAAATTTCTTGGTTTCATTTAGAAAATCATGGTTTTTATTCTGAGGTCAGATGGACTATTTACTTTCCAGATAATAAATGATATGTTAGGATAAGCATTTACATATGTTAACATGCTTACATACACAGAAAAAAAATTGTATTTTAGTCTGTAAGGTCTTTGATGAAGAGAATCATCAACCCTTGAGAGGATTTATAGATGATGGTCACACTTGTATTAGGAAGCAGGAGGTAAGTTCTCAGCCAAATACTACAAAACAAAATTAATTTGTTTCTAATGCAAAATACAGAGTGAACTGCTACTTCTTCCTCTGAAAGTTTTTCAAGAACACAAGGTATTTAAAGACGTCATTTTTTTTCAAATTCATGCCAGATATTTATAAAACATTATTAGCAGTTTGCAGTAAAAATAATTTTCAGCAATTTCAATTTAAGTGTTAAGAATTAATTATACATTTTTCTAGATCTCAAAAATATAATAAAATATATTTCCCAAATTACAAAACACCTCTCAGTAAACATGATTCCCTTCTGAGAAAAAGTCTAATAAATAAACATACTTTATATAATAGCAGTGGCCTGTGGGAAACACCATTTTGCTGCAAATGGCCCTGTATGAGCAGCCTTTTGCTATTCTTGATCATAAATCTCCCCAAGAACTAGTGCAAAATACTAGAAGGTATACAAACTTAAAGTTATAAGGAGATAGAATTGAAAACTAAATGAAGTTATCCTTTAAATATGAGAAAGAAGAGCAAGAAAAACAGCTTGCTATCACAAAAGACCTAAATGCATTTCGTACATTTTATTGTTTTATATTAGAAATGGATTTCTGAGTTTTTCAGAACTATTAAAATAATTTCAAAAGTCATTTCCTAGGCATGTAACAGAAGGACCGTTTTCATTTCCAATAAAATGATTTTCATATGTGGTAGTTTGGAGTTAATGGGCACCGTTTAATAACTTGAACAATAAACTAAAATTAATCATGAATAATTCTCATGCAACATATTATTAAGTAAAACTGTAACAATTATTGCAGAGTATAAAGTTGACCCAATTATTAGTTTAGTGATAAAAAACCATTATTTTTTAAGGATACCAGAAGTTTAGGAAAAAAAAATCATTTTCTTTCTTCTTTTATAAGATATTAGCTAAAATTTTCAACATCTAGTATAATGTTTGACTTCAGGTTTTTGAGAACATTAAAATATTCTGTGCTATTTATTTGTATTTTGTAATGTTAATAAGTTATTATTAAGAGCAATATAAAAATGCATAAAATATTAGTAAAGAAGTTAAAGTTGCCTCTGTTTATTACACAAAAGAATGGATATGATTTTAGTCTCTGGTTAAATACCTGAAGTAATTACATTATAAGGGTGAAAGATTGAGTTTATATTTTTGCAGGTTCAGTCCATGACTGGCTGGCCCCTATACTTTGGGACTATGGCAAGGAAAATATCATGGACGTAGCATGTGGCAGAATAAAATTCCCACTTCCTAAGCCATGACCAAAAGAAGAGCAACAACAAAAAAAGGAGACCACTAATCTTTATCAAGGGTGCACCTCCAAGGACCTCTCACTAGCCTTCATTTCCTGTAGGCTTATGATGTTCTGTCACCAGTTTTGGTACCAAATCTATAAAACATGGTCCTTTTAGGTGACATTCAAGGTTCAAACTATATTAAGTACTACTAATAATACCACTTACAAAGTAAACAGATCAGTTCACTCTCCTGTGGAAGCAGTTTCTATCATCTGGGATCCAGGCTCCTTTTCTGCTGTTGTTCAGCTACAACAGTTTTGATCTCATGGGGAACTTGGAGGTGATAATGTCCAAACTTCAGATGGTAGAGTTGAAAATAACAAAAGCAAGCAAGCCACATAAGCCATGCTTCAGTCCTTTTGTTTGTATTTTGTCTTTGAACGTAAGTCTCCCTAGCCTTGTGCAAGCTGGTCTTGAACAACTTCTGTTCCTCCTTCTTCTGGCTTTCAAGTCTGACTAACAGGCATGCACCCTGCCAACACATGGTTGACTATGGACTTCCTTAAGGAAGTTCTTAGAAACTGTCACTAGGCATACTGCCATCTATAACAGCATGCAAGAGTTGGATAAGGAGTCTAGACCTAGATGGACAATTGCATGAATTTTTGCTCTAAAGTAAGTAAAGCATAAAGATTTTAAAGGAAAAGTCTCTGTCTTCAATATACCCTGATGATCACAAAATCTAGTAATAACCTCGGTGAAGAGCTCTGTGCCAGACTGAAGCTGTGAGGTGTGAAGGGGAAGAGAGATTGGAATGCCAATCTTTCAGTAAACCTCCCAGAACACAGGGAGCTAGCACCCTGGAAGGATTAATCAGTCCTGGCTTAACAGGAATTCAGATTTCTGTCCTGGGTGTAGACTAATTCAACCCTAAACTGCTGAGCAGCCTGTGGATAGACTAAGGTTTATGCAAATTATAAGCTGTTTACTGTTTAGCTTTAGTTCTCAAGAGGAGGAGGTCATTTACCACCTGTATACAAAATATTGAGTGCTTACCTAGCATGCACAAAGCACTGGGTTGGATTCCTCAGTTCCACATAAACAGAAAAAGCCAGAAGTGGGGCTGTGGTTCATGTGGAGAGTGCTAACCTTGAGCAAAAAGAAGCTCAGGGACAATGCTCAGGCCCTGAGTGTAGGCCCTAGGACTGGAATGTGTGTGTGTGTGTGTGTGTGTGTGTGTGTGTGTGTGTGTGTGTGTGTGTGTATGTGTGTGTGTGTATACATATATTTCCCTATATGAGACCAATAAAAACTTTGGTGAATGGAACCTTGTCCCTGGTAGTGACAGGTTGTGACCATCTCTACTTTTATTATTTTCTTTCTGAGCTAATATATACATTATTTTATACAAAATCAAGACATAACCTAGGGATAATTTTTATTCAATTTAATAGTTGATATTTTTAATGTTAAACAGCTTGTATTATACATAAATCTTAATATGCTTAAGCAATTTCTTAACACTGAAAACTTAGGGCTTGTCAAAACTCTTTTAATATATCAAATATGCTATGACAGAAGTTATTGTACAGGATGTTTTGGATTATATTTCATCATTCCTTCATTATTATTTATACATTAATATTAGGTCTGCTTGACATAAAAAGAAATACAATTAGTCCATGCACAGTGTTTTTAAAATTTAGGCCATTTTAAGCTTTTATGTGTGTGTGTGTGTGTGTGTGTGTGTGTGTGAAAATACCATACAGAGGGGTTACAATTACATGGATAACAAGTATATTTCTTATCAAGCATTGTTGCCTCCTCCTTTGTTTCCCCTTCCCATCCTTTCCCATACTCCTCCTCTCCCCACATCCGATCCTCCACCCACACACCAAAGTTGTAAAGTTCGTTTTTCGACATAACAACTTGTACAACTCATTGTTGCAATGGGTCCACCTGTATCCCTGTTTAAACGATTTGTTTTTTCCCTTCCCCTCCACAAATAACACCAACATCAAATACAGTGAAAGCGGGGGTTATACCATGGAGAAGGGACATACAAAGCAACAAAAAATCATCTTATAAATATGTTAAGCTCAATTTATAGAATCTATTCTCTAAGCCAATAAAAATCTTTAAAATAGAGGAGTGGTAGATGTAAAATAAATAATTGTTTATGCATTTAAATTAAATTTTTATTTAATTACATACTTTAAGGAAATTGTGAGTATTTTAATAATACTCACAATTTAATTCCTTTTAAATTAAATTCCTTTAAATTCCTTTACCAATACGAAATAGATCTCTTTTGTATGCTTTTTATTGTAAAAATACTGTACAGTGGGGTTACAGTTACATGAGTAAGGTGATGAGTACATTTCCTATGGAGCATTGTTGCCTCCTCCTTTGATTTTCTCCCTACCATTCCTTCCCTCTCACCTCCACAACTACTCCCCCACACACAAAATAAATCTTATCATATTACATTAACTTTTCTTGTGAATTTATGCAGACTTATAAATCTAAGATGGTTACTAATTATAAGCATTTAATGACTTTAAAACTAATTAGATTAATATTAAGAATTTTAGTAATCTTTTTTAAGAATTTAGCAATAGGTTACAAATCTGTATAATCACCTACTCATGCTATTAAACAAAACTAAACATCATAAAATGTTAAAGAAAAAATTCATCAGATATACTGAGGCATATTTAAAATAACTACAACATCCAACAAAGTTATGTTTTATTAACCTGAGAGCCATAGAAAACATTACATGTAAAGATAGGAAATAGTAAAATGTAAAAAAAATACTACTCTTAGCTGGAAACCTTTGGCTCATGCCTGTAATCCTTGCTGAGGATCACAGTTCAAAGCTAGCCCAGGCAAGAAAGTCTGTGAGACCCTTATCTCCAATTAACCACCAGAAAATCAGAAGTGACTGTGTGGCTCAAACTGGCAGAGCACTAGCCTTGAACAAAAAAGCTCAGGGATAGCACCAAGGCCCTGAGTTCAAAGCCCCACAACTGACAAAACCAAAACAAAACAACAACAAAAACCCATGACACTTAACATTACCTTAAATACAGAAAAATACCTGAAATATTCTATATAACACTTTGGAAAAAATATAAATACCTTGTTTGCTCTTCATGAGACACTCATCACTCAACCACATTTATCCAGTGAATTAAAGTTGATATTCTAGAATTATAGTGATTCTAGTACACAGAATATGACCACTCAAAGACTTGCAATCCTCAGTACCTGCTAATACATGGTAAAAGTTTCTTTTCAAGCTCAATTCAGATTATATGCCTCAAGTAGGTAGATTACCCTGGATTATTTGTGAGGGTCTAGTTGATTTTAGTCCACAAGATTAAAGGACTTTAAAGAAACAGGTAAGATGATAACAGAAGTTATGAAAATGCAGTATTGAAGAGTTTTAATGACAGCCCTTTACCAAGGCATGTAGAAGGTTTCTAGATACTGGAAAAGGCAAAGAAACATATTCTCTATCAGAACACAAGAAGGAAATTCAGCCTTTCCAAAGATACATGTTAGCTCAGCAAAAGTGATTTCACACTGTGTCCTAAAGAACTGTAACTCTTGTTGTGAGTTTTAAAAAAAATTTCCTAAAGGTTTTACAGGATATTTCAGGTACTTCTAGGCTAAAGATGGTATGAAGGGTAGTGTTTTATATTCACTTTACTATATCTCGATTCTTCTCTCTCTCTCTCTCTCTCTCTCTCTCTCTCTGTCTCTGTCTCTGTCTCTGTCTCTGTCTCTGCCTCTGTCTCTCTCTCTCTCTCTCTCTCCCCTCTCTCTCTCTTGCCAGTCCTGGGGTTTGAACTCAAGGTCTAAATGTGGTCTCTGATATTTTCTGCTCAAGGGTAGCACTCTACCACTTAAGTCATAGTGTCACTTCCTACTTTTTCTGTTTATGTGGTACTGAGGAATCAAACCCAGGGCTTCAGGCATGGTAGGCAAGCACTCTACTACTAAGCCACCTTCACAGTCCTCAATTTCTATCTTTATGTGGGGTATTTGACTGTGGTTGTCATGTTACTAAAATGTAAATTCATTGCAAATGTAAATTAGTACCTGTTAAGTTTGTGATAATTTGTTGTGTAGCAATGGGAAACCAATATAGGAACCTGCTAAGACCAGACACCATTTGTTAATTTGAAACCTATATTTTCCCCTGTATTCTGCTGTACTTCCTCTTGAACATTCCTCATGCTTTTGATATTTTTTATTGTCACGGTGATGTATAGAGGGGTTACAGGTACATAAGTAAGGTAATAAGTAAATTTCTTGTCAAATTGTTACCCCTTCCCTCAATTTTCTCCTGTTTTCTTTCTCCCCAGGCCCCCCAAATTGTACAGATCATTTCCAACATATTATATAGATATGTACATATAACAATATACAATGATAATAAGCAAACTGAACTCCAAGACATGGACACAAAAGGTTTTTCTTTGTTGTTGTTGTTTTTAATGTACTATGTGATTTCTTGTTTCTTTTGTATGTTCTTTCCTTTATGATATATCCCCTGCTGTCACTGTATTTGATTTTACTACCCTAGTTTTGTATATACGTTTATTTGAATTAAGGAAGAGAAAGATAACAACAGAATGGTGAGACAAAGTACAAGTGAGGAACCAATGCTTTTGCTATTTTATACTTGGCCAAGCTCCCAGACAAGAGAAACTTAGTCTTGCTAAGAAGTGTTTTCAGAACCATGGACAGTTCCTTCCACAGTTGTATCCGTGAACCAGTATTTTCCAAGTCTTCATTCCCATCCACCTTTTCAGGAGTTAACCTCTATGACCACTTGTTAATTTAACTTCTTCAAATATTGAAATAGCTGTTTCCTACATACTTAAATTGTTTATGAAATGCAAAATTGAAGTAAAACACCCTCTGCTTCTAGGACATTTGTAAACCTAGTAGGTATGGGACTGGGAACTCAATAGGTAATTAAGAAAATTGATAGAGTAGGTCAGAAAACTCCTAATCAAGGATAACCAAACCAAGAAGGAGACCAAACCAGAAGGACACTGGATAAGGAGAGACAAAACTGGAAAAAATATAATAAGATATTGATAGCCAGAGATTATGAACATGATTTAATAATTAAGCTAACCTTGCTAATTTTCTCAGATGAAATGTTGTACAATAGTATGCCAAAATATAATACTATAGTAAGTCTGTCTAACCCAGTGCTTAATGGACTTCTCTCCCAAAGAGGTAGTAGTGACATCTTTACTACCCCCCTCCTCATAAGCCTAGCTTTCATAATTACTTGTTAGCAGAGATCTTTGGTCTAAAATTTTATTTTGTAAAATTTCTGGTGTTGGCTGGTCCTAGTTATTTCAGAACCACATGACAAGTGAGACGTTCCTGTCTAGATATTTTCTTGGATTTAATCTTGGCTTAATAATATAGGAGTTGAAATCTTTTCTGTCAAAGTGGTTGCCTCAGATAAGCATTATTATTTTAAGGGTAGCCAATGTCTTACAAAAAACTATTTTAGTTAAGCCACACAACATGTTGAAAGAATGTATTCATGTATTTTTATTTCTTAGGTCTTGAAGGCATAGTTCAACTAGTAGAGCTCCAGATAAGTAAGAATTTTCTTACTGAAAATTTGGCCAGGTGACCTGGTTTTGGATGTTTACTTGGATAAACTTTTAACCACTTTCAAATTAGCCAATGACATAACACTGTGTACCTCAATTCTGAACAATCAGAACAAAGGTGACTAACGTGTTAGAGACAAAACCTGTGTGTAATATATGCCAGACTGCTTGCTACCTTGGCTTCTTGCCAGTAGCACACCCATCCACAGAACTCAACTTTGCCAAACTTCTTTTGAGTTCGTATCTTATTCTTATGTGACACCCCAATACCCTGAGAGGTTTCCAACAATAGCCTGTTCTTTCATAGTTCTAAGGATCTACCCTTCACTAATTCACCTAATGAGCTAATACTGGAAGAAAACCCCGGTCCAATTACCTACAAAAAATATTTTGGATGCAAGTTCCATGGATAGATGAATTTCCACTGTATCTCTAGCCTGAGTATGTATGTTGGAAGTAATTCAGATGCAGTACCATCAGAACAAGGCTTGAATCTCTTGGAAAATAGCTGTTAGGATTTCCTTGAGCCTGTTATTTCTCTGAGCATTTCTTTCGACTTTTCTGAGTAGTTTATTTTTTATATAATTTTATTGTAATGATACTGTGCAGCGGGGTTACAGTTACATGAGCAAGGTAATGAGTCCATTTTCCCCGTACAGCATTGTTAGCCCTTGTTTTTTTCCCTACCATCCCTTCTGCCCCACCTCCCCAACTACTCCACCCACCCCCAAAGTTGTAAACACTGTTTTCAACATAGTATCTTGTACACCTCATTGTTACAATGGGTCAACCTGAATCCTTATTTCAATATTTTGTTTTTTCCCTTCCCCTCCCCAAATTAGAAAAATGTATATACAAGATGCAGTGGGGGGGGGGGGAGGCGGCGAGGGGGAGGGGGGGGGGCGGCGGGTGGGGGGGAGGGGGGGAGGGGTGGCGGGGGGGGGGGGGGGGGGGGGGGGGGGGCGAGATGGGAGGCAGGGATGGTAAGGGGAAATAAAGGAGGAGGCAACAATGCTCGATAAGAAATGTACTCACTATGTTGCTCATGTAATTGTGAGCCCTCTGTATGATATTTTCACAATTATAAAACCTTATTAATAAAAAAAAGATGCAGGGCACCAGAATCAAATACAGTGAAAACAGGAGTTATACCATGGGGAAGAACATACAAAAGAAACAAAAAAATTCACATAGTACATTATAAGTACATTAAAAACAACAGCAAGAAAGATAAAACCTCTTGTGTCCCTATCTTGGGGTTCATTTTGCTTAGCATCATCTTATATGGTCATATGTACAAAGCTTTTGACTTTGTCTGCTTGTCCTAGACATATAGTAATTACTGTAATAAGGGAAACCATGGGACCTCTGTTTTTCTGAGCAATTTTTAACTTTAAATCTTCACTGCTGATGGTAAAAGCATAAAGACTAACCAAACCATATGTATGTATGTATGTATGTATGTAAGTATGTTTGTATGTATATAAAATATCTCTTCCTAACTCCAGGGCCCTACCAAGCCTTAAGTAAACTTTTATTTTCTCTCAAGAATATTCTTCCTAACCTCATTCATCTTCCATTGTTAAACTATTGCCATGCAACTTAACTTTCATGGACTCTTTTTGTCTCTGTATTGGTTCCCTTAATTACTAACACTCTCTATTCTGTATTCTCCTCCTTTAAAAATGTCTTCTCCTGCAATAAACATATTTGTGCTGGTAGCTTTAGTATGGTCTTGTTTGTGATCATTTGGGTAAATGCCCAAAAGTGGGATTGCTAGGTCATAGGGGAGCTCTATGTGGAGTCTTTTGGGAAACCTTCATACTACTTTCCAAAGTGGTTGAACAAGTTTACTCTCCCACCAACAATGCAGTAGAGTTCCCTTCTGTCCACATCCCCTCCAGAATCTGTTGTTATTAGAGTTCTTGATTATAGCCATTCTAACTGGGTGAGGTGGTATCTCAATGTTGTTTTGATTTGCATTTCTTTTATGGCTAGGGAGGCTGAGCATTTTTTCATGTGTCTATTGGCCATCCTTCCTTCCTCTTCAGAGAAGTTTCCTTTTAAGACTTTAGCTCATTTATTTATTGGGCAGTTGTTTTCTTTGAGGATTTATTGTTGGGAGATTTAAATTTTTGAGTTCCAGGTATATTTTAGATATGAGACCCTTGTCTGTTGTATGGGTAGTGAAGCTCTTCTCCCAATCCGTGGGCTTTCTATTGATCTTGCTAGCTATGTCGTTTGCCATGCAGAAGCTCTGCAATTTCATGTAATCCCATTTGTCCAACCTTTCTTTGATTTGTTGTATTGCAGCATTATTACCATAGCTAAGATATGGAACCAACCCAGATGCCCCTCAGTAGATGAATGGATCAAGAAAATGTGGTATATATACACAATGGAATTCTATGCTTCCATCAGAAAGAATGACATTGCCCCATTTGTAGGAAATGGAAAGACTGGAAAAAATTATATTAAGTGAAGTAAGCCAGGCCCAAAGAAACATAGGTCCCATGGTTTCCCTTATTTGCAATAACTAGTACATGTGTAGGAAAAGCAGAAAAGGTCAGATAAGTTGATTTTAGGTGAAATGAACCCCCAAGTTAAGTATTCAAATGTTTTTATTTTCTTTCTTGCGATTGTTTCTAACATATTTATAAGATGATTTCTTTGTTGCTTTGTATGTCCTTCCCCACGGTATAATCCTTGCTCTCATTGTATTTGATGTTGGTATAATTTGTGGAGGGGAAAGGCAAAAACAAACTGTTTAAATAGGGGTACAGGTGGACCCATGGCAACAATGAGATGTACAAGTCGTTATGTTGAAAAACAAACTTTACAACTTTGGCCAGGCGGGGGCGGCGGGGCAGAGGGGCAGAGGGGGGGGGGGGAGTGGTGGTGATGGGAAGGTATATGAAGGGGAAACAAAAGAGGAAACAACAATGCTTGATAAGAAATTTTCTCATTACCTTGCCCATGTAACTGTAACCCCTCTGCACGGTATTTTCACAATAAAAATTTTAAAAAAAAATGTCTTCTCCTTTAAGAATGACCTATAGCAAATGACATGAATGCATAGTTTGGCTCCTTTTTTCTACACATATGGGTACAATGTATCTACTGTCATTCTCATATCTTGATCTTATTCATTTTAAAAGTCTGAATGAAAATTGATTGGATTTGAAAATAATAAAAAACTTTGTATGAAATGAAGCAAAATCTTACTGATGTCTGCTATTTAAGGCCCACAAGTCAGTGTCATTGTATATGTTATGCTCCTCAATGGTAAGACCCAGGACCCTTCTATAAGCTTTTTCCAGAAGAAGGTCTTCACTCTCAAGGTGACTTACTCACCATGGTAGCTCAAGTTTCAGCTCTTAAGGCTGCAATCCATCTAGCAGGAAATAAAAGGGGATTTTAAGGGCTTTATTCTCATAAAGATCCAAGGGACTGTCTGTTCTTCCCCATTGGCCAGAACTAAGTGATGTAACTGCTGTAATAGGGTCTGAATATATTTTTCAATATTTGGATGCTAGTGGTTTTCAAGCCTCATCCCTCTGTCTTCCCTCAGGCAGTTTGGTAAGAGAGACAGAGCACCACATCTCTTGGGAAGTTTAGACCGGGATGCTTTAGCACAGGAGCCTTCACTCCAATCCCACCATCATCTAGAATGCTCAGGCCACTCTGTGTGGGTCCCTCAAGAGACGGACTTGCCTAGGATCCACCTTCATTGGCTAAGAAATTTTCCTTAGGTAAGTAAAATGTTTTCACATTTCTTCTCAAATGTGTGTGTATCTGTGTCCCATCAGTTTTGACCTGTGAACCCACATTGGATAGGATTTTCTTCCATCTATTACTACCCAGCAATGAACATTTAAAAAATACGTAACTTTTATTGGGAGTCAGTGGTTTATACTTGTAATCCTAGCTACTTAGGAGGCTGAGATATGGGAATTGTAGTTTAAAAACTGGTCAGGGCAAGAATGTCTGTGAAACTCATCTGAATATCACCACCAAAAACCTGGAAATGGAGCTGTGGTGATAGAGTGCTAGCTTTGAGGAATAAAGCTCAGAATTGGCACAAAAACAAAAAAAATACAACACACACACAATGTAAATTTCCTCTGATATTTTGAACTATCAGTTCAAAGCTGATGGTTCTGTTAGCAAAGAAGAAGAGAACGGCAGCAACCACAGAGGGAAAATTCTGCATATCTTTAGTCTGTATGTAACAATTATATTCTGTATTGAGGAGATTACCAGTGCATACGCACTACAATTATTGCATTTCTCTACGTACTTCAATTATACTTTTACTGTGCGTATAATGAGGTCGTTTGTATCTTATTCTGCATTTAAGCAAAGAGATACTACCAAGTAAAACTATTTTTGTACATACCCACATGAACATTTAAGTGTCCAAAGTAGTTGTTAAGGTAAAAGCAACAGAGAATAGGCCAGAATGGCTCTTACTATGAGGCCAAGAACTCCAAATTATGAGAGGATGAGATGACCCTAGGAATCACCACAGCCACTTGACCAGGCTTGGAGAACTTGTTTCTACTAAGGGCCTTTTGAATATTTATTAAATATTGCATCCTTTCTCTAGATACCTTGGCAGATCCAGACCAAATGAACAAACTGGTCATAAGGCCTATGAGCCAGTAGTCCCTCTTTAAACCTTAAAGAAATTATCAAATCAGGGGCTGGTGGCTCACATCTATCATCTTAACCTCTGAGGAGTCTAAGATTTGAGGATCATAATTCAAAGACAGCTCCGGCAGAAAAGTCCATAAGCTTTTTTGTTTTTTTTGTTTTTTGTTTTTTAATATTTTATTTTATTTGTGAACGTACTGTACAGAGGGGGTTACAATTACATGGGCAGGATAATGCATACATTTCTTACCAAGTATTGCAGCCTCCTCCTTTGTTTAGCCTTCACATCCCTTCCCAGCCTCCCCCCTCCCCCCCAGTCCCAATCCTTCCCCCCCCCCCCCCCCCCCCCCCCCCCCCCCCCCCCCCCCCCCCCGGCACCGACATTGTAAAGTTCGTTTTGGACATGACAACTTGTACTTCTCCTTGCAACAGGTCCACCTGTATCCTTAAACGACTTGTTTTTCCCCATCTCCTCCACAAGTTATACTGACATCAAATATAGTGAAAGCAGGGGTTATACTGTGGGGGAGGGACATACAAAGCAACAAAGAAATAATCTTATAAATGCGTAAATGCGTTAGAAACACATGCATGAAAAAAAACATTAAAATACATATCTAAGGGTTCATTTTCCTAACATCACATTATCTGACCTTTTCCGATTGACTCATACATATACTAGATATTGCAAATAAGGGAAACCATGGGACCTATGTTTCTTTGGGCCCTGGCTTACTTCACTTAATATAATTTTTTCCAAGTCTTTCCATTTCCTAACAAATGGGGCAATGCCATTCTTTCTGATGGAGGCATAGAATTCCATTGTGTATATATACCACATTTTCTTGATCCATTCATCTACTGAGGGGCATCTGGGCTGGTTCCATATCTTAGCTATGGTAAAATAATGCTGCAATAAACATAGTTGTGCTGGTAGCTTTAGTGTAGTCTTGTTTGTAAACATTTGAGTAAATGCCCAAAACTGGGATTGCTGGGTCATAGGGGAGTTCTATGTGGAGTCTTTTGAGGAACCTCCATACTGCTTTCCAAAGTGGTTGAAAAAGTTTACATTCCCCACCAACAATGAAGTAAGGTTCCCTTCTGTCCACATCCCCTCCAGCATCTGTTGTTGTTAGAGTTCTTGATTTTTGCCATTCTAACTGGAGTGAGGTGGTATCTCAATGTTGTTTTGATTTGCATTTCTTTTATGGCTAGGGATGTTGAGCATTTCTTCATGTGTCTATTGGCCATCATTCTTTCTTCTTCAGAGAAGTTTCTCTTTAAGTCTTTCGCCCACTTGTTTATTGGGCAGTTGTTTCTTTGAGGATTTGTTGTTGGGTGGTTTAATTTTTTGAGTTCCAAGTATATTTTAGATATGAGACCTTATCCGTTGTAGGGCTAGTAAAGATCTTCTCCGTGGGCTTTCTATTGATCTTGCTAGCTATGTCCTTTGCCATGCAGAAGCTCTGCAACTTTATGCAATCCCATTTGTCCAACCTTTCTTTGATTTGTTGTGTTTCCCCGGGTCTCCATTCAGAAAATTTCGGCCTGAGCCAAGGAGACCTAGGGTTTCTCTCCTATTCCATCCTGTAATGTTTTCAGAGTGTCTGCTTTGACTTCGAGGTCTTTTATCCATTTGGAGTTGATTCTGGTGCAGGGTGATATATAAGGATCTAGCTTTAGTTTTCTACAAGTAGTTAACCAATTTTTGCCAGCACCATTTACTGAAGAGGTTGTCTTTGTTCCATTCTATTGTTTAGCTCCCTTATCGAAGATTAGATAGCTATAAGGTCTGTAGGTTCATTTCTGGGTTTTCAATTCTATTCCATTGGTCCTGAACTCTGTTGTTATGCCAATACCAAGCTGTTTTGATTACTATGGCTTTATAGTAGAGTTTGAAATTTTGTATTGATATTCCTCCAGCAGTGTTCTTTCCGTTGAGGAGCGTTTTTGCTATTCGGTGTCTTTTATTGTTCCATATGAATTTTTGGATTGCCTCTTCTATTTCCTTGAAGAATGAGGGTGGAATTTTGATAGGTATTGCGTTGAATTTGTAGATAGCCTTGGGAAGTATTGCCATTTTCAGGATGATAATCTTTCCAATCCAGGAGCATGGGAGGTTTTGCCATTTTTTAAGTTCTGTGTTGATTTCCTTTTTCAAGATTTTAAAGTTCTCATAGAGGTCCTTCACTTCTTTGGTTAAGTTAATTCCTAGGTATTTTATTTTTTGTGGGGCTAGTACAAATGGAGTTGCTTTCCTAAGTTCAGCCACACTTTTCTCATTGTTGGCATACAGAAAGGCCATTGATTTTTTGGGGTTAATTTTATACCCTTCTACTTTGCCAAAATTTTGAATCAGCTTGAGTAATTTGGGAGTGGAGTCTATGGGATTCTTTAAATATAAGATCATGTCATCTGCAAAGAGGGAGACTTTTACTTCTTCTTTCCCTATTTGGATCCCCTTTATGTCTGCATCTTGTCTTATTGCTGTAGCTAGGCATTCTAATACTAGATTGAAGAGAAGTGGAGAGAGTGGACATCCTTGTCTTGTTCCTGAGTTAAGAGGAAATGGCTTTAGTTTTTCACCATTAAGTATAATGCTGGCTGTAGGTTTGTCATATACAGCCTTTATTGTATTGAGGAATGTTCCATGGATTCCTAATTTTTCCAAAACCTTCATCATAAAGGGGTGTTGGATCTTGTCGAATGCTTTTTCTGCATCTATTGAGATAACCATGTGGTTCTTATTCTTGCTCCTGTTGATGTGATGAATAATATTGTTTTTTTGTTTTTAATCTTCAAGCAGAAGTCACTGGTAACCTGAAATAAGTAAATCAGATGTGTCTTCAACTTCATTAATCATCAGAAGTGAACTCAGTTTCTATTGTTCATTTGACTATCATTTATGATGACAGTAAAAAGATATTAGCATGAAGGATCAAGTGTTTGTTCAAGAAACCACTGTAGGAAACACATGGAAGTAATATTATGTATTCATTTGTTTGTGTTAATTTATTAATTCTAAATAATTATAAGTGCTAAATATGTATTTATTAATTAATTGATTTACTTATTAATGTATTCATATATGTATTAAAGCTAAATACAAATTTGCATTTGTATTTAGACTTATAAAACAGTACATAAAGCCCTGTGCTGGTGGCTTATGCCTATAATCCTATATAATTCAGGTGGCTGAGATCTGAGGATCATGTGAAACATTTATCTACAATTAACCACCAAGAACCCAGAAATGGACCCATGGCTCAAGTGGTAGAATGTTAGCCTTGACCAAAAATGCTCAGGGATACCACCCATTACCTGAGATCAAAGTCCCAAGATGCGGCACCAAAAAAAAAAAAAGAGAAAGAGAAAGAAGAAAGCTAAATAAAACCAGCAAAAGCAAATTAAGAAGTAGAAAGAATAATGATTAACTCAACATCTAGGAAATGATATCTCATAAAAATGCAGATTGTAGATTTTTTCCAATACAGGACCTTTCATAACTGAAATAAGTTACCTAACACTCATCATCTGCATTCTCAGACCTTATGTTTTGCATCAAATAAAAAATTGCAAATAGTCAGATGATCCATGGATAGAATCATAAGGATATTTTAATTTTTTATAATTTTTGTGAATGAATTATATGTCCAAGGAAAAGTAATTGAGCTGAGGAACAAAAAAGATCTAAAGAAATTATTAATTCTCTGAGTCTAGATTTCTTCTTGTAAAAAAATGAGCTGAGGAGCTAAAAAGAGACTCCCCTGGTCAACTTAAGAGTTTTTAACTTCATAAGAAAAATTAATAAATTAGTATTCAAATTAAGGTAGAGATTATATCTTCTGTATGAAAAATCGAACATTGAAACTTGTTGATTGTATTGGGGAAGAGAATATCCAAAAAGGAGAGAATTCATGGAGGAGATTGATTAGAATGCTTTATGCACATGTGTTTGAATGTCGCAATGAATTCCCCACCTTATATATTTAATGTATGCTAATTTTTGAAAATAAAGAAATAAAACATCACAGATCTAAATACATGCGTTAATTACAATGTGCACTTTGCATTACTACTGATTAGCCACAGAAAAACTTTCTGAAAATGAAAAATACCAGACATCATAAAACATTATGGCCCACAGTGCAATCTCATTTGTAGTTCTCTAACAGCAAGGGTTGCCAGGTGCTGGTGGCACATGCCTGTAGTCCTAGCTACTCAGGAGACTGAGATCTGGGGATCACAGTTCAAAGCCAGCCCAGGCAGGAAAGTCCATGAGATTTATATCTCCAATAAACCTGCCAAATCTATGAAAACTACCCTGAATAATAATAAATTTTTCACCCATGTTCACCAATGATAAATATTCACCAATGTTAGGAAAAACATTTTTATTGTGGTGGAAATGTCAATACTAGTCTATTATTTTCCTATTTCTGTTTAAAAAAAATTCCAAATACTTGACACACACATATGTATGTGTCTGTATATATACATACACACACATATGTATACACACATACACAAGATGTGTGTGTGTGAGGATGTGTGTGTGTGTGTATATACTAGAGGTCAAACTCTACAATCAGGTTTCAGCCTACATGTGTTCCTATAAAGACTTGTATAAAGACTTGTAAAGACTTGAGGAGAACAACCTGTTTTCTCTCTTTACAGTTCCAAGAGCTAACCGTAGTTTCTTGAGCTCAGGATTTTCTTTCAATCACTCCTATATCTCAAATTCCTCATCCGTTCTTGTACCACTAACTGGGATGCTGTTGTCTTTCAAGGTGAAGATCCTAGTGACTGTATCAGCTCTATCCAAACAATCCAGTACAATCTCCCTAATCTCAAAATCTCCAAACTAAGGATGAAAATTGGAGGCTTCTGCCTGTAATCAGTTAGTCAGGAGCTGAGATCTACACATTGTGATTCAAAACCAGTTAGGGTAGGAAAGTCCATGAAGTGGAGCTATGCCTCAAGTGGGAGAGTGCCAGTCTTGAGTGAAAAATTTAAATGATAGAGCCTAACCCCACAGTTGAAGACACATCTGATTCACTCATGTGAGGTTACCAGTGACTTCTTCTTGAAGATTAAAATAAATAAATAAACTCCTCAAATATAAACTTCAAACAAAACAAAAGCACAATTAATAATGAGCTAATTACATAAAGAGAGACTTCCAAGAAGAAGCAAAAATGGCCAATAGACACAAGAAGAGATGTTCAACATCTCTGGTCATAAAGAAATGCTAATCACAACAAAAATGAGATTCACCTCACCCCTGTTACAATGTCCATTATCAAGAAAACTAATAATAACAGATGCTGGCAGGTTTGGGTCAAACAGGAATGTTACTACATTGTTGTTGGGAATGTAACTTGTTCTGCCACTCTGGAAAGTAGTGTGGAGGTTGCTCAAAAGACTAAACATAGAGCTCCCCTATGACTCAACAATACCACTGCTGGGCATTTGCCCAAATGATCCACAACCAGCCAAAACCAAAACTGCCACCACAGTTATGTTTATTGCACCATTATTTATTTTTTTAACCATACCTAAAATCTGGAACCAACCTGATGCCCCTCAATAATGAATGGATCAAGAAAATGGGGGTATACATACAAAATGAAATTCTATGCTTCCATCAGAACGAATGATATTGCAGGAATAGAAAGTCTTGAGGAAAAAGTATATTAAGTTTTGTATTTCTTTTATGGTAGAGAAGTTGAACATTTCTTCATGTGTCTATTGTCCATTCTTATTACCTCTTCAAAGAAGTCTCTCTTTAAGTCTTTAGCCCACTTATTTATTGGGCAGTTGTTTCTTTGCGGATTTTTCATTGGGTGGTTTAATTTTTGAGTTCTAACTATATTTTAGATATGAGACCCTTGTCTGTTGTATGGCTAGTGAAGAACTTCTCCCAATCTGTGGGCTTTCTATTGGTCTTGCTAGCTATGTCCTTTGCCATGCAGAAATTGCAGTTTCATGCAATCTCACTTGTCCAACCTCACCCGGTTAGAATGGCTGTAATCAAGAAATCTAATAACAACAAATCCTGGAAGGGACTGTGGCCAAAATGGAACCCTACTCGCATTGTTAGTGGAAGTGTAAACTTGTTCAAACCATTCTGGAAAGCAGTATGGAGATTCCCCAAAAGACTACACATAGATCTCTCCTATTACTTAGCAATCTCACTTTTGGGAATTTACTCAAACGATCACAAACAAGGCCATAATAGAGCTACCAGCACAACTATGTTTATTACAGCATATCCCTCAGTAGATAAATGGATCAAGAAAATGTGATCTATATATATATACATATATATGTATATATAGATTTGAATTCTATGCTTCTATCAGAAAGAATGACACTGCCCCATTTGTTAGGAGAAGGAAAAACTTGAAAAAATTATATTATGTGAAGTAAGTCAGACCCAAAGAAGCATAGGTCCTATGTTTTCCCTTATTTGCAAGAACTAGTATATGTCTCAGATAATCTTTCCAAACAAGCAGAAAAGGTCAAAGCTATGTACAAATGACCTTATAAGAAGATGCTAAATGTAATGAACCCCAAGATATGGAACACAAGAGGTTTTTTGTTTGTTGCTGTTGTTTTTAATGTACTATGTGATATTTTTGTTTCTTTTGTATGTTCTTCCCCCTATGATGTATCCCCTGTTGTCACTATATTTGATTCTGGTGCCATTCATCTTGTATATACATTGTTCTAATTTGGTGAGGGTGGGGAGAAGTGTGGGAGGTGGGAAGGGAAGGGATAGTAGGGGCAAGAAAGGAGGGGGTAACAATGCTCAATAGGAAATGTACTTATTACCTTAATCATGTATCTGTAACCCCTCTGTAAATTATCTTTACAATAATTTTTTAAAAGAAAAGAAAAAAAGTATATTAGGCTAAGTAAGTCAGACAGAAAGGGTTTTTTTAAAGTTATATATCATGCCATAAAAATGTAATTTATAAAACTTTGTAACTATGCTGCTATTACTTGTTGAAGCCAATGAATACTTACAGATTTGATTCACTGCTTCAGTTTATCAAATTTTATCCAAAAGTTTAGTTAAGGAGAATGGCGCTATTCACAATATCATGTGGGAGAGAGGTTCCCATTTGTCTGTCTCCAAAGCTAACATTCTTGTGTTTTTTTTTTTGTATTTAGACAACCGGTATGCTTCTATATAACATGAGGCCACAGTTTTCCACTCAAAATCCAGAGGTTCTTCCTGTTAGAAACTTAAAGACATAGTACACATTTAAGAACAACAAGACAGGTTCACATGGCTCACACTTGTAATCCTAGCTACTCTGGAGGCTGAGATCCTAGGATCAAGGTTCAAAACCAACCTGGGCAATAAAGTCCCCTCAAGATTCTTATCTACAATTAACTACTCAAAAAGCAGAAGTGGCACTGTGGCTCAAGTGGTAGTGCACTAGCCTGGAACAAAAGAACTCAGAGACAGCATCCAGGCCCCAAGTTCAAGCCTCACAATTGACAAAAAGAAAAAGAAAAAGGAACAACAACAGTAAAAGCAGTTCTTTCTTATCAGAAAATTGAGGAAATACTTGTTGACTATGTTTGATGCATTCAATAGAATAATTGTGGACAATATCGAGATCTGACATAAAGGAGGCTCAAGAAATGAAAAGGGAGTAGAGGGACTTCAGATTAAAGGTATACTGGCTAATAGCAGTATTGAGCCAGGGCACCCTGCCTGATACTGTGACATCAATTTATGCAAAAAGACAAGTTTTATTGTAAGTTGACCAATGAAGAGACAGTTGGAAGCTCAAATTGGTCTTGTCATTTGGCCAACAGGGGAAGTAAGATCAGGTGAACTGGAGGCTTAGCAGAGTCTTAGTGAAATTGTATACATCTGGGATTGTTACTCAGGGTGGAACATGTAGATAATCTGTAATGAAAATATACCAGTTTCTCCATTATTTAGGTTTATCTTGCAGCTGTTAATAGCATCCCTGGCTTCCAGTCAAGGTTCAGAAGTCACTGCTGACCTTTTGAAGTTCTTTTCTTCTGAAACTTTACTTTGGGTTTTAGTTGAGAATCTAGGATTTTGTACCTGTATCCTGAACGTCAGTTTGAACAGTTGAACAGAGAAGTTATGATTTCTTGCCCTGATTCCAATAGTGTAGATTGTAATGAAAGAACCCTGAAACATTGCTGACATCATTCAAAAAGCTGGCAACATTAAAGGGAATTGGGATCATTTGCCCACAAGGATTAGGAGTGGATGCCTTAAAGCTCAAGCTTTATACAGATTAAACTATAACTTAGTCATGTAGAAACTAAGTAAATATTAGCTTCTAACGGATCTGACTGTCAGTGTTTCAGGGTAAAGTCATGACACCCAACTGATTTATGTACACAACACATAGTGGAGGCAGTGTAGGATATAAGAAGTAGAGAGTAATCTGATGTAAAGAACAAGAATAAGGTAAAGTGTGTAAAGAATTCTGTAAGTGTGAACATATGTATTTAATGATCATTGTACTGTGAAAACAAAATCATCAATTTATTTAGTTCTAAGTTTAAGGATTAAAGAATTCTATAAGTGTGAACATATGTACTTTAATGATCTTTGTACTGTGTAAACAAAATCATAAATTTACTTAGTTCTAAGTTTAAGGATTTAAGCTATTGTGGAATTTAAGATCTTTGTCAGTTGAAGGTCCCCAAGGTTTTATTTATAAAATTGCACCCAAGAATATTTGCTACTTACTAGTTTAGTGCTTATTTAAATCATTCATTGCTAGAAAAGTTTTTGGTGTTTTTCATTAAGAGGTATAAATATTATGCATATATGATTCAACTTTTTATATTTTTCAAAGAGGAAATGCGGTTCACACCTGTTTTATCTGATCAGTTTTCATATACACCATTTTTTACTCATCTCATAATGAATCCCCTAAATAATTAAGAGTTTGTGTAAAACAAGTGACTATATCATTATATAAATCAATTCTTTCAAATATAAAGAGAATCAAATTTCTTGGATTTTTTGTTTCTGTTTTTTCCTGGTTGAGGGGCTTGAACTTTGGGCCTGAGCACTGTACCTGAGCTTTTCAGCTCAAGGTAAGTGCTCTACCACTTGAGTCACAGCACCACATCTGGTTTTCTGGTGGTTTTATTGGAGATAAGTGACTCATGGACTTTCCTGCCTAGTCTGGCTTTGAACTGTGATCCTCAGATTTTAGCCTCCTGAGTAGCTAGGATTACAGGTGTGAGCCACTGATGCCCAGCTAAATTTCCTTTTTTCGCCCACATTTATCAACTGTTTATTTCATCCTTTTAAGGATTTATTTATGAATGTCTGATTTTATGGTTTGATAATTTAGAAAATGAAAGTTTACTGATGGTCACAGGCAACAGTTTAAAGATGCTTGCAGTATGTCTTCAATCCCTATATTCTCATTTCCTACTTATTCAATCAAACAGATTTGGCTATGATGGGAAGTTGCAAATGTAATGAAAATGTTAAACAAGTTGACCTCAGAATTTAGATATTATGCAGTTGCATCTGACTGGATCAAGCGAGAATCTGAAAGCATAAAGTCTTCTCTGACTGACAGGAGAGACAGACTTTCAGAGTATAAGGGGAATTTGGGCTTTGTAGAATGGAGAAAACTTCAGGGGCTAAGGAATGTACTCAGTTCATATCCAGAAGAAAATGCAGATTGAAGTCTTACAGTTGCAAGGAATTGAATGGATTTAGCTGAAGACCATGATGAGCTTATTCATAGATCACTCAAATTCTCCAGACAGAGCCCAGTACTTTCACACTCAAAATTTGGCCTTGTGTCTCTTAACAGAAAACTCTGTTAAGCCTACCTCAGACTAACCTAAATAACTGTGAGTTAATAGTAAGTGTTATCATGGGTTGGCAAGCCTTGAATATTTTTTATGCAGCAATGAAGAAATGAATTACTTTGTTAAATGCCATCTATGCAATTATATATACAACAACATGTCATATTATCTTCAAAGTTCTCCTGCTTGGTAAAGTACAAAGTATTTTGTCTTAATGACAAAGCACTAGAATTTCAGGGTAGAGTCTGGACAGTTGCTGAGATTTTCTAACTTCTATTTGAGTCCTTTTTCACTTAGACATTTTACTCTGGGTTAAATGAAGATCCACATGATATTTATTACTGCTGTTTCTCATACTTTTTGCTTCATTGAAACATTTCCTGTCAAAGAAAGTCTAGGGAACATGTCAAGCCTGTGCTTCCCAATAGTTTTTCATAACTAAAATAAATCATTTTTTGGTATAAAACTTGAATGTTGTCTCTAATTCAAAGTGACTCCAGCAGGACTCCATTTGTGGTGAATGGAACTAGGAGAATGTGGATAAACTAAAGCTCTCCTTAGCTTTCCTTCTTCCATTCTGATCTTTCAATGCTGAAAAGATAGAAAAGAGGCCCTTCTTTTTTATTTTTTTATTGTGAAAATACTGTACAGAGGGGTTACAATTGCATGGGCAAGATAATGAGTACCTTTCTTATCAAGCATTGTAGCCTCCTCCTTTGTTTCTTGACCTTGATTCTTTTCAAACTGATGGTTTTTAATAACTCTTAGTTAATGGCAACTTTAAAGATATTAGTGATGGGTGGGTCATCTGGAGAGCTTGGCTGAGTGCTCCTGCAAAATTCCAATAGGAGAAATTGGTCAAGCTGTTTATGTGCTCCATGTTTGTGTCATCAGGATCTCCTCTCATTCATTTTTGTTGTGACGGGGGATGGAGGGGTGGGCATGGCCTGGGTACAAGGCCTGTTTTCTAAGATGTACTCCCAGAAAGATGACTCCATTTCAGCAGTAACTGTGCAATTATCCACAATCATCTACAACTGTGCATTGTCTACAATGGACTCCCACAAGACCATGAATAGCTAGCCATTATTTCCTGAAACCATCTATTCAGGGAGATTCTTTGGTTACTCTCACATTTTCTCCTTACCATAGACCCTACATTCCACACTCAGATAAGAACACTGACAGTTCTCAGTTCTTGTGAATACTCTTTTTCCCTCTTAGATAAATGAGGAAGTGTTGACAATAGTAGGTATTGCTTCACCACTTGGCAAAGAAGACTCTGGTACCAACTATTGGTTACTTGTCTGAAAACATGGACTATATACTACTCTGTATTTTTGTTTGTTTTGCTGTTTTGTTTTTTGGTGCCAGTCTGTGATTTGAATGCAAGTCCTGTCTCTGCACTGGGTACACTAATTCTGAGCTTGGAGCTCTTTTGCTCAAGGCTAACACTTTTAGCACTTAAGTCACAGCTCCACGTCTGCTTTTCTTTTTTCCTTTTTTTTCTGTAGTAGAAAATAGTGCATCTCTTTCTTTTCTTTTTTTTTAATTTTTTATTGGTTCCTTTTTTTTTCTTTTCTGCAGGTATAAGTGACTGGCACCTGGCTACTACTTAATTTAAATTGAGTGTTCCAACCCTCAACTCTAGAATGAAAGAGAAAATCCAAGTACTTTTTTATATTGTTCAGAAATGTTCAGTTATGTTCCATTTTATGCCTTGATCAATATCATATCAGAAGCTGAACTAAATCATTTATTTTTTATGTATAATCCTTCCTTCTTTCCTTCCTTCCTTCCTTTCTTTCTTTCTTTTTTCTTTCTTTCTTTCTTTCTTTCTTTCTTTCTTTCTTTCTTTCTTTCTTTCTTTCTTTCTTTTCTTTCTCTCATACTGGAATTTGAAGTCAGGGCTTAATTTTTGCTAGGCTGGTGCTCTACCACTTGAGCCTGTAGTTTTGTGAATTGTTTTTATGACAAGTTCTCTCCAATTTTTCTGAGTCTGATTACCTCTTGAGTAGACAGGAATACAAGTGTGAGCAACAGTGTCTGATTGGCCAATAATTCTTTTTATTCCTATCAAAATTAATAAAATCATAACAGAAAAAGTACTGTGATAAGAGAATGTACATTTCATGTATCATCTATAAGTTACTTATTTTATCTGAGATCTTTGGTAATTCATTTTTTTGTAGTTGCCATTGTTGCTGTTTTTGTTTTCTTTTTCTTTTTTAAATTAAATCCATATGTTTTTATTGTAAAGATACTGTACAGAGTGGTTACAGAGACATGAGTAAGGTAATGAGTACATTTCCTATCAAGCCTTGTTACCCTCTCCTTAGTTTTCCTCTAGCATCACTTCCCTCCACACTGCTCCAACTCCTCCCTCCACAACACCCCCCAAAAGTTGTAAAGTTCATTTTCAACATAGTGTCTTGAGCATCTCATTGCTACAATGGGTCAACCTGTCTCCTTATTTCAGCAAGTTAGAAAAATGTTTATATAAGATGCAGGGCACCAGAATCAAATACAGTGAAAATAGGTTATATCATGGGGGAAGAATATACAAAAGAAACAAAATAATCACATAGTACATTAAAAAAAACAGCAAGAAAGATAAAACCTCTTGTGCCCCTATCTTGGGGTTCATTTTGCTTAGCATCAAGTTAAATGGTCATATGTACATAGCTTTTGACCTTTTCTACTTGTCCCAGTCATATACTAGTTATTGCAATAAGGGAAACCATGGGACTTACGTTTCTTTGGGCCTGGCTTACTTCACTTAATATCTGTTTTTCCTAGTCTTTCCATTTCCTAACAAATAGGGCAGTGTCATTATTTCTGATATAAGCATAGAGTTCATATATGTGTGTGTGTGTGTGTGTGTGTGTGTGTGTGTGTGTGTGTGAGATATATATAATATACATATATTATATATATAAACTTTTTTGATCCATTCAACTACTAAGGGGCATCTGGGTTGGTAAATTCAAATAAACAAAAATTTTCAATCAGAGTAAGCAAATGTAAAGAGATGGCCATAGTAGACTATTTCTGAAATGATTTTTGTCTTGTTGAAAAATTATTACCTGATAATATCATTAGACATTTTTAAGTTGGGGTAATGAATGATTTTCTGTAGCACAACAATCCATAAGTTAACCATACATTTAGAAATGGTTGCATTCAGAAGTGGTGCTGGCTCATGTGGTAGAGTGCTAGCCTTGAGCTGAAGAGCTCAGGGACAACGCCCAGGCTCAGAGTTCAAGCTCCACAACTGACCAAAAAAAAAAAAAAAACTTTAATTGTCTAAATAGGGATACAGGTGGACCCATTGCAACAATGAGAAGTACAAGTCATTATGTCAAAAACGAACTTTACAACTTTGGTGGGGGGGGGGGGTGGGGAGGACTGGGTGGGGAGGCAGGGGGAGGATGGGAAGGGATGGGAAGGGGAAACAAAGGAGGAGGCTACACTGCTTGATAAGAAATGTACTCATTATCGTGCCCATGTAATTGTAACTCCTCTGTACAGTATTTTCACAATAAAAAAAATTAAATAAAGAAAGAAATGGTTGCATTCTCTTCAAAAGTGATAGAGTTGTAGGATGCTGGCAAAGGAGGGAGATCAGGGAGAATTCTGTAGGTTTGCTACCAAGCAGTCCTAGGTTACTTGTAAGATACAAAACCAACAGTCTACAAGAAGTGCCTTTGAAACTGAAATCCAGTTTCTACTGAGGCCGTTAGTATGTTAGGGGGAAAGGTCAAGATTGAAGACACAATTTGAGATGCCCTAAGGGAAAGAACCATTGTGGAGGTAGTGGAGATAGTGAGATGTCCAGGAAGTATATCATTGTTTCATTTTGTTTATGAAGTTCTATACTGAATGGTGGGCATTGGGTTATATTGAACAGGATAGATAAAACATGGCTGTAATCCAGTGTCCTAACAGATTTATTTACAGGGATCCAGCAGAGGGGAAAAGATTTAATGACAAAATATAAATGAGATATAAATAAATATAAATCAAGTGTGGATATTCTACGATGGACTGAACATTGCATTTAGCACTCAAGGAAAACATAATATGCTGTATGTAGATTGCATCCTTTTGGAAGAATGCTATTGCTTCAAGCCCAAGCCTGACCATGGAGTTTCTCATCCCACTATGATCTTTCCCATTGCAATTAAGGAGCAGTCTCAATTCCTACCTCCTGGGATGGCGAAAGTGGAGTTTTTAAGAGTTACTTCTGTCTTGACTTGGGCATAGTGATTCACACCTGTAATTCCAGCCCTCAGGAGGCTGATGCAGAGGGAGGATAAATGAGAGGTCAGCCTGAGGTACAAAGTAAACTTTGTCTCAAAATCAAAACAAAATAAAGACAAATGAGCCAAAGCAAAGCCAGATGAAATCAAACCAATACAAACAAAGTAAATAAATAAAAATCAGAAAACCAACCAGTTAAATATGCACTGTATCAAAGAAGGAAGCTTCAGTAGGGGACTGTTAAGCCTACTCATTGGAAAGATTGACATTCCTGTGGTTTAAAAGTGTCTTCAAGCTGGGCACTGGTGGTTCATGCCTATAATCCTAGCTACAGGAGGCTGGAATCTGAGGATCTCGGTTCAAAGCCATCAGGGCCAGGAAACTCTATGAGACTCTTATCTCCAATAAACCACTCAGAAAACTGGAAGTAGTACTGTGGCTCAAGTGGTAGAGCGCTAGCCTTGAGCCGAAGAGCTCAGGGACAGTGGGTAGGCCCAGAGTTCAAGCCCCACAACCAAGAAAAAAAGGTGTCTTCAAGCTGGGCACTCACTGGTGGTTCACACCTGTAGTCCTAGCTACTCAAGAGGCTGAGATCAGAAGATCACAGTTCAAAGTTAGCCCAGGTAGAATGGTCCCTGTGAGACTCTTATCGCTAAGGTATCAGAGTCAGGTTGCCGATTAAGTCCCAGCTCTGTGTCCCTACCTGTTTACAAACATCTGTTAAATTTCTATTTCCTGATGCTGTATTGTTTTCCTGGTGCGATGTACAAATTCCTGCCCCAATTGCAGCAGTCTTGTTATACTCCTTCTCAGAATGTGAATCTACCCCCAATTCCTGTAGCCCACTTAGCACCTTCAGAACTTGCTTTCCCCTTGGAATTCCCACGGTCCAGGTAATGTCACCCATGTGATTACCCATGTGACCCACCAGACTGCCTCTTGAAATTTTGCTTAAATTCTTCCCATACCTTTCCTCAGTTGCTGTCTCCATTCCTGCTTGGAGCAGCCCAGCAGCCCATATCAGTCACTCATTTCTTACATCATCTCCAAATGACTACTCAAAAAACCAGAAGTTACTCTGTGGCTCAACATGGTAGAGAACTAGCCTTGAGCAAAAGAGCTCAGAAACAGAGATTAGGCCCTGAGGTCAAGACCCACTGTTGTAAGGTGAGAAAACAGAGAAGCCATATTTTGAGAGGCCAAATCTTGGAGTCTTTATTAAAAGGCTTGCCACTGCATGGTAGACTCCTGTCTCAAAGACCAGCAGCCAGCAAAGACACTTAACTCTGTTAGCAAACTGAGCCATGAAGGCCAGAGAGGAAAGAAAGAACAACAACAATACCAACAAATCACTGAATTGGGATGTCATGGTGATGGAGAGATCTGAGAGCCAGGAGACAGGACACTAACATGGAGCCATGTGGCATAACACAATGACACCTTTGCTGGTCTGGGCCTAAATAGGCTTTCCCTCCCTCCCCTCTGTCCCTCTTTAGTGAAATAATGCTTTGGCTGTGAAGGTGGGCTAGAGATCACACCACAGGGGGCCTGAGTTTGATCTTATCCCTTTCTCTCACACATACTTCCACTTTGCACATTCTGTCTGTCATGGAATAACCTAGCAGAAAGGTCCCTGCCATCTATGAGCCACTCCACCTTGGACTTCTCAGTCACCAGAGCAATAAGTAATCAATTCATTTTTTTTGCAAGTTTCCAGTTGCTTGAATTGTAGTATAGCAAGACACAAGAGACCAAGAGCCACTGGTTTTGATTTATTGAGATTCAGATATACTCTTCCCTGATGTAGTACTAAAATGATGAATGGTGTCTGAAGCTAACCCTACTCAAACCAAGAAAGATCGTACTGTACTTCCAGGCAGTTATTATTGGGACAAGCATTCTCAAAACATTGTGTGGCATTTGACAAATAAGATGGTGCTATAGTTTGGACTGGAATGGCACCCAATATCCAAGCCTTTAATTTTGGCAAGGTTTGCTGAGATCCAACTATACTCTTCTCATTAATTTGTGAGTTAGCTCTGATTTTTAAAGACAGATAAAATAACTTCATTTTTAAAAATGCTGAATGAAGCAGCTAGTACTTTTTAATTAATGAAACTGGACTCTGACTTTCTTTTGGAAATAGTGCAGGTAATACACTGAGAAATTATTCATTGCACAACTACTGAAATATGGCAATTGAGAGAAAACTTTAAAAAGATATCTGCTAATAAAATATAAACACATGAACCAATTGACTATATGTAACCACAATCCTCACAAAAAAATGAAATAATATGAGCAAAATGGTAGATGTGTATTGGCATGGGTTCTAGTTTCAAAGTAAGTATTTTGAATACTTTGTTCTTAGTACTTAGTAATTACTTTAAGTACTAAGAGTAGAGTGAAGAAAACGAGATAAGCAGGACTGGCCCCTCACTATAAAACCATCAAAGGGCTTTGGGCCTGGAGAAATAAGCACCAAGATAGGTCCAACAAGACCGCTATAAGAGAAATAGCCAAATTGCTCTAGCAGAAGCGGTACATTGGATGAAGTCTATAGGTGACTCAAGTCCTCCTTTGATACTTTTGCATGCCTTCTTGAACCCTCCTTCCCCATTAATCTTCAGAACACCCATTCACTGATTTGTGTGATCATTCAAGCAGCATTGATTAAGCTCTTTCTCAGTAATAGTCCCCACAGCTACCAACACACTGGAGCAATCAATCAATACCTAACTCCACTATCAGTGGACTAGTTTAGACAAACCTATCAGGAATCCCAGCTTGACAATCAGCAGTGCTCACTCTGGTTTAATAATCAGTGGATCTGGGCTTGATTGAAAAGTGGTGGCTCTGTCAGGACACTCAGGAAAGAATCCATTACATGGGTAAAAAAAAAATGTTGGGACACATTAAGAGAAACCTGACAGCAAGGATCCAAAGCAAAGGAGAAAGAGAATTTTTTTTTCCTAGACCCTTATTTTATATTGTAGTAAGACATGTTTGTGTTCTTAGAACTGGAGAAGGGGTTCAAAATAAGAAGAATGTATTTAAACCTTTATGAGAAATACTGATGGAAGATACTGTTTAAGTCCATTTAGGTTGTTTTAACAAAACATCAGGAACTGAGTAGCATCTAACCAACAGAAGTTTTGTTTTGTTTTTTAAATTAATTCATTTTTTTAATTTATTTGTGCTGGTTTTTCTGCAGCTTGAACTCAGAGCCTGGACACTGTCCCTGAGCTTTTGTGCTTAAGGCTAGCACTCTATTACTTGAGTCTTGGTTCCCCTTCTAGGTGGTTAACTGGAAATAAGAGTCTCATGAACTTTCCTGTCTGGGCTAGCTCTGAATTGTGATCCTCAGATCTCAGCCTCCTGAGCAGCTAGGATTGTAGGCATGAGCCACCAGTGCCTTCCTCAAGAGTTTATTTTTTCCACTTTTGAAGGGTAAATGGTCAGTGATTAAAATGTCAGAGTATATAGTGCCTGCTTTCTGGATAATTGATACTTTTTGTTGTGTCTTTATATTGTATAATCAGGCCCAATGAGATTTGAATTACTTTTTTTCAGTGTTGGGGATTAAACCCACAGTTTTACATTTGTTGGGAGTTATTTCTACCTCTTGAGCCCAATTTCTAGCCGTTTTATTTGTGCTTTGCTTTTGAGACAGTATCTCACTACTGGCCTTGGCCTTTTAATCCTCCTGGCTCTGTTAAGAGCCTGAGTTGGGATTACAGGCATGTATCAGCATGCTGAGCTTCTATTAAGACATTTTTTTATTATTAAGAAATGGCAATAATCCCAATCACAAGTCCTCATTCTAATGACCTAAGAAGCTCACAAAGCCATTACTTCCTAAGATCATGATCTTGGAATTTGGGCTTTAAATATATGAGTCTGAGGGAGGACAGATACTCAGACCATAGTAAACATGAATGAAGGAGGAAGTTAAAGTCAAATGTGAGCATCATTAATATGCCATAAACATTGGATCATAGAATTCTAGTTGAAGCTTTACCTTTCTACACCACATATGATTTAATGTCTTTGGACTATTGTTAGAATCTGCTTCGCAGGCTTATTGTAACAATGAGAAATGGTATTTGGCAAGTACAACTCATCTTTTTGAAGACAATCAAGAATAAAACACTGATAAAGGAGTCTCCTTTACCTATAGGAATTTACTTATGTACTTAGGGGGAGTAACAAAAATGAATATGGTAATCTTTGATTTATTATTTGAATAGAAGTATGAATAAATAATTGAACCCTTAATACAATAATCTTGTCTTACTTATCTCTACAGCGTTCCAACAAAATCTTCCTTCTGTTATTGATCCTGTAAAGATTTTTTTTTGTAAAAGATTTCTTAATTGGATTCTTCAATAAAACACTGATTTCTTAGCAAATTTATCACTCATATGAACAAAACATAGGATTTAAGGTGCTAAATTTGAAATAATTGTATATTTGAAATGCATTAGTTAAGGGATCATAAAAATTGTTGAACAGAGGGAGGATGATTTACTTATCAATACAGGATTTACAGCTTGTATTGCTTAGTAATCTCCTGGATCAAGGGGGTATCTGGGGTTATCCCAAAATGGAACTACTCAGTCTACAAAGAAATAAGAGAACATTTCTTTTTCATTTTGTAGCCATTGCACTAAGAAGTTCAAAACTTTGTAGGAATAACTTCAGAAGGAAAGGTAAGCTTAATGATAATATAAGCAAAGTGCAATAAATACTTGTGACAGCTAGTTGTATTTTCTCTGACATCATTTGGATTCAGCTATAAAAAGTCATCATAAAGATAGCTTTCAACTTCACAGCAAATAAAGTTACATTTGATGCACTTCAGTTACTAATAGATGAGTTTAGAAGTTTTGTTTTCTTGTCAATATGTTTATTATATGTCAGTTTTCAATTACTTTGTTGTTTTAAGGATGACATTATTAAAGAAAGCATACTGTATTCAAGAAAATCTTCACACCAGATATAATTTTTCATACTGTCTTATAGTATAATAAATCACTTTGAACTATCCACAATGCAAGTAATAACACTGCTAAATCCATTGTCTTTTTATTAACATTTGTTGTCAAAGTAGTAAATAATGAGGTTTATCTCAGGAGATATTCCTGGGTTGCATACAGTAAAAGCTTTTCACAGAGATGTATGCCTACACTAGCAAAGACTTCCCACATGCAGAAAAGTTAATTAAGCCAAGTCTTTATATTTCATAACAATTGAAAGAAAGGGCTCCAATTAAATAAACAGATAATTATCATAATTTTAAAACATGTCTATTTGCTTTATTTATTCATGTGTCTTTCTGTCAACATTATCCAGGTATTACATGCTACAGGACATAATGTTTTATATTAGCCTTTTCAAGGAAGCTTAGAAAGAAGCATCATCCATTAATTGAACTCTATTTACATTTTCTGAGAATCAAGAGAGCTGGGTTCCCAGAAACTTACTCTTTAAACTGCGTATTTATAAACACTGTGCATGTTGGCTCTGTGTTCAGGAGCAAAGAGAAAGCTGGGTGAATAGACAGAACATACTCATAACTGCTGGCTTCCTGTTAGGTTTGAAATGACTGGGACCGAAAGGGTAATTAGGAATATTACATCTTCATATCTTCATAAGGCAGATTTTAGCTACTATATTCAAATAGTATTTTTATAGTGGGAAAAACATACTTTTAACTCTTGGCTTCCTCAGCTACGTGGGAAATGTCTGGAACGCAAAGGGTAATTATGAACGTAACTTTTATACATCTTCATAAGGCATACTTTAACTACTATATTCAAATAGTACTTTTATACTGGGAAGAAGTAAATGGCACTTATCAAGTATGGTCTTTCAGATGTAGTTAAAAATGAACATCTGGGCCAAGAACTAGTGGCTCATGAGTATAATCCTAGCTATTCAGGAGGCTGAGATCTAAGGACTGTGATTTGAAGCCAGCTTAGGCAGGAAAGTCTATGAGACTCTTATCTCCAATTTGCTACTCAAAAAGTCAAAAGTAAAGGTATAGCTGAAGTCGTAGAGCACTAGCTTTATGCAAAAAGTGCAGGAACAGTACCTAGGCCTTGAGATCAATCTCAGGAGCAGCCCCCAAAATAAATAAACACATAAATAAATAAATAAATAAATATTATTATAAGTCAATGTTCATAATATACAAGTTAAAATTATATAATGAAAAAAAAGCCTACAGTACAGTCTACCATATGGAGTCTATGGGATCCCAGTTTTATCATATGACAGAATTCATTTTTGTATCCTTCCATTAGACAAGAAGAAAGTCAGCAACTTGCTATGCTGACATTGCAGCAAACATGATTTTAATTAGCTCACCTAGAGGACACATTGAGGAAAAAGTGACACTTCATTGAGGAATATATTATTAAAAGCAACCCACCTTGACCTGCCATTTATCAGGGTGCAACCTGAAAACTGCCTGACTGACTGAAGCTTCTTCCCTGTCCTTTAACCCAGGGGCTATGCCTCTTTTGCACAAACCTGTATTTGGGGACTTACTTAGTGCCTTAATATCTGAGTACCAAGTGTCATTATATTATCCCCTCAGAGAAGAAAGCATCAGTCTCTAATGAAATTAAAGCTATATCAGACATTTCCAGAAGAAACATGGGTAGTCACTAGTTAGAAAGGTAGCTCATACTGAATTAGTGGAAGATCACATAAAATAATGTTTATTCTGTTTTAAACTAGTACTTTTGGAAAATCATTGATCTGCCTTACCTTCATCAATTTACCCTATTCTATACCAGCAGTAATAATAATAGATTATTATTTTGAACTTCCACAAAGGTTCTCTCCCAATTTACTTAATACCTACATTAGCTTTATGAGATCCATTCTAGAAACCCTGGAAAATATGTCAGGTGCTTTTTTACCTCCTCGGTCTTGCATACAAAGGCAAACACTGTGTTTAAATATGTCATTCTGACTTGATAGCCCTTTCAAACCATGAGCATCATGAGATACACCCCAAATTATTTCTTTTTACAAGATGTCTCCAGAAGATATATATATATATATATATATACACACACACACACACATGTATATGAGTGTCTTTCTAGCCTTATGATTTGGTACACATAATAATGATAACAGTCATGGTATTATAATTATTTAAACATCTCTATTTTCTATAAAATACATGCAGCCTCTACCTTTGCTGGCATAAGCTCAAACCTCTTTGGCCTTTCAAATGTTTGTTAAATTAATATATGTATGAATTAGTGCATGTCAGATAGGCAAAAAGAAACCAATCATATGCAATCATGGCAAACATCTTTCTTGTAATGTTGTTTATATTGTCATAATGTTTGAGACACTAAATGTATGATAATGCACCAGGGTTTGTGCAGCTTCATTAATAATAAACATAGCCAAATTTGTGGTTTGCTGAATGCCTGACTGGCTAGATAACCTAAAAATTGCCATTAGTAATCACAGGGCATGTGACAACAAGAGCTTGAAACCCTATTGCAATTCCATTAAAATAGGAGAGGCTAATGTTTGAATAACTAAAATAGGAATGAGATTATGTTCAACAGTAACTTCTTAAGAATTATTGCAAGTTAATTTACAAAGCACTGCTAGGAAACAACTGAATCTTTTTCACTTTCTAATTTGCCTGAAATAAACCAGTGCTTTAGTGAAATATGAGTAGGGCTTCCGGTCCACCTTCATGCAACTTCAAGTCAATTGACAACTTCTTTTAAAATGTCTTTCCATTTCATAGCTGGTAACATTGTCCTGAATGACAATATTGTTAGAGACAATGAAATTTTAGTTATGAAATCAACCAATATAATAAACACAGGTTGATGATTTTGTCTACATGGGTCTTAAAAAGTCACCAATGAAAAAGAGAGAAGGGATGCAAATGGAACAATTGATCATTAGCAAGTGCGTATTATTCCATTTATTGATTAATTCAACACATGTTTTTGAAATTATGTTCTGCCCAGTACTGGACACAGAGAATGATTAAGACAGTATTGGAAAGCTCTTACTATGTGTAGGAATTGTCACCCAATGCAGTGTAACAAACCACTATTGAAATAAGTCGTTCAATATAGCGGCCGCTTAATATTCTACTAAGTCCTTGAGTCACTTAATTGGGGTTATTCATTCTGTTGTGAAAACATGGCTAATCTTGAGGCTCATTTATGGGAAATGGAGGAAATGAGACTAGATATATACTCAGTTAACTGTATCCACAGAAAAGTAGTGGTGGTGGTAAGATCTAAGTCATTTTCTGAGTGCAGATGACCATATCTACAACAGCACAGAGGCAAGACTGAGCGATCTTGAGGTTATATTATGAGAAGCTGACCAGTATAGAAACTGCTGACATGAGAGAGATCCTTCACAACACTAGCTAGTACAGGGTAAAGGTTTTATAAGGATGAAGCCAGAGCTTGAGGAATGAAGCTTGAAGACATTTACTGAACAATTCTCCTCATAGGAGAAGATGAGCCAGGCGCTGGTGGGTCATGCCTATAGAATCCTTGCTACTCAGGAGGTTGAGATCTGAGGGTCACGGTTCAAAGCCAGCACAGGTAGAAAAGTCCGTGAGACTCTTATCGCCAATAAACTACCAGAAAACTGGAAATGGAGCTATGACCCAAAGTGGTAGAATAACTAGCTTTGAGTGAAAAAGCTCAGGGACAGTGCCCTGAGTTCAAGACACAACAGGTGCATGAGTGTGACAAAGCAAGGTGTGGAGGAGAGAGAGAGAGAGAGAGAGAGAGAGAGAGAGAGAGAGAGAGAGAGAGAGAGAGAGAGGATGAGCTCTTGGAAAAATCCAGTAGTAAGAGCTATAAAAGTGTTGAAGAAACATTTAGGAACTCATGTTGAACTTTGTTTACTTCAGTTTCAAAGCCTTTAGAGAGCACCAATTAAAAATTTTTGACCTGCCTAAGATGTAGAAATGTCAAGATGCATTGTACTCAGAAACTGGTTTGTTGAATTGCAACACCTTTATATAAGTGCATTCTACATTTAAAAAATATGTAGCAGTACTTCCAGGACTTTCCGCTTTGAAGAGACTTAAGCAGTTGGTATGATAATTTGATGTGTTAACCAGGCCGTTGTCGTCTATAGGTTTGTTGCTTCAAGATCTACCTTACCTGCTTAGGTTAGACTCTCTTTGTTATGGACCTCACAGTACACCTGAGTCACCTTGTCTTGGCCTCCTGCCTCTCTTATTGCTCCTGCCCTGAATGCTTTCTCCAGAAGGGTCTTCCTGCACACATGCTGTTCAAACCCAAGCCAACAATACCCCAACCACCTCTATCAAGCTAATGCACTCTTTAAAAGTAATTTTATTGTCAAGGTGATATATAGAGGGATTACAGTTATATAATAAGGTAGTGAGTACATTTCTTCTTGAACTTGTTACTCCCTCCCTCATTTTTCTCCCACTTACTGTCCTCCAATCCCCCCCCCCCCCAACTTGTACAGTTCATTTCCAACATACTCTTGTGAGTATCGTTGTTGCATTGGTTCACCCTTTGTTTTTGGTCGCGCCATTTTGTTATTCCCTTCCCTTCCCTAATTCAGATGAATGTATACTCAATACCCAGGGTACCACCAAACTCAAATACAATGACAATAGGGGATAAACCATGTTGTTTTTGATGAGTTTATGTACTCTTAACAGATTATCAACCTCCTCTAATGGCCAGGCCTTAGGTACTAGACAATAAGAGGCAGTCCCTACCTGAAAGCTTTGTGAAATCAATCATTCAAACCAGCCAATGATATAGGCTGCTTATTCCAGATGATCTGTTCTGCCAGGTGGAAATCATCCATGATCAAGGCTCTTGCTCACAGTACCAGGGAGTTGTACCTCATCTCCCTGTCTCATGATGGGCCCAGTGCTTCCTTAGGGGGGCACCCTTTGTGCTGGGAACTGGAACTCCTTCTGTTGGACACTATGAGTCATAACCTGTTTTCAGTGGTACCTGTCTTCTGATAAGCTGTTCATACTATGCCTCCAATTGTCTTCTAATACACATGTTTTAAAACCTAAAACACACTATAAGAGATAATTTTAAGGAAAATTTGCATAAACTCATTTATTTTTAAAGCTAGAACAATATAAGCTCATTAAAAGGCCTATTGGTAACAGAAAATGGAAAAGAAGGTAAAAAATAATTAATATGTGAGACAAGGCCCCAAAATAAGTCAGTGAAAAATAATGAAAGGTAAATTCAACTTGGGCAGGGGAGAGATTTTCCTTACAAATCAAGAGCATTTAGAACTTTGAGTAGATGAGTTATTTCGGTTAATTCAGGTCTCCTAACTCCCAGTGTTTGTGAAAGCAAAGGCATCTGGTGAACTGTGGGTAGGGCTAAGGAAACTCAGAATCCTGTACAGTGATGGGAAACTCAATGAGCAGTTCCTCATGCTTGTTGGGTAAGACTGAGGACCCTGGGAAGAGTGGTAGAATTCATACACAGTTTGGTACACACCAGGGTTTCTATGGACCTAAGTTCTCTGAAAACCTCTTTGTAAAGCTGATCAATGGCATTGATGCCTAGCTCATTGACAAGTAGGCATTCTTTTATCCATAGGAGTCATTAAAATAAAATAAATAGGTATGAAATCTCATTTTACCAGTGGTAGATAAGGTTCCAAGGTGAACATATAAGAATTACTATTCAGAACCCTAGCATCTATTTTTACAGAAGAACAAGCATTCTTCATGCATGTGTGGACCATACTGAATTAAAAAGTAATGTATTGTAACCCCTCTGTACAGTATGTTCTCAAATAAAATAAAATAAAATTAAAAAAAAAAAGTAATGTATTAGGAGCCAGGTGCTCATGGCTCATGCCAAGAAATCCTAGCAACTCAGGAGCCTGAAATCTGGAGGATCATTGTTTCAAAGCCAGCCCAGCTAGAAAAAGTGTTTAAGACTCCATCTCTAAATAACCAGCAAAAACGTAGGCTGAAACTCTGGCCTAAGTGCTAGACTTCTAGTTGGCCTAGCAAGCTAAGTGAGAAAGAGGCCCTGGGTTCCAGACTAAGAACTGACCTCCCAAAGGAAGTGGCCTCCTTGAAACTCTTCTGATTTATCTGCTACTTCACTGCAGAACTCATTAGTTTCTTAATATCTTCCTTTGCTTTCATAGAAGTTGATGGTTTCCTTGTCTGACTTTCCCCAAACTACTTTAAATCTTGCTATTCCTTAAGAGATTTATCTGTCAGCTTTGCTACAACATCATCTCTCTACCTGTTCGCTTGGGAATTAATCTCTCCTCTGGACTTCTGGGTAGCTCTGCTTCTACTTGTAGTGAAGTGACATGTGTTGTACTATAATTTTATAGTTTCTAGTTCCTTAACCTGGTATATAGGTTTAAAGTAAAGAATCAGGGGACTATAGTTTACTGAAGTCATGAACTGTGAGCTATTAGGAAGTTCTTTCAGATTTCTGCTTTTCATGGTTGTTTATTGTGTGTTATTGTTTGTCCTGTCCTACTACCTGCAGAACACAGTGTGTCCTGCTCCGGGACATTGTACAAAAGGATATTGTATAGCAAGGGTCATGTGATGTGTTGCTCAAATTCTATTCCCATGATAACAATTTTGTTTAATAATCAATTATATTGAAGTATAATTGATGTGCTGCATAAATTTACAGTGTGTGATTTGAAGACTGAAATAAAAGCAAATGTTGTAAAAGCATGGCCTCATAGATACAAAATCTTCTATCACTTCCAAAGGTTTCCTATCCCCAGTCCAGGAAGCTATTGATTGTCTTTTTGATACTATAAGTCGGTTCACATTTTTTTGCAATTTCATGCAAACGGAATTATTCTGCATATGTTCTTTTCTGTCTTGCTTCTTTCATTCACATAATAATTTTGAAATATATCTTTGTTTTTGTGTGGAACAGTTTTTCTTTCCGATTTGTCTCTGAGCAGCATTCTTTCCCAGAAACATGCCTAAATTTATTCATTCAGCTTATTCTTTCCTCTGGTATTGGCCTTTAGATTATTTCCTTCTTTTGTCTATGGTGAATGACATTGTACAGAACATTTGTATATTGGAATTTAAGTGGATATATATTTGTATATATTTTGATAAATACCTAGAGATAAAAATGGCTGGATAATACATTGGTGTAGATTTTATTTAAATTTCCCAAACACTTGCCAACAGTTCTCCAAAGTAGTTGTCCATAACTTAATAGAAGTTTGGTATATGGGTATATTTTAGCCATGCTAGATGATATGTAGAGATATCTCATTGTATTTTCCTGATGTTTCATGTGATCAGCAAGTATGTGTATATTTTCTTATGTGTAACCTTTCATTTTATTATGGGTTACATCTAACCATTTATTATTGAGTTGTAAGATATATTACTCTGCATATAATTTTAATATCTGATATATTTCTTGTTGTAAATATTTTCACCCAAACCATAGTTTGCCTTTTGTTTTGTGCCAGTCCTGGGGCTTAAACTCAGGACCTAGATGGTGTCCGTGAGCAGTTTTGCTCAGGACAAGCACTCTACCACTTGAGCTAATCCTTCCACTTCTGACTTTTTAGTGGTTAATTGAAGATAAGTGTCTCACAGACTTTTCTTGCCCAGCTGGCTTTGAACCACATTCATCAAATCTTAGCCTCCTGAGTAGCTAGGATCACAGGCATGAGCCACCAATGCCTGGCTCCATAGTTTGCCTTTTTTAATTAATTTATTTATTTTTGTTGTTGTTGGTGGTTGTGGGCCTTGAAATCTGGGCCTGGGCACTGTCCCTCAGCTCTTCAGCTCAAGACTAGCACTCTACCACTTGAGCCACACTGCCACTTCCAGCTTTTTGTGCTTTATGTGGTGCTGAGGAATCAAATCCAGGGCCTTATGCATGCAAGGCAAGCACTCTACCAATGAGCCACCTTCCTAGCCCCTATAGTTTGCCTTTTAATTGTGTCTTTTGAAGAGCAAACATTTTAAATTTGTGTAAAACTAAAGTTATCCCTTGTTGTTTATACATTTGGGGAGCTTAAGAAATCTTTTCATATTTTTAATTAAAATTTCTCATCTACTTTGTTTGATATATGTTTATATGATAACGGGAGGGAACAGAAAGCACAGAAACAGTGAAACAAAGGGTGAACCAATTCAGCAGTGATACTCATTAGACACTTTGATAGAAATTAACTTTACAACTTCGGGAGCAGGGGTGTAGGGAGTGGAAAACTGGGAGAAAATGAAGGAGGGAATGACACTGTTCAAAAAGATATGTAGTCATTACCTGACTTGTGTGACTGTCAGCCCTCTGTACATCACCTTTACAATAATTTTTTTTAATTCCTCATTTCTCTTTTATGTAAGCATCACATTTGAAACTCTATAGCTGTTGTCCAACTTGAGTTAATATCTTTGTGCTATCTGAGGTAGGGGTCATGCTTTATTTTTCCTATATGAATATTTGGTGTTGCAATGCCATTTGCTAAGAAGACTGGCCTATCCCCAATGAATTGTCCTGTCGCCTTTGTCAAAAAAGGTGACTGTCAAAAAGCTAATTGACCATATATGAGAGTATCTATTTCTGAAATCCCTATTCTCTTTCATTAATCTATGTGTCTATTTTAATGTGCAAATCACACTGTCTCAGCAATAACCTTACTTTGTAATTGTAGAAATAGTTTATAATTCCTGCAAATTTATTTTAACGATTTGCATATTATTAATCATTCACATTACCATATAATATTTTAGAGTAAGGTTGTCATTTTCTGTAACACTCATAATGATAATTTGAATGCTATAGGCTTGAATCAATTGATGAATTTGGGGACAAAGAAATTTGACAATGCTTCTATTGAATCACACAATTGTATCAACCTATGAATCAAACATGGCTTATTTTATATTAATCTACGTCTTTTTACATATCTCTCAGTAATGTTACAGAGTTTCAAGTAATGATACCTTGCACATCTTTTCTTAATTTATTCTACACTGTTTAACATTTTTCACAGACCTACCATTATAATTTTTTAGTTTGGTTTTTATAAATGTTATGTGTTAGACTATGAAAATGTAATTAATTTTTAATATTATCATTTTATTTTGCTTCTTTCCTCAATTGTATCTGTTGATTCTAGGGTTGAAAAATCAAACTTTCTATGTAAAAAACCCTATGTTGATGCAGCTTAATTTTTCCATTCACATATTCACGTATCTTCTTTCTTTTTATGCTGCATTGACACAATTAAGGGTCCACTAAAGATCAAACTGAACTAGTGAGAGAATACAACCTTATCTGGTTCCTCAACAAGGGAATTATGTTAGTATTTCACCATTTGGTATGTTACCAATTTTTCTTAGATGTTCTTTTTTTAAAAAATTTTGGTCAATATTTTTCTTTTCTTCTCATTTGATGAGCATTATAATTAATAAATTTCCTTAGTACTTTCTACAGGCTTTTTGTAAATGTATGTAAAAGACAGTGTAAAGCCAAGACCCAGTGGCTTACACCTGTAATCCTAGCTACTCAGGAGGCTGAGATCTGAGGATAGTGGTTCAAAGCCAGCCAGGGCAAAAAAGTCCGTGAGACTCTTATCTCCAATTAACCACCATAAAACCAGAAGTGGCATTGTGGCTCAAGTGGTAGAGTGGTAGCCTTAAGCTGAAGAGCTCAGGGACAACACCCAGGCATAGAGTTAAAGCCCCAGGACTGACCAAAAAAAAAAAGAAAGAGAGAAAGAGAGAGAGAGAGAAAGAGAGAGAGAAGAGAAAGAGAGGAAGGCAGGAAGGAAAGCAGGAAGGAAGGAAGGAAGGAAGGAAGGAAGGAAGATAGCATGACTGCTCTCCATTTCCCTTGATTTGGTGTACGTCATTTATTATTTTAATATTAAAATATACAAAAATATCTTAAAATTTGCATATTAAAACAATGAACAGTTGTATTTTTTGTGGGTCAGTTAAATCTTACAAGATGGCTTTGATGGATATTCTCTCAAAAGAAATCAAACTATTGCTTTGGACTGTAATCTTTTCTGAAGATGCACCTTAAGGAAAACTTTCTCCCAAACTCAGTCCTGTCCAATCCTATTCCTCACAGATCATGAATATGAATCTATTTCACACTGGCTTTTGCTGCCATAGGATTGACTCTTGGTAGAACAGCTGGCTTCTCCTAAAATGAGTGCCCCAATGGGGGTGGAAGAGACTGAAGAAAAAGCTTTCAGTATCAAAATATAGAAATAACCAAATCCAAAATCAAAATAAGTCACTTTCAAAAGTTGTTCAAATCTGGCACTGGTGACTAATGCCTGTAATCCTAGCTATTTAGGAAGCTGAGCCCTAAGGCTCACAGTTCAAAGGTAGTCTAAACAGGAAAGTCCATACCACCCAAAAGCCACAAGTGAAGGAATGGCTCAAGCCCAAGCTCTGAGTTCAAGCTCAAACTCTGAGTTCAAGCCCCAGGACTAATGCGCATGTACATGCGCGCGCGCACACACACACACACACACACACACACACACACACACACACACATATACACACACACAAATAAAGGTGGTTCATATAACAAATCAATAATATCAGTAGTAGAAATTAGAAATGAACTACTAAGTCCACCCCACATTCAATGTGAAACATTTATAATACTATGGTATTGAAAGGATCATTCAGAACCCTGTGAGAGCTTGTCTGTAACACCAAGATTTCTGGCTAAAGCTTCACTAGATCAAAATATTTATATAATTTCATGTTTGAGCTATTGATAATTTGCTTTCTAATTTTGTAAAATCTTTGTGAAGTTTTAAGACTTACACAATTACCTCTCGAAAGCAGTTGGCGAATATACGTTCTTCCATTAATTTTTGAAAGAATTTTTATAATTTTGGTGTCAAATAAACCTTAACATTCTTTTATTTAGCAGAAAAATAAAACTTTTCAGAAAATCTAGTATTCCCAAGATGCATTTTTTCTGTAAAGTTATTAAAATACCAGGCTATCCATATATTCTGTTTCATATCTTATATATTTTGGTACTTTATAACTTTTGTAAAAATTGTTTCTTTAGTAATGGTGTGTGTGTGTGTGCATGTGCACACGCACATGAGACAGAAAGAGAGAGAGAGAAAGAGAGAGAGAGAGAGAGACAGACACAGAGAGAGAGACAGAGAGACAGAGAAAGAGAGAGACTGTGCATCTGCACAAATACCTACCAGTATTGGACGTTGAACTCAGAGTTCCATGCTCCCACTTCATGTCTAGATTTGATGCTTTAACACTTGAAAGTCACATCTCCACTTCCAGTTTTGTACTCATTTAATTGCAGGTAAGAGTCTCATATCCTTGTTTGCCCCAGCTGGTTTCAAATCTGAATCCTAAAATCTCAGCCTACATAGTAGCTAGGATTACAGGCATGTGCCACTTGTTCCTGGATTAAAATTATAATCCTTTAGAATGTGTGGTGATAGTGATTCTTTTATTTCTGATAACAATAATCTGTTACAATTTTTAGTCATTCATATTAAAAGGGACTCAATGTTCAAATTACTAGCCTTTAGAATTTTTATTTGTTTGTATTCTCTGTGAGACCATGATTACATCTTACTGAATTCTCATTTCACTTTTACTCTATTTTATTTTATTTTTTACTCTATAATCTTTTTTATTTACTTTGGATTTAATTCACCATTTTTTTGTTTTATTTTCTTAAGTGAAAAAAATTTTGTGCTTGCTATTGTAGGTATCATCTGGTTTGGCATTTTGTTTCATTTTGGTTTTTTTTTTCAATCTTTTCCCTCTGTAGTTTCTAATGAAAAGTTTGCCATCTTTAGAATTTCTGATGCTTTTAAGTGCTGTGCATTAACTAATTGTTCTTTTTTTTTTCCTGGCAGCTTCAAGATTTTCATTTTGTCATTTACTTGCACTAGCTTGACTATAATGTGAGTTTTTCTGAACTTTTCCAACCTGTATGCAGTTTGTTTAGACTTCAGAAGCATTAATAAAACGAAAAATGGGATAAAATAAAATGCCTAGCTATTGCTATAAAGAAAGGTAAACCTCTATAAATATCTTTTTTTCAGGCAGTTGAGAATATTTGGTAGTTTTGGCTCTCTCCAGTTGTACACCTCATTTCCCCAAACAAACATGCCAGGGAAAACATATGGACCAACTGCAAGGAGACACATGCATGTCCTATGGTCAGATACAACCCAGCCTTTAACAAGAGTTTTGCAGAGTTCTGACTTGGCACTGGGAGTCTCAGCAGCCAGAGATACTTGTTTCTGCTTATCACTAACTCGTTGCCAGACCCAGCACATTTGGGTCCGTAAGATGACAAATGCTGCTTAAATCCACAAGGTGAATGAATCCCGAAAGCAGAGTTTCATGCAAATGATATTTACTTCTACAATCATGAACTCTGTTAAGACTTTCTGTAAGAAGTTTGGAGTAAACATTTAAGACTTACTATTACATTCATGGAAAGGCAGTCAGTAGTTACGAGGCACTGAATAGTCATCAAGAGAAGGTAGTGACAATTGAAAAATCAATCCACATAATGGGGTCTTTCTTCCAACCAAAATTAAATGCAGGAATGGTTTGTGTGTTTATCAAGATTATGCAGTCTTGGCTTTTTGAGGTGACAGCAGATGGTCCGATAAGAAGTGGCAGGACTGAGTGCAGGCAAACAGCATCTCATCTCAAGCTCTCTTAACCATGAAATCTATGAATTTATGCTTAACTGAGCAATGGGGGGGCGGGGAACCATGAGCAGTCTTAGGGCGAGACAGGGTGACTGGCTGTGCCCTGTAGTGCTCCAGAGTAATTAAATCTTAAGCATTTTATCTATCTTGAATTCTAAAAAAAAAAAAAAAAAAAGCGTGCTTTTCTACTTTTCTTAAAATGTCATTCATCAAAAAAAAAAAAATGTCACTTCCACATGCTTGTACTGTTTCCTTTAGTTTTCGATAGTTTATGACTTGGCTTGGATCATTTTTATTTCGTTTTTCCAAGTGCCAGATCCTTAGCCAAGGAAGCATCCGTTCTGACTTTATTTTCCAAATTCGATCATTCTTTAAATATCATTTGGGATGATTTCCAGCACTTCATTGATTTTCATGTTTTCCCCCTTTGTTTCTCACTGAGAGGAGTGGCAGTGTGTGTCCATCTAATTTTCAGTTTCAAGACTATATTGTGTGTTATAACCAAGAAATCCACTATCAGATAATGATAGAACTGTAGTAAAGAAATACACAGAATATTTGCCCAGTACACTCATTTCAAAGAGCTTAAAATTGTTTTTTTAATAAATTATATTAAGTTTGACTGTCAGATAAATATCAACTCTGCGTTTATTCCCTCTTCAGGCATTTGTTTTTCATTTTAAAAGTCACTGACTATAGTAAGTTATAAGGCTGGTGCTATGATCATCCATAGTCACTTTGCATGCATTCTTAACTCATTACCATGTGGTTACATTGGCTGAACCATTTTTTTCTGAGTCATTTGTAAACAAGGTGATAAACAAAACATATCTTCATTCTAAATACTTCAATGTGTATTTCCCAAGAATAAAGAGTTTATCTTACCTATGCAGAATGCAATACAATCCTTTTTTTATTGTTCTTTTTAAAATTTTTTACGCTAGTACCAAGGTTTCAAACCAGGGCCTCATACTTGCTTGGTATTAAAGCAAGTATGAGCCATACCTCCAGCCTGGCATTTTGCTGGTTATTATAGAGCTGGTTATTTGATAGATTGTTCTGCCTGAAATGGCTTCAAACTGGATCATATCCTCTTTATTACCTAAGATTACACACATGAGTCCACTGTGCCTTGCTTGATACACTATTCAGGCAGTTAGCACTGATGTAATGCTATTATCTAATCTGCAGGATTTGTTCACATTTTACTAATTGTTCCCATAGTCCTTTATAGAAGATAAAATTCAACTATTTTTTTGGTCGGTCGTGGGTCCTGAACTCTGGGCCTGGGCACTGTCCCTCAGCTCTTCAGCTCAAGGCAAGCTCTCTACCACTTGAGCCACAGTGCCACTTCTGGCTTTTTTGCTTATATGGTGCTGAGGAATTGAACCCAGGGCCTCATGCATGCAGGGCAAGCACTCCACCACTAAGCTACCTTCCCGCCCTCAATGATTTTTTTTTTATCTACTTGTCACTTCTCTTAATTTTTTAATCTTGAATTATCACTTTAATCAATGAATTGAGATTCATTAATATTGTCATTTTATTCTTAAGTCATCTCTGATTTAATAACTGAGAACTTCGTGTTGGCATCTTTGCTCTTTTTTGTTGTTGTTGGCTTGTTTAGTTGCAAAATGATAATTTTACATCTTAGTAGGTACAGTGTGATGTTTCAGTACATTTACATATTGTGTAATGCTCAATTCAAATATGCTATCCATGTTCTTAAATATGTATTTCTTTGTTCTAAGAGTTTCAAAACCTCTCTGCTAACTATTATGAATTATAGAGTACAATATTACACGATTGGGTTTTTGTTTAGCTAGTACATTACTGCCTGAGTTATGTCTGCAATTAGTTATGCTGCTTAATTGGGGATAGAATCTCAGATTTTTTTATGCCAATTTAACTTTCAAACCATGATTCTTAGATCTCAGCTTCCTGAATAAATGAAATTATAGGCATTCTGGTGCTCAGATAAGAATTTCTTTTTCTTTCTTTCCTTCTTTCCTTCTTTCCTTCTTTCTTTCTTTCTTTTCTTTCTTCTTTCTTTCTTTCTTTTTCTTCCTTCCTTTCTTTCTTTCTTTTTTCTTTCATTCTTTCTTCTTTTCTTCCTTTCTTTCTCTCTCTCTTTCTTTCTCTCTCTCTTCCTTTCTTTCTCTTTCTTTATCTTGGGCTTGCACTCAAAACTTGGGTGCTGTCCCTGAGCTTTTCTGCTCAAGGATGGTGCTTTACTACCTTGAGCCATAGTTCCAATTCCAACTCTTTCGTGGTTAATTGAGGATAAGTCTCACAGATTTTCCTCCCCAAGTTAGCTTTGAACCATGATTCTTAGATCTCAGCCTCCTGTGCAGCTAGGACTATAGGAGTGAGTGACCAGCACAAGTCTGGGACAGAATTTATTTCTTGTATCCAAGATTTCAAAATCTTCAATGATTTTGAAAATTATTGTATATCTTGTCTTAAATGAAATTATTCCTGTCTTCAAAATCATTTAATTTGTGACCACCCATTAGAAAAGAAATCAATATTTTCTATATCCCATGATTTAGGTTGTGTGCAATTTTTATTTTGCAATTCAAAATGATTTTATTGTGTACATTTTAGTGCCAGGCTAAATATTTGGGAGAAAGACAGATATTTGGGAGTTGACTGCCCACTTGCATTTAGAGAGAGGGATTGTAACAGATTGAAGAAGGAGAGGAATTACAGTGAAAGTTTGGTGAACATTACCTGAGTTGATTTTGTTCTCCCCATCTCCCTGCTGTGTTCCCTTCGAGGCCCTCAGACATTACCTCTGACATAAGCTAGAGTTCCTAACCGTAACTGGCACTCCTCATTGACTCTGTGGTCCATCCTACTCATAGGGAATAATCGTTGTATAGCCCTGTTAAATACAGTAAAGCTTTGCTTGTTCCTATAGAAAAACAATTCCTGGGTTATGCCCTCCCTCTTCCTAGAAGCCTTTGTAGAGTCATAACTAGACAAAATGCTTAAAGGCATTGTATGTACAGCATTCAGCCTGTCTGTCTGTCCTGGAAATGTACATACACATTTGTATAGTAGTACATAATTTTGTGTAATAGGGTGATTATAATTTAAAATTCAAGAAAGTAAAAAGAAAAAGTTTAAGGATATTTATCAGGTTAAATTGAAAGAGACTGATCGTGTCTAAAGAAATAGACTCCAAATGTTCTATAAGACTCTGAATAGAAATCAATATTCATGGTAAATATGAACTTAAGGAAAATGAGGGATGACCCAAGGGACAGATCCACATCCAGATGATGAATATCAGCAGCAGAGATTCTGACTGAGTCCCAGACAAAGACAGGACCACATGTTCCCAACAGTATTTCAGTACTGTAATGGTTTTGTTCCCTTCACAAAACCAGTTACTAGTGACTAACATTTGTAATCTTAGCCTCACAGAAGGCTGAGAATCTGAGGATCATGATTTAAAACCATCATGGACAGAAAAGTCCCCATAAGACTCTTATCTCCAATGAACAAAAGAGCTCAGGCTCAGGGACAGCACCCAGTCCCTGAGTTCAAGCCCTGCAAGTAACAGAAAAGGAAAAAAAAATCTCATGAACTTTTCTGCCTGGACTGGCTTCAAACCTTAACCCTCGGAACTCGGCCTCTGAGTAGCTGGCATTACAGGCATGAGCCACTAGTGCTCCACTCTTTCTTAACACAAATGTTTGTCAGTTGCCTATCGCTGTCTCACACTGTAATTAAATATAAGAGGGGAGCATACAGCTCACCTCTTCAAATTAGGAACTGAGAAGAAGAAAACCATACCCGAGGTAATAGTTCAAAAGAGCCTGGAATTCATTTAATTGATGAAAACGTCAACCTGAACCTTGAAGTAGTGGCTCCAAAGAGTACATTTTTTTTCCATTTTTATTATTAGCATATGTTAATTATACAAAGGTTTAATTGTGATTTTCCCTCATGAATACTTTTTTATTAAAACAACATATTACTCTTTCTTGTACCTGAATTTAAAAACAGTTTTCAATAAACTTCAGTTTTCTATTTTCATACATGCATATGAAATACTTCCCACATATCCCCCACCTCCTAACACTTTTCTTAAATTTTCCATTCTCCTACTGAAGAGGGAATTTTTAGCTCCATATTTTTATTAATATCAATTAGTTGTACAAGGGGTTTTATTTTGACATGTCCATACAATGTACTTTGATCAAATTCAATCTCTCTATTTTTTCATGTGTTAATAAATGTGATATGTACATTATGTATGTATACATGTATACATTATGATATGTATATATCAGTATATATCATATATGTATTAAGAAACGTGATATATATTGTGTATATGTTCATACAAACATATGAATGTATGTATAAACACATCTATGTACATATATACATATATGTGTGTGCATATATAAATACTATACACGTGTATACACATGTATGTATGTATATACACAATTCATATATCACATTTCTGACAGGAAATGCGGGAAGGGATTAGAACAGGAGAGGAAAAGAGAGTGTTAGAAGGTAATAATAACAACACACATCATACCTGTGAGCAGAGATGGCAAACCCAAACTCACTGGAATCTGTTAACTAACACAGGGCAAGTTGGGGACTTACTAAGTTGGGGACTGTGAACTTTGAGAGAAGGCTAGAAGGCCAATTGGATTAAAGTACAGTACCCCCATGTGTGAAATACCATGGTGAAGTCCCTTTGAACAATGGACATGAACTTCAACAAGAATGAATATTACCAAAGTGAAACATACTCTATGGGTATATGGGCAGGTAGGATTAGAGAGGCTGAACAGAGAGTGAGGGATGGTGAGCATAGTAAAAAGAGTATGTGCATGCATGACATTGAAAATTGAAGCTGATTGGTATTGGTTTGGGAAGAAGGATGAGATGAGGGGGAGTAGCTGAGGGAGTGAATCTGACCAACACATGTTGTATGTACATTGTATACTTATATGAACCTATCAAAATGAAACCGCCATGTACAATTAATGGATGTTAATACAATTCTGGAAAATTAAAAATAAACCCAGTCTAAGACTGTTCCAAAATATTTGTATACTCCTCTCATTGCCAAGTATAATCTATAGTTTCCAATGCCCCTTTGAATCCAGGCAACTTTAAGTGGCTGTAAATAAAGTAATGAGGATCATTCAGTTGAGCTGAGCTCACAAGGCTTCCCAGAATGCAAGAGTCACACGCTAATACTGAGAAAGTGTTCAAAAATAAAAGCAGCTGGATAACCATGGTGGAAATCCCAGTGCAGGACTTCCAGCTGTTGGTCTTCAGAAAGCTTTTTCTGTTAAGCACTGTGGGGGAATCCACTTACTGTCTAGGAAATCTAAGTACAATGAGGCCAAGACACTGGAGAGCAAAAACTAGGTGGAGAAGTATGTAGAAGAAGACACCATGGAGGCCAAGCTATCCTGGATGATACCAAACAGCCTGGAGGATCTGTCCAGATTCTTGATTTACCAAATTCTAACCAAAATTAAAATTGGGATTTTAAATCACCAAGCTCTGTAGCAGCTTGTCATGTATTAATAAGCAAGTAAAATACAGATTCTGTCATGAAAGTTAGGCATCATATGCACTCTTCAAAGTATATACTATAGTGGTTTATAAAAAATCCACACTCAAGTCTAATTTTGGATAAATCATATTGGAAGACATTTCATAAAAATTATATTGCTAGAAATTTAAGATAAATGTATTTCTATTATACTTTTTAAAAGACTGCAGGAGCCAAGTGCCTGTGGCTCATGCCTGTAATCTTAATTTTTTCAGAAGGCTGAGATCTAAGGATTGTAATTCAAAGCCAACCTGGGCAGAAAACTTCATGAGACTCATTTCCAAGTAATCACCAAAAAAAGCCAGAAATGGAACTGTGGCTTAAATGGTAGAGAGTGAGATATGAGCAATATTACTCAGGTTCAATGCTCAGGGTCTGAGTTCAAGCCGAGGAACTGGCACACACATACACACACACAAAACATATAAAGGAAAGCAGAGAGAAAAAGAAAGTGAGAGAGAAAGAAAGTGAGAGGGAGAGAGAGAAAGAGAAATGAGAGAGAAAGAAGAAAGAGAAAGAGAAGGTAGAAAGGAAGGAAGGAAGGAAGGAAGGAAGGAAGGAAGGAAGGAAGGAAGGAAGGGAGGGAGGGAGGGAGGGAGGGAGGGAGGGAGGGAGGGAGGGAGGGAGGGAGGGAGGGAGGGAGTATAAGAAAAAGAAGAAGAATGGGAGATCAAATCAAGTGTAACATACATGCTTGGAAAGTGCTCTACTTGTAATCTGTACCCTTGAAACTTATACATTTTTTTTGTTAGTCATGGGGCCTGAACTCTGTGCTCAAGGCTAGCGCTCTACCACTTGAGCCAGAGCACCACTTCCGGCCTTTTCTGCTTATGTGGTGTGCTAAGGAATCAAAACCAGGACCTCATGCATGCAAGGCAAGCATTCTACCACTGAGCCACCTTCCCAGACTTTATTATACATTAAATACAACATAGAAAATTTAACTTTTTATCGATGACTCAGTAACTTATAGACTTAATGATTTAATTTGATATTTTTGAGCACATATATAAATTTATTTTATTTGCTCCTGATTTAAAATTCATATGTTCAGACCAATGCCAATGAATTATGAGTATATTTGAAGTTTTAATACTGTTTTAATAGAATTGATACTTCATGATGTTTTTTAATAGAGATTCCTCAAACAAGAAAGGTAAAACTTACATAATACCAAGGTAAAATTCAATCCTATATTTGATATACTAGCTCATTATTTATAATATTTGATACTCATATTCACTTTACATATTAAATTTATTTTCTAATGTCTTGAGGATTTTTAGTTTTTTGGGCTTTTTTGTTATTTTTGTCAGTCGTGGGGCCTGAACTCTGGGCCTGGGTGCTGTCCCTCAGCTCTTCAGCTTAAGGCTTGAGCCACAGTGCCACTTCCGGCTTCTTTTGCTTATGTGCTGCTGAGGAATCGAACCCAGGGCCTCATGCATGCAAGGCAAGCACTCTACCACCGAGCTACCTTCCAAGCCCGAGATTTTTAGTTTTATATCATGTTAGATGTTTATCTTTATTACTATTTACTACTTTATTCATTACTATTTACAAAATCTTGAAAACAAGTAACAGGAAAATGAAAACATTATCATCGAGAGAAATAATACAATACTGAAAAAGTCATTATTTATTAGTTTTTTTTATGGTACAGCCATTTTTCAAGAAGATATAAAAATCACTAGACATAAGTTACTCACATTTGTAAACCTAGCTTCTCAAGAGGCTGAGATCTGAGGATCAAGGTTTGAAGTTCATCAGCAAGATGCTTATCTCCGATTAACCAGAAAAATGATGGGAGCTATAGTAAGAGGTAGAGCACAGTCATGAATAAAAAAGCGGAATTAGAACAAGAATTCTTGACACTGTATGAAAGAAAATATACTCACTACCTGACTCCTGCAATTGTAATCCCTTTGTGTATCACCTCTATAATAACAACAATGTAAATTAACTTACAAACAAAAACAAAAGCAAAATATTCCTGAGGTTAAATCCAAGCACTGACAACAAAAAAGGAAAAATAGAAAATGATTTTGCAAACCATAAGGGGACAATTATTCACAGTACATATACTAAGCAATGTTTTATTTTTAGAACATATAAAATATCTCTGTTCATCTTTAAATCAATCATCCCAATAAGAATGAGCAAACTTTCACACACAAATCAGAACATTTTTCAATAATTCTATAGCATGTGGACAGTAGCAGAAAATGTACAAACATAATTAGACAGTAGGCAAATACAAATTTAAAACTGTAATCAGGTGTGATTACAGTAGCTGAGAGGAGACTGGCAACACTAAACACTGCCAAGGACTGGAAATGACTGGACTGCTGGGGGGAATAGGAGAGGTCACTTCCAGGTCAGAGAACCATTTAACAGACTGGTACCTTTTCCTACAATAATTAGTGTTCAAGGATAGAAAAGGAAAGGCAAGGTCTATTGAAATGTGCAACACGAAATAAATCACATAAAATATGAAGACGTACTTCAGCAAATTAGTGTAATGCTGATATTATTTCCTCTTGTCCTTAATATTGTTTTATAAGCAACCATTATTGAATCAACAAGGAAAAAGATAATACATTTATGCATTTCCATGGCATGAGTCACCTCTATGTAGATCAGATAGACAAAAAAAAAATCTTTAAAACTGTTGCTGTAAAAAAAAAAAGCATTCAACTCTCATTTGTTGCTCTTTTATAGCTACTCTACAGAACTTCAATCTTCTGAAAATCAACATTCTGACATGTATTGTTTACAGGTTAGACACATTGAGAAATTGGAGACTGTCTTCTAGAATGCTTAACAGAATTTTAATGTATGTTGGCAAAACATTTACATGCTAAAATTCAAATTTGTTTTCCTAAGAACCATGTTTAGTGTCTCATTTCTGTGTTTACATGTACATGTTTTTCAATGAAAATTATGTCTGCCTTCAGAACTCTGTGTCCACATCTCTTTACATTCAGTATTCATCAATTGTTACTCTTTATTCATCTATTAAAGAAAAAAAGGGATAAAATTGCTTTACAATATGCTCTTAATTGGTTCTTATTTCTTCATGACTATATCTGACCACATTTCATATTTTTCTTTTGACTCTGATTAGCTCCTAAAAAAAAACATATATATTTGTGTGTGTATATGTGTGTTAGTCGTTAATGAGTTACCATACATTTCTCATTTCTATATAAGCTCTTCTGTTAATGATCTATATTTGTATGCCAGAATTGTCAGATTTGTTTACTTCACAGAAAAGGCAATTAGAGTTTTGAACAGGTTTAAAGTTTAAGTATTCTGATTTTTCTATTTTAAGAAGGTCAGGTTTCACAACAATCTCTGGTAAAAAAAAAATCACAAGGAAAAGAGAAAGAAGGAAAAGGATATTACTTGTTCACTAAATGAAATCTGAACATTTTCTTCAGTGTATTATAACTTTCTGGAAAAATAGTTTTGATTCTCTTCATTTATTAGAAATTGAAGATTAAAGCTACATTGAAAATCAGGGAAAATAGAAAAAGCTTGAAACTTACATATAGGTACTCTGACATAAAAAATGTTGTTCTGGTGATGAGACCATTCTTCAAAGTAGTTTAACTACCAAAATAACAAATTATGTTTCTGACCAATATTTAGTCAAGTGAAGCTCTTAGATAATACACATTGTTTAAATTACTAATATTTTTAGTCAGTGACGATGGCCTTCGACCAATCGTCCTTTAACTGAGATGGAAACACTGAGATGGAAATTCAATAATATTAGCAAATAATATTTGAGTCTTTTTTAATTTTCAGAATATTAAGTGTGGACATGTTTCCTTTTACACTAACTGCTCCCATATGTTTGATTTTGGATTCCTATTGTCACCCTTTGTGGTTTCATTGTTGCATGATTCTCTGTCATTTCCTCCTGTCAGTGTGGTTGTCAAAATGCACCACGTAGTCTTCAAATTAATGAAATGGTTAAACTTGCTGAATGTTGCCCTAAACAAAACTAAGTAATGGACAGTACGAAAGATTCTTCTACAAATGAAATTTGTGGGGTATAGGAAAGTTTGTGCATTGCTATTCAATTCCCAAAGGAAATCTACTTTACTACTTTGCTCTTGGTTGAGTATTAGGGAAAACCAAGGTCAGTAGTTATCACATATAATTAATTTTCTTTTGGAATCACCTGTTATCTACTAACACATTTTATTTGTACACAATTACTTTTTAACAAAATGGTAAGTTTTACTGATATAAAAAATTAAAACAAATGAATTGGTAAATAGGTAAATTTCCAATGATTTGTAGATTTTTTCATATTTTTGTTTATCATAAATTGTTTACTATTTTTTCACAGTAAAAATTCTACAACAAGTTTGAAAGTTTAACAAAAAATTGTTACTGATAGTAGAAACATTTTCTATTGTGATGAGATATTTTTCAAACCATTATATTTTATTTTTGTGTGTATTCTGGTCCTGGGCCTTGAAGGGCTTACACATCCTCTCTGAGCTTTTTGTTCAAAGCTAGGGCTTGACCACTAGAGCCCCAGGCCCACTTTAAGTTTTGTGAGTGCTTAATTGGAGATAAGAGACTCAGAGCTATTCTTGCTCCACTAGCTTTGAACCACTGTCCTCAGATCTCAGTCTGAGAATAGCTAGGATGTGAACCACTGGCACCTAGTTTATTCTAACTTCTTAATATCTCATCTTGTAACCTGGTTAGAAAATTATTAATATAAGCTATCTCCTAATTTTTACTATTACCCATAGACTTTAAAATATATTTTTCTATTCCTTAGAAATTATTCATAGATAAATTGGAGTATATTCTTTGCAACTTAGAAAAGCATTTGCCTCATCTATTGTTTTTAAAGGCATACCAGCTTATTAAAATATTTAAATATTTTAAAATGACATTTTTAAGTACCACCCATCTGACACAGCATATTGTAAAAATTATACCTCTATAGTCATTTAATAAAAAGAGAGAATATATAATATCAGGAAAATAAAACTACTTTGTATTTCTTTTTTTTCTTTTTTCTTTTCTTTTTTTTTTGTCGGTTGTGGGGCCTGAACTCTGGGCCTGGGCACTGTCCCTCAGCAATTCAGCTCAAGGCAAGCACTTTACTACTTGAGCCACACAGCACCACTTATGGATTTTTCTGCTTATGTAGTGCTGAGGAATCACACCAAGGGCCTCATGCAGGCAAGGCAAGCACTCTACCACTGAGCCCCAACCCCTACTTTATATTTCTTAAAAAAAAAAAAAAGAAAAGAAAAAGAAAAGAGACACATATATACTCTGAGTAATCATATTTGAAAGTCAAACTATGATCTTGTTCCCATTTTTATTAGAACCTAGATGGACTATAACTTAATCACTTATAAAAATTTCTTTTAAAACGTATCCAAAGGTTAGGTGTGTGGTCTCCAATCTATTATCCTGCCTACTTGGGAGACAGATAAAAATTGCATCATAAGGAACTCCTGGGGAAAGCAGTTAACTAGAGCTTATCACAAAAACAAGCCAACCATGCTGGCACACACCTGTAATTCCAGCAACAGAGAAGCAAAGATAGAAACAACACCACTGAGATCAACCCAAGCAAAAAGCATAAGACCACATTTGAAAATAACAAAAACACTATGCTAAAAACGAACTTTACAACCTGTAGAAAAAAATAAATGAATCTATTAAAGTAATAGGATACAAAATTAACACATAAAAATAAGTAGTTTTGCTGTATACTGAAGCAAATTATCTGAAATAGAAATTATAAGACAAGTCCCACTTACAAAAGCAGTGGAAAATAACATTTAGGAATGAATTTAAATGAGTAATGCAACATCTCCACAATGAAAACTGTAAAATGAAAAGTTTGAAAGAGAACATGTGAAAATTGGAATGACATTGATGTTCATGGATTGAAAAATTGATCACTTTAAAAATATAGACTACAAAGCTGTAATAATACAATCCATTGGTGATATCAAAGTAAAAAATAGGCATCTAGACCAGTGATATCAACAGTTATCAATATATACGGTGATATCAACAGCTAATCATGATATCAGCAACAGATAATCATAAAATCAACAGTGTTTTAAAATGTAGAAGAGCATATGTGAATCATTATAAAGGTTACACATTATAGAAAATTTACATTCTCTAGGATTTTATTGAGAATATTACAGCTGTAATGTGGAAACTAGAATTAATTTATAAGTTTATAAGTAAATACTTTGAGTGCTATCCAAGTTTCACAAATGTATTAACTGAAGGGGAACTTGAAAAGTGGAGGGTAGGTGGAGGGGAGGTGAATAGATGAAGGAGAGAAGAAGTGGAAGACAATGCCACCAAAATTTCATGCATATCATACAAAACTAAAAAAAACTAGGAAAAGGATAAATGAGAATGTTGAATGGAGCTACATTGATCAAGACACATTGTATTCATAAACTGCTTTAATGAGTGGCAACTCCTTTGTATAACTACTTACAGATTAAAAACAAAAAACAAACAGCCACCCAATCAAGTGGGCTAAAGACTTAAAAGAGAGACTTCTCTGAAGAGGAGATATGAATAACCAAGAGATACAAGAAGAAATGCTCAACATCTCTGGCCATAAAAGAAATGCAAATCAAAAAAACATTGAGATTCTACCTCACCCCAGTTAGAATGGCCATTATGAAGAAATCTAATAACAATAGATGCTGACAGAGATATGGCCAAAAGGGAACCCTGCTTCATTGTTGGTGGGAGTAAACTTGTTCAACCACTTTGGAAAGCAGTATGGAGGTTCCTCAAAAGACTAAACAGAGCTCACCTATGACCCAGCAATCCCACTCCTGAACATTTACCCAAATGATCACAAACAAGACTATACAAAAATAAATAAATAAATAAAAATAAAAAATAAGGAAAGAAAAATAATTTACTCATGGGAAAAAAAAAACAGAATAAAAAAAAAGGAAAGAATGGCATCACCCCATTTGTTAGGAAATGGAAAGACTTGGAAAAAATTATATTGAATGAAGTAATCCAGGCCCAAAGAAACATAGGTCCCTTATTTGCAATTACTAGTATATGTCTGAGACAAGCAGAAAGGATAAGTTGATGTTAGGCAAAGTGAACCCCAAGATAAGGACTCAAATGGTTTTTCTTTTTTGCAATTGTTTCTAACATATTTATAAGATGATTTCTTTGTTGCTTTGTATGCCCCTCCCCCACAGTATAACCCCTGTTTTCACTGTATTTGATGTCGGTATAATATATGGAGAGGAAGGGAAAAAACAAATTGTTTAAATAGGGATACAGGTGGACCCATAGCTACAATGAGATGTACAAGACATTATGTCGAAAAACGAACTTTACAACTTTGGCAGAAGTGGGTAAGGGGGACAGAGGGAATGCGGGGGTGGGGGGGGGAGAGGAGGGAGATAGGAAGGGATGGGAAGGGGAAACAAAGGAGGAGGCAACAATGCTTGATAAGAAATGTACTTATTGGAGTTCTGGGAAGATGGAGGTGGAGAAGCTGGAGGCTAAACAAGCTCTCGCATAGAAAGCAGTTTTAGTGTCTCAGTAAACAGTCCAAAGCCAGAGAATCACACCAAGTGTGCCATCACAGTACAGAGAGTTAAGCCAGAGAGGGAAAATCCAGGCAAGGAGACAAATCTGAGCATTTGCCAGCAGCCACAGCTGTAGTAGTGGTAGCCACCATACCTGCAACACTGAGAGTCAGGGATGAAAGAGCCAGACATGGCAGGTGAGTGGATTCTATTCAACACCAGCAAGAACTGACAAGCAGCAGACATCTTCATCCTGCAGTTCACAGAGCACAGATGACCCAGGAACCAAGACTCAGTGTGAGTAGAAGCCTGACATCCTCACTCTTTCTCAGGGAGCAGAGGAGGGAAGGCCACCCCTCCCCCCCCACTACTGGAGATCTCCATCTTTGATACTGACAAAGGCCTGGCTGAGCTGCTAGCACCAACTCCAGCCTTGGAAGAAAACCAGAGTTATTTAGCAGGTCACAGGAACTTAATCTGACCTGCCAGTCTCAGCTCCACCCAGGGAAAAGTCACCCAGCCCAGGCCATCAGCCCCAGGAGTGGCTTTCTTCACTAGGTAAACAAAGCCAGAGGCTGCCCCTCCCTAAGCAGCCTTGACAATCAATTGAAATTCAGTAAACATAAACCCTGGGAATGGCTTCAGGGTGGGCTCTGTGAGTCTCTCACAAGCTAGCCCCTCAGGGAAAAGCTACTGTTTGCTGAAAAGCCTTAACACTACCCAGAACCTAGACTCATCACAGCATCTCCAAACTAGAGGAAACAGCTATCTCCCTCTTTTGTGATACTCAAAGCAGATCTCCCTCCCATTGAACTAGCCTGGGAGGAGGATCACAAAGTCCTGGGTAAAGCAGAGCATTTTTCTGCTTACTCAAACAAACTGACTTAAGAAACCAACCAAGCCACAGAAAAATCAAACACCACAAGCAGACCAGAGACTCCAACAAGAGACTGGTTATGAACACAAGGGAGATACAGGATCTTCCCATCTGCACCCCCCCAAAAAAAAATCAAAGAACACTTTTTTTGTATCTTTTATAAAAAATTTCTTTTCTAAAACTTTTTTAATTTTAAAATAATTTTAAAATAAATTGTTTTCTAGTAAATTTTTTTTCTTCCTCTTATAATTTTTATTTTAGGGGTATATGTGTGTGTGCATTTTTCTTTCTTCTTTTTTTCTCTTTTTAAAAAAAATTTTAAGCATTGCACTTTTTAATTTTTAATTTTTGCCTTTCTATTTTTTCTTGTCTCTTTTTTTCTTTCTCTTTCGTCTCTTTTTCTCTCTCTCTACTTTCATTCTATCCAACCTATTTCCTGCTTTGAGATTGGGACTTAGTTAAGTTAACTCTCCCTCTGCCTTTCCACATCCCTCTATTCCTATTTTTACCCACATCTCTCCCTAAACCTAATAATTTCTGGTTTGCCAAATTCTTCTTTGTGGTTCATAGCCCAATAATATATAGTTGTTTGATGTTGAATAGATATATCTGTTGAACTTGATTGTATCTGCAGACTTTTGACTGTGCAACTACAGACTTTGATTGATGCCTGCCTTAAGACAGTGTTCTAGCACAAAACTGGTGTTACTTTCATCCCAAATGGGCAGAGTCAGCCAGAAAAACACAAGAAAAATGGCAAATCCAGGTATCTCAACTCCCACTCATAATAATCAGGGCACAGAACAGATAATGAATAATCCAGAGGAGAGCTCCCAAATAGCTCTACAAACACTGCTGGTAAACATGGTAAATGAAAAAATTGAAAACCTACAAAGGAATCTGTATGAGCGTGATAGGAAGAGAGAGGAGGCAAACCAAAGTTTAACACAGGAGTATCATGACCGTGAGGAAGCTACTCAAAAACTGACACAGGAATTGCATGAGGAGCTTGAGAACACTCAAAGAGAAAGGCAGGAATAGTGGGAGCTGGCTGAGAACACTCAAAGAGGACTACAGGAATTGCGTGAACATGAGGAAGCTAAGCAAAGAGTAATACAGGAATTGAGAGAGCCGGATGAGAATACACAAAGATCACTAAGGCATTCATGGAATCCATTAACAAGGAGTTGAAGGAAGTCAGGGAGACCATAAAAGGAATGCTAAATGGAACCCAACAGAAGGAATGGGAGTCCAAGGAAACCATAACCAATCAACTAAGTGATTTGAGAATAAACACTGAACACCAAATTAAGGAAGTAAAGAAGTTCATACAAGATCTAAAACAAAGGTTCAACAAAGAATTTGAAGCCATCAAAGCTGACCAATTAGAAGGAAAAGAGATAAAAAACAAAGTAGAAAGTCTTGACTGCAGGTTAGACCATGCAGAACATAGAATCTCGGGGATTGAAGACAGCCTAGATATTATAGAGAAAGAACATGCAACCATCCAAGACAAATCCAAGAAGTATGATAGATCTATTCAGCACTAGGAAGACACCATCAGAAGGCCTAATCTGAGGATAATGGGTGTAGAGGAGCACCTAGAAACAGAAGTTAATGGTCTAGGAAATTTGTTTAACAGGATCCTAGCAGAGAACTTCCCAAACATGCAAAAAGATAGGCCTATTCAGATACAAGAAGCTTTTAGAACTCCAAATAGACCAGACCAGAAAAGGACATCCCACCGTCACATGATAATCCACACAGGATCAATTCAGACTAAGGAAAATATCCTTAAAGCTGTCAAGGAGAAAAGATCAATCACCTATAATGGGAAACCAATTAGAATCACCTCAGATTTCTCAACAGAGACAATCAAAGCAAGAAGAGCCTGGAATGATATATGCCATGCCCTAAATACAAACAACTATCAATCAAGAATACTGTACCCAGCTAAACTCTCCTTTATAACTGAAGGTCAAATAAAAACCTTCCACAGCAAAGAAAAATTGAAACAATATATCTCCACCAAACTAGCCCTACAAAAGGTACTTAAAGATGTCCTAAACATGGAAAACCAAGATACCACAATAAAGGCCAAGAAACCACACCCACACTGAGAATCCAAGAACCATAGGAAGAACCCAATTCCTGCAGCCCCCAAGAAAGGGGATAAAATGGCAGGAACTCCCAAATGCCTCTCAGTCCTATCAACATTAACGGACTTAACTCTCCAATTAAGCGACATAGACAATCTAGTTGGATTAAAAAGCAAGATCCTTCTATCTGCTGCTATCAGGAGCCACATCTTGCCCTTAAAAACAAACACATTTTCAATGTGAAAGGCTGGAACAAAGTCTACCAAGCAAACTGCACCCATAAACAGGCAGGAGTTGCAATCCGAATACCAGATAAAATAGGCTTCAAATTAAAATTTGTGAGAAGAGATATAGAAGGTCGCTAGATACTAATTAAGAGATCTCTCCTTCAGGAGGATATTACAATTCTAAATATCTATTTGCCAAACAGAGCACCCAAATTTATCCAAGAAACACTACTTTCCCTCAAATCCCACATAGATCCAAAGACATTGTTAGGGACTTTAACACACCACTTTCACCACTAGATAGATCAACTGGGCAAAAACTAGATCTAAACAACTGCACAGATCAACTAGATTTAACAGAAATCTACCGAATATTTCACCCAGCAGCATCAGAATACATGTTTTTCTCAGCAGCACATGGAACATTTTCTAAAATAGACCACATTTTAGGCCACAAAGCAAATTGTCCAAATTCAGAAACATTGAAGTTATACCTTGCATTCTCTCAGACCACAAGGGAATAAAATTAGAACTCAACACCAAAAGCCACCAAAGAAAGTTCTGTAACACATGGAGGCTGAACAACACACTGCTGAATCACGAGTGGATCATCGAAGAAATTAGAAAGGAAATTCAAATGTTTATGATATTCAAAAAAATGAGCACACAAATTACCAGCTCCTCTGGGACACAGCAAAGGCAGTACTCAGGGGCAAGTTTATAGCTCTGAGTTCCTACATCAACAAATTGGAGAGATCTGAAACCAATTAAGTGAGACATCTGAACCTCCTTGAAAAAGAGCAGCGATGTGAAGGGTAAACAAAGGAGGAGGCTGCAATGCTTGATAAGAAATGTACGCATTATCCTGCCCATGTAATTGTAACCCCTCTGTACAGTGTTCACAAAAATTTAAATTTAATTTAAAAAATTAAAAAAAAAAAGAAAAAGAGCAGCGAGATAAACCCCAATCCAGTAGACAGAAAGAAATAATTAAAATTAAATCAGAATTAAATGAATTAGAATCCCAAAAAAACATTGAAAGAATCAACAAAACAAAGAGTTGGTTCTTCGAAAAAATTAACAAAATTGACAGACCCTTAGCAAATCTTATCCGAAAAAGAAGAGAACACACCCAAGTAAATAAACTCAGAGATGAGAATGGAAACATCACCACAGAAACAAACAAGATTCAGAACATTATAAAAGAATACTTCTCAAAACTTTATGCTAATAAGTTTGAGAATTTGGCAGAAATGGATCTTTTCCTAGCAAATATTGACATGCCAAAACTAAACCAAGATGAGTTAAACCAGCTTAACAGGCCCATATCAAGCATTGAAATAGAAACAGCAGTAAGAGATCTCCCATCTAAGAAAAGTCCAGGACCAGATGGTTTTACAGTGGAATTCTACAAGGCCTTCAAAGCAGAGCTCACACCAATACTCCTCCAACTCTTCAATGAAATTGAAAGAGAAAGCTCACTACCGAACACATTCTATGAAGCCATCATAACCCTCATCCCAAAAACAGGCAGGGACTCATCAAAGAAAGGTAACTATATACACATTTCTTTGTTGAATATTGATGCAAAACTTCTCAACAACATTTTGGCAATCAACTTCAACAATTCATCCAAAAAATCATACACCACGATCAAACAGGATTCATTTCAGGGATGCAAAGCTGGTTCAATATATGCAAATGCATTAATATAATTCATCACATCAACAGGAGCAAGGATAAGAACCACATGGTTATCTCAATAGACGCAGAAAAAGCATTCGACAAGATCCAACACCCCTTTATGATGAAGGTTCTGTAAAAATTAGGAATCCATGGAACATTCCTCAATACAATAAAGGCTGTATATGACAAACCTACAGCCAGCATTATACTTAATGGTGAAAAACTAAAGCCATTTCCTCTTAACTCAGGAACAAGACAAGGATGTCCACTCTCTCCACTTTCTTCAATCTAGTATTAGAATGCCTAGCTACAGCAATAAGACAAGATGCATGCATAAGGGGGATCCAAATAGGGAAAGAAGAAGTAAAACTCTCCTTCTTTGCAGATGACATGATCTTGTATTTAAAGAATCCCATAGACTCCACTCCCAAATTACTCAAGCTGAGTCAAAACTTCATCAAAGTAGCAGGGTATAAAATTAACCCTCAAAAATCAATGGTTTTTCACTATGCCAACCATGAGAAAAGTGTGGCTGAATTTAGGAAAGCAATTCTCCACAAAAAATAAACTACCTAGGAATTAACTTAACCAAAAAAGTGATGGGCCTCTATGATGAAAACTTTAAAAACTTGAAAAAGGAAATCAAAACAGAACTTAGAAAGTGGCAAAAACTCAAATGCTCCTGGAATTGGAAAGATCAACATCGTGAAAATGGCAAAACCTCCCAAGGCTATCTACAAATTCAATGCGATACCTATCAAAATTCCACCCTCATTCTTCAAGGAAATAGAAGAGGCAATCCAAAAATTCAAATGAAACAATAAAAGACCCCGAATAGCAAAAATGATCTTCAACAGAAAGAACAGTGCTGGAGGAATATCTATACCAAATTTCAAACTCTACTATAAAGCCATAGTAATCAAAACAGCTTGGTACTGGCACAGGAACAGACCTCAGCACCAATGGAATAGAATTGAAAACCCAGAATTGAAACCCAGAACCTACAGACCTATAGCCATCTAATCTTTGATAAGGGAGCTAAAAAAATAGAATGGAAGAAAGACAGCCTCTTCAGTAAATGGTCCTGGCAAAATTGGTTAACTACTTGTAGAAAACTAAAACTAGATCCTTATACATCACCCTGTACCAGAATCAACTCCAAATGGATCAAAGACCTCGGAATCAAAGCAGACACTCTGAAAACATTACAGGATGGAATAGGAGAAACCCTAGGTCTCCTTGGCGCAGGCCGAAATTTTCTTAAAAGAGACCCGGAAACACAACAAATCAAAGAAAGGTTGAACTAATGGGATTGCATGAAATTGCAGAGCTTCTGCATGACAAAGGATATAGCTAGCAAGATCAATAGAAAGCCCACGGATTGGGAGAAGAGCTTCACTACCCATACAACGGACAAGGGTCTCATATCTAAAATATACCTGGAACTCAACAAATTAAATCCCCAAGAATAAATCCTCAAAGAAACAACTGCCCAATAAATAAGTGGGCTAAAGTCTTAAAGAGAAACTTCTCTGAAGAGGAAAGAAGGATGGCCAATAGACACGTGAAGAAATGCTCAACTTCCCTAGTCATAAAAGAAATGCAAATCAAAACAACATTGAGATACCACTTCACCCCAGTTAGAATGGCTATAATCAAGAACTCTAATAACAACAGATGCTGGAGTGTATGTGGACCGAAGGGAACTCTACTGCATTGTTGGTGGGAGTGTAAACTTGTTCAACCACTTTGGAAAGCAGTGTGGAGGTTCCTCAAAAGACTCCACATAGAGCTCCTCTATGACCCAGAAATTCCACTTTTGGGCATTTACCCAAATGTTCACAAAAAAGACCACACTAAAGCTACTAGTATGACTATGTTTACTGGAGCATTATTTACTATCGCTAAGATATGGAACCAACCTAGATTCCCCTTAGTAGATGAATGGATCAAGAAAATGTGGTATATATACACAATGGAATTCTATGCCTCCATCAGAAAGAATGACATTGCCCCATTTGTTAAGAAATGGAAAGGCTTGGATAAAATTATATTAAGTGAAGTAAGCCAGGCCCAAGAAACATAGGTCCCATGGTTTCCCTAATTTTCAGTATCTAGTATATGTCTGAGTCAAGCAGAAAAGGTCAGATAAGGTGATGTTAGGTAAATGAACACTAAGATATATATTCAAATGTTTTTTTTTTCTTTCATGTGATTGTTTCTAACACATTTATAAGATTATTTCTTTGTTGCTTTGTATGTCCCTCCCACACAGTATAACCCCTTCTTTCACTGTATTTGATGTCGGTATAATTTCTGGAGGGGAAGCAGAAAAAAATCGTTTAAATAGGGATACAGGTGGACTAGCCATGGCAACTATGAGATGTACAAGTCGTTATGTCGAAAGCAAACTTTACAACTTTGGTGGGGGTGGGGGAGGATGTGAAGGGATGGGAAAGGGAAACAAAGGAGGAAGCTACAATGCTTGATAAGAAATGTACTCATTACCTTGCTCATGTAATTGTAACCCTTCTGTACTGTATTTTCACAATAAAAAAAAGAATATGATTGGTTAAAAAAAAGAAATATACTTATTACCTTGCCCATGTAATTGTAATCCCTCTGTACAGTATTTTCACACACACACACACACACACACACACACACACACAAATTCCTGTTTACTCTCAAATTATTTAAAATATTACTAGTAAAGCATCCTACCATAGTAGGAATACTATATTAATTATTCATTCAGTTAATTTCTGTTTCAGTCCAATATGGAAAACTGCTTCCATTTTTTAAAAAAATTACGTGTGTGTGTGTGTGTGTGTGTGTGTGTGTATGAAAGCAGCATATACACCAGACCTTGTGCTTGAATTCAGTGTCTGGGCATTGTCCCAGGGTTAGCACTCTACCACTTGAGACATAGTGCCACTTCTAGATTTTGGGTAGTTATTTAGAGATAAGAGCGCCACAAACTTTCCTGCCTGGGCTGGCTTCAGAACATGATCCTCAGATCTCAGCCTCCCGTATAGGTAGGGTTATAGGAGTAAACCACATGCATTGTGAGAAGACTCGGGATCTCATTTTGGAGCAGTAGTTTCTTATCCTTCACGGAGAGATGCTGAGGCTCCTCTTTAGCTTGTTGCTCCTGAACAGAGAGGGAACTCCCTCCCCATTAGCTACATCTGAAGAGGGAACCAGTGCCCGGCCTCTCCCTGCCTGGAGATGCCTTCTGCTTCTCTTCCATTTAGATTGCAAGTACTCGTTCTTTTGGACCTGACTGGTAGTTCATGTGGCAATACAAATTTCCAGTTATTTTGTTTTCTCTTATCTGTTTCATTCTGAGTTCCACAGGGCATTAACTGAACTCATTCTTTTCAACAAGACCATTTCAGGGGACTGGATTTTGTCACTTTCACCTTGTCAAGCTACTGTGTCAAACCAGAGAACATACTGTGTCAACATGCTTTGTTCTTTCTCCACAATTTAAGAAAACTGAACGGAGCAAATTACTATACAAGCCACATAAGATTCTAATTATAGTCCAGAGGCTAAGACCACTTCAGCACTCTTCAATTTCCAACTTTCCAAACTTTTCCAAATCTGACTTTTACTTGTTTCCTCACTTTAGCAAAATTTTCCTCACTTTTCCAAAAACCCTGATATTGCGAAGATACATAAAAATAGCCATCAAAGCACTTTCATATCTTATTTATTCCATCATCAAGTTCTATGATGTTGCTTCTAATGTTTCCCAGATACCCAGCTATCTCCCACATCTCAAGCCTTATTGAAATTCAAGGGACCCTGAATAGCCACACAATCTTGGAAAAGAATAGGGTTGAAAAATTCATATTTCCTAATTGCAAACATCTCGAAAAATTCAATAGTAATCCAGACTGCAGTATAGTAAGAAGGATAAATATATAGACAAAATGTAATTGATAGTCCAGAAAAAAATCTTACATTATGGTTCAGTGATTTTAGTGTTTCAAGACAAATTAAGGAGAAAAAGGAGTCTTCTTAAGAAATGACGCTGGCCTAACCAGATATTCTTGTGCATAAGAGGATCTGAAATCTCTACTTAACACTGTGGACAAAAACTCACATAAAATACTTTTAAGATTTAAATTTAAGAGAGCAAAATATAAAAGAGGAAAACAAAGAAGCAAAATTTAATTACCTCGTGTTGCTCAATGATTTCTAAAGCATGAGAGCAAAAGTATAAATGATAAGAGCAAATATGATAGATTTGAATTAAAATATAAAACTTTTATGCTGCAAATTATAACATTGACAGACACAGACACAGAATAACAGAAATATATGCCAATCATATATCTGATAAGAGAATGGTATTGAGAATGGTGCAAATAACACAACGCAAATGAAAAGATCTATAACCCATTTAAAAATAGGCAAAGGATTTGCATTGCCATTTCTTCAAAGAAGATATGCAAATAGACAATAAGCATGTGAAAAGATGCTCAAAAGTGTTAGTCATCAGGGAAATGAAAATCAAGCCACAATGAGTTATCACTCATCACTCACTAAGAAGACTATAATTAAAAAGAAGGACAATGCCAAATGTTGGCAAGGATGTGGAAAAATTGCAATATAATATTAACGCTGCTGATTTGGAAGACAGTTTTACAGTATTTTAAATGGTCGATGTTATCATACAACTCAGTAATTCTGCAACTATCTATGTACTACAACAGAAACTTCTCCACATAAAAACTTTTATGTGAATGTATAGAGATGCATTATTCATAATAGCCCCAAAATAGAAACCCAAGTTTTTGCCAACTATAAATGAAGAGATATGTATACCTGATCATGTAGTAGGCTTTTGTTTGGTTTTAAAAAGTAACACAGTTCTAACATATTACAATATAGGTGCACAGTGAAAACATTGATGCTGTAAAAGAATCCAGCCACCCCAAACCATATATTGTACTATTGTATCTTACTGAAATGACAGAATGAATAAATGCATGGGGATGGAATATAAATCATTGGCTCCTAGCTGCTGAATTGTGGCTTTATAATGTGACTGCTAGAGTGGATAGCTTTCTTTCTGCAATAATCAAAGTACTCAAGAATGTATTAATAGGTCTCATTATACAACTTCGTAAACATGCTAAATGTAAATAAATTTACGTAAATTTAATTTGACTTTTTAATAATGGCAAAACACATGCCTACACACACAACTTTAAGCTGAAACACAATACATAAGTGACCATATGAAGTTGGGATCTAAGAAGTCAGTTAAATATATATTTAGTCTGTGAAGGTTTTATTCAAGAAGCTTCGAATTTACAAGAGAGAAACTTTAAAAATACCTTACCAATCTAATGACACTGGCCTTATAAACGTTGTAGAAAGTGAAGATTAGAGAAGAAATGTAATGAAGTCCATAAAGACACATGGTCAGACATTGAACTATGCATGATGTCCGTAGTGTACAGCCAGTGGTCAGTGCTGTCAGCAAGAGGTCTCTTATTAGAAAAAGAGTAGAAACCTTTATGGATTCAACCTATCCTGAGTAACCATTGGGGCCTGACACTGTGTAACAACATTAAAGCCAACTTAATTTTCCAAATCTTATGACTTAGTTATAACTGCTATATGACTTCTTATTTTCAAACCTAAAAACTAAAGTTTTTTTTTATCATAATGAAAATGTGGATTACTGTTCTAAATTGACTTACTGATACTAATGATTTTAATGTACCCTATTTAATGGATAAATACGCATTTGTATAGCCAAGGGATTACATATTTTTTGTTGTTGCTTGGTTGGACATGTAGCCAGATCACTCAAAGGGACATACAGCACACATGTTAAATATACTTACCAGTCATCATGGCTAATAACATTATATTTATCAAGTGTAAACATTACTCAATTCCAAAATACATTTATCCCTGGAGATAAAGGATTAAGGATGTATATTTGTATATTGACACATACAAATTTGGACCTAGGTACATAGAAATATATAAAGATAAAATATTGCCTATATATTAAGTCACTTTCTTACAGTGAATGCCAGAAACTGATTTTGGGGGAAAAAGACAGATTATTTCCACTGTCTGTGTTCTTAACCACTACATTAGGACTTAGAATGCTTTGGAAAAATATATTGAAGCCAGATTGTTTCATTTTTTAGTTCAAATCTAAAGAATTTGAACTTTATTCTGCTGAAAAAACTAGGAAAAATGGTATATAATATGTGTTTCTGAAGAATTGGTCAAGAAGAATTATGTACTAGAGTGATCGAAAGCAGGAAAGTTTGTGCCAGGCAAATTGATTCTGAGTATAATAATTTGCATTTGAAAATAAATAGTTTTCAAAGAGAGTTAGCTCCTAGACAGGGAGGGTATGGGCAGACTCGTATTACCATGGCATGTAATGGAGGAAATAAGTTTTCCAGTGGTTTCTCGCTGTGCACAAAAATGACTTATGCTGTCATCAGAACAGCGATTATACCCATTAGTGAAATAAAAAAAAATCAGCTCAATTAAATTACTTATGCTCTTTTTTTTCCCTATGAATATATTTTGACATTCAAGTACATCTTCATGAGCTAACAGAATTTGAAGCAGCTACAATTTATTCGGTTTCTAATTGTGGTTAAATGATGATGCGATTCATCAATAAACAGATAGCTAAGTTTCACAGTATATCTTAGTTTGCCGAGAGACACTGACACCATGACAGGCAATAATGCAGTGAAGGGTGGAAGTTGAATGCAGATTTGTTATTCCACAAATGCTTCCATAATTTCAAGTTTAATTTAATGTTTTGGCTGAAAGCCGTTATCTTAGAAGAGTTCAGAAAAATAAATTTAAAAACATAAACTGTGGGAGAATCGAACATTTCATCTCACTTAAGAGGTAGCAATTATTAACAGTCACGTGGCAAGGGAAGACATGGAGGGATAATTTGAATGATTTTTAAATTAGAACATGGCCCCTCACTTACAATATAACTAATTGAGTCAGAAGGTTTGATTACAATAACAGGCACTAAATCCTTATTAGTTTTTGAAATCTATTTTTGTGTATTTTGTTAATGTATATCTTAAATTAATATGCGTTAGCTTGCATGAATACATGGCTTTGCAAATAAAGCAAATAGGTTCAAGCAATTTTGTTACTTCTCTGAGATACTATACATGCAAACATGTATACAAACACAAACCAAACTCTGCAATTATATTGGCAATTTCTTATGCACTTCAAGTGCCTCTTTCCAAAATAATGTGAAAAACAAATAATCATTCAATTATTTCTTTCCACTTATTATAAAGGTAATGAGCCACAAGGCATAATATTTGAATGGTCTGGTGAAAATATAATTTTTAACATGACTTTCATTTGGGTTTTTATATATCCGGTATATTTGGGAGTATCCCACCTTTGCAACACACAAACTTTGGGGTGGCACACTCAGATAATGACAGTTTTTTTAAATAGTAAGCTTAAATGAAAATTATGTGACAAATCACCTGAATTATGGACTTTGTGTCTTATCAAAATATGATTTTGATAAAACAATAATTTTGGCCTCATATTTACATAGTAAAAGTCAAATGTGTATCATGTCCATTTATTTAAAAGTTTCACTGTGATATAGGTAATGGCTTGTTAAACCATTCATGAGTTAATTTTCAATAATTTAAAGCATATTAGTACAATTTCTTCATGTATAGTTATTTATTGCCCCTGAGGTTTGTAGTATCAAATTAACCAACTACATACTACCTTTTGTTCTGTCTTTTTCTCTGCCCCCTGCTCTCATGTATGCCCTCTCTCTCTCTCTCTCTCTCTCTCTCTCTCTCTCTCTCTCTTTCTCTCTCTCTCTCTCTCTCTCTCTCTTTCTCACCCCCCACATACACACCCTTTATTTCCAAGGAGGGTAAGATTTGCTTTTGGAGCTTGTACCCATATCTTTACAAAGGTGGAGGTGATAAACATGTAAATGAGTATCCTCCTTGAATTCATAAAATCTAGTGTTTTGTAGAAAACAACCATTATATTACAACTATTAAAGGGATTAATCTGCAGGGAAAGTTTATACACAGCAACAATGGGCCTCGTAAAAAAGAAGAGGCTAAGTTTCTTTGGGCAAATGTGAGCATACCACTTTGATAATGTGGGTCTTAGCTCCTGAACTCCTTGAGGTGATTAGAAAATAGGAATCTCTCTGTAAAATGAAGTTATCTTTCTTGGTCTTTCTAAAATATCTATATCTATATCTATATATGTATATATAAGCACTGAAAGCAATCATCCACAAAAGCTTCATGTTATTCTTTCCATTTAGAGAAAATGTATTTGTTTATATTTTAGGAAGTATTAGAAATTGCAAAATTTATTCTCCCTTGTCCAAATGACATCAATTATAAAGATGAACTGAACATCATGGTGAATCTTATAGAATGTCTACAAATTTAATTTGATTCCCACTGCTTTGGCAGGAAATTGACACTAGTGGGACAGGAGTAATTCACAAATAGCAAGTTTCCTCTTTGACATTCCATCAATTGTCTTGTGAACTTTGCCTAAGCATTCATGTCCTCTTTCTTTTCATTGATCATCTTTAAAAAAATTATGCTTGTGAATTCTTTTCCTGGGCTTTTTACATATATTCAAGAAAAGTTGAAAATCTAAAAGAATAGATACATTTCTAAATTCAATGACCTACCAAAGTTGAACAAAGATAATAATTCACTTAAATATATCTGGACAAAAGCAATAAGATTGAAGAAATTATAAATAATCTGCCAATAAAAATGTCCAGAAACTAGTGGATTTATTGCTATATTCTACCACACCTTTAAATTCTAACACCAATATTTTTCAAACTTTTCCTTGAAACAGATAAAGAAGGAACATAACCAAATTCATTCTATGAAGCCCATACCATACTCACATTAAAACCAGAAGAGACATAAGAAAAGTAAATACTTGACCTTTTTTTAAAATAAAAATATATGGGAAAATTTCAATAAAATACTGTTAAATCAAATTCAACAACATAAAAAAGTCAAACAGCATGATAAAATTTCTTTCATTCCAGTGATATAGGATGGTACCACACATGTAAACCGGTTCATATAATACAACACATTACAAAAGAAAAACAAAAATCAGAAAAACATATCAATTTATGCAGAAGAAAATTAGACAAAATGACTATCAAAACCCCAGTATCATTTTTTGCATAAATAGAAAAATCAATTCTAAAATTTAAATAAAACTATAAGAGACTCCAGGTAGCAAAAGCAATCTTGAGAAAAACAATAATGTTTTTGTAATACTGGATTTTAAATTTTCCTCCAGGTCCACAGTCACAAAGATGGCAGTGTACTGTCACAAAAATATCATATAGAAAGACCAAAAGAACCAAATTGAAGGCTAAGAAATATGACCAGAAGCTATACCCATGTGATTTTTGATAAAGGAACCAAAATTCACAAGAAAAACCATGCTCTTCAACATATTCAGCTAAGAAACTTAGTCATAAACATGTAAAAGACTGAAACTAGGACACTGTCTCTCAATCTGTAAAAAAAAAAAAAAAAAATTAACTCCAAGTGGGTTGAAGATCTAAATTTAAAGAATGATATTTTGAAATAGTTACAGGAACACACAGAGACAATGCATAGAGAAGTGGTCATTAGTAATTATTTTCTGAATAGGACTCCAATTGCTCAGGAAGTAAAAACAAATATTAAGAAATGAGACTGCAGAATTTTTCAAATATGCAGATCAAAAGAAAAAATTACCCATCAAAAATTGGAGAAATCTTCATCAGCTCTTCAGTGGCTATTAACAGCTAGACTGAATTAATATTCAGAATATACAAAGAGTTCAAAAGTTAAACAGCATACCAAATAATCCAATTTATTAATTGCATATTGCCCATTTATTATGGGCAAGCAAATTAGTTCTCAGAAGAATAAATACAAATAAGTAATAAATACATAAAGGAATATTCAATATCCTTAGCCATAAAGGAAATGCAAATCAAAACTATACTGTGATTCTATCTCTTCCAGTCAGAATAACAGTGGTCAAGTAAACAGTAAAAAATGCTGGCCAAGCCGGGCGCCCTTGGCTCACGCCTGAAATCCTAGCTACTGAGGAGGCTGAGATCTAAGGATCATGGTTCAAAGACAGCCCAGGCAGAAAAGTCAGTGAGACTCTTATCTCCAATGAACCACCAGAAAACCGGAAGTGGTGCAGTGGCTCAAGTGGTAGATCGCTCTCCTTGAGCTGAAGAGCTCAGGGATTGCGCCCCAGCCCAGAGTTCAAGCCCCAAGACTGACAAAAAAAAAAAAAAAAAAAAAATGCTGGCCACGATGTGGGAAAAGGAACCTTTATACACTGTTGGGTAGGATGTAAAGCAATACAACCATTATGGAAGTATCAAGAGTCCTCAAAAATCTGAAAATAGAACTATATTATGACCCATCCATACCACTTATAGACAGACAGAGAGAAAGCAAAATAGAGACAGACAGAGACAGAGACAGAGAGAGCATGAAATACTTCTTGGCCATAAAGAAAAATGAAATGATGTCATTTACATTTGCAGGAGAAAACATCGAACTGGAAGTCATTATGTTGAGCAAGATAAGCCAAGCTCAAATCATTATATAACAAGTAAAACATAGTAGAGAATATTTAGAGTTGTCTCTGTACATTGTTTTCAGGGGTTCTTGTGGATCTTTCAGAAAATGGTTATTTTATATGATTTGTCATGGAATTTGTTCAAATAAATCATTCTATCATGTGGCAGTAGCAAACAGAAAAAAGTAAAAAAAAAAAAAAAAAAAAAGAGGACAGAGTAGGAAAGCACAAGAGAGATAAATTTAAACAATCATTACTGACTGTCCTGGCTGGGTAGGGAATATAAGGCTAACTTTGTCACTGTCTGCCTGATTCAAATGTTTTGTTAATGAGGGTCCTCATACATTGTGAATGATAAATATAACAATTTGTATGCAGTATGGATTTTCTAAATATTTTCCCTCTAATAGACAAAAAAGTCTTACCAAGAAATAATACTCTTCGCTTAAAAAAGACCAGACGCATAATACCAGTTCTTAAGAACAATATAATAGATAATAGCAATAATAGATCACTTCCAAATTACACAAGCAACAACATAGAAGACAGTCTGGCTTGTCTAATGTGGGTATGTCAAAATGCACAGGCTTAAAAAAACACCATGACATTGTATTCTATAAAAAAAAAATCACTGATTGTAAGTGAGAACTATTTTTGTTATTGTTATTGAAATTTGTGGCTATATCCCTTTTCAGAAGTTATTTTTAACATCCATGTTCCATATTATATTGCTTCTCCTATTCAGTTACCTATAGGTATTAAATTATTTCTTTTTTAAAAGCTATATAGAGGAAATAACACTTTTATTTTAATACAGATTCAGGATATGTAAGTGGACAAAGAGGTTTCTATGAGTCTGATTAAATCTATAATGCTTTTAAGTATATGAGCTTCTAAATTTGACTTGGCAAAAATTGCACATTTGATAAAATTAGCCTGATGTAAGCACTTGTTGAAATATTATCAAGATGCTTTAACAACTTACCTAAAATAACGTTAAAACACAACTCGAGAAAACTTTTAACTCTTTATTTATTTACAGACTGTTATATAACCAGTAAAAATATAATCCTTTTTACAAAAAAGAAAACTAAAACTAAGAAAAATGTTGTCAGTTTCAGTCCACTTGCGTGCACATGACAGTTTCATTCTTGGGTAAATCATCTTTTATAGCAGAGCTGTTCAATGGAACAATCGATAAATTGGTAAACATCAAAATTACAAACTTACTCTCTCCAAAAGTTTTTCACTCAATGAATAAGCAGGAAATCTATGGACTAGGAGAAAATGCTTGTACATCCATCATGTATCTAATAAAGGGCTCATATTACAAATATCTATATAATTCCGTAAATACAGAATTAAAAGAAAAGGTAATTGGATCAAAAGGGCCTGAACAGACAACTCATCGACCTCGACGTGCCCACAGCAAATACAGACTCAAGCAGGTTTTCCGCATCTAATCCCTAGCAGAGTGGTATGAACACTTGACTGTGTCAAGCTGGGGGTGGCTGAAGTGAAGGAAATAGCTTACAGCACTGCTAGAGATGTTGCTACAGTTGCTATGGAAGACCAGAGCAGGACCTCATGTGTCCTCTCTGTCTGCACAGATTTATGAAGTCCAAGTGTTAGAAACCTGCCCATGGATAATTGCCAGAGCAGGACAGGAAGGATGGGGGATCTTTGTATACCTGATACAGCAAAGTCAGCCACAAATGAAAACTAAAGCAGTTATAGCCTAGACTTACAAGCTCACTCTCTATTATCTAACATATTACAATTAGTCATATTGGCTGGGTGCCAGTGGTTCATGCTTATAAACCTAGATATTCAGAAGACCGAAATCTGAGGATTGCAATTCAAAGGTAGCCTTGGTAGGAAAGTCCATGAGTCTCTTGAAAAAAAAATAAGTTTTTTATTGTGAAAATACTGTACAGAGGGGTCACAATCACATGAGCAAGGTAATGAGTACATTTCTTATCAAGCATTGTTGCCTCCTCCTTTGTTTCCCCTACCATTCCTTCCCTCCCACCTCCACAACTACATTCCTCACCTAAATTGTAAAGTTCGTAACCCCCCAAATAGCCAGAAGTTGATCTGTGCCTTAAGTATTAGAGTACTAAGCTTGAGCATACAAGATCAGAGACAGTGCACAGGCCCCAAGTATAATCCCTAAGACTGGTACACACACACACACACACACACACACACACACACACACAATCATTTTTTAAAATCTTATCTTGTAAACAGATCCTTCTAGCAGATAATGATAATAGTTAGACAGTAGTTAGGAATGTGTCTAATCTATTGACATATTTAATTCCTTCCATGTTTGTGAACATTCTACTCTCTCACAGACATGGCTGGAGGCTCTAGATTTGAGTACTGTTTCTGCTCTTCCCACTCTAGTAATTAACATTACTTTCAAAAGAGACGGCTGGAGTAATAAATGAAATAATATTTTGCTCTTGCCATGACCAGCTCCTCTGACATCTGTCCATTCGGTATTGGGAGTTTGTGCCACATGTTCTTGACTCTTCCCTGTTCTCCAGGCATGAGCTTGCTCTCAAGCCATTTACACTGACTGCAAAATGCAACACAGATACCTTGACACTCCATGATTTTCCTTGCATCTACTTCAATATTGCTCACGCTGGAAGGAAAGCTAGGTCCTGTATTCAACATTAGCAAGACTGGGTTGGAGGTATAAGACTGGTACTTTTTTTGTAAATTATAAAACGGCTAAAATCAGGTGCACATACATATCTGGTTATTTTTAGCAGTTTTTTTCAAGTAGTTGTGAATTCTTTCACAACTGTCAAAGCATCTGTGATACAACTTTCTAAAAAAGTTATGAACAATTTCATAAATGATTAAATTTAATAGAAAAGCATTGAGTCTAGTGATATACAGCTTCTCTACTATTGACTGGCATTATTCATATTTATTTATCTTAAATTTGAGCTGACCTTTAAAGCCCTTAAAATTACATGTATTAATGTGTCATGACTTTTTGTTTGTTTTGTTTTTTGTGTTTTGATTTGTTTGTTTTGTTTTTTGGTTGGTGATGGGGCTTGAACTCTGGGCCTGATCATTGTCCCTCAGCTATTCAGCTCAATGCTAGCGCTCTACCACTTGAGCCACAGTACCACTTCCTGTTTTCTGAGTGCTTTATCGAACATTAGAGTCTCACAGCTTTTCTTGCTTGGGCTGGCTTTGAACCGTGATCCTCAGCTCTCAGCCTCCTGAGTAGCTAGGATTACAAGTGAGAGCCACCGGCACCTGGCACTGTCATGACTGTTTATTATGCATATTTAAATGTTTGATTCATTCATGTTCAAAAAAACAAAGGATTTAAAATTTTAACTTTTGTAGAGTCCTCAACAGTTGATCATATGAGTTAGATATAAATTGATATTATTCCAGCTTTTAGTTTTACATACAAATATTAGTCTCAGCTATGAACTGATGGTTCATGCCTGTAATCCTATCTACTCAGGAGGTTGAGTTCTGAGGATTGAAGTTTGAAGCCAACCTGGGCAGGAAAGTCCATGAGAGACTCATCACCAATTAATCACAGAAAGAACCAGAAGTGATACAGTGCCTCAGGTAGTATAGCACTATCTTTGAGCAAGAAGGAATTCTTGGACAACAACCAAGCCCAGAGTTCAAGACCCAGGACTGGCAAAAGAAAACAAAAAAAGAGATAAAAGGGGAAGAAAGAGAAGAGAAGAGAAGAGAAGAGAAGAGAAAATGGAAGAAGAGAAAAGATTAATCTCTGGATTCATGTGCATGACTTCTCAGAATGGAACACATAAACAGAAAAAAGGCAGAAGTAGTGCTGTGGCTCAAGTTCCAGCCCCATGACTGGCAAAATAAATAAATAAAAATAAATAAAAATAATGGAAGGGCTGGTGGATTATACAATGTGGTTCTGTGGGTTTTTTGTTTGTTTGTTTTGTTTTGTGGGTTTTTTAATGTATATTTTTTATAATAAAGATACTGTATAGAGGAGTTACAGTTACATGAATAAGGTAATGAGTACATTTCCTATCAAGCATTATTCCCCCATCTTTGTTTTTCCCCTACCATCCCTTCCCTCCCCACCTCTCCAACTCCTCCTTCACCCCAAAAAAGTTGTAAAGTTCATTTTTCAACATAGTCTCTTGTACATCTCATTGTTACAATGGGTCAACCTGTATCCCTATTTGTGCCCTGCATCTTGTATATATATTTTTCTAATTTGGGAAGGGGAAGGGAAATAACAAAAAGCTGAAATAAGGATACAGGTTAAACCTTTGTAACAATGAGACACTATGTTGAAAACGAACTTTACAATTGAGGTGGGGATGGGGGGGAGGGTAGGGGGTGTGGGATGTAGTTGTGGAGGCCGGAGAGAAGGGATGGTAGGGGAAAAACAAAGGAGGAGACAACAATGCTTGATAGGAAATGTATTCATTACCTCGCTCATGTAACTGTAACCCCTCTGTATAGTATTTTTACAATTAAAAAACACATTAAAATTTTAAAAAAAGATGCAGGGCACCAGAATCTAATACAGTGAAAACAGAGGTTATATCATGGGGGAAGAACATACAAGAGAAACAAAAAAAATCACATAGTATAAGTACATTAAAAACAACAACAAGAAAGATAAAACCTCTTGTGTCCCTGTCTTGGAGTTCATCTTACTTAGCATCATCTTATATGGTCATATGTATATAACTTTTGAGCTTTTCTGCTTGTCCTAGACATATACTAGTTATTGCAGATAAGGGAAACCATGGGACCTTATGTTTCTTTGGGCCTGACTTACTTTACTTAATATAACTTTTTCCAAGTCTTTCCATTTCCTTATGGGGTGGTGTCATTCTTTCTGATGGAGACATAGAATCCATTATATATACATATATATACACATATATACATATATATACATATATTTCTTGATCCATTCATCTACTGAGGGGCATCTGGGTTGGTTCCATATCTTAGTTATGGTGAATAATGATGAGATAAACATAGTTGTGCTGGTAGCTTTAGTATGGTCTTGTTTGTGATCATTTGGGTAAATGCCTTAAAGTGGGATTGTTGGGTCATAGGAGAACTCTATGTGGAGTCTTTTAAGGAATCTCCATACTGCTTTCCAAAGTGCAGTAGGATTTTTTCATTTTTTTCCATTTAATATATTTTTTTTAAAAACGTAACCAAGCCCCACTGGCTCACGCCTGTAAACCTTGCCACTCAACAGGGTAAGATCTGGCAATCAGAGTTCAAAGCCAAAGAAGCAGGAAAGTCCATGTGACTTTTACCTCTACTTAACTACCAAAATATCAGAAGTAGAACTGTGGTTCAAGTACTAGGGAGTGCAACCCTTGAACACAAAAGCTCAAGGATAGTGCCCAGGCCCAGGACTGACACACACAAAAAAATTCAAAGTGATTTTACCAATTTACATTTGAACTTAAACACCCAACATACACCCAATGTAACAACATCTAAAAGCCTAATTTGCTTAAAGAATTAGACTTAGGCAATATGAACCCCAAGTTGAGGACTCAAATGGTTTTTCTTTCTTGCTATTGTTTCTAACATATTTATAAGATGATTCCTTTGTTGCTTTATATGTCCCTTCCCCATGGTTTAACCCCTGCTTTCACTGTATTTGATGTTGGTATAATTTGGGGAAGGGAAGGGAAAAAACAAATTGTTTAAATAGGGATACAGGTGGACCCATTGCAACAATGAGATACACAAGAAACTTTACAACTTTGGTTGGGGGGGGGGGACAGGAGGACAGGGATGAGAAGGGGAAACAAAGGAGGAGGCAACAAAGCTTGATAAGTAATGTACTCATTACCTTGCCCATGTAATTGTTACACTTCGGTATGGTATTTTCACAATAAAAAATAAATTAAAAAAAAGAATTAGACTTAAACTTTTTGCCAAAGTAAATGTGCAAGATAATATATTTCTAGATTGTGTATTTTTCTAACCTAGAATTTCACTAGTGACATGTGAAAGTATTCTGCTGGTCTTCTGCCTCTCACTTCATTGCTGCCCTTTCCTTGCTTACTTCCAAGATTTTCTTCTGCATTCTGGATATTAGGTGTAACATGAATTCACTAATATAAATGGATATTTAGTCCACCTATTTTCTTACTCTGTAGTTTAAGATTTTGTTTTAAATGACATTTTTCTCTTTGTCAATCCCAGGGTTTGAACATTGCCTTGCGCTTGCTCAGCTGGTGTTCTCAAAATTAGCCAGGCCTCCAGTATGACTTTTGGCTGGTTAATTGGGCTGGTTTGCATTATACTCCTCAATTTGTAATCTCCTGAGTAGCTGGGATTGCAGTCATGAGCAGTCAATGCCCTATTTAAAGTGAGTTTTAATGATGATTGACTAATATACTAAAAACAATCTTTTTCATAATGTATTAATCATGTATGGTTTAAATTTTACTTAACCTAGTTTTAAAGAGATTATCTCCTTTAGTCTCAAAAGCTTGACTAGTCATTTGTTCATTCTATATCCAAAATCAGTTTTGTCATGTGCTATACAGATATAATTTTATTCTCTATAGACAGTTATTCTAACTTCTTTTTATTCTCATTATTTCAAGATACTTTATTTTCAGTCTAACTTTTTTTTTTTTTTTTTTACAAATTTAATATCCCTCCTCTTTCCACTGATCTATAACATCTACTTAGTCATATGTCAGTTAAGCTTATCAGTCTGTGTTTGGGTTATCATTTCTATGGGATTCTTTCTGTTCTAATAATGAAATGCTGTAGAAGATGAGCAGTAGGAATCTCCCAACATAAGCAACTGAGAAAAACATAGGCTTAAAAGACATTGAGCATTGTTGTGGACTCCTTGGAACTTTGAATAGATTTCTGATATTTTTGTCAACAGTCTTAGAACTGAAGGATAGATAAGTTGGGACTTAAAATCTCTTAAAGAAACAATGTATTTCCTGGCACTGGTGGATCATACCTGCAATATTAGACACTCAAGAGGCTGAGATCTAAAAGTCATGGTTCAAAGCCAGCCCTAGAAGAAAAATACTAAGAAACTTTACCTCCACTTAACCACCAAAAATGCATGAATGACTCAAGTGGTAGAGCCTTAAGCCAAGTGAGAACATAAGAACATGAAGTCAAGCCCCAGTACAAGAAAGAAAGAAAGAAAGAAAGAGAGAGAGAGAGAGAGAAAGAGAGAGAGAGAGAAAGGAAGGAAGGAAGGAAAGCAGCTCAAGGAACATGAAACTACAGATTAAGTTGAATAAATTCAAAGAGTATAAAACAAAATTCCACACAAATATGTAAACTTAGAGTTCTGAAAACTGAGCAAGCAGAGAAATCTTAATAATAAAGATAATATTTTAGCTTTAAGAAAGAAAAATTTAAATGACAATGATTTTTCCTTAAGAAATCATAGGAATCAAAAGGAAATGGTAATATAGGCAAGTTTTCTTTATTTTTTTTTAATTGTGAAAATACCATACAGAGGGGTTACAATTACATAGGCAAGATAATGAGTACATTTCTTATCAAGTATCCTTGCCTCCTTTGTTTCCTCTTCCCATCCCTTCCTATCCCCCCTACCCCCACCGGCCAAAGTTGTAAAGTTCGTTTTTCGACATGTCTTGTACATCTCATTTTTTCAATGGGTCCACCTGTATCCCTATTTAAACATTTTGTTTTTTCCCTTTCCCTCCCCAAATAATACCAACATCAAATACAGTGAAAACAGGGGTTATACTGTGGGGGACGGACATACAAAGCAACCAAGAAATCATCTTATAAATATGTGAGAAAAAGTAGCAAGAAAGAAAAGCCATTTGAGTCCTTATCTTGGGGTTCATTTCATTTCTGCTTGTCTCAGACATATACTAGTTATTGCAAAGAAGGGAACCCATGGGACCTATGTTTCTTTGCACCTGGCTTACTTCACTTAATTGGCAAGCTTTCTTTAAAGTATTTGGAAAACCACAGGATTAGAAAGGAAAAATAAATTTGTTTGTAGAATATATTGATTGGCCTATTTTCTATAATTATTATATAACAAAGTAATGAAAACTAAGTATTAATGACAAAATATTGAAAATAGGAGAGGGAATGATGGTTCTTGTTTGTTATTCCACCTTGGAGGTATAGGTAGGAAGAACACAGTTCTGGGCCTCCCTGGACAAAACTTGAGACCTTATCTTTTTGAAAAAATTATGTAAATAAATAATGCACAAAGAAAGTCCTCAATGCAAAAGTGAGATATAGGAGTCAACAAAACACATGAGAATTTTTATACGTAGAACGACATGAATATAACTAACTTATTTTTTGTAAGATTACACACGTGCAATTTTTTGAGGAAAGAACTTTTTCAACAAATCATTAGGGAGTAATTGGATTGGTATATAAACTACATGAAGAAACTCTCCATACAACAAGGAGAACATATACTATTAGAAAATTGGCAAACCACATGAACAAGTGTCTCCTGAAGGAAAAGAAAGGAAATCCTCTTTTCTCTCCCTGTTTTTTTTTTTTTTTTTTTTTTTGCTGGTCGTGAACTCTGGGCCTGGGCACTGTCCCTCAGCTCTTCAGCTCAAAGCTAGCTAGTGCTCTACCACTTCAGCCACAGCGCCACTTCCAGCTTTTCTTATTGGTGCTGAGGAATCGAACCCAGGGCTTCATGCATGCAAGGCAAGCGCTCTACCACTAAGTCACCTTCCCAGCACTTCTCTGCTTTTTTTAGACAACCAAATTCTAGATGAATTGCAAGATACACTTTCCATCAGTGAGGGCAGCCTCTTTACTTGTTCTATCAATTGAAGTATTAGTCTCTTCAGAAACTAGTCTCAGATACGAATCCCAGGTCCTCTGGAACACCCTGTAGACTGGTCACATTAATGCAACATTTAACCACCACCTCCACAAAGTATTTGCGCACAAATATTCTCTGCAGCTTTATTTTTTTTTAATTTTTTGGGGGGTCCAGTCGTGGGGCCTGAACTCTGGGCCTGGGCGCTGTCCCTCAGCCCTTCAGCTCAAGGCTAGCGCTCTACCACTTGAGCCACAGCACCACTTCCCACTTTTTTCTTTTTGCTTATGTGGTGCTGAGGAATCGAACCCAGGGCCTCATGCATGCAAAGCAAGTGCTCTACCACTGAGCCACCTTCCCAGCCCCTGAAGCTTTATTTTTTGAACAGACAAATTAATAACAAGTAAAATGTACATACAAATATGCAGAGAAGTCATTTGTGATATGTCCCTACAATGAAATAAAAAGCAGTGAGGTAATTATTAATGCATGAAGCATAAATGAATAAATTTTAAACTTCATGTTGACTCTAAGAAATCTGAAAAGAGTACCTATTACATGTTCCAGTCACATAAAATTAAATTTTGGAATGGATTCAGAAAGCACAGAAATAGATTTTTAGCCAAAGGCAAGGAATGGAGAAGGAAGGAAGGATAGGCTGCCAACGACATAAAGAAACTTAGGAAGATGATACACATATTCTCAAGGCAAAGCCTTTAAGCATGGTGATGTTTCTGTGAGGATATTGCAGATATCAAAGCTTGCCAAAATGTAGCCAATAAATAGGTATGATTAGTCATGGATCAATTACACTTGAATAAATCTATTTTTAACACAACTGCCCATGACTATCATAATTTTTGAGCCAAAAAAACCTAGGGATAAGATGGTTTCCCACATAAAATTCCAGAGTCTTCCTCCTCATGGCCTCTATTCCTATCTGAAGATGAGTAATGGGGAATGCAGGATTTTCTTCAGGGAATCCTCTGCCTTCACCCAGAGAGCATTGGTTCTTTGTCCCTCCAATGAAAATCAAACTATAATCCAACATCAGAATATCTTCCAATATGTGAGTTATTCATTCTTAAGACCCCATGGGAGGCATCAAAAAGACAAGAAATTGCTTTTGCTCTTTCTCTCTTCTCCCATCTACAGCTTCCAGGTTAGTATTTTAACTGGACTGACCTAATTATGCCTATAATAATCTAAATCCATAAATAAGATGCCAAGTCATCTGAGTTTTCAGTTATGGTATTTCAGTTCATCATCCTTTTATGACTATTGTCTTGATTTTAATTTTTTATAAATATAATGAATACCATCTATTTGCTACTCACAATATTCACCTACTTTTCATTACAGTGAAGGTAATTCTCTTAGTGTATTAAGGGATGTAGACATCACCTGCTGGATGTCCCTGAGATATTGCAGGAGATTTCTTCCTTTCAGCTGCTCAAATCCAACCATTTGCTTGATTAGAGTATTCCACAGAAGAAGGCAGAGACAAGCAGGTTCGCTTCTCACATCTTAGAAGGTAAAAGGCAATCCATTGATCCCAACATTTGCACTTATATGTTTCTTTTTAGAACTTGCACTCTGGAATTTACCATTCATTTAGCATGGCAGCATCCAGGGGCATACATATTTTGTGCTGAAAAGGAAACATTCAAGAAGTGGGAACAAGTAAAACAGGTTGTTCTTTATGTTTCTTCTGTCATGGAATTTAATACATGTTGACCTCTTCTTGTATATTCTTCCAATAAATTATCATTCATTATTTTAGCTCCAATCAGTTTCTTTTGCATGAAATTAAACCTCCGTATGCATGTCTGTATATCAATGCAGACAATGCCTTTCTTGTTCCAAGAAGGAGCGATTCTGTATTTTCAGTGATCAGTAGCCAAGCCCCCCCCCCAAAAAAAATTGACTTAAATTCCTTGCTATAGTAAATAATAATATAGGGTTCCAAGTAAAACCTTTGGTTTATTTCATAACTTTCTCATTTTCTGTGATTTAAAGCAAGTTAATTATCATCTGTGAACTTTTATTTCTGTATAGATAAAATTAAGAACTAGAATCTCAGTCTTTTAAAGATAGACTCACTAAGCTATGTAAAGCACTTAGAGATGAGGATCAAGGTTCAAAGGTATCCCAAGAAGCACAGTCCAAGAGATTTTATCTCCAATTTACCAACAAAGAAACAAATCTAGCCTTGGACCTCAAAGATTATGGACAGTAACCAGGTCCTGAATTCAAGTCCCAGGATCAGCACACACACACACACACACACACGCATGTGCACACAAACACACTCACACACAAGCATACACATACATAAAACATTATAATAATAAGTTAATGGAGGCAGAGTATTTACCAAGTGTTGTAACACACTACATAAATATTAGCTACTAATTTATTATTTTATCATTGCACTTCTCTAGGAGTAGATTTTTAAACTAAACATAGATATTGAAACTAAATTATTTTCTGCTTCTTAAAAGTTTAAAGTAAATCTATGTGCTCTCTTACTTACTGTTTGAGATCAATTCAAACTATATTCCTAGAAACTTGGTGATCCTTTTTCTATAAATGGACCCATTGAACAGAACCATCCTGGTTTAATTAAACTGGTTGTGTGTGTGTGTGTGTGTGTGTGTGTGTGTGTGTGTGTGTGCATGTGTGTGCATGTGTGTGCGTGCATGCTCACGCATGTGCTCATGTGCACACGTACCAGTTTTGCAGCTTAAATCAGGGCCTTGGCACTGACCCTATGCTTTTCTGCTCAAGGTTATCTCTCTATTTCTTGAGCCACTGCTTCAATTTTAGCTTTTTAGTAGTTAACTGGAGATAAGAATCTCATGAATTTTGTTGCCAGGTTGGATTGAGATCCCCAGATCTTAGCCTCCTGAGTTGGAATTTTTTATGGTGTGTTTCAGAAGTCTGCATTTTAGATGAATTTTCTAAGTTATATTTTTATGCAATATAGTTTAAAAATGATCAGTCTAGGTTTCCTATAGCAAAAAACTTACATAGAAAATATTCTCATTATTAAATAAGAATATATGGGATTAAACACTGAAACATTAACTCCAGTACCTGGTCATTGTGTCAGTAAGAGAAGAGTTGAACCAAAAACAAAATGATGATAAGTTTAGGCTGACCCCACATAAAATACATGCTGCTTGACATGTGTAGATGTCAGATAGTCTGACACCTGTTTCTGATGAAAATGTCTAATTCCAGAAAGATTTGGATATCATTGACCCAGGGCTCTCTCAGTCTCATAGAATATTTTTTTCCATATCTTAGTTATGATAAATAATGCAGCAATGAACATGGTTATGCTGGTAGCTTTAGTATGGTCTTGTTTGTGGTCATTTTGGGTAAATGCCCATAGCTAAGATATGGAACCAACCCAGATGCCCCTCAGTAGAGGAATGGATCTAGAAGATATGATATTTGTACACAATGGAGTTCTATGCTTCCATCACAAAGGATGACCTTCTCCCATTCATAAGGAAATGGAAAGACCTGGAAAAAATTATTAAGTGAAGCAATCCAGGCCCAAAGAAATAGAGGTTTCCCTCGTTTGTAATAATATGTGTATGATATACTTAGCAGGGGATCACAATAGCCCAATCTCTAAGTGCATAGGACCATATATAATGAAGCAAAATAAAAATGAATTACGAGAATTGAAAACAAGAGTTTCTTATTATGCCCTGTATGCAGTTATTTCTCTTGTTTCTCTGTTTTAGTTTTCTGTTCCCTTTTTCTTGAATATAAACTTATCTGAGCCATGGAAAGGAATGGGAATCACAGAAACAGCAGGGCAATGATAGGCTAATGCAACAATGATACTCACTAGACACTATGATGGAAATAAACTTTACAACTTGAGGAAAGGGAGTGGGGAGTGGTAAGTGGGAGAAAATGAGGGAGAGGATAACAATGTTTTTAAAAAGAAATGTACTTATTACTTTCTTATGAAACTGTAACCACCCATTTCATCACCTTTACAATAAAAAAGTATTTCCCCTGATCCCTGAACCTCACATGCATGCATGCAGGCTCTAAACTGATTCCACAGTTAGGGAGCGTTGGTCAGTATATCTGAGGCTACTGACTCTCAGGCTAACAAATATATTTCTCAGTGGTCAGGATTTCCCTCAGAGCAAGCCCTGATGCTAGCTGTGACAGACTGCTTTGTACTCCTTTACCTGTGTATTCATTTACCTGTGCCCTTTGATTGTATCTGTTGGTGACTTGGAAAGAACCAATGAGAAAGCACAACATTCCTTCTTCTCATCATCAGACTGTTAGCTTGAATTGATAGGAGAAATCTGCAATCCATTTCTTTATCTGATTACTTTGCTGCCAATCACACTACTTGTTTAAGTCTGCAGGATGTGAAAGTATCTCTTTGCCTCTGATTTTCCTAAAGTTATTTGTGAGCTTAAACCAAGCTAAATAAGACCAATGCTCCTCTGCTTTCTTTATTCAGAATATAGGATTAGGAGTAATTTGGTGTAACTGTCAAGTTTTAGACACCTCTGTCATGGCAGGAATTTGTGATTCATTCTTTGTACACAATCCTTTTTTTATCCTTATAATAATAATTATTGCCTATTACTTTTAGGAAGGAAATAAAAAGAATGGAAACAGAGAAAGCAAAGGAAAAGCAAACAACAAAATGGGTACAGTACAATTTAACAATATATAATTTTTCCCTGAGAAAAACAGCATTTGTATTTAATGTCATGTCCCTGAAGCCTCCTTCTGTTCTCATGTTCCTACCAAAACAAGGGGAGGAGAAAATTCAGGAAGACTGAAGTAGCAGTAACAGGCCTATGTGCATCATTCACGAACACCAGAACCCGGGACAAACTAGTGTCATCTGGGAGAGACTCTGCTTCCTGCTAACCTGCTAAGTTTGTCATGCTGCTTACCCAAGGACAAGGCTAGCTAAGCAAAGCTGTCACTGTCTTTGTTGTCTTACCTCTAAAAAAACCCTCTCCTACAGTAACACAGGGGGTATCACCTACTAAACTCTGCTTGGAAAAGGAGCAATCATTCTCTCATGCACAGATAGGCAAAGCCAGAAAGGGGGCTTTGTATTTTGTGTATTCTGGAAAGGTATATCAAATGTATTTGTCCTTGCTAGAGAAATTTAATTGCCTTTGGAGTAAGAAGAGAACTAAAAATTACCACTTAGGCTGAGAATGTAGATTAGTGGTAGAGTGCTTGACTAGCATGCTTGAAAGCCTGGGTGTGATTCCTCAGTACTACCTCAACAGAAAAAGCCAGAAGTAGTGCTGTGGCTCAAGTGGTAGAGACCTAGCCTTGAGCACAGAGAGAATCAGGTAGACCCCAGGCCCTGAGTTCAAGCCCCAAAACATGCTCCCCCCCCACCAAATCACTACTTACCCTTGAAGTGAGGCCATTTTTATAAATTTTTGAATAAGAATAAAAAAACAAGGGGCTGGGAAGGTGGCTCAGTGGTAGAGTGCTTGCCTTGCATGCATGAGGCCCGGGTTCGATTCCTTAGCACCACATAAACAGAAAAGGCTGGAAGTGGCGCTGTGGCTCAAGTGGTAGAGCGTTAGCCTTGAGCTGAAGAGCTGAGGGACAGCACCCAAGTCAGTCCCATGACCTACAAAAAAAAGAAAAGAATAAAAAACAAAAAATATGGAATAATAAAAATACTAAATACACTTAGAGGTTTGTAAGAATGGGGGCTTCCTATATCCATGTTACTAAGTAAAGAATTACCACAGTCTTCTTCATGTGCATTTTTCTTTCCTGCTGTATGGCTATGTTGTGTTTAGTGTAATAACTACTTTATGGAACACTGGATTTTAAAAAATCTCCATTTTTAAAAGATTTTTTGTGGGCTGCTTTAAAAATCTAACTATGGTCTATTAAACATCTTTGAGAAGCAAAAAGCCTTTCACTAGCCTGCTGAGTAGATATAAAGTTCACAGTTAAATACATAAAATTATGATGACATCCAGTGGTCATGAGGGACATGTTTTTAGGAGTATACTAATTAAACACTATCCTTCAGACTTGTTTCTACACTTACCAGCAATGAACCATATCTGATTGGTCATTAAGTAATTAGGAATGCTCATGTAAATAAAGTGTCATTCAAATGGGACTTTCAGCCTGGAGATGAATCATATATTTTTGTCTTCTGGTCTGAACTACATACAAATCAATCAAATACACAAAACAAACATAAAGAAAATGGTTACATCGCTCACTTCTAAACAGATCCCATTCTTACAAGCAGTGTTTTAAAATTTTAGTGACAGTATAAAACTGTCACTAAAAATGAAAAAAACAACTTGGCTTAGGATTTTTGGGTTTCTCTGTGGTTGTTAGAATCTCTTCCTCCCTTCCCCCTCCTTCCTCTCTCCTACTTCCCTCCTTTACCTATCTCTCCCTCCCTTCCCTATTTCTTTCCTTTCTTCTCTTCCACTCTTTGTGTGTATGTTTGTATGAATCTTTGTTTCCATGAAACAGCAAAATAAGCTCAAGAAGATAAAAAATCATACTTGTGAGATAGAACAATAAATGCAATTGCAGTAGGTCAAGAAAAAAAAGATGAATATTGACTAATAACTAAGAATGAGGTTAGTAAGTAATTGGAGAGAAAGGTAAATAGGAAGAAATGACCAGTGATTTGAAGTTAATAGACACTACATAATAACAGGTTGAAAATAAGAAATTTCAGGAGGTTCTGCTCCTTACATCTCTACTTTAGATGCAAATAATCAAACATATTACTTGAGTATTGGAGAAAGTGATAAATCACACAACAAAGACTTTAGAATGAATTAACATAAAAAATCCTCCCATTGTGAGCAATTTTTACAATGTATAATTTGTTTAAATGTTGGGTAAATGTTTCATGGTATCTGGCAGCACAAAATAAATAATTAATACATGGCTTGATTAGCTGGTTACTGAAAATGTCAATGTAAAACAATCCTTTTGCCCAACATAATAAAGCCCAACATATTTCCCATTGATTTTGTGAGAATGTTGGCCTTATCTCTACTATTAAGGCCCCTAAATCTACTGGCAGCTAATGCCACTTGTTAATTGAGATGCAATTTATATTAAGTACAGTACACCATTCTTAAGAGTAAAGTTTCATAGTCATTAATGACATACAGAAAATTCAGTGTGCATTTCTTTTTCTTTTTTTCTTTTTTTTTACTTCTTTTGGTCAGTCGTGGGGCTTAAACTCTAGGCCGGGGTGCTGTCCCTCAGCTCTTCAGCTCAAGGCTAGTGCTCTACCACTTGAGCCACCGTGCCACATCTGGTTTTCTAGTGGTTTATTGGAGATAAAAATCTCATGGCCTTTCCTGTCCAGGCTGGCTTTGAACTAGGATCCTCTGGAAACACAAATCCTTTCAAAGATAATCACCACAGTTTACCTGCTTTTGAAGATCCATTTCCTGGAGTTCATTCTGATGAATATTATTTTGTATAATCAGATGCGCATAAGCATTGCACCCTTTTCTTCTTCTCCTGAGAGTATCCTTGCTTGGTTTCACTGTTTTTGAATGCTTATTGATATGTATAATTTTTTATGACTATATGTATTTTAAATCTAGCTTCCACGTATGAGGGAAAACATGCACCATTGGTTTCTCTGAGCTTGGCTTACCCCATTTAACATAATTTTACAGGTCCACCCATTTCCCTGCAAGTGACATATTATTCTTTCTTTTTTTTTAATTTAATTTAATTTTATTTGTGAACATACTGTACAGAGGAGTTACAGTTACATGGGCAGGATAATGTGTACATTTCTTACCAAGCATTGCAGCCTCCTCCTTTGTTTATCCTTCACATCCCTTCCCAGCCTCCCCCCTCCCCACTAATCCCAATCCTTCTCCTTCCCCCCCCCCCCCCCACACCAACGTTGTGAAGCTCGTTTTGGACATGACAACTTGTACTTCTCATTGTTGCAACAGGTCCACCTGTATCCTTAAACAACTGGTTTTTCCCCATCTCCTCCACAAGTTATACTGACATCAAATATAGTGAAAGCAGGGGTTATACTGTGGGGGAGGGACATACAAAGCAACAAAGAGATAATCTTATAAATGTGTTAGAAACACATGCATGAAAGAAAAAAACATTAAAATACACATCTAAGGGTTCATTTTCCTGACATCACATTATCTGACCTTTTCCGCTTGACTCATACATATACTAGATATTACAAATAAGGGAAACCATGGGACCTACGTTTCTTTGGGCCTGGCTTACTTCACTTAATATAATTTTTTCCAAGTTTTTCCATTTCCTAACAAATGGGGCAATGTCATTCTTTCTGATGGAGGCATGTATATATACCACATTTTCTTGATCCATTCATCTACTGAGGGGCATCTGGGTTGGTTCCATATCTTAGCTATGGTAAATAATGCTGCAATAAACATAGTTGTGCTGGTAGCTTTAGTGTGGTCTTGTTTGTAAACATTAGGGTAAATGCCCAAAAGTGGGATTGCTGGGTTATTGGGGAGCTCTATGTGAAGTCTTTTGAGGAACCTCCATACTGCTTTCCAAAGTGGTTGAACAAGTTTACATTCCCACCAACAATGAAGTAAGGTTCCTTTCTGTCCACATCCCCTCCAGCATCTGTTGTTGTTAGAGTTCTTGATTTTTGCAGTTCTAACTGGAGTGAGGTGATATCTCAATGTTGTTTTGATTTGCATTTCTTTTATGGCTAGGGATGTTGAACATTTCTTCTTTCTTCTTCAGAGAAGTTTCTCTTTAAGTCTTTCGCCCACTTATTTATTGGGCAGTTGTTTCTTTGAGGATTTGTTGTTGGGGGGTTTAATTTTTTGAGTTCCAAGTATATTTTAGATATGAGACCCTTGTCCGTTTATGGCTAGTAAAGATCTTCTCCCAATCCGTGGGCTTTCTATTGATCTTGCTAGCTATGTCATTTGCCCTGCAGAAGCTCTGCAACTTTATGCAATCCCATTTGTCCAAACTTTCTTTGATTTGTTGTGTTTCCGGGTCTCTATTCAGAAAATTTCGGCCTGAGCCAAGGAGACCTAGGGTTTCTCCTATTCCATCCTGTAATGTTTTCAGAGTGTCTGCTTTGAGTTCAAGGTCTTTGATCCATTTGGAGTTCATTCTGGTGCAGGGCGATATATAAGGATCTAGCTTTAGTTTTCTACATGTAGTTAACCAATTTTACCAGCACCATTTACTGAAGAGGTTGTCTTTCTTCCATTCTATTGTTTTAGCTCCCTTATCAAAGATTAGATGGCTATAGTTCTGTAGGTTCATTTCTGGGTTTTCAATTCTATTCCATTGGTCCTGAGGTCTGTTCTTATGCCAATACCAAGCTGTTTTGATTACTATGGCTTTATAGTAGAGTTTGAAGTTTGGTATTGATATTCCTCCAGCAGTGTTCTTACCATTGAGGAGTGTTTTTGTTATTCGGGGTCTTTTATTGTTCCAGACATATTATTCTTTCTAATAGATATGTACAATTCCATTGTGTATAAGTACCACATTTTTTCAATTCACTCATCTATTGTAGGGCATCTGGCCTATTTGCACAACTTGGTTTGTGAATAATGCAGAAATGAACATGGATATGCAAAGTGTCTATGCTATCCTGGCTTATGGTGTTCTGAGTAGATGCCCAAGAGTGGTATGGCTGGTTCACAGGGAATATCTATGTCTCATTTGTTGAGGAATCTCTAGACTATTGTCCAGAGTGGTTTTATTCCTTTACATTCCCACCAGCAGTGCAGTAGAGTTCCTTTTCCCCACATCCCCACCAACATTTATTGTTGTTCAAATTCACAATGTTAGCCAGTCTAACTGGGATGTTGAGCATTTCTCTGTGTGTGTGTGTGTATGTGCGCGCACACACGTGCATGTATATTGTATTATGATATAGTTAGTACTTTTTTTTCTACATTATTGACTAAAGTAATTTAAGGGGGAAATGGTGTTTAGGCCTTCAATATCTTGCACATTCTTCACCTTTAACCTCCTAAACACTAAACAAGGAATATAAGTGAATGTAAAGACTTTCATCCACTTCTGGTAATATACCTTTCTTGGGACACATGTACATGGCTACTGTAAGGTAAATTAAATAGTCAGGCAAATTTAATTAGGTAGCTGATAAAAAGAACGCCATGCAGTATTCAGGAAGACAGAGGTTTATTGTTTTACTCAACTGCTTGCCCCAGCCATGCGTGGTGGATAGGCATGGCTGTAAGGGACAGGCTGAGGTCTGACCTGGGTTTAAGAAGGGAAATGGCAAGGAGAAGGTATGAACTGGTGAGAGAAGTTGTGGCTACACTGGATGCGGATGTGACCTCAGGGCCTGGGACCCTACCACAGTCCAATGGATCGCATGACTTGGGGAGGCCCAGGTTGTGACCTCAGTGGAGGGGGAGGAGACTTCCCAGCTGTGCCAGTTACCTAAGTGACACAGGTACTGGGCGGAGACTTAGCCAAGAGGAGGGAGGAGCCTGCTTCACATTTCCAGGGCCCACCTTACAGCTACTTCCTGTTCAGGATCTTGTCCCATATTCGTTAGACAGTGAATGTGTGTGTGTGTGTGTGTGTGTGTGTGTGTGTGTGTGTGTGTGTGTGTTCTTGTACTGAGGCTTAAATTTGGGGTCTTGTACTCTCACTTGGCTTTTTCCATAAAAGGTTGGCACTCTACAGCTTGCGCCACATCTCCACTTACAAATTTTCATGGTTAATTGGAAATAAGAATCTCAGGTACTTTCTTTCCCAGACTGCATTCAAACCAAACTCCTAAGATTTTATCCTAATAAGTAGCTAGAATTATAGGTTTGGACTACCAGCATCCACTCTGTTTATCATTTTTAATCAAAGCTTGCATGAACATTTTATGATGAAAATCACAGTGTTTATGCTTTGAGTAAATATACTTGGAGTATCCCAAACATTGTTTTGTTTGTCAAAAATGTTATTGACTTTCTGGTAATTAAAATGTGGTAATTCAAGGGAATATATAGATATTTTATATTAATTTTAAGGAAATAATTCGAACTGGAATTTCTCACCTGGAGTCTAGTCTGAGTATAAAATTAACACCTCATATAATCATATTTATGGGAATAGACCCTTTCAAATACACACTTTGCTGTCAATTGTAGGATTCATTTTAAATACTTCTACTTATCAATTCATAGGATTCATTTTAAATACTTCTATTTAGCAATTCATTGGTAATATAAGTTGATGTACCTAGAACATGATTTTATACTCCAAACTTATCTTTGTTCTTTCCTTTAAACAAATAATGAAGTTGTAAGTTCTTTGAAGTAATAGCCTGAACATATAATGTTTCATAAAAAAGTAACAGGAAATGAATTATGAAGAATAATAATAAGCAGAAAAAATAGTCAATCCATTGTATAAGGTTCTATAGACAAAGTGGAATATTAGGCATTTGAATTGTCATTGATAAAGCTTTTATTTTAGTAAAAGGAGGAAGTATCCCAGAGATTGCATAGTAAGTCAGTTTTTTAAATAAATATACAATATATTTACCTGCTTTTTAAATAAAATTTCCAGTAAAAAATTGTTTTAAAACTGTAAGGAACCAACAACAGGAAGGATTTATGTGTTGTATTAACAAAATTTGCTCTTCTAGAAAAATTATATTTAAAAAACACAAAGAATTTCAGGTTGCCAACACCTGCAATCCCGGCTACATAGGAGGTGGAGATTAGGAGGATTATTGTTTGAGGCCTACCTAGACAAACATGATGGCAAGACCTCATCTCAATTGACAAGCTGATGTTGGTGATACATGACACAGCTATGGTTCCAGGTACAAGGGAGACATAAATAGCTGGATCAGGGTCTGAGGTCAGATCTAGGCAAAAATTCAAGATCCTATCTCCAAACAACTAAAGGAAATACAAACACACACACACACACACACACACACACACACACACACACACACACACACACCATCATTCCCACCATTACTATCACCACCACCACCAACAATAACAACCAAACAAAACAAAAACAAACAATCCCCTGCCCAGGACTTCTGGAGAGCAATGATATTTCTAGATTTGTATAGGATCATGCACAGAGAAGCTTACAAGTAGTTGTATCCCAGAACAGAGAAAGTAAGAAACAGGATCATGAAAACCAAAAAGAGATCAGTCTGCCTGAGTAGACCAGTTTACCATTGGCCAGATCCCTTATACTTAGCTATGGGTCACCTATCATTATTGAAAGAAACAAAAAGCATAAGCAGTAAAAAATAAATACCTGATTTGCTCTGCCTTTTCTGTAGAATATTTACTGTAGGATGAACTGAATGAAGGTTGGTAAAATAAAATTTTAATCAATTCAATTTTGAGCTAATGAATGCAAACTGATGATAAAATTAGAAACTTACCATTTTGCTGTTCCTGGTGTATACCTTGTGGAGAGTAATTCCCAATGGAATCCTATCAGGTGTATTCTTGATTGTAAACTTTTATGTCTGAATCCACTGACCAATTTTAACATCACTTAACGTTGGCAATATCGCTCTGACATGATGACTTATAATATTGGGGTGCACTTTCTATGACTGGAGGCTAATTTGCTCATCTTTAAACTCCAATTTTATGATGCAAATATAGCAATACCAGTTGTCTTTTTCCAGATATATTCGTGGCATCCATGTTTTTTTCATTCTATTAATCTTTTACAATCAGTTTTCCTTTCTACAGTAAGAATGACTAATTCCATCAGCCACTATGCTAATTGTCATATCCTTTTGTAAGCAAGGGATAGGGTGGCTTAAGTATTGGACTGTAAGCATTCGTTTCCTCTCTGGTACAGGATGGATTCAGAACCCAAATCCACAACTTTTGATTTCTCCAAACACGAAGTAAATTCTTAGGTTATAATCTCACTGGCAGTGTTATTACTGTGAATTTGAAAACTTATCTTGTTAATCTCAAATGTTGTAATTTAACAATTTAAATTAAGAAGTCAAATGTCAATGATTTTAATAAAAGCAAGAGGAAGACCCTTTAGAAACTGAACACAATGTTAAAGTCTAAATTTGGCAGAAGTTTTTGTGATTTAAGCGATCAAAATAGAATAGAACCAACCATAGAATGGCTTGGTTATTTGATGACAAATAGCTAGCAGTATCTGAAGAGAGAAGCAGAGCACGGTGATTTTAAGTCAGTTTCCAACTTGAGATCCAAATTCTGCCTTCATTCATGAAATGAATGATTTGCATGGGAAAATGTGCACCGATTATTAACTGAAAGAAAAAAAATGCCTATGCCCAGTTTTCTAAGGAGAACAACTTCAGTACATTCTATTTGTATTTTTGACCCAGTCCATAATAGATGAACAGCATGCTTTTCGTAGAACAAATGATAGTGCAGTTCCCTGCTGGAGGGCTTACTCAAGACATTCCAATAGGGACATAATCCCTTTTGTGCCTCTGAAATTAAAATGAATCATATGCAAAAATAGAGCAAGCCAAGAGTGTCTATGTAGCCCATTATGATTATTATGCTTTGTAGAACTGTACTCTGTGCTTTGCAATAGGTAGATTGTGTTAAATAAAGAATAGCATAGCTCCTCTGTGATAATTACATTCTATGAAGTGCCTACATGCCAGTAAGGAGATGGAGTGAGAGATTTAGATTCATATTTTAAAAAGTTCATTTTTGAATAGAAAGCAAAGTTAAAAATGGAACCATCCATTAAAACTCAATTCATCCTGGATATTAGAAAAATAAAAAAAAACATAAATAAAATGAGACAGATGTTGGCAATCTGAGAAGGTCTCAAAGCTTCTCAACCTTAATAACCAAAATTCAAAAATGCAGATGGCAGAAGCTTGGAATATTTCTATGCAGACAGGTAAAATTTCCCCATGCCAGAGAAAATGCTCCATCACCACTTGAAGTATATTTTAAAATAGTTACATTTTCATTTTCTATCATGGCTTATTCCCTCATAAATACAATCAGGTCATGATAAAAATCTGTTAGAAATAACAGAAAAAAATGTTAAACTAAAAAAAAAATACAGATGTAAACTTGCTAACTTTTTATAGTCTCCTGTAAAGTAAATTAACCTCGTTACCAAAACATTTACACGTTGTCAGCTCACACCTGTAATCCTAACTAACACAGGAAGCTGAGATCTGAGTATTGTGGTTCAAAGCTAGCCTGAACAGAAAAGTCCATGAAACTTGCATGTTAAACTTACCACCAGAAAACTGGAAACATGAGCTGTGGTTCAAGTAGTAGAGCCTTGAGCAAAAATGCTTAGGGACAGTGCCTAGGCCTCAAGTTCAAGCCCCAGAAAACCTCTTTACCTATCTACTTCTCACTATCTTTCCTACTGAAAGAGCTCCCTGTAACTATCTTGTTTTTAATGATCCCATTCAAAGCCTCCTTCCAGGTTCTGAGTTTCTTACCTTCTCTTTTGACTGTTCTTGTTCTTATCTCTCTGCTTACATTACTTATCTCTTCTTGCTAATGTCTGCTTTGGCTCTCTTTAACCATTTTCCACACCTTAGTCATGGTTAAATTCTCCTCCTGATAATCCAGACCTGTGTCATATTTTAATCATGTTCTCATGCTCCAGAATTTCTTAAGTCATCCCCATAAATATTTTTGATTGAAAGTGAATACGTTCTTTCAAATATTAGGAACTGTGATAAAGAGGCTTTGGAGTGAGGTTTTATGTCAATCTACATACGGGGGTAGGAATCTATAAGTTTACTGTAGATGTGAGCAGCAATAGCTTCAAATTTTTCTCTTTGATTTTGGGCTTCCTGAAGCTCTCTTGCTTATATAGAGCCCCTTGTTTTTCAGCTCCTTGAGCTCTGTAGTATAAATTGTGAGTGAGGGTTAACACCTGTAATTTCATGATTAAACTTCTTAGTGTGTGTTACTATTTTTCATAGACTTCAGTCTCCTTGGGTGAAACTGAAAGGCTCGAAGGAGCAGGGATTAGGAACAAGTCCATTTGCAGATGACACTATACAGGCTTAGGCATAGTTTGGCAATTAGGCTTTAGTTAAATGGAGGTGATTTTGTTTACCAGTTTTTCATTTACCAGTTCATAAATACAGCCTTTTGTCTTTCTCTCCTACAGAGTCATAAAGGAATGTTTTACCATAGTGGACTAAAGGGAAAGCTTATAAAAGTATTTATTCTCCCTCAAACAATAACCTCAAGACTCTATAGTCTTTGTAGTCCATTTGCAACTTCTACCAATATGTCATAATTATTGCTCATGAATCATTACACTAATGGTTTTGTTTGTAGCTAAGCAGATCTTTGCTTTAAGTCTCTCTCCAGATTTTGGGATGGCATTTATTTAGTTCTCTGATAGGTTCAAGAAAAGTCATTGGTTTACTGAGTTTATAATTTTGGTTTTCATTTGTTTACTTGCCACAAAACAAGTAAACCTCTGGGTTCTTTATCTTCAGCAGAAAATGGAAATCCTGCCCAATCCCTTTTACATATGTGCTTCGTGGCTGCTTCTTGACTATGCAAAGACAAAGAAGGACTTGTAGATATGCAGATCCAATAAAAAGAAAAAATGGGTGTGAATCATGAAGCCTTTTTTGGTAAGTGCATTTACATTTAGTTCTATTTTTACTAGTTTTAATTTTATCTTTCATCATCATATAACCTTAAACCTTTCCTTAGCCCTCTTTTGCTCCTTTCTTTTATAAAATCATAGAAAAAAATAAAGCACTAATAAGACCAGAAATGTGACTGAAAGTGACCTTCAGTGGCTTTGAAGTAAGGTGGCAGAATTTCCTTTGTTTATGGAGAAAAACAGAGCTGAGAGGAGGAGCAAGAGTCAGCAAAGGTAGCTTGACTTGGCAGTGTTCAAGTCCCCTACCCAAGTTTTTTGAATTTATGTCTCTTCCAGGTGTCAGGTGTGTAGTTCCAAGGAGACAGTCAATTCAGTAAATGATGTCCCATAACCAGTAGTAATATACATAGAATTCCTAGCTTTCTGTGAGTCCCAAATGATCACATTCTCCTCATTAAACATTACGACTTTTCAGTAATAGAATGTTGCAATACAGAAGTAGGCATTTGGACTCTGCAGGACTGTCTTCACAAAACTATGTCAGGAGTCATGTAGGTCACCTTTTGATCCAAATGTTAATTGACAGTGTCCTATAATGTGCATTTTGGGGCTCAGGTAATAGCGGTGAGGGAAACTCATTATAAACCCTGCAAGAAGACAATGTGCAGCATGGTGACATGCCATCTGATGTAAGAAATAAGAAACGGCTCTCACTGAATCCACGAAGCTTTGCCTGAGGATAAAACCACCCTTCTGCCAGCTTTTGTGGGTGGAAGGCTGCAGTGGCACAGGGTGGTACCCGCAGGCAGTGGGGTCCTTGTCACCTGCAGTATCACCCAGGCTTTGAAAAGCACTTTTTTTTTTCTTTTCTTTAAGAATCTGAACCTTTCACTCTCACTTTGTCCACCAAGGAAAATCGACAAGCATTATTCTCATGTCTCAGCTTTTAAAAGGACTTCTTGTTTGACAGATTTCTTTGTTCCAAGCTTCATGTGTAGAAATGTTACCACTTGGAAGTCTGCATCAATAAAAATCATTTTAATTTCTTTCTCAAGTTCTTGTGGCAGTGTTGAACCTAAGAAAAGTGTCTTGGGGTCTGAGGATATAGCTCAGTTATAGTGTACTTACCTAGAATGTACAAAACATTGGGTTTGATTCCCAAGGCTGAAAAACAATCCATTAAAGAATGCCCTAAACAGTAAATAAATTCCAACTATTGTAAAATCATTTTTAACTTTCTGTGGAGCCATTTGGACTTCAATGGAGCAAATTAGTAACTTGTGTGTGTGTGTGTGTGTGTGTGTGTGTGTGTGTGTGTGTGTGTGTGTGTGTGTGTGCCATACTATTTAATAGATAGGACCTGAAGTTCTAATACTCCAGGGCTATCAGTTCTTGAGCAGTAGATAAACCATTTTAAGAGCAATCCATAAGAAAAGCAGAAAGCATAGGGTCTTGTACATCTCACTGTTGCAAAGGGTCCACCTGTATCCCTATTTAAACAATTTGTTTTTTCCCTTCCCCTCCCCAAATTATACCAACATCAAATACAGTGAAAACAGGGGTTATACCATGGGGAAGGAACATGCAAAGCAACAAAAAAAATCACATGGTACCTTATAAATATGTTAAAATCAATAGCAAGGAAGAAAAAAAAACACTTGTTGGTCCTATCTTGGGGTTAATTTCACATAACATCATCTTGTCTGAGCTTTTCTGCTTGGCTAAGACATATATTAGTTATTGCAAATGAGGGAAACCATGGGACCTATGTTTCTTTGGTCCTGGCTTACTTCATTTAATATAATTTTCTCTAAGTCTTTCCATTTCCTAACAAATGGGGCAATGTCATTCTTTCTGATGGAGGCATAGAATTCCATTGTGTATATATACCACATTTTCTTGATCCATTCATCTACTGAGGAGCATCTGGGTTGATTCCATATCTTAGCTATAGTAAATTATGCTGCAATAAACATAGTTGTGCTGGTAACTTTAGTATAGTCTTGTTTGTGATCATATGGGTAAATGCCCAAAAGTGGGATTGCTGGGTCATAAGGGAGTTCTGGGGGGTAGGGGGTGGAGAAGTTGAGGAGGATAAGAAATGTACTCATTACCTTGCTCATGTAACTGTAACCCTTCTGTACAGTATTTTCACAATAAAAAACTTATTTAAAAATATTTTACACCAAAAAAAGAAAAGCAGAAGGCATTTGCAAAAGTGTTTTAATAGACTATAATGAAGCTTAATTTTCTAATTGTTTCATACACATTTAATTCAACTAATTTTCTTAAACACTCAGTATTAATTTTTGAGACACCTGTCCCATAAATTGAATCTGATTGACTCAAATATATACCTCTCATTAAAGATATTATTTCAAGGAACATAGGTAAGAGAAAGAAGTGTAAAAAACCAATGAGAAGTCACTGTTAAGTCAATTTCCCATCAGCATATTCAGAGCTGTCCTATCTAAGGGAGGAAAATGGTCTTTATCTAATGACTCCTTCCATATGAACAGCTATTCATATTTACTCATGTCACAGTAGCTTCCCTTCTGCAACTAGATTAAACTGTATTACTGTGAACATTGGTCCCCTGAGCAGATCCCACCTTCAGCCCTGGAATCTGTGATCATATTCCTCTGTAGAAGAGCAGATTCTGCAGATGTGTCTTTGTTAAGTATCTTGAGATAGAAGTTTACCTGGATTATCCCAATGGCCCTAATGGCAGATGAAAAGTTGAAGGCAGGAGGTCAGGACAGGGTGCCATGATACTGGTGATACTGGCTTTGCAGATGGAGGTGTGGGTTCTGAGCTTAGGAAGGCAGGCATCCTGAAGAATCTTGCAGCAGAACAGATTATCTTCTGGAGGCTCCAAAAAGAATGAATTTCTATAGACTTGTGTAAACTCCTTTCTCCAGAACTGCAAATTAACTGATTTGTATTAGGTCATTAAATTAGAAGCAATTTGGCCCAGCAATCACGGGAAATGAATAGAACAATTCTATCACTCCACTTCTGGATTTTTGGTGGTTAATTGGAGATAAGAATCTTATGGTCTTTCCTACCTGAGCTGCCTTTGAAACTCAAATCTCAGTCACATGTGTAGTTAGGATTCTGAGTGAGTCACAGGTGCAAAGCTGCTCTGGTTATTTTTGAGATAAGATCTAATGTTTTATGAGCTTACCATCTATAGTGCATAGGTGGAATGATAAGCAATTGGCTAGAACTCTACCACTTTGAGGCACAGTGTCACTTCCAGTTTTTTGGTGGTTAATTGGAAATGAGAGTCTCATAGATTTTCATGCCCAGTCTGGCTTTGAACCACGATTCTCAGATTTTTTTCTTTTTTTCTCTTGTTTTCTTTCTTTCTTTTTTCTTTTCTTTTTCTTTTTTTTTGGGTTGGTTGTGGGGCTTGAACTCTGGGCCTGGGCGCTGTCTCTGCGCTCTTCAGTTCAAGGTGAGTGCTCTACCGCTTGAGCCACAGCTCCACTTCCGGTTTTCTAGTGGTTTATTGGAGATAAGAGTCTCACGGACTTTCCTGCCGGGGCTGGCTTTAAACCACGATCCTCAGATCTCAGCCTCCTGAGTAGCTAGGATTTTGTAATCCTGGCATGAGCCACCGGTGCCCAGCAATCCTCAGATCTTAGCTCCCTGAACAGCTAAGATTACAAGCATGAGCCACTGGCATCCAGCATTCATTGCTTTTACTGTTGTCTTTCTTTCTATATTAATGACTATGTAAATGTGTACACATTTGTATGTATAAATATATAAACTCATTGCATTTATTTATTTTTAATTAATTAATTAATTTTTTGTCAGTCATAGAGCCTGAAATCTGGGCCTAGGTACTCTTCCTCAGCTCTTCAGTTCAAGGCTAGCACCCTACCACTTGAGCCACAGCCCTATTTCCAGCTTTTTTCTGCTTATGTGGTGCTGAGGAATTAAACTCAGGGCCTCATGCATGTGAGGCAAGCACTCTACCACTGAGCCAACTTCCCAGCCCCATTTATTTATTTTTATTGTGAATATGTGTGTGGTGGAAAAAATGCTTTTTTATTTTTAAATATACTTCATAATGTCCATGTAGATAATCATAGTTAGAAAAATCATAATCTATTCATTCAAGTATTATTTTCTAATCTAGTGTTTCATGAACTTTTTTGAAGCGAAATATCAAATAATAGAGCTCTTTATAATTTCTCAATGGAAGTATATATGAAACAGTATAAAGAAACTCAATGAATGCTATTTTTCAGTTGGAGAATAGATTGGGCTGTGGAAAGAAAAATAGATTCTAGAGCAAGGGTGAGTATTCTCAAAGTAGTCTGGGCTAACAAGAGGGAGGAAGGAAGTTGAATACTAAAATAGATTATTGCAATCAAGAAAAAAAAAGCCAATGAAACCCATTGAAATTGCTTGGGGAAGAGAGAGTGACAGAGAGGTGAGATTGATAAATATACACTATAAACATGTTGGGAAATATATAACAGTGAACCCCCCATGATATTAACATGAGATAATAATAATCATACTAATAAGAAAAATAATAATAAATATCTCCCAGTGATCACATCAAAAACACAGAAATTCAATCCGTTTCTAGAGGTGAAGCCAGACAAAAGTCACAAGTAAATAAATACACAAATAAACTAGCAACCAAAAGTAAAGCAAAAAAGATCCAAGAACAAGCAATAGTGATGTAAAAATTTTAACTAGATAAATGATACTAGGAATTTCTAGCAGAATAAATATGGCATAAAAAAGTAAGTGCTCTTGAATTCAACTAAACTATAACAAATAAGCCATGTGTATACACAATGTAATGGTGTGTCCAGTTTGTGTGCCATATTGAAATTATGGAAGAATCTTAAAACTATGAGCTACTCCATTCTGGCAATCAGTGGGAGCAATCCTGGTATTGGAGTCCTATGGCAGCTGAGTTCTGCCCGGCAACTCTCTTGCCTATGGAGGCATTGGTCCACTTACCAGTACCTAGGATGACAATGATACTCTAGTGGGTTTCTTTGAGGGAAGCATGGGAAGCAGAAGGGAGGAAGACTGAAAAAGAAAACCTCAAGTTCCTATCACAACTAAGACATGGAGAAAGCCCATGACAATCTGTCTTGTTCACACAGTTTGAAAAACATTGAAGTAAAACCTAAACATCTGTGCTTTAGTGACATCTATTAAAGGGGTCATAGTTCTTCAATATTATTCTTCCACTTTCTTTTTCTTCCCATTAAAACAGGTTGCTTTCCTAGCATTTTATTTTATCTGGTTTAAGTAGAGATTCTTTCTTCAGCTTCCCTTATCAACTAGGATAATGGAAAAAGTCTTCAATATAGGACATGGTCAGCAGTGCACCTTGGGACGAATGATGCTCATGGGATTCAGGACCTTCCTCACACCCATCAGCATTTCAATTTCACCTGCTGCACCCTCCGTGTGCGGTGCAGCCCAGGAACACATTGGCAGAACAATTGGATTGCACTATTGTAGTTTCTAGGCACAATGCCTACAAATAGTATTCTCTCTTCATATTTCTTAGCCACAGCAATTGAAAAGAATTTCTGATTTCTTTCATAAAATAACATAAAATACAGTGAATATTTCCTACCTATTTTTATTTTTATTTTTAAAAAGGCTTTACTAAACAGGCGGGTTACAGTTACATAGTCAGGAAAAGAATACATTTCCTTTTGGACAATGTTACCCCTTCCCTCTCTCTCTCCCAGTTTTTTCTTCCCATTCTATCCACAGTTGTATAGTTCATTTTCAACATGGTGTGCAGTGAGTAACATTGTTGCTTTTGTTTACTCTTTGCCCATCTGTTTCTGTGCCTCTCCTTATATTACCAAAGACATATAGGCAAACAAAACAAAAAAGCAAAACAAAACAAAGCATAACAAAAAACTTCATTTCCTGAAGTTCATTTAAATAAATATTATTCTGTATGATCAGATGCACATAGGTATTCTGCATTTCTGTTCCATTCCTAAGTGTTTTACAGCCACAAACACACATAAAAATAACTGTATTAAATATAAGGAAAACAGAGGTCAGAGGGAAAATATGAGTGAGAAAAATCTTTAAGAGGTTTTATATTATTATTTATAGGTTAGGAAGGTGACTAGTTTCCTCTTGTGAGAATATTCTTTAATGTTTTGTGCTTTATTACCATCTCCAGTGGGGATTGTTGAATCTATATTTCTAGAGGAGCAGCATTTTTCATGGATGCAAGAATATTTCATACTCTAAATTCCTGTTAGAGCAGCATCAGTAATAGGTTACATAAATGTGGCAGGGGAAAATCTTCAATACTGTAGGGAACTTCAAGGAGTCTCATGCATCAGGCTCTCTGGATTGAAAGTGCAACCAATCCTTGCTAGCAAAAAGAAATCCATAGTTGATTGTATTGCTCAATGCAGAAACGATTCCTACCTTTTCAATGCATTTCTTGCCTATTTGGAGTTATGGATAAGAGTCCTGCCTACAATTTCAAGCATCTCCTCAAATCACCAAAGGGTAAATCGGTTCCTTGACCAAAGTGCTGTTACATAGCAAATTTTAAAAGAAAGAGTGAGTAAAAGATTTTGTTCACTCTTTTTTTCCAATTTTCTTTATTTTCTATTTTTATTATTGTCAAGGTGATGTACAGAGGGGTTACAGTTACATAGGTAAGGAAATAAGTACATTTCTTGTCAAACTTGTTACCCCTTCACTTATTTTTCTCTTACTTTAACTCCTTCCTATCCCCACAAGTTGTACCGATCATTTCCAACATACTGTCTTGTGTATATTTCTGTTGCATTGGTTCTTCCTTGTCCTTTGTCTCACCATTCTGTTGTTCCCCTTCCCTTCCCTAATTCAAATAAACACGTATGCAATACCATGGAACCAAAATCAAATACAGTGGCAACAGGAGATAAACCACAGGAACAAAACAAAGCACAAAAGAAAAGAAGAAAGCACATAGTATATTATAAACAACAGCAATAAAGAGAAACCTCTTATTTCCTTATCTTGGAGTTCATTTTGGTTAGCATCAATTTATATGGTTATATGTACATAGCTATTGAGCTATTCTGCTTGGACTATCCTAGACACAAATTAAATTAACCAAAGAAGTGAAGGACTTCTATGATGAAAACTTTAAAAACCTGTAAAAGGAAATTAAAGCAGAAATAAGGAAGTGGAAAATCCTCCCATGCTCCTGGATTGGGAGAATTAACATTGTGAAAATGGCAATACTGCCAAAGACTATGTAAAAATTCAGTGCAATATCCCAACTTCATTCTTTTTTTTTAAATTTATTTTCTTGTAAAGATACTGTACAGAGAGGTTACAGTTACATGAGTAAGGTAGTGAGTACATTTCCTATCGAGCATTGTTACCTCCTCCTTTGTTTTTCCCCTACCATCCCTTACCTTCTCACCTCCCCTGAGTCAAACTGTATCCATGTGTCAGCATTTTGTTATTTCCCTTCTCCTCCTTGGATCAAGAAAATGTGGTATATATACACAATGGAATTCTATGCCTCTATCAGAAAGAATGACATTTCCCCATTTGTTAGGAAATGGAAAGGCTTGGAAAAAATTATATTAAGAGAAGTAAGCCAGGCCCAAAGAAACATAGGTCCCATGGTTTCCCTTATTTGCAATTACTAGTATAAGTCTGAGGCAAGCAGAAAGGGTCAGATAAGTTGATGTTAGGTGAAATGAACCCCAAGATAAGGATTCAAACGTTATTTTTTTCTTTCTTGTGATTGTTTCTAACATATTTATAAGATAATTTCTTTGTTGCTTTGTATGTCCCTCCCCCACGGTATAACCCCTGTTTTCACTGTATTTGATGTTGGTATAATTTGTGGAGGGGAAGGGAAAAAACCAATTGTTTAAATAGGGATACAGGTGGACCCATTGCAACAATGAGATGTACAAGAAAAATGAACTTTACAACTTTGGCAGGGGAGGGGGTGAAGGGGCGAAGTGGTGGGGGAGAAGGTGAGAGAGCGGCGTGGGGGGAGGATGGGAAGGGATGGGAAGGGGAAACAAAGGAGGAGGCTACAATGCTTGATAAGAAATGTACTCATTATCTTGCCCATGTAATTGTAACCCCTCTGTACAGTAATTTCACAATAAAAAAAAGAAAAATGTATATACAAAATGAAGGGCACCAGAATCAAATAGAGTGAAAACAGGAGTTATACCATGGGGGAAGAACATACAAAAGAAACAAAAAAAATCACACAGTACATTAAAAACAACAGTGACAAAGATAAAAGCTCTTGGGTCCCTATCTTGGGGTTCATTTCGCATAGCATCATCTTATATGGTCATATGTACATAGCTTTTGACCTTTTCTGCTTGTCTGGTAAGATTATTCTAGATGTATAGTAGTTATTGCAAATAATGGAAACCATGGAGCCTTCTTTAATGAAATAGAGGAAGCAATCCAAAAATTAATATGGAATAATAGAAGACCCCAAATAGCAAAAACAATCTTTAGCATAAAGAATAGTACTGGAGGAATATCAATACCAAACTTCAAACTCTATTACAAACCTATAATAATAATAATAGTAATAAAAAAAAAAAAAGCTTGGTACGGGCATAAGAATAGGCCTAAGGACCATTGGAATAGAAGTGAAGATGCAGAAATTAAGCTGCAGACGTATGGCCAACTGATCTTCCATAAGGGAGCCCCCCCAAAATTGAATGGAAGAAAGATAGCCTCTTTAACAGATGGTGCTGGCAAATAGGTTAAATGCCTGTAGAAAACTAAAGTTAGATTCTTTTATATCACCTTGCACCAGAATCAATTCCAAATGAATCAAAGACTTTTAAATAAAAGCAGATAATCCTAAAAACATTACAGGAAGGAATAGGAGAAATACCAGGATCCTTGGCACAAGTAAAAGTTTTCTTAATAAAGATCCAGAAATTCAACAAATCAAACAAAGTTTGGACAAATGGGATTGCATGCAGAGCTTCTGTGTGACAAAGGACATAGCTAGCAAGATAAACAGAAAGCCCACAGCCCACTAGCAATACAACAGATAAGGGCCTCATATCTAGAATTAAAATATTTTAAAATAAATATCACTACAATATATTATATCATTAGTTTTTAGTCATTAGGTGAAACTTTTCCTAATTAGAAATGAAAATGTATAAATTAAATGTTATCAGTTTATTAAAATTCATAAACTAAATGTTTTCTTATGTGTGTATAGGTGAAACACAGAGTACATGTCTGGCTACTAACCATAGTTTCAGGAATATATCCTATCTCTTAAAAAGTATCCTCTTTAGGTAAAAAAGGGTTATTGTCCATGCAAGGTGACAAAATGATGTATGCATGTCATTTTATTTTATTTTTATAGTTTTTATTATAAAAATACTTCACAGAGGGGTTATAGTTACATGAGCAAGGTAATGAGTACATTTCCTATCAAGCATTGTTACATCCTCCTTTGTTTTTCCCCTACCATCCCTTTCCTCCCCACCTCCAAAACAAAGAAATAAATCCGTTTATTTTGGGAGTCCATGCTCAAACGCTTTTTAGCTAAGGTTCTGGCATTCCAGTTCTCCTTCTATCTATTCCTTTTCATCTAGTACTTCTTACTTCTTTCCTAGAACCCCAGAATGTCAGCTTTGTATTACAAACTCCTCAGGCCTCCTGGCGTCTTCAAGGATTGGCATGTGTGTCATTCTACTTTGTCCTGGCCTTCTCATTCTATCATGTTTCATTGCCTTGTTCACGTTCCCTCTTTTCCTGAATCCTTCATCTTTTCCACTTTCATGCAAACAAGCCATCCCAGCTCTCATTCCAAGGCTCCAGGAAGTAGTTGCTCTAACTCCAGCACGAATCTTTCCTAAATTAAATATATTAATCCTCAACAGCATTTTATGAGATTCAACCAGAAAATAATCTGGATCAGTAATATATTTGGTGTAACTGTATTTTATAGTAATATAAAAATAATTGGTCACTAGTGGTTCATACCTGTAATCCTAGCTACTTAGCATGCTGATATTTGTGAATCATGGTTTAAAGCCAGCCTTGGCAGAAAGACTGTTGGAGTACTGTCTCCAATTCAACACCAAAAAGCCAAAAGTGGAGCTGTGGCTCAAGTGTAGAGCATTAGCCTTGAGCAAAAAGAGTTTAGGAACAGTGCTCAGGTCCTGAGTTCAAGCCTCAGGACCAGCACAAAATAAATGAATAAATAAATAAGTGCATTACAAAATAAATAAATAAATATAATAAATATAAATAATAAATATATGCATTATTTCTGCATAATATATACAATATATATAATCAGTTTTAGAAATTAATTGTATATATTATATATAAATATATAAGTATATAAATATATATAAGATATATAAAAATATATTTATACACATAAATATATATATATATATATATATCTTGTAATTGTCCTGAGGCTAATTTAAGGCATTTCTCATGCTTTCCAAATTAATGTTCAGTAAATTTCCTCAGAATGATAATGACTACTACAGTCCAGAAAGCACAATTTAACATGAAGTAAGGAAAAAGCTCTTCGGATACTCTAATTTTCTATTGCTTAAAAATAAAAGAGAGAGGGAATAAATTAATTCATTTAACTAATTAAATGCCAGACATTGAAATAAGCAAGTGGGTCCATATGGAAGGACATTCTTGGTCTTTCTGAGCCACAGATAAAGTATAAATTATGTCAGTACAGGAGAGGAGAGCCAAGTACTAACAGACAGAGTGAGCATCCTGGTAATAACATATATGGTCATGGGAATGACCTTTACACTTTGCCATAGAATAATACACAATATCTGGAGTAAGCGTGGATAAAGAGAAAATAAAAAACATGCATAAAGTTTCAAATAAATTTCAGGGAATTTGAAAGTGAAATAGAGAGAGAAGTAGTGAGAATGAATTCAAGAAAATTGACATAAAGATATCCTATCAAGGAATGATAGAAAGAGGAACTTCTGGGCCCAGCAAGAAGCCTGTCTACATTTGAACCCACAGGCCATAAAGTCATTGATGCAGGACTGCACCATGTTCAATGGGCACCACATAACTGAGAAGTGATCTGAACTTTAAAACAGCTGCCGACATGGATGTACTTATTTTTGTCTTACTGAATAGCAATGCTAGACAGCCTTAACAATTGTAAAAGAGAAAAAGACAATCCCTCCAAATTTCAAGTATTACTTAACTGCCTACAAATAGATGCTGAGTAAAAGAGAAAAAAAATCAAGGTGTACAGGGTTTTTGGTTGTTATTGTTAGTTTTCTACAATTGTAAGAATTCTGATGCATGTTCAAAACCTCCAATATGTATATTGACCATCATTAACTCTCATAAGATGAATAGTTTGGGTGACATGACTGAGAAGTTTAGTCATACTTTTCCACAGTTTTTCAGTTTTGTTCATTTTTAGGTCAACTTAATCACTTTTTTCTTATCTGTCACATCTTCTACTTTCTTTTTCCATATATATTATTGTAAAATACTGTACAGAGGGGTTTCAGTTACATGAATAGGGTAATGAGTACATTTCCTATTGAGCATTGCTAGCGCTTCCTTTGTTTTTCCCCTACCATCCACATTTTCTACTTTCTAAGTCATACTATCAGCAACTACAATGGAGACGTTTTGGTTAACTTATTGAACAAATGTCTCTGTGAGTGAGAGTTGTATGGAGAGAATGTCCAAGTCCGTTGAACGTGGGTGTGATGCAGGTCCTAATATCTGGAAAGATGCTGCTTTGTGAAAACCTGGGTTATGATAATAAAATAACAATATTTTTGTTTTAACTGATGTATAAATTTTTGCTCTGAATATATAGGTAAAAAATTTTTTCTCAGGAGGAATTAATAAGAAATACACACATCTCTTTCACTTTTATGTGTGTATATACACAAAAACATTTTGCAGGTGCGTAAACAAATATTTGTTCTTACTCATATATGTGTATATATGTATATGTGTATATACATGCATGAAGACATGCACATTTGCTTGTGTGTAGCACATACATGTGTATACATACATGTGTATATGTGTGCACATATGTATACCTTTATGAACTGTCTTTGGGCAGAGGAAGCAAAAATCATAATCCAAATTTCACACTGCAGCTTTAAGCCAGAAGATAGCTCTTTGTTACTGTATTACGGGGGTCTAGTTCAAATTCTGTGGTCTTTCACTTCGTGCTTTTCAAACCTTTTTCTAGAACTGTCTCGGTAATAATACTTCCTAAAATAATATCCTAATGAAACCATCATGAAGGGTCTTTACTCATTACCATTGTATTTTGAGCTCCATGCTATCTGCTAGAAGAACCTCTGCCCCATGCTTCCTCTTGTTTTGCTACAGTGAATGAGGCCTGCATGCCTGACCTGGTAGCTTTGAGTGTGGTACACATTCCTGTCCCGCAATGTGATGTTCAGTTAGGGGCAACTCTTTGGGAACCTCATTACTGTGTCTTCATCAGTTTAAAACCTTTCAAGAACATGTATTCATTTCTTAAAAACCATTTCATTTTTTATAGTGTCTCTAATTGGAAAATTATGACATTTAGAAACCTTATACTATTCTTTATTTCAACTCCACAATTTATAATTTAATTTCACTCCTTTAAAGTTGATCCTAAATGTGTCATTTTGATCCTTACTACAGAAAACAGAAAACCATTTCATTTCTCTCCATTGTATCACATTACTTTTTTATTTTAGCTTGCTTTGACTTCTGCATTCAGAACAGCTTCAGAAGTCCTGTAAACTACTGTCAAGACAAAGAAATGTCTCCTCAATGAAGAGGCATGAGGTTCCATAAGGAAATGAGGTAATACTCCCATTTGCCTTTTTACTTTGTAGGTAAAAGGTTATCACAAAACATTCATTAATATTGTGCCATCATTTGCAAATGCCAGAGCATTGTAATGAATAATGGGTCTGAAGATAGCCAGGTATGTTTTCTGCTCAGTGCTGAGTTATAAAAGTTTTACTCTCACTTTATTTATCTATTCAGATTACTTCAGGTTATGGGTGCACTGACAATTCAATTGAAAATATGTTCCTTATGATTTGGGAAAACTCTATATTAAAGATGATTCCTTTTTTTACTTACCTCTTTCTGTCATATATAAAACCTGGCAATGGATTTTATCCTTGGTTGTACAAATACAGCAGACTAGACATATCTCAGAATTTCCCATGCAAAAGTATCCCCATCAATAGGATCATGTAGGATCATGATTTTATTCAATATTTTCTTTTCAGTCTTCATTTCTTGAAATATAGGGATACATTTCCACTCAATATATATATACAGTATGTTATTTATGGGGGGTACAAACCTTTATTTATTGTCAAGGTGATGTACAGAGGGATTACAGTTACATAAGTAAGGTAATAAGTACATTGCTTGCCAAACTTGTTACCCCTTCTCTCAAAGGTGTTAGAATTAAGATGATAAATACATTGAAATTTTTCTTTGTAAACTGAAGTCAGTATATTGTAACTCTTGGATTATAGTAGATGTTTAATAAATTCCTGCCAAGTGCATTTAAATAAGCAAGTCTAGAACATTTAATTTTGGATACTGAAATGTCATTTTCTTCCTGACAGCATATCTAAAGCCTCACTTTATTTACTCAGGATTAGTAATTGAATATTATACCTTAAAGTTGACTTTGTTACAGTCATACTGAATGTGTGGTTCATATTTTCCTTAGGAAAAATCAGATAGTATCCTGTCAATTGATGAGAACACACATCTTCATCATGCAGACTACATGAAATGATTACTCTTAGCACCAGGGGTAAATCTGAAAATATTTCCTTGAACTATGTATATGGTTTTCATTTCTCTTTCTATGAGGGTGTAAAAGGACATTGGAATGTTGAAATATCCTTGCCATGAGTAAGCGTCATTGTGTTTGAAGTTATTTTAAAAAGAACACATATCTGATATTGAATTTTCTCAATGATATTGGTTGTTTATTGTTATTGTGATAGTTACACTATTTCTTTGCACCGAATATTGTTATAAAAATCTGCTTAAAGGAACACACACCTAATATTGAATTTTCGCAATGATATTAGTTGTTGATCATTATCTTGATAGTTATACTATTACTTTGCATTAAATATTGCTATAAAAAGTCTAAAAAAGACACAGCAATCCCACTTTGGGGCATTTATCCAAATGATCACAAATAAGACCATACTAAAGCTACCAGCACAACTATGTTTATTTCAGCATTATTTACCATAGTTAAAATATGGAAGCAACCCAGATATCCCTCAGTAGATGAATGGACCAAGAAAATGTGGTATATATACACAATACAATTCTATGCCTCCATCAGAAAGAATGACATTGCCCCATTTGTTAGGAAATGGAAAGGCTTAGAAAAATTATATTAAGTGAAGTAAGCCAGGCCCAAAGAAACATAGGTCCCATGGTTTCCCTTATTTGCAATAACTAGTATATGTCTGAGACAAGCAGAAATGGTCAGATAAGTTGATGTTAAGCAAAATGAACCCCAAGATAAGGATTCAAATGTTTTTTTCTTGCTTGCTACTGTCTCTAATATATTTATAAGATATTTCTTTGTTGCTTTGTGTGTCTCTCCCCCACGGTATAACACCTGTTTTCACTGTATTTGATGTTGGTATAATTTTTGGAAGGGAAGGGAGAAAAAAACAATTGTATAAATAGGGATACAGGTAGACCCATTGTACTAATGAGATGTACACGATTTTGAACTCTACTACTTTGGCACGGGTGGAGGGGAAGGGTGGGGTGATGGGAAGGGATGGGAAGGGGAAACAAAGGAGGAGGCAAGAATGCTTGATAAGAAATGTACTCATTACCTTGCCCATGTAATTGTAACCCCTCTGTTTGGTATTTTCACAATAAAAAAAATAAAAAATTGAAAAAATAAGTCTAAAAAACTACTGACATAGAAGTTCATAACTGTTTTCTTGTTGGGAATATGATAGTCATGTTTTAGTAGAATTAGCCATGCCCAAACTGGTCTTTATATAAATAAGTGAAATAATGAATAGTCAACATGAGGTCTTACCAATTTGCTGGACTACATATTGGTTTTTTTTGAATGTGGATGTAAAACTATAACGAGGGTCCTGTGCCAGGTGCTTTCTATAGAGAAAGGATTTTTCTCTGTATTCATTATGATTTGCCAGGGGGTAGTTGTAGATCAAAGGTAAATCTACGGCAGAGTATTCATTTATCAAATATTAAAACATACAATTACTCTGGGAAGATTAAATATAAATGTTCTTCCTCTACAGAACAACAACATTTCTCCAGAAACCAGATTACCTTTTATAGAAAAGAACATGTTTAGCGTCTGACTAATGTAAAGAGAACTTGAACATTGAGACTGACCTTGGTGACAAGATGCCAGGGCCTCAGCAGGGCCTAAAAACAGGATAGGAAGCAGGACTTGGAATGACTTTGTCTTAAACTTTGGAGCGATCTTTCGAAAGATGCAAAGACACAAACCCTGACAAAATTCTAGAGGGAACTCTAGAGCAAGCTCTCTCAACCTCCATACTATTGATATTTGGCCAAAGAAGTGTTGTAGGAAGCTTGGCATTGTAGAGTATTAGCCTCATTGGTGTCTACTTATGGATGCCCATAGAATCCTGGTATGGCAGGAGGTTAAGTATTTTCCAAAAGATACATAGATACATAGATACATGTTAGAGGATTGGTACCAAGCATTCTGTACTGGAAATGACAGAATGTTTAAGAACTGGGGCCTAGTGTGAGATTCTTAGGTCACTAGCCATATACTTGAAGGGGTCGTGGAACCCTGATTCTCTCTCTTGCTCTTTTCATTACTCTGGCATAGGTGAGTGGTGTGTGTGTGTGTGTGTGTGTGTGTGTCTGTCTGTCTGTCTGTCTGTGTCTGTGTGCCTCTGTGTGTGTGTGTGTGTGTGTGTGTGTGTGTGCATGCACACATGCATGCCAGTCTTGGAGCTTGAACTCAGAGCCTGGGCATTCATGAGCTTTATTTGCTCAAGGCTAGCACACTACTACAAGAGCCACTGCTCCACTTCTGGCTTTTTTGGTGGTTAACTGGAGAAAGAGTTTTTCAGACTTTCCTGACCAATCTGGCTTCAAACCTCAGTCCTGATATCATAGCCTCTTAACTAGTTTGGATTACAGACATGAGCCACCAGGCCTTGGCCAAGGTGAATGATTTTCTGTGCCACATGCCCCTACCATGATGTGTTTATTTTGTGAACCAAAATAAACTTTTGCTGATGATGAATTTTGTTATTTCAGGTGTTTCTTAGAGTAATAGAATGCTGACTAACATATTCCTTTAATTGAGACACTCCAAAATGTACCAAAAATCCCCTGGTAGTCACAATTACTCCCTTACCACCTTGAGAAAGTCTGCTCATGGAGAAAAGAGCTGAAGAGAAATTCATTTACCTAAGGTAGGAGATGGAGCCTGCAGGCAGGCCCTGAAATAACGAGAAGAAATCTGGTGGGGTTTATGCCATCTACTATCAGGCCTCATTATGGAAGAGAAATAACTCTCAGATAATCAACTGCATATCCGGGACATGCTTATTGCTTTCTTTGTTAAAAACAATTGCTGAATGCTAAGGTGAAGAACTTATTGGTTGCATAATACATTGGTCTAATGAAATGTTAATAGATAGTGTTTGACATAAAGAAATCCATATAAAAAATGGTTTTAGACCTCCTTAACTGAACAGTGACAAGGCATTTAATGTGGAAATTGGTATTGTGAATTTCTAAATATGTTACCTGGGGCCTAGACATACTTCACCATATGTTAGAAATTTCTGTATTACAAAGTACAATGAAGGGTTGGAGGTGTGTCACAGGTGATAGAGCCAATGAGCAAAAGTATCCAATATTGAATTCAAGTACTAGTTTCAGAAAGGAAAAAAAATATTATCATGATGTTAGGTAACGAAAAGTTATTTCTATACCTATCTCAGAATGACACGTCATGAACAAGTCCATGAATTATTTTATTTTGTACTCACAATGGAATATCACAGGGAGAATATCACCATTAATAATTATTAGTCTATTGATGAAGAGTCTGAGTTTGAAAGGAAAATATTAGTATTGGAGCTTTGTCTCAAATCAAGTCTCTCTGATTCTGTCACCATGGCTCCTCGAATGCCACATTGACTCTCTGCAGAATACTAATCAAACTTTCCTTATGCAGTTCATAGTTTTTAGTTTTATTTGTTCCAATCCTGCTTTCACAATGCCATGTAAATACTTTAAATGCCAGAAATCTATGGAAGCAATATAGACACATTACTATTATCAGTACTATTAGTGATGCCTTTTTTGGTAAACTTGCTGGCATGTGTGTAGGGACACATGCCCACATATAATCATTTTAAAGAAATAATAGATGCCAACAGTTCTTAGAATGAAAAGGCTGGCAAGGCACACCTGTATTTTTAATTTATAGACTAGAAACTGCTATGAGGAAACTGAATATTCTGCTTTATCATCTTTTCTGTTTTCTTCTCTTCTGAAAAAAATAAATTTCAGTTCTCACTGAATTCATTTTAATGTATTTACAATATATTTGTAAGCTCTGTGTATTTCACGAGAAAGTGTAAATCCCAGCTGAAATCACATTTGGTTATAATTTGAAAGTGTATTTCTGACGCAGCTAATAAACAAATAAACAAATCAGTGTGACACACTGGGCAGGTACTGTAGAGAGGGAACCTGTTTTTATGAACAAAAAAAAAATTCATTTTCTATGTGGAAGTTCCTCCTAGGGAAGGAGTGTGCAGAGAATTTCTGTGTCCTGTGTACAGCTCTGAGCCTCTTTCATGTAGCACATTTCCCTGGCTGAGAGCTGAAAGAAGCTAGAGCGAATCTCAGTGGATCAATTAACAGAGGGACCTGTCCTTCAACAGCAGAAGATCTATTTCAGGATTTGCATATCACTGAAAAAAATTACAAAGCTGAGATAAATACAAGCCCGATAATAACTCACTGCAGACTTGGCTCCATTCCTAGATTTCCTTGGCTGTTTGTCCTAATAAAGTGTCTCCATGGCACCTAGGGCGGGAAGGTTATTAGTAGCTGTCAATCAAAAGAGGGAGTAAGCATCCGCTAGAGGAGGAAGAGAGGAGAGGTGACATTCATCCTCTCTTCTTGCCGATATTGGGTATAAAAGTCATTCAGAGCAAGTGGTTAAAAAGGGACAGGTCCCTCTTCATCCCCACGGAAGAAAGAAAAGCTGCCTTGGTTACCAACAATTTAATAATAAAACGAAATACATCAATCATCTTTTTCTTCCTTATTGATGCCTGAACACCCATTAATTCTGAGGAAATGAAGGACATGTGAAAGATATCTTCTTGGGGGACTCTTGACTTCATGTTGTTTTTCTTTTTTTCTCCCTCTTTCACTAAATGCATACATATCGAGGCTTAAAAATTAAAGGAGAAAAATTTCATTATTATAAGACAGTTCTATGTGTGTGTGTGTGTGTGTGTGTGTGTGTGTGTGTGTGTGCATGTGTAAGTGTGCCTGTGTGTTTAATGTTGTATTTTTTCTTACAGCATATCAAATAAATGCCTTAGGGCGGAAAATCAGGTAGCAAAACTGAAACATGTTTGTTTCATTCATTTAAATCAGATGTAGGATTTTGACTTTACTAAGTTGATACTCGGATCCTACCTCTATAGCAATTAATTGATACTTTAAAGGTCTTTAAATTATTGTACCATTTTCTTAATTAAAGTATATCTACTGCTTGAGCACATCGTCTCTCTATATGCATATTTTCATAAGTAACAGAGTCCGTAGAGTGCTAATTGATATCCTGGTCTCCAGACAATACTTTACTAAATGAAATGACAATTATAACCAATTAAAATTCACTTTACATACTACTTCACCTAGTTGGTATGTATTATGCATGAAGATTGAGAGTGCATTGCCTTACTGCTCGGGATTTCTGTGTGTCTCAGAAATTGATGGACAGTTTCAAGATCTTCTTTGAAGCACAGTTTCCCCTAAACCAGGGGTCACTTGGGGGCTTATCAGAAACTCTATATTTTGGTGTTACTTCATTTAAATAGATACTCAGAGCCGATATTTGTTGCAGGTTGAGGCTTTTGCATGTTTGCCTAACATATATCAAGAGGACTCCTTTACAGAAATACCTGTGATAAAGAGTTCTGTTGTTGTTTTTAATAGATATATGGCTGTCTGATTATAGACTTTTATCTTCTAACTTCCTGGCTGCAATATACAGGACGTGTATACTTCATCATAACAACGGGGTAT